>NC_083337.1:64103668-65354626 GCF_019175385.1 Lycium barbarum
TTGTTCTTTTTTTAAAAAGAGTTCTGTAAGTAGTAACGTCCCTAACTTTTGTAGATGGTCTCGGATTGTCTTGGAAATGTTCGTAGAGGTTTCTATAATGAATGACGTTCCTAACATGATTGTTGCTTCGATTTTCCAAAAATGGCTTCTGAAACGTTCGTAAAAGGTTCTGTACTTCAAACGCTCATAACTTTCTTATACTAAATCGGATTGACCCGAAACTTGTTTCTGAGCCTTCAGGTGTCGGTAAGTATATTTGTCCATTGAGTCTTAAAATTTATTTATATGCATATGATTTTACTAACGATCTCGAGAAAATTAGTTTTATACTAAAGGAAACACAAAGTGAGATTTACTAATTATATTTTCAAAACCACTCCGAAGGGGGTGCGAGATTTTACTATTTAGATTTTCAAAACCACTCCGAAGGGGCCATCATTATTATTATGTCGGGACCGGCATGCCCGAAGGGGCCAGGGTAGTATTATGTCGGAATCGGCATGCCCGAAGGGGCCATCATTATTATTATGTCGGGACCGGCATGCCCGAAGGGGCCAGGGTAGTATTATGTCGGAACCAGCATGCCCGAAGGGGGCCATCATTATTGTTAATGTTGCAAGCGGCATGCCCGAAGGGGCCAGGGCTAGTATTATTAATGTCGCAAGCGGCATGCCCGAGGGGGCCATCATTATTATTATGCTGGAAGCGGCATGCCCGAAGGGGACAGGACTATTATTATTATGCCGGAAGCAGCATGCCCGAAGGGGCCATCATTATTACTATGCCGGAAGCGGCTGTCCGAAGGGACTATTGTGATACTAAATTTAGATTGAGTATTCTAGAATTTGTGTATGCCATATTTATATTGCGTATGCTGGAGGCGGTGTAAGGCACTACAGGGCACGATTTAAAATGTTGTTCCACGTTACTCCCGGGTTGCTTCTAAACTTGTTTACTGTTATACTTCTTCTTGTTTATGATTCAGTGATGCTTTACATATTCAGTACATATTCCGTACCGACCCCCTTTCTTCGGGGGCTGCGTTTCATGCCCGCAGGTTCAGGGACGCGGCTCGGCAATCCAGCCACCTAGGACGAGTCAGCACTGGTAGTCAGACAGCTCCACTTGCTTCAGAGACTGTTCCTGTTTTGGTATAATTTTGTGTATATTTATTGTGGGTCATACTCTTTAGAAGTCTGCGAACAGAGTGGGTGTCGGGGTTACTGTTTGGCCTTGTCGGCCATTGTTTTGTTGTACAAAGGTGTTGGTAGCCTCGTTGGCTTACCTTGTCATATGTATGTATATATATATAAGTACGCTTTGGGATGTTTGAGTTACAGGTCGACTTCGTTATTCTATTTACAGCTTTCGGACTTAGTTAAAAAAAAAGAAAAAAAAAACTGTTGCATGCCATATTTGAGAACAGGTAACATAAGTTGGGTTATCGGGCAGGATAAGCTCGGTCACTCGTCATGGCCCTAGGTTGGGTCGTGACATACACTCTAAAGGGAGACATTGATACAAAAATAGTAGCAGCACATTAAGTGAGACTAGATAACCAGCAAGTATAAGAAAAAACGAGGGAAAATCCAGCTTCATAATTAAAGGAAATGTAGGCAACTGCTATAAAAGGAATGCAGATGATGATCACTCAAAACCATGGATTTATTAGATTAATCATAAAAAAACAGAAGGAGTAGATCGGAGCACTTCAGGTGCATCAAAACAGGTTTAAGGGATTTCATAGTCCAACACTAACTGGTCTCTTTTCAGGGAGGTGCTCAACCCAAGACCTCTCATAAAAGACAGATCCCAGATTTCCAAGTTAAAAACAGCCTATCCTACTTGTTTGATAAGGTTCAAGGCCCAACTATCTAGAGGAAACAAAGTTGATTATACTAGTCCAATTGAAGGTATTCATCTTATCCCAGTCAAATCCAAGATTTACTCACAAACAGGTCCAGAACAAAAGCACAGTATTTTCAGAGGAAAGAAATAGAAGAAAATCCAGGAGGACCTCATAGATGGCCCAAGGCTCATGGCTAACTTTAAAACTTTTTAGAATACATATTCAGAATTGGCACCCCTTAACACTACTCCTCTTTATTAACATAACACAGAGTGATACATAAAGCAAAAACCTGAATTAATAGACAAATAACTTTGAAAGAACTTTACTAAGGGGAAGGAAATCTCAATGGGCAAGCCAACTAAAACAATCTGTCAACTACTCTAATTCCTAGAAAGGGGTGTTCCTTCAACATATTTTAGACTAATCCAAAGTTTACCCAAAGAACAGAAGAGGGAGAAGAAAAAGCAAGAAATGAATTGATAGCATGATCACAATTTTTGCAAAATAAAGAGACCAAACATCATACAAGGGACAAGCCTAAACTAAATAGACCAGGTGGCAAATTTTAAACATCAATCATGGGTTAAGTGAATTAAAAAATAGACAAGGGAATATAGCCAACAGCAAAGAAAATGACACACACATAACGCACTTAACTCTTAGTTTCTCACAGATCAACTCAGGCTAACATATTACAACCATTAGCCCCCCTCCCCCCCCCCCCCCCAATTCTCCTTTTTACACACAACCAATTTCAAACAAACAAGGCTCAGGAACCTACAAACCTTTCAGACAAAAAAGGATTTTTCAAAAAGGGGAGCAAGGTAGGGATCACATAACTCTTAGACTGGGCAGGTATTTACAGTAGCTTACTTGGTTCTAAGTGTATCTTTCCTTTTTTTCCTATTAGACATGATTAGACTGTTCTCCCCTACCTGCGACCTTTGTGAGTCCCTGGATCATGAGGGGAAGCTCCAAGAAAATGAAAGTAAGAGTTTCAGGCCCCTGAAAGGGAAACAGGATAGGGTGGGGTCATCACCTCCTCATCTCCTTTCAGCAAAAAAGGATCCTGGGCCCCACTAGTCACTAGCTCCAGTTCATGCCCAGGCTCACCTTTTCCTCTCCCAAAACCCTTTCCCCCATCCTAATGTCCTTACCCTAATTATCTAGTAACAAAACCAAAGGTCCTAGGCAGATTCACAAACATCTAACCCTGTCATAACTCCCCTTTGACAAACTCATGAAGCCGTGGTCCAGGTCTAAAGACTCTTTGTAGCCAAAGTAAGTTGTAAATACTGGGAAAAAGCCTCTCATAAAAACACACCAAGCAATAGCAAACTAACTGATTCATGAGGACTATGTTCAAGATCAAACCACACAAGTGTTACACCTCAGCCCTTGGGATTAGCATTGTATCGTAGCATAAGCAGGGAAATAGGAGTACTCTTGGATCGCGTGAGAATTAAGTCATAGCCAGTGCTCGGAAAAGGTTAAGATTTGTTTTAATAAGATTTGTTTTAAGTACATTTAATAGATAATGCTATGTATAGAGCGTCTCGGAAGGGTTGGAGGTCAAGCGAAGTGAAGTGAAGTAGAAAGACTTCGGAAAGAGTTGGTTAAGTTCCGGGAAGGACAACCTTGGAACCAAGGGACATGACCCTTATCAAGAATAATTAATGATAAACATCATGTATGGAAAATTTCGGAAGGTTCCGGGAGCAAGCGGATTGAAGAAAAGAAAGTTAGTAAGACTTTGGAATAAGTTGATGCAATTTCGGAAGCTAAATTTTGTCCAACTGAATGGGAGTGTAACTTTTAGCATACAAGGAGTTTTGAAGTTTTTCAAAAGCCTAAAATGAATTTCGTCGAGTCTCGAATCCAACGCAACAAACTGTTCATCAATACGACATCGAAGTAGGGAGTTATGTGCATTTTAAAATGAATTGTCAGAGGCCCACGAACCTACGCGGAAATTCTAGGAATCACTTAAAGGCCCACTAATTTCGGCCCATTAAGCCAAACCCGACCCACCCACCTATAAATACCCCTACAACCTCATCATTTCACCTAATTCACCCTCAAAAATCAGTCCATATCCATGAGAGGTTACTTAGTGAGAGATTAAGGCTAATTTAGACCAATCTAAGGTAATTAGTGTTAAATCCAAGCCTGAGAGGTGCGTATGACTTCGTAGTTTTCGGGTCCGTCATCGGATCATGGATGTAAGGGGCGGAACCCTCACATGGAAACTTATATTTGAAGCTTCCAAGGTTAATTAAGGTAAATCCCTCTCTATTATTGTTAATTAAAGCAATCTATAGCGATACTCGCTAAATTATCATGTATTAATTTAAATTGATCGAGAAATGGGTGTCTCTTCGTAGTGGGTGTTATGGATAGATTTGTATAAAAATATTGGCTTGAATGGATGCTGTTGGTACTGGTGGTTGTCGTTATTGTGGTTTTTGGTGTTGTTGTGGCTGTTATGGCAAAGCCGGGATGTAGTAGAAACAGAGGAGGTGATGCCGAAATTGCCGCAAATTAAACTCTTCAAGACTATAAGATTTAGGTAAGTTGAATCTGCGAATCTACAAAATGAACTAAGGAAATTATTATTGATATAGGTTTCGGGATGAGGGGACGAGCAGTAGAATAAGGGAGCGAGTCGGATTAGTGAGACAGCAAAGACAGGTATAGGTTTAGCTGTCCTCATTTCCTTGGCATGAGTCTTAGAGCTATTTATCGTGCATGCTCCTCCATTCAAACCGTCCGAAGTTTTACAAGGAAAGGATACATTTTTATAAGAAAGCTGGATTTTGAGAAAAAGCCATACGATTTTCTCTAAAAGAGCTTATTGATCATGACTAAAAGTCCGTTAGTGCACATTTCTTGACCCTCGTTAAATTCCACAAAATGTTACATATAATCCTTATGCTTGTTTATTGATATCATGACTATTATTGATTTTCCTTTTGGCCTCGATATACATTTCCTAACCAATTCGGAGGTTACGACCTTACGTCACTCCGAAAGGCCCATGTCTATTTCTTGAACTCTACATGCATTTATATATATACTCTATTTGCACTATTTTACTTACTGAGCCGCGCTATAGTTAGCTGGGTATGGCACATAGATGGCAACCACTGATTAGTTGGGTATGTTTACCGAGTCCTGAAAAGGGGCCGGGTAAGTTATGATGATGATGATGATATGAAGTTTCCCTAGACGCGGGATGCCCCGAGCGCGGGAGGATATGATGATGATGATGCTTATATATTGAGTCCCACTAGGGCCGGGTACGATATCTCACCGAGTCCCACTATGGCCTGGTACGTTATATACACATACACACACACACACACACTGTTATGTCCCGTGTTTTCGCATAATTGGAAATCGAGAAAAAATAATTAAGACTTGTGTGTTATGAGGAAATATTTTGATTCGAGTTAATATGACTATGTTGGTTATGAAACCATTGGTGTAAATACATTGGGGAAGGCCGAGGGTAAATTTGGAATTTCGGAAATTTGTTTCGGGAATTACAAAACGAGATTTTAAGGAATTGGGCCAAGAAAAATTGAACAAAGAAAATTGAGGCCCAAGTTCAAGGGGTGGCCGGCCAAGAGACTTGGCCCAACCCATGAAATGGTCATGTGACTCTCATGTGAGCTATTAATTAAGCATATTATATATTGTGTTTATCCTTTAGAAAGTTCAAGAACAACAAAACAAACACAAAAATTAGAGAGCACCCCAAAGGACCCTCTCGGCCGAACCCCATTTTTCCAAAAAAAAAAAATACTCTAGCCTTTGTTGTTGATCCAAAAATCTTGTTCTTCCCATATTTGTAGTGTACTCAAGACGCTCTTCAACGGGATACAATTAGTTTGGCAAAAGGAGCACGTTTGCGACAAGTCGGAATTTCAAGTAAAGGTAAGAATTTTGCTCTTTTAATGTTATGGAATTTGTATGAATATGATAAGGATTGAGAATAGACGAGAACTTCGTAGTTTTGGTGTGTGTATGAAACTGTGGGTGTGTGTGAATATGGTGTAGTGGCCGTGAGTTATGTGAAGTAGAAGGCAAGGCGAATTGAATTTTATTGAGCTCGTTAGTTGCGTCGTTGTGACATATATGACGTAAATGAATGTTTAACGAATTGAATTGGTATTGGAAATGGTTGCGGATTATTATGGAAAGTATATGACTTTGGTATATTCATGTATATCCTTGTATAATTATGATATTAAGACTTCAAATGTGACTTATGGTTGTTGTTAATGAACTTGGAATGAAACAATGCGAGTTAGTATGTTCGTCGTAGTTGTTGACATTTCGGATGAAATATGGAAAGTGACGAACTCCTAGAACTTATGTATATTGTTTGGAACATAATTGGGATGTGTTTGAATAACCTTGAATGAGTGAATGAATACAATAATGTGGACATTAGCTTGGTATTGTGAAGTTTGAATGAAAATTGTCAACTTATAGAAAAAGGAAGAATATTGAAGTTAGAGTGATTTGGTTATGACTTATGATGTTTGTAATGTTTGGGTTGTTGTGTTGATGTTTATTGCACCAAGCTAAGTCTCGGGGGTGTTATATATATAGGGGAAGTGCTGCCGAAATTTCGGTAGACAAAAATGAAGTTAAGGAATTCTTGAGCTTAAAAATCTCTAATTGGTAACTTTGACAATTTGCAGATTCTGAACGAAATGGGATTTGAGTTTGGGGTGAGCATAAGACATTTATAAGGTATGTAAAGCTCCCCACTTCTTCTTTTGGCATGTCTTAGTATGTTAGGTTGATATCGGAACCCCGGGAGCAATTCTGCTCCTCGAAATCTGATCTATAAAATGGCTACTATTCATTCAATTCAATTGAAGCCTAATGACCCTATTTTGGCTAGAAAGCAAGTAAGCGTCCGAAACTTATGCAAATGCAATCGGATTACTTCGAAATCTTTATGTATGATCCCATAGACACTAAATGTCCGTGATTCTCGTCCTCCACCTCGACTTGACCCGAGGTGGGCTCGTTAGTCCCGAGATGCCTTGTTTGTTCTATTAGGCTCTCACTTTGTAAAAGTTTGACAAGGGACCTTTAACTGTGAAATCGTCTATTATAAAATAATGTATTGATTAACGTAATATGCTAAACTATGTTTTGGGTTATAAATACCATTTCGGGAGCACTTTTGTAAAATGAACTCCGTATTAACTAATTGTTCGACTATTTTTACTAAAGACTTGACTTATGATTTTATCAAGTTTTGAAAGGCTATTTTGATATACAAATTGCATTGTTTGCTCACGACTCCGCTCGTGCCCTTATTATGATTCGTTCACCGGTTCCCGGGCGGGTTATGACTCGTGCGCAATATGATAAATTCGGCCGTATGCTGTGTTACGGTTCCCGAGACCTCGCCATAGGGCCGGGTTCCGTTTGGAGTTATGTTGTGATATGGCTGGTGATATGTTATGCTGATTTGTGTGCTCGGGGATGTACGGAGATTTGAACCTTCTGGTGTTATGCTGTGTGTGGCACCAGCGTCGGAGTGGTGACCACGTTCCTGAGCTTTGCATGATTTTATTTGCATTATGTATATATGTTTTGATACAAATTTTGATATATCATTCAGTACTTCCCTTTGTATCTGTTTCTTTCAGTTGTGGCTCATATTGCTGTAATCTATGCTTTACATACTCAGTACATCTTTCGTACTGACCCCCTTTCCTCGGGGGCTGCGTTTCATGCCCGCAGGTACAGACACAGGTGATCCACCACTGTAGGCTCCACTCTCTGCTATTTCGGAGTACTCCCTTTGATCTGGAGTCCACTTTTGGTACATACATCTTTTGCTATGTATATATATATATTTCTGTATATCTGACTGTTTGGGTACGGCGGGGGCCCTGTCCCGTCATATGATTCTGTCGGTCTGTTTAGAGGTCTGTGGACATGTTTGTGGGTTAGGGTCTTTCTGTATGGATATGTGTATATGTTGTTTGGGCGATCCCATAAGCCGAGGCGGCCGGTCCGCATATGTTTATATGTTGCTTTGTTAGCCCTGCGTGGCCTTTGTTGGTGTTTGTTGTGTACAGGGTTATTTTGGATAGTCTGTAAAACAAAGGAAACTCTGCCAAAATTTTTCTGGAAATTATCTAAATTTGGATTATAGCCTTGTCGGCTTCTGCTATTTACTTGAATGCATTTGATAGATGGGTCTGGGTGCCCAAGTAGGGTGCCAGTCGCGGCCCACGAGGCTGGGTCGTGACACACACACTATATTGCATATGAAAATTGGTTTTATCATGCATTGTATATTAACTGCTTTCAGACTATGTCCTTCGTTTTTCTTATCTTATGGTTATATCCTGTTTCATTACCGTATTTTATCCTACCTTACATACTCAGTATATATTTTTCGTACTGACTGTTCCATTTGGAACCTGCATCTGGTGTTGCAGGTCAAGACAGGTTCAAAAAAGGAATGCCGTGATAGGAGCACCACCAGCGGGGTCTGCAAGCGCCATTTATCCGGGGTTGCTTATTTTGGTATAATATTATGTTACTATGAATTTTGTAAATGCATTTTGGACTCATCAGTGGACGGTGGTCTCGACTTGTTATGATGTTTATGTTTATTACTCTTAGAGGCTCGTAGACCCTGTCAGTATGTCAATGTTAGTCGTGAGGGTTACGATTTGCTAAATGGGCATATTTGTCTTGTGCTATCTTTTAGTGGCGACCTCGTCGGCGTGTGTAATATGATATTGTACATAAGCATATATATATTATCTATGGTCCTGTCTGGATGGTTCTGTGATTGTTGTGATTATGCTATTTAGTTCGGGTTAGCTTAGCTGGCATTCCGGCCGTAAGGTCGGGTGCCTATCACGCCTCCCGGCGGGGGTGTGATAAAGTGGTATCAGAGCAGGTCAGTCCTAGGGGTGTCTACGAGCCATGTCTAGTAGAGTCCTGGTTATCGGTATGTTGCACACTATATCTATAGCCAGGAGGCTGTAGGACATTTAGGAGATCTCACTTCTTCATATCCTAGATCGTGCATTAGAGCCCAGCTAAGGATACAACAATCTAATACACTACGTGTCTGAACTCTTAGCGATGCCTCCGAAAAAAACAATGAAAGCCGGCCAAAGGTTGACCCATGTTGGGGAAGGTTCCAATCGGGTACTTCCAGCAAAATCTACTTATACTGAGGCCTAGAGTACTAGTCCGATTGCTTTAGCTCCGGCTCAGCAGGCTCCAGCTCCTCCCCCTGTGGCTCTAGACTAAGATATGCGCACTGTCGTATAGTTGTTGACCCAGTTAGTGACCGCCCAAGTACAGCGGCAGAATAATGTTCTGGATAGGGCTGTTAGTTCCCGCACTCGTGATTTTCTCACTCTGGACCCTCCAGTTTTCACGGGGTCTAACCCAAAACAGGACCCTCAGGATTTCATGGATTGTATGAGCCGGGCATTAAGGGTAATGCATGCGTCTGACTCCGTGTCTGTGGAGTTGGCTTCTTATAGGTTGAGGGACATCACAACCATAAGGTATGAGTCATGGCTTCGCGCAAGAGGGAATGATGCGCCTCCGGCGATTTGGACTGAGTTTACTAAGGCTTTCTTGGCTCATTATCTGCCTCCTGAGATATGCAGAGCTAGATTTGATGAGTTTCTGTCGCTTCGCCAGGGTAATATGAGCGCCCAAGAGTATAGTATGAAGTTCAATTCTTTGGCAAGATATGCTCCAGCTCTTGTCGCAGAAATGGAAGATAGGGTGCATCGGTTCGTGAGAGGGTTAGGATCTCACTTGGTTACTGAGTGTATGACTGTTGCACTGCAGGAAGGGATGCATATAGTGTGTATACAAGGTTATGCCCAGAGCCTAGAAGAACGGAAGCATCAGTGGCGAGTGGAGAAAGGTCTAGATAGGGGTTGTTCTAAGCGGGCAAGGTCCGTAGGGTATTCGGGAGATTATCGGGGATGCCATTGATCCCATTCTTTTAGGCGACCAGCCCCTTCAGCGATCAGCGCGCCATTTAGGCTTCAGGGGCTGCGTTACGATAGAGCTGCCTATTCCAGTCAAGGTCAGGGTTCTAGGGCGCGTACTTCATTATTTAGAGGAGAGCCCAATCAGGCCATGTTATGCGAGAGTGCCCTTATCAGGGTAGAGGTGGCCCAGCTCAGCCCATAGGCTCCGTTGCAAATTCTTCAGCTTTTATAGGCCTTATGGGGCAAGGTTCTTCTTCGGCAGCAGTAGGTAGAGGCAAGGGCAGAGGCCAGGCCCAGAATGCAGGTGGGAACCAGAATCGTATCTACGTGCTCACTGGACGACAGGATCTAGAGGCATCCCCAGAAGTTGTGACAGGTACTTTATCTATATGCTCTCGAGACGTATATGTGTTAGTAGATCATGGCTATACCTTATGCTATGTCACCCCATATGTTGTGGTCCAGTTTGGTATTGAACCCCAGTCTTTGTCCAAGCCTTCTCCGTTTCTACCCCAGTCGGAGAACCGGTTATTGCTAGAAGAGTCTATCGTAGGTGTGTGGTTGTTATTTGTGGACGCGAAACCTTTACGTACTTAGTAGAATTAGAGATGGTGGATTTCGATGTGATAATGAGCATGGATTGGTTGGCGTCTTGCTACGCCTATGTGGAATATTGGTCCAAGGGAGTGGAGTTTAAATTTCCTGGTGAACCCGTTCTTAGGTGGCAAGGAAACACCCCAGCACCGAAGGGAAGGTTCATTTCTTACCTCAAGGCACCGAAAATGGTTGCTAAGGGTTATATTTATCATTTGATGAGAGTTTGTAGCGCCTAAACTGAACCGCCCACTCTACAATTTGTTTCGATGGTTAATGAATTCTAGGATGTATTCCCGGATGAGTTTCCAGGGCTTCCGCCCGAAAGAGAGGTCTAGTTCGCCATTGATGTGTATCCGAACACACAGCCCATCTCTATACCTCCGTATCACATGTCGCCAGCAGAGCTACGAGAGATAAAGGTGCAGTTGCAGGACTTACTGGATAAGAGCTTTATTAGACTAAGCACATCTCCGTGGGGAGCGCCGGTGTTATTCGTGCGCAAGAAGGATGGCTCTCTAAGGATGTGTATTGACTACTGGTAGCTGAATAAGGTCACTATTAAGAATAAGTATCCCTTGCCAAGAATTGATGACCTGTTTGACCAATTACAGGGCGCCGAGTGTTTTTCTAAGATCAACCTAAGGTCGGGTTACCACCAGTTGAGAGTTAAGGGGGAAGATATCCCGAAGATGGCTTTTCGAATGAGGTATGGACACTTTGAGTTCATGGTCATGTCCTTTGGATTGACGAACGCTCCAGCAGCTTTCATGGCATTGATGAATACGGTGTTCCAACCCTACCTGGATGTCTTCGTCATAGTGTTCATAGATGACATTTTGGTCTATTCTTGCCCCGATGCAGAGCACGAGGATCATCTGTGAAGGGTACTATAAATGCTACGAGAATGCATGTCGGATGCGAAGTTCTCCAAGTGTGAGTTCTGGTTAAATTCAGTGGCTTTCCTCGGTCACATTGTGTCAGACGAGGGTATTAAGGTGGATGAGCAAAAGATTAAGGTTGTCAAGGATTGGCCGAGACCAACTACGGTTTCTGAGGTCCGAAGTTTCTTAGGATTGGCGGGTTATTACCGAAGGTTTGTAGAAGGATTTTCCTCTATAGCAGCTCCATTGACGAAGTCAACCTCGAAGGCGACTAAGTTCCAATGGTCAGAAGCCTATGAGCAGAGTTTCCAGATGCTGAAGGATAAGTTGACATCCGCTCCCGTCCTTACTCTTCCAGAAGGTACAAAAGGTTATACGGTCTACTGTGATGCGTTACGAATGGGTCTGGGATGCATATTGATGAAGCATGGCAAAGTGATAGCCTATGGTTCTCGACAATTACGAAGGCACGAGATGCACTATCCAACCCATGACCTCGAGTTAGCAGCAGTGATTCATGCCTTGATGATATGGCGGCATTACTTGTACGGGGTACACGTTGATATTTATACTGATCACAAGAGCCTCCAGTATATCTTTAAGCAGAAGGAATTAAATCTAAGGCAGCGAAGGTGGCTTGAGTTACTAAAGGATTATGATGTGGACATATTGTACCACCCTGGAAAAGCCAATGTGGTGGCTGATGCATTAAGTCGCAAGTCTATGGGTAGTTTGACGTTAGTACCGATCGAGAAACTGGAAATGACCAAAGAGCTCCATCGTTTAGCAAGTTTAGGGGTTCGTATAATGGATTCAGAAGAGACTGGAGTTACCTTACAAGATATATTACCTTACAAGATTTAATGGATTCAGAAGAGACTGGAGTGACCAAAGAGCTCCATCGTTTAGCAAGTTTAGGGGTTCGTATAATGGATTCAGAAGAGACTGGAGTTACCTTACAAGATATATTACCTTACAAGATATAGTGGATTCAGAAGAGACTGGAGTGACTAAAGAGCTCAATCGTTTAGCAAGTTTAGGGGTTCGTATAATGGATTCAGAAGAGACTAGAGTTACCTTACAAGAGATATCCCAATCAGAGTTTGCATCTGAAGTAAAGGCCCGACAAAGTGAGGATCCATTTCTTGTCCATATCAAAGAAGGAGGTCAACAACGTCGGACAATATCCTTTGAGTCAGATTCGGAAGGGATTCTTAGGTATCGAGGTCGCTTGTGTGTTCCAAATGTGGCTGGACTTCGAGAAAGGGTTATGACAGAATTCCATCAATCGCGGTACTCTGTTCACCTAGGTTCCACCAAGATGTACGATGATCTTAAGGGTTTCTACTGGTGGAATGACATAAAGAAAGACATCGCAAGGTTCGTAGCTCAGTGTCCCACATGCCAGCAAGTGAAGATTGAGCATCAGAAGCCTAGTGGGTTGTTGCAGGAGATAGAGATTCCAACTTAGAAGTGGGAAGCGATTAATAAGGACTTTATTACAGGATTACCTCGCTCCCGTCGGAAGTATGATTCTATGTGGGTGATCATTGATAGACTAACAAAGTCAACTCATTTCCTACCAGTCAAGACCACCTACACAGGCGAGGACTACGCCAGGTTATACATGAATGAGATCGTGCGTCTTTATGGGGTTCCAATATCGATTGTCTCTGACAGAGGTTCTCAGTTCACAACGAACTTTTGGAAATCATTTAGAAAGGTTTGGGAACTCAGATAAACCTTAGTACAGCTTTCCATCCACAAACCGACGGACAAGCAGAGCGAACTATTCAAACTCTGGAATATATGCATAGGGCGTGTTCTTTGGATTTTCAAGGAAGTTGGGAGGATCATTTGCCCCTCATAGAGCTTACCTATAACAATAGTTATCATACAAGCATTAGGATGGCTCCGTATGAAGCTTTGTACTGGCGGAAATGCAGATCCCCCGTGTTGACACCTAATTTTGGCTCGTCGTGCTTAAAATTAATGTCTCGGGGAGCTCTGATCGTTAAAAAAGTGCGAAATACACTTTTTACACATTTTTACATTTTCGACAAGTTATTGATGATTATCCTTATTTTAGGAATTTTATCAATTTATTGTCATTTTCAAGAATCAATATTTTTGCACATGTACAGCGTATTACTACCATTTTTGTGCAATTAATAATTATTTCTTAATTTTATAGCAATACATTTTCATATCTTATACATTAATATTTATATTTTATACTTACATTATTATTCATACATGTACTAGTTAACTATATTTTATAGTCCGTCAGTGTAGAGAAAATTGGAGAAATTAATTTTAAACACGGAAAAAGAATTCAATCAAGTAAAGATCTTGAAGTGATGGGTTGGGTTATTCATCCACTGGTTAATATATTTAAACATGGGTTAAAAGGGGTAAAGGGGACAAGAGGGGGAAGACCATTATTCTTTGGACAATAAGATGGGTCATTTTGTTTTATAAAAGAAGTTGGAGGGTTCAATTTTATTATCCTCATCTTCTACACACACAACACAAATAATTTTCAGATTTTTGCCCTCTCCTCTTCTAAACCTAATAAAAATATTCTTTCCACATCATCCTCCTCCCTCAGGCGCCGCCAGCCCCTCCACGCTGGAGATCCGAGCTCCGATGAACACCGACAACACCTCCTTCTCAAGAAACACCCCCACTTCACTTCCCCACCTCACTGCTTCTTCCTCCTTCACTTTCCAGTCCCTCCTCCCATCACCACTGCTGCTTCGACTGTCGCCCACCACCATAACCCCCAACAAACACCCCAAAAACAGAAAACACCAACCACCTCTCTCTTTCTCCCGTCGTTCAACCAATAATTCTCAGATCTGTGCGGAGAAGATTTCAAATCCAGGGACCCCTTTTACTTTTTTTTTATTTTGGACAGAGATTCAAGCTCCGGCGAAGCCCTCTTTGCCGTTTTGGGGTTATTGTCGTTGATGTGGTTTCTCTCCGGAGTTTCGCGTTCTTTCTCATTGTTGAAGTGCTTCCTATTGTGGTTCCAATGATTAACTGTTGTTTATTTTTTAATATGGCTTGGACTGATTTTACTTTGTTGAAAATTTTCAAATATCTCTATTAAGTTAGAGAACTCCCATCACTAATTCTGGCGGACTACTACTGCTCTATGTCTTATGCTACTGTTTTTTTTTTAATGTTATCACTCCATCTTGCTAATGGATACTGTTGATATCTCGCTTATTTTCACAACTTTTGTTGCTAAATAATGCTCGTTTTTGTGATTGACCGACTCGCTAACTAATGTGGGAAAATACTACACCCAAATGGCCGATGAAGAAATTTCTGTCGATTTCCAAGGCCTCCCATATACAAAAGACGGGTTTTATTTTAAGTTTATTTATCATTTCATTGATTCATTAGATAGTTATTTATTCTCTTACTAACATTTTTACCAAGTGCTTATACAGGTATGGGGAAATACATCTCAAAGACGATACTCGGAAGGCAACCGAATCACTGTTTGTATTTACTTTCCGTGTTCTTTATAATTGTACAAAACATAAACTCGTAGTATAGTAGAAACTTTATTTTTGTAAAACGGGCTGATATATTTATTTACTTGTCGCCTTGTTTGTTTAACTTAAAATTTTCCATTCGCTTTAGGCAATACTTAGGCCGTCAATACTTTCATAAATAGATTAAATTAACTTGGTAAAAATACTTCGTTAATTAAATTCACTCTTTTGACGTTTAGGCAAAAATACTAGTCCATCCTTTATCTTATATTCTTTATACACTTTTAATATAACTTACATTTTATATTGTTTTGTGTACACAAATACATATATTAGTTAAGTTAAATCCCCATTTTGACGCTAGGTAAATATTAAGTCGTCCCTTTACAAATCTTTTATTCTTTAAAGGCATTACACATTTCCACAATTCCTTATACTTATTTTTTACCAATACTTTTTACAATTCTTTTGTTCCTTATTCTTTTGATAGGATATTCATTAAACAAGCACTTTGTTTACTAAACAGTAGAAACAAGTCAAATCGACTTCACTTTTTTCTGAATTCTTTTGTTATATAAGATCTCTGCACCAACGAATATTCTTAAAGTCTTTTTACATTCTTTATGCATTGATATGTCTACTTATGCAATTTTTTATACATTTTTTTCATATTGATATACACTCTTTTATACTTGAAATACATTCTTAATATACTTACATTCCTTTATATACATAGACATACATTCTTTATGTACTTGATATATTTATTTTACATACTCTTGCATTTTTTTATACATTCTTTACACTAACATATATACACTCGTTATACTAATAGATACACTTTTATACTTACGAGGTACATTCTCTTTATACTCTTTCATATATTCTTTTTTTAATATACATTCTTTATAAATACTTGATACAAATACATTTTTATACACTGTATATACTTGGTATATTATCACCTAGTGTAGCTTTTCATGACGTCATAACACTTTGAAAACATGTAATAATAATGATAAACAGATAAATAATCCCCCTGTAGTGTTCAGTTAAACTAAATT
The DNA here is from genome assembly GCF_019175385.1 of Lycium barbarum. Classification (NCBI taxonomy): domain Eukaryota; kingdom Viridiplantae; phylum Streptophyta; class Magnoliopsida; order Solanales; family Solanaceae; genus Lycium; species Lycium barbarum. The sequence goes on from NC_083337.1 coordinate 64,119,584, forward strand.
TAAGGACTGTTTTCGGACAGGCTCTGAGGGATGCTTAATACCTTCCCCTCGGGGTAAATAAAACTCTTATCTAAAATCTCATAGGTTTCGTGGACTAAAATGGAGAGACAAAAAAATACATATAGGTTTCCTGATTTCCCTTAAAAATTAGGTGGCGATTCTAACCCTTTTTAAACCAGTTAGAAGAACCGGGAAGTTGCAAACTCTCTTGGACTCATTCAAAATAGGGTGTAACAGAATGGCGACTCCGCTGGGGATTACCTAGGTTTTGACCTTAAGAAACATAGTTTAAGTGAGACCTTGAGGGATATGTGATTATTTATCTATTTTTGTTATTATTACTTGTAATATATATAGACAGTGGAAAAATCATGGTTTCACCCATATCCATTTTGGTGCTGTTAGAATTGCATTAACATATCATGGAAGAAAAGGCCAACCAGTTGTGGCTCGCCTTGCCCTTCTTGATACTAGATATAATGAATACCAACACGTGAATTTGGGTACCACAGAAGTCACTCTAAATGCTGGGACAGTTTTTATCACTATATTCCCAAATTTTAACATGTTCCTGTATGATCCATATCTAACGGAGGCTTTAAAAATCCAAGTCCAAATTCAAGGTGCACCACAAGCTAAAGATGTTATTCAAGCTACTTTAAACTACCAAATAGCGTGGCGAGTTCAGAATCATGCTATGGATCTCTCTCTTCCAGGTGGAGAAAATGCTTTGCTCTTAAAAGTAGATGCCACCAAAGGAACTACCATGTGCACCCAAATCCCAAAATAGCTCTTTAGGGAAGAACTTATCAGAGTCCTTCCAGATACATGGGTCACGAATTATGAAAAGCTGAGAGAACCTGTTGAACCTCTCCAGTCCTCTGAACCCACTTTTTCCAAAAAACCCGATAAAACAGTTGCCATAAGCTTTGATCACTCTCACCTTAAAAAACCCAACAAAACAACCTTTTTTTTTCAGATGTACCAACCCACTTATAACCAAGCACACCAAGATGACCCTGAAACATTCGCTTACCATCTCCCAAGTATCATGAGTGAACATGACCGGATAAAGCAGTTCGATAATGAAGGTCCTGATGTATGAACCTAAAATATTATCTTTGAAAGGACGCGAGCAAATCCAAACTTGTGTTCCTTATTTGTTTGAAGCCACTACATGCTACTGCTTTCTTTATATTGTCATCGCACTTTCAATTAAGTCTTTGGCTGTACACATACACACATTGTGCACGCAGCTGTGCTTTTGCGCTCCTCCGAACCTTCTTCAAACTCCTTAGTTTCAGAGATTGGTGGACTAGTCTTACTACTTGTCATCTCGCAGTTGTCTGAATATTCTTTATTAGCTTAGGTGAATCTACTCTTAGAATTCTTAGGCCGTTGTACGTATAATTTTGATCACTGCTCTAGCAGGATTAATTTCATTCTTATTTGCTACATGCTCTTTGCATCTTACATATTCTTTATTTGTTTCACATACTGTATTTATTAGACATTTTTTAGTTGTACATATATACTAGACATACCTTCTTCCGCCTCGTCTGCTTTATCGGACAATTTTGGTCGACTTGTGTTGAGCTTGAAATCTTTCCAAACCCTCACACCCATTTTTTGGTCTTTACGACCACCCTCACAGCCACATTATTTTTCATACCCATTTTTGGTCTTTGCTACCATTATTTTGAATTTACCATTCTTTTTTAATACAAAACAGTCTTGTATATTCTTCCCATCTATGGAACGCACTTGTACATAACCTCACTTCTTTTTAATACAACCACCAATTCATAGAAATTATAGAAATCACATACAACATCGTATCTTCCCGAACTACGTCTGACCTGATTCTTGTCCTGACAAGATACGTAGGCAACCCTCAATAAGGGTTCGGTCTCCCCACTATTTCCAAATAATTCACCGGAATAAAAAACTAGGACAATTATTTTGGAGCAGTTCAAAGACGCTCTCCACAAATGCTTCTAAGAGCGTCAATCAACCCTTTGAAATCCAAAACCCAACAGTGCCAATACCAGCCTTACCCCTACCATCACCTGGCTTCGGTCCCAAAATCTAGGATATAAGCTTTTCTTCTTCCCCCAAGCATAGCAGGTCATGGAACTTTGGCTTGTCGGCCTTTATTTTTCAACCCCAAGAGTTCAACACATGTAAATCCTGACTCTGTTAACGTCTGACTTTTTCCTCTGTAACAATCTTGTCAATGTACTGGAGTAGTGTCAAGGCTCCATCTACGGTTGATATTGTCACGACAAAACTAGGGCCGCGACAGATACCCGATACTACTATACCGAGCACCTTTTGTTTCGTATCTTATTCTTATTACTGAGTGGGCCGTATGAACGATACCGTTAATTCTTTACTTAACACTATCATTAATAGCATAATTCTAAACATGTGTTAATAAACTTTACTAACATATTATACAGCGACGAGGACAAACAAGATTATAAAACATCTGACTGTACATATCTGTCTACGAGCCTCTAAATACATATAATCACAAGGAGGGCCGGGTTCTGCCGTGCCCGAATATGTACACAAAAGTAGTACCAATAAATTGAAGCTCCGGAACAACTGGAGCGCTCTCAATGTACCGCTGGTGGAGCTCCTAGGAACCGAACTCGTCTACCTGCTTACCTGCGCGGCATGAAACGCAGCGTCCACAAGAAGGGACGTTAGTACGAGTAATGTACCGAGTATGTAAGGCATGAATAATAACATACGAGAGATACATAGCATGAACAATGAAATAAAGGGAATATATAGAGCATATCATGAGATAGAAAAACAACTTGTACATGTGAGTTCCTTTCGGCGGGTACCATGCATGCTTAGTGCTGCGGAACGTGCAGCCCGATCCATAAATATATTGCTGCGGAACGTGCAGCCCGATCCACATATATATATATATATATATATTATACTTTACTTTCTTTGAAAACATCTCTTTTTCATATATATATATATATATATATATATATATATATATATATATATATATATATATATATATATATATGTATATATATATATATATATATATAGAAAATAAAACATATCATATTGTCGAGGCGTCGGCTCCGATCCATATAACCACATATCCCGCGTCCGGGCATCCCGCGTCCGGGACGATATCATATATCATACTCCAACTGATCAGGTGGTTGTGCGTCTATAGCGCCTTACCTTTCCCCTTACCCCATATACATATACATATACATATATCGTATCACAACATGCAGGAGAGCCCAAAGGAAGTCATGCATCTATCGGAGTGACGTAAGGTCGGTAGCCTCCGATTATATTATGGAGTAATCATCACGACTCTGTCTCACCTTGAAGGAACAATTATTATGAGGCGAGACTAGCAACGAATAACCGTCTTAAGAAAGCATGGCATAAGATCGTAAGTCTCATAAGACGTCGCTTCATATAGGCCTGTGCACTAATCGGTTCGGTTCGGTTTTGGCCATCATCGAGTTGAAATTTCGAATTTCGAATTTCTAAAATTCTCAACCAAACTCGATCCATTCTAAGTTCAATTCGATTCGTTTTTTATTTTCGGTTCGGTTACGCAAATCGATTTGTTCAGTTTGTTCGAAATTTAAACAAGCAACTATTTTCATTTCAGTTTTAGAGTAAACATAACAAAAAATAATGAGATCCTAAATTTTCAGCCTTATAATCGAGACATTAACCAAGAAAAAACCATAAGCTTGGAAGCATAATAACATATAAATAGCAAAACAAGAGCTTGACAACTTCTGCAAGCATACGATTCCGCCAACACCACATTACATATACCAAATTAATAATCCAGCATCTTGCAACTTGCAAGCAGACAAGCATAATAACTTAGTTTGCATCCTCACAAAAAAAAAAACTCTAATTTGTACCGGCTAAGATCAAAGAACAAACAAAGCCATGGGTGGAGGCAATGGCCAAAAGGCAAAGATGATTCGTGAGAAGAACGCTGAAAAGATGAAAGACCAAAAGGGAAGTCAACTTGAGGCCAACAAGAAGGCCATGAATATCCAGTGCAAGGTGTGCAAGCAGACATTCATTTGCACCACTTCTGAAGTAAAATAAATATTACTTCACTATTAAGTATTAATCATATATATAGTTAGACTATTAGAGTATTAGTCATAGTCATATTAGTCATTAGTGGCATATAAATTCGGTTTGTTCGGGTCGGTTCGGTTGATAATTGAAGCCAACCGTAACTGAACCGTTAAACCATAATATTTTACAATTGCATTTGTAAATCGAAATCGAATTCTATTATCCAAATTGAATTATCCGAATTGTTTCGAATTGGTTCGGAAATTCGGGTTGAACCGATTTGTGCACAGTCCTGCCTTCATATACATAGGCACATGGAACAAATTTTCAAGACTCGGTCGGTACGTACATATATTGACACCTGAAGGCTCAGAAACAAGTTTCGGGTCAATCCGGTTTGGTATGAGAAAGTTATGAGCATTTGAAGTACAGAACCTTCTACGAGCGTTTCGGAAGCCATTTTTGGAAAATTAAAGCAAGAATCATATCAAGTACCTTTCAAGCATGAAATCATTCTTATCATAGTCATCGTAGAGCTTACAACACCATAAACCTTTGTTTTGGGAAAATACGGGCATTTTGAAAACATTGACGGGTTATCGGGAAAGTAATCATGCCTTGAAATTGTCAACATCTGACTTTTGAAAAACAAGTAAGATATGGAAACAATTATGAAATCATAACATCGGGATCATGCCTTGAAAGAAAGGAACGAGCCTTAACATACCTTGTCCGCTTCCTTAGTCAATCCAACTTAACTCTTGGCCTTCCCAAAATCTATAACAATATTAACGAATACAAACATTAGCTATAGATATTCCGAGAATCTTATCCTAACTAACACTTTATCTACCGAAATTTCGGCAGCGTTTCCCCTGTAAATACACCATCCCCGAGAATCTAACTCGGCCAAGTTTATCAACAACAACCCGAGAATTCAACTCGGCCAAATTATCAACAACAATACCAATCACCATACTAACAACTTTAACAATTTATCCAAAATACATTCTAGCATTAACAATCCTTGCCACACAATTCATCGGCAATTCATTTATATTCAAGTCAATCACATATAATCAAGCCAATACTAATGATACCACATTCAAGTATTACTCTGAAATCATTCCAACACGATTCAAGAATACTTCAAACAATTTACATAACATCCCAAACAACCCAATCAATATACTACTTCCCCCAAGATCTTCCAACTCCAATAAGAACAATAACAACCTAATTCCTTCTTCCAAATTCAATTACAACAACCCAATAATTTACACTCTAACAACATTACACTAACAACATCACACTAACAACATCATCTCCCATAAATGCAAGAACATTATGTTCAATTCACATTAACTTCTAAAACAAGTTTCCAACTACTACAACTTCACTAAGATCATCCAACTTTCATTATCAACATAACATCCACAACAACAACAACCAAACACTGGATAAAATAATTAAATCATTATTCCTACACACACACATACATGCACGGCCACAACATACATCCCTATTTTCATGATTTTCATTCACTTTTACATACTACAACATACATAATCACCCATAACATATAAGAAAAGGATTAAACCTTACCTTTTTCCCTTGACTTCCCACTTAGCTATGATTTGTAACTTGCAAGAATATGGGTTTTTCTTGCTCCAAGGACCACTTCACTTTGCTAAGAACCCTTCAATTGGTAGAAAATAATTTTTGAAGAAATATTTTTCCAAGGTTCTGGTTGGATTTGGATATGGCCGAATGGCCTTAGTTTTTCTCCTTTTTTTTTTTTTGTTCTTCAAAGTTCTTGAAATTTCTAGGTAAATAAATGAATAAGATGACTTAGTCATCTTTTTATTTATCCATTAAACTTCTAGGTGGGATAAGCCCACTCCAAATGGGACGGCCCAAATGGCCCCTTTACTTCCTCCACATTTCCATGGGTCATATTGCGAATTTCCCTTTTTGCCCTTAACCTTTCTTAATATTTTCACTTCAAAATTATTCATACACAACTTGTGTGCTAAACCAAAATCAAAATATAACCTCGTCCTTAACTTCCCGCGATTATCTTAAATTATCCGAATGTACAAAATGCGGGATATAACATCCTCCCCCCCCCCCCTTTAGAACATTCGTCCTCGAATGTTGAGCCGGCCCTATGGTGTATTATAATGCGTCGGGGGAGGTCTCCTTTATAATTGTCGCATACGACCACTTAACATATCCGTTTTAGAAGCTTAGGTTGCCCGTAGGCCGTGGGCCGATCAACTTAGTTCCGCCAATCATTGAATCGCCCGATTGGTAACTTGCACTTCTTGCTATACCAAGCCCCATATGGTGCTGTCTCATTTATCCTTTATATATATCGCAACACTGGTTGCTGGGATTCACCTATCGATCAATACAGTCACAACGAGATGTCATATACCTATATATATATATATATATATATATATATATATATATATATATATATATATATATATATATATATATACTACCATTTCACTCACAAACATTTCCAAACGCTATTCAAATTTACTTTAATCCTAAAGTCGTGTCGTGCTTTCTTCCTTTTCACCAGCCTAGTCTGTCCCAGCCTACGCGACCTCTATAAGGTTTCTAACCACTCCACATACTCTATATATATATATATATATATATATATATATATATATATATATATATATATATATATATATATATACTACCATTTCACTCACAAACATTTCCAAACGCTATTCAAATTTACTTTAATCCTAAAGTCGTGTCGTGCTTTCTTCCTTTTCACCAGCCTAGTCTGTCCCAGCCTACGCGACCTCTATAAGGTTTCTAACCACTCCACATACTCTAATTTCCTTTAGGTTGCCCTAATTTCACATTCGTCTCCTATACCTACATTTATGGAATTTTTAGTACACTTCCCAGGGGGTCACCCATCCTAAAATTACTCTCACCCTAGCACACTTAACCTCCCAACTTTAATGCATTTCGGTGTCTTAATGGTAGTATATTTGCCTCCACTCCCCCGCACTACCTTTATCACGTAATCTGGAGCAAGTTGGGGTGTTGACAACTTTCGAAACACTCTCTTAACGTATCTCTCCTTTAACAATTACTATTTTAGCCTTCGGGATCCCCAACATTCACCTCCTACCTATGTGTACAACTACCTTTCGTCCTGAATTTCCAAATTCCCAATACGTTCAGCAATAAAAAAAGCGGTATATGATAGAGTAGAATCTAGATCAGTTAACACATACATATCATAGGAAAATGCCGATAGTTTACCTGTAGCCGCGTCTGGGAAGGTTCAGGATCCTGCCGTCCTGCCAATGCATATATACGGTGCGGAGGACCGGCTGAACTGGGTGCCCCTCCTCTACCTCGGCCACGGCTTGCTGGAGCCTGGGAAGTCTGTCCAGGAGGGTGCACGGTCGATGATAAATCAATTGCTGATCCGGCGGGCTGAGTTTTGTCTCCCTCATTCCTCAGTGGGCAATCACGCATCAGATGGCCAACTCGACCACAAGTAAAACAAGCACCTGTACCTGCGCGACACTCTCCAGAGTGTGGCCTGTCACACCGAGGACACCGTGGTGGGGGTGGCATCGTCCTGCTAGAATCAGCTCTATACTGGGACCCTGAAGCTTTAGCACTCTAATCTGGTCCTGAATAAGTAGGACGATCGAATCTTCTACTCGCAAATCGAGGAGGTGCGCTGGCCGCTGATTGGTCTGAATACATAGAATGCTGTTGTGCCTGTCCCCCTCTATACTCACCCCTAGTCTCGAAAGATCTGGCCCTTTTTCTGGAACCCCTATCAGAATATCGTTCGCCCCTCTGTAGCTGATGTTGTTCCTCCAGGTTTTGGGCGTGGGCCTGGATACGAGCAATAGTCATTCCATCTGGAGTGAAGCCGTCAAGCAGCCCTTAACTAAATGTGGCCCCAACCCACTAACGAACCGATGTACATGATCTCCCATATCATCCACCATGGTTGGGGCATACCTGGCTAAGGAGTTAAAACGGAGACTATATTCCCGGACGCTCATATTTCCCTGTTTGAGATTCAAAACCATATCGGCTCGAGCCCGTCGAATCTCCAGTGGTAAGTAATGTCGCAGAAATGCTTCAGTGAACTCTTGCCAAACCGGGGGTGGTGCATTTGCTCCCCTTGAAGATATCCAATTATTATACCACTGCACCGCTACATCCCGCAACCTGTATGAAGCCAACTCTACTGACTCTGTATCCGAAGCATGTATTATCCTTAGTGTCCTCAACATCTCGTCTATAAAACTTTGCGGGTCTTTCTCTGGTTTCGATCCATAAAACTCCGGAGGTTTCAGGGTGATAAAATCACGGGCTCTTGCACTCACTGCCCTGTCTCCCTGGTCTGCATCTTGCCGCTGAGCTTGTGCGGCAACTAACTGGGTCAACAACTGAATAGCCTCTATTATCTGCTGGCCCGAAGCTGCTGGCGGTGGAACTGGAGGTGCTGGGGCTAGAGCTAGAGCTCTTTCCTGCTCTGCTGATACAGGGGAAGCAGGAGAAATCTGGGGAGGAGCCTCGTTGTGAGACTCGCCTTCTTCTACTTCCGCCGGTTGCTCCTGTTCAACTCTTCTTCCAGCCACCGTCTTGCCCTTCTGGGCCGCCGTAGTTTTCCTCTTCACCAGCATCACTGAAACCATAACACAAGATTAAGAATAGAACATGAAAACCTGGTAACATAGCTCTATCGCACGATCTAGAGTACAAAGAAGGTCAGATTTCCTAAATGCCCTGCAGCCCCCTGTTTATAAGTGTGGCGCGCTACACACCCATAAACAGGACTCTACTGGACACGGCTCGTAGACAATCCCTAGGACGAACTGCTCTGATACTACTTTTGTCACGACCCAACTAGGGCCGCGACAGGTACCCGATACTACTATACCGAGCACCTCTTGTTTTGTATCTTATTCTTATTACTGAGTGGGCCGTATGAACGATACCGTTACTTCTTTACTTAACACTATCATTAATAGCATAATTGTAAACATGTGTTAATAAACTTTACTAACATATTATACAGCGACGAGGACAAACAAGATTATAAAACATCTGACTGTACATATCTGTCTACGAGCCTCTAAACAAGATACATATAATCACAAGGAGAGTCGGGTTCTTCTGTGCCCGAATATGTACACAAAAGTAGTACCAATAAATTGAAGCTCCGGAACAACTAGAGCGCTCTCAATGTACAGCTGGTGGAGCTCCTACGAACCGAACTCGTCTACCTGCTTACCTGCGCGGCATGAAACGCAGCGTCCACAAGAAGGGACGTCAGTACGAGTAATGTACCGAGTATGTAAGGCATGAATAATAACATACGAGAGATACATAGCATGAACAATGACATAAAGGGAATATATAGAGCATATCATGAGATAGAAAAACAACCTGTACATGTGAGTGCCTTTCGGCGGGTACCATGCATGCTTAGTGCTGCGGAACGTGCAACCCCATCCATACATATATTGCTGCGGAACGTGCAGCCCGATCCATATGCATTGCTGCGGAACGTGCAGCCCGATCCATATATATATTATACTTTACTTTCTTTGAAAACATCTCTTTTTCATATATATATATATATATATATATATATATATATATATATATATATATATATATATAGAAAATAAAAAATATCATATTGTCGAGGCGTCGGCTCCGATCCATATAACCACATATACCGCGTCCGGGACGATATCATATATCATACTCCAACTGATCAGGTGGTTGTGCGTCTATAGCGCCTTACCTTTCCCCTTACCCCATATACATATACATATACATATATCATATCACAGCATGCAGGAGAGCCCAAAGGAAGTCATGCATCTATCGGAGTGACGTAAGGTCGGTAGCCTCCGATTATATTATGGAGTAATCATCACGACTCTGTCTCACCTAGAAGGAACAATTATTATGAGGCGAGACTAGCAACGAATAACCGTGTTAAGAAAGCATGGCATAAGATCGTAAGTCTCATAAGACGTCGCTTCATATACATAGGCACATGGAACAAATTTTCAAGACTCGGTCGGTACGTACATATATCGACACCTGAAGGCTCAGAAACAAGTTTCGGGTCAATCCGGTTTGGTATGACAAAGTTTTGAGCGTTTGAAGTACATAATCTTCTACGAGCGTTTCGGAAGCCATTTTTGGAAAATTAAAGCAAGAATCATATCAAGTACCTTTCAAGCATGAAATCATTCTTATCATAGTCATCGTAGAGCTTACAACACCATAAACCTTTGTTTTGGGAAAATACGGGCATTTTGAAAACATTGACGGGTTATCGGGAAAGTAATCATGCCTTGAAATTGTCGACATCTCACTTTTGAAAAACAAGTAAGATATGGAAACAATTATGAAATCATAACATCGGGATCATGCCTTGAAAGAAAGGAACGAGCCTTAACATACCTTGTCCGCTTCCTTAGTCAATCCAACTTAACTCTTGGCCTTCCCAAAATCTATAACAATATTAATGAATACAAACATTAGCTATAGATATTCCGAGAATCTTATCCTAACTAACACTTTATCTACCGAAATTTCGGCAGCATTTCCCCTGTAAATACACCATCCCCGAGAATCTAACTCGGCCAAGTTTATCAACAACAACCCGAGAATTCAACTCGGCCAAATTATCAACAACAATACCAATCACCATACTAACAACTTTAACAATTTATCCAAAATACATTCTAGCATTAACAATCCTTGCCACACAATTCATCGGCAATTCATTTATATTCAAGTCAATCACATATAATCAAGCCAATACCAATGATACCACATTCAAGTATTACTCCGAAATCATTCCAACACGATTCAAGAATACTTCAAACAATTTACATAACATCCCAAACAACCCAATCAATATACTACTTCCCCCAAGATCTTCCAACTCCAATAAGAACAATAACAACCTAATTCCTTCTTCCAAATTCAATTACAACAACCCAATAATTTACACTCTAACAACATTACACTAACAACATCACACTAACAACATCATCTCCCATAAATGCAAGAACATTATGTTCAATTCACATTAACTTCTAAAACAAGTTTCCAACTACTACAACTTCACTAAGATCATCCAACTTTCATTATCAACATAACATCCACAACAACAACAACCAAACACTAGATAAAATAATTAAATCATTATTCCTACACACACACATACATGCACGGCCACAACATACATCCATATTTTCATGATTTTCATTCACTTTTACATACTACAACATACGTAATCACCCATAACATATAAGGAAAGGATTAAACCTTACCTTTTTCCCTTGACTTCCCACTTAGCTATGATTTGTAACTTGCAAGAATATGGGTTTTTCTTGCTCCAAGGACCACTTCACTTTGCTAAGAACCCTTCAATTGGTAGAAAATAATTTTTGAAGAAATTGTTTTCCAAGGTTCTTGTTGGATTTGGATATGGCCGAATGGCCTTAGTTTTTCTCCTTCTTTTTTTTTTGTTCTTCAAAGTTCTTCAAAATTTCTAGGGAAATAAATGAATAAGATGACTTAGTCATCTTTTTATTTATCCATTAAACTTCTAGGTGGGCTAAGACCACTCCAAATGGGACGGCCCAAATGGCCCCTTTAATTCCAAGCCCATTTTTTTGTTTTGTTTTGCACTTCATGAAAATTTTAAATTTTTTTCCAAATTCCAAATTTGCCCTTAGTCTTCCTCCACATTTCCATGGGTCATATTGCGAATTTTCCTTTTTTCCCTTAACCTTTCTTAATATTTTTACTTCAAAATTATTCATACACAACTTGTGTGCTAAACCAAAATCAAAATATAACCTCATCCTTAACTTCCCACGATTATCTTAAATTATCCGAACGTACAAAATGCGGGATATAACAGATATCCTTCTTCTCGGCCGCCTGTTAGAGTATTTTTCAAAGCTCTGATTGCGATCTGCTCATTTTTTCTGCCCGCCTGTCAAGGTATTTTCAAAGCTTGGGTATGATCGATCCCCCTTTCGGCCGCCTGGCCATAGTATTGTCTAAGCTCTGAGCCTACAATTGGTCCCTTCATGGATAATTTTCGAAGCCCCGTGCCTACGATCGTCACACCCTTCTGCCGTCTATCAGAGTACTTGCAAAACTCCGCCTTCAATCGGCACTTCTTCTTGTATCTTATCTGCAAAAGCTACGCACACCTGATTCTCTCTTTGATGAGATACGTAGGCAGCCCTTTTGGGTTTGGTATTCATTATCCAAAAATCAAAAAAAAAATCTTTTATTTGGAAAATCACAAAAATATTTTTCTTTCTTCCTACCAATCTGAACGAACTACGCTCACCTGATTCTCTTATTTGATGAGATATGTAGGCAGCCCTTTTGGGTTCGGCATTCCCTATTCAAAAATCACAAAAAAAAATATTTATTTTGAAATATCACAAAGATATTTTGTTTCTTTCTATCCTATCTAAGCGAACTACGCGCACCTGATTCTCATCAAGGATGAGATACGTAGGCAACCCTTTTGGGTTCAGTACCCCTTATTCAAAATGTCACGACCCAACCCCGTGGGCCGCGACTGGTGCCCTACAGGGACACCCCAGATAAACTCACACCCATATCATCGAAATCAGACTCGTCCAAACACAACATACGATATTCAGACTCAACATCGTAATCAGACATCTACCGAATACTGATCCTAAGCAGTCGCCCGTACAGATCAAACAAATCGCAAATCAGAAAAGAGGCGGAATGTACTTCGCCAAATTTTCACACACACACATCCGAAGGGTGGCGGAATGTACATCGCCCCCAAAAGCATACACATACATACAAAATCAGAGGCCGACTTGGCCATAGCAGTGTACGGGCCGCTTAAGAACACAAAACAGACTCACATACGAACACACCGGACCCACGACCCACAAATCTGACTACAGGCCTCTAGACAAAACAGAACATAAGACATATGAACATAGGACGGGACAGGGCCCCGCCGTACCCACTCATCCAAATATACAGAATACAGACACAACAAAAGATATGTACCAAGAGTAGGCTCCGGATCAAGGGGAGCTTTCCAACACAGCAGAATGAGTAGCCTAAACTGGAGGACCACCCAAACGAGCTTCTGTACCTGCGGGCATGAAACACAGCCCCCGAAGAAACGGGGGTCAGTACGGGAGAAGTACTGAGTATGTAAAGCAGAGGGTACAGAAATCACAAACACAGCTGGAGTCAGAAAGAACAAACACACCGACATCGTAGACAAAGCAAACCTGTGCGGGAGGCGAACGTACAAAATGCAAATCAAATCATGTATAGGGTTTAGGAACGTGGTCACCCCCCGACGCTGGTGCCACAACACATCATAACTCCAGAAGTTTTCAAATCTCCGTACAGTCTCCAGACACATCATATCACACACACATCATATCATCAAAACATATCAAATGCCATATCACATCATAACTCCATAAACGGTAACCGGCCCTATGGCGAGGCCTCGGAAACCGTAACACATCATAACTCCCGAATATATTATAGCGCGCACGATCACAAAGTCGGCCCGGGTACCGACGAACGAAGTCATAGCAGACAGCACGAACAGAGTAGTGCAGAAACCATATGCATATCAAAATAATTTGTCGGACTCAACATATAATTTACGTACAAGTATATACTGACGCCAGAAGGCTCGGAATAGGAATCAGATTGATCAAAGTTTGCGTATATAAGTTACGAAGTGCCAAACGGCCAAATTCTCAAGAAAAACTGTTCATACGTCATTTTCCGAAAATCTCACATCGTTCAAAGTACAGAACGTACATTAATGGCATAGGAAGTTTCAAACACATCCTTGGGTCATAAACAGAAGGTTGCGAATCATAACAGACACAAGCGAATCAAACAAACCGAATAAGGGGAGCCTCGGGGCTCGCGGGCCCACCTCGGGTCAAATTGAGGCGGCGGACACAAATCGCAGATTTTTGGTTCCATAGAGTCATTTACAAAAGTTTCGAAGAGTTTCGGACTCAACAGCACAAGTTATGGAGGTACGAGCGTTCTTTTACCCAAATGGGACCAAAAGGTTTCAATCGCGCTGAATGAATAGTGCTCGAACTTGAACCTCGATTTCCAAGAGCAGAGTTATTCCCGAGATTCCGAAATTTACCTAGTGGGTCTAGGACATGCCAAAAGAATGAGAGGTAGGCTTTACATACCTGGTTGGCGCCTTACGCTCCTCAAATCGCAATTCCCGTTTCGTCCAGAAACTGCAAATGGTCACTTTTACCAGTTACTATTCATAAGAAGTAACATTTTAGTCTTTGGGCTATATTTGGCTACCGAAATTTCGGCAGCACTTCCCCTATAAATCTAACACCCCCGAGACTTAGCTCGGCTCAAAATACAACGACAACAACAGCCCAAACATCATTAAACCATACAAACCACAATCATACTACATTAACTTCAAAATTTCACTTTAATACATAAGTTGGCAAATTCTTGATTCAACTTCAAAATTCCAACTCTATTTCCACATTAGTCCATTCATTCACTCATTCTCAATTATTCAAACACACTACATACAAGTTCCAAATCACATACAAACATTCCCAAAGTTCACTACTTTCCAATTTTCATTCAAAACACCAAAAGTTACGACGAACGTTCTAACTTGCGTCGTTTCATTCCAAATTCGTTATCATCAACCATAAATCTTATTTAAAGTCTTTAGTGTCATAAATATACTATGATATACACAAATATACCAAATGTATACGCTTTCCGATAACGTCCGAAATTATTTTCTAACACCAAATCAATTCTCCAAACATTCATTTACGTTATAAAGGTTACAACGACACCTCAAACGACTAAACGGAATTAAGTTCACATGGTCTTGCACTACATACAAGCCACGGCCAAACACACCCTTTCTACACACACACACCATGCTCAAACACAACCCCATCCCACAATCTTCACACTAATCCAATCACTAACACATATATATCCATTTCATAACATTAAAACATAAAAATCTTACCTTTTTCTTGAATTTCCGACTTGTCGCAAACGTCGCTCTTCCTCCAAACTACTTGTATCACGTCGGAGAGCGTCTTGAGCACTCCACAACTATGCCAAACTCGAGATTTTTAAGGCTAAGATCAACGCTTGCCAATTTTTTTTTTTCTCTCTAACCCTCTCGGCCGAGAGCCTCTTGATGGGTGTTCTAGAATTTTTTGTGCTATTTCCTTGATAATTCCCAATGGCAAGTAGATATATATCCATATCTAGTCATGTGCTTGGCACATGACATAATAAATGGGTATGGGCCAAAGGCTATGGCCGGCCACCCCTACTTACTTGGGCCTCATTTTGTATTCCATTGTCTTGGCCCAATTCATGTTATGTCCCGTTTTGTAATTCCCGAAACTAATTTCCGAAGTTCCAAGTTTACCCTCGGCCTTCCCCGACGTCTTAACATCAACGATTTCATAATCAACATGAGCATAGCAACTTGAATCAAATTATTTCCTCAACACACACAAGTCTTATTTATTTCTTGATTTCCCGTTATACGAAAATACGGGACATAACATTCTCTCCCCCTTAAGAACATTCGTCCTCGAATGTTGAATCGAACTCATGGGTGTCGTACTACTCCGGGAGGGTTCTCTTGATAGTTGTCCTTTATTGATTTCTCCGACATGTCTTCTTTACCAATACTAGGGTAGATTTTTCACATCACTGACTCAAATACCTTCATAATACATTTTCTCATACTCTACGTAATCACCGAACTCTGCACTATATTCTTGTAAGGGACGGACACTTTCCAGACATCATCGTCAATATCATCTTCTTTTCACACTCCTGAGTTTCCTTACCACATAGTCGTAATCTCACTTTACTTCATATCAGACACTTCATACCAAACAGATTCAGAACTAAAACCGGACGGATTCATAATCGGAGGCAGACATACTCAACTATGGCGGACGGATTCGTAGTCAACATCGAAGGTACGGAAGCATATCAGACACATCTGAGATCGGAGTCAGACGTACAAAGGCGTATCAAACGAATTCGTAGGCAGAATCAGACACGCAGAGATATACCAAACAGATTCACAGTCGAAGTCAGACGTACGGACTCACATCGAACAAACCCAAAATCAGAATCAAAGATACGGAATTGTTTCATACCGAGTCGTGATCAGACAAACCGAAACATATCAAACACACGCGCGGTCAAAATCAAACGCACCGAAGCATATCAGACAGATTTATATCCAGAGTCAGACATACAGAGGTGTGCCAGACAGAAACGGATTCAGAATCAAACGCACAAAAGGTTCATCGGACGGGAACCTAGTCGAACGCAGAGGTACAGAGGTGTACTAGGTAGAGCCTCATCGGAATCGGAAATGCAGAAGCACCACAGATAGATTGTCAATTTAGGATCAAATCATTCACATTAAGGCTCCAATAATTCATGAGAATTTCCTCTTTATTTGCAAACTCACTCATCGGTCGTCACATAATTTACCTTGCGTCTTACGTATCAACTCTTTCAAAGATTCTATCCATTCACACTGCTCACCTTTCATTTATCTCAACATCAATTGCCGGGGCTCGGCTCTTACCCCGCATAGGCACAAGATAAAAATCATACGCACACACATACACATACACACGCTCACTCATACCTTACTGGCGAACATCTCTGGCGGTTATTCAAATTCGTTCAATTTCCCAAGCGGTGTCATACCCTTTTCCTTTGTGCCCATTTAGTCCGCCTCGTTCCGCGCGGCTCTCGCGAGGGCACTAATTATTCCACACACATTCTATTTATCCTTGGTTACCCCAAATTCTCATTTACATTAATCAGACTTACACTTGTGCAAAATTTTGCATTACTTCCCAGGGGGTCACCCATCCCTGAATTGCTCTGGCTTGAGCACGCTTAACCCCGAATCTTTTACGTATTTTGACGCGTTAGGGTTGATATAATTTCGTCAATTGCCCCGCACTACCTTTGTCACGCAATTTTAGGCCAAACGGGGTCTTAGCAAATTTTTCGGAAATTTTTCGTAGCGGGTCCCCCTTTGTCCCAAAGAAGTCGTTTGCTTTTCTGGCTGTGTGGTCTATCGTTCTAGCCTTCCAACTCCCATATATTTTCCTCACACACGTACAGATAACTGCCTCAGATATTTTCATTAATTCAGATTCTTACCCTACCTTTACTGACACACACAAAAGAATATCGCATAATACTGAGGTACAAACCTACCATTGCACATATTCATTAAACAAAAGGGTTAGTAATATACCTGGGTCTGTATCTGGGGGTGCCTCTGGGTCCCGATGACCAGTCAAAGCGTAGATGCGGTTCGAGGGACCGCTAGAATCTGAACCCCCACCACGGCCTCTACCGCGGCCCGCTGGTGCTGGCATACCTCGCCCTGTCGAGCGCGTGGCCGAAGGGGTAGATGACGAACCCGCAACAGATCTCATCGGCGGTGCTGCGCTACCGGAACCGCCTGCCCACGGACAATCCCGCATGATATGGCCCTGGCGGCCGCAAGCAAAACAGGCCCCTGTGGCTCTGAAGCACTCACCTGGGTGCGATCTTCCGCAATACGAACACTGGGGTATGGGTGGCCTAGACTGACTGGGACCCCTGCTCGACTGAGGACCTGGGGCTCTGGAACTCTGGTCTGCCCTGGACGGTCCTGCTCCATCAAACCTCTTACCAACAGACTGTGTGTCCCGGCCTGACGGAGGAAAGTACCCGCTGGACTGATACTGAGGCTGCCCGCTCCGAGAATCTCCAGAATATCCCGCTGATCTGGCCCTCTTGGGCCGTCTCCCATCATACTCTCGGCTGGGCCGATCTGCTCGGTGCCGGTTCTCCATCCCCTGGGCGTAGGCCTGTAGACGGGCAATGTCCATATCTGTCTGCAATGACACCGCCATACACCCGTCAATCAAGTAACGATCCAGCCCCATAACATATCTATGCATCCGATCTGTCATATCTGCCACCACGGCAGGGGCGTACCGGGCCAGGGAATCAAACTCCAAATTATATTCACGGACGCTCCGACCCCTCTGCTGCAGATGCAAAAACCGATCAGCTCGCTCCCGTCGTAACTCTGGGGGCAGGAAGTGGCGGGTGAAAGCAGTCACAAACTGATCCCACATAGCTGGAGGAGCACCCTCACCCCGGGATAGCTCCCAAGTCTCATACCAATGCGCGGCAACATCCCGAAGCCTATGCGAAGCTAGCTCCACCGACTCGGTCTCTGAAGCCCTGACCAAGTCTAATGCACGCCGCATCCCCCGAATGAAGTCATGGGGGTCCTCATCGGGCTTAGACCCGAAAAACTCTGGAGGGCCGCATAACAAGAACTCCCGAACTCTCAGGCTTTCCCGCCTGTCCTCATCATCATCGTCTCTCCGCCCGCGCCTGCGAGCCTGGCCGGCTACAATCGTAGTCAACAACTGTACAGCCTCCCTCAGGATCCTATCCTCCGCCCCTGGCTGAGAAGCTGGCGTCTCAGGAGCGGGTACACGGACCTCTGGAGCTGCTGAAGGTCCCGCTCCCGGCTGTACTAATGGGGGTGTAGCAGACCCCTCAGAATGAGGTGTAACCTCAGGCAAATCATAAACACGAGCCCGAGTAGCCCGTTGTGCCTGACTGGTCTCTCCCACCTTCGCCTTGCCCTTCTGGGCCGCCGTTGCCTTCTTCGGAGGCATCGCTGCAAACACATCAACGGGTCAGATCAGAATGATCCTAATAACACAGCTCTATCGCACGATCTAAGATTCCAAAGAAAGGGCAACACAACATCCTAGATGTCCTGTAGCTTCCTGTTTATAGATGTGGTGCACAACACATCGATAAACAAGACTCTACTAGACACGGTCTGTAGACATTCCGAGGACAAACCGCTCTGATACCACTTTTGTCACGACCCAACCCCGTGGGCCGCGACTGGTGCCCTACAGGGACACCCCAGATAAACTCACACCCATATCATCGAAATCAGACTCGTCCAAACACAACATACGATATTCAGACTCAACATCGTAATCAGACATCTACCGAATACTGATCCTAAGCAGTCGCCCGTACAGATCAAACAAATCGCAAATCAGAAAAGAGGCGGAATGTACTTCGCCAAATTTTCACACACACACATCCGAAGGGTGGCGGAATGTACATCGCCCCCAAAAGCATACACATACATACAAAATCAGAGGCCGACTTGGCCATAGCAGTGTACGGGCCGCTTAAGAACACAAAACAGACTCACATACGAACACACCGGACCCACGACCCACAAATCTGACTACAGGCCTCTAGACAAAACAGAACATAAGACATATGAACATAGGACGGGACAGGGCCCCGCCGTACCCACTCATCCAAATATACAGAATACAGACACAACAAAAGATATGTACCAAGAGTAGGCTCCGGATCAAGGGGAGCTTTCCAACACAGCAGAATGAGTAGCCTAAACTGGAGGACCACCCAAACGAGCTTCTGTACCTGCGGGCATGAAACACAGCCCCCGAAGAAACGGGGGTCAGTACGGGAGAAGTACTGAGTATGTAAAGCAGAGGGTACAGAAATCACAAACACAGCTGGAGTCAGAAAGAACAAACACACCGACATCGTAGACAAAGCAAACCTGTGCGGGAGGCGAACGTACAAAATGCAAATCAAATCATGTATAGGGTTTAGGAACGTGGTCACCCCCCGACGCTGGTGCCACAACACATCATAACTCCAGAAGTTTTCAAATCTCCGTACAGTCTCCAGACACATCATATCACACACACATCATATCATCAAAACATATCAAATGCCATATCACATCATAACTCCATAAACGGTAACCGGCCCTATGGCGAGGCCTCGGAAACCGTAACACATCATAACTCCCGAATATATTATAGCGCGCACGATCACAAAGTCGGCCCGGGTACCGACGAACGAAGTCATAGCAGACAGCACGAACAGAGTAGTGCAGAAACCATATGCATATCAAAATAATTTGTCGGACTCAACATATAATTTACGTACAAGTATATACTGACGCCAGAAGGCTCGGAATAGGAATCAGATTGATCAAAGTTTGCGTATATAAGTTACGAAGTGCCAAACGGCCAAATTCTCAAGAAAAACTGTTCATACGTCATTTTCCGAAAATCTCACATCGTTCAAAGTACAGAACGTACATTAATGGCATAGGAAGTTTCAAACACATCCTTGGGTCATAAACAGAAGGTTGCGAATCATAACAGACACAAGCGAATCAAACAAACCGAATAAGGGGAGCCTCGGGGCTCGCGGGCCCACCTCGGGTCAAATTGAGGCGGCGGACACAAATCGCAGATTTTTGGTTCCATAGAGTCATTTACAAAAGTTTCGAAGAGTTTCGGACTCAACAGCACAAGTTATGGAGGTACGAGCGTTCTTTTACCCAAATGGGACCAAAAGGTTTCAATCGCGCTGAATGAATAGTGCTCGAACTTGAACCTCGATTTCCAAGAGCAGAGTTATTCCCGAGATTCCGAAATTTACCTAGTGGGTCTAGGACATGCCAAAAGAATGAGAGGTAGGCTTTACATACCTGGTTGGCGCCTTACGCTCCTCAAATCGCAATTCCCGTTTCGTCCAGAAACTGCAAATGGTCACTTTTACCAGTTACTATTCATAAGAAGTAACATTTTAGTCTTTGGGCTATATTTGGCTACCGAAATTTCGGCAGCACTTCCCCTATAAATCTAACACCCCCGAGACTTAGCTCGGCTCAAAATACAACGACAACAACAGCCCAAACATCATTAAACCATACAAACCACAATCATACTACATTAACTTCAAAATTTCACTTTAATACATAAGTTGGCAAATTCTTGATTCAACTTCAAAATTCCAACTCTATTTCCACATTAGTCCATTCATTCACTCATTCTCAATTATTCAAACACACTACATACAAGTTCCAAATCACATACAAACATTCCCAAAGTTCACTACTTTCCAATTTTCATTCAAAACACCAAAAGTTACGACGAACGTTCTAACTTGCGTCGTTTCATTCCAAATTCGTTATCATCAACCATAAATCTTATTTAAAGTCTTTAGTGTCATAAATATACTATGATATACACAAATATACCAAATGTATACGCTTTCCGATAACGTCCGAAATTATTTTCTAACACCAAATCAATTCTCCAAACATTCATTTACGTTATAAAGGTTACAACGACACCTCAAACGACTAAACGGAATTAAGTTCACATGGTCTTGCACTACATACAAGCCACGGCCAAACACACCCTTTCTACACACACACACCATGCTCAAACACAACCCCATCCCACAATCTTCACACTAATCCAATCACTAACACATATATATCCATTTCATAACATTAAAACATAAAAATCTTACCTTTTTCTTGAATTTCCGACTTGTCGCAAACGTCGCTCTTCCTCCAAACTACTTGTATCACGTCGGAGAGCGTCTTGAGCACTCCACAACTATGCCAAACTCGAGATTTTTAAGGCTAAGATCAACGCTTGCCAATTTTTTTTTTTCTCTCTAACCCTCTCGGCCGAGAGCCTCTTGATGGGTGTTCTAGAATTTTTTGTGCTATTTCCTTGATAATTCCCAATGGCAAGTAGATATATATCCATATCTAGTCATGTGCTTGGCACATGACATAATAAATGGGTATGGGCCAAAGGCTATGGCCGGCCACCCCTACTTACTTGGGCCTCATTTTGTATTCCATTGTCTTGGCCCAATTCATGTTATGTCCCGTTTTGTAATTCCCGAAACTAATTTCCGAAGTTCCAAGTTTACCCTCGGCCTTCCCCGACGTCTTAACATCAACGATTTCATAATCAACATGAGCATAGCAACTTGAATCAAATTATTTCCTCAACACACACAAGTCTTATTTATTTCTTGATTTCCCGTTATACGAAAATACGGGACATAACATTCTCTCCCCCTTAAGAACATTCGTCCTCGAATGTTGAATCGAACTCATGGGTGTCGTACTACTCCGGGAGGGTTCTCTTGATAGTTGTCCTTTATTGATTTCTCCGACATGTCTTCTTTACCAATACTAGGGTAGATTTTTCACATCACTGACTCAAATACCTTCATAATACATTTTCTCATACTCTACGTAATCACCGAACTCTGCACTATATTCTTGTAAGGGACGGACACTTTCCAGACATCATCGTCAATATCATCTTCTTTTCACACTCCTGAGTTTCCTTACCACATAGTCGTAATCTCACTTTACTTCATATCAGACACTTCATACCAAACAGATTCAGAACTAAAACCGGACGGATTC
This sequence comes from Lycium barbarum, assembly GCF_019175385.1. Lineage (NCBI taxonomy): Eukaryota > Viridiplantae > Streptophyta > Magnoliopsida > Solanales > Solanaceae > Lycium > Lycium barbarum. The sequence continues at coordinate 64,142,166 of NC_083337.1, forward strand.
ATAATCGGAGGCAGACATACTCAACTATGGCGGACGGATTCGTAGTCAACATCGAAGGTACGGAAGCATATCAGACACATCTGAGATCGGAGTCAGACGTACAAAGGCGTATCAAACGAATTCGTAGGCAGAATCAGACACGCAGAGATATACCAAACAGATTCACAGTCGAAGTCAGACGTACGGACTCACATCGAACAAACCCAAAATCAGAATCAAAGATACGGAATTGTTTCATACCGAGTCGTGATCAGACAAACCGAAACATATCAAACACACGCGCGGTCAAAATCAAACGCACCGAAGCATATCAGACAGATTTATATCCAGAGTCAGACATACAGAGGTGTGCCAGACAGAAACGGATTCAGAATCAAACGCACAAAAGGTTCATCGGACGGGAACCTAGTCGAACGCAGAGGTACAGAGGTGTACTAGGTAGAGCCTCATCGGAATCGGAAATGCAGAAGCACCACAGATAGATTGTCAATTTAGGATCAAATCATTCACATTAAGGCTCCAATAATTCATGAGAATTTCCTCTTTATTTGCAAACTCACTCATCGGTCGTCACATAATTTACCTTGCGTCTTACGTATCAACTCTTTCAAAGATTCTATCCATTCACACTGCTCACCTTTCATTTATCTCAACATCAATTGCCGGGGCTCGGCTCTTACCCCGCATAGGCACAAGATAAAAATCATACGCACACACATACACATACACACGCTCACTCATACCTTACTGGCGAACATCTCTGGCGGTTATTCAAATTCGTTCAATTTCCCAAGCGGTGTCATACCCTTTTCCTTTGTGCCCATTTAGTCCGCCTCGTTCCGCGCGGCTCTCGCGAGGGCACTAATTATTCCACACACATTCTATTTATCCTTGGTTACCCCAAATTCTCATTTACATTAATCAGACTTACACTTGTGCAAAATTTTGCATTACTTCCCAGGGGGTCACCCATCCCTGAATTGCTCTGGCTTGAGCACGCTTAACCCCGAATCTTTTACGTATTTTGACGCGTTAGGGTTGATATAATTTCGTCAATTGCCCCGCACTACCTTTGTCACGCAATTTTAGGCCAAACGGGGTCTTAGCAAATTTTTCGGAAATTTTTCGTAGCGGGTCCCCCTTTGTCCCAAAGAAGTCGTTTGCTTTTCTGGCTGTGTGGTCTATCGTTCTAGCCTTCCAACTCCCATATATTTTCCTCACACACGTACAGATAACTGCCTCAGATATTTTCATTAATTCAGATTCTTACCCTACCTTTACTGACACACACAAAAGAATATCGCATAATACTGAGGTACAAACCTACCATTGCACATATTCATTAAACAAAAGGGTTAGTAATATACCTGGGTCTGTATCTGGGGGTGCCTCTGGGTCCCGATGACCAGTCAAAGCGTAGATGCGGTTCGAGGGACCGCTAGAATCTGAACCCCCACCACGGCCTCTACCGCGGCCCGCTGGTGCTGGCATACCTCGCCCTGTCGAGCGCGTGGCCGAAGGGGTAGATGACGAACCCGCAACAGATCTCATCGGCGGTGCTGCGCTACCGGAACCGCCTGCCCACGGACAATCCCGCATGATATGGCCCTGGCGGCCGCAAGCAAAACAGGCCCCTGTGGCTCTGAAGCACTCACCTGGGTGCGATCTTCCGCAATACGAACACTGGGGTATGGGTGGCCTAGACTGACTGGGACCCCTGCTCGACTGAGGACCTGGGGCTCTGGAACTCTGGTCTGCCCTGGACGGTCCTGCTCCATCAAACCTCTTACCAACAGACTGTGTGTCCCGGCCTGACGGAGGAAAGTACCCGCTGGACTGATACTGAGGCTGCCCGCTCCGAGAATCTCCAGAATATCCCGCTGATCTGGCCCTCTTGGGCCGTCTCCCATCATACTCTCGGCTGGGCCGATCTGCTCGGTGCCGGTTCTCCATCCCCTGGGCGTAGGCCTGTAGACGGGCAATGTCCATATCTGTCTGCAATGACACCGCCATACACCCGTCAATCAAGTAACGATCCAGCCCCATAACATATCTATGCATCCGATCTGTCATATCTGCCACCACGGCAGGGGCGTACCGGGCCAGGGAATCAAACTCCAAATTATATTCACGGACGCTCCGACCCCTCTGCTGCAGATGCAAAAACCGATCAGCTCGCTCCCGTCGTAACTCTGGGGGCAGGAAGTGGCGGGTGAAAGCAGTCACAAACTGATCCCACATAGCTGGAGGAGCACCCTCACCCCGGGATAGCTCCCAAGTCTCATACCAATGCGCGGCAACATCCCGAAGCCTATGCGAAGCTAGCTCCACCGACTCGGTCTCTGAAGCCCTGACCAAGTCTAATGCACGCCGCATCCCCCGAATGAAGTCATGGGGGTCCTCATCGGGCTTAGACCCGAAAAACTCTGGAGGGCCGCATAACAAGAACTCCCGAACTCTCAGGCTTTCCCGCCTGTCCTCATCATCATCGTCTCTCCGCCCGCGCCTGCGAGCCTGGCCGGCTACAATCGTAGTCAACAACTGTACAGCCTCCCTCAGGATCCTATCCTCCGCCCCTGGCTGAGAAGCTGGCGTCTCAGGAGCGGGTACACGGACCTCTGGAGCTGCTGAAGGTCCCGCTCCCGGCTGTACTAATGGGGGTGTAGCAGACCCCTCAGAATGAGGTGTAACCTCAGGCAAATCATAAACACGAGCCCGAGTAGCCCGTTGTGCCTGACTGGTCTCTCCCACCTTCGCCTTGCCCTTCTGGGCCGCCGTTGCCTTCTTCGGAGGCATCGCTGCAAACACATCAACGGGTCAGATCAGAATGATCCTAATAACACAGCTCTATCGCACGATCTAAGATTCCAAAGAAAGGGCAACACAACATCCTAGATGTCCTGTAGCTTCCTGTTTATAGATGTGGTGCACAACACATCGATAAACAAGACTCTACTAGACACGGTCTGTAGACATTCCGAGGACAAACCGCTCTGATACCACTTTTGTCACGACCCAACCCCGTGGGCCGCGACTGGTGCCCTACAGGGACACCCCAGATAAACTCACACCCATATCATCGAAATCAGACTCGTCCAAACACAACATACGATATTCAGACTCAACATCGTAATCAGACATCTACCGAATACTGATCCTAAGCAGTCGCCCGTACAGATCAAACAAATCGCAAATCAGAAAAGAGGCGGAATGTACTTCGCCAAATTTTCACACACACACATCCGAAGGGTGGCGGAATGTACATCGCCCCCAAAAGCATACACATACATACAAAATCAGAGGCCGACTTGGCCATAGCAGTGTACGGGCCGCTTAAGAACACAAAACAGACTCACATACGAACACACCGGACCCACGACCCACAAATCTGACTACAGGCCTCTAGACAAAACAGAACATAAGACATATGAACATAGGACGGGACAGGGCCCCGCCGTACCCACTCATCCAAATATACAGAATACAGACACAACAAAAGATATGTACCAAGAGTAGGCTCCGGATCAAGGGGAGCTTTCCAACACAGCAGAATGAGTAGCCTAAACTGGAGGACCACCCAAACGAGCTTCTGTACCTGCGGGCATGAAACACAGCCCCCGAAGAAACGGGGGTCAGTACGGGAGAAGTACTGAGTATGTAAAGCAGAGGGTACAGAAATCACAAACACAGCTGGAGTCAGAAAGAACAAACACACCGACATCGTAGACAAAGCAAACCTGTGCGGGAGGCGAACGTACAAAATGCAAATCAAATCATGTATAGGGTTTAGGAACGTGGTCACCCCCCGACGCTGGTGCCACAACACATCATAACTCCAGAAGTTTTCAAATCTCCGTACAGTCTCCAGACACATCATATCACACACACATCATATCATCAAAACATATCAAATGCCATATCACATCATAACTCCATAAACGGTAACCGGCCCTATGGCGAGGCCTCGGAAACCGTAACACATCATAACTCCCGAATATATTATAGCGCGCACGATCACAAAGTCGGCCCGGGTACCGACGAACGAAGTCATAGCAGACAGCACGAACAGAGTAGTGCAGAAACCATATGCATATCAAAATAATTTGTCGGACTCAACATATAATTTACGTACAAGTATATACTGACGCCAGAAGGCTCGGAATAGGAATCAGATTGATCAAAGTTTGCGTATATAAGTTACGAAGTGCCAAACGGCCAAATTCTCAAGAAAAACTGTTCATACGTCATTTTCCGAAAATCTCACATCGTTCAAAGTACAGAACGTACATTAATGGCATAGGAAGTTTCAAACACATCCTTGGGTCATAAACAGAAGGTTGCGAATCATAACAGACACAAGCGAATCAAACAAACCGAATAAGGGGAGCCTCGGGGCTCGCGGGCCCACCTCGGGTCAAATTGAGGCGGCGGACACAAATCGCAGATTTTTGGTTCCATAGAGTCATTTACAAAAGTTTCGAAGAGTTTCGGACTCAACAGCACAAGTTATGGAGGTACGAGCGTTCTTTTACCCAAATGGGACCAAAAGGTTTCAATCGCGCTGAATGAATAGTGCTCGAACTTGAACCTCGATTTCCAAGAGCAGAGTTATTCCCGAGATTCCGAAATTTACCTAGTGGGTCTAGGACATGCCAAAAGAATGAGAGGTAGGCTTTACATACCTGGTTGGCGCCTTACGCTCCTCAAATCGCAATTCCCGTTTCGTCCAGAAACTGCAAATGGTCACTTTTACCAGTTACTATTCATAAGAAGTAACATTTTAGTCTTTGGGCTATATTTGGCTACCGAAATTTCGGCAGCACTTCCCCTATAAATCTAACACCCCCGAGACTTAGCTCGGCTCAAAATACAACGACAACAACAGCCCAAACATCATTAAACCATACAAACCACAATCATACTACATTAACTTCAAAATTTCACTTTAATACATAAGTTGGCAAATTCTTGATTCAACTTCAAAATTCCAACTCTATTTCCACATTAGTCCATTCATTCACTCATTCTCAATTATTCAAACACACTACATACAAGTTCCAAATCACATACAAACATTCCCAAAGTTCACTACTTTCCAATTTTCATTCAAAACACCAAAAGTTACGACGAACGTTCTAACTTGCGTCGTTTCATTCCAAATTCGTTATCATCAACCATAAATCTTATTTAAAGTCTTTAGTGTCATAAATATACTATGATATACACAAATATACCAAATGTATACGCTTTCCGATAACGTCCGAAATTATTTTCTAACACCAAATCAATTCTCCAAACATTCATTTACGTTATAAAGGTTACAACGACACCTCAAACGACTAAACGGAATTAAGTTCACATGGTCTTGCACTACATACAAGCCACGGCCAAACACACCCTTTCTACACACACACACCATGCTCAAACACAACCCCATCCCACAATCTTCACACTAATCCAATCACTAACACATATATATCCATTTCATAACATTAAAACATAAAAATCTTACCTTTTTCTTGAATTTCCGACTTGTCGCAAACGTCGCTCTTCCTCCAAACTACTTGTATCACGTCGGAGAGCGTCTTGAGCACTCCACAACTATGCCAAACTCGAGATTTTTAAGGCTAAGATCAACGCTTGCCAATTTTTTTTTTTCTCTCTAACCCTCTCGGCCGAGAGCCTCTTGATGGGTGTTCTAGAATTTTTTGTGCTATTTCCTTGATAATTCCCAATGGCAAGTAGATATATATCCATATCTAGTCATGTGCTTGGCACATGACATAATAAATGGGTATGGGCCAAAGGCTATGGCCGGCCACCCCTACTTACTTGGGCCTCATTTTGTATTCCATTGTCTTGGCCCAATTCATGTTATGTCCCGTTTTGTAATTCCCGAAACTAATTTCCGAAGTTCCAAGTTTACCCTCGGCCTTCCCCGACGTCTTAACATCAACGATTTCATAATCAACATGAGCATAGCAACTTGAATCAAATTATTTCCTCAACACACACAAGTCTTATTTATTTCTTGATTTCCCGTTATACGAAAATACGGGACATAACACAAAAAAATACAAAAAATATTTTTTAGATTCATATCTTTAACTTGTTTGGTACCAACACAGTTAGGAAGGTGCATATGGAAGAACAAGTAACAATTGATATGATGGAGAGAACTGACTTTGTGGTAAACCATAGATTCTTTTGGTACCTCTCTTCACACCTTAAGTGACACTTGAAAAATTCTCATGCATGATTGTAAGACAAGAACAAAACCAACCTCATTATTTCATGTACATTATGTGGTGAGCTTTATTTCATGTGCATTATGTGGTGAGCTTTAGACAGCATTGCGTTGTGATCTAGAACTTGGCCTGAATGTCTGTTGAGGCGAAATTATGAGTAACACTTAGTATAGGAAAGGATTGTAGGCCTTCTTTGACCCGCTTGAGCCTTTCTAGCCTACCAAATGACATTATCTCTAGCATTCCCCCTTTGAGCCTAAAGCCATTTCTGAGTGCTTACACGTATAATCCCTCTTTTGGCCCAACCTCCCTGAGCGCACTAGAAAGATTCAACCGCGGATAAAGATCCAAGCTGAAGTTGCCAACGACAAAAAGATACAAAAGTCCCATAAAAACAAAGACGAACAATGACCTCCAAAGCAAGAAAGAGCCAAAAAAAATCATTAGTCGTCATTCAGGATTTCGGGCAAACAACCCGTTACTCCTCTTTATTTTTCACACTCCGGCATACAACTCAGAATTAACATCAGGACTTTTGGCATAAAACCTGGGTTCATTCTCTTAATCCCCAAAGAGTCTCGGCATACGACTCGAACTCCAAAAAATGAAAAAGGCTCCAACTTGCAAAAGAAGTCGCACAAGTACAAAAGAAAAGGACAACTAAACGAAGCAGATCAGCGTCAGAGCACACAAATACCAAGCACGGACATAGTGCAATGCTCAGGGAAGGATTAGTTACTCATTACCCAAATGATATCCTACCCTTTTCCCAAGCCTACATTAGTAACCCGTAACAAGCCCTACGTGATCCTATGCCAAGGGTTCTCACATTAGTGGATACTTACATGACGGCCAAGCTTATGGTATCACAATTGCATGCATTGAACATCTTTCTGAGTATGAGTGTACTTCTCTAGACATCCCAAAGTTCAAAAATACCGAATATGCGTGAAAAATGGACTTTCTTTCTAGTGAGGGCACTTGAAACATGAAGATAGGTATAGTTCAAAACCTTTACTTGAAGCAAGACGAACAAATCTTGTCGATACTTAGGTATGTCTCAGGTACCACTTGAAGCTATAGGAATTATCCCCAAGTCAATCTCGGTTCGCTGGGAAGAAACTGATAGAATTCTTATGCACAAAACTAATTGTTGGTACCAACTGAAGTCAAGACACGATTCTCTTCACTTCTTCATTTTCCAATATTCTTTACAACAAAAACAACGAAAAATGCATCAAAAAAAATTAATTATAGGCGTCCACCTTCTAATGCGGGTATTGCATTTCAAGTACATTTTTACAGGCGCCCACCTTCTAATGTGGGTATTTAATTTTCAGTCAGGCGCCCACCTTCTAATGCGGGTATTTTTGTCACGACCCAGCTAGGGCCGTGATGGGTACCCGGGGCTAGCCACCGAGCACCACTCGCTCTACTACTCATCTTACTCATTTAATGCTCTTTTATCAACTTTTATACTCAAATGGTAAGAAAATCATATTTCATATGGAAACATAATTACTTTTATATACATGTGCCTCTCGTCCATCAAAGTAATATATACATATAATAGCATCTCGTGAGACCATCTAACCCACACTGCGCATCTACGAGCCTCTACCGGAATACTAAACATGAAGACGGGACAAGACCCCGTCATGTCTAAAATACATATACATGAATGTACACAAAAGAATAATGAAGCACCTCCGGAACAATGGAGTGCTTTCAATCGGCTGACAGCTACTACGAATCTGGGTCAAGCTTTCCTCCCTGTCTACCTGTGGCATGAACACAGCGTCCAAAGAAAACGGACGTCAGTACGAACATTGTACTGAGTATGAGAGGCATAAACAATGAAATAAGACAATGATATAGAGAGGAAATATCTATATGAAACATCTATGTCTATCTTACTTATACTCATCATCGTATCATATATGCATAATGTATAAGCTGCTCGTCCATATCAGATCGGTGTGATAATCATAACATCAGCCTGCGTCCAGTTTACGGTCCGTATTTCATTTTACGATCGACTGGGCCAAAGTGCAAATCTGTGACTTTTCACATTTTCAGGACCCATAAGTAGTCGTTATGAAGCATAACCTATCTCGTATTGCAATTACTTTTGAAATCTTACTCAGGGTCGTCAAACGTCGTTCCCTTATTATTAAAACACCATATACTCGTATTCTTCGTTAGTCTATTCGTTGTACATTCACGGGGAGATTTCAGAGGTGTAACACTCTTCCCCCCTTTTGGAACATTCGTCCTTGAATGTTAAACACTCGGGATTCTACGAAAACTTTACGAGAGTTTCCCCTGTAATACGGCACTACCATCCTGTCACAACAACCCATAATACATTGCCTCACAGGGCCACAACACAATAAAACTCTAAGAAAGACTTACGAAAGCTCCCAAAAGTAGGGGATCTAATATCTGAGTAATGATGGAAATAGGGGTGTTCAGATACTCTAATTATTACACTTCATTTATTGCATACTTACCTTATATTGTTGGCGTTCCATCTTGAGTCTCTTCTGGGGGTTGGAACAAATGCGGGTACTTGGACTTCATACTCTCTTCCGCTTCCCAGGTCATTTCTTCTCGGTTGTTGTTTCGCCATAACACCTTGACTGATACTACCTCTTTGTTTTGAAGTCTTCGCACTTGCCTGTCTAGAATAGCAATAGGCACTTCTTCATATGTTAGCTTTTCTGTCACTTGCACATCATCAATCGGAACGATTCTCATGGGATCTCCAACACACTTGCGGAGCATCGAAACATGGAAAACGGAATGAACTGATTCAAGCTCCGAAGGCAAATCTAATTCATAGGCTACATGAACCACCTTGCGGATAATTCTATAGGGCCCAATGTAACTAGGACTTAGCTTCCCTTTCTTGCCAAATCTTATCACCCCTTTCATTGGTGATACTTTCAAAAATACCCAATCACCAGCTTGAAATTTCAAGTCTCGTCGGCGATTGTCTGCATAAGACTTTTGGCGACTTTGGGATGTTAACAATCGATCTCGGATCACCTTAACTTTCTCCACCGCTTGTTGAATCAATTCGGGGCCTATTAGCTATATTTCTCCTATTTCAAACCATCCAATTGGAGACCTGCACTTTCTTTCATATAAAGCTTCATACGGAGCCGTTTGAATACTAGAATGGTAACTATTATTATATGCAAATTCAATTAAGGGTAAATGATCATCCCAACTTCCACCGAAATCCAGCACACACGCTCGTAGCATATCTTCCAAGGTATGAATAGTACGCTCAGCTTGTCCATCGGTCTGCGGATGAAACACCGTGCTAAGTTTCACTTGAGTGCCTAGACCTTCTTGAAAGGACTTCCAAAACTTGGCTATAAACTGTGCTCCTCTATCTGTGATAATGGATAATGGTAATACCATGGAGGCGCGCAATTTCCTTGAGGTACAACCTCGCATAATCTTCTGCTGAGTAGGTAGTTCTAACCGGAAGAAAATGGGCTGCTTTCGTCAATCTATCTACGATCGCCCATATAGAATCATACTTGCCACGGGAACGAGGTAACCCCACAATAAAATCCATATTAATCACTTCCCATTTCCAAGTAGGGATTTCCATTGCTTGCAATAAGCCTCCTGGCTTCTGATGTTCAACTTTTACTTGTTGGCAATTTGGACACCGTGCTACAAATTCCGCTATGTCTCTCTTCATGCAATCCCACCAATATATTTGTTTCAGGTCATGATACATCTTGGTTGCACCTAGGTGAATAGAATACCGAGAACAATGGGCTTCTTCTAAAATTCGTTGGCGCAATTCCGCCACATTCGGCACACATAACCTGCCTCGGTATCTAAGAACCCCATCCATAGAATCTTCAAATGAAGACTTCTCTTTTCCATGAGACGTGTCTCTGTAATGACACAATTCAAGATCTTTATATTGACGTTCTTTCACTTCTACGTTCAGGGATGAAGTTGTGGGATCATTGATACTAACCCCCACATTACCCGAATCAATTACACGTACCCCAAGATTAGCTAGTTGGAGGAGCTCATGAACTATCTCTTTCTTTTCCGGAGGAACTTCGCATAAACAGCCCATTGATTGGTGGCTAAGCGCATCAGCTACTACATTCGATTTTCCGGGGTGGTACAAAATGTTCACATCATAATCTTTTAAAAATTCTAACCACCGCCTCTGCCGCAGGTTCAACTCCTTTTGCTTGAAAATGTATTAAAGACTTTTGTGATCTGTATAAATATCAACATGCACACAATACAAATAATGCCTCCATATTTTCAAGGCATGAATAACCGCAGCTAATTTGAGATCATGAGTTGGATAATTCTTTTCATGTTTTCGTAATTGTCTCGAAGCGTATGCAATAACTCTATCATGCTGCATCAATACGCATCCTAATCCGACACCGGTAGCATCACAATATACCTCATAGTCATCTGACCCTTCTGGAAGTGTTAAGGCCGGAGCCGAGGTCAATCTGCCTTTCAACTCTTGGAAACTGCGCTCACAAGCATTGTTCCATTGGAATCTAGCCGACTTCTGGGTTAGCTTCGTCAATGGGGCTGAATAGATGAAAAGCCCTCTACGAATCTTCTATAATAACCTGCCAAACCCAGAAAACTACAAACTTCTGAAGGCGTCATAGGCCTTGGCCAAGTCTTCACAGCTTCAATCTTCTGAGTGTCGACTCGAATGCCATCATCTAAAATAACATGGCCCAGAAATGTTACAGAATTTAGCCAGAACTCGCACTTTGAAAATTTTGCATACAATTCTCGGGCGCGAAGAATGCCAAGAACAATTCGCAAATGATCTGCATGTTCTGATTCCGTGCGAGAATATACCAGAATATCATCAATAAATACTATCACAAATAAATCCAAGAGTGGTCTGAATACATTATTCATCAAATTCATAAACACGGCCGGAGCATTAGTTAATCCAAATGACATCACCCGGAATTCATAATAGCCATATCTCGTTCTGAAAGATGTTTTGGGAATATCCGCTTCTCTAACTATCACTTGATGGTAACCCGGCCTCAAATCTATTTTAGAAAACCACTTAGCACCTTGCAATTGGTCGAATAAGTCATCAATCCTTGGAAGAGGATATTTGTTCTTTATCGTCACTTTGTTCAATTGCCTATAATCGATGCACAATCGTAGAGATCCGTCTTTATTTCTCACGAACAAGACCGGTGCTCCCCACGGCGATGAACTGGGTCTAATAAACCCCTTTTCAAGCAAATCTTTCAACTGCACCTTTAGCTCTTTCAATTCCGCCGGAGCCATTCGATAAGGAGGAATAGAAATAGGCTTGGTGTCCGGCAACACATCAATGGCGAAGTCAACCTATATTTCTGGAGGAAGACCTGGAAGCTCGTCCGGAAACACATCTGGGAATTCATTCACTACCGGAACTGATTGGAAAGTTGGCGGCTTTGACTCGGTGTCACGAACCCGAACTAAATGATAAATATAACCCTTGGCTATCATCTTCATTGCCTTAAGGTATAAAATAAACCTACCCTTCGGTGATGTTGCAATACCCTTCCATTCAAGCACGGGCTCTCTCGGAAATTGGAATTGAACCACTTTCAATCGGCAATCAACATTATCATAGCACGATGTCAACCAATCTATGCCCATAATTACATCGAAATCTAACATTTCCAACTCAATCAAATCAGTTGTGGTCTGGCGATCACATATCACAACTACACAATTTTTATACACTTGTCTTGCTATCACGGGATCACCAACCGGAGTAGACACCTCAAAAGGTTTGATTGGCTCAGGTTTCACCCCGATACAACCAGCAACATATGGAGTAATATAAGAAAGAGTAGAACCCGGATCTATCAGTGCATATACATCACGGGAGAATATAGACAATGTACCTGTAACCACATCCAGGGAGGACTCAAGATCCTGCCGTCCGGCTAAAGCATACACACGGGGTTGAGTGGCACCTGAAGTAGATGCTGCCCCTCAACCTCTGCCTCGGCCTGCTAACATCTGGGGAATCTGCCCTACCGGGCGCACTGAGGAAGAACCAGCCGCTGAACCTATGGGCTGAACTCCAACTCTGCTACTCGTCGACGGGCAATCTCTCATTATGTGCCCCACCTGGCCACAAGTATAACAAGCATCCGAACCCTGGCGACATTGTTCGGAATTTAATCTACCGCACTGGCTACATCGCGGTACTGAGGATATCCTCTGGCTATAATCTTCCCTGAACTGGGAATCTGGAGTCCTCGAACTCTGGCCCTGTCCTGAACGGAAGGAGCGATCAAATCTCCTACCTGCCAATCGAGGAGGTGCACTGGTCACTGACTGGCCTGAGTACCTAGAATATGTCTGCCTTGATCCCCCTCTATAATCACTGCCTGCTCTCATAGATTTGGCCTTCTTACTTTGCCTCCTATCAATATCACGATCATTCCTTTGTGGTTGTTGTCGCCCCTCTAAATTCTGAGCATGAGCCTGTATCCGGGTAATATCCATCCTACCTTGCAAGGAAGCCGTCAAACAATCTCTCAATAAATGTGTCCCTAGGCCACTTACAAATCTATGTACCCGATCTCCCATGTCGGCCACCATAGCCGGGCATATCTAGCCAAAGAATTAAATTGCATGCTATACTCCCGGGCACTCATATTCCCTTGCCTCAAATTTAGAAATCTATCCGCTATAGCTCGGCGGACCTCGGGTGGCAAATAGTGATGAATAAAAGCATCCACGAATTCTTGCCAAACCAGAGGAGGCGCATTCTCTCCTCTTGATAATACCCAGTTATTATACCATAAAACTGCCACATCTCGGAGTCTATAAGATGCCAACTCCACGGATTCAGTTTCGGAAGCATGAACAATCTTCAATGTCCTCAACATCTCATCTATGAAACCTTGCGGGTCTTCATCCGGCTTTGACCCGAAGAACTCCAGAGGATTTAGACTCACAAAATCACGAGCTTTGGTACTTGCTGTCCGATCACTTGAACTCACATTTTGTCGTTGTGCCTGTGCGGCGACCAATTGTGTCAATAGATGTATGGCCTCGGTCATTTTTTGACCCGAAGCAACCGGTGGAGGAATTGGAGCTGGAGCTCCTCCTTGTTCTTCCACATTAGGCGGGGAAGAGGAAGTATTAGACAAGGCCTCATTATGTGATTCGCCTTCTTCTATATCCATCGGAGGCTCTCTTTCTACCCGCCTCTTTGCCGTAGTCTTGCTCTTCTGGGTGGCTGTAGCTTTTCCCTTTAGCGGCATTCTGAAATCACAACACACTATTAGGGAGGGTAAAATCTTATACATGGCTCTATCGCACGATCTCATAGAAGAAAGATGGTCATTTTTCCTAAATGCCCTGTAGCCTCTTGTTTATTGATGTGGCGCGCAACACACCATAAACAAGACTCTACTAGACACGGCTCGTAGACGCTTCCTAGGACTGAACCGCTCTGATACCACTTTTGTCACGACCCAGCTAGGGGCCGTGACGGGTACCCGGGGCTAGCCACCGAGCACCACTCGCTCTACTACTCATCTTACTCATTTAATGCTCTTTTATCAACTTTTATACTCAAATGGTAAGAAAATCATATTTAATATGGAAATATAATTACTTTTATATACATGTGCCTCTCGGCCATCAAAGTAATATATACATATAATAGCATCTTGTGAGACCATCTAACCCACACTGCGCATCTACGAGCCTCTACCGGAATACAAAACATGAAGACGGGACAAGACCCCGTCATGCCCAAAATACATATACATGAATGTACACAAAATAATAATCAAGCACCTCCGGAACAATGGAGTGCTTTCAATCGGCTGACAGCTACTACGAATCTGGGTCAAGCTCTCCTCCCTGTCTACCTGTGGGCATGAACACAGCGTCCAAAGAAAACGGACGTCAGTACGAACATTGTACTGAGTATGAGAGGCATAAACAATGAAATAATACAATGATATAGAGAGGAAATATCTATATGAAACATCTATGTCTGACTGTCAAATATATAAATGAAGTGATGCTGTCTTACTCATACTCATCATCGTATCATATATGCATAATGTATAAGCTGCCCGTCCATATCGGATCGGTGTGATAATCATCACATTAGCCTGCGTCAAGGACTCCCGCGTCCGGGGTACCATCTCATGCCGCCCACCAGTGGTGTCTGCCCATTCCATTTGGCCATGGTGTATAGTATAGCTGCCCGCCTTAGCGGTGACTGCCCGGCCAAATAGGCGCGGTGTTATATCATCATCATATGTGCTCATCATAATATGCTTATCGTAACATACTTATCATAATACATGCATAAGGCTTATGAACAACTTTACTTTATCGGGGTGACATAAGGTCGTGATCCCCCGATTTCATTATGGACCAATTATTGACATCCTGCCTCACCTTGAAGGAAGTAGCATATGAGGTGAGTGTAATCAATAGATAACATCATTACCATTATAGAACTCATCATATCATATCTCTTATCTTATATTGCCACTCATAGATATGGGCTTTTAGCTATCCGGACTATAGGAACTCATGGAAAGGAAGGAAAATCATGCTAGAAGATTCATGCCATTAGAAAGAAAGGACTAGCCTCACATACCTTTGACGTTTAACTAAGCTATCGCTTGCTTGTTCTCCTCCGATATCACGTTTCTACCTTCAAGAGAGAATTCGCACTAACGTTAGTTAATTCGACTATAAGAACGCGCTACTGTCTCTAGGGAAAATTTGGCAGCACTTCCTTTGTTTATACTACTTTTACTATATGCTATATCAACTCCCACATGCTCACAACAACATTCGCAATATCGCAATCAACAATCATCATTTATATACATTGACCACAATCCACAATTTCTCTTCAATATCTCCGCATTTATGGTTAGAGCTTACTATCGCGTTTCCTCATATATAATACTTATTTCATGGTCTAAATGTCATTTATAACGTATTCATAATCACAACCCAACTACCATCCAACCATGACACTATTCACTCATGAATTGTCACGACCCAGCCCCGTGAGCCGTGACTGGTGCCCTATTTGGACACCCCAAACAGACTTACATACCAAATCGTCATATTATAGCTTAACCAAAATTTAATATTCATCATCTTAAACAGACTGAAAACAATTATTATCTTAAGCGGTCGCGCGTACAAAGTATCTCATCAGAACCAACAAAGGCGGCGGAATACACATCGCCGAATATATGCACATATATAAACATACAGGCCATTTAGGCCGCATCCAAATCTGATAGATTGGCGGAATATACATCTCCAGATTCATACACGTGTACAGACAATTAGGCCGTTTTGGCCATAATAGCAAACGGGACCGCATTAAGATGGAGATCATAGACAAATGAACACACACATGACCCATGACCCACATATATGACTACAGGCCTCTACAAACCATAACGGAATCATATGGCGGGACAGGGCCCCGCCGTACCCCAAATAATCAAATATACAGAAGCATATACATCACAAAAGGTATGTACCAATATATGGGCTCCGGATCAAAAGGAGCACTCTGTAACAGCAGAATGCGTGGCCTACACTGACAGATCACGAACCTCTGTACCTGCGGGCATGAAACGCAGCCCCCGAAGAAAGGGGGTCAGTACGAAAGATGTACTGAGTATGTAAAGCACAAAGTACATAAATCCAAACCATAACTGAAGTGAAGGGTACAGAGAGAGAATACCGGATCAATATATCCAAAATCTGTACTGAAGACACATGTACATAATGCAAACAGAAAATCATGCATAAGGCTCAGGAACGTGGTCACCACTCCGACGCTGGTGCCACAACACAGCATACTCCAGAAGGTTTCAAATCTCCGTACAACCCCGAACACAATATATCATCACAACATATCATATCATCAAAGCATATCATAAGCCATATCACAGCATAACTCCATAAACAGTACCCGGCCCTATGGCGAGGTCTCGGGAATCGTAACACATCATACTGCCGAATATGTCATAATACGCACGATCACAAAACCGGCCCGGGAACCGGCGAACGATATCATAGTAATAGGCACGAGCAGAGTAGTGCGGAAACCATATGCATATACACAATTAAATTCCAAGACTCGACAAATAAATACATATACATATATATATATATTGAGATCAGAAAGCTCAAAGTAAGTATCGAGTCTGTCGGAATTAGTATACAAAAGATATGAGCCTTTAGATTTACAAAACTTTCGAAAAATACCTCATAAGCCATTTTCTGAGAATTTAGTATCATTCATATTAAGGAGCTCTCAAATAACTTATGGAGCAAATCAAACGGAGCCTTAAATTCATAGGCAAAAGTCCCCTTTTTATATCATACAAAAATAGATCAAGTAAGACAAACGAAGGAATTCTCGGGACTAGTGGGCCCACCTCGGGTAAAGTCAAGGTGGCGTACGAAATTTACAAATGTTAGACTCTATGGAGTCATCCATGAAAGTTTCAAAGCGATTCGATCACATTTGTGCAAGTTATGCATGTTTGAACAGTTTTCCAACAAAACATAAGGATTATAGTTCAATTATATTGAATGAATAGTACCCAAAATCAGACTCGGATTTCTATGAACAGAATAACCCCCGAGGCTCAAATCCAAACCTAGTATACCTAGGACATGCCAAGAGAAGGAAAGGGATAGCTTTACATACTTTACTTGCGTCTTAC
Source organism: Lycium barbarum (assembly GCF_019175385.1). Classification (NCBI taxonomy): domain Eukaryota; kingdom Viridiplantae; phylum Streptophyta; class Magnoliopsida; order Solanales; family Solanaceae; genus Lycium; species Lycium barbarum. The sequence goes on from NC_083337.1 coordinate 64,159,192, forward strand.
GCTCGCCCAAACTCAACTCCCGTTTCCTCCAAAATCTACAATTGGTCATAGTTACCAAATATGAGTTACAAGCTTTTAAGACTTCAAACTTAAGTCCATATTTGTCTACCGTAATTTCGGCAGCATTTCCCGTATAAATTCAACATCCCCGAGAATCATCTCGGCCCAGAATATCAACAACAACAACATCAACAATCATCACAAAACACACTATAACATAAATAGTCTTCGTTTCCACATAGTGCAACAACTTCCATTCCAACTTCACAATTCCAAGCTAATATCAACATTTCCATATTCATTTACTAATCAAAATCATTCCAACACAATCCGGAAGTATTCCATATCATTATACAAAATATTTACAAAATATACAATAATTCCCCCAGAACCATAATTCATCAGAAACCTCTAATCTTCAACATAAATATTCGTAACGCATTTTCATCTCCCAATTTCATTAACAACAATCATAATTTGCACCTTAACAATTCATTTTCATAATTATATAAATTTCCCATAAATCCATCAATCTTCCTACAACACTTAACAACTATTTTTCTTACAAATTTTTGGCTAACATTCTTCCATTTACTCCACAAGGCCATTACAACACAATTAACATAACAAATAGAATTTTAATCTTCCCCCTCCATTACCTCATTTTCGGCCACATGCACACATACACACCCACCATGCAAACTTCCATATTTCTATAAATTCTACCCATTTCTACATACTACAACATAAACAAGCCTTCATAACATAATTAAAAGGGATTAATTCTTACATTTTCTCTTCAACTTCTTCACTTGACCAAAGTGCGGAAACGATGAAACGGATGACTTATCTTCCGAAACAATTATACCACGTTGTAGAGGGTCCTTGAATTAGTAGGAATACCACAAGAAAATAATTTTAGAAGCAATATTTCAAGGAGCTAAATTTCCAAGCTCTTGGCCGAATGGCCTTCACTTTGCTCTTCTTTGTTTTGTTTTTCTCCTTCTTTGTTTCTTGAAACTTCTATGGATAAGTTGATAAATATATGGTCCCTTTTATCAAATTTTAGCACATGGAGAATTTATTAATTTTGTGGGCTTGGGCCATATATGGCCGGCCACCCCTCTCTATTGGGCCTTGATTTTCATTTTTTTTTTAGCCCAATTGGTTATGAATCTTGTGTTGTAATTCTCGAAACTAATTTCCAAAATTCCAATTTTTCCCCTAGCCTTCCTCAACACTTCCACACTAATATTCTTTCATGAACAACTTATATGTTAAATAAGTCAATTATGACCTTATTTCTTACAAGTCAAAATTATTTCAAAATTTTCCGAATGCGCAAAACACGGGATATAACATTCTCCCCCTTTTAGAACATTCGTCCTCGAATGTTAAATTAGCCTTATAGGGTCCCACAAGCATTTCGGGGGAGTTTCTTTTTATGAGTAGCATATATCAATTACTTACCAATCAATGTAACAAATTTAGAAATTAAGATTACCTGTAGGTGTAGAGAATAAGTGAGGATACTCCTTCTTCATTTTGTCCTCTGCTTCCCAGGTCATTTCTTCTTTATTATTGTTTCGCCATAAGACCTTAACAGAGGGTATATCTTTGGTCCGCAGCCTCCTCACCTGACGATCCAGAATAGCTACAGGTTGCTCTTCATAAGACAAGTCTTCCGTCACCTGAATATCATCTACTGGAAATATTCCGGAAGGATCACCAACACATTTACGGAACATGGATACGCGGAATACCGGATGTACTGCCTCCGGATCAGACGGTAAGTCTAGCTCATAGGCGACCTCGCCTATCTTCCGAATAATCTGATATGGCCCGATGTACCGCGGACTAAGCTCACCCTTTTTACCGAATCTCATCACACCCTTCATAGGTGACACCTTTAGAAAAGCCAGTCATCAATCTGGAACTCTAACAGTTAGCGTCGTTTATCTGTATATGATCTCTGTCGACTCTAGGCAGTCCATAACCATTCCCGAGTGAGTTTTACCTTATCGACTGCTTGCTGAACTCTACCTGGTTCGATCAACTTTGTTTCACCCACATCGAACCAACCAATCGGAGATCTGCATTTTCTACCATATAAGGTCTCGTATTCGTATGGTGCTATCTGGATGCTGGAACGATAACTATTATTATTATAAGCAAATTCAGTTAACGGTAAATGATCACCTCCACTATCCTTGAAATCAATAACATAGACCCGTAGCATATCTTCCAGTGTCTGAATAGTACGCTTGACCTGTCCGTCGGACTGAGGATGACATACTGTGTTATGGCTCACCTGAGTTCTTAGTCCTTCCTGGGATGATCCCCAGAAGTTAGCCGTAAACTGAGCACTTTTGTCGGTTATAACAGATACAGGGATCCCGTGAAGTCTTATTATCTCTTTAATATACAATCTGGCATAATCCTCAGCCGAATAAGCGGTTCTACCCGGAAGGAAATGGGCTGGTTTCGTCAATCTATCGACAATAATCCAAATAGAATCGTACCTGCGTGGAGTGCGCGGTAAACCTATAATGAAGTCCATGTTAATCGTTTCTCATTTCCAAGCTGAAATTTCCATTTCCTGTAGCAATCCGCCGGGCTTTTGATGCTCTATTTTGACTTGCTGACAATTTGGGCATTGGCCAACGAACTCTGCAATGTCTCTTTTCATACCATCCCACCAGTATAAACATTTAAGATCATGGCACATTTTAGTGGAACCAGGATGAACAGAATACCGAGCATTATGCGCTTCACCCATAATTTGTCGTCGTAACCCTGCAACGTCCGGTACACATAATCTGCCTCCATATAATAATACCCCTTCAGGCGAAATTTCAAACTGAGTATTTTCTTTATTAAGGGCCACATTTCTATACTGTGCCAAAACAGGATCTTTGAACTGACGCTGCTTAACCTCTTTCATAATGGATGATTCAGCAACCTCTCGAACAGAAACCCCAGCATCTCCAGAATCTGCCAAACGGACTCCAAGGCTGGCTAACTGATGAATCTCACGAACCAATTCTTTCTTATCAGGCTGCACATCAGTCAAACTGCCCATGGACTTGCGGCTCAGTGCATCAGCTACCACGTTAGCTTTTCCAGGATGATACAAAATATCGACGTCATAATCTTTCAATAATTCAAGCCATCTTCTCTGCCGCAAATTCAGTTCTTTTTGCTTAAAATATACTGGAGACTCTTATGGTCCGTATAAATATCAACGTGAACCCCATATAAGTAATGCCGCCATATCTTCAAAACATAAATCACCACGGCTAATTCCAGATCATGAGTGGGATAATTTCTCTCGTGCGGTCTGAGCTGTCGGGGAACATAGGCTATAACTCGACCGTGCTGCATTAATACACAACCTATCCCAATACCGGAAGCATCAAAATAAATAACATACCCGTCTGGCCCTTCAGGAAGAGCTAGAACTGAAGCTGTAATTAATTTTTCCTTCAGCAACTAAAAAAAACTGCGTTCACAAGTACCGGCCCACTAAAATTGCATTGCCTTCTGAGTTAGCTTTGTTAATGGTGTCGTAATAGAAGCAAAGTCCTCCACAAATCTTCTGTAATATCCGGCCAATCCCAGAAAACTGCGTGCCTCAGTCGATGTCAAAGGCCTAGGCCAATTCTTTATCGCTTCGATCTTCTGTGTGTCAATTGTTTCCATTTATACTTACTTTACTTCCATTCGCTCCCCCCCCCCCCCCCCCCTTTGGGGGTTGTACTTATACCATATCCATGCCTTTTCTTTATAATCTATAACTCATTTTTCTTCGTACAAAACTTTAACCAAATTACGAGGCGATGAGAACTCTCGATTACATAGTACAAAAGCTTATCTGATAGTTGGCACTCAAGTAACGTAATTAATGTAGCAATTTATCTTTTAGTAATTATATCCGTCCTCATTGGAAGATTCGGCCAAGTTATCCCTTCTTTCATACTCGTTTCTTATCCATCGCTCTGTTTTCTCGATAATCGAATTACTTGATATTCACATGATTCATCATTCCATACCATAGGTTTCCCTTTTGCCCTGCACTATTACATTCCAGTTCCTTTTTGCAAATAATTTCGTGCTTTGCCCGTCGGCTCTTTTTGAGGCTCTGCTTAATTATGTTTCTTACTTTTCACTTTCCTGACATTTTAATCTCCTTATCTTCCACTCAATTACTCTCTTTTCTTTCCAAATATCGTTATATTAGAATCTTCCAATCCCAACCGATAGCAAAATCAATATCAGTTTATCTCATAACATCTGTACCATACCTTTCGCTTTGTCTCATAAATTCTGTTCAGTTAATGTCTCCCATATATTACAACACTGGCTATTAGGGTTCACCTATCGATTGACATAGTCATAAATGGGGGCCCTATACATACATATATATCACTGCCATTTCTTTTACAAGACATCTTCAATCACTTGTTCAAACCTACTCTAACTTCCAAAGCTGCGTTGTTCTTTCTTCCTTTTCACCAATCTAATCCGTCTCAGCTCACGCGACCCCTATAGAGTTTCTAACCATTCCACATACTCTAATTCCCTCTAGATTACCCCAAATTTCCTATTATCTCTTATATCTATATTTGTGAAAATTTTTGTACATTTCCCAGGGGGGTCACCCATCCCAAAATTGCTTTGGCCCTAGCACGCTTAACCTTAAAACTTTAATGCATTTAGGTGCGTTAAGGCCGGTATAATTACATCAACTACCCCGCATGACCTTTATCACATAATTTAAGGCAAGTCGGGGTCTTAATAACTTTCAAAACGTTCTCGTAGGGGGTCCCACCCCGATCTAGAGAGGATTCTTTTGCTTTTCTGACTATATAATTACCGTGTCGCCCCTTTCTAAATCCTTAAAATTTACCTTCATCTATATATATTTTTATTCCACAAATTCCATCTCTAATTCGTCGATAAGAACTAATAAAATGTTACTATAAGGCATTCTCCAACCACTAGCAGAAGGGAAACTAGAGTCCGACAAACATCGCAGAACTTCTTAGTACTTAATTCACATAATTACCTCCATATATATATGAGTTGTGAGCAAACCATTTAATTCTCGACTGCTTGTCATACGCTTTGTATTCTTCCAATAAGGTGAACTTAATCGCTGGAAATTTTTGCCCCTCAACATAGGCTTTTCTAAAGCAACGTGCGGTTGGAACGTGTTCTGGTCCGTTTAAATGAATTAAGAATTTGCTGGTCATATATGCTTTCTCGAAATAAAATTTCCCAAATAAGGATGGTGCTTCTTACAAATGACATGGAGGGTATCTCTTAAACTTTAATCTAACATAATAGATTTACCCTGTCGGTATCGACTTTCAAGACATATTAAGAACTTATATCTCATTTTCCTTTTTATAATTTTGGAAAAATTTGGGCAGAGGTTCCTCTGTACTTCTTACTATCCCAACACCTGCACGCAGAAATACCAACAATGCCTCACAGGGCCAACATATATACGTACGTATCATAGCCACACAGGGCTAATAATTTCAAGTAAAAGTATGAAGATGTCGAGACTTACCTCACATACATAACTCAAACGGCACCGGTGGCATTTTCCTATTTATTTTCCTTTTCAACCTTCAACTTTGTATTTCAATCATACTTCAAATGACTTCCCCAACATACATCTTTCATACCATTGCTTACCTGTGTACTGTGTAGCTTCCAATATCATCAGTCACTGCCTTCTGTCGATGCCGTTCTTCGGCTGAAATCAAGGGTTAGTAGAAAGGAATTCATTTCCTATGGCTGGCTCTATCGCACGATCTAAGATTCAAAGAAAAGTAACACCCTAAATGTCCTGTAGCCTCCTGTTTATAGATGTGGTGCCCTATTTGGACACCCCAAACAGACTTACATACCAAATCGTCATATTATAGCTTAACCAAAATTTAATATTCATCATCTTAAACAGACTGAAAGCAATTATTATCTTAAGCGGTCGCGCGTACAAAGTATCTCATCAGAACCAACAAAGGCGGCGGAATACACATCGCCGAATATATGCACATATATAAACATACAGGCCATTTAGGCCGCATCCAAATCTGATAGATTGGCGGAATATACATCGCCAGATTCATACACGTGTATAGACAATTAGGCCGTTTTGGCCATAATAGCAAACGGGACCGCATTAAGATGCAGATCATAGACAAATGAACACACACATGACCCATGACCCACATATATGACTACAGGCCTCTACAAACCATAACGGAATCATATGGCGGGACAGGGCCCCGCCGTACCCCAAATAATCAAATATACAGAAGCATATACATCACAAAAGGTATGTACCAATATATGGGCTCCGGATCAAAAGGAGCACTCTGTAACAGCAGAATGTGTGGCCTACACTGACAGATCACGAACCTCTATACCTGCGGGCATGAAACGCAACCCCCGAAGAAAGGGGGTCAGTACGAAAGATGTACTGAGTATGTAAAGCACAAAGTACAGAAATCCAAACCATAACTGAAGTGAAGGGTACAGAGAGAGAATACCGGATCAATATATCCAAAATCTGTACTGAAGACACATGTACATAATGCAAACAGAAAATCATGCATAAGGCTCAGGAACGTGGTCACCACTCCGACGCTGGTGCCACAACACAGCATACTCCAGAAGGTTTCAAATCTCCGTACAACCCCGAACACAACATATCATCACAACATATCATATCATCAAAGCATATCATAAGCCATATCACAGCATAACTCCATAAACAGTACCCGGCCCTATGGCGAGGTCTCGGGAATCGTAACACATCATACTGCCGAATATGTCATAATACGCACGATCACAAAATCGGCCCGGGAACCGGCGAACGATATCATAGTAATAGGCACGAGCAGAGTAGTGCGGAAACCATATGCATATACACAATTAAATTCCAAGACTCGACAAATAAATACATATACATATATATATATTGAGATCAGAAAGCTCAAAGTAAGTATCGAGTCTGTCGGAATTAGTATACAAAAGATATGAGCCTTTAGATTTACAAAACTTTCGAAAAATACCTCATAAGCCATTTTCTGAGAATTTAGTATCATTCATATTAAGGAGCTCTCAAATAACTTATGGAGCAAATCAAACGGAGCCTTAAATTCATAGGCAAAAGTCCCCTTTTTATATCATACAAAAATAGATCAAGTAAGACAAACGAAGAAAGTCTCGGGACTAGTGGGCCCACCTCGGGTAAAGTCAAGGTGGCGTACGAAATTTACAAATGTTAGATTCTATGGAGTCATCCATGAAAGTTTCAAAGCGATTCGATCACATTTGTGCAAGTTATGCATGTTTGAACAGTTTTCCAACAAAACATAAGGATTATAGTTCAATTATATTGAATGAATAGTACCCAAAATCAGACTCGGATTTCTATGAACAGAATAACCCCCGAGGCTCAAATCCAAACCTAGTATACCTAGGACATGCCAAGAGAAGGAAAGGGATAGCTTTACATACCTTACTTGCATCTTACGCTCGCCCAAACTCAACTCCCGTTTCCTCCAAAATCTACAATTGGTCATAGTTACCAAATATGAGTTACAAGCTTTTAAGACTTCAAACTTAAGTCCATATTTGTCTACCGTAATTTCGGCAGCATTTCCCGTATAAATTCAACATCCCCGAGAATCATCTCGGCCCAGAATATCAACAACAACAACACAACAATACCAACAACATCAACAATCATCACAAAACACACTATAACATAAATAGTCTTCGTTTCCACATAGTGCAACAACTTCCATTCCAACTTCACAATTCCAAGCTAATATCAACATTTCCATATTCATTTACTAATCAAAATCATTCCAACACAATCCGGAAGTATTCCATATCATTATACAAAATATTTACAAAATATACAAAAATTCCCCCAGAACCATAATTCATCTGAAACCTCTAATCTTGAACATAAATATTCGTAACGCATTTTCATCTCCCAATTTCATTAACAACAATCATAAAATTGTTGGTTAACGAGGTGTTATGTAAGTGCCAAGAAGATTTCATAAGGATTTGAGATCAAACGAATCGACGAGAACAAGTTCGGGAAGAAGTAAGTTATACGACCACTTATACGGTCCGTATAATGGTCCGTATAACAGTCTTAGTGAAGGGTCATCACTGGAGAGATTATACGATCACTTATACGGACAGTATAAGTGTCCGTATAATCCATTACGGGCAGCTCTTATTTTTTTTATATAAAGAGGACCCAAGTTCTAATTTCTCATTTTCCACCTCCTCCACACTTCTTGAGACCTCTAGAATATTCCACACACCATATCAACGCAAATTCAATAGAGATCAAAGATTTAACATCAAAAACCAAGAGAATCAAGTGTAGAGAAGATCACTAGGGTTTGTGGAGGTCAAGGTTCCCTTCAGAATTAGTTGGGGTTTTCTCAAGTGAAGTATCTTCATCCAAAGATCATTCCTATATAATCAAAGGTGGGTTTTACATCTACTTCATGTTATTAAAAGTATTGAGTGGTTGAATGACTTGGATTAGAGGAGGAAGTAGAATATGAGCTCAAAATATAGTAATAATGGTGTTTTGAATAGTAAGTTAATTTGAGTCATGATTCTTAGTATGAGATGAGTATAATCTTGTTATGAATGATGTTAATGTCGTTGAGGAAGTACTATATGAGAATGGATATGGTGTTGTGTTGTAGGATTCTTTTTGTACCCCCAATACATCTTGCATGCATATACTCTCATAAAATGAAAATTTGTATGTCCAATTTGAATCGATCTCAATGGATCCCTCGTTACTGCCCAGAGGAGAAGAATAGGTAGGGATATGGTGTTGTGTTGTAGCTATGGTTGTGGATGATTTTGAAAGGGAATTGTGATGATTGAATAAAGTTTAACTTGATAAATCTATTGATTATGATATCATAGGTGTTGCTATTGATGTTTGGGAGTTGTTTATTATATGGAAAATGTTGTCGAAATAAAGGAAATGCTGCCCAATTTTCGTTAGCTCTTAGTCGCCGTAGCTTAGACTCAAGCATGTTTCTAATGATCTAATATAGTACGAATTCTCTTGAATGTAGAGTTGTGAGCTTGGAAGGAGAACGCTTAGTCGTTAAGGAGACGTAAAGGTATGTAAGGCTAGTCCCTTTTCTTTCAAAGGCATGCCTCCTCTATTACGATTTCCTTTCTATATATTCCATGACCTTCTTACATCCCAAAAGTTGAAAGTTCATGATTCTTAAGAGTTTCTTATGAGATAGAAATGAGATATAGAAATGAGATATGTTCCATGATAATGATGATGATAATGATGTTGTTATGGGCCTAATAATCCTATCTTTATGATTTCATTGATGTTATTTCTTGTTGTTGCCTCACCTCATGATATTAGTTCCTTCAAGGTGAGACATAGCGATGATGATTATTCCATAATGTAATCGGAGGTTCCCGACCTTACGTCACTCCGATAAAGTTACAGCTTTTACTTGAGTTCTCATGCATGCTTCATATTATGTATATGTAAGATTACACCGTGCCTAGTTGGCCGGGCAGTCACCACTACGATAGGCGTAATGGGCAGCTATGATGATGATTACACCATGCCTAATTGGCCGGGCAGACACCACTAGTGGGCGGCTTGAGATGTTTACCCCGGACGTCGGCTAATGATGATCACACCATCCCTATATGGTCGGGCAGTTTATATAGGTATACATGATATGACGATGTTTATTATAAAAGTAGCATGCATGATTCCGCTTTAAGAGGCAATCAGTTACAGGTTATCTCTTTATCTTATGGTCTCTTATTGCTCTATTATGTTATTGTACATGCCTTACATACTCAGTACATTGTTCGTACTGACGTCATTTTCTTTTATGGACGCTGTGTTCATGCCCACAAGTAGATAGGGAGACGGCGCAGACGCTTAGGAGCTTTATTCAGCAGATTTGCAAGAGCACTCCACTACTCCGGAGTTTCCACTTCTTGGTATATTCTTTTGTGCACATATTAGGGCATGGCGGGGTCCTGTCCCGTCCTTAAGATTTCAGTATTTCAGTTAGAGGCTCGTAGATACTCATGTGTGGGTAATCGATGTTATATGACCTCTTTAGCATATACTTTGTACATCATTTTGTAGCCGTATGAGCCTATGTATATATGCATGTTCTTGGGAGACGTTTGGTGATCATTTCATAGTAAGTAAGTCTTTGAGAAGCTATATTGGTTCAGGATGGGTGTGATAGTTAGCATGATAAGTGATGTTCGGTAGCCAGCTCCGGGTACTTGTCATGGCACTCTAGTTGGGTCGTGACAATTTGTTTCCAAATTAGGAAAAATGTCATTCATTTTGGCACGGACTAAAAAAGAAATAGGTTCACATAAATTGAAACAGATGGAGTATCACTTTTCCATATATTAGGTATGTAATAAGTCACTCGTAAAATTAAGTGTGATATCGACATTTGAGGTATAATTTAAGGGTTAATTTATGTCTTTTGCTTTGATTTTATTTAATTCTGATGAGCACCTAACCAAACCAATGCATTTTTTTAATAGATTCGTTGGAAAAAGTTTTTTATTTAAAAAATGTGTAGAGAATAGTTTGTGCACAAGGAAAACGAGGCAGTACACGGACTATTCAGTATTCTCCCACCAACCCTAACCCTCAATCACAGCACATATATAGTCAAACAAAACAGATTCTCTTTTCCAACTGTAATTGATTATTCATTGAATCGAGTAGTCGACTTTAAATATAACTCTTTCAGGCAAACTTTTATAGTAGTAATTATTTTCAAGTTATGGGAATTAATGGAGTTGAAGGAGATAAAACACTGCAGTCCATTTGCTATAAGCGAGGTTCACTTCGCCTACTAGATCAGGTTTATTCATTTTCCTTTTTCTTTTTGTTAATCAGTGTATTCATTTTAGTAGAGCATGAGTTTCTTGTTTATTGCTTGTTAAATTAGAGGCAAAATGATTGTCTGGTTGTTGAGATCATGAGAAAGGAGGTTAAAGAAGTGGTTCTTGAATTATCCAACCTTACCAGTTTTAAAAAAAGTGGTTCTTGAATTATGACAAAAAGGGTTGTAATTTTCTAATGGGGAAAAAAAAATGAAAGTTCATCTTTTGTAGGTTGTTTTATTTTATTTAATTTTATTGGAAATCTAGTTGCTTGTGTTATTAACATTTGATCATTTGTTAACAGAGAAAACTCCCTTTAGAGACTACATATTTGGATATCAAAGATACAAAAGATGGCTGGTAAATTTTCCTCTATATATGTTCTTCACTCTTTGGGTCAATAGCATTTTTGGTTCTTCAATTATTGATGAATCATAATTTTAATCCTTATGATATCTGACTAAGCACACTTAGCCTCCAATTAATTGAAATGTGCATTTTTGATCTCGTTGCTTATGAAATATTCACAAATTTACCATAATTATTAGTCGTTCCACCATTTAATTGCCCATGTGTTATGTTAAGCTTGTACTGTTACTCCATAGACGGCAATATAGTTCTAAAAGTAGTTCAAATACAACATACTCCTTACATAAAAGGACTAAAAACACACTTTTCGATTAATTGAAGGTTAATTGTGCTTTGTTAGATATCACAAGGATCAAAATCATAACATACCTATAATTTAGGGACCAAAACTGCTATTATCCCTCACTCTTTTGTACTTTGGAATGGGGATGCTTTTCTAGAAATAGTAATATGGAGAATAGAATTTAGCTTGAGCCGTGTCTGTTACACTGTCCGTAACATAATTCGCCCCCACAAAGAATAATAAAATTTGGCCTATCCCTTGGGATTGTGGTTAACTGGGAGTAAAACAACAGGTTTCAAGAAAGAGAACCCAGCTTAGTGGAGATAGGAGAAAGAGAAAGGAGTAGAGAAAATCTGTATTCATTTCTCCAAAATACCATGTATATGTAGGTGTTGCTCTAATGGCTAGTTAACGGCTAGTTTGACTACTTCAGTGTAAAGGTTAATCTTTCATAAAGCCTATAATGGCTAGTTTGACTATTTTGTGTAAGGAAAAATAAATTACTAAATAATTAATATATGTAAAGTAATTTTACAAAAAGAAGATCTTTTATAAACCAAGACACTCCTTTTTGAGATAACACTAGTTTTTCCAACATTTTCTTCAGTTTGTGTATTGATATATTAATTCACCTTCCTTTTTTCTTTGCTGGAACTATGCAGAAATATATAGGTTTAAATGACCTTTTATAAAAAAGAAACATATAGCTTTATATGTCTGAATGGAAGTTGTGCTAGCTTGTGGTTATTGTATGATTCTGATTCCCCCCTTCCCCCCCACCTCCATTTCTTGATAGTTTATCATACATGGGAACTTTTTATCTCAAATTTCTGCTGTTCCTGATAAATGATCTTGTCCCCCCTTTGTCCTTTGTTGTTCCACTATAGGTTATGCTGCTGCTGCAAACAAATCTTTTTTTGACATAGAGTGTAATCATTTGTTGTTGTTTTCCGCATATGAACCAGGGAAGCAATTAAGGAAATGGTTGTCCGTGGGGCACCTGCAATAGCCATAGCAGCTGCCCTGTCTTTGGCGGCAGAAGTTTCAAATTTAGCTTCTTTTAATGGGACTAGTGATGATGCAGCCACTTTTCTACGGAAGAAATTGGATTATCTTGTGTCAAGGTAATTATTAAGTAGCATTTGTCAAAAGCAGTTTCTGCTTGTCTTTCAAAGTTACAATGCTCTAGACGCCTTTGGGGAAAGTAACGAGAAGGTAAAAATCTTAATTTCCTACATGCAGCCGGCCAACGGCTGTTAATCTTTCAGATGCTGCTGTTAAGCTCAACGAAGTTATAGACAAGGCTGCTGCCGAAGCTAAAGAAGTCAAGAGTGTTTTTCAGGTGGTAACATTTTTGCGTTCACAATTAGCCAGCTGTACCTGCTTGATGAAAAACTATTGAAGAATGGTGCAACTTAGTTTCAGGCAGTTGACTATCTAATTGTATTGACCTGTCCTTTGTTTTTGGTGCATGACACTTACTCCCTCGTCTGTTCCATCAGGCTTACATAGAAGCAACTGAAGCTATGCTCGAGGATGATGTAATGTCAAATAAGGCAATTGGGTCATATGGTGCTAATTTTCTTCAGAAACACTTGACAGACAATCAGAAGATAACAATCTTGACCCATTGCAACACTGGAAGGTAACCTTTCTTTAAATACCGTGCTGATTTTCTTTTCTTTCACATTTTTGTTGATGATTGGATCATTGACATACTTGACTTGAAGTTACCTTCTCCAGTATCTCAAGTGCTATTAATCTAAAGCTCAAATGTATATTTTTTCTTAGTCTCTGGTGCAACAATACTATGGTGTATGGTTTAGAATCGGAAGCTATAGTTCTTTACACACATTATAAAGTTCTCTTTTAGATCCTTATCAAAAAATAAAGTTCTCTTTTAGATGTGCTTGTGCCCCAGCATTTCCTTAATGCTGGTTTGTTTCACATCAATAATATTCCTTTATTACTCGTGAAAGAAGGTTATCCTCTCTCGTATTCAATGGTTTCGCTTCAATGGCCATTGGGTTTCTGTGCAAGTCTAACAGAGAAGAAGCAGAAAGAAATTGTGACAAGTATGATTATTTGCATGGCTAATTTCTGATTTTCTTCATTTTTCGATAGTCTGGCAACAGCTGAATATGGAACTGCTCTTGGTGTTATCAGGGCACTTCATGCTCAAGGAGCTCTAGAAAGGGCTTACTGCACAGAAACACGTCCATTCAACCAGGTGGGCACCTTCTACTATTGCTAATTTTTACTTTTCTGCACTCGCAGAAGTAATTTTTAATTTGTAGTTAAATTAATGATGAATGCAACTAAAAGTGAAGTGCTTATGCAGTTATCTTGGTAGATACATCACTTGGCATTTTCATGCATAGTCCTTTGCTGTTGGTAACTGGTGGAGCAATTAGGGTTAGTCTGGTGGGTTGGAGTATATGATGCATTCATTGTTTTCTTCATGTCGCCAACTAAAGACAAACTAAAAATTGCTTGAAATAATTTATGCAGCAGCGAATAAGGTGAACAGCTGTGGAATTCCATTTCTAGTATTATACAATGGCGATATGACACTGCAGAACCTAGAGATTTTTTTTCCCCTCTCCCGCCAGGAGCTACCCCCTTTTCGCTCCCTTGGTGACTCAAACCCACAACCTTCGGGTTGGAGGTGGAGTTTGCTTACCATCTGAGCAAACCCCTCTTGTCAACCTAGAGAGATCCACGAGAAGAAATAGCATGAAGCTAAGGTCTAAGAGTTACAGGCTGAAATCAGCAAATAATGCTCAAAACAAGAGTAGACAGGGCTGACAGATGAATATGTAAAAATACAAGAGAAATCTCTCAGAGAAACATAGCATCAACCTCTTTGACTTCTTTGTCACAACACTTCAATAGTGTCTTAAAGTCTTTGTGTCTTTTCAACTTAAGCAGTATGTGACCTGGCTGAATCTATAGATTTAAATTTTCTTGTGTAGACTAAACTCAATAATCTACCCAGTACCTTATATAGCGTGCAAAGCCCTCTACCAAAATGTTATAACAGACTACCTAGTCCCCTTGACCACCTTGTAGATTTGTGGCATCTACATAGTACCCCAAAACGTTAGAACTTTTCTTTAGTTGATGCTTCTCATCATTACATCAGAATTGAAGCTACTTAGCGAACATTGTTTAGCATGTAAACATCAGAGAGACAGAGACTCCAACTGATGTCATTTCCAATGGAATTCTCTGGATTAGCTTTTTTGTACTTTGCTTTATTTGGTCCGGATGACAAACATTCATTTATTTTCCTATAACCAGAGCAACTGCAGACTTGCATATTTTCTATTGGATTAACATATACATATTGTTCTTGACTGCAAAATTCAGTAGTCATGTACTAAAGAATCAGATGTTCAATAACAAGTGTAAACTAAAATATGATGGTAACTTATTCTGATTTCCCCCGTATAAGACCTTGCTATTTGACAAGTGAGTCATGATGCCCCCCAGCCAGGGAAGGTTCAGAAAATGTTAGAATTCTCTCTTCATTTAATGGCAGGGATCCAGACTCACTGCATTTGAGTTGGTTCATGAGAACATACCAGCCACCCTTATAGCAGATTCAGCTGCAGCTGCATTAATGAATGCTGGTCGAGTGAAATCTGTCATTGTTGGAGCTGATCGTGTCACTGCTAATGGTAATTATAAGTTACTTTCACATCTGCCTTTGGCTTCCAAACCTGAATTGGAGGATTTTTCTCTTGCTGTAGGTGATACTGCCAATAAGATTGGAACTTATAGCTTAGCTGTCTCTGCTAAGCATCATGGTATTCCATTTTATGTTGCGGCTCCTTTGACTTCTATCGATCTATCCCTTTCTACTGGACAACAAATTGAGATCGAAGAAAGATCTCCAAAGGAACTGTTGCATACACGTGGAGGACTAGGTGAACAAGTTGCTGCCTCTGGTATATCTGTTTGGAACCCGGCATTTGATGTCACTCCTGCTAATTTGATTAGTGGTATCATCACTGACAAGGTTAGTTATTGATACTTCCTCTCTTCTCTGGTTATCTCTACACTTGCACCCACGGTGTGCATTGATGCACTAAACTGTACCATAGACTATCTTCTGGCAATGACAAACTATTATTCTAACAAATGACAACTGTTTCAATAGGGTGTTATCACAAAGAATGGGGCTGATACTTTTGATATTGCTGAATTTGTGCGCAAGACATCAGGAGACTTGTGATGTTGGTGTAATTGGTCAGTCATGTGATATTTCTTATGTCCTCATTCTGTCTTTCGTTTAGTATCCCATTTGTACTATCAGCATTCAGTTCTCAGCTGTAAGTGTTTAAAGGACTCAATAAAGTTTAATCTTCTGCTCCTCCTAGAGCATGTAAAATTGTACAATGATGTGGAGAGAAATAATTGTACTATGTACAGCAGCAGAGCTCCCTTTTTTCCTCAGATACCCCGTCTTTGAGGGAGTCCGGAACCAAAATGCCTCCAAAAAAAACATTTTGAACCAAAATACCCCAATAAAAAAAAAATTACTAAAGTACCTATAGCGCAGTATTTTACTGCGCTATAGCACTAACGGAGACGGACCTGTCAAGTCCTATAGCGCAGTAAAATAATGCGCTATAAGAAATACAGTCCGACCTATAACGCATTATTTTACCGCGTTATAGGAGGGAGAGAAACTCCTATAACGCAGTAAAATAATACGTTATAGGAGTCCCATTTCCATTCACTCCTTTTTACGTAATTTATCTTTTTTACGTAGTTTAGCCGTATATTAATCATGCTTTGAGATTCCGAAACTTCAATATTTTATATAGAACTCCAGTTATATTTGTACAATTAATAAAATAGGCTCAACACATTAAGAATACGTGATACTTTAAATTGTCGTTTTAATAGTTGAAAAGTGCTCGAAGTTTTTTTTTGTTTGAAGACTTGTAGTCATTAGCTTTAAGTTATTTATCTTTTAAGGTTTCGTCTTATTTTTAAATTAATGCTTAACTTTATTTCGAATGTGTCACGTTTTTTTATTATCAATAATAAAGACTAATGATAATATTTATAAATATGCAAAAAATATATAATATTTACGATAAATTGTACAACACTAATGTATATACACTATCGAGGATGGGTCCCACATGTAGTATGCCGGAGACTATCCTTAGGCCTAAGGCTCATACCATCCCCACCGCCCTCGCCATCGTCTTCGTCGCCCTTTTTTCTCTTAATAACCGGGCGCTCTAAGTTGTGATCATCTCCTCTTTCTCTAGCCCTTGCGCCCTTAAGTAGAACGTGTTTCTTCTTGGGATCTTGTCCCGCTAGCACGTTCAGAACCTCAGGCTGAGCTGGGTTTGGAAATTCGACCTCTTCCTCGTCGGGAGTCGCCACCGCAGGCGCCGAAGGATGAACTTGAAAAATATATAAATATTAGTACCATTTCTTATTTATGTTGAATACATTAACATTATTTATTTAATCAAACCTGTGTGTCAACGGGCACCTGAGAAGGCTCCTGAGATGGGTCTGTAGCCTCCTGAAATGGGTGTGATGGTGAATATGAGGTAGTCTCCTGGATGAGATGTTGTTCGAAGTCCAAGTAAAGGTTTCGAAGTCCAAGTAAAGGTTATAAAAATTAAATAAACATTTACCTTATATTGAATAAAATTAGTTTTAAGTAAAAAACTTACATGCGCCTCGGTAGTCTCATAAGAAGACACCTTTGCCTCGACAGGCTGATGAGAATGCTTCGGAATGGGCAGCTCTTGTGGACCCACTGGCGCCGAATCCTAAAATATGAAAAAAATGAAATAATAAGTACTTTAAATGATCAAATATGTATATTAAATATTGACCTTATATTGAATAAAATAAATTTTAATAAAAAGCTTACCCGTGGCTCGGTAGTCATATGGGAAGACACTGCTGGCTCGACAGACCCATGAGAAAATGCCTGAGTGGGTGGCTCTGATGGACCCGCTGGCGCCGAATCCTAAAATATGAAAAAAATGAAATAATAAGTACTTTAAATGATCAAATATGTATATTAAATATTGACCTTATATTGAATAAAATTAGTTTTAAGTAAAAAACTTACATGCGCCTCGGTAGTCTCATGAGAAGACACCTCTGCCTCGGCAGGCTGAGTGGGTGGCTCTGATGGACCTGCTGGCGCCGAATCCTAAAATATAAAATATTACTAAATAATGAATAACACACACATATATATATATATATATATATATATATATATATATATATATATATATATATATATATATATATATATTTAAAATAAATAATTTAAATGAACAAATAAGTATTTTAAATACTAACCGGGATCAAAAACTGATCAAAGTCGAGAATTCGAGCTCTCTTTAAATTCCTCACAGGCCGCTCATCAGCTAATGAAGCGCGTAACGCCGCCCAATCAACGTTATCACGCTTCTCCATGTATGCATTATGGCTCGGCTGTGATGAAGACCCGGGTATCTCAGCAAGTAAGAGCGCCGGCGTAAACGTAGGTAAGTGTTATATCCCGCATTTTTGCGCATTCAGATAATTTAAGATAATTGCGGAAGATTAAGAACAAGACTATAATTTTGATCTTGTTTGGTGTACAAGTTGTTTATGAAAATTTTGAAGTGGGAATATGAAGAAAGGTCAAGGGCATAAAGGGAAATTCGCAATACGACTCGTGGAAATATGGAGGAAGACGAAGGGCAAATTTGAAATTTGAAAAATAATTTTTCATAAATTGTAGGACAAAAAAAAAAGGTGGGCTTGCAATTAAAGAGGCCATTTGGGCCATTCAAAGGGGGTGGGCTTAGGCCCAATTAGAAGCTTAATGAATAAGCTTAAAAGACGACTAAGCCATCTTTATTTCATAACATTTCCTAGAAATTTCTAGAATTTTAAAGAACAAAGAAGAAAGAAAGGGGAAGGGCCATTTCGGCCAAGACCCCAAAAATTCATGCCATGGAAATTGATCACAAAAAAATATTTTCTCCTAGCAATCCCACCAATTGGAAGACCCTCTACAACATGGAAGAGTTGTTGGAACAAGAAAATCATCCATTTGTACAAATTCATAATCTTAACCAAGAGGAAAGTTGAAGGAAAAAAAGGTCAGAACAAATCTTCTTTATATGTTATGGATGCTTGTGTATATTGTAGGATGTGTAAATGAATGAGAAACATGAAAACATGAATGTTGAAGTGTGGCCGTATGAGTATGGTGTTGGCTGAATTTAGTTGCATTTGTGGAGAAATGATGAATTAATTTTACTTAGTATCATGATTGTTGTGGTATGTTGAAGTGAATGAAACTCATGAAAATATGTAGTGTGCATGTGTGGCCGTGTGATGCTAGAAGAGTGAGCAAATTTGATCTTGTATGTTGGTTGTTGTTGTAGTGAAATCTATGATGGAAAATGGAAGCTTAATAATTTTAGTTTAGGTGGTAATTGTTGGAAACTTGTTCTAGAAGTTTATGAAGATTGAATATGATGTTCTTGCATGTATGACATATAAGGTTGTTAGTATGGTGTTGTTCGAATATAAATTATAAGGTTGTTATTGTTTTTGTTGGAGTTGGAAGGTCTTGAAGGAAGTAGTATGTTAATTGAAATTGTTATTATGATTGTTGGCATTGTTGTTGATAATTTGACCGGGTTGAATTCCCGGATTGTTGTTGATTAAATTGGCTAAGTTGAAGTTTTGGAGATGGTGTATTTATAGGGTAAGTGCTGCCGAAATTTCGGTAGACAAATGTTACCTTAAGATTCAACTTCTAGATGCGCTAATTAAGGTTTGGTAAATATGACCAATTTGTAGATTTTGGCGGATTTGCAACTTGAATTTGGAGTAGCATAAGGAGTGGAAAAAGGTATGTAAGGTTTTATCCTTTCTTGCTTGGCATGTCTTAGGCATACTAGGTTGGATACGAGCCTCGGGGACAACTCTATTCTCCGGAATCCGCACCTAAAGTTTCTCCTTTTTCATTCAATGGAATTGAATTAGAAAGTGTGCGAAATGTTGGAAAAACCTCCGAAGCATCTAGAACTTGCATAAATATGACCTGACTACCTTAAAACCCCCACAAGTGACGTCATGAAATGTAATGAACGTAAATTTGGTACGCCGCCTCATTTGATCCGAGGTGGGCCCATTGTTCCCGGAATTTTCTTATTGTTCCGTTTATCAAGTGACAAGTACTTTAACTATTTCAATGAGAATATTTCTATGATAATAATGATAATGATGATGTAAGGAAGAGAATATGTCCATGATAAGTATGACAAGAATGATTCCATGACCAAGTGTCTTAAGTCAAGAATTCAATGTGAGTATGAAAGTGCCCAACTAGTTCATGATCTTTAATTCTATTCCTTGGTCATGACGTTATTCTCTAAAGATTTCAAAGCACATGAATTGATGTCTATGATGCCCATGATTTCATACTATGTTTTCTTCTAATGTCATTCTCCGTTGATAGTCTCGCCCTAAAATACTCGTTCCTTCCAGGTGAGACAAAGCGATCACGGTTATTCCATAATGTAATCGGAGGTCACCGACCTTACGTCACTCCGATGGATACATGATTTTCTTTGGGCTCTCCTGCATGCTTATATGATATATGTATATGAGATATGAATATGTACATGGGGTGGGGGGAAAGGATACATGAGGATTGGAAGGGAAACATGTTTCATTGCCACCTGGTTAGCTGGCTTATCATCCCGGACGCGGGATGCCCGGACGCGGGATATATGGGCGAGCCGATGTATTTTGGTGCTATGTGGGCGAGCCGACATTGTTCGGTGCTATGCTATGACCCGACATGATATGACACGATATGATATGACATGATATGATGTGACACACTATGATATGACATGATATGATATAATATGACATGACATGATATGATATGATACGACATGATATGACATGACCAGATAAAGCATGCATGACATCCGCCCCGAGGGCACTCATATGTTCAGGTTACTCTTTTGTTCCATGATATGCTCAGACAGAAGTACCCCGTACCTATATGGTTGGGCAGTTTACATGTAAATGTGTATATGTCGTTGCAAAAAGGGAAAGTTAGCTTACTTGATATCTGCCCTAAGAGGCAAGCAGAGGTACAAGTTATGTTCTTACTATATACTATTCTCTATGTCTTCTACCATGATCTTATGTTATTACTCTTGCCTTACATACTCAGTACATTGTTCGTACTGACCCCTCTTCTTCGGGGGCTGCGTTCATGCCGCGCAGGTACACCCAGACGAGTGAAGCTAGCATAGAAGACGTTCCAGCGGGGTCGGTAGACTCCACTTGTTCTGGAGTGCTGCCGAGTCAGAGTATATGAGCCATGATGTTTTGTTCGATGTTAGAGACTTTGTAGATAGAGTCGTGGGTATAGAGTGTCAGCTTTGTAGACGGCTTCGCCAGTCAATATGTTATTATGTTCATGTCACGGGTCCTATATGATGATAGACTTTACTTATGAAAAAAAATTGGAGAGCTTACTATGTATTTTATTCTTAAGTGATTCAAGAGTTTATGTATGTAATAAGAGTCAGTGGGTTCGCTCGGCTCCAGATATGGGGTCGGGTGCCCATCACACCCTGTCGGGATTGGGGTGTGACAGTGAGTCTCCAGGTGAGCTGCCACCGGCCTGGAAGGGCTGCGGATGGACTAGACCGTGAACGCTCTCTGGAATGGGATCGGCCTCATCCGCCTCATCTACCAGTCCTCCACCACCAGGTCCTCTAGCAGCAGCGCCGCGTCCTCTACGCGCACGGCGTCCTCCGGCAGCACGGCCTCCTCCTCTGGGAGCCCCCGGTGCTGCCTGATACTCAGCCTCCGGAACAGGCTCCGCTATGCGCCTAATCTCGTCTGCCTGGCGGATACCATACTCGGAAATCCTAACCATCTCCGCGGCAAGCCCTGCAAGCCCAGGGTAAGGCATATGCTCTAACCCCAAGATGCGTAAACGCTGTACGGCCACCAGCTGCATTTGTGTTTAACAAAAACAAAAAAAGTTTATTTTTAAAACGTAACAATTAATGAAATTAGATAAATCTAAATACGATAAACTTACCAATGCCTCGTACTGCCCCGCGAGTGCTGAATATCCTACATCCCTAGGGGGACGCAAAGCTGGGTTGCCAATCAATCGGCGTGTAATCTGATGATACCAGCGCATGTAATGCTCAATGGGAGTCAAATGGTCGATCACCGCTAAAGTGCCCAACCTGTTCTCCCAACGGTGGAGCTGGACATCCATGAAAGCCAAAAAATTATCATCAATGGCAGCCCGATCGTCCCGCTGGTAGTGTCGGAGCTCATGACGGACATCAGGGGGTATACTCTGTGTATGCCCAAACTGTCGTAAGACACGCTCGGGCATGTGATCCTCTACGATGTCCAGGTGTATCAATGGACACCGCGACCTCCAAACCCCCTGATCTGCCCTACAGAAGGGGGGCAAACCATCTAATATAGCAGCGTACGACGTCCATATAAATAGCAGCATAACATATAAATACAAATCAGTGATCACCATGTAGAAAAGACGTTTAATTAAATTATTAATGTAAATTTAAATAGTTTTACCGCATCATCCGTCATGTGATCAAGCTGGTCCCGGAATGGAAGAATACTGTGGTGCGTATCGACATCTCGGTCAAAACCCGCTGTCCACCTCCTCGCATAAGGCATGTCAATCTCGAGGTGATGCCTAGGTACGGGCTGAAAAGGCAGCATCCTCTCCCACGCCCATAACTGTAAGCGATATTAGAAAATACGATTTTTTAGTCGCCTTTTCAAGAGGTTTGTTGACATTAAAGGAACGCACACTTAAATATTACCTGGAGAAGAGCAAAAAATCCACACACATCTCTGACAGCACTAATAGACGTTCGGCACAGGCATCTGTAAAGATACGCCAAAACAGCACCGCCCCAGCTGTAGTCTCCCAAGTGGTCCAGATGCTCCAAAAAAATCAAGTAACGTAAATTGACAAAGGCACCCGATGAATTCGGGAACAAGATGCCCCCGAATATAATAAGCAGGTACAAACGGGCATGACGATCAACATCGTCCTGTGAGGTGCCGTCGTCAACCGGATCCAGACCTCCAAATAAGTGCAGAGTGCACTAAGCTGAACCCAACTCTGTCCGAATATCTAGGCCGCGCCATCAGGCACGAAGTGGGTGAGCCTAGTCAACTCTATCACCCACGTCCGACCAGGAGGAGGCTCGTACCGAATGTACGGTGGCTCTCCATCAACCCGCAATCCAAAGAGGACCTCTACATCCTCAAGTGTAATCGTGGCCTCACCAGTGCGAAGATGGAAGGTATGTGTCTCTTGCCTCCACCGCTCAACCATGGCCGTGATGAGCGCCCAATCATGCTGTACCCGACCAACGGAAACGCAACGGTAGATGCCGCCCCGAAACAATATATCCAACACGCGAGGGTGTGGGGGGTGCTCGTGTAAAAGAGTCCACGCTCTCTGCAGCCTACGGGGACGGAGCCTAGTAGATATCCCTATAGTACCGGCCCATAATAACTCTGACCTATGATTGTCTTGCAAAGACAATACTGATCTATCAGCGGGCCCCGGGTGAACAGTGGGCCCCGGGTGATCATCGGCCCCAGGGGGAACATTCAGATCTATGAAAGAGTCCGGTCTGTACAAACTAAATTAGTCATTATTCTTGAAATGAAAGATAAATTATATTAACTAATCGAAATTTAGCAGTAATATTTGTTTGGAACTCTATTTTGAATATGTGATATATTTTTAGTTGACCAAATAGCCAACACAACTACGATAAAATTAAACTAAGAGTTCATATTCGTCGACCACATATTTTCCTATAAACTTTACATTTTTATTGTTAGCTTATGTATTTATGAAAAGAAGAACTTTAACTATTCTTTTTAAGATAATTTTTTTTATTTAACATATATATTCATGCTTTTAAAATGGTATAGATTAACATTTCATAATCGTTTACAACTTGTTTGGATGGTTGTTACCTATTGTATTATATTATGTTATTAGTATAAATAAAATGTTTGCTTTGATTGCTACTTTAATTTTATTGTTATGTAACGATGAAAGGTTCTATTTTATGTAACTACTGATTTGGTCCTATATAATACAACACAATACGATAAATGTCAAAACAATACATAACAATCATCCAAACAAAATGTTAACAATATAATAATTCATTACCAATCAACTTCTTTCAATTCATAAAGAATATTTAACAAATACTCAATTAACAAAATAATAATTCATTAACAATTCATAAATAATTAACCAAATTCAACTCATAAACATATAACAAATTAACAATGTTAACAATTCATAAATAATTAACCAAATTAACAACTCATAAACATATAACAAATTAACAATGCATAAACATTTAACAAATTAACAATTCATAAACATTTAACAAATAATGAATTAAACAAAAAAAAAAAAAAACGGAATAGTGGCCTAAGCCAGTGCCC
This sequence comes from Lycium barbarum, assembly GCF_019175385.1. Classification (NCBI taxonomy): domain Eukaryota; kingdom Viridiplantae; phylum Streptophyta; class Magnoliopsida; order Solanales; family Solanaceae; genus Lycium; species Lycium barbarum. The sequence goes on from NC_083337.1 coordinate 64,183,379, forward strand.
AACCGATCAAACCCAAAAAAAAAAAAAAATGAAATTTGTTTTTTTTTTTTTAAATTAATGACGATTAAATGTTAAACATGCATGCAATATAATGTATATAACAAAATAATAACAAAAGTTCATAGTAGAAAACCTTAATCGAAGATTTTTTGTAGAGTTATTTTAATCGAGTTGTACGCCTCTTTTTCTCAAAATTCGAATTTAGAATCTTGCTCCTTGACTTGAATATACCGAGAATCTAAACTTTCCGGATGAAATTTATTAGAAAACGACGTTTTTAATGCGTGGGGACCACCTTGGCTCGCCTCCAATGGCGTTTTTAATTTTTTTTTGCCACTGGAGGGACCAGTGGTGGAACCCGATCGGGTTATAGTGGAGGCCTATAACGCATGATTTTACTGCGTTATAGGAGAGAGACAAACTCTTATAACGCAGTAAAATAATGCGTTATAGGTCAGACTGTATTTCGTATAGCGCAGTATTTTACTGCGTTATAGGACTTGACGGGTCCGTCTCCGTTACTTTAGTAACTTTTTTTTTGTTGAGGTATTTTGGTTCAAAATATTTTTTTTTGAGGCATTTTGATTTCGGACTCTCTTTGAGGCCAAATGCCTGTAACACCCCTCTCCAACACGCGCTACTCTCTACATGCCCAATCTTTCCAAGTGTCCTTTATAGATCACTTTTGTGCTTGACCAGTTTTTATAATCGTGTATGCCACGCCTAATAGGTTTGTGACACGTGTCCTTAACATTAAGAAATTTCATCTTTCCATCGTCTTCCTAACATGGCTACCACCACCATGGTTGTCCGTGAGAAAGCTTCCAACAACACGATAGTTTACCCACAACATTTAAACAATTAGCCGATAAAAATCTAGCAACAAATTGAGTTCAACATCCTAAAAACAAGAAGATCCAGTTGGACATTCAATTTTTTTTGAATACTCTACAATGGTAGATTTCTAGATTTTCACCCAACCTTCACAAAATCAGTGTTAAAGCTCTTAAAGGTAACGTAAATAACTGAGTTTTGCAAAATTTGAACAACGAACACTTTTAACTTTAAGATCTAAAATTTTGTATCTCCTATGTGGGAGATAAGAAGTAGGGGAGGAGCTCTGAGGAAGAAGATTAGAGGGAGGGAGGTTTCCATAGGGATGATGGAAAAATATGGGCCGGGATGAAATTTTCACAAGCATAACATGTGTGCCACGTTTTAAAAGTGGTGTCTTAGACACATATTGAAAAGTTTTGGGTGTGTAAAGGTTACCCGTGTTGGAGAGAATTTTAGAAATAGCGATTGTTTAGAGCGAATATAGCGACAGTTACTGTATTTACGAAATGTAGCTACAGTTTTGTTTTAAAATGTAGCGATACGATGTATCCTAGCTTCAAAGAGGTCTATCAGTGCATACAATTGCGTTGGATTAACTAAAATCGCAGGAGAAGATCTTTCCAATAATTGAAATCGGTACAATTAAGCGTGAATCACACCTCAAAGATCTTTTGTTTGCAAAAATAGAACATGATTCTCTATTATCCAAAATTAGGACGCGCGATTTCATTCTAACTTGATGCTTAAAAAGACAGAGCAATTACTTAGCCAAACTCATAAGTGAAAGCTGCAAATACATGGGAAAAAATCCCTTAAAATCTCTAGCGGGAGGTTCATGGATACAAGAAATTGCTTCGTTGAGTTCATTTGAGCAGATAAAACCTTCTTCCTCCATTGATGCAATGATTTAGAGCGTATAAATTCTTCGTTAACCATTGGAACATCTATTTGAGAATTCGGAATACACAGAGTCAAATCCTTCTTCCGACATTGATATAGGTATTACCAACAACCAAAATCATAATTGAAAGCACAAATCACACGTATCTTATCAATTACCTAGTTAAAAACGGCAATTCAAGTATCTTTTTGAGAATTCAGAATTCGAAAACAACAATGTCAAGCGGGGCGGAGCTACAGTGTTAAAGGGGGTTCAGGCGAACTCAGTAACTTTTGCGTAGACCCAGTGTTAAAGGGGGTTCAGGCGAATTCAGTAACTTTTGCGTAGACCCTGTATTTGTACTAGAAAAATCAGTAAAGCTAGATATTATTTACCGGCGAACTCACATACATAAATAAGCGGATGGTTCAGTGGTAATGCAGTGGCTAGCGAGGCTCTCTCTTCACACATATGTGGGTTCGAAACCCCACTAGAGCCAATATTCTTTCATTTTTTTTTTGTTATAATATGTTAGATTCTCTTTTTAAAAATTAGAAGAAAGTATAAATTAGACTCGTGCAGTTCTTTTCCTTTGGGGTATTTTTTTCCCTTTTAGCTATCATACAAAATATTAAACATAATTTTTTTATCACAATTTTTTTAAAAACAAATTATAAAATTGACAAACCCAAACCCCAAAGCAAAAAGAAAACTGAATTCTCCCGATACTTACTGCTACCAACTCATTCTTTTTCATCGTTTTCAAAAGATGACAACTCGTCGAGTGCAATTGTAATGATAATGCTTATATTTATCTAGTGTTTAAGTAGTTTGTTGCTTTTTAAATATATTAAATACTGATACATGTTCGTTAGTTTGATAGTTGTTATACATTAGCTTGAGGTCGTTATCCTGTCTTAAAATTCCCCGAACCCCAAACCTCAAATCCTGGCTCCGCCTCTGAATTGTCAAGCATAACAGTTTTAATTCATTATTTCAGGCACTGGAATGTGGAAAACTTTTATGTCGATTATACTATAGAGGGTATCATGATCAAAGAGTATGCTTCTTTTGGAGATCTTGTTACTGCAATTCCGAAGCAGCTAAAATCAACAACAGTCTCAAATCTAAAATAATTAAATACAATGTAGACAGGAGTTGTATGCTTATGGAAATACTCAATGACCTTTGTGTCAGGTTGTCTGTGGAGTTAAAGAAAGACCATAAGGATTTCGCGATGTATTCGTTGTGTATAACTACAACGAACAATCAGTTGGAATATACTTTATCATGAGAAAGTGTAATGCAAGGTGATACGATACAACTTGGATACATACATGGTATATATGCGAGAAATAGAGTTGATACACTATCCTTGGCGCCAACAGCTTAATAGAAGTCTTCGAAGAGGACAAATATTTTATTCTCTTGAACCATATGTATACGGTAAAAATCGGATATATGTTAAACCGGTGAGATCAAAGACCGAAGGAAGAAAGGAACAAGAACGTGCATGAAGGCTCCCATTTTGAACAGGAGGAATGTTTGGACCGAAGCAAAGGAAGGGCGTCATTTGGTCCGGTTCCCCCATGACCGGGTTGATCGTTGCCATTGGTCCGTTTGGTCGAGGCCGTTAGCCCGTTTGATCGTGGCCGGTGGTCCAGGAGATCCGTTGCGCGGTTGCCACGCGTCGATAGCGTCCTGCCATGTTCAACTGCCAATCGTACGGGTGTCAGATCGTACGGTTAACCTAATCCAACCTAACCCAACTCAGAGTTTTTTCATTATTATTTTATTGTTCATGTTTTATGAAGCCCATGGGACACTACTATAAATAAGGGGCATTGTCCTTCTCTTAAAGGGTTGGCTCCTTGATATCAAGAACTCTTGTAATAGCAAAATATATATAAATCTCCCTCTCAAACATCAGATTCGATCCATATTTGTTGTGCTTATTTCATACGTTTCTTAAATCAAATAACGCTTATGTATTAGTAGATACACGAGTCTATAGCAAACCATTGATCATCAGTTGCTCCTTTATAGCATATTCATATATTTCTTCTCTCTATCAAATAAGTTCAAGATATAACCACATATCCTATACCTCACCTACAATTTTAATTGATTATCCAAATTCGGGGTAAACAGTTTGGCGCCCACCGTGGGGCTAGGATAATAGTGGTCTTTTATCTTGATCTCTACCTTACTCGTCAAAATCGAAAACATCTTCTGTTCGTCACTGAAAGAACGGACTAAATGGCTGACAGTGGGCAATCCGGTGACGTCAACAACAACGAGATCGTGACCGAAAACGAAGGAAGCGGTCCACGGGGACGACCAAACCCCACTGATCCTAACCCCGTTAACTCGAGGGAGGGCCTCAACCATCAAAACACCGTGGATCAGGAGAATGCAGCCCAACTGGCTACCGACCCTTTAAATACGCGCAATTCGATTACTTTGTCCCAGACTCAGGGCCGGAAAGAACCGGGTACCCTGAAGGACAATGTTGACTTACGTTTAATCTTTGAAATGTTGCAAGAACAGAGGGCGGCGATTGCCGAACAAGGAATCGCAATAGCCTGGTTGCAAAACGGAGGGGATAAAACGACCTCGGAGGAGGCAAAAGGTGTTGCTGAACCCAGAAGAGATGAGGCACGGATGGTCGAGAGCGATGGGTCCGGAGCTAGGTCGTCCACCGAGGTTCTGAGAATGCTCGAAACTTTGGCAAAACGGGTAGACTCAACCGAGAAAAGGGTGGAAACATACAACTCTCGGGTAGACCAAATCCCGGGGGCTCCGCCTTTGCTGAAAGGGCCGGATTCGAAGAGATACATCCAAAGGCCTTTTCCTCCGAGTGCAGCTCTGAAACTAATCCCGAAGAGGTTCAAAATGCCGGATATCCAGAAATATGATGGCACAACGGACCAGCACGAGCATGTGACCTCATACACCTGCGCGATAAACGACAATGATATGGAGGAAGACGAAATTGAATCGGTATTGTTGAAAAAGTTCGGGGAAACTTTGTCAAAAGGGGCGTTGACATGGTACGACCATCTGCCCGAGCATTCGATCACTTCATTCGAAATGCTCGTCGATGCCTTTATAAAAGCTCACGCCGGTTCCCAGAAGGTGCAGGCCCGTAAGACAGATATTTTCCATATAACTCAGAGAGACGATGAGTTGCTGCGTGAATTTGTCAACCGATTCCAAAGGGAACGAATGGAGCTCCCCCCGGTTCCAGAAGAATGGGCTGCACAAGCTTTCACAAAGGGGCTCAATGTTCAGAGCTCAACGGCTTCGTTCAAATTGAAGGAAAGCTTGCTCGAATACGAGGCTGTGACGTGGGCTGATGTCCATAACCGATACGAGTCGAAGATTCGGGTGGAGGATGATCAATTCGAACTTCCCCCGGGGCCGATAAGTGTGAACAAAAGTTTTGAGAGACCAAGAAAAGGTTACGAAACGAAGGACGAATCGTCGAGGGAAAGGTATCGGCCATACTCCCATTCGGAGAAGCCAAGCTTTAGGTCGGAGAAATCAAGGGTTAGCCCAAGCCGTTTCTCCAGTCGGGGTAGTAAACGGGTCGAGCGTCCGTCAAACAGTCGGGGTCTCTCATTCAGGAGCGATGCCGGAAGCTCTACCGGTAACAAGGATTTGCCGAAGATATCAGAGTACAACTTCAACGTCAGTACCTCGGGCCTCGTCTCGGCCATTGGCCGTGTCCCGGATGTAAGATGGCCGAGACCTCTAAGGTCGGATCCGGGCCAACGGGACCCAAGCATGGTGTATGAATAACATGGAACCCATGGTCACAAAACCGAGTATTGTCGCCAGCTAAGAGAGGAGGTAGCCCGGTTGCTGAAGAATGGTCATCTCCGAGAATTGCTGAGTGAACGAGCCAAAAGTCACTACAAGGAAAGAGAGGCTCATCGAAGGGCCGAGCCAGTAGAACCCCAGCATGTAATCAACATGATAGTTGGGGGCACCGATGCCCCTCGAGGGCCGGTGATGAAACGGGCCAAGGTTTCTGTTGTTCGCGAATAGCGCAGTCGGGATTACTTACCCGAGGGTTCCATCTCTTTCAGCAACGAGGATGCAGAAGGCATCATTCAACCGCACAATGATGCATTGGTAATTTCTATTCTTATCTTTAAAACTCAGATTAAACGTATTTTGATTGACCCAGGTAGCTCGGCCAACACCATCCGGTGGAGAGTGGTCGAACAACTAGGGCTGCTCGATCAGATCGTACCGGTAGCCCGGGTACTCAGCGGGTTCAACATGGCGAGCGAAACCACAAAGGGGGAGATATCGCTGCCGGTCAACATCAATGGCACTATCCAGCAAACGGTGTTCTATGTGATCGATGGTGACATGAAATATAACGCATTACTGGGCAGACCCTGGATACATAGCATGAGGGTCGTGCCATCGACATTGCATCAGTTGCTGAAGTTCCCGACACCGGAGGGGATAATAACCATCCGAGGCGAACAACCCGCTGCAAGGGAGATGTTCGCGGTCGAGGAAACGACACCTCAGCCCGAAAAATTGGATCAAAAGGAGACGGCCGGGGAAACAGATACCAAATAGCAATCATAGCATACAGGGTTGGATCCGGGGTGCGAAGAGGATGACTTTGGTGTGCCCAGATCATTCGTCATGCCGGATGACTCGGACGCAACCAAGTCAACAGTAGAGGAGCTGGAGCAGGTCATCTTGTTCGAGTATCTGCCGGACAGAAAGGTATACCTGGGCACGGGGTTAACCCCGGAACTCAGGAACAAGTTAATTGAATTTCTTCGAGTTAATGCAGATTGCTTTGCATGGTCCCATATAGATATGACAGGTATATCACCGGAGGTAGCAACTCACAAGCTCAGCTTAGACGGGAAGTTTCCCCCGGTGAAGCAGAAGAGAAGGCCCATGGCGGAAGCAAAACACGCCTTCGTAAAAGACGAGGTAACAAAGCTTTTAAAAATAGGTTCTATCCGGGAGGTAAAGTACCCGGACTGGCTAGCTAACATGGTAGTAGTGCCCAAGAAAGGTAACAAATTTCGAATGTGTGTTGATTACAAGGATTTAAATAAAGCATGCCCGAAGGATTCATTCCCGTTGCCTCACATCGATAGAATGATCGATGCGACGGCCGGGCATGAAATGTTAAGTTTTCTCGATGCCTACTCCGGGTATAACCAGATTCGGATGCACCCGGAGGATCAAGAGAAAACATCCTTCATCACCCGGTACGGGACTTACTGTTATAATGTCATGCCTTTTGGACTAAAAAAATGCTGGTGCAACTTACCAAAGCCTAGTTAATGAGATGTTTAAAGAACAAATAGGGAAAACAATAGAAGTTTATATTGACGACATGATGGTCAAGTCCCTGGAAACAGAGGACCATTTAAAACATTTGCAGGAAACTTTCGACGTACTCTGCAAGTATAACATGAAGCTCAACCCTGAAAAATGTGCCTTCGGGGTAAGGTCCGGCACATTTCTGGGTTTCATGGTGTCAAACCGGGGGATCGAAATCAACCCGGACAAGATCAAGGCCATCGAGGATATCGAGGTGGTGAATAATGTCAAAGGAGTACAGAGGCTCACCGGAAGGATAGCGGCGTTGAGTTGTTTCATATCGAGGTCCTCGGACAAGAGTCATCGTTTTTTATCCTTACTAAGGAAGAAGAACGACTTCGTTTGGACACCGGAGTGCCAAAGAGCTTTATAAGAATTGAAGAGATACCTGTCTAGCCCACCGCTGTTGCATACACTAAAGGCGGACGAGCCGCTTTTTCTCTACCTTGCTGTCTCCGAGGTAGCGGTAAGTGGTGTTTTGGTCCGAGATGAATCAGGTACGCAATTCCCTATCTATTATGTAAGTAGAACTTTGGGGGATGCGGAGACCCGTTATCCCCACTTAGAAATATTGGCATTGGCACTGGTAAGTGCTTCTAGAAAGCTCAAGCCCTACTTTCAATGCCACCAATATGTGTAGTAACTACTTACCTCCTGAAAAACATCATGCATAAACCGGAATTATCGGGTAGACTAACTAAATCGGCCGTCGAAATTAGCGGATATAATATCGAGTACAAACCTCGAACGACCATCAAGTCCCAGATTTTGGCCGACTTCGTGGCAGATTTCACCCCAACTATGATCCCCGAGGTCGAGAAAGAATGTCACGACCCGTCTAGAGGGCCGTAACGAGCACCCGGTGCTAGCCCACCCGGGCACCCTTGGCTTACATATATACTTATAGCTAGGTGAGCCATACGATTAAACATACATCTCCTTTTTTTTTTCAATCACGCTAGTCCCATTGGACGACAACATCTTTAAATCATCATTGACATCTATGCCACATCAAATGTATATAAGCCGACGAGGCTATCAAAAGATATACAAAATATAGGCCGACAAGGCCGGACACGTCTAATCATACACACGTGACTACAAGCCTCTAAGGAGAGTATAACATATCACATGAGCGGGACAGGACCCCGCTATGCCCACAATTATGTACACAAAAGAATAAGTACCCAAAAGCTATGGCTCCGAATGAAATGGAGCTCTGCTGTGAAGTCTCTGAGAAAGCAGCTATGGATCAAGCCTGTCTCCCTGTGCACCTGCGAGCATGACGCAGCATCCGCAAACAAAAGGACGTCAGTACGAAGAATGTACTGAGTATGTAAAGCATGATCAATATCAATATAGAAGCATAAACAACAACATAAGAAATAACATAGGATGGGAGATGGCAATATTGTCGTCATATGCACTTACTTGCCTTTCATAGGAACTTTCCCTTGCTAATACGTATTTGTGTACATACATCATTATCCGTATTCCGTGATAGTACCCGTACCATATTTGTGCTCGTATTCGTATACATTCCCTTATTCATATTCATATACATAGTCATATCATATTCGTACTCATATCATATACACAGCATTTCCATAGCATACCCGACCACGTAGGATCGGTGTTTCATACATACTTGGCCAACCAAGGCTCAAGGTTACTCATACCTGGCCCTACCAAGGCCTCAGGGTTATTCGTACCCTCTGCAGAGGTGCGCGTGCGTTATGTAATCGTATGCATACTTATTTACATATCATACCCGGCCTCATAAGCTCAGGGTTCTATAATAGTCATACATATACATAATAGCTCACAAACATCTTTACTTTTAATCATCGTTATAATACTCGTCATCGTTATTATCATTATAGTCATCATTAATAGCATTATCACTACAATCGTCATCCACCTCTTCTACCTTAATAGGCCTATTCGTAATACGAGAAACTTAGTACAATCGTAGCGTATCAAGAATCGTGAGCTTACAAGCTCGGAAGATCAATTCATTTGGAAGACAACATACTCGTATAGAGGATTTAGATGTTTGTCCAAAGAACCATGCCTTATGAAAGAAGGGTTAGCCTTACATACCTTTCCGTCGCACTATTCTACATTTGCGCGTTCCCCTCCAATGTTAGCGTTTCTACCTTCATTAAAGTCATACTATCATTAGAATCGATAATTAGCACACATGGCTAAAACTAGGGGAAAACCGGACAACATTTCCTTCACATCATAATTCAACTCCCAAACGTCAACAATACATTCACAATATCATAACAATGGCCATTAGTCATTCACATTATCCACATTCCTCAATTTTCTTTCATTTGCCCATATCTATGTCTATAACACATGATTTCGTCCATTCAGATACAATGTCTATTTCATGGTCTTTCAACGTCATTTATAACCCATTCATGTCACAATATAACAACAATCATGATTCGATTCCAACTAATTCTCTAAATGGCACTATTCATCATTCATGACCCATTTTACCATATTCTTCTACAATCCAAGTATTTCAACTCTCCAATATTTTAAACAACATATAAACATCATGAATCTTACCTTAGATGTTGTAGGAACAAGCTTTAGTTGATAATACTCCACTTTGAGCAAAACCCTAGTTTATCTCCATTTGGATTTCTTGACCTTGGATGATCTTTGATGGTTTTCTTACTCTTGATTTACTTGTTTTATGTTGTTGGTCACCAAATATCTTTGAATTCTTGTGGAATAAATGTAGAGAGATGTTTTAGAGAGAAGGGGTGTGATGTAGAAGTGAAATGAAATAAGCCTTGGTCCCCTTATTTAATGACTTGAAAATCTGATTTGAAGTGCACAGTGGTCGTAAACTTGGTTTACGGTCCGTATTCCAGTTTACGGACCGTCCTTCATGGTCGTATTTAATCATAACAGAACCAGAAACTCAGGCTGAAGCATGGTGATTTACGATCACGGTTTACGGGCCGTAAACCACTTTACGGTCCGTATTTTGGGTCGTATTTAACCATTTGATCAATTGGCAGAAAGTTGAAGTTTTGGAAGCCAAAATACGACATGGCAGTTTACGGACCGTATACCACTTTACGGTCCGTATTTCACTTTACGACCAACTGGCCAGAATGCAAACTTGCAACTTTTGACATTTCCAAAACCTATAATTATTCATTACAGAACATAACCTCTCTCTTATTGCGATTGCCTTCAGAATCTCACTTAGGGTCGTCAAATGTCGTTTCTTACTCTTGGAAACATCATACGCTCGTGCTCATCACTAGGTCATTCACTTGCGTACCAACGAATGATTTTCTGAGGTGTAACAAAGAACTTCTGCTGACCTCGGGGAAAGCCTCGGGTATTTGGTCGCTATATACGGACGGGGCCTCGAACCTCAGAGGTTCCGGGCTAGGAATCGTCCTTAGAACCCCGGCCGGGGATGCCGTTCGACAGTCTATTAGAACTGCTAAATTGACTAACAATGAAGCCGAGTATAAGGCTATGATTGCAGGTTTGGAATTGGCCCGAAGTATGAGGTCAAAATAATCGAGGCAAAGTGCGATTCGCTTTTGGTCGTAAACCAGGTGAACGGCGTCTTCGAGGTCAAGGACGAACGGATGCAGAGGTATCTTGAAAAAATCCAAGTGATATTACATCGATTTAAAGAATGGACCATGCAACACGTACCAAGTGTCACACCCTCATCTTAATAGGGCATGATGGGCACCCGACTCTCTTCAGAGTCGAGCGAACCCTTAAACATTCGCTTTACCAAAACCTGTCATTTCAAAAACTTTTAAAAACATGAAACTATTCCAAATAGAGGTCATTATCTTTATACAGATTATGAAAAACTTTCAATCAGTTACGTACTTTTTACCAACTGAAATCATCTTAAAATACATACTCTTTTAACATCTATAAATGATTCGCACTTCTCGACGCCCTATCCAAGGACACTGTCTGCAAAGTCTCTAACATATACAAAATACCATGACATAAGTACTTTGACCCGGCAACACTCCGAACTGAGATGGAGCTCGCCAATCCCGCTGGAACACCTTTAGCAAAGTCTTCTACTCATCTGGGTGTACCTGCGTGGCATGAAACGCAGCCCCCGAAGAAAGGGGGTCAGTACGGAATGTGTACTGAATATGTAAAGCATCACTGAATCATAAACAAGGAAAGGCGTAACAGTAACCAGTTTAGAGACAACCCGGGAGCTACCTGGAGCAACATTTTAAACCGTGCCACGTAGTGCCTTACACAAATTTTAGCATATTTAATATAAACACAGCATACCCAAATTCTAGCATACACTATGAGAAAATAGTATCATAATGGTCCCTTCGGACGGCCGCTTCCGGCATAGTAACAATGATGGCCCCTTCGGGCATGCCGGTTCCGACATAATAATAATGATGGCCCCTTCGGGCGTGCCGGTTCCGACATAATACTACCCTGGCCCCTTCGGGCATGCCGGTCCCGACATAATAATAATGCTGGCCCCTTTGGGCATGCCGGTTCCGACATAATACTACCCTGGCCCCATCGGGCATGCCGGTCCCGACATAATAATAATGATGGCCCCTTCGGGCATGCCGGTTCCGACATAATACTACCCTGGCCCCTTCGGGCATGCCGGTCCTGACATAATAATAATGATGGCCCCTTCGGGCATGCCGGTTCCGACATAATACTACCCTGGCCCCTTCGGGCATGCCGGTCCCGACATAATAATACTAATAATGATGATGTCAACACAACATATTCCACAAATATCAATACAAAGAAATAACGCTATGGAGTGTAAACATAAATCGTAATCGAAACGAAATAGTAAAATCTCACACCCCCTTCGGAGTGATTTTGAAAATCTAAATAGCAAAATCTCGCACCCCCTTCGGAGTGGTTTTGAAAATCAACTTTATGTTTCCTTTAGTACAAAACTAATTTTCTTGAAATCATTAGTAAACCACAAACACGTTTCGAGTAAATCTGAGTCAGCATAAGAACGTTAACAACCATATGCACGAGCAGAGTAGTAGGAAACTAAATGCACATAAATCAACTTTTAGGACTCGATGTATAATTATACTTACCGACGCCTGAAGACTCAGAAACAAGTTTCGGCCAATCCGACTTAGTATAAGAAAGTTATGAGCGTTTGAAGTACAGAACCTTCTACGAACGTTTCAGAAGCTATTTTTGGAAAATTAAAGCAACAATCATACCAAGTACCTTTCAAATATCGTTATAGAACCCCCCGTGAACATTTCTAAAACAATCTGAGTTCGCTTATGAAATTTATGAACATTATTCATTATGGGAACCTCTACGACCATTTTCAAATAATCCGAGACCGTCTACGAAAGTTAGGGACATTACTACTTATAGAACTCTTTATACTTTTTTTGTTATTCAATCATACAATAAGCTCGGCTATACTAAGTATACTCACATCAAGAAGTGAATAATAATCATTAACAAGCTCGGAATCAAGAATAGAGTTACCCCAAGATACGTATCATCGCTTACTTAGCTCTAGGACATGCCAAAAGAAAGAAAGGTTAGGCTTTACATACCTGTTCCACGTCCTATTAGCTACGCTTATTTGTCCAGGTTCGCTATCGCTAATCTACATTCAAGAAGATTACACAATCATTAAACACATCATCACACACTTGTCTCAGTCTTTCAAATAAATTCATTTATAATCTGCCGAAATTTCGGCAGCATTTCCCCTGTAAATACACCATCCCCGAGAATCCAACTCGGCCAAATTATCAACAACAATACCAACAATCATATCTCCAACTTCAACAATTAATCCAAGATACATTCTAACATGATTCAAGAATATTTCAAACAATTCACAACAACCCAACCAACATACTACTTCACCCGAAACCTTCCAAATTCCACAAGAACACTAGCAACACATTTCCTTCTTTCAAATTCATGAACTACACCAACAATTCACATGCTAGCAACATTATTCTCCATAGATACAAGAAGGCTATATTCAAATCACATTAACTTCTAAACAACTCTCCAACACTTACAACTTCACCAGAATCATTAAACTTTTATTAACAACATAGAATCCACAACAACAACAACCAAAACACTACATAAAATCAATTTATCACCTTCACACTACACCACCTCTTATTCGGCCACCAACATAACATCCATATTTCATGATTTTCATTCACTTCTACATACTACAACATACACAAAACATCCATAACATATAAAAGAAGCTTAATTCTTACCTTTTCCCCTTAACTTCTCACTTGGCTATGGTTGTGAACTTGCAACAAAGAATGATCTACTTGCCCCAACAACTACTCCATGTTATAGAGGAACTTCCAATTGGTAGAAAAGCTAGAAGAAAATATTTTTTTGCTCAAGATTTTTGGACCTCACTTTTACCTTGCCATGGCCGAATGGCCTCTCTTGTTCTTTCTCCAAGTTTCTTGAAAATTCCAAGTGAGAAGAATGAAAAATATGACCATTAAGTCATCTTTTGGTCTTATTTATTTTAATTCCATGTGGGCCTTGGCCCACTCCAACATGGCCGGCCACTTTGGCCCAAATTATCCAAGCCCAATCTTTTTTTTTGTTTTGCAATTCATGAAAATTTATTTTCTAATTCCAAATTTGCCCTTGGCCTTCCTCCATTTTTCTATGAGCCATCTTGCGAATTTACCTTTTTTCCCCTCGCCTTTCTTAATATTTCCACATCAAAACTTTCATGAACAACTTGTGTGCTAAACAAGGTCAAAAATATAGCCTTGCCCTTAACGTCTCGCAATCATCTCGAATTATCCGAACACGCAAAATACGGGATATAACACCAAGGGAGCAAAATAGTGAAGCCGATGCATTAGCGAATTTGGGATCCTTGATCGAAGGGGAGGAAATCAACCCCGGGACTACGATGCACTTGTTGAACACGGCGATAGAAAACGGACATGCCGAAATATACACAATGGGTTTAACTTGGGATTGGCGCAATAAGTACGTCGACTACTTGAGTGATGGGAAGCTCCCGAATGACCCAAAAGAATCACGGTCATTAAGATCCAAAGCTGCGCGTTTTTGCTTGGTAGACGGTCAATTGTATCGACGATCTTTCTTCGGACCCCTGGCCAAATGTTTGGGCCCCGGAGAGACGGAGTATGTGATGAGAGAGGTGCACGAAGGAACCTGCGGCAATCACTCCGGTGCCGATGCTCTCGTTCGAAAGATTATCAGGGGCGGTTATTATTGGAACCGGATGGAGGAAGACTCAAAGAATTTTGTCCGTAAATGTGACGGGTGTCAGAGGCATGCTCCGATGATTCACCAGCCCGGGGAGTTGCTGCATTCGGTGGTTTCACCTTGGCCTTTCATGAAGTAGGGAATAGACATCGTTGGTCCGTTACCATGGGCACCAGGTAAAGCCCGTTTTATTCTATTTATGACTGATTATTTCTCTAAGTGGGTTGAAGCGCAAGCCTTCAAAAACATCAGAGAGAAGGAAGTCATTGACTTCATATGGGACCACATTATCTGTCGCTTCGGCATCCCTGCTGAGATAACTTGCGATAACGGTCCCCAGTTCGTGGGTGGCAAAGTCAACAATTTCCTCGAAGGGTTGAAGATCAAGAAAATTGTGTCAACTTCGTATCACTCGTGTGCGAACGGACAGGCGGAATCCACGAACAAGATAATAATCCAAAATCTGAGGAAAAGACTTGAAGCATCAAAGCATCATTGGAGAGAAATATTACCGGAGGTGTTATGGGCTTACAGAACCACATCGAAATCGAGCACGGGGGAAACTCCTTTCTCGTTGGTCTACGAGGCTGAAGCCCTTATTCTCGTAGAGGTTGGTGAACCGACCCTCCGATTCCGATATACGACCGAGGAGTCAAACGAGGAGGCTATGGCCGTAAGACTCGACCTCACGGATGAACTTCGCGAAAACGCGTTGGTCCGTATTGTAGCCCAGAAATAGAGGGTTGAAAGGTACTACAATCGGAGAGCCAATTTTCATCATTTCCAAGTTGGGGACTTGATGCTTCGAAAAGTTACCTTGAACACCAAGAATCCCAACGAAGGAAAACTGGGTCCAAACTGGGAAGGACCGTACAAGATAACCGAGGTAACGGGTAAAGGATCATACCAGCTGGAGTCCATGGACGGGCAACGTTTGCGCAATAATTGGAATGTGGCTCATCTGAAAAGATACTATTGCTAAGGTATTAACTCCCTATGTTTTTCTATTTTGACCTTTCTTTTTTGCAGGAAGCCGAGTACTGGGCAAAAAAAAGAATCTAAATCTGAAAACACGTGTTGCACTCTTTTCCTTAGTGCGGTTTTGTCCCAAAATGGGTTTTCCGACAAGGTTTTTAATGAGGCAACAAGTACAACGTGTTACTTGATGAAGATAAAGGACAAACGTCCGGATTCTCAGGGTCACACCCAACGAATGGGGACTTAATAGCACTCACCCGATCTTGCAGCTCGGATGAGAGCTAGGGGACTATCACACCCACTCCGGAGTTTGCCCCGGTTAGCTGAAATCGGAGGCCGCCCTCAACAAACAAAACCGGATCTAAAATATTAGGTTCTGATGTAAGGACCAAACGATCAAAGTGAATCGTGTGCAAGCAATACTTGCTATGGCAAAACAAAGAACCGGACCTTCTGCACTAGGTTCCGATGTAAGGGCCAAACGATCAAAATGAATCCTGTCCATTTAGTATTTGCTAAGGCAAAGGCAGGAGGAAAAGGTTCAAGTTCGTTCTCATGTATATAAATACTTGCAATACAAAAGTTATCGAAAGTTTGGATAACATTATCCCAAAATGTCTTACTAGTAAAGCACTTTACCCCGATGATAGTAAAGTGCTCTACCTCAATGATTACTGTCGTATTCCGGCACTACTTCATTCATATACCCGATACCGGGCGCTACGGTCGAAATTCGACGAAGGCGACAAGGTCATACTGAACCGAGCCAAAATTGTTAACCCCACAAACGGGGATTTCTACATCAAAATCCAGCTAAGGCTGAGATTCAGGTGTCCGAAAACTACCGGCCCTAAAAGGTAAAAACAGCCAAAAAATTCCGGCCCTAAAAATACCCGTTGTGATTCGGAGACGTCCGAATTCACAAAGCATAAGATAAGCCCCACGGGCAAAAACTCAATAAAATTCTCGGATAAAATGTACCGGATGAGGTAAAATGCCTATATATAGGCACAGTCAGAAATAATGACTCCTTAAAAAAGAAACCGACAATTCAGGTGGAAACCATAACAAACATTCAAGCGAAGTGAAGAGTCAAGGAAAATACATGTTCCATTTATACGAAGGATTTTTACATTGAAAACTCCTACAAAGGCAATTAATAACAAAAGGCTAAGTACATGCCCTAATCTATCCGGAATGGCTGGAGCTGAAGTACTCGGACACTGTCCGCTCGGAGTCGTCAGAGTCGGTCCCAAGGGCACCCTTTGCCTTTTCCTCGATTCTTCTAGCCTCGAGAATAAGGGCCAGAAGATCTGCAAAATCGTGCTCGGCTTGCTCAAGGGTGATCCTCCGTGACTACCATTTTTCGTATTCAGCGACAATGGCAGCATGAGCCTCGGCGGCCTCCACGCTCTTCAAAGATTCCTCCAAATCGGCCTCGATCTGAGCTAGCTTTGCCGCCAGAACATCCCGAGCCTCTCCGAGGACATCTTGCATGTGGATAGCCGACTCGAGTTCGGCCTTGAGGGCATCATTAGCACCGGCCGTCTCCTTAAGCTCGATTTTCAGATCGTCACAAATCTGGGCCCTCTTCTCTGCCTTCTCCTCGAACACCCTCGCACGCTCTTTGTATCGGGCACTCTCAGATTCGAGCAGCCGATTCCTCTCGGCCAAGCCCGCAGCATCAGACTTCACTAGATCCAGCTCCCTCCGGAGTTGGGAGAAGGTGGTTTCGAGCTCACTAAGCCTCGAGGAAATTTGAGCGTTGTCCCGTCTAAGGCCGATCTTGTCAGCTTCGAGACTTCGATTGTATTCGACCATCGCGGCCAGCTCACTCTTTAACTGACGGTTTTTGTCCTTTGCTGCGTCAAGCTCGGGTCGGAGGTTGGAAAGAGCGACCGCTCGGTTCAACTCCTCCTCCTTCTCTTGAAGAAGGTGTAGATATTTCTCCATTTCCCGGCCCTGGGCATCCAGTTGGCCCTGAAGATCGTCTACCTCTTGCTGGGTATGGACGAAGGCCTCATTCACGAGCACCACACTCTGCAAATGGAGTGAGTCAAAAACTTAAACAAAACAAGGTTAAGATTCTCAGTGAAATTATGCGAAGATGGCTAATAAACTTACCCAGTTGCCCGCGTGCATTCCCTCATTAATGAGGCACTGCCAAGAGACCCCAGTCACCTTTCGCTTATCCGAATCCGAGATGAGAGGCCTCAGATAGCTCGCCACGCCCACCGGGCGAGAAAGAAAGCTGCAGTCCTCGGGGACGGTGACCGTAACCTATCTTGTCCTTCTCGGCTCCACGCTTGGGGCAGGAAAGATACGCACCAAGCTGTCTCTGGCCCCCGATTCGAAGGATTGGCTAGCCGTCCTCGTGGCCCGAGGGATCGGGAGATGCCCGAATCGTGCAGCTTCGCCGGTAGCGGGAGGAGTGCCCGAGAACATATCCTCAAATTCGTCAGGCCTCGGAGCCGGAGTTGGAAAACTTGGAGCGACTTCAGCTGCTTCAGCAAAGACAGGGGACTTCATAGTCGCAGCAGTCTCATAACCGGGCAAAGGGCCGGTGACCGGTGGAGCTTCGCTCTCGGGGGTCGGCTCTGTTATTTGATCAGCTTCGGCAGCAGCCGCCCCCCCAGATCTACTTGCCCTTTACAGGGGGGTCTCTTTGGAGGAAGCATCACCTGAAATGTCGACGAAATCAATCGACCTTAGAGGAACCGGGTGAAGAACTTCTTCCGCACCTGTGGGTAGCACCAAGACCATAGGTCCTTCACCGGCTGAAGGAAGTGGTGAAGTGATGATATCCTCCTCCGGAACAGGAGCCACGGCAGGGGTCGTGCCGATACTCCGGACGAGAAGCTCGGGCTCTGCTTCGTCTCGAAGAGTCCTAACGACGCCTTCTGCCCTTTGTCTAAGAGACTTTTTCTTTTGGCAGCAGCAGCAGCAAGGATGCGAGATGCACCTGCTGAATCAAACTCGGGTGCCGAAGTTGTGGGTTCGGCTGCCGTCTCCAGTCTGGGATCCACCGAGCCCTTGGGCAAACCTGAAAATCAAAGACACAATGAATACGGGTAATAGAAGATGCAGTGAACACGGGTAAAAGAAAAGTATTACCGTGGTTATGGGCGACCCATCGGCCGCTTGACAGGTGGCCTCACGACCGATCGTCGTGGACATACTGGCTAAGGAGTGTGGTGACCCATTCGTTCAGGTTCTGGACGACCGAAGGAATAAATCCATTGGCTGATATAAATAAGAAAAGCGGTGAGAAAGTGGGACCGAAGTTCGACAAAACATTCGAAAGCAACTACTTAAGAGTTCAGGCTTACGCTTGTTGTTCCACTTTTCCGGAAAGGGCATGTAATTGTCCGGAATGATGTCCACGGTCCTCACCCAGACATATCGCTCCAATCAGCCCCTATCTCTGTCTTCGTCCATTTTCGAGAAAAAATGGATTCCGGCTACGCTTGGCGAGTTTTATTATGCCACCCCGGAACAACTTTGGGGAGTATAAGCGTATCAGGTGGGCCAGCGTGAGCTCCTTCCCGGCATTGTTGGCCAACAACCGGAGGCATGCTACGACCCTCCAGACGATCAGACCAATCTGTGCCAAGGTCACGTCATAGGTCCGGCACATGTCCAGGATGACTGGATCGACCGGAGGGTCGAGCTTGAGAGTGAAAGGGTAAGTATACACGTACAAATAACCTTCCTGGTGGTCAGTGACTGATTCACTTGGTCCGGGGGCAAAAACCCAAACTGGACGGGTGTCCCACCCGCAATCCGCGGGGACTATGTCGAGTTTCTCCTCAGTAATGGATGAGGGATATCGCCTCACATCGTACCCCCTATTGGATACCGAAAAAGGTTTTTCGACCTCAAGATCTTTGTTGAAGTTAGATTTGGCCGGTATAATGTCCAAGGCAGTAGGCTCGAAGGTGCTCTTTGCTTTAGCTGGAGATGCAGGCTCGGTTCCTTGAGATGAAACCGAGGGAATATCGTGGGAAGTGGTTTCAGACATTTGAAAGTATGAAGGAAAGAAGTTGAGTTGATTCAGAAAGGAAGTTAAAAAAGAGTAAGGAAATAGACGGTTCAAGAAATGGCAGAATAAGAAGCAGCAACACTCAAACAAGAATGACGAGTGGGGAAATTGGCAGTGTCGTTTCCTTTCGCGCAGTGCAAGCAGCAGATCAACAAGAAATGTGAGTTTTTTAGATGATTATGAATGAAGTTTATGGAATGTGTAAAGAGGCGAAAGACTTGAGGTAGAGAGTTTAGTTGAAGAGAGTTTAGTCAAATGAGGGGTAAAAGACCTTATATAGGCATGGGGCTGTGACGGTTACAATTTCCCAGCCAACCGGGGAGCGCCACGTGTCCCCATAATTAATGAGGAATGACTTGAAATGACGTGCATGCGGCGGTTGTCAGAGCGGACCATCCGGGATGAGACACATGGCCGACGGCAGAAGAACGTGGCGCAACTGTTCCCGCCAAAAATGAAAAGATAACAACGAGTGAATGGAGTCACCGGTTTCGTGATTCATCCACTCCCCGTCACTCCGACAAATCTACGATCCGGGAAGTGTGGGGACTATCTGTATACGGTAAAAATTGGATATATGTTAAATCGGTGAGATCAAAGACCGAAGGAAGAAAGGAACAAGAATGTGCATGAAGGCTCCCGTTCTGAACCGGAGGAATGTTTTGACCGAAGCAAAGGAAGGGCGTCATTTGGTCCGGTTCCCCCATGACCGGGTTGATCGTTGCCATTGGTCTATTTGGTCGAGGCCGTTAGCCCGTTTGATCGTGGCCGGTGGTCCGGGAGATCCGTTGCGCGGTTGCCACGCGTCGATAGCGTCCTGCCATGTTCAACTGCCAATCGTACGGGTGTCAGATTGTACGGTCAACCTAATCCAACTTAACCCAACTCAGAGCTTTTTCATTATTATTTTATTGTTCATGTTGTATGAAGCCCATGGGACACTACTATAAATAAGGGGCATTGTCCTCCTCTTAAAGGGTTGGCTCCTTGATATCAAGAACTCTTGTAATAGCAATATATATATAAATCTCCCTCTCAAACATCAGATTTGATCCATATTTGTTGTGCTTATTTCTTACGTTTCTTAAATCAAATAACGCTTATGTATTAGTAGATACACGAGTCTATAGCAAACCATTGATCATCAGTTGCTCCTTTATAGCATATTCATATATTTCTTCTCTCTATCAAATAAGATCAAGATATAACCACATATCATATACCTCACCTAGAATTTTAATTGATTATCCAAATTCGGGGTAAACACCATAACCAAAAAGAGGTAAGTGAAGAACAAGCATATAAGGATCAAACAACGATACATACTGTGATGGGGCACTATGCAATTGCTGGAAGGTTTCAATTCAAGGTAAAAAAAAAAAAGGGCAGCCCGACGCACTAAGCTCCCGCTATGCGCGGGGTCCGGGGAAGGGCCAGACCATAGGGGTCTATTGTACGCAGCCTTACCTTGCATTTTTGCAAGAGGCTGTTTCACGGTTTCAATTCAAGGTGCATATATCAAATTCTAGGAGGTCAGTATATCAGTATAATGCTATATCTATTAACAAAACTGATTGTAAGTGTGTTTTTTTGTCTTCTTTTCAGTATGTGTATAGAAATATAGACTAGTGTGTATATTTATTTTGAAAAAAGAAAATCTATATTACATACAACTTGTGTGCAGATATAGCCTTGCCTGCGTATGTGAATAATGTGCATGGAGTTTTAAGGAGTCAAGTTTGAACAAATTGAGAATGTTCAAAGTTAGAAAGTTCCAAAATGAGCATACATGTCCATTGAAGGATAAGGTGTATTCACAACATCAAGCAACTTGTGGGTTGATAGGATGCATTATTAACCCATATATGATAATCATGAGAGGAAATACACCCCAAGGGACATAATAGATGATGTGAAAATGGACCCTGGATGTGAGGTACATGAAGGCTGACGTTCTAAAGAAAAGGCGCTGATGTTATTGAGGGGGGACCCATCTAATTCTTGCAAGAAATGACCGAGATACTTATGCATCTTGGATACAGCGTACCCTGGTTCACATATTAGAATGCACAAAATGCCTGAAAAAGAGTTCATGTATCTCTTTTTGTCATCGACATGTTTATCAAAGGTTTCGATATTGCAGATCCATCGTGGTTTTAGAAGGAAACCACTTCAAATCAACACACAAGGGGACGTTTGTTTTAGCAAGCACCTTAGACAGAGCAGGTAATTCACATTCATGCTTACACTGCTTAACATGCATGGATACTGTTGACACCTAATTTTTGACCTCCCATAATTTATTTTAATCACTTAGAGTCCTTGGATAATAAATAAAATGAGCTATGCATCTTAAAAGGTTTAAATGATTTTTATATAAATTGTTCAAGTCAATATTTTACTCCCTTAAATTGGTAAAAAAACAAAAAAGGGATTTTTATGGCATCATAAATTTATTTAGAAATTAATGGGTACTTTTATGATATTTTATGAGTTACTTGTTAGACTTAATCAAAAAAAGAAAAGGGGTATTTTTGTTAAAAATAATAATAATCATTTATTTAATTGTTTAAATTAACAAAAATAAAAATTAGCAAATAATTTATTTTATCCATGAAATTTGAGTAATTTAAATAATTAACCATTTAACCCTTTAAATCTTTAATTTGTGTATAATTGCATGATTTGTCAAAATATGTATAATTGTCCATAACTGTTTTAATTAGGCTAATTAATTAATTAATTGGATAACCATTATTGAAAATTGATTTTTAATTATCTAATTATTTTTGTTATGACCACAATTAAAATTAGTCCATTCACGATTTAAAGAAATTAGGGTCGTTTTTACAAAATCAGCCTCTTAATGGCTTTATTTGAAAGAAACAGTTCATTGGTTCAAATTTATTAAGGTCATCAATGCAATTTAATTTCAAAATTTTCTAATTAGGACAAATAAGGCCATAATTGAAATAATCAGTCGGATTAGAATTAATTAAGGCCATATTCGCAATTTTAGGTCCATTTACACAGTTGGCCATTTTTTAAATTACTTTAAAAGATAATCATGTCCTAATTTCGTCTATAATTAAAATATTGTTACTAATAACCATCTTAATTGTCAAATTATCTATTTTTTCCTATATATGCATATACTGGGTATACATATACATGTATACACTAGGTATATATATATATATATATATATATATATATATATATATATATATATATATATATATATATAGACAATAAAAAAAGGGCCTATCTATTTTAATTAAAAAGTTGGACCAGGGCCAGTCCACCCGATGGACCAGACTCGGCTTAATGAAGGGAGTAATACTCCCTCACTTCATTTTATCGAACAAACGCAGCCTTACCCTTCCCTTTCCCCTTTTTCCTAAAACCCTAGGGGCGCCGCCCCTTTCGTCTTCCCTCTCTTATGCCAGAAATGGCAAAATTTCAGATTGCTCAGACTTTTGACAGTATTTATATGATCAAAAGGGTGAAACCATTAATGTTCAACACGATTTCATTCAAAATTCGTTCCAAACATGGTAATAGATCTCTCTTTTTACTTATGTTTTTAGATTTCTAGTCAAACTTACGATTTTCTGTTGCTTTAAGGTTATATTGTTTATTGTTTTCACGATTTCCTATTGGTCCTTAACTATAGGTTCAGATCGACCCAAGATGGGTCAGATCTGACCACATACGTTGCCATACCTTTAGATTTGGGTCGTTAATTTCATTTGTTGAGTTTTTGGTTCTGGAAATGGGGTTTGTCCCACATCAGTGATGTTAGTCTTGGATGAATTTTTTGGGGTTCTATAAATAGAATCCCACTCTCACAAAAAAAAAAAAAAAAAAAAGGGGGCGGGGGGGGGGGGGGGGGGGGGGGGGGGTGTGGGGGAGAGAAATAGATCGAAAAAAGAGAAGAAAAAAGTTTGAAAGTGGAAGAAGCTAAAAAATTCAATTTTTAAAAGCTTCTCAAAATTTTTTAATACTTTGACTTAAATAGTTGGAGTTTTTCTCAGTTCTAAAATTATTTTCTTGCTTATTTTTGCGTGGCTGAGTGTCGAGATTGGAAGCACAAGGCTCCCAAGTCCATTCTTTTCTTGGCTGCCCATATAAAAGGTAACTCCTAATTCATTTTGTCACCCTTTACTTAGATTTTTGGCCTAGCCTAAGGGTATTTGCATTAGTTAAGCTTCTTGGGTTTTAATACTTGCTAATGGTGGTTCATATTGTTAAAATATGCCTCATTTGTTGTGTGTTTAGTTTGTGATTCATTTGAGCAAAGATGGTATAACTAGTCTGAATATCATGTTTAAACCTATCTAGTATAGACTGATTAATCTTCATATGGTTTGTCGAATTCATGTGACTTAAATGCTTCTATGTCAACTGTGAAACGGTGTGTTTGATATATCTTGAACATTCATTTTTCTTCCATCTTGAATGACTTTACTCATATAGAATAATAAAAGTCTGGATTAGTCAACAGTTTGTTTTTTATCCATTGATATACAAAAAAATGAAAATGGAATCTAGTTCAGTTTGGCTTGTGGGTTGATAAATTAGTAAATTGAAACACCAGTGATCAATGGTTTCACCTAATCAAAGCCAGGATGTGTGCCAAATTGCTTATCAAGTTTTTTTTAGCAAATCCTAAAACTGATGTTGTTATACCTTAAAAATTTTCCCGCGAATGTACAGTGGATAGGCTAACAAAGGGCATAGCGTATACGATGTTTTAATAAGAAGGGAACGACGTTTGACGACCCTAAGTAAGATTCCAAAGGAAATTGCAATAAGAGATAGGTTATGCTCCATAATGACTAACTATAGGTTGTGAAAATGTGAAAAGTTGCAGATTTGCACTTTGGTCTCGTTGATGAAATACGGACCGTAAACTGGTATACGACCCGTAAACTGCCATGTCGTATTTCAACTTCCAAAACTTCAACTTTCTGCCAAAGACTTGAATTGTTAAATACGATTTGAAATACGGACCGTAAATTGAAAAACGGCCCGTAAACTGAGTTCGTAAATCACCATGTCCTCGGCCTACCTTTCTGGTTCTGTTATGATTAAATACATCCACAAAATACGACCTGTAAACTGGAATACGGACCGTAAACTGAGTTTACGACCACTGTGTTACACATTGGATTTCAGCCCCACTGACGAAGTTAACTTAGAAATCCGCTAAATTCCAATGGAACGATGCGTGCGAACGTAGTTTTCAGGAGTTGAAAGACAAATTGACTTCACCCCAGTGCTAACACTTCCAGAAGGGTCAGAAGGCTATGTTATATATTGCGATGCTTCTGGTGTGGGACTAGGATGTGTATTAATGCAGCATGGAAAAGTTATTGCATATGCCTCGAGACAATTGCGGAAGCATGAGCAGAATTATCCAACCCATGATCTTGAATTGGCCGCGGTTATTCATGCTTTAAAAATATGGAGGCATTATTTGTATGCTGTACATATTGATATCTATACAGATCACAAGAGTCTTCAATATATTTTCAAGCAAAAGGAGTTGAATCTGCGTCAGAGGCGGTGGTTAGAACTGTTGAAAGACTATGATGTAAATATTCTGTACCACCCAGGAAAAGCTAACGTAGTGGCTGATGCGCTTAGCCGTCGATCAATGGGTAGCTTATGTGAAGTCCCTTCAGAAAAGAAAGAAATAGGTCGTGAGCTTCAGCGACTAGCTAATCTTGGAGTACGCGCAATTGATTCGGGTAGCACAGGTATCAGCATTAGTAACCCCACAGTTTCATCCTTAAGTATAGAAGTAAAGGAACGACAGTACGAAGATTCCCAGTTAAGCCACTACCGAGACCTATCTCGTGAGAAGGAAAAGTCTCCATTTGAAGTCTCCACAGAAGGGGTTCTCAGATATCAGGGCAGGCTATGCGTACCGGATGTGGCAAGATTGCGCCAAAGGATTCTAGAGGAAGCTCACTATTCTCGGTATTCTATTCATCCTGGTGCAACCAAAATGTATCATGACCTCAAATCGATATACTGGTGGAACGGTATGAAGAGAGACATAGCAGAATTTGTAGCCCAATGTTCGAATTTCCAACAAGTAAAAGCTGAACATCAAAATCCAGGAGGCTTATTGCAAGCAATAGAGATTCCTACATGGAAATGGGAAGAAATTAATATGGACTTTATTGTAGGATTACCTCGTTCCCGAGGCAAATATGATTCCATATGGGTTATCGTGGACAGACTCACAAAAGCAGCTCATTTCCTCCCAGTTAGAACCACGTATTCAGCAGAAGACTATGCCAGGTTGTATCTAAAGGACATCGTGCGACTCCATGGAATTCCTTTGGCCATTATTACAGACAGAGGGGCACAGGTTACAGCCAAGTTTTGGAAGTCCTTTCAAGAAGGTCTAGGCACTCAAGTTAAGCTCAGCACGACGTTTCATCCACAGACCGACGGGCAAGCCGAGCGCACTATTCAAACCATGGAAGATATGCTACGAGCATGTGTGCTGAACTTTGGTGGTAGTTGGGATGAGCATTTACCCCTTATTGAATTTGCCTATAACAACAGCTATCATTCCGGTATTCAAATGGCTTCATATAAAGCCTTGTACGGAAGGAAATGTAGATCTCCAATTGGATGGTTTGAAACCGGAGAAACACAATTGATAGGCCCCGACTTAATCCAACAAGCAGTCGAAAAGGTTAAAGTGATTCGAGACCGACTGTTAACAGCCCAAAGTCATCAAAAGTCTTATGCGGACCACCGCCGACGAGACTTGGAATTTCAAGTTAATGAGTGGGTATTTTTGAAAGTCTCGCCTATGAAAGGAGTAATGAAATTTGTTAAAAAGGGGAAGTTGAGTCCAAGATACATTGGACCTTATCGAATCATCCGTAAGGTGGGTCGAGTAGCCTACGAACTGGACTTGCCTTCAGAGCTTGAGTCTGTGCATCCAGTCTTCCATGTTTCGATGCTCTGCAAGTGCATCGGAGATCCAACGAGAATCGTTCCGGTTGATGGTGTCCAAGTCACAGAAGGACTAACATATGAAGAAGTACCGGTTGCTATCCTAGACAGACAGGTGCGAAGGCTTCGAAATAAAGAGGTCGCTTCAGTCAAGGTCTTATGGCGAAGTTTTTGTAGCATCCCGAGTGTTTAACATTCGAGGACGAATGTTCCAAAAGGGGGGGGGGGGGGGGGGGGAGAATGTTACACATTGGAAGATTCCCCGTACCTGTACTATGAATAGGACAACGAAGGTCATAGCGTATACGACATTTCGATGAGTTAGGAATTGTGTTTGATAACCCCAAACGATATTTCAAAAACCATTCGAGATAAGGAAAGGAAGTTGTCAAGGAAAGCGAGTCATAAGTCGTATATCGAGTAGGAATAACGAGCAACGATTTTGTGATGGCATGATGGTGTCTTAGAGAAGTGTAATAACGCCCTTAGGGTTGATGTTGAGATGTTAAACAAGTTCCAAGGAGGTTCCATAAGGATCGGAGATCAAACGAGACAACGAGAACGAAAACGGAACCACTGGGCATTATACGGTCCAACCTACGGACCGTATAATTTATACCAGCCGTATAATTGGCCAAGAAGGCCACCAGCTACTGGACCAAATGTACGCCAGTACATATGGTCCGTATAAATAGTACGGACCGTATGTTGGTCCGTATAATGGGTCTCGGCCAGCTTTTAAATTAAGTGTAAGGGGTCATTTTTCATTTCACCCATTTCATTTCCCACCTTTTCCAACTCAAGAAACCTCTAGAACTTTCCCTACTCTTCAACCACAAGAGAAATCCAAGGGAGACTAAGATCAACAATACATAATCCATGAAATAAAGTGTATGAAAACTAAGTAGGGTTCATCTTCCTCAAAGAAAATCAAAGGAGGTGAAGAAGGGTTTTGATGCTAAGGTAGAAAATCAACTCAAGGCTTGTTCAACCAACATCCAAGGTAAGTTTTATGATCATTTCATGTTGTTTAAGGTATTGGAAGGCTTAGATACTTGAAATGTAGAAGAACATAGAAAGTGGGTCATTATTGAGTGAATAGTGACATAATTGAATGATAGTGGAATTGAATCATGAAAAGTTGAAGAGTTGTGATTATGAATACGTTATAATGATGTGTGTATCATGAAACAAGCATTAAATGCGTGAAAACACAAAGACGAGCTATAAGTAGAAATATGGGGAAAATTGGAGGAAAATGGTGGATTTTGCTAAATATGCATAAATGATGATTGTTGATTGTGATATGGTGAGTAGTATTGTGAATGTTGGGAGTTGGTATAGAACATGGGAAAAGTAGTATAAACAAAGGAAGTGCTGCCTAATTTTTCCTAGAATTAATGATGCGTTCTTGTAGTTAATTGACTAATGTTAATTCGAATTCTCTCATGAAGGTAGCGACGTGATATCGAAGGAGAACAAGTGAGCAATAACTTAGTTAAACGACCAAGGTATGTGAGGCTAGTACTTTCCTTCTAATGGCATGAATCCTATAGCGTAAACTCCTTATCCTCTTCATGAGTTTCCATTTTCCGGAAAGTTAAGAGCCTACATTCATAAATGTCTATATAAGATAAGAGATACGATATGATGATGCTATATTGATAATGAGGTTATTGGTTGACTATACTCACCTTATGTACTAGTTCCTTCAAGGTGAGGCAGAATAATCATAATGGCTCCATAATGAAATCGGGAGATCACGACCTTACGTCACCCCGATAGAGTATAACTAATCTTGAGTCTTGTGCATGTACTATGATAAATATATTATGATGAAGCATATTACTATAAGTATTCTATTATGAGCATGTCATGGCATAGTACACCGCGCCTAGTTGGCCGGGCAGTCACCGCCAAGGCGGGCAGCTATACGGATACACCATGACCTTTTGGCATGGGCAGACACCACTAGTGGGCGGCATGAGATGGTACCCCAGACGTGGGAGGCCTGGACACGGGCTAATGTTATTGATTATCACACCGTTCCGACATGGACGGGCAGCTTGCATACTATGCATATATGACATGATGATGAGTATGAGTAAGACAACATGCATTACTTTCCATATGATTGTTATTCAGATCCAGATGTTTCACATTGATGTTCTCATTATATTATTGATGTCTTTCTTCATTGTTTATGCCTCTCATACTCAGTATAATATTCGTACTGACGTCCATTTTCTTTGGACGCTGTGTTCATGCCCACAGGTAGACAGGGAGGTGAGCTTGGCCCAGATCCTCAGTAGCTGTCAGCTGATAGAGAGCACTCCATTGTTCGGAGGTGCTTATGGTTGTTTAGTTGGTACATATGTGTATTTTTTGAGCATGACGGAGTCTTATTCCGTCTATGTATACAATATGTCAGTAGAGGCTCGTAGATGCGCAGTGTGGGTTAGATGGTCTCACATGATGTTATTATGTATATATATCATTTTGATAGCCGAAAGGCAAATAAGTATAAAGAATTTATGTTTCTATAAAATATATGCTTTCTTACACTCCCATGAATAAAATTTGCAAAAGAGCATTAAATGAGTAAGACGAGTGGTAGAGCGAGCGGTGCTTGGTAGCTAGCTCCGGGTACCCGTCACGGCCCCTAGTTGGGTCGTGACACACTGTTGCACTTTCGACGACTGTTCATTTTAGATCAGATTTTGGGTTATTAAAAAGGGGACCAAGTTTATTATTTCATTTCCATATTTCACCCCTTCTCTCTAAAACATCTGTCTACATTTATTCCACAAAAATCCAAGGATTATTAGTGATCAACAACATAAACCAAGTGAATCAAGTGTAAGAAAACCCATTAAATATCATACAAGTCAAGAAATCTCATTGGAGATGAACTAGGGTTTTTGCTCAAGTGGAATATTATCAACCAAGGCTTGTTCATACGACATCTAAGGTAAGATTTATGGTATTTATAGGTTGTTTAAGGTATTTGAGAGTTGAAATACTTGGATTGTAGAAGGGTATAGAAAAAATGGGTCATGAATGTGGAATAGTGCCATTTTGAGAAATAGCTTAACTTGAGTTACGATTCTTGATGTGTTGTGATGTAAATATGTTATAAATGACGTTGAGAACATGGGAAAGACAATGTATGTGAACGAACGTAGTCGTGCGTTATGGCCATGGATATGGATGATTGAAAGTAAGTCTAGAATATGGATAATGTGGATGAATAATGACTATCGTTATAGTATTGTGAATGTATTATTGACGTTTGGGAGTTGATATACGCTATGGGGGAATGTCGTATAAATGAAGGAGATGCTGTCCGATTTTCTCTAGTTTTAGTCATGTATGCTAGCTATCGATTTCTAATGATAGTATGACTTTAATGAAGGTAGAAACGCGAGCGTTGAAGGAGAACAGGCAAGTGGTAAATAGTTGAACGGAAAGGTATGTAAGGCTAACCCTTCTTTCATAAGGCATGGTTCTTTGGTCGAACGTCTAAATCTTCTATAAGACTATGATATCCTTCAAATGATTTGTTCTTCCGAGCTAGTAAGCTCACAATTCTTGATATGCTACGATTGTACTAAGTTCCTCATATGACGAGTAAGCCTATAAGATAGATGTAATGAACGACGATAATAATGATAATGCTATTGATGATGACTATAATTGTCACGACCTAATCCCATAGGCCGTGACTGGTGCCCGAGCTGGACACCCGTATACATACCTATCATATATAGTCAAACTGAAACTATGAACAACATGGAACTTTACACAAGAACTCTGAAGTGTCATAGCGTCATCATATATGTATATTCAGATATGCTGCCTCCTGAGGAGTCAAAACCGATCATATCATGAAATAATATGCAAGCCGACAAGGCTGATACCATAGACGAACATCATATCATAGCATATCGTATAGACACGGCTGAACAGAACCCATACACATATGTCTACAGACCTCTAAGAGTAACAATAGTATCATATGACGGGACAGGGCCCCGCCGTAGCCCTGGATAAAATACATATACACCACAAGAGATTCTGTACCAAAATCTAGGCTCCGGAACAAGGGAGCTCTCCAAGATAGCTGAATAGGAATCCTAAGCTGGCGGGTTACCAACGTGAGAATCTGTACCTGCGGGCATGAACACAGCCCCCCGAAGAAAGGGGGTCAGTACGGAATATGTACTGAGCATGTAAAGCATAAATACAATAAACAGGATCATACTGAAGTGAGGAGTACAGAAAACCAGTACAATAACCAGAAAACCACAAGGCTTACCTTTGAATCATAAATCATGGTGTCAATATCAGACTTAACTCGTTATGAAACTTAATGTCACCATTAGAGAATCATCCTGTTCATATGCATATGTATAACGTGTCCCGGCCCTCTAGTGAGGGACTCGGTAAATAAAATCATATCATCATCATGTATATATATATATAACGTGTCCCGGCCCTCTAGTGAGGGACTCGGTGAATAAGATCATTATGTACCATCCTGGCCGCCATCCCCATATCATCATATCATCATGTCATCATATCATCATATACATATATATAACGTGTCCCGGTCCTCTAGTGAGGGACTCGGTGAATAATGCAGTGGATCTGTGCACGAAAACATGTCTTGGCCCGGGACTCAGTGAAAGATGTATTGAGGCATGCACGAGCAGAGTAGTGAGAAACCATATGCACATTAAATCATATCTGAGACTCAATAGAATAATCAAAACGAATCATCATTTGAAAACCAAGACAATAGTCATATCAAATACCTTTCGAATGTCGCTGTGGATTATATAAAAATAGAACCTCAAGGATTATATACACGTATCAAGACATAATAAAATAGTTTCTGGAAATCAAGAACATTAGCCATCCTAGTGGCTCTTTGAATATCATTATGAACTATATTAAATAACGTCTCAGGGATCATAGACAGGTATCAAATCAATACGAGACAACTTATGAAAGTTAAGGACATTAGTCATTATAGAGCCTTTAGGAATAGAGACTTATACATACGATTATACTATACAACATATAGAAAGCTCGAGGGCAGTGGCTTAACTACTTTAAAAGCTCTAACATCAAGAAGTGAATAAGAATCATGAATCATAATCAGAACTTATGAATGGAATTACCCCAAAGCTCATGTCATTCATCACTTACGTCTAGGACATGCCAAAAGAAAGAAGGGACAACTTTACATACCTTGTCGCTTCTCAAGTTAACCATAAGTTAGGTCTCGGGCTTCGCCAATCTACAAACATTACCAAATATGCCAATAATCAAATTGGGATCCTCTTTCAAACCAATCCTTAATTACTTAGAAATCTAACGATATTCGGGCAGCATCTTTCCTAAAAACATAATAATCCTCGTGATTCCAACTTAGCCAAAATATGAATCACCATACCAACAACAATATCAATAAATAAATATCCAAATAGAATCAAATCCATTCTTAAATCACCTACAAAACAGCCCAATATACGTTCTTATACCGATACTTGTATACACTTCTTTATTTTTGTATATACATAGTATAACAACAATTACAACAACAAAAACTACAGCCAATCCCACGATATTCCAGCACACCAAACAGTCCACATGATAACAATAACAATTTATCTGATTTTCCGCAATTAATTTCGTAGTTCCCGTCTCTCAATTTAACTATGACCAGGACGAATTTAAATATATCTAGTAGAGGAGAATTCTTACCTTATATTCCAAGAAATACTCTTCTTCAACCTTACTTCACTTCGAAAGAGGCCCAAATTCAACCACATGACAAAATGAAATAACGAGATCGAAGCGGTGAATGAAATCCGGATATTGTTCCTGAGAAAGAGTATATTTTGCTTCCTTGAGAAGAAATTATGTTGCTACTCAACGTGCTCTTCATCCAAACAACAAGAACGTTTCTGCTCCATTTTTATACGACAAAGTCCATAATTAAATTGATGAAGATTTACTAGAACGTTGCTGCCCAGCTAAACAAAGAACTCACGCTAACTTCCTCCTCCAAAGTGAAATATATGATATTGCTTCCTTTCCAGAACGTTATTCTGCCTAAAGGACTTATGCAACATTTTTCCATGGAGTCGTGGGGTCCAGCCCCCTTATACTTGCTTACTAAGCACAATTGTTATAACGTGTCCACCCACAAAATGATATATAGGACAGCCATGCATTTGCTTTATTTTTATTTTTTTGTTTCATGGCCCGAATGGACTCATCAATCTTTACTCTTATCCACTTTGTTTCTAAATTACCTCATTTTGTCTCCCACAATAATTATGCCCCCGTAATATTTATTCAATGATCTTAATTAATTTCTTGATCTCAATTCACTT
Organism: Lycium barbarum; assembly: GCF_019175385.1. NCBI lineage: Eukaryota > Viridiplantae > Streptophyta > Magnoliopsida > Solanales > Solanaceae > Lycium > Lycium barbarum. The sequence goes on from NC_083337.1 coordinate 64,216,164, forward strand.
GAACATGAACCACTTTTAACACGCTTCATATACTCATTGCCATGGTTATGTGACATAGCACTAGTCCATAGTCCCTTTTGGTACACACAAAACATTATTCTCAACCACCGTGGTCACAAATGTTAAGTCCTAAATTATTTCGGGACCTCAAAATCTTTGTACACCGAGCTCTTGATTTTCATCCTTGAATACGGTCAAATTCTCCGGGCTCGGGTAATTTTGATCATATTGGACGATTAAATTTTTTTCTAGTCCAACAGTACGGGATATTATAGCTTGGGCCGTATTTCGTCAAATAAATTTTGAATCTCGACAAAACTTATTTTCTTAGATTTGTTTAACTTCATAACACATCTGTTCCATCACCACAACTACCCATACGATTGGGAGGATAACCTCATTTTCGTTACTAATATCATTTAATTCGCACGCTTTCCAACACATGAAAATACGAGATGTAACATCCTTCCCCCCTTTAGAACATTCGTCCCCGAATGTTAAACTAGTCCTGTACTCCTAATACTTCCTTAAGATGTATCGTTCACTTCATCTTACCTTTTCATCTTTTAATAGGTTTTATAACGTGTAGGCGTTCCTTATCGATTCATTAGGCTTTACAACCATTGGAGTATTTCATACCTCCGGTAACTTGTAGACCATTTCCCAGGGTGTAACATTATTTTACTCCAATAACCTTGCTTTGTTCTGCTGTTACAGTCCGTATTCTGAAATCTTTATTATCGTGTATCACTTCTCGACTTTCTTTTTAACTGTCATTTTGCTTTTAGCTCTTAATCTCAATCTTTAGAGTTGGCTACCAAGTAGCGCTGGAGTTCCCTCATTTTGTAACTTCACATAGCCGCTCTGTGCTCTGTCTATTATCAATTGATATAACTCTGAAAAAGTTCTTGATTTGACATATAAATGCATTGTCTTCTAATAACTGGCTCGTCCTGCTCGTCTCGTTTAAGCTATTTCACCAGTTCTCTTAACTCAACTTGTAATACTTTAGGCGTATTCTATTGCCCCTTTACTCAGATTTTGTTTCTAGTTTTCCTGTCGTACATTATGTTGCAATCTTTACACGAATATGTGAAGGTGCTCAAATTAGACCGAGAAATACCTTAGCGTTGTCTCACTAGTCTTCATATAGACCTTACATTCTTCGCTCGTATCTTTCAATTGATATCGGGCTCAACTTTGGCTTTTTCCCTCAGTACTAATCCTATTTCGGTACTTTGGTTCGAACCATCTTACACCTTTCCTTAATGTGTCCAAAATATCATAATCGCATTGCTATTATTGAATCCTTACGCTTATTATCAAGTGCCCATTGGGTCTCATTCTTAACATACAAATATGTGTAGATCGCATAACTATTCTTGTGCGACTTGTATAAAGTATATCCAATTTTTGTCTTAGTCTTTCCTTCTTCTGGTTCGTTCTGCTTTACATATCTTATTTGTACTAAAACTCACTTGTTGTCTACCTTGTCATACTTCTTACCCTTCCTTCATTCACCATTTGATTTTCTCATATCCTACTATAGGAATTTCCTATCCTTTCTTCTTTGCTACTTATAAGTCACAATATTATTAGCAAGCAACCCCATTGCCAACGTCTCAACCTCCAATCCAATATAGCATTTCTATTCTTTATAATATCTCTTAAGTTACTCGTTACCATTTTCTTGTCGTATTCTTCTTTTTATAGGCATCCTCTTTCTAATATCATATAATATCAAATCTTTACAAATGATCCTCAGTCTTGTCTCTAATACCATCCTGACTACTATTCGTTCATCGCTAGCTTTCAGATCTTACCAACTTGTTTCCGCATGGGATCTCACTTGAAGTTTAAGTATGCACATTAAACGTATTGCAGTATCGGTTAATTTCATCTTACACTTGCATTTTTCTCATCCGCTTCCCCCCTTTAGGGTGTACCTACATTATTATCTATTTATATTCCGCTCTATGCCTCCATTTCCAACTTCCTATGATTCTTTTCCAATACATTTGGTATACTGTCTCAAATTCCTATGATTCCTTTCCCAATACATTTGGTAGACTGCACCATATCCATGTCTTCCTTTATATCATCTATAATTTAGTTTACCCATGTATGAAGCTCCAACACAATCACGAGGCGATGAGAACTCTCGATATATAGTACAAAATCTTATCTGATGGTTGGTACTCGAGTAATATAACGATTTATCCAAAGCCACATTCCATTTAATCTGATTGGTAATTAGCTAGTGCTTATAGTCGTTTCAAATGCTCAATTGGTTAGCACTTATATTCGGATGATAAGTATCCCAAGCCTCCTATAACACTATCTTTATCCCAACGGATATCATCTGTTTCTTCTAATAAATTCACAATACACCAGTTGTTTCGAAAATCCATAATCCTTGTCCTTTAAGGATTTCACTATTTCCGAGGTGAAGTCACATATACGTAGTACTCCTTTATGCCTCGTGCGCTTTCACCCTTGTTGTATACCCACGCTAACTTCCAACTTACTCAACATCACATCAAATTCGTCTTAATAGTGGGCTTGTCTTATCACCTTCTCGTCATACTACACCTTAAGTTCATAGCTATATATATTCCCTTTGTCCTATACTCATATCCAATTAGTTACGTCTGTCTTGGGCGCTTTCTTTAGTATTCCTTTCCATTTCTCCGATCCATGTCCATCTTTTATTCTGTGCACGAGGAATCTCATGTCACCCCTGTATCTTTCGGAAAACACTACTCCCGCATAATCCCTTTCTTTTTTTCATAACGCATTTTGTTCGTCCCTATTTGTTCTTATCATACCAGTCATTTTTTGGCACTCATTCTGCTTCGTTGCTCATCTTTTTGTAGTTGGTCTTTCACAACTCTACCACTTATGTTGCTCGTGTTCTCGGCTATACATGTCGTAACCAATTACTGCACTGTTATCTCGCTCGCTTCCTTCTTATTTCCTTCTTTCAATTAACTCCTTCTTTTCTTGTGCTCGCTTTCATTTCTGTTATCGCATAATCTTTATACTGAACTTTCCCTATAGAATTTTATAAGTCTTTCTTATTCGTTCTATACCTTCATAATTTGTCATAATTCTTCCTCCTTCGTACTTTTATCTCAATCATACTATTACTCCTTTTAACTGTAAACTCCTCATAATTTGTCCCTACTTATCAGTTCACTCGATACCTCAATAAAAGATTTGCCACCTTTTTCTAAACCATCCCTTAGTATCACAAGCCCTTCCAAATTATCCCAGCATTTCATCAACAACATATGAAACACATGATCCTAGACAGCCCACAAGTTTGAGTTTTCTTCCCACAAATTCCATCTCCAATTAATTGATTAAGAACTAATAAAATGTCACCATGAAACATTCTCCAACCACCACCAGAAGAAAACTAGGATCCGACAGGCACCACAGGACTTCTAGTGCTTGATTCACATGGTTTACCTCCAAATTTATGCTTGAGTCGCGAACGAATTGTTTATTTCATAAGCTACTTGTTGTATGCTCTGTATTCTTCCAATAAAAATGAATCTTAATTGCTGGACATTTTCGCCCTTCAACGTGAGCCTTTTTCTAAGGCAAAATGTGGTTGGAAAGTATTCTGGTCCGTTCAAATGAATTCCAAACTTTGCTGCTCACATATGCTTTTTCGAAATAAAATTTTCCAAATAAGAATGGTGCCCTTTACGGATGACATGGAGGGTATCTCTTCAAGCTTTAATCCAATATAATAAATTTACCCTATCGGTATTGACTTTTAAGACATATTATGAACTTATATCTCATTTTTTTTTCTTTTTTTTTTCTCTTTCTGGGAAAATTTTGGCAGAGTTTCCTCTGTATTTCTTACTATCTCAAAACCTGCACGCAGGAAATACCAACAATGCCTCACAGGGCCAACACATATATGTATATATCATATCACATCATAGCCACACAGGGCTCCCAGTTTCATGTAAAAAGTATAAAGGTGCCGAAACTTACCTCACATATAGCACCTCGAGACGTAACTGATCCTTTAACGATCTGTCCTGTTATACCTTCCTATCTACCTCCCCTTTCATTCTTCAACTTTACATGTCAAATATATTGTCACGACCCAACTCCGTAGGCCGTGACTAGTGTCCGTGCTGGACACCCAGACGTACCCGATAACCCAAATTAGCAAAATGACAGAATATTTCAAATATAAAAGTCACTTGACGTTAGTAATTAGCATAAAAGAATCGACACAGTACATGGAGGCCGATGAGGCTGTCACAGATCGTATCATACCCAAACATATACAGAACCTACACAAGTATGTCTACAGACCTCTACAGATCATAACAGAATCATAAGACGGGATAGGGCCCCGTCATACCCCTGAATAGCATACATATACATAATAGCGGCAGACTGTACCAATATACAGGCTCTGAACAAAAGAGTGCTCCCAATATAGCAGAATAGATGTCCTAGGCAGGCGGTCAGCAAATCTGTCTTCTGTACCTGCGCGGCATGAAAACGCAGCCCCCGAAGAAAGGGGGTCAGTACGAAATATGTACTGAGTATGTAAAGCACAGAACGTAGTAACAAAGTCATAATCAAAGCAGAAGGTACAGAAAATGGACAGAATATCCAGACTAGCAAAATGCTGATCATAAAGCATAAATAGTATTTGTTGAAAACATATGTCGTACCTAGTCCCATTACGAAACAAGATCATAACCGAAACAGAACTTACAGAGAAGTGAGTGTGACGTCCGAAGTATCAAATGCGTATTTTCAAAACATGAGGAGTATGTGCAGAAACATATACCATATCATATCCGGCCCCTGCCAAGGGACTCGGCAAACAGAACGTGGCCACCCCCCCGACGCTGGTGCCACCATACATAAGGAACAGAGTAGGGGATAACCCCGTAACATAACATAGCATATCAGATGGCCATATCAGATCATATCATATCATATCAGAGTGTGTACATGGCACAACATACTCCACAAACCCATGTACATGTATACCTGCCCCCTCACATCGAGGCACGACGAACAATGCAGAGGATTACGCTTGACAACATATCCTGGCCCGGGCTCAGTGTGGGAAACATTGAGGCATCCACGAATGGAGTAGTGAGAAACTAAATGCAATAAAAATATCATAGGTTTCCGTAGACTCAATGAGGCATATCGAAGGACAAATCAAATCAATGAGATCGGACAGAATCATAGTAAGTCTATGTCGTATGTCATAATGAGTTACGGAAAATAATCCCTCTGGGATCGTTTTCATATTCCCAAAATGGTTTACTAGACTCGAGGGAATCATTAAAATAATTTTCCTTCAGAAGTTAGAAGGATAGTTAAAACATTTCATTTTATATTGTTCGAAAATAAAGCAATAGTATAATAATAGAGCAAAGCGGGAATAGTCGGAAACTAAATGTAATACGAAATATCGTACCTTTACAGAGACTCAATATAGTATTCAGAATAAGTATCATTAGTAGTTGGAAAAGTAGTTAAGACGTTTCCTTAAAAATCGCTTGAAATCAAGTTACAAATTACCATAAGGGTAAAATCGGAAATAGTGGGCCCACCTCGGGAAAAACAAAGCGGCGGGCTCAAATTACGTATATTAAGCTTATGAGGTCACCTACAGCGGTCTTAGGGATATTCCATAACTTTCTAGGCAGTTTGGAGAAGTTTGCATAATTTTTCAATAAAGCATACTTAAGGGGTTCAATTCTATTGAACGAAAAAAGAGTATTTTCAAATGCGGATTCACATGGACAGAATGTCTTCCGAGGTGCAAATCCAATCCTAGTACACCTAGGACATGCCAAAAGAAGAATCGGGATAGCTTTACATACCTTTTACGCACTTTACGCCTTCCCAAGTTCACTTCTCGTTTCGTCCAAAATCTACAAATGGTCACATTTACCAAATGTTAACCATAAGGCTTTAGGCTTAAATCTCAAATCAACACTTTTCTACAGAAATTTGGGCAGCATTTCCCCTATACATATAGCACCCCCGAGAATTCAACTCGGCCAAAATAATCATCAACAACCCAACAACAACACTAACAACAACAACAACAACTACAAAACACACAATATGGCACAACTAGCCTTCTTTCCGACATAATGTCATAAACTTCATTCCCACTTCATATTCTCAAATCAATATCAACATTCTCGTATTCATTACTAATCAAGATCATTACAATAAAATTCGGAAGCATTTCATATCATTTCTACAAAATATTCACAAGATATACCAAATATACAAACTTTCCACCAAAGTCATAATTCCTCCAAAACTTCTAATCTTTAACAAACATTTTCATAACATGTTTCCATCTTCCAAGTTCATCAACAATCATCATAATTTACACCTTAACAACTTCATTTCCATAATTTCATAAAATCATACTAAAATGGCATAAGCTTCTACATTCCATTTCAATGCAAACTTACATCATTTCACCTTCATTTACATTGCAAAGATCACAACAACACAACTAACATATTAAACAACATTAATTCATTTCCATTTCAATTTCAATACACCACTCGGCCAACACATACATTTTCAACTTCAACCAAATTCATTCAACTTTCATTCTCAATATGAATTCCATCATACTCACAACTAGAATACAACATAAATTCAACTCACCATAGGTATACAACATTTATACACACATGGCTACATGCCAACTTAATACAAACAAACAAACCTTCATAACATAATAACATGGAATGAATTCTTACCTTTTTCTCCAATCTTCTTCACTTAACCAAAGTGCGGAAACGATGAAACGGATGAACCATCTTCTGAAATAATTATACCACGTTGTATAGGGTACTTGAATTGGTAGGAATACTACAAGAAAACAATTTTTGGAACAAAATTTAAGGTACCTAATTTCCATGGGTCTTGGCCGAAATGGCCCTTAGTTTTTGTTCTTGTTTGTCTTGTTTTTCTCCTTGTTAATTTCATGAACCTTCTAAAGGATAAAAGCTACTTATAATTAATTGGCACATGGAAAATATTCATTAATTTGGTGGTCTTGGGCCTATGATGGCCGGCCACCCCTTCTCTTTTGGGCTTGATTTTTTTTTTTCATTTTTCTTGGGCCAACCCGGTTGGTCCCGAATTGGGCATAGCCCACTGACCTTTCGACCATAAGACGTCCATATCTCCTTGTACCGACGTCACCTAGGAACCCACGACCTATGGTTGGAAAGCTAATTCAATTATCTATAACTTCTATCTCTTGGTATTTTTCCAAATTCCAAACTTATAATACCGTTTTTGCCCGTCAAAGTCAGGTCACCCGAAAACGTTTTCTTAAAAATATTCGTTTGGAGGGCCTCCACTTTGATTTGGACCAAGGGTACTTCATGAGTTGTGTTTAACTTTGCATATGTGATTCATATGACTTTTCAGATGTTCCAAAAAAAAAAAATCTCGGTGTGTGGGCCCCACCCCAGCAGATACTCCGAGGTTCAAAAATACGGGATATAACATCTTCCCCCCCTTTAGAACATTCGTCCTCGAATGTTAGATTAGTCCTATAGGGTCTGTAAGTACTTCGGGGGAGTTTCTTCTTATGAGTAGCATAATTGATACACATTCGTCTTTGAATATAATCACGTAAGGAATTTAGGTTACCGGTGAGCATAAGAAACAAGTGAGGACACTTCTTTTTCGTTCCGTCCTCTACTTCCAAGGTCATTACTTCTCCATTATTGTTTTACCATAAGACATTAACAGGGGGTATATCTTTAGTGCGTAATCTCTGCACCTGGCGATCCAGAATAATTACAGATTGTTCTTCATCAAACAATTCTTCCGTCACTTGAATATCCTTTGCTGGAAATATTCTAGGAGGATTACCGACACACTTGCGGAGCATAGATACACGAAATGCCGGATATATCGTTTCCAGATCAGATGGCAGATCTAATTCATAGGCGACGTTCCTAGTTTTCCGAAAAATCTGATAAGGTCCGATATATCGCGGACCGAGCTTACCCTTTTTGTCGAATCGCATTACTCCTTTCATAGTCGATACTTTCAAAAATACCCAACACTAAGATATAATTACAAGGGTCGACGTCGCTTATCAGCATACAATTTCTGTCGACTCTGGGCTGCTAATAATCTCCCTCGGATAAGTTTCACCTTATCAACTGCCTGTTGGATCATATCTGGGCCTATTAATTCTGTTTCGCCAATATCAAACCAGCCGATGGGTGACCTGCATTTCCTGCCATACAAAGTCTCGTATTGAGCTAGAATGGTAGTGGTTATTATAAGCAAACTCGATCAACGGCAGATGATCATCCCAGCTACCTCTGAAATCAATAACACAGGCCCGTAATATATCTTCTAGCATCTGTATAGTGCGCTCGGCCTGTCGGTCGCTCTGAGGATGAAATGCTGTGCTCAGACTCACCTGAGTCCCTAATCCTTCCTGAAAAGATCTCCAAAAATTAGTCGTAAACTGGGCACCTCTGTCAGTGATAATAGATATAGGAACTCCGTGAAGTCTCACTATTTCTTTAATATATAGTCTGACATAATCCTCAGTTGAATAAGTGGTTCTGACAGGGAGAAAAGGGGCTGATTTTGTCAGCCTATCCACAGTAACCCATATGGAAATCATACTTCTGTGGGGTGCGAGGCAAACCTGTACTGAAATCTATATTAATTATCTCCCACTTCCAAGTCGGAATATCCATTGCCTGAAACAGTCCACCCGGTTTCTGATGCTCAATTTTGACTTGCTGACAATTTGGGCACTGGTCAACGAGATCTGCGATGCCCCGTTTCATGCCATCCGACTAGTATAGACTTCTGAGGTCATGGTACATTTTAGTGGATTCAGGATGAACAAAATACCTAACATTATGCGCTTCGCCCATAATTGGCCGTTACAGCCCTACAACGTCGGGCACACATAATCTGCCTCTGTATAACAATACCCATCAGGTAAAACCTCGAACTGGGTCTTTTCCTTGTCAAAGGTCGTATCTCTGTACCATACCATAATAGAATCCTCGAACTGACGCTGTTTTACCTCTTCCATAATCGATGATTCAGCAACTTCTCGGACAAAAATTTCAATATCTTCTAAATTGACCAAACGGACTCCAAGGCTAGCTGACTGATGAGTTTTACAAACCAATTCTTTGTTTCTGAATGTACGCCGGTCAAGCCGTCCATAGATTCACGACTAAGTGCGTCTGCCACAACATTAGCTTTTCTAGGGTGGTACGAAATATTAACATCATAATCTTTCAATAATTCGAATCGTCTTCTCTGCCGCGAATTCAGCTCCTTTTTATTAAAATATATATATACTGGAGGCTCTTAGGGTCCGTATAAATATCAACGCGGACCCCATGTAATTAATGCCGCCATATCTTTTCTTTCTAACCAACAACTTGATTTTCTCCGTACGAGACCTTAACAGAATCACAATTATATAGTACACAATCTTATCCGATAGTTGGCACTCAAGTAATATAATTAATGTAGCAGTTTATCTCTTAATAATCACATTCTTCCTTCATACCCATTCCTTATCTATCGTTCTGTTTTCTCGATAATCGGATTATTTGATATTCACATGATTCATCATTTCATGCCATAAGTTTTTCTTTGCCCTGTACTATTCCATTTTTTGTTTGCTTTCGCAATTATTTCGTGCTTTGCCCGTCGACTCTTTCAGAGGCTCCGCTTAATTACGTTTCTCGCGGTTCACTTCTCCTGACATTTGGATCTTCCAATCTCAACCGGTAGCATAATAAGTATCAATCTATTTCGTAACATTGGTACCACACCTTTCCCCTTTTCTCGTAAATTCTGTCTAGCTAATGTTTTTCGTATATGACAACACTGGCTATTAGGGTTCACCAATCGATCGACATCATCATAAATGGGGGGCCTACACATACGTATATATATCACTGCCATTTCTTTTACAATACATCTCCAATCAGTTATTCAAATTTACTCTAATTTCAGAGCTGCACTGCTTTTTCTTTTCTTTTTAGCAATCCAATCCGTTCCAGCTCGTGTGACCCCTATAAAGTTTCTAGCCATTCCACATATCCTAATTCCCTTTCGGTTACCCAGAATTTCCTATTCGTCTCTCATATCTAGTTTTGCGAAAATTTTGTACATTTCCCAGGGGGTCACCCATCCCAGAATTGCTCTGGCCCTAGCACGCTTAACCTTACAACTTTAATGAATTTAGGCACGTTAAGACCGGTATAATCATACTGATTGCCCCGCATAGCCTTTGTCACATAATTTAAGACAAATCGGGGTCTTAACAGCCTTTTCAAAGCGTTCTCGTAGTGGGTCCCTCCCTGACCTAGCGAGAATTCTTTTACTTTTCTGACTATATGGTTACCGTGTCGCCCCCTGTAAACCCTCAATATTTACCTTCATGTATATATCTGTTCCTAAACAGCCCACGAGTTTGAGTTTTTATTCCACAAATTCCACCTCCCACCAGTCGAGGAAAACTGATAAAATGTGTAGTAGGGTATCTTCCGACCACCAGCAAAAGAAAGCTAGAATCCGACGAACTTCGCGGAATCTTTTAGTACTTAATTCACATAATTACCTCCATATTTTTATATATATATATTTGAGTCGTGAGCGAACCACTCAATTCCCGACTGCTTGTCATACGTTTTGTATTCTTCCAATTAGAGGAAACTTGCTCGTCGGACATTTTTGCCCTTCCGCATATTTTGCCCTTCACATGGGCTATGCTAAAACAAAATGGGGTTAGAACATATTTCTGGTCCCTCCAAATAAATTGTGAATTCGCTACTCGTATATGCTTTCTCGAGATAAAATTTTCCATATGAGGATAACGCTTCTTACGAATGACATGGAGGGTATGTCTTAAACTTTTAACCCAACATAAGAGATTTACCCTATCGGTATCGACTTTCAAGACATATTAAGAATTTATATCTTATTTTCCTGTTTATATTTCTGGAAAAATTTGGGCAGAGGTTCCTCTATATTTCTTACTATCCCAAAACCTGTACACAGGAAATACCAACCATGCCTCACAGGGCCAACACATATACGTATATACATATCATATCATATCGCATCATAGCCACACGGGGCTAACAATTTCAAATAAAAGTACGAAGATGCCGAGGCTTACCTCACATGCCCAACTCAAACTGCACCTGTTACACTTTCCTGTTTACTTTCCCTTACGATTTTAAACTTTATGTTTCAATCGTACTTCAAAACCTTACCCAGCATACGTCTTTCATACCATTGCTTACCTGTGTACTGTGTAGCTTCCAATATCATCAGTCGCTGTCTTACGTCGATATCGTTCCCCAGCTGTAATCAAGGGTTAGTAAAGAAAGGAATTCATTTTCTACAGCTGGCTCTATCGCACGATCTAAGAATCAAAGAAAGGTAACACCCTAAATGTCCTGTAGCCTCCTGTTTATAGATGTGGCGCACAACACACCGATAAACAAGACTCTACTAGACACGGTCTGTAGACACTCCGAGGACGAACCGCTCTGATACCACTTTTGTCACGACCCAACTCCGTAGGCCGCGACTAGTGTCCGTGCTGGACACCCAGACGTACCCGATAACCCAAATTAGCAAAATGACAGAATATTTCAAATATAAAAGTCACTTGACGTTAGTAATTAGCATAAAAGAACCGACACAGTACATGGAGGCCGATGAGGCTGTCACAGATCGTATCATACCCGAACATATACAGAACCCACACAAGTATGTCTACAGACCTCTACAGATCATAACAGAATCATAAGACGGGATAGGGCCCCGTCATACCCCTGAATAGCATACATATACATAATAGCGGCAGACTGTACCAATATACAGGCTCTGAACAAAAGAGCGCTCCCAATATAGCAGAATAGATGTCCTAGGCAGGCGGTCAACAAATCTGTCTTCTGTACCTGCACGGCATGAAAACGCAGCCCCCGAAGAAAGAGGGTCAGTAAAAAATATGTACTGAGTATGTAAAGCACAAAACGTAGTAACAAAGTCATAATCAAAGTAGAAGGTACAGAAAATGGACAGAATATCCAGACTAGCAAAATGCTGATCATAAAGCATAAATAGTATTTGTTGAAAACATATGTCGTACCTGGTCCCATTACAGAACAAGATCATAACTGAAACAGAACTTACAGAGAAGTGAGTGTGACGTCCGAAGTATCAAATGCGTATTTTCAAAACATGAGGAGTATGTGCAGAAACATATACCATATCATATCCGGCCCCTGCCAAGGGACTCGGCAAACAAAACGTGGCCACCCCCCGACGCTGGTGCCACCATACATAAGGAACAGAGTAGGGGATAACCCCGTAACATAACATAGAATATCAGATGGCCATATCAGATCATATCATATCATATCAGAGTGTGTACATGGCACAACATACTCCACAAACCCATGTACATGTATACCTGCCCCCTCACATCGAGGCACGACGAACAATGCAGAGGATTACGCTTGACAACATATCCTGGCCCGGGCTCAGTGTGGGAAACATTGAGGCATCCACGAATGGAGTAGTGAGAAACTAAATGCAATAAAAATATCATAGGTTTCCATAGATTCAATGAGGCATATCGAAGGACAAATCAAATCAATGAGATCGGACAGAATCATAGTAAGTCTATGTCGTATGTCATAATGAGTTACGGAAAATATTCCCTCTGGGATCGTTTTCATATTCCCAAAATGGTTTACTAGACTCAAGGGAATCATTAAAATAATTTTCCTTCAGAAGTTAGAAGGATAGTTAAAACATTTCATTTTATATTGTTCGAAAATAAAGCAATAGTATAATAATAGAGCAAAGCGGGAATAGTGGGAAACTAAATGTAATACGAAATATCGTACCTTTACAGAGACTCAATATAGTATTCAGAATAAGTATCATTAGTAGTTGGAAAAGTAGTTAAGACGTTTCCTTAAAAATCGCTTGAAATCAAGTTACAAATTACCATAAGGGTAAAATCGGAAATAGTGGGCCCACCTCGGGAAAAACAAAGCGGCGGGCTCAAATTACGTATATTAAGCTTATGAGGTCACCTACAGCGGTCTTAGGGATATTCCATAACTTTCTAGGCAGTTTGGAGAAGTTTGCATAATTTTTCAATAAAGCATACTTAAGGGGTTCAATTCTATTGAACGAAAAAAGAGTATTTTCAAATGCGGATTCACATGGACAGAATGTCTTCCGAGGTGCAAATCCAATCCTAGTACACCTAGGACATGCCAAAAGAAGAATCGGGATAGCTTTACATACCTTTTACGCACTTTACGCCTTCCCAAGTTCACTTCTCGTTTCGTCCAAAATCTGCAAATGGTCACATTTACCAAATGTTAACCATAAGGCTTTAGGCTTAAATCTCAAATCAACACTTTTCTACAGAAATTTGGGCAGCATTTCCCCTATACATATAGCACCCCCGAGAATTCAACTCGACCAAAATAATCATCAACAACCCAACAACAACACTAACAACAACAACAACAACTACAAAACACACAATATGGCACAACTAGCCTTCTTTCCGACATAATGTCATAAACTTCATTCCCACTTCATATTCTCAAATCAATATCAACATTCTCGTATTCATTACTAATCAAGATCATTACAATAAAATTCGGAAGCATTTCATATCATTTCTACAAAATATTCACAAGATATACCAAATATACAAACTTTCCACCAAAGTCATAATTCCTCCAAAACTTCTAATCTTTAACAAACATTTTCATAACATGTTTCCATCTTCCAAGTTCATCAACAATCATCATAATTTACACCTTAACAACTTCATTTCCATAATTTCATAAAATCATACTAAAATGGCATAAGCTTCTACATTCCATTTCAATGCAAACTTACATCATTTCACCTTCATTTACATTGCAAAGATCACAACAACACAACTAACATATTAAACAACATTAATTCATTTCCATTTCAATTTCAATACACCACTCGGCCAACACATACATTTTCAACTTCAACCAAATTCATTCAACTTTCATTCTCAATATGAATTCCATCATACTCACAACTAGAATACAACATAAATTCAACTCACCATAGGTATACAACATTTATACACACATGGCTAAATGCCAACTTATATACCCACTTTGTAAACTTCCATATTTCCATACTTTCTACTCATTTCTACATACTACAACACAAACAAACCTTCATAACATAATAACATGGAATGAATTCTTACCTTTTTCTCCAATCTTCTTCACTTAACCAAAGTGCGGAAACGATGAAACGGATGAACCATCTTCTGAAATAATTATACCACGTTGTATAGGGTACTTGAATTGGTAGGAATACTACAAGAAAACAATTTTTGGAACAAAATTTAAGGTACCTAATTTCCATGGGTCTTGGCCGAAATGGCCCTTAGTTTTTGTTCTTGTTTGTCTTGTTTTTCTCCTTGTTAATTTCATGAACCTTCTAAAGGATAAAGGCTACTTATAATTAATTGGCACATGGAAAATATTCATTAATTTGGTGGTCTTGGGCCTATGATGGCCGGCCACCCCTTCTCTTTTGGGCTTGATTTGTTTTTCATTTTTCTTGGGCCAACCCGGTTGGTCCCGAATTGGGCATAGCCCACTGACCTTTCGACCTTAAAACGTCCATATCTCCTTGTACCGATGTCACCTAGGAACCCACGACCTATGGTTGGAAAGCTAATTCAATTATCTATAACTTCTATCTCTTGGTATTGTTCCAAATTCCAAACTTATAATACCCTTTTGGCCCCTCAAAGTCAGGTCACCCGAAAACGTTTTCTTAAAAATATTCGTTTGGAGGGCTTCCACTTTGATTTGGACCAAGGGTACTTCATGAGTTGTGTTTAACTTTGCATATGTGATTCATATGACTTTTCAGATGTTCCAAAAAAAACAATCTCGGTGTGTGGGCCCCACCCCAGCAGATACTCCGAGGTTCAAAAATACGGGATATAACATATATTTCAATATTCTTACCTTATCCGACATATCTATTTCGCACCGTTGCTTACCTGTGTATTGTGTAGCTTCCAATATCATTAGTCACTTTCTTTCGTCGATACCGTTCTTCAACTGAAATCAAAGGTTAGTATAAGGAATTTCATTTCCTATGGCTGGGCTTTATCGCACGATCTTAGATATGAAAGAAAGGTAAAATCTTAAATGTCCTGTAGCTTCATGTTTATAGATGTGGTGCACAACACACCGATAAACAAGACTCTACTAGACATGGTCTGTAGACACTCCAAGGACGAACTGCTCTGATACCACTATTGTCACGACCTAATCCCGTAGGTCGTGACTGGTGCCCAACCTGGACACCCGTATACATTCCTATCATATATAGTCAAACTGAAACTACGAACAACATGGAACTTTACACAAGAACTCTGAAATGTCATAGCGTCATCATATATGTATATTCAGATACGCTGCCTCCTGAGGAGTCAAAACTGATCATATCATGAAATAATACGCAAGCCGACAAGGCTTCCACCATAGACGAACATCATATCATAGCACATCGTATAGACACGGCTGAACAGAACCCATACACATATGTCTACAGACCTCTAAGAGTAACAATAGTATCATATGACGGGACAGGGCCCCGCCGTAGCCCTGGATAAAATACATATACACCACAAGAGATTCTGTACCAAAATCTAGGCTCTGGAGCAAGGGAGCTCTCCAAGATAGCTGAATAGGAATCCTAAGCTGGCGGGTTACCAACGTGAGAATCTGTACCTGCGGGCATGAACACAGCCCCCCGAAGAAAGGGGGTTAGTACGGAATATGTACTGAGCATGTAAAGCATAAATACAATAAACAGGATCATACTGAAGTGAGGAGTACAGAAAACCAGTACAATAACCAGAAAACCACAAGGCTTACCTTTGAATCATAAATCATGGTGTCAATATCAGACTTAACTCGTTATGAAACTTAATGTCACCATTAGAGAATCATCCTGTTCATATGAATATGTATAACGTGTCCCGGCCCTCTAGTGAGGGACTCGGTAAATAAAATCATATCATCATCATGTATATATATATAACGTGTCCCGGCCCTCTAGTGAGGGACTCAGTGAATAAGATCATCATGTGCCATCCTGGCCGCCATCCCCATATCATCATATCATCATATACATATATATAACGTGTCCCGGCCCTCTAGTGAGGGACTCGGTGAATAATGCAGTGGATCTGTGCACGAAAACATGTCTTGGCCCGGGACTCAGTGAAAGATGTATTGAGGCATGCACGAGCAGAGTAGTGAGAAACCATATGCAAATTAAATCATATCTGAGACTCAATAGAATAATCAAAACGAATCATCATTTGAAAACCAAGACAATAGTCATATCAAATACCTTTTGAATGTCGCTGTGGATCATATAAAAATAGAACCTCAAGGTTTATATACACGTATCAAGACATAATAAAATAGTTTCTGGAAATCAAGAACATTAGCCATCCTAGTGGCTCTTTGAATATCATTATGAACTATATTAAATAACGTCTCAGGGATCATAGACAGGTATCAAATCAATATGAGAAAACTTGTGAAAGTTAAGGACATTAGTCATTATAGAGCCTTTAGGAATAGAGACTTATACATACGATTATACTATACAACATATAGAAAGCTCGAGGGCAGTGGCTTAACTACTTTAAAAGCTCTAACATCAAGAAGTGAATAAGAATCATGAATCATAATCGAAACTTATGAATGGAATTACCCCAAAGCTCATGTCATTCATCAATTACGTCTAGGACATGCCAAAAGAAAGAAGGGACAACTTTACATACCTTGTCGCTTCTCAAGTTAACCATAAGTTAGGTCTCGGGCTTCGCCAATCTACAAACAATACCAAATATGCCAATAATCAAATTGGGATCCTCTTTCAAACCAATCCTTAATTACTTAGAAATCTAACGATATTCGGGCAGCATCTTTCCTAAAAACATAATAATCCTCGTGATTCTAACTTAGCCAAAATATGAATCACCATACCAACAACAATATCAATAAATACATATCCAAATAGAATCAAATCCATTCTTAAATCACCTCGAAAATAGCCCAATATACGTTCTTATACTGATACTTGTATACACTTCTTTATTTTTGTATATACATAGTATAACAACAAATACAACAACAACAACTACAGCCAATCCCACGATATTCCAGCACACCAAACAGTCCACATGATAACAATAACAATTTATCTGATTTCCCGCAATTAATTTCGTAGTTCCCGTCTCTCAATTTAACTATGACCAGGACGAATTTAAATATATCTAGTAGAGGAGAATTCTTACCTTATATTCCAAGAAATACTCTTCTTCAACCTTACTTCACTTCGAAGGAGGCCCAAATTCAACCACACGACAAAATGAAATAACGAGATCGAAGCGGTGAATGAAATCCGGATATTGTTCCTGAGAAAGAGTATATTTTGCTTCCTTGAGAATAAATTATGTTGCTACTCAACATGCTCTTCATCCAAACAACAAGAACGTTTCTGCTCCATTTTTATACGACAAAGTCCATAATTAAATTGATGAAGATTTGCTAGTACGTTGCTGCCCAGCTAAACAAAGAACTCACGCTAACTTCCTCCTCCAAAGTGAAATATATGATATTGCTTCCTTTCCAGAATATTATTCTACCTAAAGGACTTATGCAACATTTTTCCATGGAGTCGTGGGGTCCAGCCCCCTTATTCTTGCTTACTAAGCTCAATTGTTCTAACGTGTCCACCCACAAAATGATATATAGGACAGCCATGCATTTGCTTTATTTTTATTTTTTTGTGTCATGGCCCGCATGGACTCATCAATCTTTACTCTTATCCACTTTGTTTCTAAATTACCTCATTTTGTCTCCCACAATAATTATGCCCCCGTAATATTTATTCAATGATCTTAATTAATTTCTTGATCTCAATTCACTTGAACATGAACCACTTTTAACACGCTTCATATACTCATTGTCATGGTTATGTGACATAGCACTAGTCCATAGTCCCTTTTGGTACACACAAAATATTATTCTCAACCACCGTGGTCACAAATGTTAAGTCCTAAATTATTTCGGGACCTCAAACTCTTTGTACACTGAGCTCTTGATTTTCATCCTTGAATACGGTCAAATTCTCCGGGCTCGGGTAATTTTGCTCATATTGGACGATTAAATTTTTTTCTAGTCCAACAGTACGGGATATTATATCTTGGGCCGTATTTCGTCAAATAAATTTCGAATCTCGACAAAACTTATTTTCTTAGATTTGTTTAACTTCATAACACATCTGTTCCATCACCACAACTACCCATAAGATTGGGAGGATAACCTCGTTTTCGTTACTAATATCATTTAACTCGCACACTTTCCAACACATGAAAATACGAGATGTAACAATAATGATAATAGTAAAGATGCTTACGAGCTATTATGTATATGCATCTATGAATGGTTATTATGGAACCCCGAGCTTATGAGGCCGGGTAGGATATGTAAATAAGTATGTATATAATTATGTAACGCGTGCACACCTCTGCAGATGGTACGGATAACCCTGACGCCTTGGTAGGGCCAGGTAGATATAACCCTGACGCCCTGGGTAGGGCCAGGTAGATGTAACCCTGAGGCCTTGGTAGGGCCAGGTATGTGTAACCTTGAGCCTTGGCTGGCCAAGTATGCATGAAACACCGATCCTGCATGGTCGGGTATGCTATGTAAATGTTATGTATATGATATGATTATGTATATGATATAGATACGAGTACGAATACGCATATGATATGATATGAAAGTGAACAAGGGTATGTATACGAATACATGTACAAATATGGAACGGATACGATTATGGATACGGATATGGATGTATGTACACAATACGTATTAGAAATGGAAAGTTCCTATGAAAGGCAAGTAAGTGCCTATGGCGATGATATTACTATCTCCCATCCTGTGCTATTTTTTTTTATGTTGCTTACTATGCTTTTACATTGATATTGATCATGCTTTAAATACGCAGTACATTCCTCGTACTGATGTCCTTTTGTTTGTGGACGCTGCGTCATGCCCGCAGGTGCAAAGGGAGACAGGATTGACCCATAGCTACATTCTCAGGGACTACATAGCAGAGCTCCATTTCATTCGGAACCATAGCTTTTGGGTACTTATTCTTTTGTGTACATAATTATGGGCATAGCGGGGTCCTGTCCCGCTTCTGTGATATGTTATACTCTCCTTAGAGGCTCGTAGACATGTGTATATAGTTAGGTAAGTCTGGCCTTGCCGGTCTATATTTTGTATATCATTTTGTTAGCTTTGTCGGCTCATGTACATTGACGTGGCATAGATGCCTATGATGATATAAAAGATGTTGTTGTCCAATAGGACTAGTATGACGGATGAATAGAAATATGTGTTTAATTATGTGGCTCACCTAGATGTAAGAGTAAGTGTAAACCAAGGGGTGCCCGGGTGGGCTAGCACCGGGCGCTCATCGCGGCCCTCTAGATGGGTCGTGACAAAAGTGGTATCAGAGCAGTTCAGTCCTAGGGTGTGTCTACGAGCCGTGTCTAGTAGATTCTTGGTTATGGGTGTGTTGCGCGCCACACCTATAAACAAGACGCTGCTGGAATTTTAGGAATGATTGACCTTCTTTCCTCACAAGAATCGTGCGATAGAGCTATGATATAAGAAATTCTTGTTCCTTAATCGTGTGTTGTGTATTTCAGAAATGCCTGTAAAGAGAAAGTCTACAATAGCCCAAAAGGGCAAGACGGTGGTAGAAAAGCGGGCTGAAAGAGCACCGCCACCGGTAGTAGAGGGACGTGAGTCCTAGAGTGCGGCTCAATCTCAGCCCTCTCGTTCAGTACCTATATTAGAGGAGCGTGAGGGAGCCTCAGCCCCAGATCTAACACCTCCAGCTCCTCTACCGGATGCTTCAGGCCAAGATATAAAAGAGGCCATACGTTTGCTTACTCAGTTGGTTGCTGCTCAGACTCAGCGGCAAAGTGCAGGGCAAGGTGATAGGGCTGTTAGTGCAAGGGCCCACAACTCCTATGGAGGTTCGTAGCTTTCTGGGCTTAGCAAGTTATTACAGGAGATTCGTTGAGAGCTTTTCTTCTATTTTTGCACCACTCACAAAGTTGACCCAGAATTAGCAAAGTTTCAATGGACAGATGCTTGTGAACGTAGTTTCCAAGAGTTGAAAGATAGATTGACTTCTGCCCCAGTCTTGACACTTCTAGAGGGATTGGAAGGATATATTGTTTATTGCGATGCTTCAGGCATTGGGCTAGGCTGTGTATTGATGCAACATGGTAAGGTGATTGCGTATGCTTCAAGGCAATTGCGAAAGCGTGAGCAGAATTACCCAACCCATGATCTAGAATTGGCCGCAGTGGTTCATGCATTAAAGATATGGAGACATTATTTATATGGTGTCAATGTGGACATTTATACAGATTATAAGAGTCTTTAGTATATCTTCAAACAAAAAGAGTTAAATTTGCAGCAACGACGATGGTTGGAATTGGTAAAAAACTACGATGTCGATATCATGTATCACCCCAGAAAGGCAAATGTTGTGGCTGATGCCCTTAGCCGCAGATCTATGGGAAGTTTGTGTGATGTACGACCAGAGAGGAGAGAAATGGTTCGTGCGCTCCAACAATTAGCTAGTCTAGGAGTTCGAGTAGTGAACTCGGGTAGCAAGGGAACTACTATTCAGAATTCAGCAGTCTCGTCGCTCGTAGCAGAAGTGAAAAAGCGACAATACGAAGATTCCATGCTAATGCATTACAGAGATACACTCCCTCAGAAAGAGAAGTCATCATTTGAGCTTTCAGAAGATGGAGTTCTTCGAAGTCAAGACAAATTATGTGTTCCCGATGTGGCAGGTTTACGCCACCAGATATTGAAAGAAGCTCATTGTTCCCGTTATTCTGTTCATCCCGGTGCCACGAAGATGTATCATGGTCTTAAGTCTGTATATTGGTGGAATGGGATGAAGAATGATATAGCGGAATTTGTAGGTCAATGTCCCAACTGTCAACAGGTGAAAATCGAGCACCAAAAGCCGGGTGGATTGTTTCAAGCCATAGAAATTCCAACTTGGAAGTGGGAAGTAATTAACATGGACTTCATTGCAGGCTTACCCCGTTCTCGACGCAAGTATGATTCTATATGGGTGAGTGTAGATAGGCTCACAAAGTCAGCTCATTTCTTACCGGTCAGAACGACCTATGTGGCAGAGGATTATGCAAGGCTTTATGTTAAAGCGATAGTGAGACTCCATGGTGTTCCAGCATCTATTATCTCTGATAGAGAGACTCAGTTTACAACAAATCTTTGGAAGTCTTTCCAAGAGGGTTTAGGGACCCAAGTGAGCCTTAGCACGACATTTCACCCGCAGACCGATGGGCAAGCTGAACGCACCATTCAGACTCTTGAAGATATGTTACGGGCATGTATGCTAGATTTTGGAGATAATTGGGATGACCATTTGCCGCTCATTGAATTTGCTTACAATAATAGCTATCACTCTAGTATTCAAATGGCACCGTATGAAGCTATATATGGGCGAAAGTGTAGATCCCCAATTGGGTGATTTGAAGCAGGAGAGGCTAGATTGATAGGACTATACTTGGTCCAGCAAGCTATAGAGAAAGTCAAGCTCATACAAGATCGGTTGTTAGTAGCCCAAAGTCGTCAAAAATCCTACACGGATAATCGTCGAAGAGACTTAGAGTTCCAAGTGAAAGATTGGGTATTCTTGAAAGTGTCACCGATGAAGGGTGTAATGAGATTTGGCAAGAAGGGGAAGCTTAGTCCCCGATACATTGGGCCTTATGAGATTGTGCGCAAAGTGGGCAAAGTGGCTTACGAATTAGAGCTACCTCCGGATTTGGAGTCAGTCCATCCAGTTTTCCATGTCTCGATGCTTCAAAAATGTGTTGGAGATCTTACTAAGATCGTGCTAATAAGTGATGTGCAGGTGACAGAAAAGTTGACTTATGAAGAAGTACCCATTGCCATACTAGATAGGCAAGTACGGAAGCTTAGAAACAAAGAGGTGACCTCAGTTAAGGTTTTATGGAGGAGTAGTAAATGAGAGGAAATGACATGGCAAGCGGAAGAAAGTATGCGATCCAGATACCTGCATTTATTCCAACCCCCAGAAGAGATTCAAGATGAAACACTAACGATATAAGGTATATATGCTTACTTTTCATGCTTTTGGTCGTGTGTGGCCATAGATATGTTGATATTGTGACGTAGCCCTGTGAGGCGATGATATTATGGGTTGTTGTGACAAGTTGGTGGTGACAAATTACAGGGGAAACTCTGGCGAAATTTTCGCAGGATCTCGAGTGTTTAACATTCCAGGACGAATGTTTCAAAAGGGGGGGGGGGGGGGGGGGGGGGGGGGGGGGAGAATGTTACACCTTAAAAATTTTCCCGTGAATGTACAGTGGATAGGCTAACAAAGGGCATAGCGTATACGATGTTTTAATAAGAAGGGAACGACGTTTGACGACCCTAAGTAAGATTCCAAAGGCAATTGCAATAAGAGATAGGTTATGCTCCATAATGACTAACTATAGGTTCTGAAAATGTGAAAAGTTGCAGATTTGCACTTTGGTCTCGCTGATGAAATACGGACCGTAAAGTGGTATACGGCCCGTAAACTGCCATGTCGTATTTCAAATTCCAAAACTTCAACTTTCTGCCAAAGACTTGAATGGTTAAATACGATTTGAAATACGGACCGTAACTGAGTTCGTAAATCACCATGTCCTTGGCCTACCTTTCTGGTTCTGTTATGATTAAATACGTCCAAAACATACGGCCCGTAAACTGGAATACGGACCGTAAACTGAGTTTACGACCACTGTTGCACTTTCGACGACTGTTCATTTCAGATCAGATTTTGAGTTATTAAAAAGGGGACCAAGTTTATTATTTCATTTCCACATTTCACCCCTTCTCTCTAAAACATCTCTCTACATTTATTCCACAAGAATACAAGGATTATTAGTGATCAACAACATAAACCAAGTGAATCAAGTGTAAGAAAACCCATTAAATATCATACAAGTCAAGAAATCTCATTAGAGATGAACTAGGGTTTTTGCTAAAGTGGAGTATTATCAACCAAGGCTTGTTCCTACGACATCTAAGGTAAGATTTATGGTATTTATAGGTTGTTTAAGGTATTTGAGAGTTGAAATACTTGGATTGTAGAAGGGTATAGAAAAAATGGATCATGAATGTGGAATAGTGCCATTTTGAGAAATAGCTTAACTTGAGTTACGATTCTTGATGTGTTGTGATGTAAATATGTTATAAATGACGTTGAGAACATGGGAAAGACAATGTATGTGAACGAACGTAGTCGTGCGTTATGGCCATGGATATGGATGATTGAAAGTAAGTCTAGAATATGGATAATGTGGATGAATAATGACTATCGTTATAGTATTGTGAATGTATTATTGACGTTTGGGAGTTGATATACGCTATGGGGGAATGTCGTATAAATGAAGGAGATGTTGTTTGATTTTCTCTAGTTTTAGTCATGTATGCTAGCTATCGATTTTTAATGATAGTATGACTTTAATGAAGGTAGAAACACGAGCGTTGAAGGAGAACGGGTGTCACACCCCGACCTTACTAGGGTGTGATGGGCACCCGACCCTTACTTAGGGCCGAGCGAACCCTCAGACTCTTGCCGCACATAAAAGTGCGTCACACTTTTTAAATCAAATCAGGTAAAATACACAATAATTTTTTTTTTTGAAATATTCTTTTCAGAAATATTCCTTCTCGAATCTTCCAAGCGAACAAATCTGTAGTCATACACCATTCAATACACAACACAGACCAACATATCGGCTGACGGAGCCGCTTACAGACTGACACACCATACCCACGACGTTGTCTGCAAAGTCTCTATCATATATCAGACATCACAACACACATACTCTGACTCGGCAGCACTCCAGGAGCAAATGGAGTTTGCCATCTTCGCTGGAACATCTTCTATAATATCTTCAACTCATCTGGGAGTACCTGCGCGGCATGAAACGCAGCCCCCGAAGAACAGGGGGTCAGTACGGAATATGTACTGAGTATGTAAGGCATGAAATACAGAAAGCAGAACCATAGTCGAAATAAATCGTACAAGGGTAAGCATATTGTCCAGATTGCCGAATTACTTACTTCTCAGACACAGATCATACAGACCAATACAGATCATACAGGCCGACACAGATCGTACAGACCAATACAGATCATACAGACCGTACAAATCATACAGAGCATATAGAATGCTGACATACTCACTTCCCAGACACAGATCGTACATACCGTTATCAGATATCAGAAGGAGTGTGGCACGTACAAAATGCACAGATAATGTCATACATCAGACGGAGTTCAGAACGTACCGATTGCTCCGATGATGTCATATATCGGACGAAATACAGAATGTACAGTATACTCGGATAATGCCATATATCGGACGGGATACAGAATGTACAGATTACTTAGATGATGTTAGATATCGGACGAAATACAGAACGTACAGAATACTCAGAGGATGTCATATAGCAAACGGAATACAGAATATACGGAAGGTCAGAATGCTTACTCTCCAACACAAGTCATGCATATTGGGATCGGATATCATATCACATACGCGGTAACCCCGGGGACATATACCACGCCGAGACAAATACCATACCATACATACGGTAACCGCGGGGACAAATAACACGCCGAGGGACCGGTCACATCCTATCATATACATGGTAACCTCGGGAACAGGTAACACGCCGAGGAACCGGTGAACAATGCCAAGGGATGCGCACGATAACATAGGAACGTGGTCGCCACTCCTACCTTTGGCGCCCCAACACATCATATTTCAGAAAATTTGCTCCGATATCCGTCACACATCATAACATAACCACGGTACCCGGGGGCAGACAGATAACACGGCACCCCGAGCCCGGACACATCATACTTCATAATATATCCTCGGTAACCGGGGACGGACATATTACACAGTACCCCGGAACCGGACACATCATACTCCGGAATTCATATATGGAACCCGGCCCTCAACAGAGGACTCGGCGAACCATCCGCACGATACATACCGGCCCGGGACTCGGTGAAGGAAACCATAACATATGCACGAGCAGAATAGTGAGAAACCACATGCATAGAAATCAAGACTCGACAAACCAGTGTACTTACCGATACCTGGAGGCTCGGAACAGATTTCAGGTCAATCCGGCGTAGTATGAGAATGTTACGAGCGTTCGAAGTACAGAACGCTTTATAAGCATTTCAGAAGCCTTTTTCGGGAAATCAGAATCATAGTCATATCAGACACCTTCAGATGTCCTTACGAATCAGATCAAATGGAGATTTTGGAACCATACTTACGTATAAGAAAATTATAGACGTCTTGATACAGAAACCTCTTCGAACATTTCAGAGCAATCCGAGATCGTATACGGAAGTTAGGGACATTAAATCTTACAGAAGTTCTCGAACCAGAATAAACATATCAGAATGCTCTTATCAGGATACTGATTTCAAAATTCTCATATCAGGATACTTATATCGGAATACTTATATCAGCATTCTTACATCAGAGTACTTATATCAAAATACTCATATCGACACACTTATATCAGAAGACTGATATCAAAATGCTTATATCAAGACACTTATATCAAAATACTTATATCAAAATACCTATATCAAAATACGTATATCAGAATACTTGTACCAAAATACTTATATCAAAATACTTATATCAAATACTTATATCAAGGGATGAACTAGGATCACAAGCTCATGTCAAGAAGTGAATTAGAATCTTAATCAGACTCAGCATCACAGAACAGAGTTACCCCAAGGCAGCATATCACATTATACCTTACTTGGCTCTAGGACATGCCAAAGAAAGAAAGGGTAAGCCTTACATACCTGCGCCGCGACCAACTATTTACGCTTGTGCCTCCAACTTGTTAATCTACATTCAAGAGGATTCATCCATTCATTAGATTCGTTGTCACATACTTGCCCTCATCTTTCAAACACATTCACTTATATTCTGCCGGAATTTCGGCAGCATCTCCCCTGTAAATGTACCAACCCCGAGAATATGGCTCGGCCCAATTCAACAACAACAACAATACCAACAACCATTCCAACAACAATATGTTTCTTTCTTTCAATTTCATCAAATACATCAACAACCACATTTTACAACATCATTCATGCAAATGTAAGAACTATATTATCAATATGCTAACTTCTACATTAGCTTGCAAACGATCCCAACTTCAACTTGTTTTACCCAATACCTTCGTTTCCATCACATAATCTACAACACAACCACCAAATTACACTAAATAAAATTTATTCATTCCTTGCCAACAATACAACCCATATTCGGCCATGACCACTATCCCACAAATTTCATGATTTTTCATTCATTTTCACACATTACAACAATAACAAAAATACTAAATAACATTAATTCATTATTTCTACAACATATGGCACAAGTCACGGCCACAACAACAACACATGGCCACAACTTCAACATCAAACTTCCATTCATTTTATTCATTTCTACACATCACAATATGCATAAATCATCCATAAAACATGTAAGGAAGATTAAACCTCACCTCTTCCATTGGATTTCTTCACTCGATTAGGCCCCATAATCACACAAACGGATGTTTTTCTTGCTTCAACAACCCTTCCATGTTGACGAGGACCTTCCAATTGATATGAAAGCTTGAAGAAAACAAATTTTCATGATCACTTTATGGGGCTGGTTCGGCCAGCCCCTCTTGGCCGTGCCTCCTCCTCTTTTTTTTTCTTCATATTTCTTGAACTTTCTCAAGCGGAGAATGATGAAAGCTTGCTTGACTTAGTCATCCATACATATATATCTAAAAATAATGTGCACATGACCATGCACATTATCCATGTCTTTTTCTTCTTTTCCTTTTTTTTTTTCCAATTCTCTAGAATTTTCTTAAAGATGACTTAATAAGCCACTACCCATAATTCATCTTACATGTGGACTATGGCCCACAAGTCATGTGCATGGCCACATGGCTATTATTATTATTATTATTATATTTTTTTTTCATGAAATAAAATTTCCAAAACTTCACTTTTGGCCCCAAATTTCCATGAAATGTCTAACTTCCATGATTCACTTTTATCCCAAATTTTTCCTTAATGTCTCCATCCTATGAAATCATAAGCGACTTATGTCTTACAACAAAGTCGGAAGAATAGCCTTGTCTTTAACTTGTCGCAACCAACTTAAAATACTCTGGCGTGCAAAACGCGGGGTATAATAACGGGCAAGTGGTAAATAGTTGAACGGAAAGGTATGTAAGCCTAACCCTTCTTTCATAAGGCATGGTTCTTTGGTCAAACGTCTAAATCTTCTATAAGACTATGATATCCTTCAAATGATTTGATCATCCGAGCTAGTAAGCTCACAATTCTTGATATGCTACGATTGTACTAAGTTCCTCATATGACGAGTAAACCTATAAGATAGATGTAATGAACGACGATAATAGTGATAATGACATTGATGACGACTAGAATGATAATAGTAAATATGCTTACGAGCTATTATGTATATGCATCTATGTATGGTTATTATGGAACCCCGAGCTTATGAGGCCGGGTAGGATATGGAAATGAGTATGTATATGATTATGTAACCCGTGCACACCTCTGGAGATGGTACAGATAACCCTGACGCCTTGGTAGGGCCAGGTAGATATAACCCTGACGCCCTGGGTAGGGCTAGGTAGATGTAACCCTAACGCCTTGGTAGGGCTAGGTATGTGTAACCTTGAGCCTTGGCTGGCCAAGTATGTATGAAACACCGATCCTGCATGGTCGGGTATGCTATGTAAATGCTATGTATATGATATAGATACGAGTACGAATACGAAAATGATACGATATGAAGGTGAACAAGGGTATGTATACGAATACGAGTACAAATATGGAACGGATACGATTGTGGATATGGATATGGATGTATGTACACAATACACATTAGAAATGGAAAGTGCCTATGAAAGCCAAGTAAGTGCCTATGACGATGATATTAATATCTCCCATCCTGTGCTATGTTTTTTTTATGTTGCTTACTATGCTTCTACATTGATATTGATCATGCTTTACATACTCAGTACATTCTTCGTACTTACGTCCTTTTGTTTGTGGACGCTGCGTCATGCCTGCAGGTGCACAGGGAGACAGGATTGACCCATAGCTACATTCTCAGGGACTACATAGCAGAGCTCCATTTCATTCGGAGCCATAACTTTTGGGTACTTATTCTTTTGTGTACATAGTTATGGGCATAGCGGGGTCCTGTCCCGCTTATGTGATATGTTACACTCTCCTTAGAGGCTCGTAGACATGTGTATATTGTTAGGTATGTCTGGCCCTGCCGGCTTATATTTTGTATATCATTTTGTTAGCCTTGTCGGCTCATGTACATTGACGTGGCATACATGCCTATGATGATATAAAAGATGTTGTTGTCCAATAGGACTAGTATGACAGATGAATAGAAATATGTGTTTAATTATGCGGCTCACCTAGATGTAAGAGTAAGTGTAAGTGTAAGCCAAAGGGTGCCCAGGTGGGCTAGCACCGGGCGCTCGTCGCGGCCCTCTAGACGGGTCGTGACAGATGTGATTAAAGACTTGAGTATGAAATCTGTTTCTTTGGTTTGATCAATGCTATCTCTTGTGTGACTTAAACATATGATGCTTATAACTTATCTTGGTGCAACCCATGTCACAAGTCCTACATTTTGAAAATGGTCTATCTCTAAGTACTAAGAAGTATGGTAAAAATGAAAAGGGAAAGGATAAACCTTTAAGAACCGTAGTGTCACGACCCAACCCGCCATGACTGGCACCCACACTAGCTCCTAGTGGGCGAACCAACACATAAGTCATCTATTCATTCAAGTCCATTTTTATATTAGCAAAATCCATCAGTTATTACTTATTCAAGCACAAGATAATCAGAATAAATCATACCATAAAAATAATGAAGTAAATGCGAAAGTTCTAACTATTACAAACCCCAAAATCCGGAAGTCACCGTACAAGGACTCTAATCTAAACCATGTCTAAGGAATGAAAACTGTCTAACAAATAACCATAATGTCTGGAGTAGGAAATAGACATCATAAAAGGAAGATCTTCGGGCGGCCTGGCATGGATAGAAGCTCACCCTAGATCTATCAGCAACAGCCTCAACGCTAGATATGAGGACGGGTAGTAGTCTCTTTATCACAATCTGCACTCAAAAGAATGCAGCAAGGTAGTATCAGTACAAAGACTATGTATCGGTAGATATCATAGGCCGACTAAGATTAGTATTATGCATACATCATAAAGTCAATGGAATAAACAAGCCAGCCAATAACATGAAGTCAATAACCCACAACAAGTCAACCAAGGAAAATCATGAATCAAGTCACCCAAGATATCAAAAATCAAATCAGAAGGAACAACAAACGGGAACAAGTCTATCAACAATAACCACATACTTACTGTACACATATGCTAACTGATGTCATTGCTCAGTAGTCATGACCTGCAGAGGACCCATGGTGTCCATGTACCACTCATTCCGGATACTCATCGGACTCGAGTCATAAACCCAGTACTCCGAAAAGAATCTCGAACACGGTCCACATCAATGTATCACTCGTTTTCGGAACGAACATCGGACCACGAGCCCATAATCTAGGTCATTTTTGTGCCTTTTCATAATCTGTACATAATCGTATTTCTTGTCCTCTCATTATCAATGCTCAAGTCATCATTTTGTATCACAATTTTACCGAGAAGATCATATTAACTTTTCATCACAACAATATCATCTGTAAGTTTAACACAATGAATTGTGGCACGAAGCCCAAACACAGTCACTCAATCAATTGTATATAGGAGTTCAACCACATACACATCATGCATGACGACTAGACATGCTTTTTCCTATTGAATTCACAAAATATACAATCAACTAATCAAAGTCTAACTCAAGTAGATCGTAGCCTACCTCAAACGTAGAGCTGGAACAACGCGAATCACTCCGCTACAACTTTTCCCCTCCGTAAAGCCTCGGAGCGCTCAAAGTCTAGAAATTAAAATGTTTAATGAGTTACAAATACTCTAGTCACAAAATCAATGCAAGACACCCTTCCCTTTAGCACCATTCCAATGGGTGAATAAGGTGTAAAACAACCTAACAAGGGCCTTAGTGAGCACTAATCATCTCTCCCTAGCAATATTTAATCAACACTCCACTTACAAGCAGTTTCCATAGTCAAGCTACCATTTTTATGAAACCCTAAGTCTCAATTCACTTAGTTCATGGCTCTAAAGGTTCAATTCATGATTAAGAGGAGTTAACCCAAGCAATTACATGGTAAATAAGTGATAACAATCATAACCCATCAAGTATAGAAGGTTTATTAGGTTCTAGGGTTACTATTACTAATTCATCATTGAAGTCCCATAAAATGGGATGATAATCATGGAGATGATAAGTAATGATTGAAAGGGATGGATGAGACTTACCTCTCAAGAATATTTTTGCCCTAGCTTGGAAATTCGCCCTAGGTGCTTGTGGGAAACTGTGTTGGAGTTTTATGAATAAAGAATTCGGAACTAAGTGTTTAAAACTCGCAATTCTGTCCCCGTCGACCGCTGCGGCGGTTAAACCACCGCTACAGCGGTCTCGCTATAGCGGCCAAGTGCCCGCTATAGTGGACCAAAGAGAAACTGACCTCTACTATGGCGAGCCCTATCCCGCCACAGTGGACACACGAATAAGGATTGGCTGCTGGTAGCGAGGGACTCACCGCTATAGCGGTGCAGCCATAGCGGTACCCACCCCACCGCAGCGGTGCCATTTGGGCAGTAAGCTAGCAATTGTTTTTCCAGTTTTTCACTCTATCACCCAACATTTCATCTGAGGCCTCACAAACACAAACAAAACATGCACATATACATGAAAACATGATAAGAAT
The DNA here is from genome assembly GCF_019175385.1 of Lycium barbarum. Taxonomy (NCBI): domain Eukaryota; kingdom Viridiplantae; phylum Streptophyta; class Magnoliopsida; order Solanales; family Solanaceae; genus Lycium; species Lycium barbarum. The sequence goes on from NC_083337.1 coordinate 64,247,454, forward strand.
CCACCCATAGCCTCAGAATTCCCAACGAAGTTCTAATTCCCCACGTCACCCCCCGATGGACTCAACACAATCAAACAACAATCACAAACAAGTCAAGTTTTCAGTTCTTAGACCTATACAACCGAGTTTCTATTATCTCGTTCTACCCTTTGAAAGGTTCTATTTGGTGGGATGATCCTACATGTTCCATAACGACAGGAAGGGTCGTTACACCAGATACCAATTAAAACACCATTCGTCCCCGAACAGATAAGGATGAGGAATCTAGGAAAAGTTACCTGACTAGGCAAAAAGCTGAGGATACTTGCTACGCATATCAGATTTTGTTTCCTAAGTAGCTTCCTTCACCGGACGATTCTTCCACTGAACTTTCACGGAGGCTATTTCCTTAGACCTCAAATTGCGAACATCCCTATCTAAGATAACAACAAGCTCTTCCTCATATGTCAAATTATCATCTAACAAAACCGAATCCCAACAGATTATGTACGAACCATCGCCGTGGTACCTCTTCAACATCGAAACGTGGAATACCGAATGGACGCCTGATAGACCTGGAGGTAAAGACAACTTGTAAGCCACCTCCCCTACATGCTTGAGAATCTCAAACAGACCAATGTACCTCGGGCTAAGCTTTCCCTTCTTTCCAAACCTTATCATACCCTTCATGGGCAAGACCTTCAACAATACTTGCTCTCCTTTTCCAAACACAAGATCTCGGACCTTACGGTCCGCATATTCCTTCTACCTACTCTGTGCTGCCAGAAGCTTAGCTTGAATTACCTTTACCTTCTTTAGGGACTCCCTCAAAATATCAGTACCCCAAGGTCTCACCTCAAGCGCATCAAATCACCCAATAGGAGACCTACACCTTCTCCCATACAACGCCTCAAACAGAGCCATATCAATACTCGAGAGGTAGTTATTATTATATGCAAATTCGGCCAAAGGCAATAACTGATCCCAATGCCCACCAAAGTCTATCACACAAGCATGAATCATATCTTCAAGAACCTGAATAGTCCGCTCAGACTGCCCGTTAGTCTGCGGGTGGAATATTGTACTAACGACCAACCATGTACCCAAATCCTCATGCAAATGCACCCAAAATCTGGATGTGAATGTTGTGCCCCTGTCGGACACAATGGAGATAGGAACCCCATGAAGCTTAACCACTTCACGAATGTAGATTTTAGCCAATTTCTCCACATTATATGTTATCTTCACTGGAATAAAGTAGGCAGACTTAGTCAACCTATCAACAATAACCCAGATAGAGTCAAACTTCCCCAATGTCTTCGGAAGACTAACTACGAAGTCCATGGCTATTCTTTCCCACTTCTACTCAGGAATGGGCATCCTTTGAAGTGTACCCCCAAGTTTCTGATGTTCATACTCCTGTTCAGACACTGAGAAACAAACTCCACTATATCACGCTTCATCCTAGTCCACCAGTAGTGTTGTCTCAAATCGCGATACATCTTGATAGCACCAGGATGAATAGAATATCTCGAACTATGAGCCTCTGTCAGAATAGTCTTAATTAAATCGCCCACACGTGGCACGCAAACTCATCCTTTAATCTGCAACACCCCCTCTTCGTTAATCACGGCCTCCTTGGCCTCACCACGCAACACCCTGTCACGTATTTTGCATAACTTAGCATCCTCAAACTGCTTAGCTTTAATCTGCTCCAAAAATGATGACCGAGCCTTAACACAAGCCAACACAAGCCAACACCATGCCTGTGTTAGAAATATCCAGCCTTATAAAACTGTTAGCCAGAGTCTGAACCTCTCTAGCTAACGGATGCTCTGAAGAAATCAAACGAGCCAGCCTTCCCATGCTAGCCGATTTCCTGCTCAACGCGTCAGCCACTACATTTCCTTTACTAGGATGATAAAGAATAGTGATATCATAATCTTTCAACAGCTCCATCTATCTCCGCTGTCTAGAGTTTAGATGCATCTGAGTGAATACATGCTGCAAGCTGCGATGGTCAGTGGACACCATACAGGTAGTGCCTCCAGATTTTCAATGCAAACACCACCACTGCCAACTCTAAGTCATGAGTAGGATAGTTCTTCTCCTGCATTTTCAATTGCCGAGAAGCATATGAAATCACTTTCTTTTCTTGTATCAAAACAGCACCCAAACCAGAATGTGAAGCATCACAATAAACAATAAAATCCTTGCCCTCCACAGGCAATGCTAGAATAGGCGCTGTAGTCAACAATGTCTTGAGCTTTTGGAAGCTCTCCTCACACTCGTCAGACCACTGAAACAGTACCTCTTTCCGAGTCAAGCGAGTCAAATGAGAAGCAATAAAGGAAAACCCTTTCACAAACCGACGATAAAAGTTAGCTAGGCCCACATCAGTGACCAAGTCATCACTTGAAGTTAATTAAGATAAATCTGATTGGTCTAATTAGCTATCAAGATGATTGTTAGTCCTTAACTTGATTAGTGATTACTTTGGGAGTGAAAGATGTAAAGATGGAAGGAAACAGTAGTCAAAAATCTGAAAAAAACCTGTTATGCTACCTTTGATCTATTGTTTACTTTTCCCATCCCTATTATTTGTCTTATCTAATTGGTGAAGTAACTTGTGTTGTGAAAGTAAACTGGTGTGCCATAAACTCTTGCATCTGCATTGATATTTATTCATGAACTAACCTTGGTTTAATAGGTGATCTTAAGTGTTCAATTTAACAAGTTTAAAGTAGTAGGAGAAGGGCGAAATGAAGTAGGTTTGGTCATGTCTTGGTAAGTCTTAAACAGTTTAGGGATTGAGGCTTCCCTTTGAAACATGGGACTTTTTTTCTTTTCTTTATGCATGGATGAAGAATATGGTTTGAGAATAACTCATGATCATTGATTTAGGCTTAAAAGATGAAGGTAAGTAGGTAGGATCTAGTAAGTCCTGTCATAATAAAAGAAGAGGGTAAAAAAAAAGGAAAAAAAAGGGAAACCGTAGCTAAAACCTTAAGAAAGTTGGCTTTAATATCTGAATTGTCCTGCCTCCCTTTATCATGTGTTCAAGGATAAGAGAGGAAGACCATGAGTGTAGATATGTGGGTTAAAACCACTTGACAAGTGGGGAAGTCTTTTAAAGACATCTTAGGAGAAGATTGAGAAAGGGTCAGGTATCATTTGATCCACAATATCTTTCTTCCCAAAATAAGATATTGTCATGGCATGTCCCAAAAGTCTATGTCCCACAAGTCTATGGGGTGTAACTTGCTACATTTGCACACTTGGTTTCTTTTCCACTTTGGTGAGTTAGATGAACCCTAAAGAATGAACCTTCTTTTACACTAATAGCTGGCCACTTTGATCATTAAACCTGGTCTTAATGTTTGATTTTTAGATTCAAGTGAACTTGCTGATCTGCTCAAGTATGCTTTAGGGATTGGTTGATTAGACTAGATAATACATAGTAGTTTGGAGGTTACAGTCATTGCTTAAAGTTGGAAAGAGGAAAAGACTTCAAGTAGGAATATTGGTTGCTGGAAAGTAAGGCAAAAAAAAAAAGTTTTATGTGGACAATATAATAAGGTAATAAAAGATTCTCTAATGTCTGATTAGACTTGGCTCATAATTAAGACCTATATGGATGTTCTGTGTGCATTGGTTTGATTTCATCTGTGTTTGGAAAGATGGTTTATTTTTTTTATTTTTTCTAAGAAGCATTAAGATATTAAAAGGAAGGAAAGGATTGGCTTATATTAATGTAGGCTGGAAGCATAATGTCTTAGGGGTATACTTGACTCTTTCTTTATGATACTCTAGATAATATATCATGTCTTTAACCCTGAGATGTATCCTTGAGTTTGTTAGTTTAAATCCAGTTAGAAGATAATAAATGAACCTGATCCTGTTGAATAGGTGTGCTTCCCCTTAGTGCAACATTAAACACCAGCAAAGAGTGCAATAACAGTAGGTGAACTTAGAAATAATTCTAGGTAAGTTAGGAATACTTGTCCAGTTTAAAAATAAGAAAGCTAAGAGTAGGCCACTAATTGTGAATATGTCTAAATCATGAAATCAACCTGTTTCTTGGTGTTTTAATTTAGTAAAGAAAAAAAAATGCTCCTTTCTCTCTCCTAAATCCATGCAAACCCTAGGAGCTGTCATATAATCTCATGTCCACCACGGCCACTAGGTGGCTGGCCAGTCTTCTTCCACCCCTTCTTCATCTATACAAACTGTTCATAATCACATAAATATTTCTAAGCCAAAATATAATGATTTTTTCAAACCTACAACTCTAAATCTCATGCAAAACCCTACTTCCACGTCCAATATTCCAATGAAGAAGGTTTCGTTTATTAATGGTACTCCAGTTTTATGTTGGACTCAAAAGGAAGTTGATGAAATGGAGGTTATGGAGAACCTTAAACATGCTTTCATAGGAAAGTTTTTGAATGGTTGGCCATCCCTAGAAGAATTGAGAACCATCATTCCCTTACAATGTGGTTTGAAGGGAAAATGTGACATTGGTTTATTTCGATCTAGGCACATTTTGATTCGATTGTCTCTAATGGAGGAATTTATTAAGTTATGTTCCAAGGGTTCTTATTATTTACAGGCTAAAGATGGTTTCTCATATCAGATGAGGCCATTGATAGATGACTTTAAGTTCAGGATTGATGAAGAAACTTCGAAGGTAATAGGTTGGATATCTTTTCCCAATCTAATGCCAACTTATTTTTGTTGAGAGTCCTTGTTTTCACTTGCTACTACTGTTGAAAGTCCTTTGCAACTAGATCTTGCTACCATTAATCCTACAAGACCTAGTTGTGCTCGTGTCAAAGTGTTGGTAGATATATTATCAGATTTACCATAATTTGTTAATATGGAAATAAAGATGCGAAGACAAAGGATAGTAATGTGATTAAAGTTAAGATTCACTATGACTATCTTCCAAAATATTATGGAGAATGTAGATTGCAAGGGTATAATGTCGATGAATGTTGGCATATTCATCCTGGACTTTATGAGGAGGATGAGTTACAAATAGGATGATAGAAAGGCTAAGCATGTTGTGGAGGATACTGGTATTGGTTGTCACACCCCGACCTTACTAGGGTGTGATGGGCACCCGACCCCATATTCGGAGCCGAGCGAACCCGCTGACTCTCATCACGTACTTAATCTTTCTATACTCTAAACTAAATAATCATGAAATACATAATAAGACTTTCAAAAACTTTCTTTCTGTTAATCTCAAAATCTGTAATCATGTGAAACTTTATAGTATACACATAAAGACACGTCGGCTGATGGAGCCGCTGACAGACTAACTCCCAATACCCACGACTCTGTCTGCAAAGTCTCTAACTGCAATCGGAAATCATGGCACATGTACGCTGACTCGGCTACACTCCCGAGCTAAATGGAGCTCGCCAACGTCGCTGGAACATCTTCTATAATGGCTTCAACTCATCTGGGTGTACCTGCGCGGCATGAAACGCAGCCCCCGAAGAAGAGGGGTCAGTACGAGCAATGTACTGAGTATGTAAGGCATGAATAATACCATAAGATCATAGTAAAAGAGGTAAAGTACAACATAGAGTAAGGAAATAATCTGTACCTCTGTTTGCCCCTTAAGGCGGTATCTTACAAGCTAACTTTACTTTTTTTTTTTGAAACAACATGTAGGTATTTACAAGTAAACTGCCCGACCATATAGGTACGGTGTGACGCTTCTTGAGCATTCATGAGATAAAAGAGTAATCTGTACATCTGAGTGCCCCTTAGGGCGGATGCCATGCATGCTAGCTTTCTTAAAAAAAAATACATAAAAATCTGTAAGTAAACTGCCCGTCCAAGTAAGAACGGTGTGTAAACTGCCGGTCCATATAGGATCGGTGTGTAAGCCAGCGTCCGGGCCTCCCGCGTCTGGGGTATAAGCTGCCCACTATAATGGTGTGTTTGCCCGGCCGCCCATTGGACGACACGGTGTTATACTGCCCGACCATGTAGGCATGGTGTTATAAAAAAATACATACATGATTATAAAGCATGCATGAGAGCCCAAGTGAAAGCTACAACTCTATCGGAGTGACGTAAGGTCGGTAACCTCCGATTACATTATGGAATAACCATGGTCGTTTGTCTCACCTTGAAGGAACAATTATTATAAGATGAGACGAGTAATGAATAATAGCATACGTAAACCGACTCTGAAGACTCAAAAACAAGTTTCGGGTCAATCCGATTTAGTATAAGAAAGTTATGAGCGTTCAAAGTACAGAACTTTCTACGATCATTTCAGAAGCAATTTTTGGAAAATCATTCTTGTCATGGTCTTCTTAAAAATATTCTCATCCTTAATATCATGAATATCGTCGTAAAACATATCCATTGTTTTTGTCATAAAAGCTTACAATACCACAAACCTTTGTTTTGGAGAAATTCGAACATTTTTAAAAAAACATTGACGGGTCATCGGAAAAGAGAATTATGCCTTGGAACCATAAACATCTAACTTTTGAAAAACAAGTAAGATATGGAAACAGTTATGAACCCATAACATCGGGATCATGCCTTGAAAGAAAGGGACGAGCCTTAACATACCTGTGCCGCGCCTTACTAGCTACGCTTATTCATCCAACTTGTTAGTCTACATTCAAGAAGATCGCCGCAATCATTAGATTCATTACCACACACACCTCTCTTAGTATCTCAATTAAATTCACTTATGACCTGTCGAAATTTCGGCAGCATCTCCCCTGTAAATACACCATCCCCGAGATTCTAACTTGGCCAATTTTAAATCAACAACAATCCGGGAATTCAACCCGGCCAAACTATCAATCAACAATACCAACAATTATTCTAGCAACACTTCGACATTCAATTCAATTCAATTCAATTCCATTCATACACTACTCCATTTCTAACCATATTAAGTCCTTATTTTTCATCATGGAATCCTCAACGACATCAATTAGAATATCAAATGAAATCGATTCATCATAGCTTACCAAAACATCACCATTCTCGGCCACAACACTACACACATATTTCCATGAACTTTCATTCATTTCTATACATTACAACAACACCCAACATACTACATAAAATTAATCCATTCTTCCTATATAACATTACATATGCACGGCCAACAACACACCCCACACATTGACAACATTAACCACAATAATACAAGAACTATATGAAAATTATATTATCTTCTCCAACAACCTACAAACGGTTCCAACTTCAATTTAAATCATTAAACCTTCATTATCATCATAGAATCCACACAACAACAACCAAAAATATTAAATAGAAATTAGTTCATCATTCCAACACAACCACCCCCTACACGGCCCAACTTCAACATTCAAAATTTCATGACTTTCATTCATTCTCACACACTACAACACATATAAACCATCTATAACACATGAAAAGAGGATTAGAATTTACCTTCTTCACTTAGTTCTTCAACATGACTTGAATTGAAAATCGTAAGGATGAATGGTTTGCTTGCTACAACAATTACTCCATGTTGTTTAGCACCTTCCAATTAGTGGAAGTACATGAAGAAACAAAATTTTTGGAGCAAAATTTCCATGGCTTAGTTTTCCATGGGGTGGCCGAATGGTCTCCTTAAGTTTTTCTCCTCCTTCTTGTTTCATTTCTTTCTCCAATTTTCTAGAGCTTTTATGGAGAATATGACTAATATGTCATATATATATAGCTCATACAAACATGTGAGGGGCACATGCTTCCTTTCATCATTTATTTTTCTCTAGAATTTTCTTTCCTTTTCTTGGATTTTCCTTTAATTAACAAAGATGACCACTTGGCTTACTCCATAAGCTTCACCCATATAGGAGTGGGGCCCACATATACATGCACATGCACACACACACAGCCAAGCCTTGGCTTGGTCCAGAAATTTCAAGACAATTTTTTTTTTGTAAAATTCCCATTTTACCCCTAGCCTTTCCACGATATTACCATGAACTGTTTTGTGAATTTCTCTTTTTACCCTTAACCTTTCTCAATATTTCCATACTACCAATGTTCATAAATAATATTCATAACCAACTTGTACATTAGAATAATTTTGGAAGATGGTCATTCCCTTAGCTTTTCCGCGACTACCTTGAAATATCCAAACGTATAAAATACGGGATATAACATTGGTAATAGAGATAAAGGAAAAGCAGTTGTTGATATTCATGCAAACAAGGTGGAGGCACCTATGATTGCTACAGGTCAGGAACAAAAGAAGAAGAAAAATGCTCCTCATAATAGAAGGAGATTTAATTCTAGATTTTTGTCAAGTGGTAGAATGGTTGGAGGTACAGGAAACTGGAATATTATAAAGCATAATAGACTTTGACATACAAGGTCAAGAAGATGTTGGGAATGTAAAGGAGAAGGATCAATAACAGTTAGTGGAAAATTCAATTGTGGTTATCCACAACAAGTTTGATGTGTTACAAGAAGATGATCAAATAGAACAAGCCAACAAAGAGAAGATTAACAACAAAGAAGAGGAGGATCTATCCAAAGCTAAGCAGGAAAGTTCACTTGTGGTTAATGCTGTACAATTGAAGAATCCTGGTCTTGATAAGGAAAAGATTAATAGGAGTGAGAAAAAGGAAACTGAAGATGGGGAATGTTTGGATGTACAGTCAAATCTTGATCATTCCAAGATCAAGTAAGATAATCGTGTCCAAGTGCTGCTGGATCCTTCAATCAGTAGTGGTCCTAGTGAAGTTAGTATAGTGGCTGGAAAGTGTTCTGAGGATTTGCTGATTAGTCTCTTAATCATTTTATTGAAGGTGTCACCTATATTATGGGAGATGAATTAAGTGTTGATAGAGATGTTGATGTTTCTGTCAAATTGGCTGATAAAAATGTGCTTTGTGCCACGAGAAAGGAGGCTGAGCATGATCCAGGAGGAGGAACTAATATGGATTGACCTGGTACTTATAATGAGAAAAATGATCCTATGTTGGAAGTTTGTCAGCAATTAGTAGTAAGGGAAGAGTGTGAAGAGGCTTCAATTATTAGCCTTCTTCCATTAAGGATTGAATCACAACATGAGGATCAACCTATTTTGTCTGATAAAGATATGGTGCCTATAACTAATTCACAAGATCATCAGTTGGATGTTGTTAAGAAGGTGTCACCTATGAAGGAATTGCATGATCTGGTGTCTCACAATATTGACTTAAATGATGAAGAAGTGGTGGATCAAGTCTCTAAAGGGGGGAAAGCAGACTCCAATATCATAGAGGATGCTGAAGTTGTTGCTTTGGTACTTCAGAAAGTTAGTAACAAGGCTGCTATTTCTCCAAAAACTACAAAGTCTCATGCTAAGGGTAAAAGAAAAAACAAGAAGCAAGATATCATTGACTAATTGCCTACTAGGGTGATTCCAAAGAGGGGTGCTCACAAGTCTAGTTCTAAATGATTCTCAAAACATTATTTTGGAACATTAGATCTATCAAAACTCAGAAGGCCTCCATAGAGTGCAAATGTTGCACAGATATCACAAGTTTTTTCTTATAGCATTGATGGAGCCTTTTCAAAATGCCAATAAAATTCATCAGTATAGGAGAAGGATTGGTATGCCTTATGCCAACAATAATTGTAATGGGAAAATATAGTTCTTTGTAAATGATAATATTGCTGTGGAGATATTAGAGGACACTTCTCAACAAGTCACTCTGAAGTTGTTTTTTTTCCAGGAGCTGGACAAGACCATGGTTGTGACACTGGTTTATGCAAAATGTGATGCTCTTGAGAGATTGCCTTTATGGGATAGCATGTATTGTTTAGCAGATGGTATGACTGCTTCTTGGTTGATTGGAGGTGATTTCAATGTCATATTGAATGATGAAGAAAAGATTGGTGGTTTACCTGTTTTGCCTTAAGAATATGAAGATTTTGCCTTTTGCATCAACTCTTGTGAATTATCTAAAATTAGTTTCAAGGGCCGTCGTTTCACTTGGTGGAATAGTAGAGCAGATCAGGATTGTATTTTTAAAAGGTTGGATAGGATCCTTTCTAATGAGTAGTTTCAAGATTGGTTTGGACATTTGGAGGTGGATCACTTATCAAGAACTGGTTCTGATCATGGCCCCATGCTCCTTTCTTGTGGTGATCAAACTCAACACTTTGTGAGGCCATTCAGATTCTTGAAATGCTGGATTGAGAATGAAGGCTTTAAGGAGATTGTGAAGCACAACTGGTTGGCAGATGATGGGAATGATGTCTTTATTTCTTTCAAGCAGAAAGTGAAACAAGTTAAATATGCTTTATCTGTATGGAGTAAGAAGACTTATGGAGATATTTTTAAGCAACTCAACATCAGGGAAGATATTGTTAAGATTAAGGAGCAGTTGTTTTAAGAAGTTCCATCTGAAACAAATAGAATGATTCTCCAAAGAGTTCAGGCAGAAATGAAAAAATATTTGCATTATGAGGAGGAATTTTTGAAGTAAAAAGTTGTTTTCACTCACTTTGCTCAAGGAGATAGTAATACAAGATTCTTTATCAATATGGTTAAGGGGAGGAGGAAAAGAACTCTTTTGAAAAAGATAAAGGATTCTGAGGGTAGTTGGATTACAAATTTAGATGAGATTGCAAGTGAAGCAGTGCCATTTTATCAGAAGCAGTTTTCTCAGGAGGATGATCATGCAGATGCTTTATTTTTTAATCATGTTCCTGAAATGGTGAGTCAAGAGGATAATGAGATGATGTGTGCTACACCAACTATTGATGAGGTTAAAAATGTTGTGTTTGAGTTATCAGGGGAGAGTGCAAGTGGTCCTGATGGCCTAAGTGGCCTATTTCACCAAGCTTGTTGGGATATAGTTGGTAATGATGTACTGAATGTGGTGAAAGCATTTTGGGAAGGACATACACTGCCTAAGTCCATTACACATACTAATCTGGTGTTGCTGCCTAAGAAGAATGATGTAGAGACCTTATCAGATATGAGACCTATTATCCTAAACAACTTTATTAATAAGGTTATGTCAAGGGTGATTCATGACAGGATGGATAAAGTTCTGCCAAGTCTGATTTCTGCTAATCAATATGGTTTTGTAAAGGGTAGGAATATCATTGAGAATGTGTTGTTAGCTCAAGAGTTTGTATCTAATATTAGATTGAGAGGCAAGCCAACAAATGTGGTAATTAATCTTGACACGACCAAGGCCTATGATAGGGTGTCCTAGTTGTTTTTAACTAGGGTCCTTAGAAGAATGGGATTTACTGAGACTTTCATTGACATGAGTTGGAGGTTCATAGCTAATAATTGGTATTCTGTGCTGATAAATGGTCAGTCTTATGGATTTTTTCATTCTGCTAGGGGAGTGAAACAAGGTGATCCCTTGTCACTTGCTCTATTCATCCTATTTGCTGAAGTTTTTACAAGGGCATTAAATGCACTGTTTGAGGGGAAAAAGTTTAAAGGATTTGGTATACCAAAATGGAGTAAAATCATCTTGCTTATGCAGATGATACAATCATTTTCATATATGCACACAATTACTCTTTGAACTTAATTATGAACACTCTGCAGAAGTATGAGGAGATTTCTGGACAACTAATCAATAAAGGAAAGAGTTCTTTTTATATGTATTCCAGGGTTATAAAAAATCTGATTCAGCAGGAGGAAACTATCACTAGATTTTCAAGAGGATATTTTCCTTTTATATATCTAGGTTGTCCTATTACTCATGCTAGGAAAAGGAAGGCTGATTATAATGATCTTCTCAAGAAGGTAATGGACAAGCTACATGCATGGAAAGGAAAGTTGTTATCTCCAAGGGAAAAAGCAGTGTCAATTACTAGTGTATTGCAAAGTATTTCTATCCACTTGTTACATGCTATTAAACCTCCAAAGTGTGTAGTCAAGGACCTTCACAAGATTTTTCCAAGATTCTTCTGGAGTAGTAATGAAGATATTAAAAAGAGACACTGGTTTGCATGGTTGAATATGTGCTATCCAAAGCATGAAGGGGGTTTAGGATTTAGGTCCATTTTTGATGTATCAAAAGCTCTATGTGCTAAACTGTGGTGGAGGTTTAGAACTGTACACTCTTTATGGTCTAATTTTATATGGATCAAGTATTGCAAAAAATAGTATCCTCAGAATTTTCAATGGAAGGGTGGATCTCAAGTTTAGAAGATGATGCTTGAAGTTAGAGACAATATAGAGCAGGAGATTTGGTGGGAAACTAGAAGTGGCACTGCAAATGTCTGGTTTGATAATTAGACAAGGTTAGGAGCTTTATACTATGTACTTCCTCAACAATTCCCTATTGATGAGAGAGTGGAGGATGTGAAAGAGCTTATGAATGGAGGAAGTTGGGATATTTTCAAGCTACAACAGTTTTTCCCTGAAGATATTGTTGATCACATAATGGCTGAACTAGAAATTAAGGAAAATTCTCAAGAATGGGATCAGCCTTGGTGGATGATGACTAGTACTGGTGACTTTTCTGTGGCAAGTGCCTGGGAGCTATTAAGGAAAAAATCTCACTTCTCTGAGATTTATAAGGACATGTGGATCAAAGGTTTTCCTTTCAAAATCTCCTTCTTCTTATGGAGATTGTGGAAGTTTAAAATTCCAGTTGATGAAGTTCTAACCTCAATAGGAATCAATGTGGTATCTAGATGTGTATGCTGCAGGGTTCACCAACAAGAGACCATTGATCACCTGTTTTTAAATAGTAGCTTTGCAGCTTCTATCTGGAGTGTGTTCAATAATGCTGTTGGCCTTACTATTACTTGCACACAGGTCAAGCAAGTAGTGATAAAATGGTGGCATGCTCTATGTCGTTACAAACTGAGACTTGTTTACAAAGCAGTGCCAACCATAATATTATGGCATTTATGGAAGTGGAGGAATACAACTTTGCATGGAGGCTCTATGTCTGCATTCAAGGTGCTGCATGAGATCAACTTGAGCATTTATTTGTTTTGTAGAACCAGATTCCCTCTCATACAGGACATGCCAAAGAAGTGGCCTGATATCATTGATTTCTTTGAGAAATTTAAGCCAAAAATCAGTTGCAAGACAGTCTTATGGAAATTTCTAGCTAGAGGATGGGTAAAATGTAATTGTGATAGAGCAGCAAAAGGAAATCCTAGTCCAAGTGCCATTGCCTTTTGTGTTAGAAATGAAAAGGGAGATTTGCTGTTTGTTGCAAGACATAAAATTCCTGATGGAAACAATCTGGTTGCTGAGGCTATTGCTATTAAGAAAGGAGTTGAGCATTGCATTGATAATGATCTGGTTCCTCTGATAATTGAGACTAATTCTCTAGGTATGCATGGGTGAATGGGATATCCCTTGGAGTATTGTGATGATAGTAAAGGAGATCCAAAGATTAATGAAGGGAGAGATAGTGAAGGTGGAGCACATTTTCAGAGAAGGCAATGGACTAGCAGATTTTTTGGCTAACTTTGTTTTTGGTTTTGCAGGTACACAACAGTTCACTACTTTCCAGGAGTTACCAATTTTGGCAAGAAGAATTCTTAACTCAGATAAATCTCAGATACCGTATTTGAGAATCAGATATGCCCCAGATTCTATACAGCTACAAACATGAGGAGGAAAAGAACTTTAGCATCTGCATATGTGCTATAGCTGCTGCTTTATACTATCATACATCACATACTATTGTTGAATTGATCTAATACAGTTGGAAGCTATTTGTATGGGTGGTATTAGTGTAATCACATGCTCATCCCCGTGCAGAGAGTTTGCAGCTGTTTTAGTCTCAAAACACAACAGGAATGGGACATATGGCACAAGGAATACTTGCTGAATTGCATAAGCTGAAAACTGCAGGAAATGTGATTTGGAGGCCTGAATTATATTCATCTAGACCTTTTTCCATACCACCTGGTGAGAGCTTGGAGGTGTGATAAATGGAGGAAGATCAAGGCACCAGAATTTGTACTTCCAAGTGCTTTTTCATTGCTGTTTTTAGCTTAGTTTCTTAGTTTGTTTAGCTTCTTTTTTGTTAGTTTTATTTTGTTTTCTTCTTTATTGTTTTCAAACTCTCCTATTTTGGAGTAGTTATTTTGTACAAAATCTTTATTTTAATAAATTCCCATCATTATGACGGTTTAAAAAAAACATGTTTCTTTTCTGCAGTGGAATAAGGATTAGGGGAAAAGGTCTAAAAAGGGATTTCAAAACTCTGAACTTTAAAATGTTGAATCTTCTGTGTATCCTTGGGACTCTTGGTCTTTCTATTTTTTTAAGGTGTGTGTGAAAAATGCAGTTGTTTTACTTAAAACTGTGTACTCTACATAGAATCATAAGGACTTAAAGTCTCTTGGCATTGCTTACAGCTGATCTTGGCCTGAATTCCAGTTGTTTTTTGTCTTGACCTTTAACTGAACGCTGCTGAGGGCAATTGCACCATCCCACTTGTGTTTATTAAAGCTAGTAAAGCCATGACCCTTATTATACTTCCTTGGCATAGTTAGATCTACCTATGCTCTGTTTTTGTTGATGTGATAGTGATTAAGGGATCAGTTGCTTCTTTGTGTATTGCATACTGGTAAAAGACTGTCTCAATAAGATGACTTTGATTTCACCTACTGGAGTTTATGTCACACCCTAATCTTGATAGGGCATGATGGGCACCCGACTCTCATCAAAGTCGAGCGAACCCTTAGACGTTCGCTTTACCAAAACCTGTCATTTCAAAAAAATTTAAAAACATGGAACTTTTCCAAATAGAGATCGTTGTCTTTATACAGATTATGAAAACTTTCAATCAATTTCGTACTTTTTACCAACTGAGGTCATATGAAAATACATACTCCTTTAACCTTTACAAATGATTCACACTTCTCGACGCCCTATCCACAGGACACTGTCTGCAAAGTCTCTAACATATACAAACTACCATAACATAAGTACTTTGACCCGGCAACACTCCGAACTAAGATGGAGCTCGCCAATCCCGTTGGAACACCTTCTAGCAAAGTCTTCTACTTCTCTGGGTGTACCTGCGTGGCATGAAACGCAGCCCCCGAAGAAAAGGGGGTCAGTACGGAATATGTACTGAATATGTAAAGCGGTAACAAATCATAACCACAGCTTAATTTAGGAGAGAAGAAATCACAATCAAATTCAATACCTGCAGCCTTCGCTGGAGAAGCATAAATGTATACACGAGGTCTCAAAATAATCCTTAAGTAAATAATGCAAGCGAATACACATTCTTTAAGCAAACGATGCAATCTAACACACTTGCCGCTTCCGACATGCTAACCAAATAGTCCCTTCGGACGGCCGCTTCCGGCATAGTTATGATGGCCCCTTCGGGCAGCCGCTTCCAGCTTAATAACAATGATGGCCCCTTCGGGCATGCCGCTTCCGGCATAATAATAATGATGGCCCCTTCGGGCATTCCGCTTTCGGCATAATAATAATAATGGCCCCTTCGGGCAGCCGCTTCCGGCTTAATAATAATGATGGCCCCTTCGGGCATGCCGCTTCCGGCATAATAATAATGATGGCCCCTTCGGGCAGCCGCTTCCGGCTTAATAACAATGATGGCCCCTTCGGGCATGCCGCTTCCGGTATAATAATAATGATGATGTCAACACAACTTAATCCACGAATATCCATACAAAGAAATGATGCTATGGAGTGTAAACATAACTCGTAAATGAAACGAAATAGTAAAATCTCGCACCCCCCCTTCGGAGTGGTTTTGAAAATCTAAATAGTAAAATCTCGCACCCCCTTCGGAGTGGTTTTGAAAATCTAAATAGCAAAATCTGGAGTGGTTTTAAAAATCTAACTTTATGTTTCCTTTAGTATAAAACAAATTTTTTTCTCGAAATTATTAGTAAAACCATATGCACAACTCAATTGGCATAACATAAACTGGGGCCATATGTTATATAGCACGCTCAGACATAAGCTGAGGCCATAGCACACTCAGAGATCAGCTGAGGCCATAGCACACCCAGACTTAAGCCGAGGCCATATGTTATATAGCACGCTCAGTCGCGTCATGAAATCATTTAGAAAAAAAAACCATTATGGACGTCATGTATGAAATCAAACCCTTTTCATTTGTCTCCTTCGAGACTCGCAAATTTAAATGTAAAATGCATAGGTAAGAGAAAGACCTTATGAATGTCCCCTTCGGGATTTAGACTGCATTATGAAGTCGCACAACTTGAGAATGCCCCTTCGGGCTTAAGAGGTCAAAGAACTCAGGATATCCTACATCTAGGAATGGATTCATTATGGATATCGTTACGCTACGTTTCCAAAACAATCCGAGATAGCATATGAAAATTAGGAACGTTATTCATCATAGGAACCTCTACGAACGTTTTAAAGCAATCCGAGACTGTCTACGAAAGTTAAGGACATTAACACTTATAGAACTCTTTAAAAAAAACAAGAATCTCTTTATGCTTTGTTCGTTATTCAATCATATGATAATCTCGACTATACTAAGCATACTCACATCAAGAAGTGAATAAGAATCGTAAACAAGCTCGGAATCAAGAATAGAGTTACCCCAAGATACGTATCATAACTTACTTAGCTCTAGGACATGCCAAAAGAAAGAAAGGGTAAGCCTTACATACCTTACCCGCTTCCTACACTAATCCTAACATAAATCTTTGGCTTCGCAAGATCTACAACAATATTAGTACATACCAAGCATTAGCTATAGATACTTAGAAGTTCAATCTTCAACCAACACTTTATTTGCAGAAATTTTGGCAGCATTTCCCATGTAAATACAACCATCCCCGAGAATCCAACTCGGCCAAATTATCAATCAAGATGAATGGTTTGCTTGTTCCAACAACCACTCCACGTTAATGAGGGCCCTCCAATTAGTTGAATTGCTATAAGAAAATATTTTTTTGATCTAAATTTTTGGATCTTAATTTTTGAGCACCATGGTCGAATGACCCTTGTCTTATTTTTCTCCAAGATTCTACAAGTTACTAAGGGGGTGAAGATGATGAATATCAGTAAATTGTCTTCTTTCATCAACTTATATTATACATCCATGTGGGCCATAGCCCACACCACATCACATGGCCACTTGGCCCATTTATTTTCAAGAATTATTAACTTTCTATAATTCACTTTCATCCCCAAGTTTTCCTTAATATTTCCATGAGCCACCTTGTGAATTTCCCTTTTTACCCCTAGCCTTTCTTAATATTTCCACATCAATAATTTTCACAACCAACTTGTGTGTTAAACAAGATAAAAAATATGGCCTTGCCCTTAACTTCTCGCAATTATCTTGAAATATCCGAATGCACAAAATACGAAATATAACATCCTTCCCCCCTTTAGAACATTCGTCCTCGAATGTTCAACTGATCTTATGGGGTTTTATAACACTTCGAGGAGATCTCTTTTATAGCTATCGCATACAGCGCATTCTTCAATCCACATATCCGCTTTGGAAATTCAGATTACCTGTAGGCATAGGGAATAAGTGGGGGTACTTCTTCTTCTTCATCTTTACTTTGGCTTTCCAGGTCATTTCCTCTCTATTATTGTTTCGCCACAGTATCTTAACAGAAGCCACGTCTTTGGTACGCAATCTTCACTTGACGATCCAGTGTGGCTATAAGCTACTCCTTTATTTTCATGTCCGCCTCGTCCTATGCGACCTCTTAAGGTTTCCAGCCATTCCGTACACTCTAATTTCCCTTAGACTACTCTAGCTTCCCATTTGTCTCTTATGTCTAAATCTATAGGATTTCTTGCACACTTCCCAGGGGGTCACCCATCCTAATATTTCTCTCAACTTAGCATGCTTAACCTTGAAACTTCGATGAAATTCAGTGCATTAATGCCGATATAATCGCATCCACCTCACCGCATGGCCTTCATCACATGATCTGGAGCAAGTCGAAGTCTTACAGATTCCGAGACATTTTCGTAATACGTCCTTTCCTTTACAATTACTATTTTACCCTTTTCAATCTTCAATATTCACTTTCACTTTCACCCCCCCCCCCCCCAACTTTACCTTTCAATCATATTTCAATATTATTACCTTATCCAACATGCCTCTTCCGCACCGTTACTTACCACTGTACCTTGTAACTGCTAATGTCATCGGTCGCTTCCTTCTGTCGATGTCGTCCTTTAGCTGAAATCAAAGGTTAGTACAAGGGACTTCATTTCCTACGACTGGGCTCTATCGCACGATCTTAGATATGAAAGAAAGAATGACACCCTATTAATGTCTCGTAGCCTCCTGTTTATAGATGTGGTGCACAACACACCGATAAACAAGACTCTACTAGACACGACTTTGCAGACAACCCCTAGGACGACCTGCTCTGATACCACTTTGTCACACCCTAATCGTGATAGGGCATGATGGGCACCCGACTCTCATCAGAATCGAGCGAACCCTTAGACGTTCGCTTTACCAAAACCTATCATTTTAAAAAAATTTAAAAACATGGAACTTTTCCAAATAGAGATCGTTGTCTTTATACAGATTATGAAAACATTCAATCAATTTTGTACTTTTTACCAACTGAGGTCATCTGAAAATACATACTCCTTTAACCTTTACAAATGATTCGCACTTCCCGATGCCCTATCCACAGGACACTGCTGCAAAGTCTCTAACATATACAAACTACCATAACATACGTACTTTGACCCGGCAACACTCCGAACTGAGATGGAGCTCGCCAATCCCGCTGGAACACCTTCTAGCAAAGTCTTCTACTCCTCTGGGTGTACCTGCGTGGCATGAAATGCAGCCCTCGAAGAAAAAGGGGGTCAGTACGGAATATGTACTGAATATGTAAAACGGTAACAAACCATAACCACAGCTTAATTTAGGAGAGAAGAAATCACAATCAAACTCAATACCTGCAGCCTTCGCTGGAGAAGCATAAATGTATACACGAGGTCTCAAAACAATCCTTAAGTAAATAATACAAGCGAATACACATTCTTTAAGCAAATGATGCAATCTAACACACGTGTCGCTTCCGACATGCTAACCAAATAGTCCCTTCGGACGGACGCTTCCGGCATAGTAATGATGGCCCCTTCGGGCAGCCGCTTCCGGCTTAATAACAATGATGGCCCCTTCGGGCATGCCGCTTCCGGCATAGTAATAATGATGGCCCCTTCGGGCAGCCGCTTCCGGCTTAATAATAATGATGGCCTCTTCGGGCAGCCGCTTCCGGCTTAATAATAATGATGGCCCCTTCGGGCATGCCGCTTCCGGCATAATAATAATGATGGCCCCTTCGGGCAGCCGCTTCCGGCTTAATAACAATGATGGCCCCTTTGGGCATGCCGCTTCCGGCATAATAATAATGATGATGTCAACACAACTTAATCCACAAATATCCATACAAAGAAATGATGCTATGGAGTGTAAACATAACTCGTAAATGAAACGAAATAGTAAAATCTCGCACCCCCCCTTCGGAGTGGTTTTGAAAATATAAATAGTAAAATCTGGAGTGGTTTTAAAAATCTAACTTTATGTTTCCTTTAGTATAAAACAAATTTTTTTCTCGAAATTATTAGTAAAACCATATGCACAACTCAATTGGCATAACATAAACTGAGGCCATATGTTATATAGCACGCTCAGACATAAGCTGAGGCCATAGAACACTCAGAGATCAGCTGAGGCCATAGCACACTCGGACTTAAGCCGAGGCCATATGTTATACAGCACGCTCAGTCGCGTCATGAAATCATTTAGAAAAAAAAAACCATTGTGGACGTCATGTATGAAATCAAACCCTTTTCATTTGTCTCCTTTCAGACTCGCCAATTTAAATGTAAAATGCATAGGTAAGAGAAAGACCGTATGAATGTCCCCTTCGGGATTTAGACAGCATTATGAAGTCGCACAACTTGAGAATGCCCCTTCGGGCTTAAGAGGTCAATGAACACAGGATATCCTACATCTTGGAATGGATTCATTATGGATATCGTTACGCTACGTTTCCAAAACAATCCGAGATAGCATATGAAAGTTAGGAACGTTATTCATCATAGAAACCTCTACGAACGTTTTAAAGCAATTCGAGACTGTCTACAAAAGTTAAGGACATTAACACTTATAGAACTCTTTAAAAAAAACAAGAATCTCTTTATGCTTTGCTCGTTATTCAATCATATGATAATCTCGACTATACTAAGCATACTCACATCAAGAAGTGAATAAGAATCGTAAACAAGCTCGGAATCAAGAATAGAGTTACCCCAAGATATGTATTATAACTTACTTAGCTCTAGGACATGCCAAAAGAAAGAAAGGGTAAGCCTTACATACCTTGCCCGCTTCCTACACTAATCCGAACATAAATCTTTGGCTTCACAAGATCTACAACAATATTAGTACATACCAAGAATTAGCTATAGATACTTAGAAGTTCAATCTTCAACCAACACTATATTTGCATAAATTTTGGCAGCATTTCCCATGTAAATACAACCATCCCCGAGAATCCAACACGGCCAAATTATCAATCAACAATCCGAGAATTCAACTCGGCCAATTTATCAACAACAATCCCAATAATCATGCCAACAACATTAATAATCAATTCAAGATGCATTCTAACATTTACAACCATTGTCACACAATTCAACGGCATTTCATTTATATTCAATTCAATCACGTATAGTCAAGCTAACACCAATGATTTCACATTCAAGTGCTAATCCGACATCATTCTACATGATTCAAGAACGCTTCAAACAATCCACACAATATTCAAAACAACTCAACCAACATACCACTTCACCCGAAACCTTCCAAATTCAACAAGAACAATAACAACATATTTCCTTCTTTCAAATTCATAAACTACACCAACAATCTACATTAACAACTTCATTCTCATAATTACAAGAAATCATACTAAAATCACATTAACTTCTACAACACCCACAAACAATTTCAATGCCAACTTAAACCATTAAATCTTCATTTGCATAATAGAATCCATAACAACAACAATTAAAGATACTAGATAAAATTAGTTCATTCCTTGCCATACCAAACAACCCATGTTCGGCCACCACCCCACACACCCAATTTCATGGTTTTCATCCATTTCCACCCACTTCAACATGTACAAAACATTCACAACATATGAAAAAGAGATTAAACCTCACCTTTTTCACTACCTTTCTTAGATTGGCTAAGGTTGTAGATTACAACAAGATGAATGGTTTGCTTGTTCCAACAACCACTCCACGTTAATGAGGGCCCTCCAATTAGTTGAATTGCTAGAAGAAAATATTTTTTTGATCAAGATTTTTGGATCTTAATTTTTGAGCACCATGGTCGAATGGCCCTTGTCTTTTTTTTCTCCAAGATTCTACAAGTTTCTAAGGGGGTGAAGATGATGAATATGAGTAATTTGTCTTCTTTCATCAACTTATATTATACATCCATGTGGGCCATATCCCACACCACATCACATGGCCACTTGGCCCATTTATTTTCAAGAATTATTAACTTTCTATAATTCACTTTCATCCCCAAGTTTTCCTTAATATTTCCATGAGCCACCTTGTGAATTTCCCTTTTTACCCCTAGCCTTTCTTAATATTTCCACATCAATAATTTTCACAACCAACTTGTGTGTTAAACAAGATAAAAAATATGGCCTTGCCCTTAACTTCTCGCAATTATCTTGAAATATCCGAATGCACAAAATACGGGATATAACAGTTTATCCATATCATGTCTATTAAGATTGTAGACTTTGTTCTCCTGTTCATTTCCTGCATCATGTGTGAAGATCACCTAAACTTTAAAATATGATCCATAAAAAATGGTAAGGACGGTTTGCTTATGCATAGGAGACATAGTCTTGATGAGGGTTTTGTATGAATAACTCTACATGTCTTCTGTGAATGCCAAATCTGTTGTCCTTCTCTGTTGTATTGTACCATGTACTGAAGCTGGTTTACCCTATGCTTATATGATTTTACTTGATTTGCCATACCAACTTGATCCAATACTGCTTAGGACATTGCTACCTCTATATGCCTGTTTATGTGCGATTGTTTGATTTAGCCTAGCTTTGGACATATTATGTCCAAGTATGTCACTTCTTCCTCTGTCTAAGTCATATTTAGCTATCTTGGCTTTGGTTCATAAGAGTAGTGTATCTGCTGAGACTATCCATCTCTTCTCTTCTTATTCTCATATGTTCTTATTGATTTATGATTGTTCTACAACTGTGTATATTAGACCTGTCCTATTTACTCCAAGCCATGTATGTGGATATATGGATCTGTGTCTTCCATGGCTGTATTGGTTGAGAGAGGCAGTTTAGGTGGGAGGGGGCTTGGTTTGAACCTTCCCCTAGTGACCAGCCATGCGAGAGGTTCATGAAACCGCTTGGAACTTGTGTGGCATCAAGAATAAGGGAGGTGATGACTTTGCCTTCCTACCACCCAGGTTTGAGTTGAGTTTAAGGACATGGAAATACATATGCACATTATGTGAGCTTGTGAATAAATAGGACATTATGCTTGTATGTGTGTATATTTGTGTATATGATAAGAGTTATGAGTGAATAGGGTACTGTGTATGTACTTGTGTATAGCTATAACTGTGATAAGACCAGTAACTATAAACTAATCGGGGTCTTTGTTTCTTTCCTTCTTCATTGCATGGCCATTTGGGTCGAGGTCCAGCCACCCTATTGGGTCAAAGTCCCAATAGGGAAATTCCTTAAACATTCGTTAAATCTAGGAAGAAAAGAAAGAAGGGAAGCTAATATATTGAAGCCCCAACCATGGGCGAAAATGACTCGAAGGCCCAACCATGGGTGAAAATGGTTACCAGGGGTTTGTTACACCTCTAGTCTACCTTCCTTATATTATTTATGCCATTTCTACTTGCTTAAAACATTTTTTTTCTATATCGTATTCATACTTGTAAAACCCCATAGTATTATTGGAATCGTTTATTTTTCGAATTAGGCATCTTAGGCAAACGGTGCATATGCCGTTTAGATGACTCTAGATCCTTAAAACAATTCTTTTGAAAAATATGAAAAAAAAACACATATTGATTTTGAAACTTAAAATGGGAAGCAAACTGCATCTGCTTTTAATAACAACAAGACTAAAGAGGTTTTTTTAAGGACAAAATAGTATGATGCATTGTTCAAGACTAAATAGGATAAGTAAATTAGACAAAAATCCTTTGCAATGATAAAACACAATTTCTGGGTTTTGAGTTGGCAAAATATGGTAGTTTGGGCTAGAGTCCACCTAAGTTCTTTTTAAGAAAAACCAGATGTTCAAAAATATTCTTGGGCTAGAGCCCATATAGCTTTGTCTTTTGAAAAACCAATGATGTAAATTATTTTTTTTGGGCTAGAGCCCACTTGACTTTTTCTGGTATAAATCTATGGTTAAGAAATTTTGGGCCAAGGCCCACATTTTAAATAACTGAATAAGGTATTTGGGCCGGAAACGATTAAATAAAACAAGTGGACTTCAAGCTGATTTTTTTTTCTTTTTTTTTTTTCTCCTTAAGTAAATCTGGGACTTTACCCAGAAAAATGTCGAGCATCTTTTAAAAAGATATATAAGTCGTTTGGCCATAAAACTCATTTCGTTTTTTTTTTCAAAGAATAATGTTCAATATGTCTAAAATTATAAAAAACTGCTTTTTGGCAAACCAAACGTTCAAATTTTATACACCCATAGTTGTAAAGTTTTAGACAAGGATGTTCTAGAAATGTATTAAACGGATTAACCCGCTCCATGTATGAGTCAAGCATGAACAAAACCTATTCATCCCAGATTATAAAACAAAAAGCTTTCTATCTTTTATGGAAAAACTACTATCCTTATATATAAAATGAACTGGTTGTATCCGGATATCATAAATCTGAATCTAAATACCCTATACATAAAGGGAATATATTCAATTCTTTTCAAAATGATATGCAAAAAATGACAATATTTTACGGGAAATAAACACCAAATAAACAGTTCATGCAAATACTCACACATTGAAATTCGAAGGTCAACTGTATAGTACAGATCCTTAATACTAAGATGCCTAACACCTTCGCTAGGGGATCACCAGATGCCTTGCCTAGAACTTTGGATTAAAAAGGATTTTTCATGGTGCATGAATAAACCCTTCAAAACTAGTTTTTCCTAATTTCCTAAAAATTAGGTGGCGACTCTTTTAAAACAAAGTCCGAAAGAGCACCAATGAGTTCGAAGTAGATTTTTTGAGCGCTAACCCCGCCCGTAAAAATGCGAACAGTTACAGATGGCGACTCCGCTGGGGACTTGAAGGTTCTAACCATAAAGATTCCAATATAATGTGGGTATATTTGCTTTAACTGTTTATGTGTTTACTTTCCCTCAATTATCAATTGTCATTGCATGCATATCATAACTCCTCCATTCCTAGCATTTATTTTACACTTTTTTCCAAAGGCGACTTCGCGGAGCACGCGGTCGTACCTTTACTATAAAATTAAAATATTTCTTTTGGAGCTGTTATGAGGCAGGGTTGGTTCATGGTCGTCTAACAGCCCTAACGGTTCAGCCCCAGTTGTCCGGTTGGGTTCACGGTCTTTTATAAAAAGCCCACTCTAGTAAAACTAGGATAGAGCTAAGCCAAATCCCTACTGAACTAGAGCATTCATACCTAGACAAGCTTTGGGTATCTCAGACCTACCTAAAGCTCATTAAGAGAGATCGCTCCGTGTTCGGACGTCTATGACCCGAAGAGCACCGCATCTCATTTATGTGCTGTGTGGAAGCATGTTTTGTGCCTATGTGATGAACCATCGACCATGTGGAGATAGGGGCATCTTAACTGTGTTCTGTTTTGTAGATGGAAAGCCGAATCCATTTTGACGTAGTTGACGAGGCTCCGGATCTATTGAGAGTTTGGTGGGAGTGGTTAGGTGATACCTACAAAAAGATAATTAGCTACACTCTAGGTCACCTACCCTCTATCATGACGATGAAGGGTCATCCAGAACTAATAGAGGTACTGGCCGGACATTGGGACGATAAGAAAATGTTGTTTCGCTTAGGTGAGATTGAGATGACCCCGACCATGGAGGAGATTAGGGATGCCATAGATAGCAATGGAACCTATCTAAGGAGATGACAAAAACCAGATCACCACCTGTTATTTCCACAGAGGCCCACAGTTGGCCAAATCATGAAGTTTCTTACACTGACTCAGGCGCCCTGGGCGCGAGGACCCACTGTAGCTTTTAGAGATCTATATTGGAGATTCGGGGATGTCACCGGTTATACTTTGTATCACAACGAGTTCAAGAGTAGAGAAGAGTGGGAAGCTGTTAGACCTTTGGCGTTCGCCATAGCTTTGCTAGGCACTATGGTGTTTCCACAGGACGAATCGTTGACCATAGACACCCGAGTGATCTACTTAGCCCACACTATCTCTTATGGTATAACCAAGGATCAGGAAACGAGGTATTTTGACCTGGCACCTATCATCTTGGCGGACATTTTTCTGGCTTTAGACAAATGCCGGAATCGCTTCTGATACTTTCAAGGATGTAGCATGTTGTTATAATGTTGGATTATCAAATACATCAACATGGCTAAGGAAGTCCAGTATCTGAGCAACCACAATAGGATAGACCGTCTTACAAATTATTATCCGAACCTTGGTTACATGTCCAAGGGGGCGTGGGCTCGCTTCTTTGAGAAGTTGACCGAAGATAGGGTCCAATGAATGTTTCCTGACTTCATATATGAAATTGTGGTTGTTCGGGGTAAGAATTATCCCTTTGTGCCATTAGCTGAGGTTCGAGAAATCTGTCCTTATTATCCATCTCGGGTTTTGAGGCAATTTGGTAGGAGACAAGTGATACCTCAGGTAGGAAATCCTGAGCAGTTAATCATTGAGCACACACAGCAGAAGATCAAGAACGTCGGGGTGATCCTCTGAGAATGGAATGGTCGCGTGAGTTGGGGTCCAGATACTTTAGCTCCAGGCAGGTTCGAGGCAGGGTGTGACCCAGGGTATCATGAATGGCTACAGGGGCACTTGGCCCATGCATCCATCCCAAGGCCCAAACTTCCTCACGATGCCCAGGAAGAAGAGCGTCTGAAGGAATGTTTGGAAAGCACGGATGAGCACTTAGACAAGATTCTAGAATAAATAGATCTGATGATAATCAGGGTG
The DNA here is from genome assembly GCF_019175385.1 of Lycium barbarum. Lineage (NCBI taxonomy): Eukaryota > Viridiplantae > Streptophyta > Magnoliopsida > Solanales > Solanaceae > Lycium > Lycium barbarum. Next base: position 64,273,670 of record NC_083337.1, read on the forward strand.
GATATGTACTAAGCATGTCTTCAGATTCAGACCACCCTTCAGAGGTCCAAGAAGGCCAAGACAAGCCAGGCCTCGACATCAGCTGCTGGAGGAGAACCTTGCTGATTTATTACTTTATTACAAGCCCCATATAGGCTTTATCATCTTTGTAATCCATTCGGGGAGATATTATTATTATTATTTATTGACTAATGATGATTTTTCGAGGCAACGGTTCACTTTCACAAATGGCACTTGCATGTTTCAAGCGATTAAGAGAGCCTTAACTCAAAAGGCTTTAGGAACGTGAATAGTATAAATGTCTACAAATTACATGAAGCTTGCTACGTGCTTCACATGCATATTTTCTATGTGTGTTGTTATATATTAAGGCTTGAATATATTTGATCCGATGATCTAAACTACATACCAAAAGGAAAACCCCCAAAGCCTAAAACTTACCCAAATTTTTCTCCATAAAAGGTTGACTTACAATGGCAAATCAAGGAGAACAAGAAACACGAACTCTGGGAGAGACAACTGAGATGCTGAGAGAGAAGGTACTACAAATAGAGAAGCACCTCCAAGAAATAGGGAGGAAAATTGAGGAAGTGGACAGATTACTGGATATGGTTAGGAACCAGCTAGAGGGCATACCCTAGGAACAATACTATAGGAATGTGCCAGAAGAAGTAAGGGGTTTGGTGCTAAATTATATACCTTTAAAGAGAAGGCCTATGACACCTAGAAAGGGGACCCTGAGAGAAGTGAATTAAAACAAAAGAGCTAGATCAGACCCGTGGGTGACAGAATCAGACTCGCAATAGGAGTCGGAGCCTCAACAGGAAGCCTCTGAACCCGTCAAGGAAGAAGAGACTCAGGATATAGAGGAAGAAGAATTAGAGACCGTCGACATAGAGGCTGAGGGAGAGGAAGAACCATTTGAGATGTTTCCTGAGTTTGCAGAGGAGGAGAATGATGCGAATGAGGAATTTGACTACTATGCCCCAACCAACGAGGAGTCTGACTTCTATGCATCGTCGCTGATGATAGTACCTGCCACCTCCACCATGGCATCTGAGAATTTTGGAAGAGCAGGCTCTTTTGAACCAGCCTGGTGGGGCATAGCCTTCAAAGCCCATTCCTCCCCATTCAGAATAACTCCATGGCCCGTCATGTGTAAGGAGGTATACGAAAGGATGGTCTCCACAGGAGTGCCTTGCACCACTAGGGCTAGGTTGCCGCTGCCCAAATTGGTGTATGCATACAAAAGGTTCCCTTTTCATCGCAACCAGGCCGGTTATACCTTGAATGAGTGCCTGGGGTTAAGGAGAGAATTGTAGCTTGATTGATGATAGGATCAATGGGACCTTGTAGGGGCCACACACCCTGCTAGTCCATGACTTATTATCCCTGTAGAAGGGTGTTGACACCTAATTTTCACCTCATAAAACGCGTATTTTAATTTTCAAAAATTTTCGAGTCCCAGACGGAGTAGGGATGCCTTTAAATTTTTTAAAAAAAATCAGAAATCCCGAGAAAATTGCAGAAATTGACGTCAAATCATTATCTGTCTAAAAAATAACAGTTGTAAGAAATTACGAATTATTTACTTTCAAAAATATAATTCAAAAGGGAGTACGTATCCCGTGTCACGACCCAACCCCGTAAGCCGTGACTGGTGCCCGACATGGACACCCGTATACATACTCTTTAGCTATATGTTCATTTCACATCAAACTCAATATGGATCTTATAACGACCAAACCATGGTCTCAGAACTGTCACATAAATATTCATATAAATGCAAGCCGACAAGGCTGCCATCATATAATAATATCATATGCAAGCCGACAAGGCCGCCATCATATACGAACATCATACCACAGCACATCGTATAGACACAGCTGAACAGAACCCATACACAGCCCACACATATGTCCACACACCTCTAAGAGTATCAATAGTAACGTAACATATGACGGGACAGGGCCCCGTCGTACCCTTAGTCAACATATGCATATATATATATATATATATATATATATATATATATATATATATATCCAAGAAGGATTTGTACCAAAATCTGGACTCCGGAACAACGGAGCTCTCCAAAATAGTAGAAGGGGAATCCTAAGCTGTCGGATCACCAAAGCGAGTATCTGCACCTGCGGGCATGAAACGCAGCCCCCCGAAGAAAGGGGGTCTGTACGGAATATGTACCGAGTATGTAAAGCATGAAACACAGTAAACGGGATCATAATTGAAATAAGAAGTACAGAAAATGAGTACAATAACCAGAATACCAAGTACTTGCTTTCGAAACATAAATTATGTATGTCAATATCATAGATCATATTCGGCCCCATTATGGGACTCGGTGAACATGGTCGCCACCCCGTCTCTGGCGCCATAACACAGCATACTCCAGAATATAATATAACTCCGTAACACAGCATAACTCCATAACACAGCATAACTTCATAACACAGCATAACACCATAACACAGCATAACTCCAGAATATATATATATATATATATATATTGTACCCGGTCCTTTAATGAGGGACTCGGCGAACAATACTGGTCGAATAAACCATCGATCCTGGGGAGGGGATACCTGTTTTTATTGTTACTTTATTCAGCTGCCTATAATCAATACACATCCGCAGCGACCCATCCTTCTTCCTTAAAAATAATACCGGTGCTCCCCAAGGTGATGTACTGGGCCTTATGAAGCCCTTTTCTAATAAATCTTTCAGTTGCTCCTTCAGTTCCTTCAGTTCTTGTCCGTTAAGGATTCCACTATTTCCGAGGTGAAGTCATATACACGCAGTACTCCTTTTATGCCTTATGCTCTTTTACCCTTGTTGCGTACCCAGCAGTGAGTTCTGACTTACTCAGAATCACACCAAGTTCATCTTAATAATGGTTTATCTTATCACCTTGTCGTCGTACTACACCTTTAAGTTTGTATCTATATATTTCCCTTTTATTTTATGCTCGTACTCAATTAATTACGTCTATCTTGGGTGTTTCCTTTATTATTCCCTTATCATTTCTCCAGTCCATGTCCATCTTTTATTCTGTGCGTGAGGAATCTCATGCTACCTCTGTATTCTCTGCATAATCTCTTTCTCTTTTTCAAAACGTATTATGTTCATCCCTATGTGTTCTTATCATCCTAGTCATTTTCTAGCACTTATTCTACCTCGTTGCTCTCCTTTCTATAGTTTGGTCTTTCACAGTTCCGTCACTTATATTACTCGTATTCTCAGTTACAGATGTCATAACTTATTATTGCACTGTTATCTCACTTTCTTCTTATTTCCTTCTTTTAATTAACTCCTGCTTTCCTTGTGCTCACTTTCACTTTCGTTATCACATAATCTCTACTCTGAACTTTCCCTATAAGACTTTATAAGTCTTTCTTATTCGTTATATAGCTCGCCTTTATACTTTAGTCACATAGGTCACGTCATATCTTTTAGTTACTTCCTCGCTAGGCTTTACTCATTTTCATAACAATCTCGCATATATCCTATTCGTAACCAATCCTATAGTGTAACACTTCTTAACCTTTTACCCTTTCTGGTCAACCTTACCCTTAATACCTCACAAGCTGTCTTATCAATACATTCGTATTCGTCACAATTCTTCCTCCTCCGTACTCTTGTCTCAATCATACTATTACTCCTTTTAACTATAGACTCATTGTAATTTATCCCTACCGATCAATTCAGTTGATATCTCAACATAACACTCTATTAAGATTCTCCAGCCTTTTCTAAATTATCTTAACATTTCCTTTTTACCATATTGATCTTGACCTCATAATTACTATTACCATCTATTCAGCAATTAACTTATTTCTCGAGGTCAGCCGTACTCGCAGCTTAGTCAAATCTTGTCATTACTACTGACAGAACCTTTCAGGACGTATTACAAACCTACATCTCATTCCCTTTTTATTTCTAGGAAAATTTTGGCAGAGTTTCCTCTGTATTTCTTCCTGCACGCAGGAAATACCAACAATGCCTCACAGGGCCAACAGGGCTCCCAATATCAACAACAATATGAAAATGATGAACATACCTCGTATGCCCAACTCAAACTGCACCTTTTATACTTTCCTGTTTTACTTTCTCTTTAAATTTTCAATTTTACATTTCAATCGTACTTCCATACCTTACTCGACATATATCATTCGTACCTTTGCTTACCTGCGTACTTTGTAACTTCTAATATCATCAGTCACTTTCTTCTGTCGATGTCGTTCATCAGCTGAAATCATGGGTTAGTATAAGGAATTTCATTTCCTATGGATTGGGCTCTATCGCACGATCTCAGATATGAAAGAAAGGTAACATCCTAATTGTCCTGTAGCTTCCTGTTTATAGATGTGGTGCACAACACACCGATAAACAAGACTCTACTAGACACGGTCTATAGAAACTCCGAGGATAAACCGCTCTGATACCACTTTTGTCACGACCCAACCCCGTAAGCCGTGACTGGTGCCCGACATGGACACCCGTATACATACTTTTTAGCTATATGTTCATTTCACATCAAACTCAATATGGATCTTATAACGACCAAACCATGGTCTCAGAACTGTCACATAAATATTCATATAAATGCAAGCCGACAAGGCTGCCATCATATAATAATATCATATGCAAGCCGACAAGGCCGCCATCATATACGAACATCATACCACAGCACATCGTATAGACACAGCTGAACAGAACCCATACACAACCCACACATATGTCCACACACCTCTAAGAGTATCAACAGTAACGTAACATATGACGGGACAGGGCCCCGTCGTACCCTTAGTCAACATATGCATATATATATATATATATATATATATATATATATATATATATCCGAGAAGGATTTGTACCAAAATCTGGACTCCGGAACAACGGAGCTCTCCAAGATAGCGGAAGGGGAATCCTAAGCTGTCGGATCACCAAAGCGAGTATCTGCACCTGCGGGCATGAAACGCAGCCCCTCGAAGAAAGGGGGTCCGTACGGAATATGTACCGAGCATGTAAAGCATGAAACACAGTAAACGGGATCATAATTGAAATAAGAAGTACATAAAATGAGTACAATAACCAGAATACCAAGTACTTGCTTTCGAAACATAAATCATGTATGTCAATATCATATATCATATCCGGCCCCATTATGGGACTCGGTGAACATGGTCGCCACCCCGTCTCTGGCGCCATAACACAACATACTCCAGAATATAATATAACTCCGTAACACAGCATAACTCCGTAACACAACATAACTCCATAACACAGCATAACTTCATAACACAGCATAACACCATAACACAGCATAACTCCAGAATATATATAGTGGAAGTGTGCACGATAACATACCCGGCCCGGGACTCGGTGAAAGATATATTGAGATATGCACGAGCAGAGTAGTGAGAAACTATATGCAATTCAAAACATTTTTAAGGACTCAATAGAATAGTGAACACGAACCATCGTTCGCAATTTCAAATAATAGTCATATCATATACCTTTCGGATGTCCCTGTGGATTATATCAAAATGGAACTTGAATCATATGTACATATCAATATATATATCAAAACATAAGTTATGGGAATCAAGATCAATAGCCATCCTAGTGGCTCTAGGAGTAGGAATTCCTTTGGAATCGTATATATATATCGTATATTCATTTCACAACGATCATGCCAAAAATAAAGAAGGGTTAGCTTCACATACCTTTTGCGCTTATTCGTCACACAATATGTATACGCTGCCCAATAATACTTCAACCTATATTAAGATGCCAACAACTACGTTTAAGTTACGGGGAGATTCAAAATGTATTCTAATGTTAGTAACTCCTTTCTAGATGTTTAGGCGACGTTTGCTCTTGTATCCAAACCAAGTACATACAACCAGCCCAACATCAATAATTATATGTTCAATATCAATCCGGACAGCCCACACAACATTCCAAACAGCCCACATTCATAACATGCAATAACGATTCACATACGGCTACGACATTCTCAAGTTACTTCTAATAGTTTGTAACCTTAATGTTTGCATGTAACAACTTATAACAGCCCATCCAACATACAATATGATGTATACTCTTAACTTATAATTAGTCTTTCCAACTTAATGAAAACACAAGTCCAAAATAGTCCCTAACCAACAACACATCCAAAACAGTCCCTAACCGACAACATAACAATGTTCGGAATTCTTGCAAACGTTTATGAACATACTAAGCCAACCACATACGATTTTTACACATCATTTCATGTCTTCTTTTCATATAATTTCAGTAAGTTATGACCAGCTATCCACACGACAAGTACAACATCAATTAATACGCAACTATGCTACATCGTCATTTCTATAATCCTTACAACAACTCACAAACGACTTTAGTTTCAACTCCAACCATTAAACACCTTCATTTACATCATAAATTTCATTATAATAACAATAAAAATATCAAGTAAAAACAGTTCACTAACTTCCTCACAAAACAGTCCACACACGGTTTCAACATGCTTCAACATCACTCACATAAAATCATAGATTCACTTTATTTTCATACTAACACAACTTCACCTTTAACCTTCCAATTCTTTTCATTCTTTTTACCATGAGATCTATGATAGTAACATCCATATTTATTAAAGAAAATTAGTTCATTAATTCCACCAAAACAGTCCCCTCGGCCACATAGTCATTCCAACACCAACATTCATGATTTTATACATGCGATTCATGTTCTTCAAGTTACAACCATACTTCAACATCAACACATATAACCTCATGGTTACTATCATGTTCCAACATCAACACACCTTATTTCATACATACAACTTATATCTACTCATCTACATCACCCTTAATGCATGGAAAAGAAAGTTAGATCTTACCTTGACAACTTGACTTCTCCACTTGGCTAGAGTTGGTGACTTGAGATGAAAATGGTTCTTGTAGCTCCAAAGACTATCTTCACGTTTTAGGGACCTTCTAAAGGGTTGAAACACCTTGTAAAATAATTTTTGGATCAAGACTCAAAGAGCTCAAAAATCAGCCAAGCTTGGCCGAATGCTCTCTCTCTCTCTAGGCTTAGGTTTTCTTTCTTTGTGTTGTGTAGTTGAAATGAATTGTGATGGATGATTTCTTGGTAATTATTTGGTTCAACTTTGATGCCTACAAGTTGGCACATGCTCCACTTATGGCATGAGTCACTCCTTTAACTTTACACCTAAAATTTTCTTTCTTTTCCCCTCTACTTTTGGCTATATGGCCGAATTTGTCTCCCTTTGTTTCCTTTCTTCTTCTTTCTTTTCAATTGTTTACAAGACAATCTCATGTGTGGTGAATGATTCACACACCACCCTTTGTCCATTGTAATCATTCCAAGATGAATGATCAATATTTAATGTGAAATGATCCCTCCACCATGTTATGTCTTCATAAAATAATGTATACTTTCATAAAGTAGTGGATGCTTAAATATTCAATTGCATGCTTCAACTTTTTCTCCTCCAATTTTCAGCCCTTGGCCGAATATACACTTGGTTATGAAGTGTATTTTAGTTGTCCACAATATATTGAAAATGTAGTGGATGAATCAACATTTAATTGCACATTTGTATGTCTTCCATTAGCCTTATTTTAGATGACTTTGAGTCATCCTTTTACCTTGGCACGTTGGTGTTCCTTCTTAGTTCATTGTTGTAACAAATTTTTACTTAACACCACAATTAAGAAATTCCTAATCTCCAATAACATTTTTATACTAAGTAAAATTTACAACCGATTAGTTCTAGTTTAGAAATTAAAAATCCGAGGTTTCTATCTCACGTCGATTCCTTCGCGAATAACTAGACGTATAAAATACGGGGTCTAACATCCCGCTCCATCTAACTCGGGAGAATTGTTAATTAAGACGACGTATGAATTACGGTTTATTTTTTACCGCACTTTTCACATGCTTAAATATTCCCTGGAACTATATCAATATTAGGCTTGTTTTGAAGCTAATATTTTAAATTTGCAAGTTTTAAATTTTATTTGCCTAAATAACTATGTTTATACGCATATTGTAATACTTGGTTATATTTTAACTTAGAATGGAGGAGGGGTTGAATTTAACTTTTTAAAAACTATAGGGGGAGAACTTATTAAAAAATAGGGGGTGGAAGTTTATTAAAGTAAACATTCCAACCCCCCCCCCCCCCCCCCCCCCATTTTTCATTTCCCACCCGACCTCTCTTCGTCTTCCTTTGAGACGATAATGGCGACTGACCTAAGGTTTCATTGCCGTCCGATTACAACCTTCTCCAAGGCCGTTTTGGGCTTGAAATTTTGGGGTTTTTTATCCTCATCTCTTGTTCTAGCGATTACCAGGTTAATTCGATTAAAATTCGTATTTTTCTTCCTAAAATCAATTAATTCTAGGGTGTTACTGTCACACCCTAATCTTGATAAGGCATGATGGGCACCCGACCCCATACTCAGAGCCGAGCGAACCCCATTAGTTCTCGTTACGTTCATAACCTCACTGGACTCTTAAGTTACGAATTGAAATGCATAATGAAAACTTGTCAAAACCATTCTTTTCGTCGTTCTCAAATCAAGTAAGATCTGTAGTCATATGGAATTTGTAACGTAATGCATAATAGTACGTCGGCATGCAGAGCCGCTTACAAGACTGACATCCTGTATACATGACTCTGTCTGCAAAGTCTCTAACATGCTATATACCATAACGTAGATACTCTGACTCGGCAACACTCCGGAAAGAAATGGAGCTCGTCAATCCAGCTGGAACATCTCCTAGCAATGTCCTCTACTCATCTGTATACACCTGCGTGGCATGAAACGCAGCCCCCGAAGAAAGGGGGTCAGTACGGAATATATACTGAGCATGTAAGGCATGAAATACAGTAAAGAAGATCATAACTAAAATGGAGATTTGCCCGAAACAAGTATGACTTTTAAAAACATCAATACATTTGCCTTATGAAATGAAAATCATGCATATTATCATCATATACCGTACCCGGCCCATTATGGGACTCGGTGAATAAGATCATGTCAGCATACTATCATATCATCATGTATGTATATACCGTACCCGGCCCATTTTGGGACTCGGTGGATAAGATCATGTCATCATGTCAGCATACTATCATATCATCATGTATGTATATACCGTACCCGGCCCTTTAGTGAGGGACTCGGTGAATAAAGTCATCATATGCCCTCCTGGCTGCCATCCCCGTATCATCATATCATCATGTCATCATATATATATATATATATACCGTACCCGGCCCTCTAGTGAGGGACTCGGTGAATAATGCAGTGACACTGTGCACGATAACATACCCGGCCCGGGACTCGGTGAAAGAGGTAACAACAGTATGCACGAGCAGAGTAGTGAGAAACCATATGCATATAAATCAATTTTTGGGACTCAATGGGTAAGTACACTACTCGACACCTGAAGGATCATAAACACGTTTCGAGTCAATCTAAGTTAGCGTAAGAAAGTTATGGACATTATTCACTACAGAAACCTCTACGAACGTTTCAAAGCAATCCGAGACCGCCTATGAAAGTTAGGGACATTAATTCTTATAGAACCCTTTTAGGAACAGGGACTCTTTATGCTTTGCTCGCTATTCAATCATACAATAGGCTTGAATATATTAAGTATGCTCATGTCAAGAAGTGAATAAGAATCGTAAACAAGCTCGGAATTAAAGAATAGAGTTACCCCAAGATGTGTGTCATACCTTACTTAGTTCTAGGACATGCCAAAGAAAGAAAGGGTAAGCCTTACATACCTTGTCCGCTTCCTAAGCTAATCCGAACTTAAGTCTCGGCTTTCCCAAGATCTACAACAACGTCAGAAGATAGCAAACATTATCTATAGGTATTTAGGAATCCGATTCCAAGCTAGCAATTCACCTACAGAAATTTGGGCAGCATTTCCCCTGTAAATTCAACCAACCCCGAGAATTCAACTCGGCCAAATCATCAACAACAATACCAACAACCAAATTAACAACTTCGATAATTAATTCAAAATGCATTCTAACGTTAGCAACCCTTTCTACATAATTCGACGGCATTTCATTTACCTTCAAGTTAACCACAACAACCCAACGTACAATCTTCCAAACTCAATAAGAACAACAACAACACATTCCTCGCTTCCAAGTTCATGAATTATACCAACAACCACACGTTAACAACATCATTCATACAAATATAAGAAACCATGCTAACGTCACATTAACTTCTACAACAACCCACAACGATTACAACTTCATTTTAAGCCATCAAACCTTCATTTTCATCATGGAATCCACAACAACAACAACCAAAATTACTAAATAAAATAAATTCATCACATCTTACCAACACAGCCCCTATTCGGCCACATCCTACACACACATATTTCATGAATTTCATCCATTTATATATACTACAACACTCACAAATCATCTCTAACACATAGAAAAGGAGATTAAACCTTACCTTTACCCTTTCACTTCTCAACTTGGCTAGGGTTGGTAAATTGCACAAATGAATGCTTTGCTTGCTCCAACAACTACTCCACGTTAATAAGGGCCTTCCAATTGGTTGGAATACTAGAAGAAAATTATTTTTCTCGATCAATTTTTATGGCATCAATTTTGCTAGCCATGGCCGAATGCCTCTATATTCTTCTTGAAGTTTATTGAATTGTGAAGATGATGAATATGCCTTGCTTTGGTCATCACTTATCTATATATATATACATGGCTCCTACAAATATAAAGTGGACACATGCCCCCACTCATGGCTTGAGTTAATTGGCCAAGCCATGGGTGGGACCCACTTAAGCCACACGGCCATGGTGGCTTTCATAACCATATTGTTTTTGAATTTTTCCCTTTTTACCACTAGCCTTTCTCATTATTTACATACCACTAATAACCAACTTGTGTATTAAAATAAAATCGGAAGGAAAATAATAGCCTTGCCCTTAACTTATCGCGATTATCTTGAAACATCCGAATGTACAAAATACGGGATATAACATCCTCCCCCCCTTTAGAACATTCGTCCTCGAATGTTTGACTAGTCTTACGGAGTCTTATAACACTTCGGGGGGATCTCTCTTATAGCTATCACATACAGTTCATTCATCAATCAACATACTCGCTTTAGAAATTTAGATTACCTGTAGGCATAGGAAATAAGTAGGGATACCTCTTCTTCATCTCATCCTCGGCTTCCCAGGTCATCTCCTCTCTGTTATTGTTTCGCCACAATACCTTAACAGAAGCCACGTCTTTGGTACGTAATCTTCTCACCTGACGATCCAGTATGGCTATAAGTTGTTCCTCGTAGGATAGCTCCTCTGTCACCTGAATATCATCTATGGGAAACGCTCTGGAAGGGTCCCCAATGTATTTACGAAGCATGGACACGTGGAAGACTGGATGCACTGCTTCTAAATCAGGTGGTAACTCTAATTCATAGGAGACCTTTCCAACCCTACGGACAATTTGATAAGGTCCAATATACCTTGGACTGAGCTTTCCCTTCCTGCCGAACCTCATTACACCCTTCATGGGTGGCACTTTCAGAAATACCCAATCGCCAACCTGGAACTCTAAGTGTCGACGTCGATTATTGGCATATGATTTCTGTCAACTCTAGACTGCCAGTAACCGTTCCGGAATGAGTTTCACTTTACCAACTGCCTGCTGAATTATATCTGGGCCGATTAGCTTAGTTTCGCTAACATCGAACCAACCGATCGGTGACCTGCTGTCACACCCTAACCTTATTAGGGTGTGATGGGCACCCGACCTCACATACGGAGCCGAGCGAACCCGCATACTCTGATTACACACCTAATTCCTTAGGATCCAGAAAATCAAATACGAGTAAAATACATATTAAACAGTAATTTTTTTTCTCTTACCGTTCACGATTAAACAAAAATCTGTAATCATATGAAATTTACTACATGACACAAAATGACGTATCGACTGGTGGAGCCGCTTACAAACTGACAACCATTACCCACAACGCTGTCTGCAAAGTCTCTAATACTGACCAGACATCACAGCATACATACTCTGACTCGGCAGCACTCCTGGAGGAAATGGAGCCGCCAATCCATTGGATCATCTTCAGCTAACCTCATCTATTCCTCTGTGGGTACCTGCGCGGCATGAAACGCAGCCCCCGAAGAACAGGGGGTCAGTACGGAGTATGTACTAAGTATGTAAGGCATGAGTACAGAAAACGGAACTATGACTGAAACAAATAAAACAACGTACAAATACCTTATCCAGAATATCAGACACTTATTATCCTTTTCTTCCAGACACAAATCATACTTACTTATGTCGCATGTCAGACGGATCACAGAATGTACAAAGTGCTCAGATGATGTCCTATAGCAGACGGAATACAGAACATACGGAATGTCGGAATGCCTACTCTCCAAACACAAGTCATGCATATCAGAATCGGATATCAAATCATATACGCGGTAACCCCGGGGACATATACCACGCCGGGAAACCGGACACATCACATCATGCATACGGTAACCTCGGGGACAAATAACACACCGAGGAATCGGTGAACGATGCCAAGGAATGTGCACGATAACATAGGAACGTGGTTACCACTCCTGCCATTGGCGCCACAACACATCATATTCCGGAAGATTTTCTCCGATCTCCGTCACACATCATAACATAACCACGGTACCCGGGGGCGGACAGATAACACAGCACCCCGAGCCCGGACACATCATACTTCGTAATATATTCTCGGTAACCGGGGACGGACATGTAACACAGTACCCCGGAACCGGACACATCATACTTCGGAATTCATATATGGAACCCGGCCCTCAACAAAGGACTCGACGAACCATCCGCACGATACATACCGGCCCGGGACTCGGTGAAGGGAGTCATAACATATGCACGAGAAGAATAGTGAGAAACCAAATGCACATAACTCAGACTCAATAGATTAATCAAACGTATTCTCAAAATGTCCATAACAGATTACTTATTACAGAATACTTATGTCAAATTACTTTTATCAGAACATTTCTATCAAAGTACTTCAATCGCTTTTACTCAATCAGAATACATGTTTCAAATTACTTGTCGCATAATCTCTCCTATTAGAACACTTATACCAAATACTCTCATCAGGATAGTTATGTCAAAATGTTCAGACCAACATACTTATATCAGGATATGGCTGTCAGATTGCTTAAGTCAGGATTCACCTATCCAGATTATTAGTTACCTACCTTAGGTAGGACATACAGATCACAAACAGACTCAGAATCACAGAATGGAATAACCCAAGGTACACATCAGTGTCATACCCTACATGGCTCTAAGACATGCCAAAATAAAAAAAAGGGTAAGCCTTACATACTTGTGCCGCGACCAACTGGCTATGCTCATTTGTGCAACTTGTTAGTCTTCATTCAAAGAACTCATCCATTCGCTAGATTCATTATCACATATTTGCCTTAACCTTTCAAACACATTCACTTATATTCTGCCGGAATTTCGGCAGCACCACCCCTGTAAATATACCAACCTCGAGAATATGGCTCGGCCCCAAATCAACAACATCAATCCGGGAATTTAACCCGGCCAAATCAACAACAATACTATTTCATCTGAAACCTTCAACGTCAATCCCAACCATACATTTACTTATCATTCGTAAACATTAATTTCGACGACACCCTTCATTCAATATCACATAATTCATAACGGCGACAGCTAGAATATCAAGCTACATCAATTTACCTTAACCTACCAAACAACACCATTTTCGACCACAATGACTTCTTACACATTTTTCATACAATTTCATCCATCTCTACACATTACAACAACAAGCACATGCTACATGAAATTTCACTCACCCTTTTCCATAAAATAACCATAACATTAAATAAAATTCACCCATGATTTCAACATAATACACAATATACACGGCCATACACTATATATATATATATATATATATATATATATATATATATATATATATATATATATATATATATATTTCACGGCCACACATCAAACACACATACTTCCATATACTTCATCCATTTCTCTACTTTGCACCCAACAATAATCAAACTACTAAGTAAAAAAATATCATTTCATCTTTCTACACACACCCATGCATTCGGCCAACACGCACACAACCATATTTTCAAGGACTTCATTCACTTCCACATTCCACAATCATCCACAAGCCACACACATCATATAAAAATCAAGATTGAGTCTTACCTCTTCCAAGCAACTTCTCCCACGGCTAGCTCCCCAATTACGCAAACAGATGTTTTTCTTGCTCTAACAACTACTCCACGTCGAAGAGGACCTTATAATTAGTAGAGAGACAAGGAGAAAGAAATTTTCTCCATTGCATCCCCAAGGACCAATTCGGCCAGCCCCTATGGCCGAATGGTTGCTTCTCTCACTTCTTCTCTTTCTCTTAATATTTCTAGAGTTATAATGTGGTGGTTTTGGTCTTTATTTTCAAGACTTGGTTATATTTATATATACAAGGGGCACATGGTGTCACATGCCCTTATTTTCTTTCTCAAAATTTCCTCAATTCTCTAGAGTTTTCTTGAAATTAAGAAGACTAAATTTTTCTTTTTTGCAACTTTAGCCCCCCCATTAAGTTAAAATGTGGACTTATGCCACACACATGTGACACACGGCCAAATGGCCCCCTTTCAAGAACTTTCATGACATTTTCGTGACATTACCATTTTGCCCCACGACTTTTCTCAATATTACCATTTTGCCCTTAACTTTCTACACCATTTTCATACTAGTAATAGTCATAAATAATACTCATAACAACCCGTACATGAAAATGATTTCTTAAGAAATAATCTTGCCCTTTATTTCCCACGTCGACTTTGAAATTTCCAAACGTACAATATGCAGGCTATTACACCTGCACTTCCTGCCATACAGGGCCTCATACGGCGCCATCTGGATGCCAGTGTCACACCTTAATCTCCCTAGTGTGTGATGGGCACCCGACCCTTACTTAGGGCCGAGCGAACCCTCTGACTCTTAATACACACATAACTTCTTTGGACTTTTAAATCAAATAAGCATGAAATACATAATAAGGCTTTCAGAAATCTTCTCTTTTTCTTTGTTTATCAAATCCAACAAAATCTGTGATTATATGGAATTCATATCATAACACAAACTGACACATCGGCTGATGGAGCCGCTTACAGAACTAATATTCTATACCCACAACTCTGTCTGCAAAGTATCTAACATTAATCACACATCATAGCACATATACTATGACTCGGCAGTACTCCAGGAACAAGTGGAGCTTGCCAACTTCACCGGAACATCTTTTGTAATATCTTCCACTCATCTGGGTGTACTTGCGTGGCATGAAACGCAGCCCCCGAAGAAAGGGGGTCAGTACGGAAAATGTTCTGAGCATGTAAGGCATGAAATATAGGAAACAGAATCATGACTGAAATAGAGAATGACCAAAATCATGTATGACCTTTTAAAACATCAAAGTACTTGGCTTTTTAAATGAAAGTCATGCATATCCATATCATATGTCACGTATGCAGATAACGTGTCCCGGCCCTCCAGTGAGGGACTCAGTGGATGAAATCATACATGTCCACACCATACATCATATATGCGTAACGTGTCCCGACCCTCAAGTGAGGGACTCGGTGGATAGAATCATGCATGTCAACATCATATATCATGTATACATATAACGTGTCCCGACCCTCTATTGAGGGACTCGGTGGATACATATAACGTGTCCCGGCCCTCTTTTGCGGGTCTCGGTGAATAAATCATCATATGCCATCCTGGCCACCATCCCCATATCATCATGTACATATACATATAACGTGTCCCGGCCCGCAAGTGAGAGGGACTCGGTGAACAATGCAGAGGAGTGCGCACGATAACAAACCCGGCCCGGGACTCGGTGAATAGACATATTAAGACTTGCACGAACAGGGTAGTGCGAAACCACATGCACATAAATCAAGACTCAATAGATACGTACACTTACCGACATCTGAAGGCTCAGAAACAAGTTTCGGGTCAATCCGACTTAGTATGAGAAAGTTATGAGCGTTTGAAGTACAGAACCTTCTACGAACATTTCAAAAGCCATTTTTGAAAAATCGAAGCAACAGTCATATCAAGTACCTTTCGAATATCGTATGGATCAAATCAAATATAGCTTTTTGGAATCATATATCATATATGCACATAACAGATTCATGCATGTATACTCATAGAACATCATACAGTGTATTGCTGCGGAACGTGCAGCCCGATCCATAAATATATATATATATATATTGCTGCGGAGGAACGTTCGGCCCGATCCAAAGCTGTATGCAAAAGTTAGAAACATTAATACTTACAGAACCGTTTTAAGGACATGAACTCTTATACTTGGCTCGTCATTCAATCATGCAATAACCTCAACCATACTAGTATGCTCATATCAACAGGAAAATAAGAATCGTAACACGTTCGGAACATATCCAATAGAACATTGGAATCATAGATTCGTGTCAGACCATATGGAGCAGCTTATGGAAATAAAAAATAGTGGCCATCCTAGCGGCTCTAAGAATAGGAATCTCTTTGAAATCAAGCATATACATCATATATTGGTTCATAGGGATCATGCCAAAGGAAAGAAAGGGTAAGCCTTACATACCTGCTCCACGCCCTATTAGCTACGCTTATTTATCCAAGCTTGCTAGTCTACATACAAAAGAATTCACATAATCATTAGATTCATTGTCATTCACTTGCCTTATCTTCTCAAATAATTTCACTTATAATCTGCCGAAATTTCGGCAGCATCTCCCCTGTAAATACACCATCCCCGAGAATCTAACTCGGCCAAATCCTCAACAACAAATCCGAGAATGCAACTCGGCCAATTTATCAACAATAATCCGAGAATTCCACTCGGCTACATTATTAACAATAATCCGAAGTCTTCCAAACTTAGTAAGGACAATAACCACATTGCTTTCTTCCAATTCATGATCTACACCAACAATCTACATTTTAACAACTTCGTCAATCAATTCAAAATACATTCTAACGTTAGTAATTTCTTTTACATAATTCGACAACACTTTTCTTATATCCAATTCAATCATAACAACCAACTTACAATCTTCCAAACTCAATAAAATCAACACATTTCTCCCTTCCAAATTCATGCATTATACCCATAACTACACGTTGACAACATTATTCCTACAAGTATAAGATTTCATGCTAGTGTCACATTAGCTCCTTCAATAATCCCACAATGATCACAACTTCATTTCAAGCCATTATATCCTTATTTTACATCATGGAATTCACAACACAACAATCAAACTACAAAATAAAAAATCAATTCATCACATCTACACAACATGCTCTACATTCGGCCATGACCCCTATATCCCTATTCCATGAATTTCATCCATTTCTACCTTCTACAATACTCACAAATCATCCATAAAACATGCAAGAGAAGGTTGAACACATACCTTTTTCCCCTTATCTCTTCACTCGGCTAGGGGCATATATTGCACAAATGAATGATTTAATTGTTCCAACAACTCCTTCATGTTAATTAGGGCCTCCCAATTGCTTGGAATACTAGAAGAAATAATTTTTCATGACCAAATTTTCCATGGCCAAATTCGGCCAACCCTTGGCCGAATACCTTGTGTTTCTCTCTTTCAAGTTTCTTGAATTTTTTATGAAGAGTAAGTCTTGCTTGGTAAGCTCTCTCTCCCATATATATATATATATATATACATAGCTCCTTCCAATACCATTTGAACACATGTCTCTTTCTTGAAGTTGCTTAACTATTAAAATAAGATGACTAACTATTTTATTTTTGTCATCACTTTTTTTTCTCTATATATATATATACACACGGCCAAAGTGGCCTCCTTCAAGAATTTTCTTGAAAATTTTGTGAAATTCCCGTTTTGCCCCTAGCCTTTCACAATATTACCATAAGCCACTTTGCGAATTTCCCTTTTTGCCCTTAGCCTTTCTCAATATTTTCACACTAATAATATTCATAAATAATATTCATAACAACTTGTACATTAAAATAATTTTTGAAAATGGTCTTGCCCTTAACTTATCACGACTATCTCGAAATATCCGAACGTACAAAATACGGGCTATAACATCCTCCCCCCCTTTAGAAGATTCGTCCTCGAATGTTCAACTGACCTTTTGGGGTGTCATAATACGTCGGGAGGGTCCCTTTCATAATTGTCCTGTCACGACCCAACCCCGTGGGCCGCGACCAGTGCCCGAGCTGGGCACCTATACGTACCCGATACCCCAAATTAGCATATTAACAGAATAATAATATAATAATAATATTAGTGGTCGCTACAAAATTTAGCAGCAAAGCAGACTTGGCACACATAGGCCGATAAGGCCATCACAGAACAGAATATCCCAAACATATGTACAGAACCCACACAGATGTATCCACAGACCTCTACAGAACATATCATAATCATAAGACGGGACAGGGCCCCGTCATACCCTGAACAAAGTACATATCCAGATAACAGTGACAGACTGTACCAAAAGATGGGCTCTGTAGAAGAGAGCACCCCAAATAGCAGAAATAGGATCCTAAACGTGTGGATCAGCGAACCTGTCGTCAGTACCTGCGCGGCATGAAAACGCAGCCCCCGAAGAAAGTGGGTCAGTACGAAATATGTACTGAATATGTAAAGCGGAATCACAGAAGTCAAATCATAATGGTTACAGAAAATGAGTACAGAATCCAGAGTGTCAAATGCATATTTCCAAAACAGACAGAATGCGTACAGAAACATATATCATATCATATCCGGTCCCTGACACGGGACTCGGCAGACAGAATGTGGCCACCCTCCCGACGCTGGTGCCACTATACAGAGGAATCAGAAAAAGGGGCGTGGCCCCGTATCATATAATGTCATATCAAAATGGCCATACAGATCATATCAGAATAGGCGGACATGGCACATCATACTCCACAGACCCATGTACGCGTATACCTTCCCCCTCACATCGGGACGCGGCGAACAATGCAGAGAATTACGCTTGACAACATATCCTGGCCCGGGCTCAGTGTGGGAAACATTGGGACATCCACGAATGGAGTAGTGAGAGACTAATGCAATTTAAAAATATAATAAATGTTTTCAAAGACTCGATGAAGCGTATCAAAGACAAACAAATCCAATGGGGTCGGACGGAATCATAATAAATGTATTTCGGATATCATAATAAATTACAGAAGTATAACTTTCCCGAAGTCATTCCGAGTGTCAAAATAATTTATAATATTTAACAGAATATTTAAAATATTATTCGTTAAGCGATTAGTAGGGTAATTAAAACATTTCTTTCAAAAATCGCTTAAAAAGGAAGCTTTAACACATTAGGGGCAAAACCGTAAATAGCGGGCCCGCCTTGGGACAAACAAGGCGGCGGGCTCAAATTGTGCCCTCTAAGCATATAGTATCACCTAAAAAGGTTATACAAACATTCTATGACTTTCTGAATAATTTAGAGCAAAATTGCATAATTTCAGAAAAAAGCGTATCAAAATGGTTCAATTCTACTGAAGGAAAAACTGAAATTTTGTCTTGCGGGTTCCGAGGGCCAAGAGGTCCTTCGAGGCCCGGATCCGACCCTAACACACTAGGGGCATGCCAAGGGAAGAATTGGGGTTGCTTTACATACCTTTCGCGCTCCTTAAGCCTTTCCAAACTCACTTCCCGTTTCGTCGAAAAACTGCAATTGGTCAAGTTTACCAATTGTGAATTATTAATGCCATTATTTCAACTTTAAGCATATTTGGCTACCGAAATTTCGGCAGCACTTCCCCTATACATATGACACCCCGAGAATTCAACTCGACTATAAATCATCAACAACAACCCAAACGACAACAACAATATCAACAATGAACATTAAAAACACAAATATCCTTCAACTAGTCATTTTTCTCACAAGTTGACATAATCTTCAATTCAACCCAACTTTCAACTAAGATCAATAGTTTCATATTCAACAACCATCATGATCATCACCATATAGTTCTAGAAACATTTCATATCGTTTTCCTTAATATATACACTCGATATACATGATATACAATCTTCCGCCAAAATCATAACTTATACAAAACATCAAATCTTTGGCATACAACTTCATAACAAGTTTCCAACTTCCAAATTCATCAATGGTCATCACAACTAACAACCAAACAACTTCATTTCCTTAATGTCGGAAAAACCATACTAAAACGACATAAGTTTCTACATTCCAATTCAATACAAACTTATATCATTCTAACTTCATTTACATATCAAGCATTACAACAACACTCCAATACTCTAAACAAACTTAATCCATTTCATTCCCAAGTCAAATATACCACACGGCCATATGCTATTTTTCTCCATTCAATCAAATTTATTCCACTTTCATTCTCAACATAAATTCCATCACATTCACAACTAGAATACAACATGAATTCTATACATTTTTGGCTATACAATATACAAATACACATGGCTACACATATATACCACACACCCACTTTGCAAACTTCCATTTCTCCATACAATCAACACATTTCTATATACTACAACCCAAACAAAACTCCATAACACAAGAATAAAGGATAAATTCTTACCTTTTCCTCTAGTCTTCTTTACTTGAATTTGTGATCACTTTGGTGAACCAAGGCCTCCTTTCTCCAAACCAACTACACCAAGTTGAAGAGGGGACTCAACTTAGTAAGGAAACCACAAAATACAAATTT
The DNA here is from genome assembly GCF_019175385.1 of Lycium barbarum. NCBI lineage: Eukaryota > Viridiplantae > Streptophyta > Magnoliopsida > Solanales > Solanaceae > Lycium > Lycium barbarum. The sequence goes on from NC_083337.1 coordinate 64,294,639, forward strand.
TTAACACAAGATTTTTGGTGGTGAATTTTCCACACCAAACCCGAAATGCCTTCTTTTTTTTGCTCTTGTTTTGCTCTTCTCTTCTAAGTCTCTTGAACCTTCTAAGGGATAGTGATCCCTTTATAATTAATTAGCACATGGAAATATTCATTAAAGCCATGGGTTGGGCCTCACTTGGCCGGCCACCCCTTAAACATTGGGCCTAAATTTTTATTTTATTTTTTTGGGCCAACTCGGTTGGTTCCGAGTTGGGCCTAGCCCACTGACCTTTCGACCTTAAAACGTTCATAACTCCTTGTACCGACGTCACCTGGGAACCCACGACCTATGGATTGAAAGCTAATTCAATTATCTACAACTTCTATTTCAAGGTATTTTCGAAATTCCAAACATACAATACAGTTTTTGCCCCCCAAAGTCAGGTCACCCGAAAACGTTTTCTTAAAAATATTCGTTTGGAGGGTTTCCACTTTGATTTGGTCCAAAGGTACTTCATGAGTTGTGTTTAACTTTACATATGTGATTCATATGACTTTTCAGAGGTTCCAAAAAAAATCTCGGTATGTGGGCCCCACCCCAGCAGATGCTCCGAGGTTCAAAAATACGGGATAAAACATCCTCCCCCCCTTTAGAACATTCGTCCTCGAATGTTAAATTAATCTCATAGGGTTTGAAAATACTTTGGGGGAGTTCATGTTTACAGACATCACATATGACACATGATTGATATTGGAATAAATTAAAGCAGGGATTTAAGGTTACCTGTGGGTATAGAGAACAAATGAGGATATTTCTTCTTCATTTACTCTTCGGCCTCCCATGTCATTTCCTCCCTATTATCGTTCCGCCACAGTACCTTAACAGAGGCTACATCTTTATTCCGAAGCCTCCTTACCTGACGGTCCAAAATAGATACGGGCTGCTCCTCGTACGATAGTTGCTCCGTCACCTGAATATCATCAGCAGGAAATATTCTAGAAGGGTCACCGACGCATTTACGAAGCATAGAGACATGAAATACCGGATGTACCGCATCCAAATCAGATGGCAAATCTAGCTCATAGGCGACATTTCCAGTTTTTCGAACAATCTGATAAGGCCCAATATAACGCGGACTGAGCTTACCCTTTCTGCCGAACCGCATCACGCCTTTCATAGGCGATACCTTCAGGAATACCCAATCGCCTACCTGAAACTCCAACGGTCGACGCCGTTTATCCGCGTATGACTTCTGTCGACTCTGGGCTGCCAACAGTCGCTCCCGAATAAGTTTTACCTTGTCCACGGCCTGCTGGACCATATCTGGGCCAATCAACTCTGACTCGCCAATATCAAACCAGCCAATCGGCGATCTGCATTTCCTGCCATATAGAGCCTCGTACGGAGCCATCTGGATGCTGGAATGGTAACTGTTATTATATGCAAACTCAATCAATGGCAAGTGATCATCCCAGCTGCCTCTGAAATCAATAACGCAGGCCCGCAACATATCCCCCAGCGTCTGTATAGTGCGCTCGGCCTGTCCGTCGCTCTGAGGATGAAAGGCTGTGCTCAGACTCACCTGAGTCCCTAGACCCTCCTGAAACGACCTCCAGAAACGCGCCGTAAACTGGGCGCCTCTGTCAGAAATAATAGATATAGGAACTCCGTAAAGCTTCACAATCTCTCTAATATAGAGCCTGGCATAATCCTCGGCGGAATAAGTAGTCCTGACGGGAAGAAAATGGGCTGATTTCGTCAGCCTATCAACAACGACCCAGATGGAATCATACTTCCGTGGAGTGCGAGGCAAACCTGTAATAAAGTCCATATTAATAACCTCCCACTTCCAAGTCGGGATTTCCATCTCCTGCAACAGTCCACCCGGCTTCTGATGCTCAATCTTGACCTGCTGACAATTAGGGCACTGGGCGACGAACTCTGCAATATCCCGCTTCATGCCGTCCCACCAGTATAAGCATCGGAGATCATGGTACATCTTCGTAGACCCAGGATGGACCGAATAGCGAGCATAATGTGCCTCGCTCATAACCTGCTGCCGAAGGCCTGCAATATCAGGTACACACAACCTGCCTCTGTATAACAAAGTACCGTCCGGTGAAAACTCGAACGGAGTCCTCTCCTTATCATAGGTTGTGTCCCTGTACTGAGCTAAGACAGGATCTTCGTATTGACGCCGCTTAATATCGTCCCTGAGGGATGACTCAGAAACCCCTCGAACAGAAATCCGTGTATCTCCAGAATCGGCCAGACGAACCCCGAGACTAGCCAACTGCTGAATATCACGGGCTATCTCTCTCCTGTCTGGCTGTAAATCGGCCAAACTGCCCATAGACTTCCGACTGAGCGCATCGGCAACAACATTAGCCTTACCCGGATGATACAGAATATCCACGTCATAATCTTTCAGAAGCTCCAGCCACCTCCGCTGTCGCAAATTAAGCTCTCTCTGCCTGAAAATATACTGGAGACTCTTATGATCAGTATAGATATCCACATGAACGCCATATAAATAGTGTCTCCATATCTTCAGAGCATGAATTACCGCTGCGAGCTCCAGATCGTGGGTAGGATAATTCTTCTCATGCTTCTTGAGCTGCCGGGAAGCATACGCTATAACTCTGCCATGCTGCATCAATACACAGCCCAACCCCATGCCAGAAGCGTCACAATAAATAACATACCCGTCCGGTCCCTCTGGAAGAGTCAGAACTGGGGCTGTAGTCAGCTTCTCCTTCAGCAACTGGAAGCTCCGTTCACAAGTGTCAGACCACAGGAACTTAGCTCCCTTCTGAGTCAGCCTTGTCAAAGGCGCTGAAATCGAAGCAAACTTCTCCACAAATCTCCTGTAATAGCCTGCTAACCCCAGGAAACTGCGTACCTCTGTGGGCGTCGTAGGTCTGGGCCAATTCTTCACGGCCTCAATCTTCTGTGTGTCCACCCGGACACCATCAGCTGCAATAACATGCCCCAAGAAAGCCACTGAAGACAGCCAGAATTCACACTTAGAAAATTTCGCATATAATTTCTGATGCCGGAGTACCCCTAATACCAATCTCAGATGATCTGCGTGCTCCGCCTCAGACCAAGAATAAACCAGGATATCATCAATGAATACAATTACAAACATATCCAAGAATGGCCTGAATACCCGGTTCATCAAATCCATGAATACTGCGGGGGCATTAGTAAGCCCAAAAGACATAACCCTGAACTCGTAATGCCCATATCGGGTCCGGAAAACTGTCTTAGGGATATCGGCCTCTCGTACTCGCACCTGGTGGTAACCGGATCGAAGATCTATCTTCCAAAAACACTTAGCGCCCTGCAGCTGATCAAACAAATCATCAATCCTGGGGAGGGGGTATTTATTCTTTATAGTTACCTTATTCAGCTACCGATAATCAATACACATACGCAGCGACCCGTCCTTCTTACGCACAAATAATACCGGGGCTCCCCAAGGCGAAGTACTGGGTCTGATGAAGCCCTTATCCAACAAATCTTTCAGCTGCTCCTTCAACTCCTTTAATTCTGCAGGCGCCATTCTATACGGAGGAATAGAGATAGGCTGAGTGTCTGGGAGTAAATCAATAGAGAAATCTATCTCCCGCTCTGGAGGAAGACCTGGAAGCTCGTCGGGGAAAACATCTGGAAACTCATTAACCACGGGGACCGACTGAAGTGTCGGCGTCTCTGCGTCCAAGTCTTGCACCCGTACCAGATGATAGATATAACCCTTTCTAATCATTTTCTTTGCCTTAAGGTATGAAATAAACTTACCTTTCGGCGATGCTGTATTTCCAGCCCAATCTAAAACTGGCTCCCCGGGAAACTGGAAGCGAACCACCTTATTCTGGCAGTCAACATTAGCATAACAGGAAGCTAGCCAGTCCATACCCATAATAACATCAAATTCAGTCATATCTAACTCTACCAGATCTGCCTTAGTATCACGGCCACATACAATCACAGAACAGTCTTTATAAACCTGTTTCGCTACAATAAAGTCCCCTATCGGTGTGGCTACCTCAAATGGCTCTATAGGTTCAGACATAATACCAATTTTACCGGCAACAAGAGGTGAAATATATGATAAAGTTGAACCTGGATCAATTAATGCATACACAGACCGAGAGAAGACCAATAAAGTACCTGTAACGACATTAGGAGATGCCTCCTGATCCTGGCGGCTGGCCAAAGCATAAATACGGTTCGAAGGATCCCTAATACCAGAAGCTCCACCACGGCCTCTGCCGCGACCTGCTGGTGCCAAAATACCCTGCCCCGTAGGGCGCATAGCCACTGACGAAGATGAAGACCCAGCGGCTGATCCGGTAGGCTGCGCTGCACCACCCGAACTACCCTTATACGGGCAATCTCTCACAGAATGGCCCTGACGGCCACAAGAAAAGCATGCACCGGTGGCTCTGTAGCACTCTCCCGTATGGTATCTGCCGCAAAAAGAACACTGAACCCTGGGTGGCCTCATCTGACCAGAACCCCTATCTGTCCGCGAACCTGAAGCCCTGGAGCTCTGGCCTGCTCCTGAATACCCTGGGCTATCGAATCTGCAACCTGCAGGCTGGGGAGGCGCGCTCTGCGCCGGCTGAGATGAAAATCTGCTAGGCTGCTGCGGCTGTTGGGGCTGTCTGCCCCGAAAGTCTCCAGATGACCTGGCCCTCTTGGGCTGTCTCCGATCCTGGCCCCTGTCAGGCTGGTGTCCTCCTCTGCCCCGATCCTCCATGCCCTGGGCATGGGCCTGGATACGGGCAATGTCCATACCGGGCTGAGCAGCCAATACTAAGCAGCTATCAACAAAATACCGATCCAGCCCCATAATATATCTATGCATCCGGTCCGCCATAGTAGCCACCACAGTAGGTGCATATCGGGCCAAGGAATCAAACTCCAAACTATAGTCCCGAATACTGCGGCCCTTCTGCCTCAATAATAAGAATCTATTAGATCTGGCTCGTCGCAACTCTGGGGGCAGAAAGTGTCCAAGAAATGCCTGAGAAAAATCGCCCCAAACTGCTGGAGGAGCGCCGTCCCCCCTGGATAGCCCCCATGACTCGTACCAGTTTGCCGCCACATCATATAACCGGTACGAAGCTAACGCGACTGACTCTGTCTCGGAAGCATTAATCAAATCTAGAGTGCGTCGCATCTTCCTAATAAACTCCTCAGGATCCTCCTCGGGCTTTCTCCCGAAGAACTCTGGAGGGTTACAAGTCAAAAACTCACGGGCTCTCGAACTATCACGCCTGACTGCCCGGTCACCTCCCAGTCCATGCCCCTGAACCTGCCCTGCCACAAGTCTAGTCAGCAACTGGACTGCCTCCCTCATAGACTGATCCTCAGTGCCTGGCCATGGAGCTGGAGGCTCAGGTACTGGAACTGCAGGAGCTGGCAGTGGAGCCGTCCCTCGATCTGCAGCTACGGCTGCCCCAATCTCCTCCACGAGTGGCGGTGTAGAAGAACCCTCTGTCTGGGGCAAAGTCTCCGGAGCAATATATACCTTGGCCCTGGTAGTCCTCTAGACCCGGCTAGTCTCTCCTACGGCAACTGACTTGGCCTTTTGGGCCGCTGTCGCTTTTTTTGGAGGCATATCTGCAAATATAGCCACTCGTTAGGAAGGGGTCATCCTGATAACACAGCTCTATCGCACTATCTAAGACAGAAAGAAGGGTAGTATCCTAAATGCCCTGTAGCCTCCTGTTTATAGGAGTGGTGCACAACACACCGATAAACAAGACTCTACTAGACACGGTCTGTGGACATTCCGAGGACGAACCGCTCTGATACCACTTTTGTCACGACCCAACCCCGTGGGCCGCGACCAGTGCCCGAGCTGGGCACCTATACGTACCCGATACCCCAAATTAGCATATTAACAGAATAATAATATAATAATAATATTAGTGGTCGCTACAGAATTTAGCAGCAAAGCAGACTTGGCACACATAGGCCGATAAGGCCATCACAGAACAGAATATCCCAAACATATGTACAGAACCCACACAGATGTATCCACAGACCTCTACAGAACATATCATAATCATAAGACGGGACAGGGCCCCGTCATACCCTGAACAAAGTACATATCCAGATAACAGTGACAAACTGTACCAAAAGATGGGCTCTGTAGAAGAGAGCACCCCAAATAGCAGAAATAGGATCCTAAACGTGTGGATCAGCGAACCTGTCGTCAGTACCTGCGCGGCATGAAAACGCAGCCCCCGAAGAAAGGGGGTCAGTACGAAATATGTACTGAATATGTAAAGCGGAATCACAGAAGTCAAATCATAATGGTTACAGAAAATGAGTACAGAATCCAGAGTGTCAAATGCATATTTCCAAAACAGACAGAATGCGTACAGAAACATATGTCATATCATATCATATCCGGTCCCTGACACGGGACTCGGCAGACAGAATGTGGCCACCCTCCCGACGCTGGTGCCACTATACAGAGGAATCAGAAAAAGGGGCGTGGCCCCGTATCATATAATGTCATATCAAAATGGCCATACAGATCATATCAGAATAGGCGGACATGGCACATCATACTCCACAGACCCATGTACGCGTATACCTGCCCCCTCACATCGGGACGCGGCGAACAATGCAGAGAATTACGCTTGACAACATATCCTAGCCCGGGCTCAGTGTGGGAAACATTGGGACATCCACGAATGGAGTAGTGAGAGACTAATGCAATTTAAAAATATAATAAATGTTTTCAAAGACTCGATGAAGCGTATCAAAGACAAACAAATCCAATGGGGTCGGACGGAATCATAATAAATGTATTTCGGATATCATAATAAATTACAGAAGTATAACTTTCCCGAAGTCATTCCGAGTGTCAAAATAATTTATAATATTTAACAGAATATTTAAAATAATATTCGTTAAGCGATTAGTAGGGTAATTAAAACATTTCTTTCAAAAATCGCTTAAAAAGGAAGCTTTAACACATTAGGGGCAAAACCGTAAATAGCGGGCCCGCCTTGGGACAAACAAGGCGGCGGGCTCAAATTGTGCCCTCTAAGCATATAGTATCACCTAAAAAGGTTATACAAACATTCTATGACTTTCTGAATAATTTAGAGCAAAATTGCATAATTTCAGAAAAAAGCGTATCAAAATGGTTCAATTCTACTGAAGGAAAAACTGAAATTTTGTCTTGCGGGTTCCGTGGGCCAAGAGGTCCTTCGAGGCCCGGATCCGACCCTAACACACTAGGGGCATGCCAAGGGAAGAATTGGGGTTGCTTTACATACCTTTCGCGCTCCTTAAGCCTTTCCAAACTCACTTCCCGTTTCGTCGAAAAACTGCAATTGGTCAAGTTTACCAATTGTGAATTATTAATGCCATTATTTCAACTTTAAGCATATTTGGCTACCGAAATTTCGGCAGCACTTCCCCTATACATATGACACCCCGAGAATTCAACTCGACTATAAATCATCAACAACAACCCAAACGACAACAACAATATCAACAATGAACATTAAAAACACAAATATCCTTCAACTAGTCATTTTTCTCACAAGTTGACATAATCTTCAATTCAACCCAACTTTCAACTAAGATCAATAGTTTCATATTCAACAACCATCATGATCATCACCATATAGTTCTAGAAACATTTCATATCGTTTTCCTTAATATATACACTCGATATACATGATATACAATCTTCCGCCAAAATCATAACTTATACAAAACATCAAATCTTTGGCATACAACTTCATAACAAGTTTCCAACTTCCAAATTCATCAATGGTCATCACAACTAACAACCAAACAACTTCATTTCCTTAATGTCGGAAAAACCATACTAAAACGACATAAGTTTCTACATTCCAATTCAATACAAACTTATATCATTCTAACTTCATTTACATATCAAGCATTACAACAACACTCCAATACTCTAAACAAACTTAATCCATTTCATCCCCAAGTCAAATATACCACACGGCCATATGCTATTTTTCTCCATTCAATCAAATTTATTCCACTTTCATTCTCAACATAAATTCCATCACATTCACAACTAGAATACAACATGAATTCTATACATTTTTGGCTATACAATATACAAATACACATGGCTACACATATATACCACACACCCACTTTGCAAACTTCCATTTCTCCATACAATCAACACATTTCTATATACTACAACCCAAACAAAACTCCATAACACAAGAATAAAGGATAAATTCTTACCTTTTCCTCTAGTCTTCTTTACTTGAATTTGTGATCACTTTGGTGAACCAAGGCCTCCTTTCTCCAAACCAACTACACCAAGTTGAAGAGGGGACTCAACTTAGTAAGGAAACCACAAAATACAAATTTTTAACACAAGATTTTTGGTGGTGAATTTTCCACACCAAACCCGAAATGCCTTCTTTTTTTTGCTCTTGTTTTGCTCTTCTTTCTCTTCTAAGTCTCTTGAACCTTCTAAGGGATAGTGATCCCTTTATAATTAATTAGCACATGGAAATATTCATTAAAGCCATGGGTTGGGCCTCACTTGGCCGGCCACCCCTTAAACATTGGGCCTAAATTTTTATTTTATTTTTTTGGGCCAACTCGGTTGGTCCCGAGTTGGGCCTAGCCCACTGACCTTTCGACCTTAAAACGTTCATAACTCCTTGTACCGACGTCACCTGGGAACCCACGACCTATGGATTGAAAGCTAATTCAATTATCTACAACTTCTATTTCAAGGTATTTTCTAAATTCCAAACTTACAATACAGTTTTTGCCCCCCAAAGTCAGGTCACCCGAAAACGTTTTCTTAAAAATATTCGTTTGGAGGGTTTCCACTTTGATTTGGTCCAAAGGTACTTCATGAGTTGTGTTTAACTTTACATATGTGATTCATATGACTTTTCAGATGTTCCAAAAAAAATCTCGGTATGTGGACCCCACCCCAGCAGATGCTCCGAGGTTCAAAAATACGGGATATAACATGTCCTTTCCTCCATGCCCATTCTTTATCTCTCACCCTATTTCCTTTATAATCGAACTTCTTAGTCTTTAAATGAGTCCTCATTCGGTGTCATGGGTTTTCTAATCCGCTGTGCCCACTCATGATTCTTGTGCTGCCCAGATCATCTCTTTTCTGTTATTGCTTCGTTACCACCTTAATAAAAGCCCTGTCTTTGGTACGCAATCTTCGCTTAACGATTCATATGGCCGCAGGCTGTTCCTTGCTCTCATTTGATCTACAATATTACAGTCTCGGTTATCATGCTATAATTATCCATCGGTCTTTTGGTGTTCCTTTTTCTTCGCCCCCTGTTTCTTTATGTCTTTGTCACTATCCCTTTTTAATATTTCATTTTGAATATTTACCCAAAACATATGTACGTGACGTTTCTTTGCCAATTATTATCCTTCGCAGTCCAGTCGAGCTTATGATGACTTATGATCCAAATTCACCTAACTTCTTAGCTCGCAACATCTTGAGTTCTTACTACAACTTTTTCTTTATTTCCTTCTCCCACATTTCTCGACACAAGTATACTTGTTTTTGATCTCTTTGTATTGGCACTCATTTCATCCTTCATTATTTCTTGTTGGCTCTCTAGTGGGGATTCCTTACAAATATGATCGAGCATCGCTTCACATCGATAATTCATATAAATTCATAGCGTATATTCTTATGCTTCGTATCATTAATGGTCCATGAACTATTTTCTAGTATCCGGTGACCTCTTTTACTTCACTCACAGGCACCGCGTTCTTTCTTTCCCTCAAAATTTCCAGATTACCAATTGTTAATACTTTCGTTATAATCGTCGTTGCTGTCCGAAATATCCTTTGGATCTTATCATTTTCTCCCTTATTCTTTGTGCACTTGGCTTGTAGACCTTTCTTGCTCTCCTTGTTACCCTTTAGAACATATCACTGTATACTTAGGTACGACGCCAGTTTGCTCGATATGAGGGATTCAAATCATGACATAAACATATCATAATTCATGTTGGCAAGAAGCATTCTCTTAAGGTATCTTTCATTCTTTCCCTTTATGTCGGCCTCACGGTACTCTCATTGTCAATTCGTTTCTACTCCTTGCATGTATCCTTTTGATGTGCCGACATGTTTCGAACTCTGGTCCCGAGTTAATGGATTTCTTTTTCTGGCGCTTGAAAATGTTGTAATTCCTTCTTAAACCTAATATAATATGTTCTCTGCCCCCCCCCCCTTTATAAGGGGCTCCTTATATGCCAACGGTCTTTTATGAAGTCTTCGTTTATACCTCATTCCTCACTTTCTTTCCAACCCTGTGCATAACATATCGAATCTTCTTATCCTAAGTTTTTCTTTTACTTTCTGCTTATATCATCATTTTTTCCATATTTCCATACTTCCATACTCTTTCATCCACTATTAATCCTTTCGCCCATTTAATTCACATCTCGTAAGTCTTCTTAACGATGCGTTAGTGTTACCGTTGTGCGCCCATGTTGTCTCGAGCGTCCTGCTACCTTTGCTTTTATTGTAGAATTCTTACTGCTTACGCTCTCTTTATCCTTGCACGTCGAACCCTTAACTGTATTTATGATGCTATGACCGAGCGGTCTCTCATGTGCGTTCCTTATATTTCCTTCTATTTCCTTTAAGATCAAACCTCTTAGACCTCCCATGAATTCTCATTCCATACCACTAATTTTAAATCAACAGTGTTGACCCATTATCCTTATTCTTTCCTTGGTGCGTAATCGGGTTTCTACCGCCGGTTTATTAAAGCGTCCTTCTTACTCCTATGGTTAAAGATTTCCAATCATTTTACTCCCAAGCATTCTATTCTTCCTTCGACTACCCCTTTAGTATAGCTTTCACCCTTAACCTTCCTTAGGTTCCTTCCTCCTCGGACACTTTTCTTCTTTTGCCATTTGTGGCATTGGCTGTGAAGTTCGTAAATTTTTTACCTTAAACGCGCAAATCCGTATTATTCCCAAGTCATCCTTCCAAGAAGGCATCTCCGTGTCCAAGGCAACCACATTAATATAGCTGCACATTTTTATTCCTTTACATCCCTTTCAAGGACCTAAGTCCTATAACAGCATCACCAAGCTTAGTCATTCTTTCTCTTACTTCACATTCCTTGTCGTGGTCACTGTTCTTTCAGACCCACTTATTGAAATTGGTTTTCAAACCTCACACATTCCTCTCCTGTTCCATATTACCGCACTTTACCCTTTTCACGTACCTATCTTTGAATTTCTGCCCAAGCAGTCTCATGCTTTGTCGGTAGTTTCTCTCGGGGGCTTCCCTCACTGAGTTTCTTACTTTTCAATTTTCCCGACCTTTTGATCTCCTTGTCTTCCATTAACTCACTCTCTTTCTTTTCCAAATATCATTGTATTGGAGTTTTCTCATCTTAACCTGTAGTGAAAATAGCGACTTATCTTACAACACTTGCACCATTTATTTTTACTGTCACTCGGGCTTCGGTATCCTTTACTCGATTGAGGCCTTCTTTATCATAGCGCCGGTTACTGGGACTCACATGTCCACTGATACAATCACAGATGAGATATCATACGCATTCATATATATATATATATATATATATATATACATTTAATTATTATCAACTAGCCCACAAAATACTTCCAACCGCTATTCAAGCCTATCCAAATTCCAGAGCCGTGACGTACTTTCTGTCTCTTCTCTAGTCTAGCTTGTCGCGTGCTATGTGGCCTTTTATGGCCTCCAACCATCCTGTATACTCTAATGTCACTCAGGCTATTCTAGCTTTTCATTTGTCTCTTATGTCTAAATCTTTAGGATTTCTTACATACTTCCAAGGGGGTCACCCATCCTAAGATTTCTCTCACCCCAGCACGCTTAACCCCGGAACTTTGATGAAATTCGGTGCCTTAATGCTAATATAATCGCGTCCGCTTCCTCGCATGACCTTTATTACATGATTTGGGGCTAGTCGAGCTCTTACAGATTTTGAGACATTCTCGTAACACGTCCCTTTCTTTATAATTACTATTTTACCCTTTTCACTCCTCAATATTCACTTTTCACTTCCGTATATAGTTACCTTTCGTCCTAGATTCCCAGATTTCCGATGGTAGCAAATATTCCTTCGTCGCTGTTACTTATAATTACTCAGGTATCAGTATGTTCAGATTTCCACTCACCATCCGTACATAATAATCTACAGCAAAACTGCTTATCAACTTTCTCTGAATCCTTCAACAGACCTGGTTCCTCTTATACCATTCTTTCCTTTCAAAATCTGTACAAAGCAAATATCAACAATGCCTCACTGAGCATACGACTATTTATCACATTCTAGCCATCCGGAACTGCCAATTTCGGGTAACAGATCAAATATATCAAGTCCTACTTTTATAACTCTCCATATCATTACTTACCTCCTTCCGTCGTATGTAAGGCTTATATAAGAAATTTCATTTCCTATGACTTGGCTCTATCGCACGAAAGAAGGTCAACAATCCCTAGATACCCCGCAACCTCCTGTTTATAAATGTGGCGCGCTTCACACCATAAATAGGACTCTACTGGACACGACTTTGCAGACAACCCCTAGGACAAACCTGCTCTGATACCACTTTGTCACACCTTAATCTCCCTAGGGTGTGATGGGCACCCGACCCTTACATAGGGCCGAGCGAACCCTCTGACTCTTAATACACACATAACTTCTTTTCACTTTTAAATCAAATAAGCATGAAATACATATTAAGGCTTTTAGAAATCTTCTCTTTTTCTTTGTTTATCAAATCCAACAAAATCTGTAATTATATGGAATTCATATCATAACACAAACTGACACATCGGCTGATGGAGCCGCTTACAGAACTAATATTCTATACCCACAACTCTGTCTGCAAAGTATCTAACATTAATCACACATCATAGCACATATACTCTGACTCGGCAGTACTCCAGGAACAAGTGGAGCTTCCCAACTTCACCGGAACATCTTTTGTAATATCTTCCACTCATCTGGGTGTACTTGCGTGGCATGAAACGCAGCCCCCGAAGAAAGGGGGTCAGTACGGAAAATGTACTGAGCATGTAAGGCATGAAATATAGGAAACAGAATCATGACTGAAATAGAGAATTACCAAAATCATGTATGACCTTTTAAAACATCAAAGTACTTGGCTTTTTAAATGAAAGTCATGCATATCCATATCATATGTCACGTATGCAGATAACGTGTCCCGACCCTCCAGTGAGGGACTCAGTGGATGAAATCATACATGTCCACACCATACATCATATATGCGTAACGTGTCCCGACCCTCAAGTGAGGGACTCAGTGGATAGAATCATGCATGTCAACATCATATATCATGTATACATATAACGTGTCCCGACCCTCTATTGAGGGACTCAGTGGATACATATAACGTGTCCCGGCCCTCTTTTGCGGGTCTCGGTGAATAAATCATCATATGCCATCCTGGCCACCATCCCCATATCATCATGTACATATACATATAACGTGTCCCGGCCCGCAAGTGAGAGGGACTCGGTGAACAATGCAGAGGAGTGCGCACGATAACAAAAACCCGGCCCGGGACTCGGTGAATAGACAAATTAAGACTTGCACGAACAGAGTAGTGCGAAACCACATGCACATAAATCAAGACTCAATAGATACGTACACTTACCGACATCTGAAGGCTCAGAAACAAGTTTCGGGTCAATCCGACTTAGTATGAGAAAGTTATGAGCGTTTGAAGTACAGAACCTTCTACGAACATTTCAGAAGCCATTTTTGAAAAATCGAAGCAACAGTCATATCAAGTACCTTTCGGATATCGTATGGATCAAATCAAATATAGCTTTTTGGAATCATATATCATATATGCACATAACAAATTCATGCATGTATACTCATAGAACATCATACAGTGTATTGCTGCGGAACGTGCAACCCGATCTATCTATCTATCTATATATATATATTGCTGCGGAGGAACGTCGGCCCGATCCAAAGCTGTATGCAAAAGTTAGAAACATTAATACTTACAGAACCGTTTTAAGGACATGAACTCTTATACTTGGCTCGTCATTCAATCATGCAATAACCTCAACCACACTAGTATGCTCATATCAACAAGCAAATAAGAATCGTAACACATTCGGAACATATCCAATAGAACTTTGGAATCATAGATTCGTGTCAGACCATATGGAGCAGCTTATGGAAATAAAAAATAGTGGCCATCCTAGCGGTTCTAAGAATAGGAATCTCTTTGAAATCAAGCATATACATCATATATTGGTTCATAGGGATCATGCCAAAGGAAAGAAAGGGTAAGCCTTACATACCTGCTCCACGCCCTATTAGCTACGCTTATTTATCCAAGCTTGCTAGTCTACATACAAAAGAATTCACATAATCATTAGATTCATTGTCATTCACTTGCCTTATCTTCTCAAATAATTTCACTTATAATCTGCCGAAATTTCGGCAGCATCTCCCCTGTAAATACACCATCCCCGAGAATCTAACTCGGCCAAATCCTCAACAACAAATCCGAGAATGCAACTCGGCCAATTTATCAACAATAATCCGAGAATTCCACTCGGCTACATTATTAACAATAATCCGAAGTCTTCCAAACTTAGTAAGGACAATAACCACATTGCTTTCTTCCAATTTATGATCTACACCAACAATCTACATTTTAACAACTTCGTCAATCAATTCAAAATACATTCTAACGTTAGTAATTTCTTTTACATAATTCGACAACACTTTTCTTATATCCAATTCAATCATAACAACCAACTTACAATCTTCCAAACTCAATAAAATCAACACATTTCTCCCTTCCAAATTCATGCATTATACCCATAACTACACGTTGACAACATTATTCCTACAAGTATAAGATTTCATGCTAGTGTCACATTAGCTCCTTCAATAATCCCACAATGATCACAACTTCATTTCAAGCCATTAAATCCTTATTTTACATCATGGAATTCACAACACAACAATCAAACTACAAAATAAAAAATCAATTCATCACATCTACACAACATGCTCTACATTCGGCCATGACCCCTATATCCCTATTCCATGAATTTCATCTATTTCTACCTTCTACACTACTCACAAATCATCCATAAAACATGCAAGAGAAGGTTGAACACATACCTTTTTCCCCTTATCTCTTCACTCGGCTAGGGGCATATATTGCACAAATGAATGATTTAATTGTTCCAACAACTCCTTCATGTTAATTAGGGCCTCCCAATTGCTTGGAATACTAGAAGAATTAATTTTTCTTGACCAAATTTTCCATGGCCAAATTCGGCCAACCCTTGGCCGAATACCTTGTGTTTCTCTCTTTCAAGTTTCTTGAATTTTTTATGAAGAGTAAGTCTTGCTTGGTAAGCTCTCTCTCCCATATATATATATATATATATATATACATAGCTCCTTCCAATACCATTTGAACACATGTCTCTTTCTTGAAGTTTCTTAACTATTAAAATAAGATGACTAACTATTTTATTTTTGTCATCACTTTTTTTTTCTATATATATATATATACACGGCCAAAGTGGCCTCCTTCAAGAATTTTCTTGAACATTTTGTGATATTCCCGTTTTGCCCCTAGCCTTTCACAATATTACCATAAGCCACTTTGCGAATTTCCCTTTTTGCCCTTAGCCTTTCTCAATATTTTCACACTAATAATATTCATAAATAATATTCATAACAACTTGTACATTAAAATAATTTTTGAAAATGGTCTTGCCCTTAACTTACCACGACTATCTCGAAATATCCGAACGTACAAAATACGGGCTATAATAGCCAGAATGGTAACTATTATTATAAGAAAACTCAATAAGTGGTAAATGATCATCCAAGCTACCCTTGAAGTCAGTAACACAGGCCCGCGGCACATCTTCTAGCGTCTGGATAGTACGCTCAGCCTGTGCGTCAGACTGCGGGTGGAATGCGGTACTAAGACTTACCTGGGTCCCCAATCCTTCTTGAAATGATCTCCAAATGTCATATATATGTTCTTATGCTCAGGTAATATAATCTTCATCCCTAGTCCTTGTATAACTCTTCTCTCCCTTGAGCTCATACTAAGCCGTCCACAGTCTTGATAACGCCAAATTTTTCAGGGTGTAACATCCTTCCTTAACTCTCTCATTGCTTCCAGTCAGTTTCTTCCACTTCTTTGTCCTCACGTACATGGTCGGAAATTAACTAGCACCTCGCTCTCATTTTGTCGACAGTATTGTAGTCTTGGTTACCATGCTATAAATATTCATCGGCCTTTAAGTATTCTCTTTTTCTCGCTCCTTGTTTCCTCACTAGTGGGCAATTATCTTGCTTATATACGGTATACTCTTTGTGTTTATGTCTTCGGTACCATCTCAGGCTATCCTTTTTATACCTGTTAATCTTAGACGTACACTGCATCGACTCCCTGTAGTTCATTGGTTCGACTTCCTGTTCCTTTACGTCCTTGTCACTATCCCTTTTAATCTTACATTCTAAATATTTATCCAATCATGACTTTGTCGCTAATGAGCATAATGGTTATGTTTCTTTCCAAGGCCAGTTATACCAATATCCAAAAACGTATATACGTAATGTTTCTTTGCCATTTATTATCCTTCGCAGTCTAGTTACACTGATGGCAACTTATGATCCGAGTTCAATTAATTTCTTAGCTCGCAACATCTTTGAGCTCTTGTTGCAACTTTTTCCTTACTTCCTTCCCTCACATCTCTCGACACCAGTATACTTGTCTTTGATTTCTTTGTATTGGCGATCGTTTCGTCAATCGTTATTCCTTGTTGGCTCTCCGGTGTGGACTTCTTACAATTATAATTGGGCATAGCTCCACATTGATGGTTCATATAATTCCATAGCGTATACTCTCATGTTCAGTATAATTAATGGTCCATGACCTATTTTTTTTAATATCCGGTGAACTCTTCTATTTCTATTCATAGGAGCAGCGTTCTTTCTTTTCTTCAAAAAAATTTCCAGACCACCAATCGTTGGTACTTTCGTTATAATAGTCGTTGTCATCCGAAATATCCTTTGAATTTTGTCATCTTCTCCATTATCCTTTGTGAACTTAGCTTGTAGCCTTTTCTTGCTCTCTTTATTACCCTTTAGAACACGTCGCTGCATACTTAGGTACTGCACAATTTTGCTCGATACGGGGGATTCAACCCATGGTCTAGAAATATCATAGCTCATGTCCGCATAGGGAATTCTCTTAAGGTGTCTTCCATACTTTCCCCTTTATGTCTGCCTCATGGTACACTCATTGTCAATTCGTTTTTACTTCTTTCAGGTATCCTCCTGATGTGCCGACATGTTTTGAACTCTGGCCCCGAGCTAATAAATCTCCTCTTCTGGAGCTTGAAAATGTTGTGATTCCTTTTAAGCCTAATATAATATGTTTTCCCCCCTTTAGTAAGGAGATCCTTATACGCCAATAGTCTTCGAGTACTCATCGTCTTCGACAATTATCTACCACCCTTCACTATCTTCTTAAGGCCGGGGTTCCGTCATCGTATGGTCTGCCTTATTTATCCTTTTTGGTAGTCACACTCTTGTGTTCAATTGGAATACTCATAAGGGTATCCAATTCCGATGCCTCCTTTTTCGTCTTTTCACACCTTTGTCCTTTTATGACTAACGGTTTTCCGGACCTACAAGTTAATGGGGACATCGAGGTTCACCACGTCCTTTATGAAGTCTTCGATTATACCTTACCCCTTGTTTTTCTATTCCAGACTTTGCTTACAACATATCTAGAATTCTTTCTATCTTGAGTTCTCCTTCAATTTATGTTTATATCATCATTTTGTCAACAATTCCATACCCTTCCATCCACTATTAGTCCTTTCGCCCATTTAGCTCACTTACTCGTAATTCTTCTTAACTACGTGTTTGTGTTGCAGCTGCGCATCCATGTTTTTCGAGCGTCCTGCTACCTTTGATCTTAGCACAAAATTCTTACCGTTTACACTCTCTCTGTCCTCGTTCGTCGAACCTTTATTTCTATCCTCGTTCATCGAACCTTTATCTATCTTTATGACGCTACGACCGAGCGGTCTCCCATGCACGTTCCCTGCATTTCATTCCATTTCCTTTAAGATCAAATCCCTCGGTCTTCACATGAATTCTCATTCTATGCCATTAATTTTCTAATCAATCGTGTCGACTCATCATCTTTGTTCTTATCTCGGTGAGTAATCAGTTTCCTACTGCTAATTTGTTAAAGTATCCTTCTTACTCTCATGGTTAAAGATTTCCAGTTACTCTACGCCTAAATGCTTTCATCTTCCTTCGACCAATCCATTAGTATACCTTTTGTTATATCGCGTGTTTTTGCGCACTTGAAAAATTTGGAGCAATCTTGTCTTGTAGGAAATAAGACTATGTTTTTATTTTATTTAACATATGTGTGATATTCATGGAAATTATCGAAGAGAAAGTGCGGAATAAGGCCAAGGGCAAAATTGGAATTTCCGGAAATTAGTTCCGTGAATTATAAAATAAGATCTTCAATGATTTGGGCTCAAAGAAAAAAAAGGAGAAATTGAGGCCCAAGTACAAGGGGTGGCCGGCCAAGAGGCCTTTGGCCCAAGCCCACAATTAAATGGTCCATGTGATTAATTAATATAAGGGGTCCTTAGTCATCTTCTAGTAGAAGATTCAAGAAACAAAAAAAAGATAAGACCATTGAGAGCTCAAGGAGACTCTCGGCCAAACCCCAAAAGAAAAAAAAATTCCTAGGCTCTATTCTTGATCCAAAAATCTTGGTTTTCTTGAAATATTGATAAGTTTAAGACGCTCTCCAACGCGGTATAATTAGTTAAGTGAGAGAACAACGTTTGCGGCAAGTCGAAGTTTGAAGAAAGAGGTAAGAAATCTATTCTTGTATGTTATGGAATAAGTATATATGTTGTAAGGATTGGAATTAGATGAGAATTATGGAGTTATGATGTGTGTGTGCATAGTCGTGTGTGTGTGAATTGGTGTGTGTGGCCGTGAGCCATTGTGGGGTAAAGGAGAGGTGAAGTGAAGTTCATTTAGTTGGTTAGTTATGTCGTTGTGACCTTTGTGACGTAAATAAAGGTTTAACGATTTGAGTTAGCATTGAAATTGGTTGTATGTTATTATGGGAAATTATGTGATTTTTATATGATTTTTATATAATTGTGAGAGTGAGATTCTAAATGTGAATTATGGTTGTTGTTAATGAATTTGGAAGAAAACAATGCGAGTTGATAGTGTTGTTGCATTCGTTGAAATTTCGGATAGAATATGGAATTGGCGGAATTGTTTAAATCCTTGGGTATTGATTGGAGTGGTATTGAATTATGTTGGAATAACCTTGAGTTAGTAAATGAATATGAGAATGTTGATATTAGCTTGATATTGTGAAGTTGGAATGGAAATTGTCGCTTTAGGTAGAAAAGAGGACTATTTATGTTATAGTGTGTTTTGTGACGATTTTTGATGTTGTTGGCATTGTTGGGTTGTTGTTGTTGATATATTATGGCCGAGTAACCCTCGGGGATGTTGAATTTATAGGGGAAATGCTGCCGAAATTTCGGTAGACAATATGAATTTAAGACTTGAAATTCTTAAAAGCTTGCAACTCATATTTGGCAACTATGACCAATTGTAGATTTTGGGCGAAACGGGGATTGAGCTTGGACGAGCGTAAAGCGCAAGTGAGGTATGTAAAGCTATCCCTTTTCTTCTCTTGGCATGTCCTAGATGTACTAGGTTCGAGTTTGAGCCTCGGGGATTATTCTACTTATAGAAATTCGAGTTTACTTTTAGTACTATTCCATTCAGTGAAGTTGAATTAGAAACTTATGCTTTGTTGAAAAGAAATGTTCAAACTTTCGTAACTTTCGTAAACATGATCGAATCACCCCTAAGCTTTCATGGTTAATTCCATAAGGTCAAATGTCTGAAAAATTTGTACGCCGCCTCGACTTGGACCGAGGTGGGCCCACTAGCCCCGAGTCTCCTTCATTGCCCAAGTTAACTTAACTCTGTACGATATCGGAAAGAGACTTTTGCTTATGACTCTAGTTATTAAAGAATGATGTTTTGATTACTCCATGATATTCTGATTTACATTTTGAACTATGAATACGATTTCAGAAGTACTTTTGTGAGATAAACTCCGTATTGATCAGTTGTCTGGACTAGTTTGCCTAACGAGTTGTCATATGATTATATCAAGGTTTATAAATGTTTTGATATGTAAATTGCATTAGTTTCCGCACTACTCTGCTCGTGCCCATTATTATGATATCGTTCGCCGGTTCCCGGGCTGGTTTTGTGATCGTGCGCACTATGATATATTCGGCAGCATGCTATGTTACGGTTCCCGAGACCTCGCCATAGGGCCGGGTTCCGTTTATGGAGTTATGCTGTGATATGGCTTATGATTTGTTGTGATGATGTGTTATGTACGGGGTTGTACGGAGATTTGAAACCTTCTGGAGTTATGCTGTGTTGTGGCACCAGCGTCGGAGTGGTGACCACGTTCCTGAGCCTTATGCATGATTTTGATTTGCATTACTTATACACATGATTTCCATACCGATTTTGATATACTGATTCGGTATTCCCTTCTGTACCATATGCTTCAGTTATGGTTGGATTTTTGTATCTTATGTTTTGCATACTCAGTACATATTTCGTACTGACCCCCTTTCTTCGGGGGGGGGGGGGGGGGGGGGGGGGGCTGCGTTTCATGCCCGTAGGTACAGACGCACAGTTTGGTGATCCACCAGTTTAGGACACCCTCTTTTGCTGCTTGGAGTGCTCCTCTTATTCCGGAGCCTACATTTTGGTATATATCTTCGTTCGTTGCATATGTATATATTTGTTCCGGGCTACGGCGGGGCCCTGTCCTGCCATATGATTCTGTTGGTCTGTTTAGAGGTCTGTAGATGTATATGTGGGTTGTGCCTACTTCTGTACAGGTGTGTTTGTATGATCCCACTCGCCATGGACGCCTTGGCGGCGTGCATTTGTATATGTTTTGGGCCGTTGCGCCATTTGACAGCCTTGTCGGCTTCTGATATATATATATGTATATATATATATATATATATATATATATATATATATATGGTTGTGTTTGAAATGTGTCTGAGATAGTTTGATATAATTTGAGGCAGCGTGTGATATTTTTGCCCGTATACGCTATCTGTATGTGATTCGGATTGGATGAGTGTGTACGGGTGCCCAATTCGGGCACTAGTCATGGCCTACGGGGTTGGGTCGTGACACCTTTCCTACTTTCATCCTTAACCTTCCTTGGGTTTCTTCCTCCTCGAGCACCTTTCTTCTCTTGTTATTGGCAGTATCGGCTCTGAAGTTCGTGAAATATTCCTTTAAACGCACAAATCCGTTCTATTCTTAAGTCATCTTTTTTGGAGAGCTTCTCCACATCTGAGGCAACCGTGTCAATATGACTACACATTTATCCCTTTCACATGCCCACTTTCGAATTTTTTTTCCAAAAAGTCTCGTGCTTTACCCGTCGTCCCCCTCGGAGGCTCCACTCACTGATGTTTCTTACTTTTCACCTTTTTCCGACATTTGATCTCCTTAGCATCCTCATACTCACTTTCCCCTTTTTGCAGATGTCGTTACCTTAGGACTTTGCAGTTCTCGCCTGTGATGATGATAACATCAGCCTACCTGTAACGTTCTTTTGTTACTTGAACCTTATTACCCTATTCGATCGGTGCCTTCAATATACCATAGCACCGGTTGCTGGGACATACATGCCCACTGATACAATCACATGTAGAATATTATACGCATTCATATATAGGTATATATATAATTTCTACCATCTCGCCTACAAAACATTTTCAAACGCTATTCAAACTTATCCTAATTTCAAAGCTGAGATGCACTTTCTATCTCTTCACCAATCTAGTCTGCCTCATCCTACGCGACCTCTTATGGTCTCCAACCATCCCGTATACTCTGATTTCTCTTAGGCTACTCTAACTTCTCATTTGCCTCTTATGTCTCAATTTATAGGACCTTTAGTTCACTTCCCAGGGGGTCACTCATCCCAAAATTTCTCCCACCTTAGCACGCTTAACCTCGAAACTTCGATGAAATCCGGTGCATTAATGCTGATATAATAGCATCCACCTCCTCGCATGACCTTCGTTACATGTTCTGGAGCAAGTTGAAGTCTTAACAAATTTCGAGACATTCTCGTAACACATCTCTCTCCTTTAACAATTATTATTTTAGCCTTTTTAATCCCCAATATTCACCTTTCACCTGTGGGTATAGCTACCTTTCATTCTGGATTTCTAGATTCCCATTCATGGCGAAAACACCTTGGTCACCATTACTTCTAAATACTCGGTTATCAGCCTTTTTGGATTTCCGCTCGCCATTCTTATATAATAATCTACAATAGAACTCATTTGTCGACTTTCCCTGAATCCCCCAACAGACCTTGCTCCTACTAAACCTCGAATGTAACCCATTTTCATCCTTCAGACTGCTAATCGTCTTTCTCGCAATTATTCTTCATGCCATGCCAAGTCCATAACTCCTCTAAAACAACACATCCCACTTATTGTCTATTTACAATATTTCCTTTCCCCGCTTCTTCCTATTAGGTGTACCAAACTAAATGACCTGATTTTGAAAAATTCTGGAAGAGTCTCCTTTACAATTCTTACTATTCAAAATCTGCACGCAGCAAATACTAACAATGCCTTACAGGGCACACATATGTATACGACATATCCCAGCCACCCAGGTCTCCCAATTTCAGGCAAAAGAATGAAAATATCAAAACTTACCCCTGTGACTTTCCATGTCATCACTCACCTTCTCCCGTCGATACTGTGCTTCTGCTGAGATCAAAGGTCAGTGCAAGGAATCTCATTTCCTATGACTTGGCTCTATCGCACGATCTAAGACAGAAAGAAGGTCAACGATTCCTAGATGCCCTGCAGCCTCCTGTTTATAAGTGTGGCCGGCTTCACACCCATAAACAGGACTCTACCGGACACAACTTTGCAGACAACCCCCTAGGATGAACTGCTCTGAAACCAATTTGTCACACCCTAATCTTGATAGGGCATGATGGGCACCCGACCCCATACTCAGAGCCGAGCGAACCTCATTAGTTCTCGTTATGTTCATAACCTCACTGGACTCTTAAGTTATGAAATGAAATGCATAATGAAAACTTGTCAAAACCATTCTTTTCGTCGTTCTCAAATCAAGTAAGATTTGTAGTCATATGGAATTTGTAACGTAATGCATAATGGTACGTCGGCTTGCAAAGCCGCTTACAAGACTAACATCCTGTATACATGACTCTATCTGCAAAGTCTCTAACATGCTATATACCATAACGTAGATACTCTGACTCGGCAACACTCTGGAAAGAAATGGAGCTCGTCAATCCAGCTGGAACATCTCCTAGAAATGTCCTCTACTCATTTGTATACACCTGCGTGGCATGAAACGCAGCCCCCGAAGAAAGGGGGTCAGTACGGAATATGTACTGAGCATGTAAGGCATGAAATACAGTAAAGAGGATCATAACTAAAATGGAGATTTGCCCGAAACAAGTATGACTTTTAAAAACATCAATACACTTGCCTTATGAAATGAAAATCATGCATATCATTAACATATACCGTACTCGGCCCATTATGGGACTCGGTGGATAAGATCATGTCATCATATCAGCATACTATCATATCATCATGTATGTATATACCGTACCTGGCCCATTATGGGACTCGGTGGACAAGATCATGTCATCATGTCAGCATACTATCATATCATCATGTATGTATATGCCGTACTCGGCCATCTAGTGAGAGACTCGGTGAATAAAGTCATCATATGCCCTCCTGGCCGCCATCGCCATATCATCATATCATCATGTCATCATATATATATATATATATATACCGTACCCGGCCCTCTAGTGAGGGACTCGGTGAATAATGCAGTGACACTGTGCACGATAACATACCCGGCCCGGGACTCGAGCAGAGTAGTGAGAAACCATATGCATATAAATCAATTTTTGGGACTCAATGGGTAAGTACACTACTCGACACCTGAAGGATCATAAACACGTTTCGAGTCAATCTGAGTTAGCGTAAGAAAGTTATGGACATTATTCACTACAAAAACCTCTACGAACGTTTCAAAGCAATCCGAGACCGCCTATGAAAGTTAGGGACATTAATCCTTATAGAACCCTTTTAGGAATAGGGACTCTTTATGCTTTGCTCGCTATTCAATCATACAATAGGCTTGACTATATTAAGTATGCTCATGTCAAGAAGTGAATAAGAATCGTAAACAAGCTCGGAATTAAAGAATAGAGTTACCCCAAGATGCGTGTCATACCTTACTTAGTTCTAGGACATGCCAAAGAAAGAACGGGTAAGCCTTACATACCTTGTCCGCTTCCTAAGCTAATCCGAACTTAAGTCTCGGCTTTCCCAAGATCTACAACAACGTCAGAAGATAGCAAACATTAGCTATAGGTATTTAGGAATCCGATTCCAAGCTAGCAATTCACCTACAGAAATTTGGGCAGCTTTTCCCCTGTAAATTCAACCAACCCCAAGAATTCAACTCTGCCAAATCATCAATAACAATACCAACAACCACATTAACAACTTCGACAATTAATTCAAAATGCATTCTAACGTTAGCAACCCTTTCTACATAATTCGACGGCATTTAATTTACCTTCAAGTTAACCACAACAACCCAACTTACAATCTTACAAACTCAATAAGAACAACAACAACACATTCCTCGCTTCCAAGTTCATGAATTATACCAACAACCACACGTTAACAACATCATTCATACAAATATAAGAAACCATGCTAACGTCACATTAACTTCTACAACAACCCACAACGATTACAACTTCATTTTAAGCCATCAAACCTTCATTTTCATCATGGAATCCACAATAACAACAACCAAAAATACTAAATAAAATCAATTCATCACATCTTACCAACAGAGCCCCTATTCGGCCATATCCTACACACACATATTTCATGAATTTCATCCATTTCTACATACTACAACACTCACATATCATCTCTAACACATAGAAAAGGAGATTAAACCTTACCTTTACCCTTTCACTTTTCAACTTGGCTAGGGTTGGTAAATTGCACAAATGAATGCTTTGCTTGCTCCAACAACTACTCCCCGTTAATAAGGGCCTTCCAATTGGTTGGAATACTAGAAGAAAATTATTTTTCTCGATCAATTTTTATGGCATCAATTTTGCTAGCCATGGCTGAATGCCTCTATATTCTTCTTGAAGTTTCTTGAATTGTGAAGATGATGAATATGCCTTGCTTTGGTCATCACCTATCTATATATATACATGGCTCCTACAAATATAAAGTGGACACATGCCCCCACTCATGGCTTGAGTTAATTGGCCAAGCCATGGGTGGGACCCACTTAAGCCACACGACCATGGTGGCTTTCATGACCATATTCTTTTTGAATTTTTTCCTTTTTACCCCTAGCCTTTCTCATTATTTCCATACCACTAATAACCAACTTGTGTATTAAAATAAAATCGGAAGGAAAATAATAGCCTTGCCCTTAACTTATCGCGATTATCTTGAAACATCCGAATGTACAAAATACAGGATGTAACAGTTACTCAGGCTATGTTCGTAATAGGGTTGCCATGGGCGGGACCTCGAGTCCTTGGCCATCTTGTGCACCCTACCACACGTGAACATGACCTAGGGGAAATTCCCTAGAAACCCCATCCCGTTTGAGTACGATTTTAAGGATTCTTATCTGTTTAGTACTATTTGTTACCGTTTGATTTGTTTTTATTTGTCCTGTGTGCACTATTCGGTTACTTTCAGATTTTTAGGGATTTGATTTAGATATTTTGCACAATTTAGCTGTATTTTTGTTTGTATATGTGAGGTGTATCATTTTTGATTGGATAATGGTACTATCTGTACAATTTTGTTACAAAATTCCCCTACCCTATGTTGGATTTTCGAAAAACATTGAATTTAAGGTGGGAAAATCTGTTTTGATGGAATTGATATACCTTTTTTATCCCTAAAACCTATTGGGAATTGATATAAATAATAGGTCTTGTGACCATTTGAGGGATTCGAAATTTTCCTTTACTAAAAAAAAAATCTAAGTATAAAAAACCAACAAATATATATATATATATATATATATATATATATATATATATATATATATATATATATATATATATATATATATATATATATATACACACACACTACACTAGTACACAAATAAAAAGACTAGATATTAGCTTATAAAGTATATACCATTCCAAAGAATACAACTACTTCACTAAAGATTGTAAAAAAGAGGCTGTTTTAAGGTCTTTGTTGGCGTTTGGTGTTGAATCTTGATCCAATCCCTCCTTTGATCTTTATGTCACGACCCGACCCCGTAGGCCGTGACTGGTGCCCGACCTGGACACCCGTATACATACCTATCAGATATAGTCAAGCTGAAATACGAACAATATGAAAACTTACAAAAGAACTCCAATGGTTCATAACGTCGTCATATATATATATATATATATATATATATATATATATCAAGATCAACTGTTTCCTGAGGAGTCACAACGAATCATATCCTGAAAAGATACGCAAGCCGACAAGGTTGCCAATACATATCAATATCCATAGCACATCGTATAAACACAACTGAACAAACCTATACACAACCCACACATATGTCTACAGACCTCTAAGAGTACGAATGGAAAAATATGACGGGACAGGGCCCCGCCGTACCCCTTTATAAACATACATATATGTATCATAAGATCTGTACCAAAAGTCTAAACTCCGGAACAACGGAGCTCTCCAAGACAGCTGAATAGAAGTCCTATGCTGAAGGGTCACCAAACCGACTATCTGTACCTGTGGGCATGAAACGCAGCCCCCCAAAGAAAGGGTGGTCAGTACAGAATATGTACTGAATATGTAAGGCAGTACTGAATCATAAAACAAGGAAAAGCGTAACAATAAACAAGTTTAGAAAGCAACCCGGGAGTAACCAGGAACAGCATTTTGAACCATGTCATGTGGTCCCTTACACAAATTCTAGCATACACAATATAAATATAGAATATCCTACTCGTAGCCGCTTCCGGCTAATAACACAATAGTCCCTTCGGACGGCCGCTTCCGGCATAATAACACAATAGTCCCTTCGGACGGCCGCTTCCGGCATAATAACACAATAGTCCCTTCGGACGGTCGCTTCCGGCATAATAATGATGGCCCCTTCGGGCATCCCCTTCCGGCTTAATAATGATGGCCCCTTCGGGCAGCTGCTTCCAGCTTAATATCACAACCATGTCAACAAAACTTAATCCACAAATACCCATACAAAGAGATGATGCTATGGAATGTAAACATAAATCGTAAATGAAATGAAATAGTAAAATCTCGCACCCCCTTCGGAGTGGTTTTGAAAATCAAACTTTATGTTTCCTTTAGTATAAAACTAGATTCCTCGAAATCATTAGTCAAACCGTATACACAACTCAACTGGCACCTTATGGGTGTTCCCTTCGGAACAGAATAGGAGCTTATATATATCAACTATTATCCATCGTATAGGAAACTAAAGTGGGGAGCTCAATCACTTAAGAGTTCTAACATCAAGAAGTGAATAAGAATCATGAATCACACTTAAGACTTATGAATAGGATTACCCCAAAGTTCATATCATTCGTCACTTAAATCTAAGACACGCCAAAAGAAAGAAGGGACAACTTTACATACCTGTTGACGACTAATCGCAAAACCATTCGCTTTGTCGCTCTTTTAGCCTAGTTAACATAAAGGTAATGTTATCGTCAGTAACTATACGTTCTAGTTCATAAATCCGTAGCCCATCACTTTATAAAACTTGTTCTTTAACCTATACATTCTCGTTTAGGGTTTTCCATTAGTTCAGGGCTTAACGAAAATCAGGCAGCATTTCGCCTATATATTTGCCTAACCCGAATTTCCAATTATCCTCCTGTTAACACAGAAATACCAACAACAGAGATATACATACGAAATTTTAACAATTCCGCCCGTAACAATTCTAACAACCCAACAACTTCTCGTAATCCATTTTAACCCACAATTTCCTATAACATCGATTTCATGCATTTTCTTAATTCCATTTCTTCCAATTCAATTTTAATAACTCCATTACAATACTATTAACATAATTACACCATAAAACAAGAAAATAATACCTTAATTGTCTCCGAGGAATTTCTACTCTTAATTGCTCCAATTTTGCAATTTCTTCTTCATTAATTCAATATCCAATGTTGCTATCACCTCCTTGAACTTGTATATCACTTGGAACTTGATCAATTAAGCAACAAAATTTATTTTTCTCATCAACCATGGCTGGACGAGAGCAGCCATGGAAGTTATACTTCTTTTTTTTAACTTTGCTTTTCTTTGAAAAAATGAAATCTAAATGTGAATTGTTCGTTAGACAAATGTTTATATGTGTTTCTTCATTGAGTGACACGTACTCCCCACTAAATGACTCACAAAAATTATTTTCATGAAGTGTTATCCTTTTTTCTTTATTTATTTTTTGGGTGGGGCCCACTTATTATAATTAAATTAATTAATTAATCACTAATCCTTTACTTAATAATCTAATCATAATTAATTAGTTCCTAATCCCCAATAATATTTTTACACTAAATAAAATTTATAAACAATTTATGTTCTAATTAAAATTGCAGATTAAAAGATTTCTATTTCGTGTCCGAAAATGATTCTTCATTTAACTTGGGTCAACTTGCTTGCGAATAATTTTACGTATGAACATACGGGGTATAACATCCTTCCCCCCTTTAGAACATTCATCCTCGAATGTTGAACTGATTCTGAATTCCCAATACTCTCTCTTTTTGTTGCCTTTCAAGGTAATTACTCCACGTCATTGTCTTTACTCTCCTCTTTACTTCGTAGTCCGTTGTCAGTTGTATTGTTCTTCCGCTGAAATCTTACCTTCTTCTTGTGCTTCTCCTATAGTTATCCCCTTAAGGTATCGTTTCCTTTATCTTACCTCTCAATCATTAAATATGATTTTAATAACACGCAGACGTCTCTCGTCGGTTCGTTAGACTTTAATATCCCTGGAGTATCGTATAACTCTGGTAACCTGTGGAACCTTCGCAGGTTCTACAGGTAAAACGAAATTTCCCAGAGGGTAACATTTTGTACTCCAATATCCTTGCTTTACTCCGCTATGACAGCCCGTATTCTGGAATCCTCAGCATCATGTGTCACTTTCTGACTTTATTTTAAAGGTCTCCAACTATCACTTGCTTTTACTTCTTGATCTCGACCTTTAGGGTTGGCTATCAAGTAGCACTAGGGTTCCTTCATATTACAACTTTACGGTCATCCAGTAACCAGTAACCCGCTTGTCCGGATTGTCTCGATCAAATCATTTCGTAATTTCCTTTACTCTAATTGGCAATACTTTAGGCATATTACCTCGTGTCGTTTCTATATTTTTTTTGACTCAAACTCTTCTATTGCCCCTTTTCTCCAATTTTCTCTTAGTCCTCCTATTACGCCTCCTATTGCAATCTTTACACAAGTATGTGTAGGTGCTCAAATCAGCCTAGTAATTACCTTAGCGTTGCCTCGCTTTCACTAGTCTTTATGTCTTACCTTGCATTCTTCTCTCGTACCTTTTAATTGATGTCAAGGCTCAATTATGGCTTTTGCCCTCAGTACTAATTATATCTCTGTAGTTTTGCCTCAAACCATCTTATACCTTTCGTTGATGTATCCAAAATATCGCGACCACATTGTTGTTACTGGATTCTTACCCTTCTTACCAAGTACTCACTTGACCTCGTTCCTAGTATACAAGTATTCGTAGGTTGCATAACTATTCCTGTACCATTCGTACAAAGTGCATCCAATCTTAATCATAGTCTTTCCTTCTCCTGGTATATTCTGCTCTACATTTCTTATTGTACTAAAATTCACTTGCTATCTATTTTGCCATACTCTTTCCCCTTCCTCTATTCGCCATTTGGTTTGCTCATATCCTACTATAGGAGGGATTCCCTATCCCTTCTCCTTTACTACCTATATGTCACAATATCATTAGCCAATAACTCTGTTGTCAACATCTTAACTTCTAATCCAGTATAGCATTGCTATCCTTCAGGACATCTCTTAAGTTATTCGTTACCATTCTCTTGTCGTATTCTTTCCTTTTTATAAGTATCCACCTTCTGATGTCATATTATCTAAGGTCTTTGCCAATAATTCTCAGCACTGTCTCAAATACCATCTTGGTTTCTATTCGTTTATTGCTGGCATTACTCATTTCTATGGTAACCCTTATGGTGTTCACATTACAACCTGTTCGTAATCTATCCGATAACGTAACACTTCTTAATCTTATTCACAATTCTCAACATGTTTTAATTACACTCCGTGAACTAGGCGTACTTAACCCTTCACCCTTTCTGATCGATCTTACCCTTAGTATCTCACAAGCTGTCTTACTAATACCTTCATAACTTGTCATAATTCTCCCTTCTCTGTACTTTTATCTCAATCATACTACTACTTCTTTTTCTATTTCTGGGAAAATTTTGGCAGAGTTTCCTCTGTACTTCTTACTATCCCAGAACCTGCACGCAGGAAATACCAACAATGCCTCACAGGGCCAACACATATACACATATATCCTATTGTATCATAGCCACACGGGTCTCCCAATTTCCAGTAAAAGTATAAAGGTGTCAGGACTTACCTCACATATCGCACCTCGAGATGTACCTGATCCTTTAACGACCTGTCCTGTTATACCTTCCTATCTACCTTATCTTTCATTCTTTAACTTTACATTTCAATCATATTTCAATATTCTTACCTTATCCGACATGCTTCTTTCACACCATTGCTTACCTGTATATTGTGTAGCTTCCAATATCATCAGTCGCTTTCTTCTGCCCATGTCGTTCTTCAGCTAAAATCAAAGGTTAATATAGGGAATTTCATTTCCAATGGCTGGGCTCTATCGCACGATCTTAGATATGAAAGAAAGGTAACATCCTAAATGTCCTGTAGCTTCCTGTTTATAGATTTGGTGCACAACACACCGATAAACAAGACTCTACTAGACACGGTCTGTAGACACTCCGAGGACAAACTGCTCTGATACCACTTTTGTCACGACCCGACCCCGTAGGCCGTGACTGGTGCCCGACCTGGACAACCGTATACATACCTATCAGATATAGTCAAGCTGAAATACGAACTATATGAAAACTTACAAAAGAACTCCAATGGTTCATAACGTCATCATATATATATATATATATATATATATATATCAAGATCAACTGTTTCCTGAGGAGTCACAACGAATCATATCCTGAAAGGATACGCAAGCCGACAAGGCTGCCATTACATATCAATATCCATAGCACATCGTATAAACATAGCTGAACAAACCTATACACAACCCACACATATGTCTACAGACCTCTAAGAGTACGAATGGCAAAATATGACGGGACAGGGCCCCGTCGTACCACTGGATAAACATACATATATGTATCATAAGATCTGTACCAAAAGTCTAAACTCCGGAACAACGGAGCTCTCCAAGACAGCTGAATAGAAGTCCTATGCTGAAGGGTCACCAAACCGACTATCTGTACTTGCGGGCATGAAACGCAGCCCCCTGAAGAAAGGGGGGTCAGTACAGAATATGTACTGAATATGTAAGGCTGAATCATAAAACAAGGAAAAGCGTAACAATAAGCATGTTTAGAAAGCAACCCGGGAGTAACCAGGAACAACATTTTGAACCATGTCATGTGGTCCCTTACACAAATTCTAGCATACACAATATAAATATAGAATATCCTACTCGTAGCCGCTTCCGGCTAATAACACAATAGTCCCTTCGGACGGCCGCTTCCGTCATAATAACATAATAGTCCCTTCAGACGGCCGCTTCTGGCATAATAATGATGGCCCCTTCGGGCAGCCGCTTCCGGCTTAATAATGATGGCCCTTTCGGGCAGCCGCTTCCGGCTTAATAATGATGGCCCCGTCGGGTAGCCGCTTCCGGCTTAATATCACAACTATGTCAACACAACTTAATCCACAAATGCCCATACAAAGAGATGATGCTATGGAATGTAAACCTAAATCGTAAATAAAATGAAATAGTAAAATCTCGCACCCCCTTCGGAGTGGTTTTGAAATTCAAACTTTATTTTTCCTTTAGTATAAAACTAATTTCCTCGAAATCATTAGTAAAACCGTATACACAACTCAACTGGCACCTTATGGGTGTTCCCTTCGGAACAGAATAGGAGCTTATATATATCGACTATTATCCATCGTATAGGAAACTAAAGAGGGGAGCTCAATCACTTAAGAGTTCTAACATCAAGAAGTGAATAAGAATCATGAATCACACTCAAGATTTATGAATAGGATTACCCCAAAGTTCATATCATTCATCACTTAAATCTAAGACATGCCAAAAGAAAGAAGGGACAACTTTACATACCTGTTGACGACTAATCGCAAAACAGTTCGCTTTGTCGCTCTTTTAGCCTAGTTAACATAAAGATAGCGTTATTGTCAGTAACTATACTTTATAGTTCATAAATTCGTAGCCCATCACTTTATAGAACTTGGTCTTTAACCTATACATTCTCGTTTAGGGTTTTCCATTAGTTAAGGGCTTAACGAAAATCGGGCAGCATTTCCCCCATATATTTGCCTAACCCAAATTTCCAATTATCCTCCTGTTAACACAAAAATACCAACAACAGATATATACGTACGGAATTTTCACAATTTAGCCCGTAACAATTCTAACAACCCAACAATTTCTCTTAATCCATTTTAACCCACAATTTCCTATAACATCGATTTCATGCATTTTCTTAATTCCAATTTCGTCCAATTCAATTTTAATAACTCCAATACAATACTATTAACATAATTACACCATAAAACAATAAAAGCTTACCTTAATTTTCTCTGAGGAATTTCTACTCTTAATTGCTCCAATTTCGCAATTTCTTCTTCCTCAATTCAATATCCAATGTTGCTATCACCTCCTTGAACTTGTATATCACTTTGAACTTGATCAATTAAGCAACAAAAGTTATTTTGCTCATCAACCATGGCTGGCCGAGAGCAGCCATGGAAGTTATACTTTTTTTTTTAACTTTGCTTTTCTTTGCAAAAATGAAATCAAAATGTGAATTGTTCCTTAGCCAAATGTTTATATGTGTTTCTTCATGGAGTGACACGTACTCCCCACTAAATGACTCACCAAAATTATTTTCATGAAGTGTTATCCTTTTTTTTATTATTATTTTTCTGGTGGGGCCCACTTATTATAATTAAATTAATTAGTTAATCACTAATCCTTTACTTAATAATATAATCATAATTAATTAGTTCCTAATCCCCAATAATATTTTTACACTAAATGAAATTTATAAACAATTTATGTTCTAATTAAAATTGCAGATTAAAATATTTCTATTTCGTGTCCGAAAATGATTCTTCATTTAACTTGGGTCGACTTGCTTGCGAATAATTTGACGTATGAACATACGGGGTATAACACTTTATATTTCCCCCAAGAAAGGTAACAACCTGTTTCAATGTCATTTACCCTATTTAGTTGCTTAAAATGCAATTTCTGAATTAATGTATGTTGAAACTGCTTAAAAATGTTTTCTTGTATTGATTATTGCTTATATGGTCTTTTTTATGTGTTATGATACTGCCATTATGGTTCTGTATTAGTTTAAGCTAAGTGAAACTGCTTTAAAAATGTTTTGTTATGTTGATTATTGCTTATATAGTCTATTTTATGTATTATGACACTGCCATTATGGTTCTGTATTAGTCTAAGCTAAGCATATGCTTAAAAGGTCTTTAATAATGAAGGATGATGCATATTTTAACCATAAGTTACTGTTCCATTGGGCTTGCCTTTTTTTTTTTTCAAAAGTTTGGTCTGGTTCTATGTTTTAAAATTCCTGTATTAGCTGTGTGTAGTGTTGTATGAGTAGTTCTGGAACTCTGAGTAGTCTAAAAAGTGAGATGAGTGCATATTTTGACTGAATCTATTGCTTTACCAAGTTTAAAAAGTGATCTAAGTCTGTTTCTTTAAGGATTAGAGGCCTGTTTGGTGGTTTTGCTTATGATATTTCCAAAAAGAAAGGATGTTTAAGCTGTAAAAGAGAGGGGTGTGATTGGCCATTGTTTGTGATATTTGATTGCTATGGTCTTGTTTAAGGTTGCAACCTGGAAGTAGGACACTTTATTACTGATTAAGCTCATTAATGAAGTGTTAAGATAGCTAAAAGGGTAAAAAAAAATGAAGAAGAACTTGTCTACTTGCTGTTTTAATCATTTATGTAGGTTTTTAAGTTAAAAAGGAATAATAGGAAGAGCAATCTGTGATTTGACCATTGGAACATCCTTGTTTGTTGTCTTGTGAAAAACTGCAATGACTGCTTCACTTTGTAACTTCTGTGCATTTTTCTATCAAACTACCATATGTTTATATCATCACATAGCCATATCATGTATGCAACAATTTCTTTTTGATTAGCTTATGTGATCGTTGATCCATCCTTGCCTGATCTTGTACAAAAATAGATATTTCCTGTCCATGAATGTGTGTAATCTGTTAAGTTGAGAATGAATATTTGAGAAATTATAATAATATGAGTTGGCTCACTACCTGAGTATTTGAAAAGGTAAAACCAGCATCTGCTCATCTGTGTCTAATCCCTAAAGTGCCTAAAAATGTGAATGACAAGACTCTGAGTAGAAATCGGGTTTGAAATGACATTTAGTTGTTCTTAGGACCCTCCTAGTTGACTCATTAGGAAAATTTAGACTTCAAATAACCTTAACTGTGTGATCTTGTGTGGATTAGCTTCCAATGTTCTTACCTGAATTTAAACTACTTGATTTCTACCTATCTTGCCATTTGGAAATGTCTGTCCATGTGTAATTATTGAGAAATCAGTGATGTGGTGCATGCAATTTAAAAAACTCTCATGTTCTTAGAGGTGTTCAACCCATACTTGACTTAAATAGGTTCCATACCTAGTTTGCTTAATTACACTATCTTAAACCATACAACATTGCCCTTTGTATGCCCTTACTTGCTGTTTGGATGAAGTAAAAATGAGATCTGTATTTGTTTGTTCTTCTGGTATGCCTAAGATGACATTTCAGCTTGCCTTGCTTATCCCTATTTAAAACACTTGCTGAAACTATGCAAGACCTCTTTAAACTTGTCCATGTGCCTAAACCATTTCATGACTTGTAAAAATCCCTTTTGAACTTTCTTAGACTCTGTTTTAAAAACTTATGACCACAATCTGAACTTAAGAACTAGCATCATGTACCTATTTATACCACTAGAGGCCTTCTATGTTGTTGAAACCTTGTTTAAGCCTCTGTACTATTTTGCATCAACTTTGATGTACTTGCTCTTGTTTGTAATCATTTGGACTCTGTTGAATCCCCAGAATTCCTCTAGTCTATGGTGAGTCTCTATGATCCCCTTTTTGTTTTCTTGATCATGTCTCTATGATTGCTGCTTGTTTACTTGACTATTCTTACTTGCCTGCCCCTACTTGCACATACAAACCATAATTTGCCATGTAGACCTTATAAAAGACCAAAGGCTAGTATCCATGTACCCATTAGCCCATTCTGAGAACTCTACTTGCTGAGTATAATCTCTTTTGTGTTTTACCTGAAAAATTGACCAGTTTTGAAACTTGCTTGGCTTCTAAAAGGCCTTCACTGTTTATTCTGAAAACCTGCAACCTTTCTCTTCATCATTTAAATCTGTTCAATTCAAAACCAAGCTAGAAATGCCATAACCTGAAATTTGAACTCTATGTTGATCCTATAGTTGTGATTGAATCTGTTTTGTTCAAATCCTGAAGTGAAGAAGTGAGAATGGCAGCCTAAGGCTCTCTTAATGTCCCCTACAAGACTGTTTTTGTGCTGGGACAATATTTTATAATTAGCTGAGCCTTTATGATCTATGAATGAACTTAAACTAGGACATAGAGACCTAAGGGATTATGGTAAAATTATACCCTATAACACTGAGTATTTGGACTTGCTTAAGCATGAAATTGATGCAAAAATGACTTTGGATCCTAAACTTGCTTCTGTGATCCTTTGGTTAGTAGTAAATAGGTTGTAAAATGTGTTTTGGACATTAGTTTAGCTCCACATTAACTAGAATGAGCTTTTGGTTAAAAGGTCTGGTACTCTATCCCTCTTAAATTGCTGATTCCCCTTTTTAAAATTTTAAGAACTAAAATCATGAGTGTGTGATTATGGTCTTAACCTGTTTCATACTTTTATACCTCTTAAAACAGTGTTGCTTTGTTTCCTTACTACCCCCCATTATCAATACTTTTTGCCCTATCATCTAAAAGTGTGTCATGCTCACTTTGATTATGCTATGGGTGTTTTTTCTGAATCTTGACGCTTGATGTGCCTTGCATTGCCAAACTTTTGCACTGCCTAAGACTTCTTGATTTCTTTGTTTCTGGGATTAGTCGAATCTTTTCTGTGACTTTCTTGCCTTATGTGTGTTGAGATTTGGCATTGAAGTTGCATGTCATAGAGTTCTTTATTGGTTAGCCTTGACTGAAAGTTAAGTACTTGGCTTTTAAAAGGTGTAGAATTTCCCTTATGAGCTTTGAACTTGTTAAGTGACCTGAATGTGGTAGTTTAGAGTTGATGTTAATGGACTATGTAGCGTATATCGAGTGTATATGGAGGGTATGCCCTCTAAAGGGTTTTTTTTCTCTTCAACAGTATATCACTGGTATATCATGTATATCACTCTTGGACACTTAGAAAATTTTGAGAAGAAATCAAGCAGTATATCACTCTTTGACACTTAGAAAAATTTGAGAAGAAATCGAGTTTGGGCCTGTTACTTGGGCCTGTTACTTGTGGTCTTCATCCCTGAGCTGTTATCACTGCTTTGGGTCTTTCTTTCACAATATTTTGTGACAGTCTGAGTTGTGTTTATACGGGCTTGACCCAATAAAGTTGTAATTCATTTTAGCATTATAATAATTATTATAGCTTTTAATTTTGTACTTAATTTAATTTGTGGGCATATACTAATGTTATGTATACCCGTTTGCGTCCTTGTCCACCCAAACCCATTGGTGGGCCTCGACAAGGCCCACTAACGTATCTAGATCGAGTCAACCCAACTTGGAGCAAAATGGAGCATACGTGGAATTAGAACGAGACTGATTGCATAAATGTTTTCTTTTTGGGCTTGGTCGGCCCAAACTCCCTACCTCATTTAAATTGTGCACTTTAAATTGATTATTTGGCTAATTATCGTGCTAATTGAAACCCTTATGAGATTGCCATGTTTTAAAGTCACCAAAAAATGAATTTTCCACAAAAGACAAGACTAAATTTGGAGCATTAACACAATTTGGGACTGATTTGACTAAAGGGCTAAAACTGCTAACTTTTAGGAAGTTCGGGACTGATTTGAATATTTGTAAAAGACCATGGACTTAGACGTGTGGGATGATTTGGACAACACTTGTGAGACTAATATGATTATTTAGACTAAGGCTAAAAGAATAAAAATTGACTAAAACTTAGAAAAGCATAGAAATAAAAAATGGACTATATATATGTATGTAGTATATTATATGGATTATAATAGTATATCTAAATTATTTTCTTAAAACTATTTTCTTACACTTCGAAATATATTTTTCAAACTATTTTTTGGGTGGACTTACGTAGAGTCCTGCTTAGGCTAAGGGCCTTCAGGTATTAGCCTAAGCGTTCTAGTCCGACACCCTAAATGCCCAATTTTGGGCAAAATTTCACCACTTTTTGATTCTTGAAACGTGGTATTTTTGCATAAATGACTAATTTCTATTTGCGGAAATATAAAACAAAAACTATGTTTTATCACAACCAATTTATATTTACATAGACATACTATTAGAACCCGTAGGTCAGCCATGTTCTACAGATCCTTAATACCGGGGTGCCTAACATCTTCCTCGGGGGATCACCAGAACCCTTACCCATACTTTGGTTAGATTAGGATTCTTTTAAAATTTAACCGTTTTGAATGAACCCTTTTCGAACTGGTTTTCCTAATTTCTTAAAAATTAGGTGGCGACTCTAAAATAAGTCCATTTAGAGAACCATCCACGTAGATGTTTATTTTTTCCTTCTTTCTGATACGATTGACAACCGTACTTTCCCGAGATACTTTCCTTTTTAAATGAGGCAAGTGCAAATACGAATCGAAAAAAATACGAACCGCTACAAAGGGGTCACTGCTAGTACTCAGATCTGGCGATATGATTTCACGATCTTCGAGGAGTCATACGCCCGCATCTTTTCAACTATGGCTACTCTAAGAAATATTAGACCCGTGGAACCTACTCACGAACCCGTGCCATTAGGGCCTAACAGGAACAAGTTTTGCCTGTATCATACAGGAGCTATGGGGCACGACATAGAAGAGTGCCACGCATTCAAGCTTGAACTCGAGCATAAGATCAGTACAAGGGAGATCATGGTCATCCTACCACCATAGTATTGAGATGAATGAGAAATGAGAGAGCCAGTTCGTAAGGACAGTGATTCGCGGAACTATATTTTTGGGTCGAAATTAGGTGTCCCCTTTTTTGCACATAAAAATTTACCCCTTTCCCCATAAACATTGTAAGGAACCGCGCTGACCTGACGTAACTATGGAGGGATATGCGGGAATCCTTAGTCGGGCCTAGTCTGGGGATGTCTTTAGCTAGTTTTAGCCCAAAGGATATTTAGGAAAGACATATATCCTTCTTTTGTAAAACTAACTACGATAGGGCTTGATTTCCCCTGGTGGGATACGTAGGCAGTCTACGTAAGACTCGGCCCTTACATAATATGTCACGACCCGACCCGAGGGCCATGACGGGCACCCGGTGCTAACCCACCCGGTTACCTCTTGACGTACATTCATATTCATGTCTAGGTGGACTACATAGCTTAGTCATGAATGCTATACATCAATAATGCTAAACTCATTGGGCAACAACACATTTATACCATCATTAACAACTATGCCCAAATCAATATACATAAGCCGACAAGGCCATCAAAATGATATACAACATATAAGCCGACAAGACTTCAAGACATCTAACCATATACAACTATCTACGAGCCTCTAAGAAGAGTAGGTAACATCATATAGGCGCGACAGGACCCCGCCGTGCCCATATATGTACACAAAAGAATAATACCAAAAGCTGTAGCTCCGGATGAAATGGAGCTCCTCTAAGTAGTCCCTGAATAAGAAAGCTATGGATCAAGCCTGTCTCCCTGGCCACCTGCGGGCATGACGCAACGTCCACAAACAAAAGGACGTCAGTACGAATATTGTACTGAGTATGTAAAGCATAATCAACATCATAATAGGATCATAAGAGACAGCATAAGAAATAGCATAAGATGGGAGAATCGGGAGGTAGTAAATCCATCATCATAATTACTTACATACGTATCTTTTGTAGGGACCTTCCATTTCTAATGCGTGCTCGTGACATACATACAAACATATACATATATATATATATATCCGTATCCATATTTGTATCCGTATTTACAAACATATTTATATCCATAGCATACCAGACTATGAAGGTTCGGTAGTTTCACATACCCGGCTATGACAAGGCTCGGTGATCGTACATACCTGGCCTTACCAAGGCTCAGTGGTATCCGTACCCAACTGCAGTGGTGTGCGCGTAATAGATATCATACCCGGCCATATAAGCTCGGTGTTACATAATAGTCATACATACATAGACACGTATACTTAAGGGTCCATAAACATCATTACCATTATCGTTTTTGTTACGCCTATCCTTGGAGGATCAACTCTCATATAAAGGAGGCCATAGAATCATGAAAGTATCGAGGATCACGAGCTTTAGTAGCTTTGGAGATAGAATCATTTGGAGGACATTATAGGACTCATGAAAGGATATACATACATAGCCAAGGAACCATGCCTTATCGAAAGAAGGGTTAGCCTTACATACCTCTTTGTCTTCTCAACTATCTAACGTTCACCGTTGAAGCTTGAATAATCTACATTTAGAAGGATTCACACCATGGTTAAGCCTTAATGACATTCTTAAATTCAAACTAGAATAATTCATAGTCTAATGAAAATTGGGCAGCATTTCCCTTATTTCGTCAACTTCCACCATATCACAAAACAACTCCCAACAATCGAAATAACATCCATAATACACTCATAATACCCAATTCAAGTAATCACATCACACCAAGCCTTCAATATTCACCCCTATATTCAACTCATACTAGCAACTTCATATCTATTTTAGCACATTTTCATATAATGCTTCTCCATCAGCATTATTACCTTCCAAAACATGTTATATCCATATCATACTAAGAATCATGACTACATGTAGATTACTACTCATAAACATCATAAAGGCTACATCTAGACCCCATTTTCTACTTTCTTCTTCTACCCAAATTTTGCTATAACAAAACATTCTCAACAACATGAAATAAGCATGGAAACTAACCTTTTCATCCCATAGAAAAAAGCTTTTGAGCAGCTACCAACTTTATGCAAAACCCTAGCTACAATGCCCAAGTTTTCTTGTAGTCTACAAACCTTAAGAGACCTTCCAACGTATGAATACTTTGATTCTAGCCTCTTGATCTTTGTTTTATCTTGGATTGGGGTGGAATAAGTCTAGAGAAAGGTTTTGAGCTCTCAATACTTGTAGAAGGTGAAAAATGAAATAAAAGAACCAAGGGCAACAATTTATACAAAACTCAAAAATCTGGCCGACGGATACTATACAGACACTTATACGGTCTGTATAACATTGTACGGTGCGTATAAGTTGCCGTGGTTCACCACCATGAAAAACATCTCCCTGCTGGGTGTTATACGGACCCCTTATACGGACCGTATAAGTGGTCGTATAACTCCACTTCCCTGAAATGGTTTTCGTCGTTTTGTTTGATCTCCAATCCTTATGGAACCTTCTTGACACTTGTTTAACACATCATTACCAATCTAAGGAGAGTTACAACTCTTCTTTAAGACATCATTAAGTCAAAATTAGCTCGGTACTTTATGGAGCTTTTCTAAAACACCACATATACTTTTCCCTTCTTAAGGAACTTTCTCCTCTTACTTCCAACATCTTTGAAATATTAGCTAGGATCGTTAAATAACATTTATTACTTGTAGAAACATCATATTCATCTCACCCTGCATCATTCCATCTATCATATGACGACACAAAATTTTTTCGAGGTGTAACATTCTCCCCCCTTAAGAACATTCGTCCTCGAATGTTAGGTTCTTAGGATTTCAATGAAAATTTCGCTAGAGTTTCCCCTATAATATGGTATTACCATACTGCACAGCAACCCAAAATACATCGCCTCACAGGGCTACAACAACAATGACAATTACCATTACCACACACGACCAAGAAAAGCATTACATACCTAAGGATAATGGCGTCTTTGCTTGAGTCTCCTCTAAGGGCGAAAATAAATGTGGGTACCGGAATTTCATGTCTTCTTCGGCTGCCCAAGTCATTTCCTCTCTATTATTATTCTTCCACAAAACCTTAACTGAAGCTACTTCTTTGGTTCTGAGCTTTCGTACTTGCCTATCTAAAATGGCAATGGGAACTTCTTCATAAGACAATTGCTTAGTAAATTTAACATCATCTATTGGTACTATTCTACAAGGATCTCCAATGCACTTATGAAGCATTGATACATGGAAAACTGGGTGAACTGACTCCAACTCAGGAGGTAGGTCTAATTCGTAAGCCACTTTGCCTACTTTGCGTACAATCTCATAAGGCCCAATGTACCGGGGACTAAGCTTCCCTTTTTTGCAAAACCTTATGACGCCCTTCATCGGCGACACCTTTAAGAATACCCAATCTTTCACTTGGAACTCTAACTACCTTCGAAGATTATCCGCATAGGACTTTTGACGACTCTGAGCTGTTAATAATCGACCCTGTATGAGCTTAACTTTCTCTATAGCTTGCTGGACCAAGTCTGGCCCTATCAATTTAGTCTCTCCTACCTCGAACCACCCAATTGGGGATCTACACTTTCGCCCATATAAAGCCTCATACGACGCCATTTGGATGCTAGAATGATAACTATTATTATTATTATAAGCATATTCAATAAGTGGTAAGTGATCCTCCCAACTACCTCTAAAATCCAATACACATACCCGTAGCATATCCTCAAGGGTTTGAATGGTACGTTCGGCTTGCCCATCCATCTGTGGGTGAAATGTCGTGCTAAGGCTCACATGAGTCCCCAGACCTTCTTGGAAAGATTTCCAAAAATTTGCTGTAAATTGAGCCCCTCTATCGGAGATAATAGATACTGGAACACCGTGAAGCCGCACTATCTCTTTAACATAAAGCTTTGCATAATCTTCAACTACATATGTAGTTCTAACCGATAAGAAATGAGCTGACTTCGTAAGTCTATCTACAATCACCCATATAGAATCATACTTACGTCGGGAACAGGGTAAGCCTGTAATGAAGTCCATGTTAATTACTTCCCTTTTCCCAATTGGAATTTCTACGGCTTGCAACAATCCGCCCGGCTTTTGGTGCTCGATTTTCACTTGCTAACAGTTGGGACATTGAGCTACAAATTCTGCTATATCCTTCTTCATCCCATTCCACCAATATATAGATTTAAGATCATGATACATTTTTGTTGCTCCGGGGTGGACAGAATAACAGGAGCAATGGGCTTCTCTCAATATTTGGTGGCATAATCCTGCAACATTAGGAACACATAACCTGCCTCGGCATCGGAGAACTCCATATCCAGAAATCTCAAATGATGACTTCTCCTTCTGAGAGAGTGTATCTCTGTAATGAATTAGCATGGGATCTTCATATTGTCGCTCCTTCACTTCCACTACTAGCGACGAGACTGCTGAATTCTGAATGGTAGCCCCATGCTACCTAGGTCCACTACTCGAACTCCTAGGCTAGCTAACTGCTGGAGCTCACGACCCATTTCTCTTTTCTCTGGTCGAACATCACACAAACTTCCCATAGATCTACGGCTAAGAGCATCAGCCACAACATTTGCCTTTCCGGGGTGATATAGGATATCAACATCATAATCTTTTAGCA
Source organism: Lycium barbarum (assembly GCF_019175385.1). NCBI lineage: Eukaryota > Viridiplantae > Streptophyta > Magnoliopsida > Solanales > Solanaceae > Lycium > Lycium barbarum. Next base: position 64,338,093 of record NC_083337.1, read on the forward strand.
ATTCCAACCATCGTCGTTGCCGTAAATTGAACTCTTTCTGCTTGAAGATATACTGAAGGCTCTTATGATCTGTATAAATATTCACATGGACACCATACAAATAATGTATCCACATCTTTAATGCATGAATTACTGCATCCAATTCGATATCATGTGTTGGATAATTCTTCTCATGTTTTCGTAACTGTCTTGAAGCATACGCAATCACCTTACCATGTTGCATCAACACACGGCCTAGCCAAACGCCTGAAGCGTCACAATACAAAACATAACCTTCCGATCCTTCTGGAAGTATCAGGACTGGGGCAGAAGTTAATCTATCCTTTAGCTCTTGGAAACCACGCTCACAAGCATCTGCCCATTGAAATTTGGTTGATTTCTAGGTTAACTTCCTGAGTGGTGCAGAAATAGAAGAAAAACCTTCTCCGAATCTCCGGTAGTAACCTGCTAAGCCCAGAAAACTACGAACCTCCGAAGGAGTCATGGGCCTTGGCCAAGTCTTCACGGCCTCAATCTTTTGGGTATCTACCCGAACACCATCGACTGAAATGATATGCCCCAGAAAGGTCACTGAGTTCAACCAAAACTCACACTCAGAAAATTTGGCAAATAACTCTCGAGTTTGAAGAACTCTAAGAACGGTACACAAATGATCCGCGTGTTCTGCCTCGGACCTAGAATACACCAAGATATCGTCGATAAATACAATCACAAATAAATCTAGGAAGGGCCTGAACACATTGTTCATCAAATCCATAAATACTGCCGGCGCATTAGTTAGCCCAAATGACATTACCCGGAATTCAAAATGGTTGTATCTTGTTCTGAAATATGTCTTAGGGATATCTTTCTCCCTAACTCTCACTTGATGATACTCGGATCTCAAATCTATCTTTGAAAACCATTTGGCACTTTGTAATTGATCAAATAAGTCGTCAATCCTTGGAAGAGGATATTTGTTCTTGATCGTCACTTTATTCAGTTGTCGATAGTCAATACACATTCGCAAGGAGTCATCTTTCTTTCGTACAAACAACACGGGTGCTCCCCACGGGGATGAACTAGGCCTAATAAAGCCTTTCTCGAGCAAGTCCTTCAATTGCTCCTTCAACTCTTTCAACTCTGCGGGAGCCATTCTGTAAAGAGGGATAGATATAGGTCTAGTATTCAGCAGCACATCTATAGCAAAATCCATCTCCCACTCTGGAGGGAGGCCTGGAATCTCTTCCGGGAACACATCCGAAAACTCATTCACTACGGGGACAGACTGAAGAGTTTGCGGTTCACCTTCTACATCTTGAACCTGAACTACATGGTAAATGCACCCTTTTGTGATCATTTTCCTTGCCTTAAGATAGGAAATAAACATACCTTTTGGTGACGCAGTATTCACTTTCCATTCTATAAATGGTTCTCCCGGAAATTGGAAGCGAACCATTTTTATTCAACAATCAACATTGGCATAGCAAGAAGCTAACCAATCGATGCCCATAATAACATAAAAATCCACCATTTTTAGCTCAGGTAAGTCAACCATAGTACGATGGTCACAAATCACAACTACACAATTTCTATATACTCGACTAGCTATCACCGGTTCACCAACGGGTGTATACACCTCAAAAGGTTTGATTGTCTCCGATTTAACCCCAAACCGACCCGCAATATATGGAGTAACATATGAAAATGTGGAGCCCGGGTCTATCAAAGCATATACATCATGAGAAAATACCGATAATATACTTGTGACAACATCAGGAGAAGACTCAAGATCTTGGTTTCCGTCGTTTCGTTTGATTTCCAATCCTTATAGAACCTTCTTGACACTTGTTTAACACTTCATTACCAATCTAAGGAGAGTTATAAAGCTTCTTTAAGACATCATTAAGTCAACATTAGCTCGGTACTTTATGGAGCTTTTCCAAAACACCACATATATTTTGCCCTTCTTAAGGAACTTTCTCCTCTTACTTCCAACATCTTTGAAATCTTAGCTAGGATCGTTAAATAACCTTTCTTACTCATAGAAACATCATATTCATCTCACATTGCATCAGTCTATCTATCATATGACGACACGAAAATTTTTCGAGGTGTAACATAATATAAATTATAATCCCCCCCCCCCCCCCATTTGTTTAATTTCTGTAACGGGGAAGGGTTTGCCAAAGTAAGTCAACCATAAAGCCCATTGAACCGAGCTCCACCAAAACATCAAAGGCCCATAAAAATCTGAACCTTTAAAACAAAGGATCAAAAGTATTCAAGCTTAAATATGTAACTTTATGTGCTCTGTGCGCTTTAAATACAATGTGTGATATTTTGCCTTTATATTTTTTCATAAGTAACTAACTTTGTCTACCGTTGAGTTATTCTTGTCTTATAGAACGAGGCCGATTAGCATAGTACTAAAAGCTGGCATACTTCACAAGATCAAAAGCCGCGTTAGCATCCCATGTAGATAAAGGCAAAAAGAAGGTGACTGGTACACCCGATAACAGAAATGAACTCGCTCTCCATGACGGAGATGCCCAAGACCCACAAGAAGTATCGTCTCATGAAGATGTGATTGCAACATTACCGATTGCTATTACTGTCACGACCCAACCCCGTGGGCCATGACTAGTGCCCGACCGGGACACCTGTATACGTACCTGTTAGGTATAGCCAAACTGAAACTACGAACAATATGGAATCTTACTAAAGAACTCTAACGGTTCATAACGTCATCTTATATATATATATATATATATATATATATATATATATATCCAGATAGATTGTCTCCTGAGGAGTCACAACTAATCAGATCATAAAATGATACGCAAGCCGACAAAGCTGCCACTACACATCAATATCATGTCATATGCATGCTGACAAGGCTGCCATTACAGACGAACATATACGTGGCAAAACGTTTGGACACAGCTGAACAGAACTTATACACAACCCACAAATATGTCTACAGACCTCTAAGATTGCCAACAGTGACATATGACGGGACAGGGCCCCGTCGTACCCCTGGACAAACATATATATATATACATCATAAGATCTGAACAAAAAGTCTAGACTCCGGAACAACGGAGGTCTCCAAAACAGCTGAGTAGAAGCCCTATGCTGAAGGGTCACCAAACCGACTATCTGTACCTGCGGGCATGAAACACAGCCCCCTGAAGAAAGGGGGTCAGTACGGAATATGTACTGAGTATATAAAGCATGAAATACAGTAAAAGGATCATAACTGAAATAGGGGGTACAGAAAACAAGTACAATGTCCAGAATACCAAAACACTTGCCTTTTTGAAACATAAATCATGCATGTCAATATCATATATCATACCCGGCCTATTATAGGAGTCGGTGAACATGGTCGCCACCCCGTCTTTGGCGCCATAACACAGCATAACTCCATAAACACATCATAATGCCATAACACAGCATAACTCCATAAACACATCATAACGCCATAACACAGCATAACTCCATAAACACATCATAACGCCATAACACAGCATAACTCCATCATATATATATATATATATCATATTCCGGCCCTCTAGTGAGGGACTCGGTGAACAATGTAGTGAGACTGTGCACGATAACATACCCGGCCCGAGACTCGGTGAAGGACATATTGAGGCATGCACGAGCAGAGTAGTGAGCAACCATATGCAATTTAAAACATTATCAAGACTCAAACATAATAAGAAGAAGGGATTAACACCTGAGTATCAATAGCGACAATCATATCAAGTATCCCTCGAATGTCATTATAAATTATATCGAAAGAGCCTTAGGAATCATAGACATGTATCATCATAATATGAAATAGTTTATAGAAGTCAAGGACATGAGTTATCGTAGAGTCTTCCAAGAATAGGAACTTATATATATCGACTACTATCCAACGATAGAAAACTTGAGAGGGAAGCTCAATTATTTCAAGAGCTCTAACATCAAGAAGTGAATAGGAATCATGAATCATACTCGAAACTTATGAATGGAATTACCCCAAAGCTCGTATCATTCGTCACTTATATCTAAGTCATGCCAAAAGAAAGAAGGGATAGCTTTACATACCTGTCGTAGATTGATCGTAACCAAGCTTTTGCTTCGTCGCCCCTTTAGCCTATTCAATACGAGAGTAACACTATTATCAACAAACTACGACTTCCCAAACTTAGAAATTTACAACCAATCACTTATGGGAGTCACTTCTTAGCTCATACTTCTTGATTAGTATTTTAATTAGTTAAGAACTTAACGGAAATCGGGCAGCATTTCCTCTATATAACTCGCCTAACTCGAACTTCCAATTAATTTCCGATTATTACCACAATACCAACAACGGCGATAACAGAAATAATCATATCAAATCTTTAAATTCCAGCCCATAAACAACTCAATCAACTACCAACAACCTACACGACAACAACCACAACAACCTATACGATTTGCGGCATAATTTTCATAGTTCTCATCCCACAATTTAGCTATGACTTGGACGAAATTAAATGTATTTAGGAGAGAGGATTTCTTACCTTATATGCCAAGAAGTATCCTTTTTCCACCTTACTTCCCTTCAAGGAATAGCCCGAATTCAATAACGCGATAAAATGGAACAACGAAACCGAAGCGGTGCACAAATCTGTATGTTGTTCATGAGAAAAATAATAATTTGCTTGCTTCTTTAATATTGTAGCTCACGTTGCTGTGGTTTGAAAATATTTTCTTCACCATTTGAGTATGGTCAAGGACGTTCCAGCCATGGAGAAGGTACTTGGCAAATAATCCATAATTGTATTATATGAAGGAGATAAATACCATACAAATTAGTGAAAAGAAAAAAAAATTCATCTACTTAGTGGATTTGCTAACGTGTAAGGCCATTCACTTTATATACCTCTTAGTCATCAATTGACCCCTTTTCATAGGTGTACACGTTAGTTCCCAACAACACCTGTCCATAGCCCAAACTAATACCACAAATAAATTCCTTATTTAACCTTTCACCGCATAATTAATTTCTTGGTCTCAATTTACTTAAATATTGATCATCTTTGACACACTCCATATACCCGTTACCATGACTATGTGATATAACACCAGGCCATAGCCTCATTTACCACGCATAAAATATCATTCTTAATCATCGTCGTCACACTTTTTCGTCTTAAATCATTTCGAGACCTCATTCCTTATATACACCAAGTTCTTGATTTTCATCCTTGGATATGATCGGATTTTCCGGGCTAGGGTAAATTTGCCCCTGTTGGACGATTAAATACTCTAGTCCAAAAATATGAGATATTATAGCTTGGACCGTATTCCACTAGAATAAATGTTGAAACTCGACAAAACTTATTTTGTTCGATTGGTTTAACTTCAAATCCTTACGGTACAGGTGTACCCTCACTTTAACCACCTATAAGCTTGGGGGATAACCTTGAGTCCGTTACTAATATCATTTAACTCGCACACTTTCCAACGCATGAGAACACGGGACATAACAATTACGACCCTCCAAGAAAAGGTGGCTAGGAATGAGGCAACAAATGCAGACAATGATGCCTCGACAGAGGAAAGAAGACCTCCTCCTCCGTTCCCTTCACTGAGCTCCCCAATGCCCGATCACTTTCCTATATGTCCACCACGAACCATCCCACCTCCACTAAGCTCCACCAACCCAAACCATGCCGGTCCTTTCTACTACACTCCTTCACTAACAAAATACACTTAAATCCCAGGGACCACTCACTCAGTCCCTTCTTACCGAGTTCCTCAGCCTATTTTCATTAATCTGGCAAGACAAGTACGTGCTCCAGCTCCACCAACTGGACAAACCACCACTGCCCCGCTCAACCATAGTCCCCACCAAGTGTCATTCTTCACTCCCAACATCCCCAGTGAATTCTCCCAGGGCACAAAGAGCTAGATCATTATGAAGAAATGGAAAGGGCTTGGAGGGCTGAACATGATAAGCGTGAGAAAGATATGGAGAAGAAGATAGAGGAACTACTTGAATCCAAAAGGTCCGCAAGTAAGGCTACATGTCTAAGATATGATGACCTGTGCATGCATCTAGATTTGGACTTACCAGAAGGGTTCAAAATCCTAAAATTTGAAGTGTTCAACGGGACAGGGAATCCCAAAGCACACCTCCAATCCTACTACGACCAATTGGTCGGAGTGAAGAAAAATAAACCTCTGATTATGCCACTATTCAGTCGTAGTCTGACCGGAGAAGTCGCAGAGTGGTTCGCAACTCAAGATATGCGCCAATGGCACACCTGGGAGGACATGGCAGAATCCTTCATGCAAAGATCTCGCTTTAACGTCGAAATAGTACTTGACCGCTATTACCTTAAAAAGGTCAGGTAAAAATCAATAGATAACTACAGGGAGTTTGACAGCAGGTGGAGGGCCGAGGCAGCCTGTGTGCAACCAGCGATGTGTGAGGGAGAGCTGGTCTCTATGTTTATTAGATCCCAGGAGCCTGATTTCTACGACAGTATGCTGTCCCTGGCTGGAAGGCCATTTACTGGATTGGTCTAAATGGGAGAGGCCATAGAAGATGGTCTCAAATTCGGGAAAATAGTTAGTGTCTTAAACAAGGCATCTGGATAAGCTACAGCAGGAATCTTTCGCAAGAAGAAAGAGGACGTGGCAAGAATATCCCACATTCCGAACCCAAGCCTAAAAGAACCACAATCCTCCCACATAACTACACCCCTCATAAATTATCCAACACCTGTGTATTACGCACAATCTAGCTTCACCACCACTGTACCAGTATACACGGCTCCGCCTAGTGTCCGTGTCTTCGTTCCCACTTACTAACCACCACCTCAACGAAATTACCGCCCACTACTAAATAACCCACCACAAGCATATCAACCACCTCAGAATTACCAAAATTAACCGCCACCCTCAACATAAAATGCACTACGTCCAGCTTTTGAGAAAAGGCCAATAAGAGAATTCACAACGCTGCTCGAGCCTAGGGCTCAGCTCTTCAAAAGGCTATTGGCCGTAGGCTTGATTCAGAAGGTTCCCTCAAAGCCAGTACAGCTAGGGAACAGATTTTACAGGGCTGATCAGACTTGTGCCTATCATTTAGGAGAAAATGGGCACAACACCGAAGATTAAATAAATATCAAGCACAAAATCCAAGATCTGATCGAAAAAAGGGAAATTATTTTGGAAACCGCACCTCCCAATGTGAACACAAACCCGTTACCTAATCATAGGAATAATGGAATCTACATGATTGAGAGAAATAAGGACTGGGAAGCTTGCAAAACATTGGTCCCCAAAGCAGTCGAGTCCCTGGAACAAACAGTAGCCTCCCTCACACTCCAGGAGCACCCCAATTTCATGGTTCTAGTCCCAGTGCCAGGAGCCACGAAAACTACATCGAGGTTCAGAACCATGATTCCAGTACCCGTGGTAGCACAGACAGCACAACAAATTGCTCTCACACCCCAAAAGCCAATCACTGTACAAGCAGCCATATCTTAAGGCATGACCTGCTCGGGGAGGTGTTACACTCTTGAAGAGTTGGCTCAGAATGCTATAAGGAAAGAAAACACCCAAAAGAGACCAATAACTGAAGGAGAAGCTGAAGATTTCTGGCGGCGTATGCAACCAAAAGACTACTCCATCGTTGAGAATTTGAAGAAAACACCAGTACAAATATCAGTATTGTCATACTGGCCAGCTCCCCATCGCACAGGTAGGCCCTCATGCGAGTATTGGATGATGCACACGTATCGACTGGTACGAACAACGAAGACTTAGCTGAGTTGGTAGCCCATATTATCGGAGAACAAAAAATCTGCTTCTCAAAAAAAGATTTGCCAGCAGAAGGAAACTCCCACGACAGAGCCCTGAACATCACCGTGGAGTGTCATGGCAAAGCAATAGGGAGAGTGCTTGTGGATAATGGATCGGGCCTTAACCATCACCACATTAACATAGCTGGGTTGTGATGTAGGAAAGGTTCGCTAGAGTGGGAAATACGTCAGGGGATTTGATGGATCTCTAAGTGTTTCCCTGGGAGAGACAGACCTGCAAATCCAAGTCGGACTTGTATCCTTCATAGCCGAGTTCCAGGTCATGGCAATCACCGCCAACTATAATATGCTCTTGGGAAGACCTTGGATCCACTCCGCCGGTGCGGTACCATCAAGTCTGCACCAGGCCATAAAGTTTCAATGGCAGGGCCAGAAAATTATGGTCGAGGCTGAGAAGGATACCCAGAAGCATCCTTATAACATTGTACCAACAATCGAAGAGATTTCTAACAGATTAAACTTCCACGTAGTGGAATACGTCGAGGCCACCCACGCAGAAGGGGAGGTCGACTGTCACGACCCAACCCCATGGGCCATGACTAGTGCCCGAGCTGGACACTCATACACATACCTATTAGATATAGTCAAATTGAACTATGAACAATATGGAAACTTGCAAAAGAACTCCGAAAGTTCATAACGTCATCATATATATATGTCCAGATAAACTGTCTCCTGAGGAGTCACAACTGATCAAATCATAAAATGATACGCAAGCCGACAAGGCTGCCACTACATACGAACATATCCATAGCACATCGAGTCTCGTCGGCGGTTGTCCGCATAAGACTTTTGGTGACTTTGGGCTGTCAACAGTCGATCTCGGATCACTTTAACTTTTTCTACTGCTTGTTGAATCAATTCAGGGCCTATTAACTGTACTTCTCCTGTTTAAAACCATCCAATTGGGAATCTACATTTCCTTCCATATAAAGCCTTATACGGAGCCATTTGAATACTGGAATGGTAGCTATTTTTATATGCGAACTCAATAAGGGGTAAGTGTTCATCCCAGCTACTAACGAAATCTAGAACACATGCTCTCAACATATCCTCCAAGGTCTGAATAGTACGTTCGGCTTGTCCATCAGTCTGCGGATGAAATGCTGTGCCAAGTTTCACTTTGGTACCTAGACCTTCTTGAAAGGATTTCCAGAACATGGCTGTAAATTGGGCTCCTCTATCTGTAATAATGGATAGTGGAATACCATGGAGCCGCACAATTTCTTTGAGATACAACCTTGCATAATCTTCCGCTGAGTATGTGGTTCTGACTGGGAGGAAATGAGCTGCTTTTGTTAATCTGTCCATAATCACCCAAATAGAATCACACTTGCTTCGAGAATGAGGTAACCCCACAATAAAATCCATGTTGATCACTTCCCATTTCCAAGTAGGGATTTCCATTGTCTGCAATAATCCCCCTGGCTTTTGATGTTCGATCTTTACTTGCTGGCAATTCGGACATTGGGCTACAAATTCTGCTATGTCTCTTTTCATGCCGTCCCACCAATATATCAACTTGAGATTGTGATGCATCTTTGTTGCACCTGGGTGAATAGAATACCGAGAATAATGGCGTTCTTCTAGAATTCGTTGGCGCAATTCTGCCACATTCGGCACACATAGCCTGCCTCGGTATCTAAGAATTCCATCCGTGGAAACTTCAAATGGAGACTTCTCTTTTCCTTGAGATATGTCTCTATAGTGGCATAAATGGGGATCTTCATACTGACGCTCTTTCACTTCCATATTCAGAGAAGGAGCTGTGGGATCATTAATACTAATCCCTACACTACCCGAATCAATTACACGTACTCCAAGATTGGCTAACTGGTGGAGCTCATGAACGATGTCCTTCTTTCCCGGAGGAACTTCACATAGGCTACCCATTGATCAGCGGCTAAGCGCATCAGCTACCACATTTGCTTTCCTGGGGTGGTATAAAATATTCACATCATAATCTTTCAATAATTCTAACCGCCGTCGCTGCTGCAAATTCAACTCTTCTGTTTGAAAATGTATTGGAGACTCTTGTGATCTGTATAGATATCAACATGCACACCATACAAGTAATGTCTCCACATTTTTAATGCATGAATAACTGCAGCCAATTCGAGATCATGAGTTGGGTAGTTCTTTTCATGTTTCCGTAGCTATCTCAAAGCATAAGCAATAACTCTACCGTGCTGCATTAACACACACCCTAACCCAACGCCAGAAGCATCACAATAAACGACATAACCATCTAGCCCTTCTGGGAGTGTCAAGACTGGAGATGAGGTTAATCTGTCCTTCAACTCCTGGAAACTACGCTCACAAGCATCATTCCACTGACATTTAGCTGACTTCTGGGTTAGCTTCGTCAATGGGGTGGAAATAGATGAGAAGCCCTCTATGAATCTTCTATAATAACCTGCCGATCCCAGAAAACTACGAACTTCTGTAGGCGTCGTAGGCCTTGGCCAAGTCTTCACAGCTTCAATTTTCTTGGTGTCGACTCGAATGTCATCATCTGAAATAACGTGACCTAGAAATGTCACAGAGTTCCACTAAAACTCGCACTTTGAAAATTTTGCATACAATTCTCGGGCCTAAAGTATTCCAAGAACAATTCGTAAGTGATCGGCATGTTCTGATTTTGTGCAAGAATATACCAGAATATCATCGATGAATACTATCACGAATAAATCCAAGAGTGGCCTGAATAAATTATTCATCAAATTCATGAACACTGCTGGAGCATTAGTCAACCCAAACGACATTACTCGGAACTCATAGTGGCCATATCTCGTTCTGAAAGTTGTCTTGGGGATATCTTCTTCTCTAACTCTCACTTGATGATAACCCAATATCAAATCTATTTTGGAGAACCACTTGGCGCCTTGTAATTCATCGAACAAATCATCAATCCTTAGGATAGGATATTTGTTCTTTATCGTTAACTTATTCAACTGCCTATAATCGATGCACATTCGTAGGGAACCGTCTTTCTTTCTCACGAACAAGACTGGTACTCCCCACGGTGACGAACTGGGTCTAATAAACCCCTTCTCAAGCAAATCTTTCAACTGCGCCTTTAGCTCTTTCAACTTTGCCGGATCTATTCGATATGTAGGAATGGAAATGGGCTTGGTATCCGGAAACACATCAATAGCAAAAATAATTTCTCTTTCTGGAGGAAGGCCTGGTAGTTCATCGGGGAATATATCCGGAAATTCATTCACTACCGGAACAGATTGAAAAATTGACGACGTTGCTTCAGTGTCATGTTGTCACGACCCAGCCCCGTGGGCCATGACTGGCACCCTACTTGGGCACCCAGACAGACTTACATATCCAATTATCATATCCAACTTAGCTCAGAGTTCACAATAGTTATTTTAAACATAATTTAAATCAAAACTTGTCTTAAGCGGTCGTGCATATCAAAATATCATAACGGAACAGATAGAAGCGGCGGAATGCACATCGCCGATCATGTGTACAAATATAAACATAAGGGCCATTTTGGCCACCATAACAGACGGACCGCATTAAGACACAGATCGTAATCAAACAGACACATATAGGACCCTCGACCCACATATATGACTACAGGCCTCTACATATACAAAACGAAAACATATGACGGGACAGGGCCCCGAACACACATATCATCATAACATATCACCAGCCATATCACAGCATAACTCCAAGCGGAACCCGGCCCTATGGCGAGGTCACGGGAACCGTAACACAGCATACGGCCGAATTTATCATAGTGCGCACGAACCGTAATCGGCCCGGGAACCGGTGAACGAAATCATAATAAGGGCACGAGCGGAGTCGTGAGCAAACAATGCAATTTATATATCAAAATACTTTTGCAAACTTGATAAAATCATATGTTGACTCATTAGTCGAAATAGTTCGAACAATTAATCAAAACGGGGTTCATTTCACAAAAGTATCTCCAAAATGGAAATTATGGTTCAAAATATAATTTAGGACATATGGCAATCAAAACATTATTTTTCGATAGCCAAATTCACAAACAAAAGTCTTTTGCCGACATTATATAAAAAAATGAGCCTTATATATCAAACGAAAGAGTCTCGGAGTTAACGGGCCCACCTCGGGTCAAGTCGAGGTGGCGGACATGAATCACAGACATTTGGGGTCTATAGAAGCATACATGGAAGTTTCGAAGCAAATCGATTACATTTACAAAAGTTTCGGACATTTGAGCACTTTCCAGCAAAATATGAGTTTTATAGTTCAATTCGATTGAGTTAATAGTACTCGATTTCCATTTCGGATTTCAAGGAACAGAAGTGCCTCCGAGGCTCAAATATCGACCTAGTATACCTATGACATGCCAAAAGAAGGAATGAGTAGCCTTACATACCTTTCTTGCGGCTCATGCTCGTACAAAATCAAACGTCGTTTCGTCCAAAATCTAGAAATGGTCAAAGTTACCAATTAGGAATTGCAAGACTTCAAGAATTCACTTATTTTTATTTTGTCTACCGAAATTTCGGCAGCACTTCCCCTATACATATAACACCCCCGAGGCTTAGCTCGGCTCAATTTATCAACAACAACAACAACAACCCAATACTACATTTGTACCAGCATTATCTTCAAGTAATCAAGGGGCGACAAATTCCCGAAGCTATAATACAATGGTGTACTCCACATCCGACCTCCTTTGAACAACAAACAAGCTCTAAGCGAGCTACCAAACCCTACCAATCTCCATACCACAAGAAAATAATAACTAATCAGCTTATACAACTACCACAGGTTGAACTCACAGCTTCCGATCACCGTCCCATGAGTTTTTAACGAATACGTACCTTGCATCCGAGCTCAAACAATCTGATGTAGATGCTTTTAGTAATCAGTTACTACACCAATTGATCCTCTATATAAGTCCGTTGAGCATGTAGAAAAAAATTACTATAGATCTAATTAATATAAGACATGCAATGAATATACGAAGAGAAAGGGGAATTTCGGTTCCCTATATATAAAATTCACCTCAATGTAGCACCACTTGAGGGAGTTCAGAAGATTAGGATTTCAATATGCTAGATAATGATATGATAAGGAATATATACGAATCCTTATAAGTGAAGTAACGTGGTAACTAGTTGCCAAAGTAGAAAGTTAAAAGAGTATTGACACTATTTTAATGTAAGAGGCGGTGGGTGCATTAAATGAATCAATTGTCATGTTTCCGAGAAAACACATGTCAGGTACTAAAAAAAATCTTATCTTCATATATTAATTAAAATATATAATCATAAAGTTTATCCATTTATAGGATAATAAATATAAACTATTCAACAAAATTCTATAACCTGGCTACAAAAAGATATGTGTCTATATAATTCGTATCCAACTTATCTAGCAAAGGGTAAATTATACATTGTAACAAAAATATATTTTATAAAATTCTAGCATTTCAATTTATATCAAGAGTACAAATTTTTGTACTTTTAATTCTCAAAAGGAAAAAGATAACTTTCTTTTCTTATGATAAAATAATTTCTACCTTTATAATAAAGAAAATCCCATTTGTAAACTACCTGATATCATGTATATAATTTAAAGCATATCAAAAACAATAGTAGCAATTTTAACTATATAAAAATCATGTTTATCGATTTTTCACAGAAAGGTTACATTTAAAAGAAAGTACAATATCAAGGCTATATATAATAGTTTAGAAATTCGTCAAACTTGTGAGGTCTTACATCTATAACCTCATGTACGATTCTAATCCTCTGAATCCATATTGATCAACTTGTGATACATCATAACATAAACGTACGGGATGCTACATCTTTCCCCCCTTAGGAACATTCGTCCTCGAATGTTAGATTAGTCTTTAGGGTCTGTAAGTACTTCGGGGGAGTTTCTTTTACGGCCCACACAATTGATACACATTCTCCTTGAATATAATCAAGTAGGGAATTTAGATTACCTGTGGCATAAGAAATAAGTGAGGACACTTCTTTTTCATTCCGTCCTCAACTTTCAAGGTCATTACTTTTTACCATAAGACCTTAACAGGGGGTATATCTTTAGGGCGTAATCTCTGCGCCTGGCAATTCAGAATAATTATAGATCGTTCTTCACCAGACAATTCCTCCGTCGCTTGAATATCATTCACTGGAAATGTTCTGGAGGGATCACCAACACATTTGCGGAACATGGATATCTGAAGTACCAAATGTACCGCTTTCAGATCAGATGGTAGATCTAGCCTGTAAACGACATTCTCAACTTTTCGAACAATATGATAAAGTGCGATATGTCGCGGACTGAGCTTACTCTTTTTGCTGAGTCACATTGCGCCTTTCATAGGCGATACTTTCAAAATACCCTATCGCCGACTTGGAATTCCAAGGGTCGACACCGTTTGTCAGCATATGATCTCTATCGACTCTGGGCTGCTAATAATCTCTCTTGGATAAGTTTCACCTTACCAACGGCCTGCTGGATCACATCTGGACCGATTAATTCGGTTTCGCCAGTATCGAACTAGCCGATCAGTGACCTGAATTTTTCTGCCATACAAAACCTCATAGGGGTCATCTGGATACTAGAATAGTAGCTGTTATTATAAGCAACTCGATCAATGGCACGTGATCATCCCAGCTACCTACGAAATCAGTAATACAGGCCCGCAACATATCTTCTAGCGTCTGTATAGAGTGCTCGGCCTGTCTGTCGCTCTGAGGGTGGAATGTTGTGCTCAGACTTACCTGAGCCTTTAATCCTTCCCGGAAACAAATCCCTAGAAATTAGTCATAACTGAGTACCTTTTTCAGTGACAACAGATATAGGAACTCCATGGAGTCTCACTATTCCTTTAATACATATAGTCTGGCATAACCCTCAGCTGAATAAGTGGTTCCGACGGGAAGAAAATGGACTGATTCTGTCAGCCTATTAACCGTACCCCATGTGGAAATCATACTTCCGCGGGGTGCGAGGCAAACCCGCAATGAGATCCATGTTAAGTATCTCCCACTTCCAGATCAGAATTTCCATTTCCTGAAACAGTCCACCCGGTTTCTGATGCTCAATTTGGACTTGTTGACAATTCGGGCACTGGGCAACGAGCCTTGCGATGTCCCGTTTCATGCCATTCCATCAGTATAGACATCCGAGGTCATGGTACCTTTGAGTGGATTCGGGATAAACAGAATACCGAACATTATGCGCTCCGCTCATAATTGGTCGTTGCAGCCCTACGATGTCGGACACACATAATCTGCCCCGGTATAACAATACGCATCCGGTAAAACCTCGAGCTGGATATTTTCCTTGTCAAAGGTCGTCTCTCCACAATACCAGAATAAACTCCTCAAACTGACGCTGTTTTACCTCTTCCATAATCGATGATTCTGCAATTTCTCAGGCGAAAATTTCAATATCATCAGAACCGACCAAACGGGCTCCAAGGCTAGCCGACTGATGAGTTTTACAGACCAATTCTTTATTTCCGAATGTACGCCGGTCAATGCCGTCCATAGGTTCACGACTAAGTGCGTCCGCCACAACGTTAGCCCTTCTGGGGTGGCACAAAATATTAACATCATAATCTTTCAATAATTCGAACCATCTTTTCTGCCACGAATTCGACTCTTCTTGGCTTAAAATATGCTGGAGGCTCTTAGGGCCCGTACAAATGTCAACGCGGACCCCATATAAGTAATGCCGCCATATCTTTAAAGCATGAATCGCCGTAGCTAATTCCAGATCATGAGCGAAATAATTTCTTCTCGTGCGGTCTGAGCTGCCGGGGAACATAGGCTATAATCCGACCGCTTCCAGACAACTACATATTTCAGTCGATGTTAAAGGCCTAGGCTAGTCCTTTATCACTTCAGTCTTCTGTATGTCTGTTGTTTTCATGTATACTTACTTTACTTACTCTCCTTCGTTCCCTTTCTTTGGGGTTATACTTACACCATATTCGTATCTTTTCTTTCTAACCTACAACTTGGTTATTTTCGTACGAAACCTTAACAGAATCATAATTACGTAATACACAATCTTATCCAATAGCTGACACTCAGATATCGCAATTAATATAACAATTTATCTTTTAATAATTACATCCATCCTCATGGGATGATTTGGCCAAGTTATTCCTTCTTTCACACCCGTTCCTTATCCGTCGTTCTGTTTTTCTCGATATTCGAATTACCTGATATGCACATGATTCATCATTCCATGCGCTAGGTTTCCTTTGTTCTGCACTACTACATTTTAGTTTATTTTCGCAAATAATTCTCGTTCTTTACCCGCTGACTCTTTTAGAGGTTCTGTTTAATTACGTTTCTTACAGTTCACTTTTTTTGACATTTTGATTACCTTCAACTCGATCATTCTATTTTCTTCCCAAACATCGTCGTATTAGAATCTTCCAATCTCAACCGGTAACAAAGTGAATATCAGTTTATTTCGTAACATCTGTACCATACTTTTCGCTTTGTCTCATAAATTCTGTCCGGTTAATGTTTTCCATATATTACAACAATGGCTATCAGGGTTCGCCAATCAATCGACGCAGTCATAAATGGGGGCCCTACACATACATATATATATCACTAGTATTTCTTTTACAGTACATCTTCAATCACTCGCTCATACTTACTCTAGCTTCGGAGCTGTGCTACTTTTTCTTCCCTTTTTAGCAATCTAATCCGTCTCAGCTCGTGTGGCCCCTATAAAGTTTCTAGCCATATCACACATCCTCATTCCCTTTTGATTACCCAGAATTTCCTATTCGTCTTTCATACCTATGTTTGCGAAAATTTTGTGCATTTCCCAGGGGGTCACCCATCCCAGAATTGCTCTGGCCCTGGCACGCTTAACCTTACAACTTTAATGAATTTAGGCACGTTAAGGCCGGTATAATTACACCGATTTCCCCGCACAGCCTTTGTCACGTAATTTAAGACAAATTGGGGTCTTAACAACTTTTCAAAACATTCCCGTAGTGGGTCCCACCCAGGCCTGGAAAGAATTCTTTTACGTTTGTGACTTTATGATTACCGTGTCGCCCTTCGTAAACCCTCAATATTACCTTCAGGTATATATATGATTCTAGACAGCCCACGAGTTTAAGTTTTTATCCCACAAATTCCGTCTCCAATCAGTTGATACTGAAGGACATCTTCCGACCACTAGCGAAAGAAAACTAGAGTCCGACGAACTTCGCGGAATCTTTTAGTGCTTAATTCACATAATTACCTCCACGTTTATATACATCTATATATTTGAGTCGAGAGCGAACCGCTCAATTCTCAACTGCTTGTCATACCTTTTGTATTCTTTCAATTAGAGAAAACTTGGTCGTCGGACATTTTCGCCCTTCACATGGGCTGTGCTAAAACAAAAAGGGTTGGAACATATTTCTGGTCCCTCAAATTAAATTGCGAATTTGCTACTCGTATATGCTTTCTCGAGATAAAATTTTCCGATAAGGGTGATGCTTCATACAAATGACATGGAGGGTACCTCTGAAACATTTAATCCACCCTCATAGATTTATCCTATCGGTATCGACCTTTAAGATATGTTAAGAATGTATATCTCATTTTCCTTTTCGTATCTCTAGAAAAATTTGGGCAGAGGTTCCTCTGTATTTCTTACTATCCCAAAACCTGTACACAGGAAATACCAACCATGCCTCACAGGGCCAACACATATACGTATATACATATCACATCATGTCGCATCATAGCCACACGGGGCTAACAATTACAAATAGAAGTACACAGATATCGAGGCTTACCTCACATGCCCAATTCAACTACACCTGCTACACTTTCCTGTTTATTTTTCCTTTCAACCTTCAGCTTTATGTTTCAATCGTATTTCAAACACCTTACCCAGCATACATCTTTCATATCATTACTTACCTGTGTATTGTGTAGCTTCCAATATTATCAATCGCTGTCTTACGTCGATACCGTTCTCCAGCTGCAATCAAGGGTTAGTAAGAAAAAGGAATTCATTTCCTACAGCTGGCTCTATCGCACGATCTAAGATCCAAAGAAAAGTAACACCCTAAATGCCCTGTAGCCTCCTGTTTATAGATGTGGTGCACAACACACCGATAAACAAGACTCTACGAGACACGACCTGTAGACATTCCGAGGACAAACCGCTCTGATACCACTTTTGTCAAGACCCAGCCCCGTGGGCCATGACTGGCACCCTACTTGGGCACCCAGACAGACTTACATATCCAATTATCATATCCAACTTAGCTCAGAGTTCACAATAGTTATTTTAAACATAATTTAAATCAAAACTTGTCTTAAGAGGTCGTGCATACCAAAATATCATAACGGAATAGATAGAAGCGGCAGAATGCACATCGCCGATCATGTGTACAAATGTAAACATAAGGGCCATTTTGGCCACCATAACAGACGGACCGCATTAAGACACAGATCGTAATCAAACAGACACATATAGGACCCTCGACCCACATATATGACTACAGGCCTCTACATATACAAAACGAAAACATATGACGGGACAGGGCCCCGCCGTACCCCAAATAGTCGAATATACAGATACATACACATCCCAAAAGATATCTGCAGATATATGGGCTCCGAATCAAAAGGAGCACTCTGTAATAGCAGGACGTGGAGCCTACAGTGGTGGATCACCGGCGTCTGTACCTGCGGGCATGAAACGCAGCCCCCGAAGAAAGGGGGTCAGTACGAAAGATGTACTGAGTATGTAAAGCATAGAGTGCAGAAGTGTAAACCATAACTGAAAACAAAATGGATACAAAAAGGGGATACTGACCAGTATATCAAAATCTGTGCCAAAAACATATATACGTAATGCAGATAAAATCATGCAAAGCTCAGGAACGTGGTCACCACTCCGACGCTGGTGCCACACACAGCATAACATCAGAAGGTGCAAATCTCTGTACATCCCCGAACACACATATCATCATAACATATCACCAGCCATATCACAGCATAACTCCAAGCGGAACCCGACCCTATGGTGAGGTCACGGGAACCGTAACACAGCATACGACCGAATTTATCATAGTGCGCACGAACCATAACCGGCCCGGGAACCGGTGAACGAAATCATAATAAGGGCACGAGCGGAGTCATGAGCAAACAATGCAATTTATATATCAAAATACTTTTGCAAACTTGATAAAATCATATGTTGACTCATTAGTCGAAATAGTTCGAACAATTAATTAAAACGGGGTTCATTTCACAAAAGTATCTCCAAAATGGAAATTATGGTTCAAAATATAATTTAGGATATATGGCAATCAAAACATTATTTTTCGATAGCCAAATTCACAAACAAAAGTCTTTTGCCGACATTATATAAAAAAATGAGCCTTATATAGCAAACGAAAGAGTCTCGGAGTTAACGGGCCCACCTCGAGTCTAGTCGAGGTGGCGGACATGAATCACAGACATTTGGGGTCTATAGAAGCATATATGGAAGTTTCGAAGCAAATCGATTACATTTACAAAAGTTTCGGACATTTGAGCACTTTCCAGCAAAATATGAGTTTTATAGTTCAATTCGATTGAGTGAATAGTACTGGATTTCCATTTCGGATTTCAAGGAACAGAAGTGCCTCCGAGGCTCAAATATCGACCTAGTATACGTATGACATGCCAAAAGAAGGAATGGGTAGCCTTACATACCTTTCTTGCGGCTCATGCTCGTACAAAATCAAACGCCGTTTCGTCCAAAATATACAAATGGTCAAAGTTACCAATTAGGAATTGCAAGACTTCAAGAATTCACTTATTTTTATTTTGTCTACTGAAATTTCGGCAGCACTTCCCCTATACATATAACACCCCCGAGGCTTAGCTCGGCTCAATATATCAACAACAACAACAACAACCCAATACTACATTTGTACCAGCATTATCTTCAAGTAATCAAGGGGCGACAAATTCCCGAAGCTATAATACAATGGTGTACTCCACATCCGACCTCCTTTGAACAACAAACAAGCTCTAAGCGAGCTACCAAACCCTACCAATCTCCATACCACAAGAAAATAATAACTAATCAGCTTATACAACTACCACAGGTTGAACTCACAGCTTCCGATCACCGTCCCATGAGTTTTTAACGAATACGTACCTTGCATCCGAGTTCAAACAATCTGATGTAGATGCTTTTAGTAATCAGTTACTACACCAATTGATCCTCCATATAAGTCCGTTGAGCATGTAGAAAAAAATTACTATAGATCTAATTAATATAAGACATGCAATGAATATACGAAGAGAAAGAGGAATTTTGGTTCCCTATATATAAAATTCACCTCAATGTAGCACCACTAGAGGGAGTTCAGAAGATTAGGACTTCAATATGCTAGATAATGATATGATAAGAAATATATACGAATCCCTATAAGTGAAGTAACGTGGTAACTAGTTGCCAAAGTAGAAAGTTAAAAGAGTATTGACACTATTTTAATGTAAGAGGCGGTGGGTGCATTAAATGAATCAATTGTCATGTTTCCGAGAAAACACATGTCAGGCACAAAAAAAAAATCTTATCTTCATATATTAATTAAAATATATAATCATAAAGTTTATCCATTTATAGGATAATAAATATAAACTATTCAACAAAATTCTATAACCTGGCTACAAAACGATATGTGTCTATATAATTTGTATCCAACTTATCTAGCAAAGGGTAAATTATACATTGTAACAAAAATATATTTTATAAAATTCTAGCATTTCAATTTATATCAAGAGTACAAATTTTTGTACTTTTAATTCTCAAAAGGAAAAAGATAACTTTCTTTTCTTATGCTAAAATAATTTCTACCTTTATAATAAAGAAAATCCCATTTGTAAACTACCTGATATCATGTATGTAATTTAAAGCATATCAAAAAAAATAGTAGCAATTTTAACTATATAAAAATCATGTTTATCGATTTTTCACAGAAAGGTTACATTTAAAAGAAAGTACAATATCAAGGCTATATATAATAGTTTAGAAATTCGTCAAACATGTGAGGTCTTACATCTATAACCTCATGTACGATTCTAATCCTCTGAATCCATATTGATCAACACGTGATACATCATAACATAAACGTACGGGATGTTACACATGTACTCGGACTAGATGATAAATATAGCCTTTAGCTATCATCTTTCTTGCCTTAAGATAGGAAATAAACCTACCCTATGGAGATGCTGTATTACCCTTCCATTCAAGCACGGGCTCTCTCGGAAACTGAAATCGAACCACTTTCATTCGACAATCAACATTAGCATAACATGAAGCCAACCAGTCCATTCCCATAATCACGTCAAAATCTAACATTTCCAGGTCAACTAAATCCGCTTTAGTTTGGCGATCACATATCACAATCACACAATCTTTGTATACTTGTCTAGCTATCACGGGATCAGCAACCGGAGTAGATACCTCAGAAGGTTTAATTGGCTGGGGTTCACCCCAATACAATTAGCAACATATGGAGTAATATAAGATAGCGTAGAACCCGGATCTATCAATGCATACACATCATAAGAAAATATGGACAATGTACATGTAACCACATCTGGGGAGGACTCAAGATCCTGTCGTCCGGCTAAAGCATACACACGGGGCTGAGTGGCACCTGAAGAAGATGTTACCCCTCTGCCTCGACCTGCTGGAATCTGGGTAGTATGCCCTACCGGGGGCATTGAAGATGAGCCAGTCACTGATCCTGTGGGTTGAACCCTAACTCTACCACTCATCGACGGGCAATCTCGCATCATGTGCCTGATCCGGCCGCAGGCATAGCAAGTATCCGATCCCTGGCGACACCGTCCGGAATGTAACCTACCACACTGGCTGCACTGTGGTACTGGGGATCTCCTCTGGTTATGATCTCCCCCAAACTGAAAATTTGGTGCCCTCAAACTCTAACCCTGTCCTGAACGAAAGGAGCGATCAAATCTCCTTCCATCAAATCGGGGAGGTACACTAGTCACCGATTGTCCTGAGTGTCTGGAATCAGTCTACCTCGATCCCCTTCTATAATCACTACCTGTCCCCATAGATCTGGCCCTCTTGCTTCGCCTTCTCTCAAATACGATCACCCCTTTGCGGATGTCGTTGTTCCTCTAAATTCTGGGCATGGGCTTGTATTCGGGAAATATCCATCCCATCTTGCAATGAAGCCGTTAAGCAATCTTTAAATAAATGTGGTCCCAAGCCACTCACAAAGCGATACACTCTATCTCCCATATCGGCCACCATAGTTGGAGAATGCATCGCCAATGAATTAAATTGAAGACTATACTCTCGGGCACTCATGTTCCCTTGCAGTAGATTTAAGAACCTATCCTCTCTAGCTCGGCGGACCCCGGGTGTCAAATAGTAACGGGTGAAAGCATCTACGAATTCTTGCCAAATGGGAGGAGGTGCATTCTTTTTTCTCGATGCTATCCAATTATTGTACCACAATACCGCCACATCTCGGAGTCTATAAGATGCTAACTCCACGGATTCAGTCTCGGAGGCGTGAATAATATTTAATATCCTAAGAATCTCATCAATAAAGCCTTGCGGATCTTCATCCGGCTTTGGCCCGAAAAACTCCGGAGAATTCAAACTCATAAAATCACGGGCTCCGGTACTAGCTGCCCGATCACTTGAACTCACATTATGCCACTGTGCCTGGGCGGAAAATAACTGTGTCAATAAATGAATGGCCTCGGTCACTTGTTGACCCGAAGCACCCGATGGAGGAATTGGAGGTGAAGCTCCTCCTTGTTCTTCTACATTTGGCGGGGTGGAGGAAGTATTAGATGGGGCCTCATTATGTGATTCGCCCTCTTCTACATTCATTGGCGGCTCTCTTTCCACCCGCTTTTTTGTCATAGTCTTGCCCTTCTGGGCGGCTGTAGCTTTCCCCTTTGGCGGCATTTCTGAAATCACAACACACTATTAAGAGGGGAAATTCTTATAACACAGCTCTATCGCACGATTTCTTAAGATGAAAGATGGTCATTTTTCCTAAATGCCCTGTAGCCTCTTGTTTATTAGTGTGCGCAACACACCATAAACAAGAATCTACTAGACACGGCTCGTAGACACTTCCTAGGACTGAACTGCTCTGATACCACTTTTGTCATGACCCGACTTGGGGCCGCGACGGGTACCCGGGGCTAACCACCGAGCACCGCTCGTTCTATTACTCATCATACTCATTTAATGTTCTTTTATCAAATTTATACTCAAATCATCTGAAAATCATAGTTCATTTGGGAACATAAATACTTTTATACACATAAGCCTCTCGGCTACCAAAATGACAATATATACACATATATATAGTAGTGACCTTGTGAGACCATATAACCCACACTGCGCATCTACGAGCCTCTACTAGAGTGCTAGACATAAGGACGGGACAAGACCCCGTCACGCCAAAAATACATATACATGAATATACACAAAAGAATCAACCAACTAGCACCTCCGAAATAATGGAGTGCTCCTATGGATCTGCTGATAGCTTCTACGAGTCTGGGTCAAGATCACCTCCCTGTCTACCTGTGGGCATGAACACAGTGTCCAAAGAAAACGGATGTCAGTACGAACATTGTACTGAGTATGAGAGGCATAAACAATAATGATACATCAATGAGATGAAAGGAACATCAATAGGGAGCATCTGTATATGACTGTCACATATAAAAGGGAATAACACATGCTGACTTACTCATACTCATCATCGTATCATGTATGCATAAATATACAAGTATAAGCTGCCCGTCCATATAGGTACGGTGTGATAATAATCAACCTGCGTCCAGGCCTCCCGCGTCCGGGGTATAAGTTGCCCATAATAGTGGTGTGTATGTCTGCCCGTCCATATAGGTACGGTGTAATGTCATCATCATGCATGTATAATAACTCCAAGATAACTATACTTTATCGGGGTGACATAAGGTCGTGAACCCCCGATTCCATTATGGACATCTACCAGTACTCTGACTCACCATAAAGGAAATAGTATATACGGTGAGTGTATACATTACTAACATCATTAACTTATTAGTATTCTGCCTCACCTTAAAGGAAATATATGTATAAGGTGAGTGTGTACAGTAACGATATCATTAGTCCAATAGTATTCTGCCTCACCTTGAAAGAAATAGTATGTAAGGTGAGTGCATACAACAACCAACATCATTAACTTTATAGGAACATCATATCATGGACTCTATAATCTTTAGACTCAAGCTTATCATCATCATTATTGAACTCCTAACACATCTCTTATCTCATGTAGCTATTCATGATCATAGACTCTTGACTTTCCGGGATATAGAGAATTCATGAAGGGGAAAGGAGAATCATACCATCAGATTCATGCCATAGAAAGAAAGGACTAGCCTCACATACCTTTGTCGTTTAACTATTTTATTGCTTGCTCGTTCTCCTTTAATGCACTCGTTCTACCTTCAAGAGAATTCGTATCGACATTAGCTAAACGGTTACAAGAACGTGCTTGCTAAAGCTAGAGAAAATTGGACGGCATTTCCTTCGTTTATACAACTTTTCCCATATTCTATATCAACTCCCAAACATTCATAACAATGTTCACAATATCATAAACGACAAGCATCATTCATTTATATTATCCACATTTCACAATCTCACTTTAATTCATCCATAATCATGACCATAGTTCACTATCGTGTTCTTTCACATATAATACTCATTCCATGTTCTACATGTCATTCATAACCTATATACAATCACAACATATCCATATTCATGATCCATCCCAAACTACTACTCAACAATAGCACTATTCCCACATTTATGACCCATTTTCTATATTTTTCAACAATCCAAGTGTTTCAACTTCACAATATCTCAAACATCATGAAAATATCATAAAACTTACCTTAGATATTGTGGGAACAAGCCTTGAGTGGTATTGCCCTTCTTACACCAAAACCCTAGTTCACCTCTCTTGAAATTTCTTGACTTGGATGAACTTTGATGTGTTTCTCACACTTAGTTTTATGGATTTGATGAAGTTGATCTTAAATTTTCACTTGGATTCTTGTATTGGAAGAGTTTGGAAAGTTCTAGAGAGCTATTGGGTCGTGGAGAGAGAAAATGGAATGAATTAAATGAGCTTGGGTCATTATTTTATAAATGCAAAAGTTGTCCCGACGTCATTATACGGACAATTATACGGTCCGTATAAATTTATACGATCCGTATAATTGACTGTAAAACTGCTCCAGTGAGCGTCTCATTCTGTGTCACTTTGACGGCACATTATACGGGCCGTATAATTGTATACGCTCCGTATAATTTGACCGTGAAATTGACCCTTCAGCAACTTCATTCTATGACAATCCTACGGTCCATTATACGGGCGGTATAACATTATACGGTCCGTATAATCGACCGTATAACCCATCCTTTCACTGATCTTTTTCTTGCCACTTTATTTGATCTCCAACCCATAGGGAACCTTTTTAACACTTGTTTATCATTTCATTGACATTCTAAGGGATGTTATAACTCCTCTTCAAGGCACCATTTAGTTATCATTAACTCGGCACTCGTAATTTCTTTCCAATACACATCGTATGCCTTACCTTCTCTCGGCAAACTTTCTTCTCTTATCTCAAATGCCTTTGAAATCTTAATTAGGGTCATCAAACGTCATTCCTTTCTTATTAAAATATCGTATACTCGTATTCTTCGTTCATCTATTCACTGTACGCAAATGGGGAATCTTCCAAGGTGTAACAGTTTCTTTTCCACTTGGCTGCCCACTTAGATCATTAAACCTGGTCTTAATGTTTTATTTTTAGATTCAAGTGAACTTGCTGATCTGCTCAACTATGCTTTAGGGATTGGTTGATTAGACTAGATAATACATATTAGTTTGGAGGTTACAGTCATTGCTTAAAGTTGGAAAGAGGAAAAGACTTCAAGTAGGAATGTTGTTTGCTGGAAAATAAGGCAAACAAAAAAAGTTTTATGTGGACAATATAATAAGGTATAAAAGATTCTCTAATGTCTAATTAGACTTGGTTCAGAATTAAGACCTATATGAAAGTTCTGTGTGCGTTGGTTTGATTTCTTCTGTGTTTGGAAAGATGGTTTTTTCTTTTTCTTTTTCTAAGAAGCATTAAGATATTAAAAGGAAGGAAATGAGTGGCTTATATTAATGTAGGCTGGAAACATAATGTCTTAGGGGTATACTTGACTCTTTCTTTATTATACACTCCTTGAGTATGTTAGTTTAAATCCAGTTAGAAGATAATAATGAACCTGGTCTATGGTTAAGAAATTTTGGGCCAAGGCCCACGTTTTAAATAACTGAATATGGTATTTGAGCCGGAAACAATTAAACAAAACAAGTGGCCTTCAAGCCGATTTTTTTTTCTCCTTAAATAAATCTGGGACTTTACCCAGAAAAATGTCGAGCATCTTTTCCTAAGATGTATAAGTCGCTTGGCCATAAAACTCAATTTGTTTTTTTTTTCAAAGAATAATGTTCAATAT
The DNA here is from genome assembly GCF_019175385.1 of Lycium barbarum. Classification (NCBI taxonomy): domain Eukaryota; kingdom Viridiplantae; phylum Streptophyta; class Magnoliopsida; order Solanales; family Solanaceae; genus Lycium; species Lycium barbarum. The sequence goes on from NC_083337.1 coordinate 64,364,543, forward strand.
GTCTAAAATTATAAAAAAACCTCTTTTTTGGCAAACCAAACGGTCAAATTTTATACACCCATAGTTGTAAAGTTTTAGATAAGAATGTTCTAGAAATGTATTAAATGAATTAACCCGGTCCATGTATGAGTCAAGCATGAATAGAACCTATTCACCCCAGATTATAAAACAAAAAGCTTTCTATCTTTTTTAGAAAAACTACTATCCTTATATATTAAAGGAACTAGTTATATCCAGTTATCATAAATCTGAATCTAAATACCCTATATAAAGGGAATATATTCAATTCTTTTCAAAATTATATGCAAACAATGGCAATATTTTACCAGAAATAAACACCAAATAAACAGTTCATGTAAAAACTCACACATTGGAATTTGAAGGTTAACCGTATAGTACGGATCCTTAATACTGGGGTGCCTAACACCTTCTCTAGGGGATCACAAGAACCCTTACCTAGAACTTTGGATTAAGAAGGTTTTTCATGATGTATGAATAAACCCTTCAAGACTCGTTTTCCTAATTTCCTAAAAATTAGGTGGCGACTCTTTTAAAAGAAAGTCTGAAAGAGCACCAACGAGTTCGAAGTAGCTTTTCAGAGTGCTAACCCCGCCCACGAAAATGCGAACCGTTACAGATACACTGATAAATATACAACCTGATTACGTAAAAGAGAGTACACTGGACTAAGCTTTGTATACGTATGCAATTGTATGTGCAGGAAGTATGCTATCCCTAGCATATGGCTTAGTCGATTTTGAGAATGATGCTTCTGGACATGGTTCTTTGAGCGGTCTAAGAAAGCTTTTGGAGAACGGGAGAATATACTTGTGTTATATCCCACATTTTTGCGCATTCGGATAATTTAAGATAATTGTGGAAGATTAAGAACAAGACTATAATTTTGATATTGTTTGGTGTACAAGTTGTTTATGAAAATTTTGAAGTGGGAATATTAAGAAAGGTCAAGGGCATGAAGGGAAATTCGCAATACGACTCGTGGAAATATGGAGGAAGACGAAGGGAAAATTTGGAATTTGGAAAATAATTTTTCATAAATTGTAGGACAAAAAAGAAGGTGGGCTTGCAATTAAAGAGGCCATTTGGGCCATTCAAAGGGGGTGGGCTTAGGCCCAATTAGAAGCTTAATGAATAAGCTTAAAATATGACTAAGTCATCTTTATTTCATAACATTTCCTAGAAATTTCTAGAATTTTAAAGAACAAAGAAGAAAGAAAGGGGAAGGGCCATTTCGGCCAAGACCCCAAAAAATTCATGCCATGGAAATTGATCACAAAAAAATATTTTCTCCTAGCAATCCCACCAATTGGAAGGCCCTCTACAACATGGAAGAGTTGTTGGAACAAGAAAATCATCCATTTGTACAAATTCATAATCTTAACCAAGAGGAAAGTTGAAGGAAAAGAAAAGGTAAGAACAAATCTTCTTTATATGTTATGGATACTTGTGTATATTGTAGGATGTGTAAATGAATGAGAAACATGAAAACATGAATGTTGAAGTGTGGCCGTGTGAGTATGGTGTTGGCCGAATTTAGTTGCATTTGTGGAGAAATGATGAATTAATTTTACTTAGTATCATGATTGTTGTGGTATGTTGAAGTGAATGAAACTCATGAAAATATGTAGTGTGCATGTGTGGCTGTGTGCTGCTAGAAGAGTGAGCAAATTTTATCTTGTATGTTGGTTGTTGTTGTAGTGAAATCTATGATGGAAAATGGAAGCTTAATAATTTTAGTTTAGGTGGTAATTGTTGGAAACTTGTTCTAGAAGTTTATGAAGATTGAATATGATGTTCTTGCATGTATGGCATATAAGGTGGTTAGTATGGTGTTGTTGGAATATAAATTATAAGGTTGCTATTGTTTTTGTTGGAGTTGGAAGGTCTTGAAGGAAGTAGTATGTTAATTGAAATTGTTATTATGATTGTTGTCATTGTTGTTGATAATTTGGCCGGGTTCAATTCCCGGATTGTTGTTGATTAAATTGGCTAAGTTGAAGTTTTAGAGATGGTGTATTTATAGGGGAAGTGCTGCCGAAATTTCGGTAGACAAATGTTACCTTAAGATTCAACTTCTAGATGCGCTAATTAAGGTTTGGTAAATATGACCAATTTGTAGATTTTGGCGGATTTGCAACTTGAATTTGGAGTAGCATAAGGAGCGGAAAAAGGTATGTAAGGTTTTATACTTTCTTGCTTGGCATGTCTTAGGCATACTAGGTTGGATACGAGCCTCGGGGACAACTCTATTCTCCGGAATCCGCACCTAAAGTTTCTCCTTTTTCATTCAATGGAATTGAATTAGAAAGTGTGCGAAATGTTGGAAAACCTCCGAAGCATCTAGAACTTGCATAAATATGACCTGACTACCTTAAAACCCCCACGAGTGACGTCATGAAATGTAATGTACGTAAATTTGGTACGCCGCCTCATTTGACCCGAGGTGGGCCCATTGTTCCCGGATTTTCCTTATTGTTCCGTTTATCAAGTGACAAGTACTGTAACTATTCCAATGAGAATATTTCTATGATAATAATGATAATGATGATGTAAGGAAGAGAATATGTCCATGATAGGTATGACAAGAATGATTCCATGACCAAGTGTCTTAAGTCAAGAATTCAATGTGAGTATGAAAGTGCCCAACTAGTTCATGATCTTTAATTCTATTCCTTGGTCATGACGTTATTCTCTAAAGATTTCAAAGCACATGAATTGATGTCTATGATGCCCATGATTTCATACTATGTTTTCTTCTAATGCCATTCTCCGTTGATAGTCTCGCCTTAAAATACCCGTTCCTTCCAGGTGAGACAAAGCGACCACGGTTATTCCATAATGTAATCGGAGGTCACCGACCTTACGTCACTCCGATGGATACATGATTTTCTTTGGGCTCTCCTGCATGCTTATATGACATATGTATATGAGATATGAATATGTACATGGGGTGGGGGGAAAGGATACATGGGGATTGGAAGGGAAACATGTTTCATTGCCACCTGGTCAGCTGGCTTACCATCCCGGACGCGGGATGCCCGGACGCGGGATATATGGGCGAGCCGATGTATTTCGGTACTATGTGGGCGAGCCGACATTGTTCGGTGCTATGCTATGACCCGACATGATATGACACGATATGATATGACATGATATGATGTGACACACTATGATATGTCATGATATGATATGATACGACATGATATGACATGACCAGATAAAGCATGCATGGCATCCGCCCCCAGGGCACTCATATGTTCCGGTTACTCTTTTGTTCCATGATATGCTCAGACAGAAGTACCCCGTACCTATATGGTTGGGCAGTTTACATGTAAATGTGTATATGTCATTGCAAAAAGGGAAAGTTAGCTTACTTGATATCTGCCCTAAGAGGCAAGCAGAGGTACAAGTTATGTTCTTACTATAAACTATTCTCTATGTCTTCTACCATGATCTTATGTTATTACTCTTGCCTTACATACTCAGTACATTGTTCGTACTGACCCCTCTTCTTCGGGGGCTGCGTTCATGCCGCGCAGGTACACCTAGACGAGTGAAGCTAGCATAGAAGACGTTCCAGCGGGGTCGGTAGACTCCACTTGTTCTGGAGTGCTGCCGAGTCAGAGTATATGAGCCATGATGTTTTGTTCGATTTTAGAGACTTTGCAGACAGAGTCGTGGGTATAGAGTGTCAGCTTTGTAGACGGCTTCGCCAGTCAATATGTTATTATGCTCATGTCACGGGTCCTATATGATGATAGACTTTACTTATGAAAAAAAAATTGGAGAGCTTACTATGTATTTTATTCTTAAGTGATTCAAGAGTTTATGTATGTAATAAGAGTCAGTGGGTTCGCTCGGCTCCAGATATGGGGTCGGGTGCCTATCACACCCTATCGGGATTGGGGTGTGACAACTTGTATCCGATAGGCATGTGGGCATCATCAAAGTAGTATCAAGAGTTAATTCTATTATGCCATATTATGCGTGCATGTGACATCTACGGAATAACATATGTAAGAAATATAACAAGACTCACAATCGTTTGACTGAGGTATACTATTCCATGACAAAAGCATATGCAGGATGAATTTGATGAGCTAATGAAAAAGATTGAGAAGGTCGGTATTTGGGTGAAAGATTAATTGGATATGATTTGTGCATTGATCTTCACTTGCACCTCTGCCTCATGCATTACACGACTGAAGTTGCACTCCTAGTACTCTATTTAATCCTGCTTAACCTGAATCCTTAAGGCTCAAGGGTTTGTATCTAAATTTCTAGCCTATCGTTAACTCCACCACACATCTCGTCAGTTACTAATATATCAGTAGCGTATAACATAAAGCATGACACTTCAATTTGAATATGTCATGTCAATTCGTCCATCACTAATGCAATTGGAACGGGCTAACGACTGATCCCTGGTGCAACCACGATCGAGAAGTGTTTTAAGTCACCTCCCATAGTTTTAACCGAGTCTTAGCTCTATCGTACATGTCCTTAATAGCCCTAATGTAAGTTATATGTGCACCTCTAAACTCCAAGCATCTCTAAAGAATCTCTCTAGGGACTTTATCGTACACCTTTTATATGCCAATGAACACCATGTGTAAATATCTCTTCCTATACCTATACTGCTCCAACAATCTCCTAACAAGATGAATGACTTTTGTAGTTGGATTTCCTTGCATGAAAAAGAATTGGTTCTCAGAAATAAACACATGTGGTTTGTGGGCTATTGCATAGGATAGGGGTTTATCATATGCGCACTCAAAGGGTAGAGGCTGCGGGTTTCCTTGTCATAAAAAATAAACGCATCCCTTCTCATCCTCATCTCTACTGCCCGCTTCCAAAATTCCATAGTCTGGTTAGTAGCTTGATACACTTATAGTTGAAATTCTGAATATCATCCTTTTCTTGTACAACAGAATCATTGTACGCCACCTCATTCCTTTGGCATTTTAGCTGCCCTACAAATGATATTAAAAAACTCAATCCACCACTCCATACCTGCCTCACCTGCATTCTTCTAGAAATCCATTGGGATCTCGTCTGGCCCGTTGCTCTTCCCCTCATCTTGCGGATAGCCCTCTAACCTCCGCAACCTTTATGAACCTATGATCCCCAAAATCACTATGAGTCTTGGAATGATCTAACTCCCCCAACACGATATCCCTGTCCCTTTCTTCATTCAAGAGATTATGGAAATATATCTACCATCTCCGTCTAATGTGCGCCTTTTCTACAAACACTTCACCATTCTCGCCTCGATGCATTTCATCGTGTCTAAGTCGTGGTCCTTCCCCTTTATAATTTCCTATCCTCTCCTTTACACTTGAGCTCTTCAAAAATTGTCGTTTTTAGCCGTCGTGACTGCTAGCTTCCCTTACTTCTTCTCCTAAAAAATCTCCCTATTCCTCCTATTGTCCTTATTGTCTAAGTTTTTCACTAATGTTGCATAGCAACCTTCTACTTTTTCTTGGACCCTCTATTCCACACCAATTCCCTTTATGCCCACTTGGGTAATCCCTCAAGACCTCTAACACTACTCTACCTACTTCCCTGATACAATCGGTTATCCTAGCCTAGATACTATCGCATCCCCACTACTCCCCAAGCCTCTATAGACACTAACTTCTCCCCAATCTCCTAAGATTAGGCCTCAATTAGGATTCCCCATCGAATATTTTGCAGGTCATATGTAAAGCTCTTCTTCTTCCTCCTGATACCCAAATCCATAACCACGAGCTTGTCGTCTGAGTGACTGCTAGCTTCCCTTCCTTCTTCGCCTAAAAATATCCTATTCCTCATCTTGTCCTCATCATCTAAATTTTTCACTAATGCTGCATAACAATGTTCTACTTTTTCTTGGACCCTCTATTTCACACCAGTTCCCTTTATTCCCACTTGGGCAATCCCTGGAGACCTCTAACACTACTCTAGTTGCTTCTCTGATATAATCGGTTGTCCTAGCCCATATACTATCGCGTCCCCTCTACTCCCCAAGACTCTATAGACACTCACTTCTCCCCAATCTCCCAAGATTTGGCCTCAATCAGGCCTCCCCATCAAATCCTTTGTAGGTCATATGCAACCCTTTTCTTCTTCCTCCTAATACCCAAATCCATAACACGAGCTTATGTTAGGTTGTACCTTCTCGCTCGGGATAACCTTGTACTCCTTGCATAAACCTCTATCACACTTTTAAGGAGTATGCAATCGATTTGTGTTTTAGGCACCGCAATACACTAGGTCACCAAGTGCTCATCTATCTTCTGGAACATGAGTAAGCTATGACCAACTCGAAAGCTTTCACTTTAAAAATGAAACTCCTCCTTCATTTCTATCTGCAAAATAGAAATCTCCATGTATATCATCAAATCCTCTTGAAGTGGTCCCTATGTGACTATTAAAATTTCCTCCTAAAATTAGTTTCTCGGTATATGAGATACCTCTCACAACCTCGTCCAACTCCTTCTAGAAGTGTCTTTTGACCTTCTCTTCCAAACTTGACTGCGGCACATATGGACTAATTATGTTAATATGTTAGCCCTCCCAAAACAATTTTATTGGCCATCATCCTATCATTCACCCTCATAACCTCTACCAGTTGTTCCCTAAGTTCTCTATCTACTAAAATGCCTACTCCATTTCTACTCATCGAGCTTCCTGAGTATAATAACTTACACCAATCTACATCCCTAGCCTTAGTTCCTACCCATTTGTTTTCCTGGACACAAGCTACATTAGTCTTCCTGCTCTTATGAATCATCACTAACTCTATCAACTTTCCCGTCAATTTCCCTATGTTCAAGACTCAATTCTCAACCTAGAAGCTTCTTAGAACCCTTACCACCCCTACCCCTCGCCCCCAGCTGACGACATGGCCTTAAACACCATTAAACCCCGAATCCACGAACGTAGGGTAAAAATAAATAGGTGTAAAATAATCATGAGTTAACCAAAATTTACACTAGAGCAATCAAAACAATCGACGAGCCTATAATAAAAGGAAAAACAATGCACTAACAGGCACAAAGCAAGAATTAAATAATCAGTACAACTAACATGAAAGAAACAAGAAATAAATAATCAGGAATTCACACTAAGTCAATCTAAGAGTCTAGAATTAAAGGACTAACAGTGCAACTAAAAGGCACAAAAACAGGAATATACATAAAAAGATAATTGTGTGAGTTAACTAAACCAATAACACAATTGAACAAACTAAATCAATACACCCAAAAGTGCAAACTGAACAAATTAATTTTATATAGTCATCAAAGAATGAAATTTAACAAAGCAATATAATCAAAGCAAACATAGTGCATAAGCCAAATGCGAGGGGAAAAGTGAAGGTTAAGGTAAAACCAAAGGTTAACGGAATAGAAATCACAGGGGATGGAGTGGTTTTCTTGGTCGAGATTGTGGATTCCAGCGAAGTCTGGCATTAAAAGTGGTCACTAGACAACCTGGTTAATTCCAACACTAGTGGAGTAGATGAATCACCGGCTGACGAAGCCTGAATCTGGTCGCCTAGATTTGGTCGACGTCGGTGTCGTTGTTGTTGTTGGTTGGCAGTGAAGGGTACTAGCAGTCGAAAGGGTGCTAAGGCACCTAAGGTTACTAAATGCTCATCTAAAGAGAAGGTGGCACAACCGCTTTCTCCATCACCACAGGCAGCCACACCTCCTAACGATTATGACTACCCTTATGGGCGTTTTGGGGCTAGAGCTGTTTTTCGAGAGGGGATGCATCGATTCACTACTTGGCAGCCACACTGTGTGAGAGGATGAGCCTAGGATCAGTGACACGGTCTTACAGATGAAGTTTCATCAGCTATGGAACAAATTTACAGAATTGGGATTTTGATCCTTATTCATACATAGAGAATCGATCAACACATCTATTGTGTGAGAGTTCTATGTGAACTGGTTCCCTTGTGCCAGTCTTGACAAGACATATTTTGTATCTGTTTCAGGAAATTGGGTATTGTTCTCATTTGTAACAATCAATAAATTGACGAAGTTTACCGATAATGACCATAAAGAGTTTGCACACTTTGTGCTGAGGCCTGACTACAAAGCCAATAGAAAGAGTGTGCCACCTTGGCATTATAACTGCTTTGATCAGAGATAGTGAAAACTTTCACTCCAGACTCAGGTGCTCCTACTTTACTATTGAGGCAAAAGTTGCATTAAAGGTGATCAATTGCCACATACTTCCTGCATCTCATTGAGGTCGATCGTCTACGAGTTTTCTTAGTTTATGCTATCCTAACCTAGAAGAAGTTCAACTTGGGGAAGATCATAATAGGCTAGATGAGTCCGAGCATGTTGACCGAGTACCTAGTGAGTTGTTGTCATGCCTCGAACCATGGTATGAGCGAGACACGACACTTGGTGCCTGACTAAATGTGACTGAACGAACCTCATGTCTTGCTGAATCAACATGGGACATGTAGTGACGTGGAATGCGATTTCAAAACATAAAAGTAACAATAAAACATGTGATATCATAATAATACTGAAAAATACTGTTTTAATCATGAGTGCAGAAAATAGTCTGAAGACGTAACAAATATTGAGCCAACACTGGCTATACGACTCTAAACATCTAACCTGACATGCTATACCAGTTTATGAAACCTCTAAACATGAGGGTGAATGATAAACTATTTACCGGGACAAGGCCCTAGGCATACCTCTACTAGCTAACATAACATGGACATAAATAAAGATAACACCCTGAATGAACTATGGCTCGCTAATAACTGATACGAAGAATCCTAGCGAGCAGATCAACCGTCCTGTAAATCAATGCCTGCATCGTGAAATGTAAGCCCCGGGAAAAGGGGACGTAAGTACATTTGAATTGTACTTGTATGTAAAACAACTGAAAGAAATAACATGGCTCAGGACATAATAGGAAACTAAAATTGAAACTATAAGCTGAACATGAACATGAGAAACATCTGACATGAAATTATAATATAACATGAGTAAAATATTTTAAGTGAGAAAGCATTAGTATAACCGACATGTAACCACCGTATGAGCACATGGCGTCTGATCTTTGCCCGATCAACTAAGCCATCTCATACCGTGCCGGGGTATGAGACATGAACATGAAATGAACGGATCCATAAAATATCTCGCAATGGGAAATATGAAGGAATCGTTCTAACTGGGCAGAATGATCCTTATCCTACACTAGCATACGTAGTTTAAGCTATTAAACCTTTTTGGTAATTTGTACAACTCCGAAAAACATGAACATGAATACAGATGGTATCTGAGCGCATGAATTTTCATAACATGATTCATAATAGAGTTCATAACATGTATACATAATATAGTTTTCATGAGACATGGGATTCCTGGAGGATTCACGGGATATAACAACCATAGTTCATAAACTTATTCGTATTACATGCTTGAAACTAATGGAAATCAAGATATGAGTATTCTTGGATTACGTGATGAGTTCATGATGCTCCAAATGGTGTACATGAATGAAATACGAATTCGTTATTTAGACTATAAGGACTTTTAAGCTTTTGATTAAGCTAGGGTTTAATACTCATAAGGACAGGAAATTCGTGAAGGACATGAATGAACATGGCGTGGGGAGAATAATAATAATTCCCACACGTAGAGAGTTAGTATTACATACCTTAATATCTCCAAACTTGAAGAAAAGTTCTGAACTTGGAAGAAGAAACCCAAAAAATCTAAACTTGAATCCCTGAGAAGGGTTTTCTTGAAAACCTTCGGATTGTAGAGTAGAATCTTGTTAATTGTTACAACTCGAAAAAAAAATTCGCGTCATGTGCGTTGTGAGTAAACTAACGTAAGCTTGAAGAGGTCATGGAACCCTTATAAGGCTAATGATTTGTCTTACCAAATGTTAAGCAAGCGTCTAAAGGTTTTGGGATCAAGCAAATCGAAGAAAATAAGTTTGTCGAAAATTTGAAAAAAGTTGACAGAATTTTGGGTCAAATGTGGAGGGGTATATCTCCTAGTATATTGGGAGTTTTAAGGTGTTTCAAAATCCTAAAATGGATTTCGTCGAGTCTGGTTTCCAGTACAACAAACCACTCGTCGATACGACATCGGAGTAGAGAATTATGGACGTTACAAGTTAGGCCGACAGAGCAGAAACGGACTGCTACAGTACCCGGGTTGCTACAGTACCCGACCCAATACACCTATAAATATCCCTCTAACCCATCATCTATTCATTCACCACACTTCTAAAGAGTTCTGGAAAGCTCTTGAGGGTTCCATAACTCTCCATAAATTTCCATAACTCTCCATAAATTTTCATGATCTTCCATAATATTCCATAATCCTCCATAACCTTCCATAATCTTACATAACCTTTCCATATTATTAAGAGAGAATACCAACATCAAAACCTCAAGGATAATCCATGGAAGGTAATTGTTCTTGTTTCTCTTCAAGGTGGTGATGAACTTGGTCTTGGAAAGGGGTGAATAAAGTGAAGTTCTTCTACTATAAGGTATGTTCTTCATATTATTTACATGATTGAGATGATGCAAAGGTTTAGCAATTCTTAGAGAGGAAAGAATCATAGGAGAAAAATCATAAAGTGTTGAATTAAAGTTGATGGCCCTGAGGTGAATTTGAAAGGAGATTTTGGACTAATTTGAGATTAAATAAAATATAATTCTTTGATTATGGTATTGTGGATATGGTTATGGTTAGTTGAGAAATTTGGAAAACATCGTGTGGGATGTTTTATGGAACCTATTGGTGTTGATAATATTGTGGTTGATGCTGGTATTGTTATTATTTTTGTTGGTTGCTGGATTATAATTTTGGGCTAGGCATATAAACAGGGGAGGTGCTGCCCGAATTTCGGCAGATTCTAAAAAGATTTCATTTGGATGCTTGAGACAAGTGTATGATATTGAGCCTAATGATAATATGGATGGTTTACGTGTGGATTTACGAGCTTGGAAGGATAAACGTTAAGTGGCTAAGGCTACCGAAAGGTATGTTAAGGCTTTCCCTTTCTTTCATTTTGGCATGATCTTATGACATGAGCGAACAACGAGTAATCGAGTCTCTATATTACTCTACTCTTAGAAGTACTAGGAGTATCTCAGTTCTTGATGATCCTATACCCCTTATTATGATTGTTCCTTCTGTTCATGGGTCCTGAGTTTTATATCATGATAATGTTAGTTTATGTTTATGCATTACATTCATTTGCATACATGCATATTGACCCGTGACCAGAAGGCGTTATATAAGCGTATATTATATATATATATATATATATATATATATGGGGTATAGGGAAATGGGCGAGGCGTTATACACGCATTACCACCTGATCAGCTGGTGCACAGTGATGATGATAATGATGCCCGAAGGGGCCATTATGTTATTATGCCCGAAGGGGCCTATATGGGATATGGATAGGACCGTACGTTCCTCGGCACTATGACCTATGCATATCATACGCCCGCAGAGGCAATTTCAGTAAGAAGACATATAGATGCATTCATACAGATATGTTCAGATAGTCAGACATACAGATGCATTCATACAAATGTATTCAGTCGGTCAGTTTAGTTTATGATTTTCAGATTTTCTTCATGACTCCTGTGTATGTTACTCCTCTACCTTACATACTCAGTACATTATCCGTATTGTTCAGATAGGCAGGAAGACAGATCACATCCTTAGGCTGCTTCTTCAGCTTGATAGTGGAGCACTCGTCTCTTGTCGGAGTTGCCGTCTAGATCGGGTATGTGTCCTGATGTTATAGGTGGGGCGGAGGCCTGTCCCATCCATAGCATGTCCAGTATGTTAGGAGAGGCTCATAGACTCTTGTACTCAGTCAGATAGTATTGCCCGCTCAACACATGTTTAGTTATCTAGTTTTATCAGGTAGCCTTGTCGGCTTGTACCCCGGTTCAGTTTAGTGGTGCATGTATATATATCTTTTGAGGGCTGTGACCCTCTAGTTTATGACATCTATCAGTCAATAGATCATGTCGTGAGTGCCCTCAGGTGGCCCAGAATGAGCATGAGGAAATATGTCATGTACGTTTAGTGGCATCTAGGAGGTCAGCTTCTGGGTGTCCGTCATAGTCCTCCGATTGGGCTGTGACATTAATAATCCATATATGGGTGTTAATACTTGTTAATATAATGGAGTAATACTTGGGGTTTGAGGAAGAACTCACCTTAGGAGGTTTGGGGAAGTTTTAGGTTCTTTTCTCCTCAAAATGTCGGCCAAAAACGAAGTGGAATGAATAATTTTCAAGAATTTCACGATCTGTACTTTAATAGTTGAGCACAACCCACGACACAGCCTGCAAAACGCAGGTATGACTTGCTGGATGCAGACCGAATGCATATTATGATAGTACAACATGATTTTTGGTGTTCAACCTGTGTGACGTAGGTTGTGCCGCAGACTGAACCTGCGAAGCACAGGTTACGCTGCTGCTTGTCGCAGGTTACTAAAATGGTCATAACTTTTTACTCACATGTCTGTTTGAGCTGGTACATGTGTGGTTGGAAAGATATTTCCAAGGGCTACAACATTCATATTTTATGTTTTATCAAATTTCGAACGGATTTTTACGAAATCAAGCGGGAAGACAGACCTATCGAAAACTTAGTTGATTCTATCGAATCTTATGCACCTCACTATCCTTCTTGTTTTCAAAAACAATATTTCCACCCAAACTCATCCCGATGGGACTTCATACAGCTAAAATTTCATATTGATACTTATTTAACATATTCACACCTAACCCGAATTTATGGAGTTTTACATTACCTCCCCTTTGGGATCATTCGTCCTCAAATGATTGTCATGGTTATAACTATGGCTAACTCTGGATCATAAACATCACTGATGGATACTGAACTAACATGAACAAATGAATACTAAACTGAATGAATGTTGAACTGAAAAGATACTGAACTGAATGAATAAACACTAAACTAAATGACTACTGAACTGACTGAATACTTGAAATATAGAGATTATAGCATGAGGTCTGAATGTAAAGATTAGTTATCTTCAACATTTTCTTCTTGATGTTCAAATAGATGGGGGTACTTGGACTTCATGCACTCTTCGGTTTCCCACATAGCCTCTTCAACTTTCTGATTTCCCCAAAACACCTTTACTGAAGCAACTTCCTTAGTTCTCAACTTTTAAACTTGACGATCAAGAATAGCCACTGGAATTTATTCATAAGATAGGCTATCTTTAACCTCTATGATCTCTGTAGGGATAACAACAGATGAGTCCCCCATGAATTTCTTCAACATTGACACATGAAACACTGGGTGTACAACAACCAACACTTGTGGAAATTCTCACTCATAAGCCACCTGCCCATCCTTCATAGGATCCTATATGCCCAATATATCTGGGACTAATTTTCCCTTTCTTCCCAAATCTCATGACACCCTTTATAGGTGCACCTTTTAGGAACACCCCATCATTAACCTCAAACTCTAAATCTTTACACCGTATGTCCGAAATAGGACTTTTGGAGACTCTAAGCCGTTTTCAAATGCTCCTTGATCAATTTGACTTTATCCATAGCCTGGTGCACCAATTCTGGTCCTAACAATTCTACTTCGCCAACTTCAAACCAACCAATTGGTGACCTACATCTTCGCCCATATAGAGCTTTGTTCTGTGGAATCATGATACTAAAGTGATAGTTGTTTTCATATGTAAATTCAATGAGAGGCAAATGATCATCCCACTTAGCTTTGAAATCTAGGACACATGCTCTCAACATATCCTCAAGTGTCTAAATAGTGCGCTCTGCCTGACCATCTTTTTTAGGATGGAAAGCTGTACTGAGATTTACCTTGGTACCCAATCCTTTCTGGAAGGATTTCCACAATTTTGCTGTGATTTAGGCACCACGACCTGAAATGATGGACACTAGAGTCCTATGTAATCTTATAATTTCCCGAATATATAACTTGGCATAATCTTCTGCTGAATCAGTGGTTTTCACCAGTAAAAAGTGTGTTGACTTATTAAGTCAGTATACGATCACCCAAATCGAATCATGCTTCCAAAATAAGGAGGGTAAACCTGTTATGAAGTCCATATTTATCATCTCCCATTTCCACATGGGAATATCAATACTCTGAGCCAACCCACCAGGCCTCTAGTGTTCAACTTTCACTTGCTGACAATTTGGACACTTGGTCGCAAAGTCTGCTATGTTCTTTTTTCATGTCATTCCACCAGTAATCTCCTTGAGGTCATGATACATCTTTGTGGAACCTAGTGGATAGAGTACCTGCAATTGTGCGATTCTGGCATGATTCGCTCTCTGAGCCCATCTACATCTGGAACACATAATCTGCCTTGATACCTTAAGTTACCATCATTTCCCCCTTGTTCAAAAGTCATCATCTTATTCTTGTGAATACCCTCTTTCAGTTGCAATAAGTAAGGGTAGCTATATTGTTTCTCCTTCACCTCAGCTACTAAGGAGGACTCAGCCTTGTTCTGAACAACATCTCCACAATCGTCAGAGTCCAAAAGCCGAACTTCTAGATTAGCCAAGCGGTGGACTTCCTTCACCATAGTTCTATTGGTTTCTTCAACATGTGCTAAACTGCCCATAGAACGCTGACTAAGAGCATCAGCTGCCATATTCGCTTTTCCCGAATGATAGAGGATATCTATGTCGTAATCCTTAAGCAATTCGAGCCATCTTCTTTGCCTGAGATTCAACTTTCTCTGCTTGAAAATACACTGAAGTCTCTTGTGATTCATCAAAATATCAACGTGAACATCATACAAGTTGTGACTGTCACGACCCGAGTAGGGGCCATGACGGGTACCCGGGGCTAACCACCGAGCACCGCTCGTACTACTATTCATCATACTCATCCCGCGCTCATTCATTAATCTCATGCTTCTAATCATAGGGAAACCATTTTCACATTGAAACATAATTACCTCTATATACATAAGCCCTTTGGCTATCAAAAGAATATACACATACAAATGGGGAATCGTGAAACCATACTACCCACACATACGTATCTACGAGCCTCTACTAGAGTATTAGACGTATGGACGGGACAGGACCCCGTCGTGCCCAAAACATATATATATACACAAAATAGTAAATTATTGGCATATCCGGAATAATGGAGTGCTCTCAAAATCTACGGATAGCTCCTACGAGTCGGGATCACCTCCCTGTCTACCCGTGGGCATGAACACAGCGTCCAAAGAAAAGGACGTCAGTACGAGCATTGTACTGAGTATGCAAGGCCTAAATAAAATGAGCATAATAAAGAAATCATGAAACATAAGGTGAAAACATAACCCTCTTAGCCTTTAAGAGTAAATGCATTTTAAACATATCACATACAAAATCCTCATTTACCCGCGTCCGGGTACCATCATACGCCGCCCACTAGTGGTGTCATGTTTGGCCCTCTAAGAACGGTGTAATCATAAGCAGCCCGCATTAGCGGTGACATGTCCGGCCATCTAGGCGTGGTGGAATCATATGTAGCCCGCCTTCGCGGTGACATGTCCGGCAATCTAGGCACGGTGGAATCGTATGCAGCCCGCCTTCGCGGTGACCTGTCCGGCCATCTAGGCACGGTGGAATCATATCATCGCATACATCTCATAAGCTCATCACAAAACATACATTAGAGTCCCAAGATAATCTATAACCATATCGGGGTGACATAAGGTCAAGAACCCCCGATTCTATTATGGGAAAATCATAATCATCGTACCTCATCTTGAAGGAACTAGTATCATAAGGTGGGTCTAGCAATAATAATTAACGTCATATCGTAGGCTTTAGAATTTCTAGACTTAGCTCCTCATTACCATTATCGAATTCATCACGCATCTCTTATTCTTTGTCTCAGAAGAAGCTCTATATAACGTTGACTCATATTTCTCAGAATGTAAGAAAGTCATGGAAGGAAAAGGGAATTCATTTCCTCAGAATCATGCCTTAGAAGGAAGGTACTAGCCTTGCATGCCTTTTCATTTGGCTACTCTATCACTGGAACGTTCTCTTCCAATGCTCATGTCTCTACCTTCAAGAGAGTTCACATTAACATTAGTTAATTGATCACATGAACATGCTTAACTAACGCTACAGAAAATTGGGCAGCATTTCCTAATTTCATTTCAAGTCATCTGTAATCATGGTCATAGTGCACTATTGCATTTACTCACATATAATGTTTATCCATGTTCTCAATGTCATTTGTAACAAATTCATAATACATCAAGAGTCATGATTCATGTCAACTATTATTCAAGAATACCATTGGGAACAAGCCTTGAGTTACTCTACTCCATTAGAATGGAATCCTTCACTTGCATGCCAAAGAAATTCTCACTCTCCACAAACCCTAATAGGCTTCATAGTATATGAATCTCTTAAATCTTGGCTTTTGCTCTTGATTTCTTGGTATAGATTGTTGAAGAAATTGAGAGAGAGTTTTAGAGGGTTCTAGAGAGATATAGGGTCTGTTCTTGGGAGAAATAATGAAATAAAATGTGGGAGCTTATATTTATAATCAGGGTTGGAAGCTTCCAGATCCGCGGGTCGACGAGCAGAGTCGACGGCTCGTTGACGTGCATCGTCGATTCTCCACCTGAGATATCTGATCGCAGAACCTCGTCGAAGGTGCCAGGCGACAGCTCATCGACATGTCGACGGTCCGTCCCATAGGCCGTCGATGCTGACTGGTGTCAGCAGTTTCCTGAACTGCTTGGTTTTGCTCCGATTCGATTCGTTTCACTTCTTATTTCCTCGAAATGTCAAGAATACATACTTATACACCTGTACACATACCAAGAAAAATATCTCATGACCAAAACTCTGGTGCGGACTACCGTACCAAAGGTATACACCACCAATAAGCCGAAGTCTCCATGAAGTAAAATGGGAGGTGTAACATTCTTCCCCCCTATAAAAACATTCGTCCTCGAATGTTATGTTCTCGGGGATTTTACGAAAATTTTGCAAAAGTTTCCCATGTAATATGGAACTACCAACCTATCACAACAAATCATATTAAGACTGCCTCGCCGGGCCACAACATCATAGTAATAAAGTTTGGCCACACACGACCCGAAAGCATAAAAAGAAAACATGCATACCTCATAATCTTGACGTTTCATCTTGGATTTCTTCCGGGGGCTGAAATAAATGTGGGTGCTTGTCCTTCATATTTTCTTCCACCTCCCAGGCCATCTCTTCCCGATTGTTATTTCTCCATAAAACCTTAACTGAAGCTACCTCTTTATTTCTAAGTCTTCGTACTTGCCTATCTAGTATGGCAACGGGTACTTCTTCATAAGCTAACTTTTCTGTCACTTGAACATCATCTACTGGGTCGATCCTAGTAGGATCTCTAAGGGTAAGTCCAATTCATAAGCAACTCAACCCACCTTGCGGACAACCTTATAAGGTCCAATGTATCGAGGACTCAGCTTTTCTTTCTTACCAAATCTCATCACTCCTTTCATTAGCGACACCGTTAAGAATACCCAGTCATCAACTTGAAATTCTAAGTCTCGTTGGCAGTTGTCCGCGTAAGATTTCTGACGACTTTGGGCTGTCAACAATTGATCTCGGATGACCTTGACCTTTTCCACTGCTTGTTGAATCAAGTCAGGGCCTATTAATTGTGTCTCCCCGACTTCAAACCACCCAATTTGGGATCTACACTTCCTTCCATATAGAGCTTCATATGGAGCCATTTGGATACTGGAATGATAGTCGTTGTTGTATGCAAACTCAATAAGAGGTAAGTGGTCGTCCCAACTACCACCAAAATCTAGAACACATGCTCTTAGCATATCCTCCAAGGTCTGAATAGTGCGTTCGGCTTGCCCATCAGTCTGTGGGTGAAATGTAGTGCTAAGCTTCACCTGAGTACCCAATCCTTCTGGGAAATACTTCCAAAACTTATCTGTAAATTGCAGTCCCCTATCAGTAATAATGGACATCAGAATACCATGGAGTCGCACTATTTCCTTAAGATACAATCTTGCATAATCTTCTGCTGAGTAAGTAGTTCTGACTGGAAGGAAATGGGCTGATTTCGTGAGTCTGTCCACGATCACCCATATGGAGTCATACTTGCTTCGGGAGCGAGGTAACCCTACAATAAAGTCCATATTGATCATTTTGATGTTCGATTTTCACTTGTTGGCAATTTGGATATTGCGCTACAAATTCTGCTATATCGTTTTTCATTCCATCCCACCAACACATTAACTTGAGATCATGATACATCTTTGTTGCACCTGGGTGGATAGAATATGGAGAATAATGAGCTTCTTCTAGAATTTGATGACGTAATTCTACAACATTCGGAACGCATAGCCTGCCTCGGTATCTAAGAACTCCATCTATAGAAGTTTCAAAGGGAGACTTCTCTTTCTCATGAAATGTATCTCTATAATGGCTCAACTGAGGATCTTCGTATTGACGTTCTCTCACCTCCATGTCTAAGGATGAAACAGTTGGGTTGTGAATACCAATTCTCGTATTGCCTGAATCAATTAGGCGAACTCCAAGGCTGGCTAGTTGGTGAAGCTCACGGGTTAATTCTTTCTTCTCTGGAGGAGTCTCGCATAGACTTCCTATTGATTTACGGCTAAGTGCATCGGCCACTATATTCGCCTTTCCGGGGTGGTATAAAATAATTACATCATAATCTTTTAGAAGTTCTAACCAACGTCTCTGCCGTAGATTTAACTCCTTCTGCTTGAAAATATATTGGAGACTCTTGTGATTTGTATAGATATCGACATGTACACCATACAAGTAACGCCTCCACATTTTTAATGCATGAATAACCGCAGGCAATTCGAGATCATGAGCTGGGTAGTTCTTTTCATGTTTCCGCAACTGTCTTGAAGCATAAGCAATGACTTTACCGTGCTGCATTAATACACATCCTACCCCAACCCCAAAAGCATCATAATATATAACATAACCATCTGACCCTTCTGGGAGTGTCAAGACTGGAGCTGAAGTTAGCCTATCTTTCAATTCTTGAAAACTGCGTTCACAAGCATCATTCCACTAAAATTTTGCTTATTTCTAAGTTAGCTTTGTCAACGGTGCTGAAATAGAGGAAAACCCCTCCACAAACCTTCTGTAGTAACCTGCCAATCCCAGACAACTACGGACTTCTGTAGACGTTGTAGGCCTTGGCCAAGTCTTCACAGCCTCAATTTTCTGAGTATCCACTCGGATGCCATCATCTGAAATAACATGACCAAAAATGTCACAGAATTCAGCCAAAACTCGCACTTTGAAAATTTTGCATACAGTTCTCGAGTTCGAAGAATTCCAAGAACAATACGTAAATGGTCTGCATGCTCTAACTCTGTGCGAGAGTACACTAGAATATCATCAATGAACACTATTACGAATAGATCCAAGAGAGGCCTAAATACAATATTCATTAAATTCATAAACACTGTCGGAGCATTAGTTAACCCAAATGACATCACTTGGAATTCATAATGGCCATATCTCGTTCTGAAAGCTATTTTGGGGATATCTTATTCTTTAACTCTCACTTGATGATAACCTGACCTTAGATCTATCTTAGAAAACCACTTGGCACCCTGTAATTGATCTAACAAATCATCAATTCTTAGAAGAGGATACCTATTCTTTATCGTCACCCTATTCAACTGCCTATAATCGATGCACATCCGTAGGGAACCATCTTTCTTTCGCACAAATAGGACTGGCGCTCCCCACGGTGATAAACTAGGCCTAATGAATCATTTTTCAGTAAATCCTTCATTTGTGCCTTTAGCACTTTGAACTCTGCAGGAGCCATTCAGTAAGGAGGATTGGTGTCCAGCAACACATCAATAGCGAAATTAATCTCTCTTTCCGGGGGAAGGCCTGGAAGTTCATCTAGAAATACATCTAGAAACTCATTCACCACCGGAACGGATTGGAGAGCTGGCGACTTTGCTTCGGTGTCATGAACTCGTACTAGATGATAAATATAGCCTTTACCTATCATCTTTCTTGCCTTAAGGTAGGAAATAAACCTACCCCTTGGGGATGCTGTATTACCCTTCCATTCAAGCACGGGCTCTACAGGAAATTGAAATCGAACCACTTTCATTCGGCAATCAACATTAGCATAACATTAGGCCAACCAGTCCATACCCATAATCACATCAAAGTCTAACATTTCCAGCTCAACTAAATCAACTTTAGTTTGGCGATCACATATCATAATCACACAATTTTTGTAGACTTGTCTAGGTATCACGGGATCACCAACCAGGGTAGATACCTCAAAAGGTTTAATTGGCTCGGGTTTCACCCCAATACAACTGGCAATATACAGAGTGATATAGGATAACGTAGAACCCTTTATCAATCAACGCATAAACATCATGAGAGAAAATAGTCAAATACCTGTAACCACATCTAGAGAGCACTCGAGATCCTGACGTCAAGCTAAAGCATAGATACGGGGCTAGGTACCACCTGAACTGGACGCTCCCCCTCTGCCTCTACCTCGATCTGCTGGAATCTGGGGAGTCTTCCCTGTCGGGTGCACAGAAGAAGAACCAGCCGCTGATCCTGTGGGCTGAACTCCACCTCTACCGTACCTCGTAGGACAATCACGCATAACGTGCCCCGTCTATCCACAAACATAACAAGCATCTGATCCTTGGCGACATGGCCCCGAATGTAATTTTCTGCACTAACTACCTCATGGAACTGGTGGTCTCCTATGACTATACTCACCCCCAAACTGGGAACCTGAAGCTCTCGAGCTCTGACCCTGCCCTGAATGAATAGAGTGGTCAAATCTCATTCATGCAAATCATGGAGGTGCACTAGTCGCCGACTGGCCTGAATATCTGGAATATGACTGCCTCGATCCCCCTCTATAGTCGCTACCGACACCCATAGTGTTACACCTCGAAAAAATTTTCGTTGATGCACAGTGAATAGACTAATGAAGAGCACGAAGTATACGGTATTTCGATAAGTAAGGAATGACATTTGATGACCCTAACTAAAATTTCAAAGACGTTCGAGATAAGGGAAGAAGTTTACCAAGAGAAGGCAAGGCTTACGATAGGTATCGAAAATGAATTACGGGTAAAAAATTAACGAGGACTTAATAATGCTTTGGAGAAGACTTATAACATCCCTTAGATTGTTAATGAGGTGATAAAAAAGTGCTAAGAAGGTTCCATAAGGATTGGAGATCAAACGAGTCGACGAGAACAAACTTCGAAAAACTGGGATTATACGGCCAAACATACTGGCCGTATAAAACATACGGACCATATGTTGGACCGTATAATCATCCCAGATTGGCACCCCTCTTTGGACCAAATCTACGGCCAGACATACGATCAATATAATTTATACGGACCGTATGTTGGTCCGTAGAACTGGTCGGGACAGATTTGGTATATTTAATGAGGGATCCAAGTCTTATTTCATTTCATTTTCTTTCACACCCCTTCTCTCTAAAACATCTCTCTACACTTCTCCCATAAAAATTCAAGAGATATTAGTGATCAACAACATCAATCTAAGTGAATCAAGTGTAAGAAACTCATTAAAGTTCATTCAAGGCAAGGAATCCAAGTGAAGTTGAAACTAGGATTTTGCTCAAGTGAGGTGTTTTCACCCAAGGTTCATCCCTACACCATCTAAGGTAAGATCTATGGTATTTCCATGTTATTTAAGGTATTTGAAAGTTGAAACACTTGGATTGTAGAAGGATATAGAAAAATGGGTCATGAATGTGGAAATAGTGCCATTTTGAGTAATAGCTTGAATTGAGTGATGATTCTTAATGTGTTGTGATATGGATATGTTATAAATGATATTAAGAACATGGGATAGGCAATGTATATGAATGAACGTAGCCGTGTGTTATGACTATGGATATGGGTGATTGGAAGTGAATTGAGAAATATAGATAATGTGGATAAATAAAGACTATTGTTATGATATTGTGAATGTATTATTGACATTTGGGAGTTGATTTATGATATGGAGGAATGTCGTATAAATAAAGGAGATACTGTCCAATTTTCTCTAGCCTTAGTCATGTATGCTAGCTATCGGTTTTCTAATGATAGTATAACTCTAATGAATGTAGAAATGTGAGCATTGAAGGAGAACGTGTAAGTGATAAAATAGTTGAACGGAAAGGTATGTAAGACTAACCCTTCTTTCATAAGGCATGGTTCTTTGGCCAAATATCTATTCTTCTATGAGCCTATGAGGCTCTCCAAATGATTCTATCTCCAAAAAGCTACAAAGCTTATAATCCTTGATATGTATTACGATTGTACTAAATTCCTCATATGACAAATAGTCCTATAAGGATAGACGTAATGAATGATCATAATGGTAATGATGATAATGATGACGACGATAATAGCGATAACGATAATGATGACAATAATAGTAGTGATAATGCTTAAGATGCCTATGAGCTTATATGTATGTGTACCTATGTATGGCTATTATGAAACCCCGAGCTTATATGGCCGGGTAGAATATATAGATGTATATATATGTATATGACGATGCGCGCACATCACTACAGTTGGGTACGGATAACACTGAGCCTTGGTAGGGCCAGGCATGTGTAACACTGAGCCTTGGTTGGCCATTTATGTATGATCATCGAGCCTAACCATGGTCGGGTACGTGAAACACCGAACCTTCGTGGTCGGGTATGCTATGTAAATGATATGTATGTGATATGGATATTTATATGATATAGATATGAGTATGAATACGAACATGATACAAATACGAATAAGAGTGTGTATAAGAATACGATTATGGAAATGAATGTAAATGAGTACGGATATGAATACGGAATACGGATACGGATACAAACGTATGTACACAATCACACACTAGAATTGGAAAGTCCCTATGAAAGGCAAGTAAGTGCTTATGACGTTGATACTACTATCTCCCATCTTATGCTATTTCTTATGTTGCTTATTATGCTTCTATATTGATATTGATCATGCTTTACATACTCAGTACATTCTTCGTACTGACGTCCTTTTGTTTGTGGACGCTGCGTCATGCCAGCAGGTGGCCAGGGAGACAGGTTTGATCCATAGCTATATTTCTCAAGGACTACATAGCGGAGCTCCATCTCATTCGGAGCTATAGCCTTTGGTACTTATTCTTTTCTGTACATATTTATGGGCATAGTGGGGTCCTGTCCCTATATGATATGACATACTCTCCTTAGAGGCTCGTAGACATGTGTATATGGTTAGATGTGTTTGGCCTTGTCGGCCTATATTTTGGACGTCATTTTGTTAGCCTCGTCGTCTTATGTACATTGATATGGGCATAGTTGCTAATGTTGATATAAAGGTATTGTTGCCCAATGGGATTAGTATGATTGATGAATAGAAATGTATGATTTTATATGTGGCTCACCTATATGTAAATGTAAAGGTATGTTAAGAAGTGCCCGGGTGGGCTAGCACCCGGTGCCCGTCGGGGCCCTCCGGTTGGGTCGTGACACACAGTTCTGGTCATTTTACTCTGCCCTCGATCAATATCACATTCACCTATTTGCGGATGTTGTTGTTCTTCTAATTTCTGGGCATGGGCTTGAATGTGGGAAATATCCGTCCCATCTTACAGTGAAGCCGTTAAGCAGTCCTTGAACAAATGTGGCCCTAAGCCACTCACAAATCTGTGCACTCTATCCCTCATGCCGGCCACCATGGTCGGAGCATACCTAGCCAATGAATTAAACTAAAGGCTATACTCCCGGGCACTCATATTTCCTTGCTTCAAATTTAAGAATCTACCCGCTCTAACTCGACGGGCTTCGGGTGGCAAATAGTGGTGGATGAAGGCATCTACAAATTCTTGCCAAACCTGAGGTGGAGCATTCTCTTTCCTTGAAGATATCCAATTATTATACCATAAGACCGCCACATCTCGGAGTCTATAAGATGCTAACTCCACAGATTCAGTTTCGGAAGCGTGAATAATCTTTAATGTTCTCAACATTTCATCAATGAAACCTTGCGGGTCTTCATTCGGCTTCGACCAGAAAAACATCGGAGGATTCAAACTCATGAAATCACGGGCTCTAGTACTAACTGCCCTGTCACTTGAACCCGAACTCTGTCGCTGTGCCTGAGCGGCAACTAACTACGTCAATAATTGAATAGCTTCGGTCATTTGTTGATCCGAAGTAGCCGGTGCAGGAACTGGAGGCATGAGGGCTGGAGCTGAAGCCTCCCCTTGTTCTTTTATAATCGACGGAGTATGAGAGGTATTAGATGGAGCCTCATTATGTGATCCACCTTCTTCTACATTAGTTGGCAGCTCCCTTTCTATTCACCTTTTTATCGTAGCCCTGCCCTTCTGGGCGGCGGTAGCTTTTCTCTTTACCGGCATAGCTGAAATCATAACACACCATTAGGGAGGAGGAAATATTATAACATGGCTCTATCGCACGATTTCATAAGAAGAAGAATGGTCATTTTTCCTAAATGCCCTGTAGCCTCCTGTTTATAAGTGTGGCGCGCAACACACCATGAACAATACTCTACTAGACACGGCTCGTAGACACTTCCTAGGACTAAACTGCTCTGATACCACTTTTTTCACGACCCGACTAGGGGCCATGACGGGTAGCCAGGGCTAACCACTGAGCACTTCTCGTACTACTATTCATCATACTCATCCCACGCTCATTCATTAATCTCATGCTTCTAATCATAGGGAAACCATTTTCACTTTAAAACATAGTTACCTCTATATACATAAGCCCTTTGGCTACCAAAATAATATACATATACAAATGAGGAATCGTGAAACCATACTACCCACACATACGTATCTATGAGCCTCTACTAAAGTACTAGACATATGGATGGGACAGGACCCCGTCGTGCCCAAAACATATATATATATATATATATATATATATATATATAATAGTAAATCAGTGGGACCGCCGGAATAATGGAGTGCTCTCAAAATCTGCAGATAGCTCCTTCGAGTCTGGATCACCTCCCTGTCTACTTGTGGGCATGAAAACAGTGTCCAAAGAAAAGGACGTCAATACGAGCATTGTACTGAGTATGCAAGGCCTAAATAAAATGAGCATAATAAATAAATCATGAAACATAAGGTGAAAACATAACCTGCTTAGCCTTTAAGAGTAAATGCATTTTAAACATATCACATACAAAATCCTTATTTACCCACGTCCGGGTACCATCATACGCCGCCCACTAGTGGTGTCATGTCCGGCCCTCTAGGCATGGTGTAATCATAAGCAGCCCGCATTAGCGGTAACATATCCGGCCATCTAGGCGCGGTGGAATCATATGCAGCCCACCTTCGCGGTGACATGTCCGTCCATCTAGGCACGGTGGAATCAGCCCGCCTTCGCGGTGACCTGTCTGGCCATCTAGGCACGGTTGAATCGTATCATCGCATACATCTCATAAGCTCATCATAAAACATACATTAGAGTCAAAAGATAATCTATAATCATATCGGGGTAACGTAAGGTCAAGAACCCCCGATTCTATTATGGGAAAATCATAATCATGGTACCTCACCTTGAAGGAACTAGTATCATAAGATGGGTCTGGCAATAATAATTAACATCATATATAGGCTTTAGAATTTCTAGACTTAGCTCCTCATTACCATTATCGAATTTATCACGCATCTTTTATTCTTTGTCTCAGAATAAGCTCTACATAACGTTGACTCATATTTCCCGGAATGTAAGAAAGTCATGGAAGGAAAAGGGAATTCATTTCATGAGAATCATTCCTTAGAAGGAAGGGACGAACCTTACATACCTTTTCGTTTGCCTACTCTATCACTGGAATGTTCTCTTCCAATGCTCACGTCTCTACCTTCAAGAGAGTTCGCATTAACATTAGCTAATCGATCAAATGAACATGCTTGACTAAGGCTAGAGAAAATTGGGCAGCATTTCCTAATTTCATTTCAAGTCATCTATAATCATGGTCATAGTGCACTACTGCATTTACTCACGTTTATCCCATGTTCTCAATGTCATTTGTAACAAGATTCTATTCATAATACATCAAGAGTCGTGATTCATGTCAACTATTATTCAAGAATACCATTGATTCTACATTTAAGCTCCATATTCTATGTTCTTCCATAATCCAAGTCTTTCAACCCCTCAATACCCTCAATAATAATAAATAAACATAAAACTCAACAAGCCTTGAGTTACTCTACTCCATTTGAATGGAATCCTTCACTTGCATGCCAAAGAAATTCTCAATCTCCACAAACTCTAATAGGCTTAATAGTATATGAATCTCTTAAATCTTGGCTTTTGCTCTTGATTTCTTGGTATAGATTGTTGTAGAAATAGAGAGAGAGCTTTAGAGGGTTCTTGAGAGATATAGGGTTTGTTCTTGGGAGAAATAATGAAATAAAACGTGGGAGCTTATATTTATAATCAGGGCTAGAGGCTTCCAGATCCGCGGGTCGACGGCTCGTCGACGTGCACCGTCGATTCTCCACCTGAGATGTATGATCACAGAACCTCATCGACAGTGCCAGGCGACGGCTCGTCGACATGTCGATGGTCCGTCCCTTGGGCCGTCGTTGACTGGTGTCAGCAATTTCCTGAACTGCTTGTTTTTGCTCCGATTCGATTCGTTTCACTTCCAATTTCCTCGAAATGTCAAGAATACATACTTATACACTTGTACACATACCATGAAAAATATCTCATGACCAAAACTCTGGTGCAGACTACCGTACCGAAGGTATACACCACCAATAAGTCGAAATCTCGTTGAAGTAAAATGGGAGGTGTAACAGTGACGTCATATCTTTAGTGCGAAAACCATAGCTGCTAGCTCTAGGTCACGAGTCGGATAATTCTTTTTTTAACTTTTTAAACTGTCTGGATGCATAAGCTACTACTTTACAATGCTGCATCAAAACACACCAAGACCAACTGTTGAAACATCACAATATACCCCGAACCCTTCAGTTTCGTCTGGCAGTGTCAAAACTAGAGCAGAAGTCAGCCTTTTCTTCAACTCTTCGAATCTTCTCTCACAAGCATCTGACCATTGGAACTTGACTTTTTTCTGAGTCAATTTAGTCAATGGGGCTGAGATAGAGGAAAAACCTTCTACGAAATTCCTGTAATAGCCTGCTAGTCCCAAAAAACTTCTTATATCAGATGCTGAGCTAGGTCTGGGCCAATTCTTCACTGCTTGTATTTTATGAAAATCCACCTTTTTGCCTTCCCCTGAAATAACATGGCCTAGGAATGGTACTGATTTTAGCCAAAATTCACACTTTGAAAATTTCGCATAAAGCTTGCGACCTAAAGTGTCTGCAATACTATCCTGAGATATTTTGCATGATCAGCCTCACTATGGGAATACACCAAAATGTCATCAATAAAAACAACAACGAACAATTGAAGATAAGACTTGAAAACCCTGTTCATAATGTCCATGAAAGCTTTGTTGCATTCGTCAATCCAAATGACATGATAAAACATTGAAATGACCATAATAGGTTTTGAAAGCGGTCTTCAAAATATCAGCTTCCTTAACCTTCAACTGATGGTACCCTGATCTGAGGTCAATATTGGAATAGCACTGGGAATCCTGAAGTTAATCAAATAAGTCATTGATCCTAGGGAGAGGGTACTGGTTCTTAATTGTGACTTTGTTCAACTACCTATTGTCACACCCCAAATCGAGAGGCATGACGGGCACCCGGCTTTAAAGGCCTAGTACCACCTGGTGTACATTCAACATGCTCAACTTATAACAGCTAAAAGGAACTATATGACATATGTGTAACATAAAGGGATAACTTGCACGCAGAAAAGGCCCAGCACAGTAATTTGTATATATACACGCAAGCGGACCAGGCGGATACTAATGTCTACAAAAGATCATACGGCCGACAAGTGTAACGACCCGCTTGGTCATTATAGTCCCTCAGACACTTTTGCCCCTTTTTCAAGCTTAGTTAGCTCACCTTTGACTCGATGGGACCGTTGAAATGCTTCTCGAGCTAACTAGATTTGATTCGGGCGACTCTCTGTGAAATTTGGGCTTAAAGCGAAAGAAGTTGACTCAAAGTTGACTTTTGGGTAAACAGATCTTTTTTGGCAATCCATCGATTCTGAGAGGCCCGGATGGTCTTTTAAAATTTGTGTGTATATTCAGTTTGGTTCCCAATGCACTCAGACGCATTTTGGGATTTGGGTTGGGAGGTTAGAATTGCAGTGTCGGGGGTTGACTAACAAGCCATCCGTTGGGAATTCTGAGGCCACGGGTGCATTAGTAGAGTGTTTTATGTGTGTCTGCGTATGTCGTTTGTGAGCAGAAGGCCTCGGGAGTTTGTCGGGATTTTGATTGAGATTGAGATAATTTTTGGGGATTTCTGGTACTGGTGTCCGCCAGGGCGGCACCAGTACCTTCAGAGCAGCACCACCATAGCGGTGGGACGGCTGCTGGGGTGGCCAAGCTCTTTTGTGGCTCGACGGTCTGAGTGGACGTCTGGGCGGTGTTGTCGTAGCAGTCTCGATGCCACTGTATCGATATCGGTCATGTTATATTCATTGTGTCTATTAAAAGCCCTTGCTCTATCATTTATTACTATTCCGAAAATTGAGCTTTGGGGAGAAACTCTAGAGGATTCTTGGAGAAGTTTCTTGGTGGTAAGTCCTTCTAATCAACTTGCTAATTTATTATTGCTAATCGTCTTTGAATTGCTTCCCTTGTTAGTTCATTAAGTGATGAAGATTAAAGTGGCTTTAATGAATGTTCTATCGAGGCTTCTAAATGATGAAATTGATTGGGTTTAGGCTAGATTGTGATGTATTTAAGGTTGTTATCATATATCTTCCATTATTAGTGTTGGATTCTTGAATTTAAGAGTTAAGGTTTATACCCAAAATTGGGAGTTTTGCTTGAATTTTGAAATTTGATGAATCCTTGAGTTAATTTAGCAATTGGTTGTTGTCTTTGGATCACCTAGTGCATAAGTGGATAATTTATCCCCGAATTTCCCGTCTTGACCTTATGGGCCCCATTTCCCAAAATTCTAAGGTTGGTTTTTAACCTGATTTGAATGATAGCAATATAGGCATCGATCTTCATGATTTCTAACCTAGATTTCGAATATGGCTAGACTTTCTTGATCTTGAGGCTCAGCGGAAAGGGAAGGCTAAGGACTGATTGTTGGTGTTATTTGTGTTCGGCCATCCAGGTTGGTTATGGCTTACCCTTGGTGAGACTACATTTAGCGAAGCATATATTTAGATGATATTGTGGGGAAAGCATGTTAACCTTTGGGCATGGAGTTGGGCTGGATCTTTTCTTATGTTGGGCCTTGTTGTGTGATTGGGGCTAGCTACCCCGTTGTGTTGTGACTTGACTGCTTTATTGTTATTGGCTTGATTTTGTGTTATAATAGTAGATATTGGAGACTACTGATATGTCTTGTTCATGATATTGTGGTACCTCACTTGTTGATATTGATACGAGGATAATATTTTATATGACTCGTGTAGTCTTTCATGATATGGTTGGCGTACCCATGCTTGGTACTTGTGATATTGATCTGATTATTGATGTTGACTCATACATTGCACGCATTCTCATCTTTCATGATATACTGTTGATACATTGATGATACTTGAGGAAATACTGGAATGAGCTGGGCTCAGTTGCATGAGAGTGACGTGAGAGTCGGATATCCGTTGGTTGACTCAGAATTATGGATTGAGTGACACGGTTGCCGAGGTTTGTCCTGGAACCATGAGGTACATGAACTACTCGGGTCTATTATATCCCGTATTTTGTACATTCGGATGTTTCAAGATAATCGCGATAAGTTAAGGGCAAGGCTATTATTTTCCTTCCGATTTTATTTTAATACACAAATTGGTTATTAGTGGTAAGGAAATATTGAGAAAGGCTAGGGGTAAAAAGGAAAACATTTTAAAAACATATGGTCATGAAAGCCACCATGGCAGTGTGGCTTAAGTGGGTCCCACCCATGGCTTGGCCAATTAACTCAAGCCATGAGTGGGGGCATGTGTCCACTTTATATTTGTAGGAGCCATGCATATATATAGATAAGTGATGACCAAAGCAAGGCATATTCATCATCTTCACAATTCAAGAAACTTCAAGAAGAATATAGAGGCATTCGGCCATGGCTAGCAAAATTTATGCCATAAAAATTGATCAAGAAAAATAATTTTCTTCTAGTATTCCAACCAATTGGAAGGCCCTTATTAACGTGGAGTAGTTGTTAGAGCAAGCAAAGCATTCATTTGTGCAATTTACCAACCCTAGCCAAGTTGAGAAGTGAAAGGGTAAATGTAAGGTTTAATCTCCTTTTCTATGTGTTAGAGATGATTTGTGAGTGTTGTAGTATGTAGAAATGGATGAAATTCATGAAATATGTGTGTGTAGGATGTGGCCGAATAGGGACTGTGTTGGTAAGATGTGATGAATTGATTTTATTTAGTATTTTTGGTTGTTGTTGTTGTGGATTCCATGATGAAAATGAAGGTTTGATGTCTTAAAATGAAGTTGTAATCGTTGTGGGTTGTTGTAGAAGTTAATGTGACGTTAGCATGGTTTCTTATATTTGTATGAATGATGTTGTTAACGTGTGGTTGTTGGTATAATTAATGAACTTGGAAGCGAGGAATGTGTTGTTGTTGTTCTTATTGAGTTTGGAAGATTGTAAGTTGGGTTGTTGTGGTTAACTTGAAGGTAAATGAAATGCCGTCGAATTATGTAGAAAGGGTTGCTAACGTTAGAATGCATTTTGAATTAATTGTCGAAGTTGTTAATGTGGTTGTTGGTATTGTTGTTAATGATTTGGCCGAGTTGAATTCTCGGGGTTGGTTGAATTTACAGGGGAAATGCTGCCCAAATTTCTGTAGGTGAATTGCTAGCTTGGAATCAGATTCCTAAATACCTATAGCTAATGTTTGCTATCTTCTGACGTTGTTGTAGATCTTGGGAAAGCCGAGACATAAGTTCGGATTAGCTTAGGAAGCGGACAAGGTATGTAAGGCTTACCCTTTCTTTCTTTGGCATGTCCTAGAACTAAGTAAGGTATGACACGCATCTTGGGGTAACTCTATTCTTTAATTCCGAGCTTGTTTACGATTCTTATTCACTTCTTGACATGAGCATACTTAATATAGTCAAGCCTATTGTATGATTGAATAGCGAGCAAAGCATAAAGAGTCCCTGTTCCTAAAAGGGTTCTATAAGGATTAATGTCCCTAACTTTCATAGGCGGTCTCGGATTGCTTTGAAACGTTCGTAGAGGTTTTTGTAGTGAATAATGTCCATAACTTTCTTACGCTAACTCAGATTGACTCGTAACGTGTTTATGATCCTTCAGGTGTCGAGTAGTGTACTTACCCATTGAGTCCCAAAAATTGATTTATATGCATATGGTTTCTCACTACTCTGCTCGTGCATACTGTTGTTACATCTTTCACCGAGTCCCGGGCCGGGTATGTTATCGTGCACAGTGTCACTGCATTATTCACCGAGTCCCTCACTAGAGGGCCGGGTACGGTATATATATATATATATATATATATATATATATATATA
This sequence comes from Lycium barbarum, assembly GCF_019175385.1. Taxonomy (NCBI): domain Eukaryota; kingdom Viridiplantae; phylum Streptophyta; class Magnoliopsida; order Solanales; family Solanaceae; genus Lycium; species Lycium barbarum. Next base: position 64,396,289 of record NC_083337.1, read on the forward strand.
TATATATATATATATATATATGATGACATGATGATATGATGATACGGGGATGGCGGCCAGGAGGGCATATGATGATTTTATTCACCGAGTCCCTCACTAGATGGCCGGGTACGGTATATACATACATGATGATATAATAGTATGCTGACATGATGACATGATCTTATCCACCGAGTCCCATAATGGGCCGGGTACGGTATATACTGTCACGACCCAGCTCCGTGAGCCGCGACTGGTGCCCTATTTGGACACCCCAAATAAACTCACATACCAACTCGTCATTTTCTAATTTATCTCAGATTTCTTATACATCATTTTAAGCAAATTGGAAACGAATATTATCTTAAGCGGTCGCACGTGCAACAATATCACATCAAGTCAGAAGGGACGGCGGAATACACGTCGCCGAATATATACACATATACAAACATACAGGCGATTTAGGCCGCATCCAAATCTGATGGATTGGCGGAATATACATCGCCAAATACATGCACGTATACAGACAATTAGGTCGTTTTAGCCATAATAGCAAACGGGACCGCATTAAGACGTAGATCATAGACAAACGAACACACACATGACCCATTACCCACATATATGACTACAGGCCTATACAAACCAAAACGGAATCATATGACGGGACAGGGCCCCGCCGTACCTCAAATAATGAAATATACAGAAGCGTATACATCACAAAAGATATGTACCAATATATGGGCTCCGGATCAAGAGGAGCACTCTGTAACCGCAGAATGTGTGACCTACACTGACAGATCACGAACCTCTGTACCTGCGGGCATGAAACGCAGCCCCCGAAGAAAGGGGGTCAGTACAAAAGATGTACCGAGTATGTAAAGCATAAGATACAGAAAACCAAACTATAACTGAAGTGAAGGGTACAGAGAGAGAATACCGGATCAAAATATTGAAATCTGTACTGAAGACACATGTACATAATGCAAATAAAAATTCATACATAAGGCTCAGGAACGTGGTCACCACTCCGACGCTGGTGCCACAACACAGCATACTCCAGAAGGTTTCAAATCTCCGTACAACCCCGAACACAACATATGATCACATCATATCATATCATCAAAACATATCATAAGCCATATCACAGCATAACTCCATAAACGAAACCCGGCCCTATGGCTAGGTCTCGAGAACCGTAACACATCATACTGCCGAATTTGTCATAGTGCGCACGATCATAAACCGGCCCGGGAACCGGCAAACGATATCATAGTAATAGGCACAAGCAGAGTAGTGCGGAAACCATATGCATATACACGATTAAATTCCAAGGCTCGACAAATAAATACATACATATATATATATATATATATATATATTGAGATCAGAAAATTCAAAATAAGTATCGAGTCTGTCAGAATTAGTATACCAAAGATATGAGCCTTTAAATTTACAAACTTTCAAAAAATACCTCATAAGCCATTTTTTGAAAATTTAGTGTCGTTCACATTTAGGAGCTTTCAAATAACTTATAGAACAAATCAAACGGAGCCTTAAATTCATAGGCAAAAGTCCCCTCTTTATATCATACAAAAGTAGATTAAGTAAGACAAACGAAGGAAGTCTCGGGGCTAGTGGGCCCACCTCGGGTCAAGTCGAGGTGGCGGACATAAATTACGAACATTAGACTCTATGGAGTCATCCATATAAGTTTCAAAACGATTCTATCACATTTGTGCAAATTATGGATGTTCGAATAGTTTTCCAACACAACATAAGAATTATAATTCAATTACATTGAATGAATAGTACCTAAAATCAGACTCGGATTTCCATGAACAGAATTTCCCCCGAGGCTCAAATCTCAACCTAGTATGTCTAGGACATGCCAAAAGAAGGAAAGGGATAGCTTTACATACCTTACTTGCGCCTTACGCTCGCCCAAACTCAAATCCCGTTTCGTCTGAAATCTACAATTGGTCATATTTACCAAATATTAATCATAAGGCTTTAAGAATTCAATCTTAACCAATTTTTGTCTACAGAAATTTGGGCAGCATCTCCCCTATACATACAACATCCTCGAGATTTAAACTCAGCCAAATTAGCAGCAACCATACCAACAACAACACCAACAACATCAACAATCGACTAGAAACACATTCTAACATAAATAGCCTTCTTTTCCAAATAATGCAACAACTTCCAATCCAACTTGCACTTTCAAATGTATATTAATATTTGCATGTCCATATACAAGTTTAAGGTCATTCAATCATAGGCCAAGGATATTCCAAGCCATATATCCAATATTCAACAATTCCATCAATTCCATATTCCACCCAAAATTCCTACATATGCAACAAAACCATCACAACACATTTTCTTTACAAATTCATAACCAACAACAATAATCCACACTTTAACAACTTCATTTCCATAATATCATAAAATCATACTAAAATAACATAATCTTCTACAATCAACTTCAATGCCAAATTAAACCATTTAGCCTTCATTTACATTATAAGGATCACAACAACACACTAACATACTAAACAAAATTAATCCATTTCCATTCTACCTCCCCTACACCACACGGCTACATTCCATATTTCCAACCTCAATCAAATTTATTCAACTTTCATTTCCAATATGAATTCCACCATAACCACAACTAGAATAATACATAAAATTCAACTCATCTTAACTACACAACAATACACACACACGGCCACATGCACACATGCACACCCATTTTGCAAACTTCCATATTTCCATAAATTCTACTCATTTCCACATACCACAACATAAACAAACCTTCATAACAAGATAAAAAGGAATTAATTCTTACCTTTTTATCCAAGCTTCTTCACTTGGCTAAGGTGTTAAATTGATGAAGCAAGTTCCCTATCTTCCAAAATAATTGTCCCAAGTTGTAAAGGACCCTTGAATTAGTGGTAATACCACAAGAAAATAATTTTTGGGAGAAGATTTCAAAGGGGCAAAACTTTGGAGCTATGGCCGAATGGCCTTCATTTTTGCTCTTCTTGCTTTTGTTTTTCTCCTTGTCTTATTTTCTTGAAGTTTCTAAGGATAATGATCCTTATATTAATTTGGCACATGGAAAATTTATTAATTTTGTGGGATTGGGCCATAAGATGGCCGACCACCCCTCTCTTTTGGGCTTCTTGTTCTCTTTTTTTTTTAGCCCAATGACTTATGGATCACATTTTGTAATTCCCGAAACTAATTTCCGAAATTCCAATTTTGCCCTTAGCCTTCTTCCGTATTTCCACATCAATATTTTTCATGAATATCACACATATGTTAGATAAAATAAAACATAGCCTTATTTCTTTCAAGTCAAAATCATTTCAAATTTTTCGAATGCACAAAACACGGAATATAACATATACATACATGATGACATGATAGTATGCTGACATGATCTTATCCACCGAGTCCCATAATGGGCCGGGTACGGTATATGATAATGATATGCATGATTTTCATTTCATAAGGCAAGTGTATTGATGTTTTTAAAAGCCATACTTGTTTCGGGCAAATCTCCATTTTAGTTATGATCCTCTTTACTGTATTTCATGCCTTACATGCTCAGTACATATTCCGTACTGACCCCCTTTCTTCGGGGGCTGCGTTTCATGCCACACAGGTGTATACAGATGAGTAGAGGGCATTGCTAGGAGATGTTCCAGCTGGATTGACGAGCTCCATTTCTTTCCGGAGTGTTGCCGAGTCAGAGTATCTACGTTATGGTATATAGCATGTTAGAGACTTTACAGACAGAGTCATGTATACAGGATGTCAGTCTTGTAAGCGGCTCTGCAAGCCGACGTACCATTATGCATTACGTTACAAATTCCATATGACTACAGATCTTACTTGATTTGAGAACGACGAAAAGAATGGTTTTGACAAGTTTTCATTATGCATTTCATTTCGTAACTTAAGAGTCCAGTGAAGTTATGAATGTTATATCTCGCATTCTCGCACATTCGGAAAAATTGGAGATAACTTGACTTGTAATGATTGAGGCTATATTTGGACCTTACTTAGTATGAATGTGCCGGCTATGATAACGTTGGTGTGGAAATACGAGAGGAGGCCAAGGACAAAATTGGAATTTTGGGAATTAGTTTCGGGAATTACAAAACAAGATTTGTAGCCAATTGGGCTCAAAATGAAAAAAAAAGAGGCCCAAATGAGAGAGGGTGGCCGGCCAAAGCACTTGGCCCAAGCCCATGATTTTATAAATTTTCCATGTTCCAGTTATTATAAAGGGAATCATTATCTATTAGAATCTTCAAGAAAATTGAAGAAGAGATAGAACAAGAAGAAGAAGAGAAAAAAAAGGGGGCAATTCGGCCCTAAGCTTGGAATTTTCAGATTGAAAAATCTTGTCCCAAAAATTATTTTCTTGTTATATTCCTACTAATTTAAGGGTCCTCTACAACTTGGTGGAGTTGTTTTGGAAAATAGAGGGCTTGTTTCATCAATTTGACACCTTAGCCAAGTGAAGAAGTTTGGAGAAAAAGGTAAGAATTAATTCCCTTTTATCATGTTATGGTGGGTTGTTTATGTTGCAGTATGTGAAAATGAGTAGAAATTACGGAAATATGGAAGTTTGCAAAGTGGGTGTGTATGTATGTAGCTAGCCGTGTGTGTGTATTGTGGTGTAAATAATATGAGTTGAATTGTATTTTGTAATTTAGTTGTGGCTATGGTGGAATTTATATTGGAAGTGAAAGTTGAATGAATTTGGTTCAAATGGGTTGTATGTCGTTATGGGGAATGTATGTGATCTTTATATGATCTTTGTATAATTGTGAAAATAAGAATTTGAATGTGAACTTTGGTAGTTGTTGATGAAGTTGAAAGATGGAAACATGCTTTGAATATGTATGTTAAAGATTAGAAGTTTTGGAGGCATTATGGCTTTGGCGAAAAGTTTGTACATTTTGCATATTTCGTGAATATTTTGTAGAAATGGTATGAAATGTTTCCAAATGGTAATGCAATGATTTTGATTAGTAAGGAATGTGAAAACATTGAAATTGGTTTGGAAATGTGAAGTTGGAATGAAAGTCATTGCACTATGTTGGAAGAGGACTAGTTATGCTATATTGTGTTTTGTAGTTATTGTTGTTGTTGTTGGTGTTGCTATTGGGTTGTTGTTGGTTGTTTTGAGCCGAGTTATATTCTCGGGGCGGCGAAATTATAGGGGAAATGCTGCCCAAATTTTTGTAGACAAGTGATGAGTTAAAGATTGAATACCAAAAGCCTTATAGTTAACATTTGGTAAAAATGACCATTTGTAGGTTTTGGGCGAAACGGAGATTGAGTTTGGACAAGCGTGAGTAGCGCGAAAGGTATGTAAAGCTCACTCTTTCCTTCTTTTGGCATGTCCTATGTATACTAGGTCAAGACTTGAGCCTCGGGAACAATTCTGTCCATCGAAACCCGAGTTTGATTTTGAATACTATTCGTTCAATGTAATTGAACTATAATTCTTATGTTTTGTTGGAAAAGTGTCTAAACATCCATAACTTCCACAAGCGTATTCGGATTGCTTTGAAACTTTCTTGGATGACTCCATAGAGTCCAATGTTTGTAATTTATATCCGCCACCTCGACTTGACCCGAGGTGGGCCCACAAGTTCCGAAATTCCCTTCGTTTGTCTCACTTGAGCTATTTTTGTATGATATAAAAGTAAGACTTTCGTCTATGAATCTAAGACTCCGTTTGATTCGTTCCATAAGTCATTGGAAAGCTCCTTAATGTAAATATCCTGATGTGAGCATGCAATTCGATACAAGGAGTCTGCTATGAGTAATCTGATATAAGTATCCGAAATAAGTACTCGGTTACGAATATCCTGATAATACATTCGATTCTTTTACCGGGTTTTAACTTATGTGCACCTAATTTCTTACTACTCCGCTCGTATATATGGTATGATCCCTTTCACCGAGTTCCGGGCCGGTATGTATCATGCGTATGGTTCGCCGAGTCCCTTGTCTAGGGGTCGGGTTCCATGTATGTAATTTCGAACTATGATGTATCCGGCTCTGGGGTACTGTGGTATATGTCCGTCCCCAGTTACTGTGTATATGGATTATGATGTGATTGGTTCTCGGGTTCTCGTGTTATATGTCCGGTTCCCGAGATACCGTGTACATGTTATGGAATCTTCTGGAGTATGGTGTGTTATGGCGCCAGAGACGGGAGTGACGACCATGTTCCTGTGCCCTTTGCATGACTTTGATATGCATCATTCGTGATTGAAAAATAAGTATTCTGATATTCTGGATAAGCTACTTACCTTCTGTATTTTTCTGATATACGGTTTTGGCATTTATATTATTGTGCGTACTATGGGATATTGACCGTTGGACCCCTGACCGCGGTGTGTGCGACATTGACCGCTGGATTCTTGACCGCGGTATGCCGCATTTGTGATGATGACCGCTGGATTCTTGACCGCGGTGTGTGCGACATTGACCGTTGGACCCCTGACCGCGGTATGTCGCATTTGGGATGTTAACCGCTAGATACTTGGCCGCGGTATGTGTAATAGTGACCGCTGGACTTTTGGCCGCGGTAATTGTGTGTTCGATCTTTTGTATGTATGAAACGGAAATGTTTTTTTCAAAAGAAAGCAAAGCATTTTGGCATTTTGATTGCCGTATTTGTCTTCCGGAACCTCTTATGTATGATTTGTACGTCAGATGCAACACTTTGGTATTCTGGTTATTGTGCTCACCTTCTGTACATTTTACTTCGGTTATGACTTCGTTTTCTGCGCTTCATGCTTTACATACTCAGTACATATTCCGTACTGACCCCCTTTCTTCGGGGGCTGCGTTTCATGCCGCGCAGGTACTCCCAGGTGAGTTGAAGACAGTATAGAAGATGTTCCAGTGCAGATGGCAAGCTCCATTTGTTCCCGGAGTGCTGCCGAGTCAGAGTTGGTATGTTATGCTTTCTGGATTACGTTAGAGACTTTGTACACAGCGTCGTGGGTATTGGTTGTCAGTCTGTAAGCGGCTCCATCAGCCGATATGTCGGTCGATGTTATGTACTGAACTTTGTATGATTATAGATTTGTTCTGCTTGGAAGCTACGCGAAAGAATATTTCTGAAACAAAAAAAAAATTCACGACGTATTTTATCTCATTTGATTTGAAAAGTTTGATGTGATTTTATGTGCAGCAAGAGTCCGAGTGTTCGCTCGGCTCTAGGTAAGGGTCGGGTGCCCATCACACCCTAGCGGAATTAGGGTGTGACAATGAACATAACGAGAACTAATGGGGTTCGCTCGGCTCTGAGTATGGGGTCGGGTGCCCATCATGCCCTATCAAGATTAGGGTGTGACAATTTGGTATTAGAGCAGTTCGTCCTGGGGGGGTTGTCTGCAAAGTCGTGTCCGGTAGAGTCCTATTTATGGGTATGAAGCCGGCCACACTTATAAACAGGAGGCTGAAGGGCATCTAGGAATCGTTGACCTTCTTTCTGTCTTAGATCGTGCGATAGAGCCAAGTCATAGAAAATGAGATTCCTTACACTAACCTTTGATCTCAGCAGAAGCACAGTATCGACGGGAGAAGGTGAGTGATGATATGGAAAGTCACAGGGGTAAGTTTTGATATTTTCATTCTTTTGCCTGAAATTGGGAGCCCTGGGTGGCTGGGATATGTCGTATACATATGTATGCCCTGTAAGGCATTGTTGGTATTTGTTGCGTGCAGATTTTGAATAGTAAGAATTGTAAAGGAGACTCTTCCAGAATTTTTCAAAATCAGGTCATTTAGTTTGGTACACCTAACAGGAAGAAGCGGGGAAAGGAAATATTGTAAATAGACAATAAGTGGGATGCGTTGTTTTAGAGAAGTTATGGACTTGGCATGGCATGAAGAATAATTGCGAGAAAGACGAGTAGCAGTCCGAAGGATTAAAATGGGTTACATTCGAGGTTTAGTAGGAGCAAGGTCTGTTGGGGGATTTCAGGGAAAGTCGACAAATGAGTTCTATTGTAGATTATTATATAAGAATGGCGAGCGGAAATCCAAAAAGGCTGATAACCGAGTATTTACAAGTAATGGTGACCAAGGTGTTTTCTTCACGAATGGGAATCTAGAAATCCAGAATGAAAGGTAGCCATACGCACAGGTGAAAGGTGAATATTGGGGATTAAAAAGGCTAAAATAATAATTGTTAAAGGAGAGAGATGTGTTACGAGAATGTCTCGGAATCTGTTAAGACTTCAACTTGCTCCAGAACATGTAACGAAGGTCATGCGGGGAGGTGGATGCGATTATATCAGCATTAATACACCGGATTTCATCGAAGTTTCAAGGTTAAGCGTGCTAGGGTGAGAAAAATATTAGGATGGGTGACCCCCTTGGGAAGTGTACTAAAAGTCCTATAGATTAGACATAAGAGGCAAATGAGAAGTTAGAGTAGCCTAAGGGAAATTAGATTATACGGAATGGGTGGAAACCTTAAGAGGTCGTGTAGGACGAGGCAGACTAGACCGGTGAAGAGAAAGAAAGTGCATCACAGCTGTGGAATTAGGATGAGTTTGAATAGTGTTTGGAAATATTTTGTAGGCGAGATGGTAGTAAATATATATACATATATATGAATGCGGATGAGATCCCACATGTGATTGTATCAACAGGTATGGGTACCCCAGCAACCGGCGTAGTGGTATATTGAAGGCATTGATCGAACAGGGTAATAAGGTTCAAGTAACAAAAGAACGTTACAAGGTAGGCTGATGTTATCATCATCACAGGAGAGAACTGCAAAGTCCTAAGGTAACGACATTTGGAAAAAGGGGAAAGTGAGTATAAGGAAGCTAAGGAGATCAAATGTCGGAAATAGGTGAAAATTAAGAAACATCAGTGAGTGGAGCCTTCGAGGGGGACGACGGGTAAAGCACGAGACTTTTTGGAAAAAAAAAATCGAAAGTGGGCATGTGAAAGGGATAAATGTGTAGTCATATTGACACGGTTGCCTCGGATATGGAGAAGCTCTTCAAAAAAGATGACTTAAGAATAGAACGGATTTGCACGTTTAAAGGAATATTTCACGAACTTCAGAGCCGATACTGCCAATAACAAGAGAAGAAAGGTGCTCGAGGAGGAAGAAACCCAAGGAAGGTTAAGGATGAAAGTAGGAAAGGTATACTAATGGATTGGTCGAAGGAAGAGGAGAGCATTTAGGCGTAGAGTAACTGGAAATCTTTAACCATGAGAGTAAGAAGGATACTTTAACAAATTAGCAGTAGGAAACCGATTACTCACCGACATAAGAACAAAGATGATGAGTCGACACGATTGATTAGAAAATTAATGGCATAGAATGAGAATTCATGTGAAGACCGAGGGATTTGATCTTAAAGGAAATGGAATGAAATTCAAGGAACGTGCATGGGAGACTGCTCGGCCGTAGCATCATAAAGATAGATAAAGGTTCGATGAACGAGGATAGAAATAAAGGTTCGACGAACGAGGACAGAGAGAGTGTAAACGGTAAGAATTTTGTGCTAAGATCAAAGGTAGCAGGACGCTCGAAAAACATGGATGCGCAACTGCAACACAAACGCGTAGTTAAGAAGAATTACGAGTAAGTGAGCTAAATAGGCGAAAGGACAAATAGTGGATGGAAGGGTATGGAATTGTTGACAAAATGATGATATAGACATAAATTGAAGGAGAACTCAAGATAGGAAGAATTCTAGATATGTTGTAAGCAATGTCTGGAATAGAAAAACAAGGGGTAAGGTATAATCGAAGACTTCATAAAGGACGTTGTGAACCTCAGTGTCCCCATTAACTTGTAGGTCCGAAAAACCGTTAGTCATAAAAGGACAAAGGCGTGAAAAGACGAAAAAGGAGGCATCGGAATTGGATACCCTTATGAGTATTCCAAATGAACACAAGAGTGTGACTACCAAAAAGGATAAATAAGGCAGACCATACGATGACAGAACCCCGGCCTTAAGAAGATAGTGAAGGGTGGTAGATAATTGTCGAAGACGATGAGTACTCGAAGACTATTGGCGTATAAGGATCTCCTTAATAAAGGGGGAAGAACATATTATATTAGGCTTAAAAGGAATCACAACATTTTCAAGCTCCAGAAGAGGAGATTTATTAGCTTGGGGCCAGAGTTCAAAACATGTCGTCACATCAGGAGGATACCTGAAAGAAGTAAAAACGAATTGACAATGAGTGTACCATGAGGCAGACATAAGGAGGAAAGTATGGAAGACACCTTAAGAGAATGCCCCATGCCGACATGAGCTATGATATTTTTAGACCATGGGTTGAATCCCCCGTATCGAGCAAAATTGTGCAGTACCTAAGTATGCAGCGACGTGTTCTAAAGGGTAATAAAGAGAGCAAGAAAAGGCTACAAGCTAAGTTCACAAAGGATAATGGAGAGGATGACAAAATTCAAAGGATATTTCGGATGACAACGACTATTATATCGAAAGTACCAATGATCGCCAATACAAAGAAATCAAAGACAAGTATACTGGAATCGAGAGATGTGAGGGAAGGAAGTAAGGAAAAAGTTGCAGCATGAGCTCAAAGATGTTGCGAGCTAAGAAATTAGTTGAACTCGGATCATAAGTTGCCATGAGTGTAACTGGACTGCGAAGGATAATAAATGGCGAAGAAACATTACGTATATACATTTTTGGATATTGGTATAACTGGTCTTGGAAAGAAACATAACCATTATGCTCATTAGCGACAAATTCATGATTGGATAAATATTTAGAATGTAAGATTAAAAGGGATAGTGACAAGGACATAAAGGAACAGGAAGTCGAACTAATGAACTACAGGGAGTCGATGCAGTGTACGTCTAAGATTAACAGGTATAAAAAGGATAGCCCGAGATGGTACCGAAGACATAAACACAAAGATTATACCATATATAAGCAAGGTAATTGCCCACTAGCGAGGAAACAAGGAGCGAGAAAAAGAGAATACTTAAAGGCCGATGAATATTTATAGCATGGTAAGCAAGACTATAATACTGTCAACAAAATGAGAGCGAGGTGCTAGTTAATTTCCGACCATGTACGTGAGGACAAAGAAGTGGAAGAAACTGACTGGAAGCAATGAGAGAGTTAAGGAAGGATGTTACACCCTGGAAAGTTTCGCGTTATCAAGACTGTGGACGGCTTAGTATGAGCTCAAGGGAGAGCAGAGTTATACAAGGACTAGGGATGAAGATTATATTACCTGAGCATAATAACATATATATGACATTTGGAGATCATTTCAAGAAGGATTGGGGACCCAGGTAAGTCTTAGTACCGCATTCCACGCGCAGTCTAACGGACAGGCCGAGCGTACTATCCACACGCTAGAAGATGTGCCGCGGGCCTGTGTTACTGACTTCAAGGGTAGCTAAGATGATCATTTACCACTTATTGAGTTTTCTTATAATAATAGTTACCATTCTGGCATCCAGATGGCGCCGTACGAGGCCCTGTATGGCAGGAAGTGCAGGTCACCGATCAGTTGGTTCGAAGTTGGCGAAACTAAGCTAATCGGCCCAGATATAATTCAACAGGCAGTTGGTAAAGTGAAACTCATTCAGGAACGATTACTGGAAGCCCAGAGTCGACAGGAATCATATGCCAATAATCGATGTCGACTCTTAGAGTTCCAGGTTGGCGATTGGGTATTTCTGAAAGTGCCACCCATGAAGGGTGTAATGAGGTTCGGCAGGAGGGAAAGCTCAATCCAAGGTATATTGGACCTTATCAAATTATCCGTAGGGTTGGCAAGGTCGCCTATGAATTAAAGTTACCACCTAATTCAGAAGCAGTGCATCCAGTCTTCCCCGTGTCCATGCTTCGTAAATATATTGGGGACCCTTCCAGAGCGTTTCCCATAGATGATATTCAGGTGACAGAGGAGCTATCCTACGAGGAACAGCCTATAGCCATACTGGATCGTCAGGTGAGAAGATTACGTACCAAAGACGTGGCTTCTGTTAAGGTATTGTGAGGAAACAATAACAGAGAGGAGATGACCTGGGAAGCCAAGGATGAGATAAAGAAGAGGTTTCCCTACTTATTTCCTATGCCTACAGGTAATCTAAATTTCTAAAGCGAATATGTTGATTGATGAATGAACTATATGTGATAGCTATAAGAGAGATCCCCCCCCCCCCCCAAAGTGTTATAAGACTCCGTAAGACCAGTCCAACATTCGAGGATGAATGTTCTAAAGGGGGGGGGGGGAGGATGTTATATCCCGTATTTTGTACATTCGGATGTTTCAAGATAATCGCGATAAGTTAAGGGCAAGGCTATTATTTTCCTTCCGATTTTATTTTAATACACAAGTTGGTTATTAGTGGTAAGGAAATATTGAGAAAGGCTAGAGGTAAAAAGGGAAAAATTCAAAACAAAATATGGTCATGAAAGCCAACATGACCGTGTGGCTTAAGTGGGTCCCACCCATGGCTTGGCCAATTAACTCAAGCCATGAGTGGGGGCATGTGTCCACTTTATATTTGTAGGATCTATGTATATATATAGATAAGTGATGACCAAAGCAAGGCATATTCATCATCTTCACAATTCAAGAAACTTCAAGAAGAATATAGAGGCATTCGGCCATGGCTAGCAAAATTGATTCCATAAAAATTGATCGAGAAAAATAATTTTCTTCTAGTATTCCAACCAATTGGAAGGCCCTTATTAACGTGGAGTAGTTGTTGGAGCAAGCAAAGCATTCATTTGTGCAATTTACCAACCCTAGCCAAGTTGAGAAGTGAAAGGGTAAAAGTAAGGTTTAATCTCCTTTTCTATGTGTTAGAGATGATTTGTGAGTGTTGTAGTATGTAGAAATGGTTGAAATTCATAAAATATATGTGTGTAGGATGTGGCCGAATAGGGGCTGCGTTGGTAAGATGTGATGAATTGATTTTATTTAGTATTTTTGGTTGTTGTTGTTGTGGATTCCATGAAGAAAATGAAGGTTTGATGGCTTAAAATGAAGTTGTAATCGTTGTGGGTTGTTGTAGAAGTTAATGTGACGTTAGCATGGTTTCTTATATTTGTATGAATGATGTTGTTAACGTGTGGTTGTTGGTATAATTTATGAACTTGGAAGCGAGGAATGTGTTGTTGTTGTTCTTATTGAGTTTGGAAGATTGTAAGTTGGGTTGTTGTGGTTAACTTGAAGGTAAATGAAATGCCGTCGAATTATGTAGAAAGGGTTGCTAACGTTAGAATGCATTTTGAATTAATTGTCGAAGTTGTTAATGTGGTTGTTGGTATTGTTGTTGATGATTTGGCCGAGTTGAATTCTCGGGGTTGGTTGAATTTACAGGGGAAATGCTGCCCAAATTTCTGTAGGTGAATTGCTAGCTTGGAATCCGATTCCTAAATACCTATAGCTAATGTTTACTATCTTCTGACGTTGTTGTAGATCTTGGGAAAGCCGAGACTTAATTTCGGATTAGCTTAGGAAGCGGACAAGGTATGTAAGGCTTATCCTTTCTTTCTTTGGCATGTCTTAGAACTAAGTAAGGTATGACACGCATCTTGGGGTAACTCTATTCTTTAATTCCGAGCTTGTTTAAGATTCTTATTCACTTCTTGACATGAGCATACTTAATATAGTCAAGCCTATTGTATGATTGAATAGCGAGCAAAGCATAAAAAGTCCTTGTTCCTAAAAGGGTTCTATAAGGATTAATGTCCCTAACTTTCATAAGCGGTCTCGGTTTGCTTTGAAACGTTCGTAGAGGTTTCTGTAGTGAATAATGTCCATAACTTTCTTACGCTAACTCAGATTGACTCGAAACGTGTTTATGATCCTTTAGGTGTCGAGTAGTGTACTTACCCATTGAGTCCCAAAAATTGATTTATATGCATATGGTTTCTCACTACTCTGCTCGTGCATACTGTTGTTACATCTTTCACCGAGTCCCGGGCCGGGTATGTTATCATGCACAGTGTCACTGCATTATTCACCGAGTCCCTCACTAGAGGGCCGGGTACGGTATATATATATATATGATGACATGATGATATGATGATACGGGGATGGTGGACAGGAGGGCATATGATGACTTTATTCACCGAGTCCCTCATTAGAGGGTCGGGTACGGTATATACATACATGATGATATAATAGTATGCTGACATGATCTTATCCACCGAGTCCCATAATGGGCCGGGTACGGTATATACATACATGATGACATGATAGTATGCTGACATGATGACATGATCTTGTCCACCGAGTCCCATGATGGGTTGGGTACGGTATATGATAATGATAAGCATGATTTTCATTTCATAAGGCAAGTGTATTGATGTTTTTAAAAGTCATATTTGTTTCGGGCAAATCTCCATTTTAGTTATGATCCTCTTTACTGTCTTTCATGCCTTACATGCTCAGTACATATTCCGTACTGACTCCCTTTCTTCGGGGGATGCGTTTCATGCCATGCAGGTGTATACAGATGAGTAGATGACATTGCTAGGAGATGTTCCAGCTGGATGGACGAGCTCTATTTCTTTCCGGAGTGTTGCCGAGTCAGAGTATCTACGTTATGGTATATAGCATGTTAGAGACTTTGCAGACAGAGTCATGTATACAGGATGTCAGTTTTGTAAGCGGCTCTGCAAGCCGACGTACCATTATGCATTACTTTACAAATTCCATATAACTACAAATCTTACTTGATTTGAGAACGATGAAAAGAATGGTTTTGACAAGTTTTCATTATGCATTTCATTTTGTAACTTAAGAGTCCAGTGAGGTTATGAACATAACGAGAACTAATGGGGTTCGCTCGGCTCTGAGTATGGGGTCGGGTGCCCATCATGCCCTATCAAGATTAGGGTGTGACAGGGTCCCCCATGGATTTTGCTACTGGGACGTCGATACTTCCGTACGGAGTACTTGTATACATAGCATTACATTGCATTTGCATTCTTACATCATTGCATCGCATTATGGCTTATGTTGTAATGATCTGGTGATTTACTTGTGTTGTTAGTTTCAGATTGGACATATTGAGACCGGGCACTTGTTTTTGACTTGTGTTTTACTTATACTTGTTTATTTATCTGCCTAGCTTGATTTATTGTCTGTATTATTTTAGCTATACTTAGTCGGCTTATTATACCTACCAGTACTGTGGTTTTGTACTGACCTGCACTTACTGCATTCTTTATGAATACAGAGTTCCAGGTTGGATCTGCTTCCGTCTCCCGTGGCCGATAGTCGCTATCAGTACAGCTTAGAGTTTACAGGGTGAGCACGAGATGTTCGTTGCCTTGAAGACTCCTCTTATCTATGTCTTATTGTCCATTCTGAGACATATTTAGACTTATTGTATTATTATATTTCCAGACTTGTATATTTCTAGCTAGATGCTCTTGTATGGATTAAACCAGACTCTGGGGTGTATTTTGTTATTTCCGCACTTGTTCTATATCATTATTGTCAAACTTACATGATTTATTCTCTTCCTCTTATTTAGTTATTTATTTACGTTTTTACTATCATTCGGTTGAGGGTTCGTTTGCTGAGGTAGGGAAGGTAAGTTCCCCCATGACTTACCTAAATTGGGTCATGACAAGTTGGTATCAGAGCCTAGGTTACCCGGACTATAATACAAGAGTGTGTCTAGTAGAGTCTCGTGGATCGGTACGATGAGCTCCGTACTTATCTACGAGAGGCTATAGGACATTTAGGAAATCTCACTTTCTATCATTCTTTCATGCTACTTTATTCTAATTCGTATCTGGAATAATCAAATTTGTATCTGACTCTTATCTCTTCTCATATAGATGGTGAGGACTCGAGCTACTATAGCCCGAGGTCAGGTACAAGATCCTGCAGCTACGGTTGGCACCAGAGGGCGAGCGACCGCCAGAGGGCACTGTAGAGCTAGAGGCTGCGGGGCTGCCCCAGCTAGGGGCAGGGCTCCTGTGGTAGGAAAGTGGCGCGAGAGATCTCCATCTCTAGAGCTTGAGGATCAGTAGGAACGAGACCGGGCCGCCGAGGATGGTGTGGCCCAGCACAGATACAACCCTATATTACTTCTTACCAGACTATGCAGGATACTATGGCCAGGGTCTTACTTCATCTAAATGCCCAGCAGGCTACCGCTGGTATTACTATCTTGGCAGAGGATCACAGACTAGAGTTGGGGCACATACCCCTGAACAGAGACCTACTCGGGTAGCACACCCCGCTGCAGCTATGGCTCCCCGTATTGATGCAGTGCCAGCCCCGAGTGATGAGGCCCGTGGAGGTTCCTGTTATGACCATGTCTGATCAGGATCTTGTTGGTAGGTTTAGAAAGTTAGAGCCACCGAGGTGTTCAGGTACTTCTGCAGAGGATGCTTATGAGTTCATCTTGGATATGCATGAGTTGCTGCGTAGGATGGGGATTGTAGAGACCAATGGAGTTTACTATGTGTCCTACCAGTTTCGCACCGACCCGAAGACTTGGTGGACGTATTTTGTTGCTTGCAAACCTGAGGTTCTCCTCCCTTGACTTGGACTCAGTTCCACCGGGTCTTCCTTGAGAAGTATATGCCCCGGTCTATGAGAGAAGCGCGTACGGAGAAGTTTCTACATCTTCAGCAGAGGGGTATGTCTGTGGAGGCTTATGTTACCCGCTATCTGTATCTAGCCCGTTATTCCACTCCTTTGATCCTTACTGAGCCTGACAGGATTAGGCATTTTATTAGTGGGCTAGTCAGTTCACTTCAGATTCCTTTCCTTCAGATGGAGGCTATGGGGGATTCCTTCCAGTCCATCGTTGAGCATGATTCTTTGGTTGAGGCCACTAAGGCTCGTGCATTTGGAGGCGATGGGGAGAAGAGGTAGCGTCTGATTGGGAGTTATGGTGGTTCAGATTCGAGGGGCGCTAGTCAGTCTTCTAGGCCATATCAGCCATATTCCGTCCTCCCTGCGCATTCAGCTTTGCAGGCTTCCTCCAGTGAGCCACCCAGGCAGAGAGCTCCTGAGAGTTCATTTTCTCGACCGGTTGACAGGGTTGTTTTATCCAGGTCCTTAGCTTCAGTTTTTCAGCCTCCGACCTCTCTGACCTATTTTTCATATAGAGAGATTGAGCTTGTTGCTTGGAGATGTCCCCGACCTAGGCGGGATTATCAGCCACCGATGACTTCGACAACATCTGATGGCCGAGGTGGTGCTTCTCAGAGGGGCAGTGCTCAGTCAGATGCGGTGGTTCTCAAGGTTCTAGAAGTGGATCCCAGGCAGTTAGAGGTGGGTCCCAAAGTGTAAGAGGGGGATCTCATACTGGATGTGGTGGGTCCCATTGTTACTCGTTCCCGGGTAGGCCCGAGACAGAGGCCTCAGATGCTGTTATTTCAGGTACCATTTCTATCCGTCATACAGCGGCATCTATGTTATTTGATCCTGGATCCACTTAATCGTATGTGTCTGCATATCATATCGTTGATTGGGATTTGCCTTGTGATAGCATAAATATACCTGTTCATGTGGCTACTCCGGTTGAAGATTCTATTGTCGTGGATTGAGTTTATCGGTCATGTTTTGTTACTTTTATGGGGTATGACACTTGAGTAGATTTGATGATTCTTGATATGGTGGATTTTGACATTATCTTGGGTATGACCTAGCTTTCTCTTTATCATGCTATCTTGGACTGTCACGCTAAGATAGTCAACTTAGCCATGTCGGGCATTCCTGGGCTTGAGTGGAGGGGTCTTCCTAGCCCCGCTCCAAATAAGATCATTTCCTTCCTTCAGGCGAAGAAGTTAGTCAATAAGGGGTGTTTAGCTTATCTGGCTCATGTGCGTGGCACGGCGGTTGCATCTCCACCCTGAGTCCATTCCTATTGTGAGCGAGTTCGTGGAGGTATTCTCGTTAGATCTGTTGGGTATGCCACCCGATTGCGACATTGACTTTTGTATTGATGTGTATCTGGGCACTCGCCCTATTTCTATTCCGCCATATCGGATGACACCTTCTGAGTTGAGAGAGCTTAAGGAGCAGTTATAGGATTTATTAAGCAAGGGGTTCATTAGACCGACTGTCTCCCCTTGGGGTGCTCCTGTGTTATTTGTGAAGAAAAATGATAGAACCATAAGGATGTTCATTGACTATCGCTAGTTGAACATGGTTACTATCCGGAATAAGTGTCCTATGCCTCGTATAGATGACTTATTTGATCAGCTTTAGGGCGTTTCTATGTTTTCGAAGATTGACTTGCATTCAGGCCACCACCAGTTGAGGATTAGGGCTGAGGATATTCTGAAGATAGCCTTTCGGACGAGATATGGACACTACGAGTTTTTGGTGATGTCTTTTGGGCTTACCAATGCCCCAACTGCATTTATGACTTTGATGAATGACATATTTAGGCCATTCCATGACTCCTTAAAGATTGTGTTTATTGATGGTATCTTGGTGTATTCCAAGAGTAGAGAGGAGTATGAGAGCCATCTTCGTACTGTTCTTGGACTGTTGAAGAAGCATAGCTTGTTTGCTAAGTTTTCAAAGTGTGAGTTTTGGTTAGAGTTTATGGCATTCTTGGGCCATGTTGTGTCTAAGGATGGGATTATGGTTGACCCACAGAAGATTGAGGCTATGAGGGGTTGTGCGAGGCCCACTACTATTACCGAGGTTCGTAGTTTTGCGGGTTTGGCTAGCTATTACCGTCGGTTTATGAAGGGTTTTG
Source organism: Lycium barbarum (assembly GCF_019175385.1). NCBI lineage: Eukaryota > Viridiplantae > Streptophyta > Magnoliopsida > Solanales > Solanaceae > Lycium > Lycium barbarum. The sequence continues at coordinate 64,415,028 of NC_083337.1, forward strand.
CTGCTATTGCATCGTATTTTACTAGACGGGCTCAGAAAGATGTTCCCTTCTAGTGATTCGATGATTATAAGGAGAGCTTTCAAAAGGTCAAGCATCTTTTGACTTCAGCCCCAATCTTAGCATTACCCGTGGAGGGTAAGGATTTCACGGTCTATTGTGATGCATCCCGTATGGGTTTTGGTGCTGTGTTGATGCAGGAGGATAGAGTGATAGTTTATGCTTCCTGTCAGTTGAAGGTTCATGAGAAGAATTACCTTACCCACGATTTGAAGTTGTTAGCCGTGGTCTTTGCTTTGATGATTTGGAGGCATTATTTGTACGGTGTCCATTGTGAGGTTTTCACCGATCATCATAGCCTTCAACATGTGTTTACTTAGAGAGATCTTAATTTTAGGCAGCGCCGGTAGATGTAGCTGCTAAAGGACTATGATATCTCTATTCTTTATCATCCTGGGAAGGCCAATGTTGTGTCTGATGCCTTGATTCGCAAGGCAGTGAGTACGGGGAGTTTAGCTCGTTTGATTGTTTCCGAGTGTACATGTTATATCCCGTATTTTTGAACGTCGGATTATTTGTAAGCTGAGGTGGGGCCCACACGTCAAGATTTTTTTTGGAACATGTGACAAGCTATATGAATCACATATGTAAAGTTAAACACAACTCATGGAGGACCCTTGGGCCAAATCAAAGTGGAAGCCCTCCAAACGAATATTTTTAAGAAAACGTTTCCGGGTGACCTGACTTGGAGGGGCAAAAACGGTATTATAAGTTTGGAATTTGGAAACATACCAAGCGATAGAAGTTATAGATAATTGAATTAGCTTTCCAACCATAGGTCGTGGGTTCCTAGGTGAAGTCGGTACAAGGAGATATGGACGTTTTAAGGTCGAAAGGTCAGTGGGCTATGCCCAACTCGGGACCAACCGGTTTGGCCCAAGAAAAATGAAAAGAAAAAAAAATGAGGCCCAAGTTTAAGAGGGTGGCCGGCCAAATCCATGGCCCAAACCCACAAAAAAATTAATGAATTTTCCATGTGTTAAAATAGATGAAAGGGACCATATATTATCACTTATCCATTAGAATTTTCAAGAAACACAAAAGATGAAGAACAAAAACAAAGGGCCATTTCGGCCAAGACCCATGGAAATTGAGTACCTTAAATCTTGTTCCAAAAATTATTTTCTTGTAGTATTCCTACCAATTCAAGTACCCTCTACAACGTGGTATGATTATTTCGGAAGATGGTTCATCCGTTTCATCGTTTCCGCACTTTGGTTAAGTGAAGAAGATTGGAGAAAAAGGTAAGAATTCATTCCATGTTATTATGTTATGAAGGTTTGTTTGTGTTGTAGTATGTAGAAATAAGTAGAAAGTATGGAAATATGGAAGTTTGCAAAGTGGGTATGTAAGTTGGCATGTAGCCGTGTGTGTATGTATGTTATACACGTATGGTGAGTTAAATTTATGTTGTATTCTAGTTGTGAGTATGATGGAATTCATATTGAAAATGAAAGTTGAATGAATTTGGTTGAAGTTGGAAATATAGGTATTGGCCGTGTGGTATATGGAGATTAGAATGGGAATGAATTAATTTTGTTTAATATGTTGGTTGTGTTGTTGTGATCCTTATAATGTAAAGGAAGGTAATATGATTTAAATGGGCATTGAAATGGAATGTAAAAGGTTATGTCATTCTAATATGATTTTATGATATTGTGGAAATGAAGTCGTAAGGTGTAAAGTATGATGATTGTTGATGAAGTTGGAAGATAGAAACATGTTATGAAAATGTTTGTTAAAGATTAGAAGTTTTGGTGGAATTATGACTTTGGTGGAAAGCTTGTATATTGTGTATATCTTGTGAATATTTTGTGGAATTGATATGAAATGCTTCCAAATTATATTGTGATGATTTTGATTAATGATGAATGTGAAACCCTTGAGATTTGTTTGGAAATTTGAAATTGAAATGGAAGTATCGCACTATGTTAGAAAGGGAACTAGTTGTGCCATATTGTGTCTTGTAGTTATTGTTGTTGTTGTTAGTGTTGTTATTGGGTTGTTGTTGATTGTTTTGGCCGAGTTGAATTCTCGGGGATGCTATATGTATAGGGGAAATGCTGCCCAAATTTCTGTAGAAAAGTGTTGATTTGATATTTAAGTCCTAAAGTCTTAGGGTTAACATTTGGTAAATGTGACCATTTGTAGATTTTGGACGAAACGGGAAGTGAACTTGGAAAGGCGTAAAAAGCATAAAAGGTATGTAAAGCTATCCCAATTCTTCTTTTGGCATGTCCTAGATGTACTAGGATCGGATTCGAGCCTCGGGAAATATTCTGTCTTTCGGAATCCGCGTTTCAAATTGTCCCTTTTTCATTCACTGGAATTGAACCCTATAAGTATGCTTTGTTAAAGAATTGTGTAAACTTCCGCAAATTGTCTAGAAAGTTATGAAATGTCCCTAGGACCTCCGTAGGTGACTCCATAAGCTTAATATACGTAATTTGAGCCCACTATTTCCGACTTTACCCTTTTTGTGTTATAACTTAATTTCAAGCGGTTCTAAAGGAAACGCCTTAACTACTCTTCTAACTACCAATGATATTTATTCTAAATACTTTATTGAATCTCTGTAAAGGTATGATATTTTGTGTCTCATTTAGTCTCCCACTATTCCCGCTTTGCCTTTTAGTGTACTATTGCCTTATTTTCGAACAATATAAAATGAAACGTTTTAACTATCCTTTTAACTACTAAGGAAAATTGTTTTAATAATTCCCTCGAGTCTGGTAAACTATTTTGGAATATGAAAATGATCCCTGAAGGATTATTCTTCCGTAACTCATTATGACATACGGCATACACTTACTATGATTCTGTCAGATTTCATTGGTTTGGTTTGTCATCCGATATGCCTTATTGAGTCTCTGGAAATATATGGTATTTTTATTGCATTTAGTTTCTCACTACTCCATTCGTGGATGCCTCAATATTTCCCCCACTGAGCCCGGGCCAGGATATGTTGTCAAGCGTATTCCACTGCATTGTTCGCCGTGCCTCGATGTGAGGGGGCAGGTATATATGTGCATGGGTTGTGGAGTATGCTGTGCCATGTACACACATTCTGATATGATATGATCTGATATGTCCATCTAATATGATATGTTATGTTACGGGGTTATCCCCTATTCTGCTCCTTATGTGTGGTGGCACCAGCGTCGGGGGGTGGCCATGTTCTGTTTGCCGAGTCCCTTGGCAGGGGTCGGATATGATATGGTATATGTTTCTGTACACACTCCTCATGTTTTGAAAATATGTATTTGATACTTCGAATGTTACACTCACTTCTCTGTAAGTTCTGTTTCGGTTATGAACTTGTTCCGTAATGGGACCAGGTACGACATATGTTTTCAGCGAATACTATTTATACTATATGATCAGCATTTTGCTAATCTGGATATTCAGTTCATTTTCTGTATCTTCTGCTTCGATTATGACTTTGTTTACTACGTTCCGTGCTTTACATACTCAGTACATATTTCGTACTGACCCCCTTCCTTCGGGGGCTGCGTTTTCATGCCGCGCAGGTACAGACGACAGATTTGCTGACCCGCCTGCCTAGGACATCTATTCTGCTATTTTGGGAGTGCTCTTTTGTCCAGAGCCTATATGTTGGTACAGTCTGCTGCTATTGTATATATGTATGCTATTCAGGGGTATGACGGGGCCCTGTCCCGTCTTATGATTCTGTTATAATCTGTAGAGGTCTGTAGACATACTTGTGTGGGTTTTGTATATGTTTTGGGATGATATGATCTGTGATAGCCTTATCGGCTGCCATGTATTATGTCGGTTCATTTATGATGATTACTAACGCCAATTGACTTTTACATTTAAAAATATTCTGCTGATATGCTAGTCTGGGTTATTGGGTACGTTTGGGTGTCCAGCATGGACACTAGTCGCGGCCTACGGAGTTGGGTCGTTACAAAAGTGGTATCAGAGCGGTTCGTCCTCGGAGTGTCTACAGACCGTGTCTAGTAGAGTCTTGTTTATCGGTGTGTTGTGCACCACATCTGTAAACAGGAGGCTACAGGACATTTAGGGTGTTACCTTTCTTTGAATCTTAGATCGTGCGATAGAGCCAACTGTAGGAAATGAATTCCTTTTTTTACTAACCTCTGATTTCAGCTGGAGAACGGTATCGACGTAAGACAGTGACTGATGATATTGGAAGCTACACAGTACACAGGTAAGTAATGGTATGAAAGATGTATGCTGGGTAAGGTGTTTGAAATACGATTGAAACATGAAGCTGAAGATTGGAAAGAAAAATAAACAGGAAAGTGTAGTAGGTGCAGTTTGAGTTGGGCATGTGAGGTAAGCCTCGGCATCTTTATACGTTTATTTGAAATTGTTAGCCCCGTGTGGCTATGATGTGATATGATATGATATGTATATACGTATATGTGTTGGCCCTGTGAGGCATGGTTGGTATTTCCTGTGTACAGGTTTTGGGATAGTAAGAAATACAGAGGAACCTCTGCCCAAATTTTTCTAGGAATATGAAGAGGAAAATGAGATATAAATTCTTAACATGTCTTGAGGGTCGATACCGATAGGGCAAACCTACTGTGTTGGATTAAAGTTTAAGAGATACCCTCTATGTCATTTGTAAGAAGCATTACCCTTATTTGGAAACTTTTATCTCGAGAAAGTATATATGAGTATCAAATTCGCAATTTATTTAAATGGACTAGAAATATGTTCCAACCCCCTTTTGCTTTAGCACAGCCCATGTGAAGGGAAAAATACGTGGAAGGGCAAAAATGACCAATGATCAAGTTTCCTCTAATTGAAAGGATACAAAGTGTATGACAAGCAGTCGGGAATTAAGTGGTTCGCTCACGACTCAAATATATATAATATATATACATGGAGGTAAATATTGAAGACGATATAGTTAGAAAAATAAAAGAATTCTCGCTAGGTCGGGGTGGGACCCGCTACGAGAACGTTCTGAAAAGCTGTCAAGACCCCGACTTGTCTTAAATTGCGTGACAGAGGACGTGCGGGGCAATTGGTGTACTTATACCGGCCTTACCGTGCTTAAATGCATTAAAGTTGTAAGGTTAAGCGTGCCAGGGCCAGAGCAATTCTGGGATGGGTGACCCCCTGGGAAATGTACAAATATTTTCGCAAACATAGATATAAGAGACGAATAGGAAATTCGGGGTAACCTAAAGGGAATTAGGATATGTGGAAAGGTAAGAAACTTTATAGGGGTCACACGAGCTGAGACGGATTAGATTGCTAAAAAGGAAGAAAAAGCAGCGCAGCTCTGAAATTAGAGTAAATTTGAACAAGTGATTGAAGATGTATTGTAAAAGAAATGGCAGTGATATATATATACGTATGTGTAGCCCCCCCCCCCCCCCCCCCCCCCGCCCCCTCATTTATGATATGTCGATTGATTGGTGAACCCTAATAGCCAGTGTTGTAATATATGGAAAACATTAACTGGACCGAATTTACGAGAAAAGGGGAAAGGTATGGTATAGATGTTACAAAGTAGACTGATATTTATTTTGCTACCGGTTGAGATTGGAAGATTCTAATACAACGATGTTTGGAAAGAAAAGAGAATAATTGAGTGGGAGGTAATGAGATCAAAATGTCAAAAAAAAGTGAACCGTAAGAAACGTAATTAAGCGGAGCCTCTAAAAGAGTCGACGGGCAAAGCACGAAGTTAATTGCGAAAGAGAACTAAAATGAAATAGCGCAGGGCGAAGGAAAACTTATGGCATGAAATGATGAATCATGTGAATATCGAATTATTCGATTATCGAGAAAATAGAACGACAGATAAAGAATGGGTATGAAGGAAGAAGGTGATTACTAAGATATAAACAGCAACATTAAGTATATTACTTGAGTGCCAGCTATCGGATAAGGTTGTGTACTATATAATTGTGATTCTGTTAAGGTCTCGTACGGAGAAAATCAAGTTGTAGGTTAGAAAGAAAAGATATGGCAGCATTACTTACATGGGGTCCGCGTTGATATCTATATGGACCCTAAGAGCCCCCAGTATATATATTTTAAGAAAAAGGAGCTGAATTCGCGGCAGAGAAGATGGTTCGAATTATTGAAAGATTATGATGTTAATATTTTGTACCACCCTAGAAAAGCTAACGTTGTGGCATACACACTTAGTCGTCAATCTATGGACGGCTTGACCGGCGTACATTCAGAAACAAAGAATTGGTTTGTAAAACTCATCAGTCAGCTAGCCTTGGAGTCCGTTTGGTCGATTTAGAAGATATTGAAATTTTTGTCCGAGAAGTTGCTGAATCATCGATTATGGAAGAGGTAAAACAGCGCCAGTTCGAGGATTCTATTCCGGTATGGTACAGAGATACAACCTTTGATAAGGAAAGGACCCATTTTGAGGTCTCACCCGGTAGGGTATTAGTATACAGAGGCAGATTATGTGTGCCTAACGTTGCAGGGCTGCGACGGCCAATTATGGGCGAAGCGCATATTATTCGGTATTCTGTTTATCCTGAATCCACTAAAATGTACCATGACCTCAGATGTCTATATTGGTCGGATGGCATGAAATGGGATATCGCAGAGTTCGTCGTCCAGTGCCCAAATTGTCAGCAGGCCAAAATTGAACATCAGAAGCCGGGTGGACTGTTGCAGGAAATGGAAATTCTGACCTAGAAATCGGATATAATTCATAGGGACTTCATTACAGGTTTGCCTCGCACGCCACGGAAGTATGATTTCCATATGGGTTACTGTGGATAGGCTGACAAAAAAATCAGTCCATTTTCTTCCCGTCAGAACTACTTATTTAGCTGAGGATTATGCCAGGCTAGGTATGAAAGACATAGTGAGGCTCCGCAGAGTTCCTATATCTATCATCACTGACAGAGGTGCTCAATTTACGACTAATTTCTGGAGATTTGTTTTCAAGAAGGATTAGGGGCTCAGGTAAGTCTGAGCACAGTATTCCATCTTCAGAGCGACGGACAGGCCGAGCACACTATACAGACGCTAGAAGATATGTTGCAGGCCTGTATTATTGAACTCAGAGGTAGCCGGGACGATCATCTGCCGTTGATCGAGTTTGCTTATAATGACAGCTACGATTCTAGCTTAATACGAGGCTTTGTATGGCAGAAAATGCAGGTCACCGATCGGCTGGTTCGATTTCGGCGAAACAGAGTTAATCGGTCCCTATATGATCCAGCAGGCCGTTGATAAGGTGAAACTCATCTGAGAAAGACAATTAGCAGCCCAGAGTCGACAGAGATCGTATGCTGACAAACGGCGTCGACCCTTAGAGTTTCAGGTCGGCGATTGGGTATTTTTGAAAGTATCGCCTATGAGAGGCGTAATGCGATTCGGCAAAAAGAGTAAGCTCAGTCCGCGATATATCGGACCCTATCAGATTATTTGAAAGATTGGGAATGTCGCCTACGAGTTAGATTTACCATCTGATTTGGAAGCGGTACATCTGGCATTTCATGTATCTATGCTCCGCGAATATGTCGGCGGTCCTCCTAGAATATTTCCAGCAAATAATATTCGGGTGACGGAGGAACTATCGTACGAAGAGCAGCCTGTAGCCATTCTGGATTGCCAGGTAAGGAGATTGCCGAATAAAGATGTAGCTTCCGTTAAGGTGCTGTGGCAGAACGATAACAGGGAAGAGATGACCTGGGAAACTGAAGAGGAAATCAAGAAGAAATATCCTTACTTGGTTGTATTCAATAATGAATGTGTATCACATGAGCCGACCATAAAAATAAACTCCCCCGAAGTACTTACATACCCTATAAGACTAATCTAACATTCGAGGACGAATGTTCTAAAGGGGGGGAGGATGTTATATCCCATATTTTTGAACGTCGGATTATTTGTAAGCTGAGGTGGGGCCCACACGTCAAGATTTTTTTTTTGAACATATGACAAGCTATATGAATCACATATGTAAAGTTAAACACAACTCATGGAGGACCCTTGGGCCAAATCAAAGTGGAAGCCCTCCAAACGAATATTTTTAAGAAAACGTTTCCGGGTGACCTGACTTGGAGGGGCAAAAACGGTATTATAAGTTTGGAATTTGGAAAAATACCAAGCGATAGAAGTTATAGATAATTGAATTAGCTTTCCAACCATAGGTCGTGGGTTCCTAGGTGAAGTCGGTACAAGGAGATATGGACGTTTTAAGGTCGAAAGGTCAGTGGGCTATGCCCAACTCGGGACCAACCGGTTTGGCCCAAGAAAAATGAAAAGAAAAAAAAATGAGGCCCAAGTTTAAGAGGGTGGCAGGCCAAATCCATGGCCCAAACCCACAAAAAAATTAATGAATTTTCCATGTGTTAAAATAGATGAAAGGGACCATATATTATCACTTATCCATTAGAATTTTCAAGAAACACAAAAGATGAAGAACAAAAACAAAGGGCCATTTCGGCCAAGACCCATGGAAATTGAGTACCTTAAATCTTGTTCCAAAAATTGTTTTCTTGTAGTATTCCTACCAATTCAAGTACCCTCTACAACGTGGTATGATTATTTCGGAAGATGGTTCATCCGTTTCATCGTTTCCGCACTTTGGTTAAGTGAAGAAGATTGGAGAAAAAGGTAAGAATTCATTCCATGTTATTATGTTATGAAGGTTTGTTTGTGTTGTAGTATGTAGAAATGAGTAGAAAGTATGGAAATATGGAAGTTTGCAAAGTGGGTATGTAAGTTGGCATGTAGCCGTGTGTGTATGTATGTTATACACGTATGGTGAGTTAAATTTATGTTGTATTCTAGTTGTGAGTATGATGGAATTCATATTGAAAATGAAAGTTGAATGAATTTGGTTGAAGTTGGAAATATAGGTATTGGCCGTGTGGTATATGGAGATTAGAATGGGAATGAATTAATTTTGTTTAATATGTTGGTTGTGTTGTTGTGATCCTTATAATGTAAAGGAAGGTAATATGATTTAAATGGGCATTGAAATGGAATGTAAAAGGTTATGTCATTCTAATATGATTTTATGATATTGTGGAAATGAAGTCGTAAGGTGTAAAGTATGATGATTGTTGATGAAGTTGGAAGATAGAAACATGTTATGAAAATGTTTGTTAAAGATTAGAAGTTTTGGTGGAATTATGACTTTGGTGGAAAGCTTGTATATTGTGTATATCTTGTGAATATTTTGTGGAATTGATATGAAATGCTTCCAAATTATATTGTGATGATTTTGATTAATGATGAATGTGAAACCCTTGAGATTTGTTTGGAAATTTGAAATTGAAATGGAAGTATCGCACTATGTTAGAAAGGGAACTAGTTGTGCCATATTGTGTCTTGTAGTTATTGTTGTTGTTGTTAGTGTTGTTATTGGGTTGTTGTTGATTGTTTTGGCCGAGTTGAATTCTCGGGGATGCTATATGTATAGGGGAAATGCTGCCCAAATTTCTGTAGAAAAGTGTTGATTTGATATTTAAGTCCTAAAGTCTTAGGGTTAACATTTGGTAAATGTGACCATTTGTAGATTTTGGACGAAACGGGAAGTGAACTTGGAAAGGCGTAAAAAGCATAAAAGGTATGTAAAGCTATCCCAATTCTTCTTTTGGCATGTCCTAGATGTACTAGGATCGGATTCGAGACTCGGGAAATATTCTGTCTTTCGGAATCCGCGTTTCAAATTGTCCCTTTTTCATTCACTGGAATTGAACCCTATAAGTATGCTTTGTTAAAGAATTGTGTAAACTTCCGCAAATTGTCTAGAAAGTTATGAAATGTCCCTAGGACCTCCGTAGGTGACTCCATAAGCTTAATATACGTAATTTGAGCCCACTATTTCCGACTTTACCCTTTTTGTGTTATAACTTAATTTCAAGCGGTTCTAAAGGAAACGCCTTAACTACTCTTCTAACTACCAATGATATTTATTCTAAATACTTTATTGAATCTCTGTAAAGGTATGATATTTTGTGTCTCATTTAGTCTCCCACTATTCCCGCTTTGCCTTTTAGTGTACTATTGCCTTATTTTCGAACAATATAAAATGAAACGTTTTAACTATCCTTTTAACTACTAAGGAAAATTGTTTTAATAATTCCCTCGAGTCTGGTAAACTATTTTGGAATATGAAAATGATCCCTGAAGGATTATTCTTCCGTAACTCATTATGACATACGACATACACTTACTATGATTCTGTCAGATTTCATTGGTTTGATTTGTCATCCGATATGCCTCATTGAGTCTCTGGAAATATATGGTATTTTTATTGCATTTAGTTTCTCACTACTCCATTCGTGGATGCCTCAATGTTTCCCCCACTGAGCCCGGGCCAGGATATGTTGTCAAGCGTATTCCACTGCATTGTTCGCCGTGCCTCGATGTGAGGGGGCAGGTATATATGTACATGGGTTGTGGAGTATGCTGTGCCATGTACATACATTCAGATATGATATGATCTGATATGGCCATCTAATATGATATGTTATGTTACGGGGTTATCCCCTATTCTGCTCCTTATGTGTGGTGGCACCAGCGTCGGGGGGTGGCCATGTTCTGTTTGCCGAGTCCCTTGGCAGGGGTCGGATATGATATGGTATATGTTTCTGTACACACTCCTCATGTTTTGAAAATATGTATTTGATACTTCGAATGTTACACTCACTTCTCTGTAAGTTCTGTTTCGGTTATGATCTTGTTCCGTAATGGGACCAGGTACGACATATGTTTTCAGCGAATACTATTTATACTATATGATCAGCATTTTGCTAATCTGGATATTCAGTTCATTTTCTGTATCTTCTGCTTCGATTATGACTTTGTTTACTACGTTCCGTGCTTTACATACTCAGTACATATTTCGTACTGACCCCTTTCCTTCGGGGGCTGCGTTTTCATACCGCGCAGGTACAGACGACAGATTTGCTGACCCGCCTGCCTAGGACATCTATTCTGCTATTTTGGGAGTGCTCTTTTGTCCAGAGCCTATATGTTGGTACAGTCTGTTGCTATTGTATATATGTATGCTATTCAGGGGTATGACGGGGCCCTGTCCCGTCTTATGATTCTGTTATAATCTGTAGAGGTCTGTAGACATACTTGTGTGGGTTTTGTATATGTTTTGGGATGATATGATCTGTGATAGCCTTATCGGCTGCCATGTATTATGTCGGTTCATTTATGATGATTACTAACGCCAATTGACTTTTGCATTTAAAAATATTCTGCTGATATGCTATTCTGGGTTTTTGGGTACGTTTGGGTGTCCAGCATGGACACTAGTCGCGGCCTACGGAGTTGGGTCGTTACAGTACATTGGCCATAGAGGTTCAGACTCAGGCCAACAATTGTTAGTAAGTTAAGTATGAGCACCAGCGACCCAGTGATGTACTTCAGAGGATTCCCATTCCCCAGTGGAAGTGGGAGAGGATTGTCATGGATTTTGTTGTGGGTCTTCCGAAGACCCTATGCAAGTTTGATTCTATTTGGGTGATAATTTATTGGTTGACTAAGTCCGCCCATTTTGTTCCGATTCAGATTCTTATACCGCAGAGAAGTTAACCAAGTTATACATTCAGGATATTATGAGGTTGCATGTGGTCCCCATTTCTATCGTATCTGATCAGGGTAGTATCTTCACTTCCCGATGCTGGAGGGCTTTTCATGAGGAGTTGGGTACCCGATTGGATCTCAGTACAGCTTTTCATCCCCCGATCGATGGCCTATCCGAGCGGACCATTCAGGTGCTCAAGGACATATTGAGAGCTTGTGTTATTGATTTTGGCGGTCATTGGGATCAGTACTTACTATTGGCAGAGTTTGCGTACAATAACGGTTATCATTCGAGTATTGGCATAGTGCCTTTTGAGGCTTTATATGGTAGGAGATGTAGATCTCCAGTTGGCTAGTTTGATGGGTTCGAGGTTCAACCTTGGGGTGCGGATGTGTAGAGAGATTCCTTTGATAAAGTGAGAGTTATTCAGGCTAAGCTTTTGGCAGCTCAGAGTCGGCAAATGATGTATGCAGACCGGAAGGTCGGAGATTTAGAGTCTGCTATTGGAGACCAGGTCCTATTAATGATTTCACCCATGAAGGCTGTTATGAGGTTTGGGAAGAGGGGCATGTTGAGCCCCAGCTAAATTGGCCCATTTGAGATTATTGACCGTGTGGGCGATGTTGCTTATGAGATAGCCTTACCGCCAGGCTTGGCGGGAGTTCATCAGGTTGTTTATGTTTCTATGCTGAAGAAGTGCCATGCTGACGGTACTTACATTGTTCGTTGGGGTTCGATATTGCTTGATCAGAATTGACCGGTGAGGAGGAGCCTAATGCAATCTAGGATAGGCAGGTTCTAAAGTTGAGGTCGAAGGAGATTGCTTCTGTAAAGGTGCAATGGAAGCACCGTCCTATTGCGGAGGCACCTTGGGAGACTGAGTCCGACATGTGTAGCCGATATCCCCAGTTATTCATGGATTCAAGTACTTCAGCTCTTTTTCCCTTCTTCATTTGAGGACGAGCGATTATTATAGCCCGTATTTTGTACGTTCGGATATTTCGAGATAGTCGTGGTAAGTTAAGGGCAAGACCATTTTCAAAAATTATTTTAATGTACAAGATGTTTATGAATATTATTTATGAACATTATTAGTATGGAAATATTGAGAAAGGCTAAGGGTAAAAAGGAAAATTCACAAGATGGCTCATGAGAATATCGAGGAAGGCTAAGGGAAAATTCAGAATTTGGAAAATAATTTTTTCATGAATTGCAAAAAAAAAAAAAAAAAAAAAAAAAAAAAAAAAAAGTGGGCTTGGAAGTAAAGGGGCCTTGTGGCCGTCCAAGTGATTGGGCCAAAGCCCACTTGGGAGCTTATTATTAATAGACAAAAGATGACAAGTCCATCATATTTTATCATCTTCATCTTTAAGAAGTTTCAAGAAACTTGGAGACAAAAAAATAGGAGGGCCATTCGGCCATGGTGAGTAAAAATTCACCTCTTGAAAAGTTGATCAAAAAAATTATTTCTTCTAGTATTCCAAGCAAGTTGAAGGCCCTAATTAACATGGAGTGGTTGTTGGAGCAATAAAATCATTCATTCTTGCAAGGCACAGTTCTAGCCAAGTTGAAGAACTAAGTGAAAAAGGTAAGGTTTCATCTTCTTTTATATGTTGTGGGTGGTTTGTATGTGTTGTAGAGTGAAGAAATGGATGAAATTCATGAAAGTGAGAATGCTATGTTGTAGCCGTATGGGTTGATGTTGTGGCCGAATATAGTTGTATTGTGTAGAACAAATGAATTGATTTTATTTAGTAATTTGATTGTTGTTGTGTTGTGGATTCTATGATGTAAAATAAGGATTTAATGGTTTGAAATGAGGTTGTAATCGTTTGTGGATTGTGGAAGAAGCTAATGTGATATTAGTATGGTTTCTTAAATTTGTATGAATGATGTTGCTAAAGTATAGATTGCTGGTGTAGTTTATGAATTTGGAAGAAAGAAAATGTGTTGTTAGTGTTCTTGTGGAGTTTGCAAGGTTTCGGATGAAGTAGCATGTTGATTGGGTTGTTGTGAATGTTATGTGAATTGTTTGAAGTTTTCTTGAATCATGTTAGAATGAATACTTGAATGTGGGATCGTGGTGTTAGCTTGAATATATTTTGGATTGAATTGAATATAAATGAAATGCGTCTTGAATTGATTATTAATGTTGTTGGCATGATTATTGGGATTGTTGTTGTTGATAATTTGGCCGAGTTGAATTCTCGGATTGTTGATGATAAATTGGCCGAATTAGATTCTCGAGGATGGTGTACTTACAGGGGAGATGCTGCCGAAATTTCGGCAGGATCATAAGTGAAATTATTTGAAAGACATTGAAAGACTAAGACAAATGAGTGTGACGATGAATCTAATAATTATGTCAATTCTTTTGTATGTAGACTAGCAAGCATGGATAAATAAGCGTAGCTAATAGGATGGGGTGCAGGTATGTAAGGCTTACCTTTCTTTCTTTTGGCGTGATCTCTATGAAACGAGCAAATGACGTATATGTATGAATTCAAAGAATTTCCTATTCTTAGAGCCACTAGGATGGCTAATATTCTTGACTTCCATAAGCTGTTTCATATGGTTTTGATGTGTATCCATAATGTCCGAAGTTTGTTTGATATGTTTCCGAATTGGCATTCGAAAGAAAAGTGATATGGCTTAAGTCTTGATTTTCAAATGATGGCACGTCTGATTATTCCGCTAAGTCTTTGATACACTTTGATATGTACACATGATTCTAAAGGTTATACTTGATTTGATCCATACGATATCCGAAAGATACTTGATACGATTGTTGCTTCGATTCTCCAAAAATGGCTTCTGTATATGTTTACGATGATATGATGATGATGATGATGTGTTATGGTGGCCAGGAGGGCATATGATGATTTGATTCACCGAGTCCCTTAATGGGCCGGGTACGGTATGATTCATTCATCGAGTCCCTCACTAGAGGGCCGGGTACGGTATGTATATGATATATGATGTTCACATGCATGATTCTATTCACCGAGTCGCTTAATGGGCCGGCTACGGTATGACTTCATTCACCGAGTCCCTCACTAGAGGGTCGGGTACGGTATATATGTGTATATGTATATGTATGCATGATGATACGAAAAGTATGATGATATGATTTTATCCACCGAGTCCCATAACGGGCCGGGTACGCTATGTGATAATGATATGCATCATTATGCTCCAAAGGCAAGAGTTTTGGTATTCTGGACATTATATAAGTTTCTGCAGCTCTTGTATCAGTTATGATTCTTTTACTATGATTCTTGTCTTACATGCTCAGTACATTTTCCGTACTGACCCCCTTTCTTCGAGGGCTACGTTTCATTCCGCGCAGGTACACCTAGATGAGCTGAAGCTATTATAGAAGATGTTCCAGCGGAGTTGGCAAAGCTCCACTTGTTTCTGGAGTGCTGCCGAGTCAGAATAGGTGTGCTATGATGTCGGATTAATGTTAGAGACTTTGCAGACTGAGTCATGGGTATTGGTTGTCAGTTCTGTAACCGTCTCCATCAGCCGATGTGTCATTTTGTGTTATGATATAAGTTCTATATGATTACAGATTTTGTTTGATTTGAAAGCAACAAAAAAGAATATTTCTGAAAGTTGTACTATGCATTTCATCTTTATTTGATTTAAAAAGTCCAAAAGATTATGTATGTGTTAAGAGTCAGCGGGTTCGCTCGACTCCGAATATGGGGTCGGGTGCCCATCACACCCTAGTAAGGTTAGGGTGTGACAAAGTGGTATCAGAGCAGGTTTGTCCTAGGGGTTGTCTACAAAGTCGTGTCCAGCAGAGTCCTGTTTATGGTGTGAAGCGTGCCACATTTATAAACAGGAGGCTGTCGGGCATCTAGGGATTGTTGACCTTCTTTCTGTCTTAGATCGTGCGATACAGCCGAGTCATAGGAAAATGAAATTCCATATATAAGCTTTACATACGACGGAAGGAGGTAAGTGATGATATGGAAAGCCACTGCGGTAAGTATTGATATATTTGATCTGTTACCTGAAATTGGCAGTTCCGGATGGCTAGAATGTGATATATAGTTGTATGCTCTGTGAGGCATTGTTGATATTTGCTGTGTAAAGATTTTGAAAGGAGAGAATGATATAAGAGGAGCAAGGTCTGTTGGAAGATTCAGAGAAAGACGACAATCGGTTTTGCTGTAGATTATTATGTAAGGATGGTGAGTGGAAATCCGAACAGACTGATACCTGAGTACTTGTAAGTAATGGCGACGAAGGTATGTTCCCCACCATCGGGAATCTGGGATAAAAGGTAACCATACTCACAGGTGAAAGATGAACATAGAAGATTGAAAAGGGTAAAATAGTAATTGTAAAAAGGAAGGACGTGTTACGAGAATGTCTCGAAATCTGTAAGACCACGACTCGCTCCAAATCATGTAGTAAAGGTCATGCGAGGGAGCGGACGTGATTATATCAGCATTAAGGCACTGGATTCCACCAAAGTTTTGAGGTTAAGCGTGCTAAGGTGGGAGAAATTTTAGGACGGGTGACCCCCTGAGAAGTATGCAAGAAATTCTACATATTCCGACACAAGAGAAAAATGAGAAGCTAGAGTGGCCTAAGGGAAACTAGAGTATACGGGATGGTTGGAGACCACAAAAGGCCATATAGGACGAGACAGGCTAGACTGGAGAAATGACAGAAAGAGCGTCACAACTCTGGAATTTCGATAGGCTTGAATAGCGTTTCGAAGTATTTTGTCGGCTAGTCGATAGTAATTATATATATATGAATGTGTGTGATATCTTATATATGATTATATTGGTGGACATCTGAGTCCCAGCCACCGGCGCTACGGTAGAGAAGGAATCAATAGAGCAAGGGTACCGAAGTTCATGTAACAAGAAGAGATATGGTACAAGTATTATAAAGTAAGCTGACGTTATTTTATTACAGATTAAGATTGGAAATTTTAATACAACGATATTTAGAAAAGAAAGAGTGTGAGTAAATGGAAGACAAGGAGATTACAATGTCGGAAAAAGATGAAAGTTAAGAAAAAACCCTAGTGAGTGAAACCCCCGAGCGAAATTTCCGGCAAAACATGAGACTACTTGGGCAAGGATTCAAAGATAGGCACGTGAAAAGAATAAAGTGTTGTAATATAGGACAAAAGAGGAATGTGTGAGGTTCGAGAACCGATTCCAATAAGTAGGACTAGAGGAATAGCGACTATAACGAGGGATGTGAAGCAAGAAAAGAATGATTAGGCCTTATGACAATGTTAGGGGATTTAGACCCTCGAAAGGTATATAAAGGAATAAAATATGCAGCTATGTTGGTGTGGTTGTCTCGGACATGGAAATGCTTTCCTAAAAGGATGACTTGAGAATAAGACGGGTTCGCACGTTTAAGGTAAAATTTCACGAACTCCAGAGCCGATGCCACAAATGGCAAAAGAAGAAAAGTGTTCGAGGAGGAAGAAAACTAAAGAAGGTTAGGGACAAAAGTAGGAAAAATATACTAACGGATAAGTCGAAGGAAGAGGAGGACCTTTGGGAGCGAAACAATTGGAAATTTTTAATCATAGGAGTAAGAAGGATACTTTGACAAGTTAGTAATAGGAACCCGATTACGCACCAAGGAAAGAACAAGTATGATGGGTCGACACCGTGATTAAGTAGCTAAGAAGAACTATGAGTAAGTAAACTAAGCGAATGAAAGGATTAATAGTGGATAGGAAGGATATGGAAATATTGATAAGAATGATGATATAGTGAAAGAAAAACTTATGGTAAAAAGTTTCGATATGTTATGCGCAGAGTTGGAAAAAAAAAAGATTTCACAAAAGGACTGCTGGCATATAAGGAGCCCCTAAAAGGGGGGGGGGGGGGGGGAGAACATATTATGTTAGGCCTCAAGTCCAAGGAGGAAAAATTTAATAGCTCGGGGCCAGAGCTCAAAACATATCGGCATGCAAAGAGAATACATGAAAGGAGTAGAAACGAATTGACAATGAGTATACCGTGAGGCCGACATGAGGGGAAAGAATGAAAGGAACCTTAAGAAAATGCTTTATGCCGACATGAACTATGAGATGGTTGGACCATAATTTGAATCCCCCGTATCGAGCAAAAATTGCGTAGTATCTAAGTACGCAGCGACATGCGGTAAAGAGTAATAAAAAGAGCAAGAAGATGCTTACAAGCTAAGTTTACAAAGAATGATGGAGAGAATGATAAGACTCAAAGGATATTTCGGATGACAACGACTATTGTAATAAAAGTACCTACGATCAGTGGTTTGGAAACTTTGAAAGAAAGAAAGAACGCAGCGTTTGTGAAGAAGCTAAAAGGGGTCATTGGATGCTAGAAAATAGTTCATGGACCATTAATGATACGGAGCATAAGAATATATGCTATGAATTTATATGAATCATCGATGTGAAGCGATGCTCGATCATATTTGTAAGGAATCCCCACTGGAGATCCAACAAGAAATAACGAAGGATGAAATGAGCGCCAATACAAAGAGATCAAAATCAAGTATACTTGTATCGGGAAATGTGAGAGAAGGAAATAAAGAAAAAGTTGTAGTAAGAACTCAAGATGTTGCGAGCTAAGAAGTTAGGTGAATTCGAATCATAAGTCACCATAAGCGCGACTAGACTGCGGAGGATAATAATTGGCAAAGAAACGTCACGTACATATGTTTTGGGTAAATATTCGGAATGAAAGATTAAAAGGGATAGTGACAAAGACATAAAGAAACAGGGGGCGAAGAAAAGGGAACACCAAAAGACGGATGGATAATTATTGCATGATAACCGAGACTGTAATATTTTAGATCAAATGAGAGCAAGGAACAGCCTGTGGCCATATGGATCGTTAAGCGAAGATTGCGTACCAAAGACAAGGCTTCTATTAAGGTGGTAACGAAGCAATAACAGAAAAGAGATGATCTGGGGAGTACAAGGATCATGAGTGGGCACAGCGGATTAGAAAACCCATGACACGGAATGAGGACTCATGTAAAGACTAAGAAGTTCGATTATAAAGGAAATAGGGTGAGAGATAAGGAATGGCCAGGAAGAAAAAGGACAACTATAAAAAGGACCCTCCCGAAGTATTATGACACCCCATGAGGTCAATTGAACATTCGAGGACGAATGTTCTAAAGGGGGGGAGGATGTTATAGCCCGTATTTTGTACGTTCGGATATTTCGAGATAGTCGTGGTAAGTTAAGGGCAAGACCATTTTCAAAAATTATTTTAATGTACAAGATGTTTATGAATATTATTTATGAACATTATTAGTATGGAAATATTGAGAAAGGCTAAGGGTAAAAAGGAAAATTCACAAGATGGCTCATGAGAATATCGAGGAAGGCTAAGGGAAAATTCGGAATTTGGAAAATAATTTTTTCATGAATTGCAAAAAAAAAAAAAAAAAAAAAAAAAGTGGGCTTGGAAGTAAAGGGGCCTTGTGGCCGTCCAAGTGATTGGGCCAAAGCCCACTTGGGAGCTTATTATTAATAGACAAAAGATGACAAGTCCATCATATTTTATCATCTTCATCTTTAAGAAGTTTCAAGAAACTTGGAGACAAAAGAATAGGAGGGCCATTCGTCCATGGTGAGTAAAAATTCACCTCTTGAAAAGTTGATCAAAAAAATTATTTCTTCTAGTATTCCAAGCAAGTTGAAGGCCCTAATTAACATGGAGTGGTTGTTGGAGCAATAAAACCATTCATTCTTGCAAGGCACAGTTCTAGCCAAGTTGAAGAACTAAGTGAAAAAGGTAAGGTTTCATCTTCTTTTATATGTTGTGGGTGGTTTGTATGTGTTGTAGAGTGAAGAAATGGATGAAATTCATGAAAGTGAGAATGCTATGTTGTAGCCGTGTGGGTTGATGTTGTGGCCGAATATAGTTGTATTGTGTAGAATAAATGAATTGATTTTATTTAGTAATTTGATTGTTGTTGTGTTGTGGATTCTATGATGTAAAATAAGGATTTAATGGTTTGAAATGAGGTTATAATCGTTTGTGGATTGTGGAAGAAGCTAATGTGATATTAGTATGGTTTCTTAAATTTGTATGAATGATGTTGCTAAAGTATAGATTGTTGGTGTAGTTTATGAATTTGGAAGAAAGAAAATGTGTTGTTAGTATTCTTGTGGAGTTTGCAAGGTTTCGGATGAAGTAGCATGTTGATTGGGTTGTTGTGAATGTTATGTGAATTGTTTGAAGTTTTCTTGAATCATGTTAGAATGAATACTTGAATGTGGGATCGTGGTGTTAGCTTGAATATATTTTGGATTGAATTGAATATAAATGAAATGCGTCTTGAATTGATTATTAATGTTGTTGGCATGATTATTGGGATTGTTGTTGTTGATAATTTGGCCGAGTTGAATTCTCGGATTGTTGTTGATAAATTGGCCGAATTAGATTCTCGGGGATGGTGTACTTACAGGGGAGATGCTGCCGAAATTTCGGCAGAATCATAAGTGAAATTATTTGAAAGACTAAGACAAGTGTGTGTGACGATGAATCTAATAATTATGTCAATTCTTTTGTATGTAGACTAGCAAGCATGGATAAATACGCGTAGCTAATAGGACGGGGAGCAGGTATGTAAGGCTTACCTTTCTTTCTTTTGGCGTGATCTCTATGAAACGAGCAAATGACGTATATGTATGAATTCAAAGAATTTCCTATTCTTAGAGCCACCAGGACGGCTAATATTCTTGACTTCCATAAGCTGTTTCATATGGTTTTGATGTGTATCCATAATGTCTGAAGTTTGTTTGATATGTTTCCGAATTGGCATTCGAAAGAAAAGTGATATGGCTTAAATCTTGATTTTCAAATGATGGCACGTCTGATTATTCCGCTAAGTCTTTGATACACTTTGATATGTACACATGATTCTAAAGGCTATATTTGATTTGATCTATACGATATCCGAAAGATACTTGATACGATTGTTGCTTCGATTCTTCAAAAATGGCTTCTGAAATGTTCGTAGAAGCTTCTGTACTTCAAACGCTCATAACTTTCTCATACTAAGTCGGATTGACCCGAAACTTGTTTCTGAGCCTTCAGATGTCAGTACATATACTTTTCTATCGATTCTTAATTTATATGCATATAGTTTCTCACTACTCTGCTCGTGTACGCCTCAATATGTCTGTTCACCGAGTCCCGGGCCGGGTATGTTATCGTGCGCACTCCTCTGCATTGTTCACCGAGTCCCTCATTAGAGGGCCGGGTATGGTATATGTTTATGATGATGATGATGATGTGTTATGGTGGCCAGGAGGGCATATGATGATTTGATTCACCGAGTCCCTTAATGGGCCGGGTACGGTATGATTCATTCCCTGAGTCCCTCACTAGATGGCCGGGTACGGTATGTATACGATATATGATGTTCACATGCATGATTCTATTCACCGAGTCCCTTAATGGGCCGGGTACGGTATGACTTTATTCACCGAGTCCCTCACTAGAGGGCCGGGTACGGTATATATATGTATATGTATATGTATGCATGATGATACGAAAAGTATGATGATATGATTTTATCCACCGAGTCCCATAACGGGCCGGGTATGTTATGTGATAATGATATGTATGATTATGCTCCAAATGAAAGAGTTTTGGTATTCTGGACATTGTATAAGTTTCTGCAGCTCTTGTATCAGTTATGATTCTTTTACTATGATTCTTGTCTTACATGCTAAGTACATTTTCCGTACTGACCCCCTTTCTTCGGGGGCTGCGTTTCATGCCGCGCAGGTACACCCAGATGAGCTGAAGCTATTATAGAAGATGTTCCAGCGGAGTTGGCAAAGCTTCACTTGTTTCTGGAGTGCTGCCGAGTCAGAGTAGGTGTGCTATGATGTCGGATTAATATTAGAGACTTTGCAGACAGAGTCGTGGGTATTGGTTGTCAGTTCTGTAAGCGGCTTCATCAGCCGATGTGTCATTTTGTGCTATGATATAAGTTCTATATGATTACAGATTTTGTTTGATTTGAAAGCAACGACAAAGAATATTTCTGAAAGTTGTACTATGCATTTCATCTTTATTTGATTTAAAAAGTCCAAAAGATTATGTATGTGTTAAGAGTCAGCGGGTTCGCTCGACTCTGAATATGGGGTCGGGTGCCCATCACACCCTAGTAAGGTTAGGGTGTGACAGCGATGGTTTAATTGGTATCTAATGTAACGACCCGCTTGGTCGTTATAGTCCCTCCAATGCTTTCGCCCCTTTTTCGAGCTTAGTTAGCTCACCTTTCACCCGAGTGGACCGTTGACACACTTCTCGAGGGGTTTAGATGTTACACCCCTAGAAATTTCGCATTACTAATACTGTAGGCGGCTTAGTATGAGCTCAAGGGAGAGTAAAGTTATACTAGGGTTAGGGATGAAGATTATATTATCTGAGTATAATAATATATATATATATATGACATTGGAGACCATATGGAGTAAATCAGTTAACACGTTACTTGATGAATAGCCCTCGTAACCGTAAGTTAAGGTGGGACCCACATGTCGGGTTTTTATAAAGGATATATGGAAAGTGATATGAGTAGTACATCGGAAGTTGAGCATGTCTTAAGAAGGACCCTTAAGCCTAATATGTGCATAAGCCCTCCAAAAGGATGCTTTAAGGATACGTTTTCGGATGATCTGATTTGGAGGGGCCAAACCGCTATTATAAATTTGAAATTTGGAAACACACCAAAAATAAAAGTTGTAGATAATTGAAAGATATTTCCAACCATAGGTCGTGGGTCCTCATACAGTAACGGGATCATGACTTATGGTCATTTTAAGATAAAGACTCCAAGCTGTCAAATGGCTTCCACGGGCCCCAATTGAGAAGGTCAGTGGAACCGACTTATGAGGGATATAAATACCCTATTAACTCCATTTTTTGAGAATTTTACATTCTCAATAGTCCTAGAAACTTCTTAACACAACCCCCAAACATTTATAGCCCATTAAATTAAGAATTTAACAAGATTACACCAAACTAGTCCATGGAAGGTGATTGTTCTTGCTTCTACTTGATGTTGTGGTAAGTTTGGTCTTGAAGAAAGTTGGTGTGGATGAATTTCTTCAAGTATAAGGTATGTTCTTCATCCTATCTCTGATGTTGAGTTAATTTGAAAGTTTAGCAAGTCTTAAAAGTGAAAATAGTTATGGAGGAAAGGTCATAAAGTGTTGTGTTGTAGTTGTTGTATTTATGGACTGTTTTGAGCATGTTGTGGCCATATGGCTGGGCTGATTTACATGTATAGAGATGGTATCTAATGTTGTTGGTGTGTTGATGAGATTATGCTCCTTGATTGGGAAGAAAGGAAGTGTATATTGTTGTTGTATGTTGAAAAACATCGTGTGGGATGTTTATGGAATATATTGGTATGGATAATAGTGTTGTTGATGTTGGTATTGTTGTTGTTGTTGATTGGTTGTTGAATTATAATTTTGGGCTAGGCATATAAACAGAGGAGATGCTGCCGAAATTTCGGCAGATTCTAGAAAGATTTATTTGAAGGCTTAGGATATGTATATAACAATGGGCCTAATCATAGTGTGAATGGTCTTATATGTAGACTTGCGGGCTCGGATGGATAAGCGTAGGTAGTTGGTGGCTGAACAGGTATGTTAAGGCTCGTCCCTTTCTTTCAAAGGCATGATTCCTATGGTATGATTTCATAAATGTTTCTGCAACCTTCTTGTTTTCAAAAGCTAAAAGTCCATGGTTCTTAAAGCTTCTCATGATGTTGAGGATAAGAATGATTTTATGATGGTGACAACGATAATGATGATTTTGTGTTTTAGGAACTCAAGTTTATGATTTCAAAGCGAATATGAGAATGTGAAGCTACTTCTAGATTTTCTCAATTTTATTCATTGATGATGACTCTACTTCTAAAGGCTCGAAAGTGTATGTAAAGCTATCCCTTCCTTCTTTTTGTCATGAATTACATTAAATGAGCAAATGACGAACATACATGATTCCAATGAGTTCTGGCTCTCAGTGGTGCTTGACATTGTAGCTGTCTTTGATTCTCAAGTGTTGGTTCATTCTATCTATTCTCTCTAGTCTCAGATGATGATTTAGTTTGTTTATGATTGCTCCTAAAATTCTTGTTATACCCCGCATTTTCAGAGCATGAGCGTGACACGCGCTTCCTCAAAATTGACAATCATGTTGTTACCACATAATTTAAACTCACGTTGATAATGTTGTATTCCGTACTTTTGTAAGTCGGATTATTCATAAGCTGCGGTGGGGCCCACACGTCGAGATTTTTTTTAGGACACATGACAAGTTATATGAAGCACATATGTGAAGATGAACACAACTCAAGAAGGACCCTTGAGCCGAATCAAAGTGGAAGTCCTCCAAACAAATATTTTTAAGTAACGTTTTCAGGTGATCTGAATTCGAGGGGAAAAAACGGTATTATAAGTTTGGAATTTGGAAATATACCAAGAAATATAAGTTTTAGATAATTGAATGCGCTTTCCAACCATAGGTCGTGGGTGCACAGGTGACGTCGTAATAAGGAGATATGGATGTTTTAAGGCAAAAAGGTCAGTGGGCTAGGCCCAATCCGAGCCCAACCGGGTTAGGCCCATTACCCATGTCTTTATAAGTGCAAATTTCGGCCTTCCTCCTCATTTTAAGACCAGGAACGCCCAAGAATTTCTGGGGAGAGAGAGAAAAAGAGTCTTGGAGAAGAAAAACCAATTTTGATCGAAATCTGAGCCCCGAATCCCGAAGCTCATGAAGAGAAAAGTGTTGTACGTCGTATTGTCTTCAATTTGAACTAAATATCAACCAAAACGAAGAGGGTGGAAGTGGTGGCTGCACACTTGAGTTATGATTAAGGTTCCTTTTCATTGCTAGCAAGTTTATTTAGAGTTTTAACGAACTAGAACGGAGAAAATAGTGTGATAAATTCGTTTATCGGTGTGGTTGGATTATGGTTTGAGGCGTGAGCAGAATTTTGGATAAAATGTATATTTATTTATTTATCTTGTAGGATGTAAGTATTGATTTTATTGGTATTAACTTCGACGTCTTTACGGAAATAAAAATTATGAAATAGCTATATCGCAAATTTGGTTGGTTGAGAAATTTAGAAAACAGTGTGCGGGCTGTTTTATGGCATACGTCGGTATTGGAAATGATGTTAGTATTATTGGTATTGTTGTTGATGTTGTTGGTTGTTGAGTTGGAATCTCGGGCTAGGCATATAAACAAGAGAGATGCTGCCCGATTTTCGGTAGAATATAAAAGAGTTTAAATTGAAACTTAGGATTGTATGTGACTAAATTGAATGTAAATGAAATGTCGTCGGATTATGTAAAAGGAGTTACTAACGTTAGAATGCATTTTGAATTAAATTTTGAAGTTGTTATTGTGGTTGTTCGTATTGTTGTTGATAGTTTGGCCGAGTTGAATTCTCGGATTGTTGTTGATAATTTGGCCGAGTTGGATTCTCGGGGTTGGTTGTATTTATAGGGGAAATGCTGCTGAAATTTCTGTAAATGAAGTGCTAGTTTAGAATTGGACTTGTAAGTATCTATAGCTAATGTTGGTATCTATTAATATTGTTGTAGATCTTGCGAAAGCCAAAGACTTAAGTTCAGATTAGCTTAGGAAGCGGGCAAGGTATGTAAGGCTTACCCTTTCTTTCTTTTGGCATGTCCTAGATGTAAGTAAGAGACGATATGTACCTTGGGGTAACTCTATTCTGTAATTTCGGGCTTGTTTACGATTCTTATTCACTTCTTGATATGAGTATACTTAGCATTGTTGAACTCGTAGTATGATCGCACCTTGAGCAAAGCATAAAGAGTTGGTGTCCCTAAAAGGGTTCTGTAAGTATTAATGTCTTTAACTTTTGTATACAGTCTCGGATTGCTTTGAAACGTTCGTAGAGGTTCTGTAGTAAAAGTGTCCATAACTTTCTCATGCTAAACCGGATTGACTTGAAACGCGTTTATGATCCTCAAGTGTCGATTAGTGTACTTATCTATCGAGTCTAAAAAAATTGATTTAAATTGCATTTAGTTTCTCACTACTCTGCTCGTGCATATGGCTGTTACATCTTTCGCCGAGTCTCGGGCCGGTATGTATCGTGCGTATGGTTCACCGAGTCCCTTGCTTGAGGGCCGGGTTCCATATATATATATTCCGGAGTTATGATGTGTTATGGTGTTATGATGTGTTCATGGTTCACCGAGCCCCTTGCTAAAGGGCCGGGTTCCATATATATGTGTATTCTGATGTTATGATGTGTTACGGAGATTACGGAGCAATCCTCTGGTGTATGATGTGTGTGGCGCCAAAGACGGGGTGGCGACCACGTTCCCCGGGTCCCGCAAGGGACCGGACACCGTTCCTGACATGCATGATTTGTGTTTCAAGTAAGCATATTGATATTCTGCATATCGTGCTTAGTTTCTGTACTTCTTATTCCGGTTATGATTCTGTTTCCGGTACTTCATGCTTTATGTGTATATAAATTCTGGAGTATGATATGGTATATACATTCTGGAGTATGATGTGTTCCGAAGTATGATGTGTTAGGGCGCCAGTGAAGGGGGGGGGGCGACCATGTTTTGTTCACCGAGTCTTATAATGGGCCGGATATGACATGCATGATTTGGGTTTTAAAAGTAAGCATTTTGGTATTCTTGATGATTTACTTACTTTCAGCACTTCTTCTGACTTGTGACATCGGCATGCATGATTTGTGTTTGGGAAAATAAGCTTTTCGGTATTATGGACAATGTACTTACTTTTTGTACTGCTTGTTTCGATTATGGTTCTGTTTTCTGTATTTCATACCTTACATACTCAGTACATATTCCGTACTGACCCCCTTTCCTTCGGGGGCTGCGTTTCATGCCACGCAGGTACACACAGATGAGTAGAAGACATTGTTAGAGACGTTCCCGTGGGATTGGCGAGCTCCACTTTCTTCCGGAGTGTTGCCGAGTCAGAGTATACATGTTATGATTTTTCTTGATTGGTGTTAGAGACTTTGCAGACAGAGTCGTGGGTATAGAAAGTCAGTCTTGTAAGCGGCTCTGTAAGTCGACGTACCATTATGCTTTATGTTATAAATTTCATATGATCACCGATTTTACTTGACTTGAGAACGACGAAAAGAATGTTTCTAAAAGCCTTTATTATGTATTTGATTTTTATTTTATTTAAGAGTCCAAAGAGATTATGCATGGAATAAGAGTCAGCGGGTTCGCTCGGCCCTAATTAAGGGTCGAGTGCCCATCATGCCCTAACAAGATTAGGGTGTGACAAAGTGGTATCAGAGCAGGTCGTCCTAGGGGTTGTCTGCAAAGTCGTGTCCAGTAGAGTCCTGTTTATGGGTGTGAAGCCGGCCACATTTATAAACAGGAGGCTACAGGGCATTTTGGGATCATTGACCTTCTTTCTGTCTTAGATCGTGCGATAGAGCCAAGTCATAGGAAATGAGATCCCCTATGCTAACTTTTGATTTTAGCAGAAGTATAGTATTGACGGGAGAAAGTGAGTAACGATATGTGAAGTCACAGAGGTAAGTTTTGATATATTTGTTATTTTATCTGAAATTGGGAGCCCTTGGTTGCTGGGATATTTCGTATACATGCATACATGCCCTGTGAGGCATTATTGGTATTTGCTGTGTGCAGATTCCGAATAGTAAGAATTGTAAAAGAAGGCTCTGCCAGAAATCTTTCAAAATCAGATCATTTAGTTAGGTACGCCCAACAAGAGGAAGTGTGGGAAGGAAATATTGTAAATAGACAACAAGTGAGGTGCGTTGTTTCAAAAGGGTTATGGATTTGGCATGGCATGAAGAACGATTGCGAGAAAGACGGTTAGTAGTCCGAAGAATTAAAATGGATAACATTCGAGGTTTAGTAGGAGCAAGGTCTGTTGGGGAATTCAGGGAAAGTCAACAATCAGTTTTGCTATTGATTATTATGCAAGAATGGTGAGTGGGAATCTAAACAGGTTGATACCCGAGTACTTATAAGTAACGGCGACGAAGGTGTGTTCACTACCATCAGGGATCTAGGAATCTAGGACGAAAGGTAGTTATACATATAAGTGAAAAGTGAATATTGAGGGTTGAAAAGGGTAAAATTGTAATTGTAAAGGAGAAAGACGTGTTACGAGAATGTCTTGGAATCTGTAAGACCTTGACTTGCTCCAGATCATGTAATGAAGGTCATGCGATGAGGTGGATGCGATTATATCAGCGCTAATGCACCGGATTTCATCGGAGTTTCAAGGTTAAGCGTGCTGAGGTGAGAGAAATATTAGGATGGGTGACCCCCAAGTGCACTAAAAGTTCTGCAAATGCAGACATAAAAGAAAAATGAGAAGCTAGAGTAGTCTAAGGGAAACTAGGGTATGCGGAATGGTTGGAGACTATAGGAAGTCGCGTAGGGCGAGGCAGATTAGGCTGGTGAAGAGACAGAGAGTGCATCACAGCTTTGGAATTAGGATAAGCTTGAATAGTGTTGGAAATATTTTGAAAGCAAGATGGTAGTAATTATATATGTGCTTATGCATGTGATGTCCCATACATGGCTATATCAGTGGGTGTATGTATCCCGGCAACCAACCTTACGGTGTATGGAAGGCATTGGTTAAACTGGATAACAGAGTTTAAGGGACAAAACAAAAGATATGGTACGAACGTTACAAGGTAAGTTGATGTTGTTTCCACTACAAATTAAGATTGGAAGATCCTAATGCAACGATAATGGGAAAAGAAAGAAAGTGAGTAGATGGTAAGTAAAGGGAATAAGGTGTGGTAGTATGGAATAAATGAATTTAGATAAAAAAGATATTAAATGGAACGAGTTTGCTTCATGATTTCGTGATATACTAAATAAGGGATTGTAAGAGAAAGCTCCTATAGTGGACAACTATAGCCTTTTGTATAGGTTGGGTACTTGTTTAAGGCCATAACGTGCTCGCTTGAGGCGGCAAACAGAGATAGAATGATGTTCGAAGGTGAATTATTGGCACCTTGAACTGTACTATCCAAACTGTGCCCTGAAGATTTCTTAAAGTAACCTAATCAGATGTCTCAGAAAGAGTAGTGATCCCCCCCTGAAATGTATCATGACCATAAAGAGAAGAAAAGGGAGATTGCATGTTGATGACAGAAAATGGCAATCCGTTGATTAAATGCACTGCAGTAGTGAATGCTTCAACCCATAGATGCTTTGGTACTCCATTATTTGTCATCGAAGTTAAAGCCATTTCAACTATAACTATATGTCAGCGGTTTTTTTCAAGACACCACATTCTGCAGCGGAGTATGAACATACGACAGCCCACGTTTAATTCTTATCTTCAGGGGTGTGAAATCGAACACCCTTGACACGCCTTCTCCGTTGGAGTTCAGACCTGACCATGATGAGAAATGGAAAGTAAGAAGAAGTATGGTTAGGCCTTCCGATGATGTTTATAGATTTCCAATTCTTGAAGGATATATTTACAAAAGGATAAATGCGCAGCAAGGTTGGCGTGGTTGCCTCGGACATAGAGAAGCCTTCCTAGAGAGTGACTTAGGAATGGAACCGATTCGCGCATATAGAAGGATATTTTACAAACATCGGAGTTGATACAACAAATAACAAGAGGAGAAAGCTACTCGAGGAAGGAGGACCCTAACGAAAATTAAAGATACTAACGGCTTGATCGAAGGAAAAGGGAGAGTATTTAGGGAGGAGGTAACTGGGAATCTCTAACCATAGGAGTAAGAAGGACACTTTAATAAACCGGCGGTAGGAAACCGATTACGCACCAAGGAAAGAACGAGGGTGATGAATCGGCACAGTAAATTAGAAAAGGTTAATAACGCTGTTAGTCATAAAAGACAAAGATATGTCAAAATGGGAACCGGAAAAGTAAGCATCGGAAATGGATGCCCTTATAAGTATTCCAATTAAAGGCGAGAACGTAGCAAGAACTATAATGCAAAGTAAATAAAGTATAGCGAGGAGACGACTAAATAGGTGACATGTCCTACATGAATAGAGAGTGAATGCAAGTGTGAAACCAATAAGCAAGCCATGAAGCAGT
The DNA here is from genome assembly GCF_019175385.1 of Lycium barbarum. NCBI lineage: Eukaryota > Viridiplantae > Streptophyta > Magnoliopsida > Solanales > Solanaceae > Lycium > Lycium barbarum. Next base: position 64,444,749 of record NC_083337.1, read on the forward strand.
GGATAGCAAAGTTAATGAGACCTTGTTAGGAAAGGATCAGCATAATAAAGATGAGAGGGAATGAGTAGGATGAGTGTGGGAAAGCGAAGAATGGATTGTATAGAAGTAATATATTTTGAAGGACAAAGCAGTACGGAGTTAAGAATAAGGTCCCTTGTGCGAAGAATAAAGGATTAATTATAAAATGGAGTAAGTATGAGTATAGAAGGAAAAGGAAAAATGTGAAGTACACAAACTTAAGGAGTAGTCATATTATGGAAAAAGGAGGATGCGTCTCCTATGGATACCCTATACTAAGACAGGACAGATAAAGTACCTAAAGGAATAAGCTGGGAAGAGACATGTGGCTATGAGTTGTGAGTTCCCCACATGACAATAAGGCGATAAAGTAAGGATATCATCAATGCCATGTAAAGATATGATTATGATTGTCGTTGAAATCAATGCTGAGTACGATACAAGAATAAAAAAAAAAGTATGACGCACAAGGGGTATTAGTTGCGCATGGGACTTAACTCCCTGATAAGACAGATGGCGGTTAAGGGAAATACGTTACGGTCACTGTGAGTCGATCATGGGGACGAGAGGAATAGCTTGAGATGGAAAAGAAAAGGGGAAGATGACGCTGCCAGCGAATGCTGACTATTGAAGAATGGGATAAGTCACACTGCATGGAGGGTACGGATGGTTTGACATACTGGTATTCTAAGTATCCCCATGAGACAGAGTTGTTAAGTGGAGCAGAGGTAGACATTAACCCATAATTAACGATCGAGCTAAGTAAAATGCATCCCTTATTTGGATTGTTACCTTGGCTGTACTACTGAATTACGCTACTACAAGATGAGTATGTTAAGACTTGGCACGTGAATTACTGCTCCTATAAATTATGGGAAATGGCATGAATATGATGTAGTATGAAAGGGGAATTGAGGAAAGGGATACATGAATTTAATATTGGAAGTGAGGCAATGGATTGGCGAATGACATAAGTAATACCCAAAAAGGGGGAAGCGAGTAAAGAAAGTATAAGTGTAGAGATTGGAACGACGAACTCCAAGATGTGACAAGTATAGGCCCTAAAACAAAAATGAAATTTATACGGAAATGATACAGCCGTTATCGTTATACATTTCGGTATGGACATTAAGGGAATCGACGAAAGGAACGTATTAAGCTTAAAATTGAAAGTAAGGATTGAAGATCGAAGTGTGGATTTGTTTTGAAGACACCGTAAGGTAAGATTCATAAGGAGAAAGCGAGTGAGTATAACGCAAAGATTCTAAACGCACTCAGATATGATGAATAGATGTAGTTCGAAGCGAGAATTTTTGTAGAAACGAGTTCAATAAGATCCAGGGGTTAGTCAGCAAAGGAATAGAGTGATTGAAGGGTATCTTTTAAGATCGAACTAAAAATAATTTTTGAGGAATAAAAGAATTGAGTGCTACTCCAATGAAGGGGCAAAATATTGACAAGATATTGGAGTAACAAACATGCTTATTATAGTATAACCGCATCAAAGGAAGAAGGATCCGATAACGGGATGTACCCGAGAATAGGAGTATGGATAGACTACAAGACTAGTTTGAACATTCGAGGACGAATGTTTTTAAAGGGGGGGAGGATGTTATACCCCGCATTTTCAGAGCATGAGCGTGACACGCGCTTCCTCAAAATTGACAATCATGTTGTTGCCACATAATTTAAACCCACGTTGATAATGTTGTATTCCGTACTTTTGGACGTCGGATTATTAATAAGCTGAGGTGGGGCCCACACGTCGAGATTTTTTTTAGGACACATGACAAGTTATATGAAGCACATATGTGAAGTTGAACACAACTCAAGAAGGACCCTTGAGCCGAATCAAAGTGGAAGTCCTCCAAACAAATATTTTTAAGTAACGTTTTCGGGTGATCTGAATTCGAGGGGAAATAATGGTATTATAAGTTTGGAATTTGGAAACATACCAAGAAATAGAAGTTGTAGATAATTGAATGAGCTTTCCAACCATAGGTCGTGGTCCACATGTGAAATCGTAATAAGGAGATATGGATGTTTTAAGGCAGAAAGGTCAGTGGGCTAGGCCCAATCCGAGCCCAACCAGGTTAGGCCCATTACCCATGTCTTTATAAGTGCAAATTTCGGCCTTCCTCCTCATTTTAAGACCAGGAACGCCCAGAAAATTTTGGGGAGAGAGAGAAAAAGAGTCTTGGAGAAGCAAAACCAATTTGATCGAAATCTGAGCCCCGAATCCCGAAACTCATGAAGAGAAAAGTGTTGTACGTCGCATTGTCTTCAATTTGAACTAAATATCAACCAAAAAGAAGGGGGTGGAAGTGGAGGCTGCACACTTTAGTTAAGATTAAGGTTCCTTTTAATTGCTAGCAAGTTTATTTAGAGTTTTAACGAACTAGAACGGAGAAAATAGTGTGATAAATTCGTTTATCGGTGTGGTTGGATTATGGTTTGAGGCGTGAGGATAATTTTGGATAAAATGTTTATTTATTTATTTATCTTGTAGGATGTAAGTATTGATGTTATTGGTATTAACTTCGACGTCTTTACGGAAATAAAAATTATGAAATAGCTATATCGCAAATTTGGTTGGTTGAGAAATTTAGAAAACAGTGTGCGGGCTGTTTTATGGCATACGTCGGTATTGGAAATGATGTTAGTATTATTGGTATTGTTGTTGATGTTGTTGGTTGTTGAGTTGGAATCTCGGGCTAGACATATAAACAAGAGAGATGCTGCCCGATTTTCGGTAGAATATAAAAGAGTTTAAATTGAAACTTATGATTGTATGTGACTAAATTGAATGTAAATGAAATGTCGTCGGATTATGTAAAAGGAGTTACTAACGTTAGAATGCATTTTGAATTAATTTTTGAAGTTGTTAGTGTGGTTGTTCGTATTGTTGTTGATAATTTGGCCGAGTTGAATTCTCGGATTGTTGTTGATAATTTGGCCGAGTTGGATTCTCAGGGTTGGTTGTATTTACAGGGGAAATGTTGCCGAAATTTCTGTAAATGAAGTGCTAGTTTAGGATTGGACTTGTAAGTATCTATAGCTAATGTTGGTATCTATTAATATTGTTGTAGATCTTGCGAAGCCAAAGACTTAAGTTCGGATTAGCTTAGGAAGCGGGCAAGGTATGTAATGCTTACCCTTTCTTTCTTTTGGCATGTCCTAGATGTAAGTAAGAGACGATATGTACCTTGGGGTAACTCTATTCTGTAATTTCGGGCTTGTTTACGATTCTTATTCACTTCTTGATATGAGTATACTTAGCATTGTTGAACTCGTAGTATGATCGCACCTTGAGCAAAGCATAAAGAGTTGGTGTCCCTAAAAGGGTTCTGTAAGTATTAATGTCTCTAACTTTTGTATACAGTCTCGGATTGCTTTGAAACGTTCGTAGAGGTTCTGTAGTAAAAGTGTCCATAACTTTCTCATGCTAAACCGGATTGACTTGAAACGTGTTTATGATCCTCAAGTGTCGATTAGTGTACTTATCTATCGAGTCTAAAAAAATTGATTTAAATTGCATTTAGTTTCTCACTACTCTGCTCGTGCATATGGCTGTTACATCTTTCGCCGAGTCTCGGGCCGGTATGTATCGTGCGTATGGTTCACCGAGTCCCTTGCTTGAGGGCCGGGTTCCATATATATATATTCCGGAGTTATGATGTGTTATGGTGTTATGATGTGTTCATGGTTCACCGAGCCCCTTGCTAAAGGACCGGGTTCCATATATATGTGTATTCTGATGTTATGATGTGTTACGGAGATTACGGAGCAATCTTCTGGTGTATGATGTGTGTTGCGCCAAAGACGGGGTGGCGACCACGTTCCCTGGGTCCCGCAAGGGACCGGACACCGTTCCTGACATGCATGATTTGTGTTTCAAGTAAGCATATTGATATTCTGCATATCGTGCTTAGTTTCTGTACTTCTTATTCCGGTTATGATTCTGTTTCCGGTACTTCATGCTTTATGTGTATATAAATTCTGGAGTATGATGTGGTATATACATTCTGGAGTATGATGTGTTCCGAAGTATGATGTGTTAGGGCGCCAGTGAAGGGGGGGCGACCATGTTTTGTTCACCGAGTCCCATAATGGGCCGGATATGACATGCATGATTTGCATTTTAAAAGTAAGCATTTTGGTATTCTTGATGATTTACTTACTTTCAGCACTTCTTCTGACATGTGACATCGGCATACATGATTTGTGTTTGGGAAAATAAGCATTTCGGTATTATGGACAATGTACTTACTTTTTGTATTGCTTGTTTCGATTATGGTTCTGTTTTCTGTATTTCATGCCTTACATACTCAGTACATATTCCGTACTGACCCCCTTTCCTTCGGGGGCTGCGTTTCATGCCACGCAGGTACACACAGATGAGTAGAAGACATTGTTAGAGACGTTCCCGCGGGATTGGCGAGCTCCACTTTCTTTTGGAGTGTTGCCGAGTCAGAGTATACATGTTATGATTTTTCTTGATTGGTGTTAGAGACTTTGCACACAGAGTCGTGGGTATAGAAAGTCAGTCTTGTAAGCGGCTCTGTAAGCCGACGTACCATTATGCTTTATGTTATAAATTTCATATGATCACCGATTTTACTTGACTTGAGAACGACGAAAAGAATGTATCTAAAAGCCTTTATTATGTATTTCATTTTTATTTGATTTAAGAGTCCAAAGAGATTATGCTTGGAATAAGAGTAAGCGGGTTCGCTCGGCCCTAAATAAGGGTCGAGTGCCCAGCATGCCCTAATAAGATTAGGGTGTGACAATTCTTCTCGTGCACACAGTTATTACATCATTGCTCCTAAAATTCTATTCGTGCATATTGTTAATGTATCACTTCACCGAGTCCCTCACGAAAGGGCCAGGTACGTATTCGTGCATATTTTTAATGTATCACTTCACCGAGTCCCTCACGAAAGGGCCGGGTACGTATTCGTGCATATTTTTAATGTATCACTTCACTGAGTCCCTCACGAAAGGGCCAGGTACGTATTCGTGCATAGTTTTAATGTATCACTTCACAGAGTCCCTCACGAAAGGGTCGGGTATGTATTCGTGCATATTGTTAATGTATCACTTCACCGAGTCCCTCACGAAAGGGCCGGGTTCGTATTCGTGCATATTTTTAATGTATCACTTCACCGAGTCCCTCACGAAAGGGCCGCGTATGTATTCGTGCATATTTTTAATGTATCACTTCACCGAGTCCCTCACGAAAGGCCCGCGTACGTATTCGTGCATATTGTTAATGTATCACTTCACCGAGTCCCTCACGAAAGGGCCGGGTATGTATTCGTGCACAGTTTCACTGCATTGTTCACCGAGTCCCTCACTAGAGGGCCTGGTATGTATATTATATATATATATATATTTCACCGAGTCCCATAATGGGCCGGGTACGGTATATTATATATACATATGCATGACTAATATCATAAGGCACAGATGCATTGGTATCCTGGATTATCATACTTGTCTCCTATCATCTTTTTACTCAGTCATGATCTTCTTTATTGTACTTCATGCTTTACATACTCAGTACATTTTTTGTACTGACCCCCTTTCTTCGAGAGCTGCGTTTCATGCCCGCAGGTACAGATGCTCAGTTTGGTGATCCTCCAGCTTAGGACTGCTACTTAGCTGCTTGGAGAGCTTAATTGTTCCGGAGCTTGAGTCAGTTTGGTACAGATCCTTTTGGAATAGACTTAAGCATATTCAAGGGTACGGGGAAGCCCTGTACCCCCATGTTTCACTGTTATACTCTTGGAGGTCTGTAGACATATGTGGGTTATGTGTATGGTTTGGTCAGCTATACAGATGTTGTTATATCCCGTATTTTTATATATCGAGTTATTCGCAAGAGAATTGACTCAACTTAAAGACGGGATCATTTTTGGATACGAAATAGGAATTTTTAATTTTCAATTTTAATTAGAACCTAAATTGTTTACAAATTTTATTTTAGTGTAAAAAAAATAAAAGATATATGTTATTATTGGAGATTAGGGATTAATTAATTGTGATTAGATTATTAAGTAAGAATTAGTGATTAATTAAATTAATTAAGCTTAATTATTGAAAGTGGGCCCCACCCGATTTTTTAAAAAAAAAAAAGAAGGAAGAATGACAAATAAAAATGATTGGTGAGTCATTAAAAGGGGGGGGGGGACGTGTCAAACTAAGAGACATCATACATATAGTTGAAGACCAACTTGATGAATTTACTTTCACTTTGCAAACAAAAAAAAAGACTTAGAAAAAAAAGAAAGAAAGAAAGAAAGAAAGGACATTTCCATGGCTACCAACCACTCGGCCAGCCATGGTTGATGAGGAAAAAAATAATTTTGCATGTTTTGATAGAGTCTCAAGTTGAATTACAAGTTCAAGGAGGTGGTAGCAACATTGGATTTTAAGTTGGAGAAGAAGAAATTGAAAAATTGGAGCAATTGAGCGTAGAAATTCCTCCGAGAAAAATTTGGTAAGATTTTATTATTTTATGGTGTAATTGTGTTAAGAGTGTTGTAATGGGATTATTAAAATTGGATTGGACGAGATTGGAAGTAAGAAAATGTATAAAATTGATGTTATAGGAAATCGTGGGTTGAAATGGATTTAGAAAAGTTGTTGGGTTGTTAGAATTGTTATGGACTGAATTGTGAGAATTTTATATGTATATCTCTGTTGTTGGTATTTCTGTGTTAACAGGAGAATAATTGGAAATTCGGGTTAGGCGAATATATAGGGGAAATACTGCCCGATTTTCGTTAAGTCCTTAAATAATGAAAAACCCTTAACGAGAAAGTATAAGCCAAAGAATAAATTCTATAAGCGATGGGCTACGGATTTATGGACTAGAAAGTATAGTTACTAACGCTAACGTTACTCTTATATTAAATAGGCTAAAAGAGCGACAAGGCGAATGGGTTTGCGAATAGTCGCTAAGAGGTATGTAAAGCTGTCCCTTCTTTCTTTTGGCATGTCTTAGATCTAAGTGATGAATGATATGGACTTTGGGGTAATTCTATTCATAAGTTTTGAGTGTGATTTATGATTCTTATTCACTTCTTGATGTTAGAACTCTCAAGTGATTGAGCCTCCCTCTTCTGTTTTCTGTACGTTGGATAATAGTCGATATATATCAGTTCCTATTCTTAGGAACTCTATGATAACCAATGTCCGGACTTCTATAAGATGTTTCATACTATATGGACATATGACTATGACTCCTAAAGCTCTTCGGTATACTTTATTATGACATTCGAGGGATGTTCGATAGGTTTCCGAGTGACATTCGAAAGGTATATAATATGACTATTGTCTAAATTTTCAAATGACAGTTCGTGTTGATTATTCCATTGATTCTTTGAAAATGTTTTAATTTGGATATGGTTGCTCACTACTCCACTCGTGCAGGTCTCAGTATGTCTTTCACTGAGTCCCGGGACAGGATATGTTATCGTGCACAGTTCCACTGCATTGTTCACCGGGTCCCTTACTAAAGGGCCGGAATATGATATATATATATATATATATATATATATATATATATATATATATATATATATATATTGTGGAGTTATGCTGTGTTATGGTGTTATGCTGTGTTATGGGGCTATGCTGTGTTTATGGAGTTATGCTGTGTTATGGGGCTATGCTGTGTTTATGGAGTTATGCTGTGTTATGGGGTTATGCTGTGTTTATGGTGTTATGCTGTGTTTATGGAGTTATGCTGTGCTTATGGTGTTATGCTGTGTTATGTTGTGTTATGGTGGCGACCATGTTTACCGGGTCCCATAATGGGCCTGATATGATATATGATATGACATGCATGATTTATGTTTCAAAGAGCAAGTGCTTGGTATTCTGGACATTGTTCTTGTTTTATGTACACCTTATTTCAGTTATGATCCTTTTTACTGTATTTCTTGCTTTATATAATCAGTACATATTCCGTACTGACCCCCTTTCTTCGGGGGGCTGTGTTTCATGCCCGCAAGTGCAAATACTCGCTTTGGTGATCCGCCAGCTTAGGATTCCCTTTCTGCTGTCTTGGAGAGCTCGGTTGTTCCGGAGCCTAGATTTTGGTACAGACCTTCTGATGTATATATATATATATATATATATATATATATATATGCTTGTCTAGGGGTACGATGGGGCCCTGTCCCGTCATATTGCACTGTTGAAACTCTTAGAGGTCTGTAGACATGTATGTGGGTTGTATCCAGATTTGATCAGTCGTGTCTATATGGTTACTGTGGATGTTCTTTCTTTATAGCAGCCTTGCCGGCTTGCATATATTATCGTTTTGTAGTGGCAACCTTGTCGGCTTGCGTAATATAATGATATATACAGTGGCAGCCTCGTCGGCTTGCATATGTTATTACGATGTGATTGATTGAGGACCTATAGTATCAGTCCGATAATGTTTGACAGGTACATATGGGTGTCCCGCTCGGGCACTAGTCATGGCCCACGGTGCTGGGTCGTGACAAAAGTGGTATCAGAGTAGTTCATCCTCAGAGTGTCTACAGACCGTGTCTAGTAGAGTCTTGTTTATCGGTGTGTTGTGCACCACATCTATAAATAGGAAGCTACAAGATTTGCGAGAGGTGAAGAGGCCAGCTTCAGATAGTGGGGGTGCTAAGAAGGCCCCTAGGGTAAATTCGGGACACCCCAGGCTCCAGGACCGAGTAGGAGGAGCCTCAATTATTCTATCGAGACTGACCCTTCGGAGGACCCAGCGACAATTCCTCTAGTGTTTTTGTTATCCAGGGAGGCAGTACTTGAAGCTATACCAGTTGCTCCTATGGCAGGGCACCACGTCAGACCGGCTACCCCGGTAAGTGTTACAGATTATTCCAGCCCCCTGTCCTGGTCATCGGTAAACTAGGAGTTGCCCGGTTATCTACATTCCTCGGACTCAGATGAAGAACACGATGAAGGTCAGACGAGTAGATGGCGGGCAGATGATGACGAGGAGCACACTTCACCTTCTAGATCACCAGATCAGACTAAAGACTGATCGACTACAAGTATATGAGACTTTATCGAAATTTCTTATGTACGTGCATTTGTTATAGATTGTTACCTAATAGCGGCGAGCGGAAATCAAAGGGGTCGACAACCAAGTATTTACGAGTAACAGTGACCAAGGTGTTCCCACCACCGTGGGAATTTTGAAATCTAGGATGGAAAATAGTTGTACATACAGGTGGAAGTTGGATATCAAGGTTACATAATGAGAATTTGTATATACGGAAGGAAAACTGGCCATCGGTATGGTGAGTTATGGTAAGTATAGTAAGGAAATGGGTCGAATGTATATATATTGCAGATAAGTTTAGTTAGAAAGTGTGCACAGAAGAAGCTAAAAGAATCAGTAACTGAAAGCAGAATATATGTTAGACATAGTATGAATGCTGCAGGTATGTTTGAAACCTGCAGTTAAAGATTGACAGGGAAAATAAACAGGACAGAGTGACAGGTACAGTTTGAGTGGGATACACGAGGTAAGTTCGTCATTTTCATCGTGTGACTGATATGCAAAGCCTTGTGCGGCTACGATACGATATAATATATATGCGTATGTTGGCCCTGTGAGGCATTGTTGGTATTTCCTACGTGCAGGTTTCGAGATAACAAGAAATACAGAGGAAACTCTGCCAAAATTTTCTTAGAAATAAAAAGAGAATGACATATAAGTTCATAATATTTTTGAAAGGTCATGTCAACATTAACGATAAGATTTGACTAAGTCGCAAGTACGTCTGACCTCGAGAAATAAAGTTAACGGTTAAATTGATAATAATAGTAAATATGAGGTCGACATTGATATGGTAAATTTATCATGTTGAAGTAAGGCTTTAAGAGTTATCCTCCATGTCAATCGTAAGGGGCATCATTCCTATTTGGAAAATTTGATTTCGAAGAAGCAAATATGAGCAGCAAAGTTTGGAATTCATTTGAACGGACCAGATACTTTCCAGCCGCATTTTACCTCAGAAAAAGCTCATGTTGAAGAACAAAAACGTCTAGCAGTTAAGTTTCACTTTTATTCGAAGAGTATGAAGCATACAGTAAGTAATTTATGAACTAAATGGTTCGCTCACGACCCAAGAACAAATCTAGAGGTAAACTATGTAAATCAAGCATTAGGAGCCCCGTGATGCTAGTCGAATTCTAGTTCCCCTTCTTATGGTGGTTTGGAGGATTGTTATAAGAATGAGTAAAGCCCGGTGAGGAGGTGACTAAAAGATATGACGTGATCTATGTGACTAAGGTATAAGGGCAAATATGAAATGGAAAGGCAGGGTATAGAACGAGTAAGAAAGACCTACAAGTCCTATAGGGAAAGTTCAGAATAGAGATCAACTGGTAGCGAAAGTGAAAGTGACCACAGGAAGAGAAGGAGTTAATAGAAGAAAGAAGATAAGAAGAAAGCGAGTGGGATTACAGTGTAGCGATGTGTTATGACGTGTATAGCTGAGAAAATGGGCAATATGAGCGACAGAATTGTGAAAGACCGAACTAAGGGAAGATGAACAACGAGACAGAATGAATGCCAGAAATGACTGGTATGATAAGAACAAATAGAGATGAACTGAATATGTTTTGAAAATAAGAAGGGGTTATGTAGAAGTAATGTTTTCCGAAGGATACAGGAGTAGCATGAGATTCCTCGTGCACAAAATAAAAGATGGACATAGACTGGAGAAATGAAAGGAATACTAAAGGAAGCACCCAAGACAGACATAATTAATTGAGTATGAGTATAAAATAAAAAAAAGGAAAAATATAGCTACGAACTTAAAGGTGTAATGCGAAGACAAGGTGATAAGACAAGACCACTATTAAGAAAAATTTGATATGATTTTAAGTAAGTCAGAAGTCAGTATTGAGTACACATCAAAAGTAAAGAGCATAAGGCATAAAGGAGTGTTGTATATATATAACTTTACCTCGGAAATAGTGAAATCCGTAAAGGACAAGGACTGTAGGCCGGAGAAACAAATAATGCAAGGTAAATTTATTACAGGAGACAGACGATACAGGTTGGGATAAAAATAATTTTACAAGAGAGCCTTGGATACTTGTCATCAGAATATAAATGCTACCTAATTGAGAATTTGGAATGACTACAAGTACTAGTTAATTATGGATTGGAGTAAGTGGAATGTGGCCTTGGGTGAATTGTTACATTGATTACATTACTCAAGTACAAATTATCAAATAAAATTTTGTACCATACATCGAAAGGTTCTCGTCGCTTCCTGACTTTGATTAAGGTTTCGTACGTGGATAATCAAGTTATAAGTATAAAGAAAGACGTGAGTATGGTACATTATACCAAGTGAATAGAAAAAAAGGATCGAGTGAATTTGAGATTAGAGATAGGGGCATAGAGCGGAATATAAATGGATACTGGTATAGGCATACCCTTAAGGGGGAAGCGGACAAAAAGAAATGCAAGTATAAGATGGGAACAATTGCGACTACAATATATTTGATATGGATACTTAAATTTCAGGTGAGATCTCTTGCCGAAGCCAGTTAATAAGATCTGAAAGCCAACAATCAATGGATAGAATTCAGGATGGTATTTGAGACAGTGCTGGGAATTATTGGTAAAGATTTGGGAAAATACGACATTAGAAAGTGGATGCTTATAAAAAGGAAGAATACGACAAGAAAATGATAACGAGTAACTTAGGAGATATTATAAAGGATAGCAATAAAATACTGGATTAGGGGTTAAAACGTTGGCAATGGGGTTACTTGCTAATGATACTGTAACTTATAAGTAGCAAAGGAGAAAGGATAGGAAACCTCCTATAGTAGGATATGAAAAAAAAAAAAACAAATGGCGAATAAAGGAAGGGAAAGGAGCGTGACAAGATAGACAGCAACCGAGTTTAGTACAAATAAGATATGCAAAACAGGATGAACCAGGAGAAGGAAGGACTATGACTAAGATTGGATATACTTTATACAAGTGGTACAAGAATAGTTATGCAATCTACAAATATTTGTATGCTAAGAATGACACCCAGTGTGTACTTGATAAGAAGGGTAAGAATTCAGTAACAACAATGTGGGTGTGTCAGGGAAAGGTGAAAAATGGATTGAACCAAATTACCGGGATAGAATTAATACTGAGGACTATGCTAGGTTACACCTCAAGGAGATAGTGAGACTTCACGGGATCCCCACAGCTATTGTCTCCGACAGAGGAGCTCAGTTTACAGCTAACTTCTGGAGATCATTTCAGGAAGGATTAGGGACCCAGGTGAGTCTCAGCACAGCATTCCACCCTCAGACCGACGGACAGGCCGAACGCACGACTCAGGCGCTACAAGATATGTTACGGGCCTGTATTATTGATTTAAGAGGTAGCTGGGATAATCATTTTCCCCTTATCGAGTTTGCTTATAATAATAGCTACCATTCGAGTATTCATATGGCACCATATGAGACCTTGTACGGGAGGAAGTGCAGGTCACCTATTGGCTGGTTTGATGTTGGAGAGACTAAGTTAATAGGCCCAGATATGGTTCAACGGGATGTTGATAAAGTGAAGCTCATTCAGGAGAGGTTACTGGCAGCCCAAAGTCGACAGAAATAATATGCAGATAATCGACGTCGATACTTAGAATTTCAGGTTGTTGATTGGGTGTTCTTGAAGGTGTCACCCATGAAGGGTGTCATGAGATTCGGCAAGAAAGGGAAGCTAAGCCCGAGGTACATTGGGCCTTATCAGATTATCCGTAGGGTAGGCCGGGTTGCCTACGAGTTGGACCTACCGTCTGATTTGGAAGCAGTGCATCCAGTCTTTCACGTGTCAATGTTTCGCAAATGTATAGGTCATCCTTCCAGAGTATTTACCGTAGATGAGGTCCAGGTAATAAAGGAGTTATCTTATGAGGAGCAGCCTATAGCCATACTTGATCGGCAGATTAAGAGGTTGCGAACTAAGGACGTAGCTTCCGTCAAAGTATTATGGCGAAACAACAATAGAGAAGAGATGACCTAGGAAGCCGAGGAGGAGATGAAGAATAAGTACCCTTACTTGTTCCCTACACCTACAGGTAACTTAAACTTCTCACTTGATTTTATTGATCGACCGATGAAACTACATATTATAACAATAAGAGAGATGTCACGACCCAGCCCCGTGGGCCACGACTGGTGCCCTATTTGGACACCCAAACAGACTTACGTACCAGATCGACATATCAAAGATTTATTCAAACTTAACATGCGCTATTTTAAACAGATACTGAAAACAAATATCATCTTAAGCGGTCGCCCGTACAGAAACATCATATCAAATCCGGTAGGCTGGCGAAATACACATCGCCCAGATAGACACACATATATAAACATATGGGCCGTTTTGGCCATAATAGCAAACGGGACCGCATTAAGACGTAGATCATAAACATAAACGAACAAACAAGACCCATGACCCACACATATGTCTACAGGCCTCTACAAACCATAACAGAAACATATGACGGGATAGGGCCCCGTCGTACCCAGATAGTCATATATACAGAACATGTATAACAGAAGGTATGTACCAAAAATATGAGCTCCGGATCAAAAAGGAGTACTCCAGACAACAGGATAAGTATCCTACACTGGCGGGTCACCTGATCGAACGTCTGTACCTGCGGGCATGAAACGCAGCCCCCGAAGAAAGGGGGTCAGTACGAAATATGTACTGAGTATGTAAAGCATGAAATACAGAAACCCGAATCATAACTGAAGTGAGGAGTACAGAAAATGGATACAGAATTAGTATATCAAAACCTGTGCTTAAAATATATGTATATAATGCAAATAAAAATCATGCATAGGGTTCAGGAACGTGGTCGCCACTCCGACGCTGGCGCCACAACACATCATACTCTAGAAGGTTTCATATCTCCGTACAATCCCCGAACATATCGTATCATCATAACATATCACAACACCAAAACATATCATATGCCATATCACATCATAACGTCGTATATAAGCGGTACCCGGCCTTATGGCGAGGTCTCGGGAACCGTAACACATCATACTGCCGAATATAACATAGTGCGCACGATCACAAAACCGGCCCGGGATCCGGCGAACGATATCATAGTAGTATGCACGAGAGGAGTAGTGAGGAAACCATATGCATATAAATACATAAACAAATTTCAAAACTCAATGGACAAATATATATTTACGACATCCGAAGGCTCAGAAATCAGTTTCGGGTCAATCGGAGTTAGTATGTGAAAGTTACAAACTTTTGAAGTACAGAACTTTCTAAAGCATTTCAGAAGCTCTTTTGGAACTTTCAAGTAGCAATCATATTAGGAAACTTCCAACTATCGCTAAAGAGCAAATCAAATGAGGTCTTAGAATCATATGTACACATCAAAATACATGTAGCCAAACTTTAGCCATATCAAATATTTTTCGGACATCATTCGGAAGTATACCAACTAGAATCTTTCAAACATCACAAATGCGTAGCAAACCATATGGAACAGCTTATGGAGATCAAAGACGGCGGCCATCCTAGTGGCTCTAAGAATAGAGTTTTCTTTAGAAGCATACACATATGTCATTCGTTCATTTCATAAAGGTCATGCCAAAAGAAAGAAAGGTAGGCTTTACATACCTCGATCGCTCGCTAACCAATCCTCGAATCAAGTCTCGGGCTCTCCAATATCTACAATAATATTATCAATTACCAAATATTAGCTACAAGTACTTGGAAATTCAATTCTAACTAGTACTTGTCTACAGAAATTTCGGCAGCATCTCCCCTGTAAATTCAACATCCCCGAGAATTTAACCCGGCCAAATTCATCAACAACCACACCAACAATACCAACAACCAAACCAATAACATCAAAAACCAATTCAAAACGAATTCCAACACTAGTAACCTTCCTTTCTACATAGTTCATCATTATTCAATTCAACTACGTATTTTCAAGCCGATTCCAATGCTCACATAGTCATTACTAATTCAAGATCAACCAAATACAATTCAAAAGCATTTCATACAATTCCACCAAATATTCTACAATCCCACTATCACCATATTCCAGTCGAAATCTCAACAAATGCGACAAGGTTACGTCACATTCTCTTCTTCCAATTTCATCAACAACAACAACAATTCATATTTTAGCAATTCCATTTCCATAATTACATAAAACTATAATAAAATCACATAATTTCCTATAACAACTTACAACTAATTTTCATACCAATCTTGAACCATTATTCTTCTATTTACATCACAAGGCCACAACAACATAATTTAACATACTAAATAAATTTCATTCTTCTCCCTTCACCACACTCACACACGGCCACACACCCACACACCCACAACACACAAATTTCATACTTTACATTCATTTCCATATACTACAATATATATTTAATTCTTCCATGACAAAAAGGATAGAATCTTTACCTTTTTTTCAATTTTTCCACTTGCCAAAAAAAGTACTTTCTTGCCCCAAAAGTTATACCACGTTGAAGAGGGTCTTGAACTTAGTAGGAATACTAGAAAATTATGATTTTTGGATCAAAGGTTGATGGGCAAAAAAAATTTTTTCCTTGTCTTGGCCGAATGGCCCTTCTTGCTCTTGTCTCTCACTTTTTTTTTTTCTTGAAGCTTCTAAGGGGTGAATGGAAAACAATAAGGCCCCTTTGCTATTTATTTATCCTAAGTTTAATGGGCACATGGGCTTGGCCCATATTTTTCCTCCATGGCCGGCCACACTTGTGGATTGGGACTTTTGTTTCTCTTTTTTTTTTTCCATTTCTTTTGAGCCCAATTAGTTATGGGTCTTATTTTGTAATTTTCGAAACTAATTTCCAAAATTCTCCATTTTTTCCTTGACCTTCCTCCATATTTCCACATCAACATTTTTCATGAACAACACATATATATTAAATAAAAATCAAATTATGGCCTTATTTCTTACAAGTCAAAATTATTTCGAATTTTCCGAAAATGCAAAATAAGGGATATAACAAGAGACTTCCCCAAAATCCTTATAAGACCTTACGGGACCAATTCAACATTCGAGGACGAATATTCTAAAGGGGGGAAGGATGTTATATCCCGTATTTTTATACGTCGAGTTATTCGCAAGAGAATTGACTCAAGTTAAAGACGGGATCATTTTCGGATTCGAAATAGGAATTTTTAATTTTCAATTTTAATTAGAACCTAAATTGTTTACAAATTTTATTTTAGTGTAAAAAAAATAATAATAAAAAATAAAATATATATGTTATTATTGGAGATTAGGGATTAATTAATTGTGATTAGATTATTAAGTAAGAATTAGTGATTAATTAAATTAATTAAGCTTAATTATTGAAAGTGGGCCCCACCCGAAAATTTAAAAAAAAAAAGAAGAATGACAAATCAAAATAATTGGTGAGTCATTAAAAGGGGGGGGGGGTGACGTGTCCAACTAAGAGACATCATACATATAGTTGAAGACCAACTTGATGAATTTACTTTCACTTTGCAAACAAAAAAAAGACTTAGAAAAAAAAAAGAAAGAAAGAAAGGACATTGCCATGGCTGCCAACCTCTCGGCCAGCCATGGTTGATGAGGAAAAAAATAATTTTTCATGTTTTGATCAAGTCTCAAGTTGAATTACAAGTTCAAGGAGGTGATAGCAACATTGGATTTTAAGTTGGAGAAGAAAAAATTGAAAAATTGGAGCAATTGAGCGTAGAAATTCCTCCGAG
Source organism: Lycium barbarum (assembly GCF_019175385.1). Taxonomy (NCBI): domain Eukaryota; kingdom Viridiplantae; phylum Streptophyta; class Magnoliopsida; order Solanales; family Solanaceae; genus Lycium; species Lycium barbarum. The sequence continues at coordinate 64,461,568 of NC_083337.1, forward strand.
AAAAATTTGGTAAGATTTTCTTATTTTATGGTGTAATTGAGTTAAGAGTGTTGTAATGGAATTATTAAAATTGGATTGGACGAAATTGGAAGGAAGAAAATGTATAAAATTGGTGTTATAGGAAATCGTGGGTTGAAATGGATTTAGAAAAGTTGTTGGGTTGTTAGAATTGTTATGGACTGAATTGTGAGAATTTTATTTGTATATATCTGTTGTTGGTATTTCTGTGTTAACAGGAAAATAATTGGAAATTCGGGTTAGGTGAATATATAGGGGAAATACTGTCCGATTTTCGTTAAGTCCTTAAATAATGAAAAACCCTTAACCAGAAAGTATAAGCCAAAGAATAAATTCTATAAGCGATGGGCTACGGATTTATGGACTAGAAAGTATAGTTACTAACAATAACGTTACTCTTATATTAAATAGGCTAAAAGAGCGACAAGGCGAATGGGTTTGCGAATAGTCGCTAACAGGTATGTAAAGCTGTCCCTTCTTTCTTTTGGCATGTCTTAGATCTAAGTGATGAATGATATGGACTTTGGGGTAATTCTATTCATAAGTTTTGAGTGTGATTTATGATTTTTATTCACTTCTTGATGTTAGAACTCTCAAGTGATTGAGCCTCCCTCTTCTGTTTTCTGTACGTTGGATAATAGTCGATATATATCAGTTCCTATTCTTAGGAACTCTGTGATAACTAATGTCCGGACTTCTATGAGATGTTTCATACTATATGGACATATGACTATGACTCCTAAAGCTCTTCGGTATACTTTATTATGACATTCGAGGGATGTTCGATAGGTTTCCGAGTGACATTCGAAAGGTATATAATATGACTATTGTCTAAATTTTCAAATGATAGTTCGTGTTGATTATTCCATTGATTCTTTGAAAATGTTTTAATTTGCATATGGTTGCTCACCACTCCACTCGTGCAGGTCTCAATATGTCTTTCACTGAATCCCGGGCCAGGATATGTTATCGTGCACAGTTCCACTGCATTGTTCATTGGGTCCCTTACTAAAGGGCCGGAATATGATATATATATATATATATATATATATATATATATATATATATATATATATATGGAGTTATGCTGTGTTATGGTGTTATGCTGTGTTTATGGAGTTATGCTGTGTTATGGGGCTATGCTGTGTTTATGGAGTTATGCTGTGTTATGGGGCTATGCTGTGTTTATGGAGTTATGATGTGTTATGGGGTTATGCTGTGTTTATGGTGTTATGTTGTGTTTATGGAGTTATGTTGTGCTTATGGTGTTATGCTGTGTTATGGCGCCAAAGATGGGGTGGCGACCATGTTTACCGGGTCCGATAATGGGCCTGATATGATATATGATCTGACATGCATGATTTATGTTTCAAAGGGCAAGTGCTTGGTATTCTGGACATTGTACTTGTATTATGTACACCTTATTTCAGTTATGATCCTTTTTACTGTATTTCATGCTTTATATACTCAGTACATATTCCGTACTGACCTCCTTTCTTCGGGGGCTGCGTTTCATGCCCGCAGGTGCAGATACTCGCTTTGGTGATCCGCCAGCTTAGGATTCCCTTTCTGCTGTCTTGGAGAGCTCCGTTGTTCCGAAGCCTAGATTTTGGTACAGACCTTCTGATGTATATATAGATGTATGTTTGTCTAGGGGTACGACAGGGCCCTGTCCCGTCATATTGCACTGTTGAAACTCTTAGAGGTCTGTAGACATGTATGTGGGTTGTATCCAGATTTGATGAGTCGTGTCTATATGGTTACTGTGGATGTTCTTTCGTTATAGCAGCCTTGCCGGCTTGCATATATAATCGTTTTGTAGTGGCAGCCTTGTAGGCTTGCGTAATATAATGATATATACAGTGGCAGCCTCGTCGGCTTGCGTATGTTATTACGATGTTATTGCTTGAGGACCTATAGTATCAGTCCGATAATGTTTGGCAGGTACATATTTCATGCTTTATATACTCAGTACATATTCCGTACTGACCCCCTTTCTTTGGGGGCTGCGTTTCATGCCCGCAGGTGCAGATACTGGCTTTGGTGATCCGCCATCTTAGGATTCCCTTTCTGCTGTCTTGGAGAGCTCCGTTGTTCCGGAGCCTAGATTTTGGTACAGACCTTCTGATGTATATATATGTATGTTTGTCTAGGGGTACGACAGGGCCCTGTCTCGTCATATTGCACTGTTGAAACTCTTAGAGGTCTGTAGACATGTATGTGGGTTGTATCCAGATTTGATCAGTCGTGTCTATATGGTTACTGTGGATGTTCTTTCGTTATAGCAGCCTTGCCGGCTTGCATATATAATCGTTTTGTAGTGGCAGCCTTGTCGGCTTGCGTAATATAATGATATATACAGTGGCAGCCTCGTCGGCTTGCGTATGTTATTACGATGTTATTGATTGAGGACCTATAGTATCATTCCGATAATGTTTGGCAGGTACATATGGGTGTCCAGCTGGAGCGCTAGTCATGGCCCATGGGGCTGGGTCGTGACAGATGTAGATCATTTTGGATATTCCCGCGTATAGTGGCAACCTTGTCAACTTGCATATTTTTTTTTATGTATGGTTAACTGTGATTCCTCAGGAGGCAGGTTCATTCTGATAAATGGCATTATGAGTCTACATCATGCTTTTATAGATTTCCATATTGTTCGTAGTATCAGCCTGACTATATCTAACAGGTTCGTATACGAGTGTCCAAATCGGGCACTAGTCATGGCCTATCGGTTTGGGTCATGACATTAGATTTGATTCGGACGGCTCTTTGTGAAATTTGAGATTAAAGCGAAAAAGAGTTAACTCAAAGCTGACGTTTGGGTAAACGGACCTTTTTCGGGGATCCGTCGATTCTGAGAAATCCGGATTATCTTTTAGAACTTGTGTGTATATTTGGTTAGGTTCCCAATGCACTAGGATGCATTTTAGGATTTGGGTTGGGAAGTTGGAATTGAGGTGTCAGGGGTTGACTCGGTCAAGAGACCTGAGGCCACGAGTGCATTCGTAGAGTGTTTTATGTGTGTCTGTGTATGTGGTTTGCGAGCAGATGTCCTCGGGAGTTAGTTGGGATTTCAATTGAGATTGAGATAATTTTTGGGGATTTCTAGTACTAGTGTCCGCCATGACGGCACCAGTACAGTCCGAACGGCACCGCCATAGCGGTGGGATGGCTGCTGGGGCGACCAAGCTCTTTTATGGCTTGACCGTCCCGACGGTCTTAGTGGACGTCTGGGCAGTGCCATCGTAGCTGTCCCGATGCCGCTGTATCGGTTTCGGGCCTATTATATTCATTAAGTGTCTATTAAAAGCCCTTGGTCTGTCATTTATTACTATTCCAAAAATTGAGCTTTGGGGAGAAACTCTAGAGGATTCTTGCAGAAGTTTCTTGGTGGTAAGTCCTTCTAATCAACTTGCTAATTTATTATTCCTAATCGTCTTAGAATTGCTTCCCTTGTTAGTTCATTAAGTGATGAAGATTAAATTGGCTTTAATGAATGTTCTATCGAGGCTTCTAAATGACGAAATTGATTGGGTTTAGGCTAGATTGTGATGTATTTAAGGTTGTTATTCATATATCTTCCATTATTAGTGTTGGATTCTTGAATTTAAGAGTTAAGGTTTATACCCAAAATTGGGAGTTTTGCTTGAATTTTGAAATTTGATGAATCCTTGAGTTAATTTAGCAATTGGTTGTTGGGCTTTAATCACCTAGTGCTTAATTGGGTAATTTATCCCCGAATTTCGTATCTTGACCTTGTGGGCCCTATTTCCCTAAATTCTAGGGTTTGTTTTTGACTTGATTTGAATGATAGCAATATAGGTATCGATCTTCATGATTTCTAACCCAGATTTTGAATATGCCTAAACTTTCTTAATCTTGAGGCTCAGCGGAAAGGGAAGGCTAAGGAGTGATTGTTGGTGTTATTACTTGTTACACCTTGGAAAATTCTCTATTGATGCACATTTAATAGACTAACGAAGGGCACGAAGTATGCGATGTTTAAATAAGTAAGAAATAACATTTGATGAACCTAATTGTGATTTCAATGACACTCGAGGTAAGAGAAGAAAATTTGCCAAGGAAGGCAAGGTATACGTTAAGTATCGGAACAGATTTACGAGTAACAAGTTAATGATGCCTTAATGATGTTTTGGAGAAGAGGTATAACGTCCCTTAGATTGTTAATGAGGTGTTAAACAAGTGTTAAGAAAGTTCTATAAGGATTGGAGATCCAACGAGTCGACGAGAACGAGTTCGTGAAGTCAAAGCGAGACAGATTATGAGATATTAATAAGGGGACCAAGTTCATTTCATTTCATCTTCACTCCCCTTCTCTCAAGAACTCTCTAGAATATTTCTCCACACCTCTCCCAGAAGAATTAAAGAGAAATTAATGATCAACTTCATCAAACCAAGAGAATCAAGTGTAAGAAACTCATTAAGGTTCATCCAAGACAAGAAATCCAAGTGGAAGTCGAACTAGGGTTTTGCACAAGTGAAGTGTTTCCACCCAAAGTCCATTCCTACACCATGTAAGGTAAGTTTTATGGTCTTTCCATGTTGTTTAAAGTATTGAGGGGTCGAAAGACTCGGATTGTAGAAGGAGATTGGAAATGGGTCATGAATGTGAGAATAGTGATATTCTAAGTAGTAGCTTAGATTGAGTCATGATTCTTGATATGTTGTGACTATGATTATATTATAAATGCCATTAAAAACATGGGTTAGACATTGTATATGAGTGAATGTAATAGTGTGTCCTGACCATGAATATGGATGATTTGAAGTGGATTGAGAAATATGTATAATGTAAGTGAATGAAGACTATTACTATGATATTGTGAATGTTATTATAGATGTTTGGGAGTTGATATATGATATGGTGGAAGTTGTATAAATAAAAGAGATGCTGCCCAATTTTCTCTAGCTTTAGTCAAGTATGCTAAGCTATCGATTGTCTAATGTTAGTATAAACTCTAGTGAAGGTAGAAATGTGAGCATTGAAAGAGAACGTTCAAGCGATAGAATAGTTGAACGAAAAGGTATGTAAGGCTGACCCTTCTTTCAATAAGTCATGGTTCCTTTGCCATATATCTATTCTTTCATGAGCCTATGATGACCTCCAAATGATTCTATCTTTAAAAACTACTAAAGCTCAAGGTTCTCGTTATGTTTATGATTCTACTAAATTCCTTATACGATGAGTGATCCTCTAAGGATAGATGTAATAAAACGACAATAGTAATGATGTCAAAGATGCTTATTAGCTCCTATGTATATGTGTCTATGGATGACTATTGTGTAACACCGAGCTTATAGGGCCGGGTATTATCTGTATCGCGTGCGCATCACTGCAGTTGGGTATGGATAACCCTGAGCCTTGGTAGGGCCAGGTATGTATAATCATCGTGCCTCGCCATGACCGGGTATGCGAAACACCGATCCTTCATTGTCGGGTATGCTATAAAATATGAATATGAAAAATAAACACGGATACGGATAAGGATGTATGTGCACAATCACGTATTAGAAATGGAAAGTCCTTATGAAAAGCAAGTAAGTGTTTATGACGATGGTTCTCTTACCTCCCATCTTATACTATTTCTTATGTTGTCTATTATGCTTCTGTAATGATGTTGATTACGCTTTACATACTTAGTACATTCTTCGTACTGACGTCCTTTGGTTTGTGGACCCTGCGTCATGCCCGCAGGTGGCCAGGGAGACAGGCTTGATCCATAGCTTTATTCCTCAGTTGGGTATGGATAACCCTGAGCCTTGGTAGGGCCAGGTATGTATAATCACCGTGCCTCGCCATGGCCGGGGATGCGAAACACCGATCCTTCATTGTCGGGTATGCTATAAAATATGAATATGTATATGAATATGAAAAATAAATACGGATACGGATAAGGATGTATGTGCACAATCACGTATTAGAAATGGAAAGTCCCTATGAAAAGCAAATAAGTGTTTATGACGATGGTTCTCTTACCTCCCATCTTATACAATTTTTTATGTTGTCTATTATGCTTCTGTAATGATATTGATTACGCTTTACATACTCAGTACATTCTTCGTACTGACGTCCTTTTGTTTGTGGACCCTGCATCATCCCGCAGGTGGCCAGGGAAACAGGCTTGATCCATAGCTTTATTACTCAGGGACTACGTAGCGGAGCTCCATTTCATTCGGAGCTACAACTTTTGGTATCTATTCTTTATTGTACATACTTATGGGCACGACGGGGTCCTGTCCCACCTATATGTTGTGATATACTCTCCTTGGAGGCTCGTAGACATGTGTCTATGGTTAGATGTATTTAGCCTTGTCGGTTTGTATTTTGTATATCATTTTGATGGCCTCGTCGGCTTATGTACATTGATATGGGCATAGTTGTTGATGGTGATATAAATGTATTGTTGCCCAATGACATTATTATGAATGATGGATAGAAAGTATGATTTAGCTATGTGCCTGACCTAGATGATAAATGCAAATGTATGATAAGAGGTGCCCGGGTGGGTTAGCACCAGGTACCCGTCACGGCCCTCCGGTTGGGTCATGACAAAAGTGGTATCAGAGCAGTTCTGTCCTAGGGTGTGTCTACGAGCCGTGTCTAGTAGAGTCTTGATTATGGGTGTGTTGCGCGCCACACTTATAAACAAGAGGCTGCGGGCATTTTAGGAATGAATGACCTTCTTTCTTCATAAGATCGTGCGATAGAGCCATAATATAAGGATTTCTCTTTTCCTTAACCGTGTATTATGTATTTCAGAAATGCCTATGAAGAGAAAGGCTACGGCTGCCCAAAAGTGCAAGACAGTGGCAGAAAAGCTGGCTGAAAGAGCACCGCCAATGGTTGTAGAGGAAAGTGAGTCCAAGAATGCAGCTCAATCTCAGTCCTCCCATTCAGTGCCTATTTCTAAGGATCATGAGGGAGCCTCAGTGTTATAGCCCGTATCTTGTACGCTTGGAAATTCCAAAGTCGTCGTGGAAAATTTAGGGTGAGACCATTTTCAAAAATTATTTTAATGTACGAGTTGTCACAAATATTATTTATGACTATTATTAGTATGGAAATATTGAGAGAGGTTAAGGGCAAAAAGAGAAATTCACAAAATGACCAATGGAAATAATGTGGAATGTTAAGGGAAAAAAGGTAATATTGAGGAAAGTCGAGGGGCGAAACGCGAATATCACCTAGGGTTCAAGAAAGTTCCAAAAGGGGACCATATTGGTCATGTGAAAAAAAAAAAAAAAGTGATGACAAAATAAGTCATCTTTTATTTTTGAGAAAATTCAAGGAAATGGAAGAAAACTCTAGAAAAATGTATTATGGGAAGTTAGACATTTCATGAAGAATTTGGGGGCCAAAAGTGAAGTTTTGGAAGTCTTGTTTCATGAAAAAAATGGTCATGTGGCCTTGAATGTGACATGTGGGCCATAGGCCACATGTATTAATTATAAATGTATACATAGGATGACAACTTAGTCATCTTCATCAAATGATCTCCTAGAAATTTCAAGAAACTAGAAGAAAAAAAAATTAAGAAAGGAGAAAAACGGCCAAGAGGGCTGGCCAAACCAGCCCTATTATATTGATCATGAAAAATATTGTTTCTTCAAGCTTTCATATCAATTGGAAGGTCCTCGTCAACGTGGAGTAGTTGTTAGAGCAAGAAAACCGCTCGTTGTTGCGTTTCATCAAGCTAGCCGAGAGGAAAGGTGGGAGAAGAAGGTCAGGTTTAACCTTCTCTTTTATGTGTTATGAATGGTTTATGTATGTTATTGAATGTATAAATGATGGGAATTCATGAAATATTGCATGCTCAAGTTGAGCCGTGTGAAGTGTTGTTTGGCCGTGTGTTGTGTGTAATGTGTAGGAATGATGAACTAAGTGTATTTAGCATGATTATGTGTTGTTGTAATGTGCAGAATATGAATGAAAATCACGGGATCTGTGTGTTGTGGTGTTGGCCGAGAATGGGCTGATTTGGTGTAGGCATGTGGGACTAATGTGATGTAGTATTTTGGTTGTCGTCGTTGTGAGTTCTATGATGTAAAATGAAGTTTTAATAATCCAAGTTAAGGTTATAATTTTGTGGGCTGAACTGGAAGGTAATGTAATCTCGATGTGGTTTCTTCAATTTATGAAAATGAAGTTGTAAACGTATGTATTGTTGACATAATGTACGAATGTGGAAGAAAGAATTGTGTTAGCAACGTTCTTGTCGAATTGGAGCAATTTTGGGTAAGTGTGTGTGTGTAATTTGGCTTGTTTGATCATTGAGCGGATTGTTGGGAACGTTCTTGAATCTTAATGGAATGATCTTGGATTGGTATTTGAACTTGTGAGCATTGATATGAACTTGATCGTATGTAGTTTATTTGGATAATAAATGAAATGTTGTCGAATGGTGTAGAAAGGCATTATTAATGTTAGAATACATTTTGAATCACTTATGGATATTGATAGTATTGTTGTTGGTTTGGCCGAGTTGAATTCTCGGGTTTGTTATTGTTGATTTGGGGCCGAGCCATATTCTCGGGGTTGGTATATTTACAGGGGAGGTGCTGCCGAAAATCCGGCAGAATATAAGTGAATGTGTTTGAAAGGTTAAGGCAAGTATATGATAATGAAACTAATGATTGGATGAACTCTTTTGAATGTAGACTAGCAAGTTTGGACGGATAAGCGTAGCTAGTAAGGGGCGGCACAGGTATGTGAGGCTTACCCTTTCTTTCTTTTGGCATGTCCTAGAGCCAAGTAAGGTATGATATGTATCTTGGGGTTATTCCATTCTGTGATTCCAAGTTAGTCTACGATCCTTATTCGCTCTCGATAAGTTTCCAAAAGAGTTCTGTAAGTATGATAGCATGTCGGATGATTCCATCGAGTCTTTAATAAACTTTGATACGTACATATGATTTCAAAAGTTCTATTTGATCTGATACATAACGATATCCGAAAGGTACGTGACATGATTATGGCTTTGATTTTCCAAAAATGACTTCTGAAACACTTGTTGAATGTTCTGTACTTCAAACGCTCCTAACTTTCTCATATTAAGTCAGATTGATCTGAAACTCATTTCTGGGCCTTCAGGGGTCGGTAAGTATACTTATTCATCGAGTCTTGATTTATGTGCATTTAGTTTCTCATTTTCTGCTCGTGCATAGGGTCTACTTCCTTCACCGAGTCCCGGGCCGGTTTATATCGTGCGCACGGTTTATATTCTGGAGTATGATGTGTGTGGCGCCTAAGGCCGGGAGGCGACCACGTTTCCCCGGGTCCCGCAAGGGGCCGGATACCGTTCTTGCATGCATGTTTGTCTTTGACATTCTTTACATCGTGCTTCTTTTCTGTACCTGCATTCTTTACTTCATTTTCTGTTTATGATTTTATCTATAGCACTCCATGCTTTACATACTCAGTACATATTCCGTACTGACCCCTCTTCTTCGGGAGCTGCGTTTCATGCCACGCAGATACACACAGATGATCAGAAGATTCTGCTAGGAGGTGTTTCAGCGGGATTGGCGAGCTCTACCTTTCTCCGGGGTGTCGCCGAGTCTGAGTATTCATATGTTGTGCTTTCTGATTTGTGTTAGAGACTTTGCAGATAGAGTCGTGGGTACGAGAGTCAGTTCGTAAGCAGCCTCATATGTCTACAGATTCTGTTTGGTGCGGTCTGAGATCTGTGTCCTAAGCGGCCCTGTTTGCTATGATGGCCTAAACGGCCTATATGTTCGTATATGTGTATATGTTCAGGCGATGTACATTCCGCCTGCTTACTGGATTTGATACGATATGTCTGATATGTTTGACACATGTGGCCGCTTAAGACAATGTTTGTTCACAGTTTCTGTTATAAGTCCTATTGTATGTTTCGTGTGATCAGATTCTGGAAATTTGGAAAGAGTATGTATGAAATCAGAGTCTGCGGGTTCGCTCAGCTCCGTATGCGGGGTCGAGTGCCCATCATACCCTAATAAGGTTAGGGTGTGACGAAGTGGTATCAGAGCGAGGTCTGTCCGTGAGGTTGTATGCAAAGTCGTGTCCAGTAGAGTCCTGTTTATGGTGTGAAGCCGAACACATTTATAAACAGGAGGCTACAGGGCATTTAGGGATTGTCGACCTTCCTTCTGTCCTAGATCGTGCGATAGAGCCAAGCCGTAGGAAATGAAATTTGTCATGTAAGCCTTACATACGACGGAGAAAGGTAAGTGGTGACATGGAAAGTCACAGGGGTGAGTATTGACATATTTGACCTGTTACCCGAAATTGGCAGTTCCGGATGGCCAGAATGTGATATAGCCGTATGTTCTGTAAGGCGTTATTGATATTTGCTGTGTACAAGGAGATGATATGAGAGGAACAAGGTCTGATGGAGGATTCAGAAAGCTGACCGTTAATTCTGCTGCCGATTATTATGTAAAAGCGGTAAGTAGGAAATTCGAACGGACTGATATCAGGGCATCTATAAAATAATGGCAACGAAGGTGTATCTGTTATCATCAGGGGTCTGGGGACCTAGGATGAAAAGCAGTTACACACGAAAGTGAAAGGTGAGCACTGAGGGCCGAAAAGGGTAAAATGGTAATTGTGGAAGAAAAGACATGCCACGAGGGTGTCCCGGGATCTGTAAGACCTCGACTAGTCCCGAATCATGTGGTAAAGGACATGCGAGGAAGTGGATGCGAAAATATTAGCATTAAGGCATCGGATTCCACTAAAGTTTCGAGGTTAAGCGTGCTCAGGTGGGAGCAATTGCAGGATGGGTGACCCCCCTGGGAAGTAATTGGGAAAATTTTGCAAAATTGGAATTTAAAGGGGCAAATGAGAAATTAGAGTGGCCTAAGGGAAACTAGGAGTGTACGAGATGATTGGAGATTATAAAGAGTTACTTAGCACGCGATAGGCGAGACTAAAGAAGGGACAGAAAGCACGCTACAGCTTTGGAATTAGGATAGGCTTGAATAAAGTTTGGAAGTATTTTGTGGGTTAGTTGATAATACATGTATATGTGAATGCATACGTTATCACATATGCAATGGTATCAGTGGACACGTGCGTCCCCAACAACCTATGCTACGGTAAAGGAGGCCTTAATCGAGTAAAGGATACCGAAACCTGAGCGGTAGTAAGAAAACAAATGATGCAAGCACCATAAGATAAGCCGCTATCTTCGCTACAGGTTAAGGATAGGAAAGTCTTAATACTATGATATTAAAAGAAGAAAAAGAGTGAGCAGATAGGAAACAGAGAGATCGGAGTATCGGAAGGAGGTTCGAGAACCAATGTGGATAAGTGAGGATAAAGGAATAGTGAATAAGGATAGGGGGATATGAAGTAAGAAAAAGAATGCTTGGGTCTGTAATAATGTTAAGATGAGAGATTTATAAAAGAATAAGTATGTAGTTATGATGATGTATGAACAAGGATAAGGAGGGTAAGGATTTTTTACCGAGGACAAGAATAGCGGAACGCTGAAGAAATATGGATGTACAGTTACATCACAAACGCGCAGTTAAGGAAGAATCACGGGTAGGTGGGCTAAGCAAGTAAAAGGACAAGTGGTGGATGGAAGAGTATGGAAAACGTGGACGAAATGGCGACATAGACAGAAAGCAAAGGAAGAATTTGGAATAAGAAGTTCTCGATATGTAGGCATAAAGTTGAAGGGAAGGTAAGGGATAATGTATAAATGAAGATTTCATAAGAGGACTGTTGGCATATGAGGAACCCCTTAAAGGGGGGGAGGCCATATCATCTTAGGACAACAAGGGGTCGAAATATTTTCAAGTACTAGAAAAAGAAACTTATGACCTGGAATGAGGACTCGTATAAGGATTCAGGGGTTTGTTAATGAGGAAAGTGGGATAAAAGATATGGAATGGGTATGGAGAAAAGGGCAACTATAAAGGAACCCCCTCCCGAAGTGCTACAAGACCCTATAAGGTCAGTTGAACATTCGAGGACGAATGTTCTAAAGGGGGGGAGGATGTTATAGCCCGTATCTTGTACGCTTGGAAATTCCAAAGTCGTCGTGGAAAATTTAGGGCGAGACCATTTTCAAAAATTATTTTAATGTACGAGTTGTCACAAATATTAATTATGACTATTATTAGTATGGAAATATTGAGAGAGGTTCAGGGCAAAAGGAGAAATTCACAAAATGACCAATGGAAATAATGTGGAATGTTAAGGGAAAAATGGTAATATTGAGGAAAGTCGAGGGGCGAAACGCGAATTTCACCTAGGGTTCAAGAAAGTTCCAAAAGGGGACCATATTGGTCATGTGAAAAAAAAAAAAAAGAAGTGATGACAAAATAAGTCATCTTTTATTTTTGAGAAAATTCAAGGAAATGGAAGAAAACTCTAGAAAAATGTATTATGGGAAGTTAGACATTTCATGAAGAATTTGGGGGCCAAAAGTGAAGTTTTGGAAGTCTTGTTTCATGAAAAAAATGGTCATGTGGCCTTGAAAGTGACATGTGGGCCATAGGCCACATGTATTAATTATAAATGTATACATAAGATGACAACTTAGTCATCTTCATCAATTGATCTCCTAGAAATTTCAAGAAACTAGAAGAAAAAAAAATTAAGAAAGGAGAAAAACGGCCAAGAGGGCTGGCCAAACCAGCCCTATTATATTGATCATGAAAAAAATTGTTTCTTCAAGCTTTCATATCAATTGGAAGGTCCTCGTCAATGTGGAGTAGTTGTTAGAGCAAGAAAACCGCTCGTTGTTGCGTTTCATCAAGCTAGCCGAGAGGAAAGGTTGGAGAAGAAGGTGAGGTTTAACCTTCTCTTTTGTGTGTTATGAATGGTTTATGTATGTTATTGAATGTATAAATGATGGGAATTCATGAAATATTGCATGCTCAAGTTGAGCCGTGTGAAGTGTTGTTTGGCCGTGTGTTGTGTGTAATGTGTAGGAATGATGAACTAAGTGTATTTAGCATGATTATGTGTTGTTGTAATGTGCAGAATATGAATGAAAATCACGGGATGTGTGTGTTGTGGTGTTGGCCGAGAATGGGCTGATTTGGTGTAGGCATGTGGGACTAATGTGATGTAGTATTTTGGTTGTCGTCGTTATGAGTTCTATGATGTAAAATGAAGTTTTAATAATCCAAGTTAAGGTTATAATTTTGTGGGCTGAACTGGATGGTAATGTAATCTCGATGTGGTTTCTTGAATTTATGAAAATGAAGTTGTAAACGTATGTATTGTTGACATAATGTACGAATGTGGAAGAAAGAGTTGTGTTAGCAACGTTCTTGTCGAATTGGAGCAATTTTGGGTAAGTGTGTGTGTGTAATTTGTCTTGTTTGATCATTGAGCGGATTGTTGGGAACGTTCTTGAATCTTAATAGAATGATCTTGGATTGGTATTTGAACTTGTGAGCATTGATATGAACTTGATCGTATGTAGTTTATTTGGATAATAAATGAAATGTTGTCGAATGGTGTAGAAAGGCATTATTAATGTTAGAATACATTTTGAATCACTTATGGATATTGATAGTATTGTTGTTGGTTTGGCCGAGTTGAATTCTCGGGTTAGTTGTTGTTGATTTGGGGCCGAGCCATATTCTCGGGGTTGGTATATTTACAGGGGAGGTGCTGCCGAAAATCCGGCAGAATATAAGTGAATGTGTTTGAAAGGTTAAGGCAAGTATATGATAATGAAACTAATGATTGGATGAACTCTTTTGAATGTAGACTAGCAAGTTTGGACGGATAAGCGTAGCTAGTAAGGGGCGGCACAGGTATGTGAGGCTTACCCTTTCTTTCTTTTGGCATGTCCTAGAGCCAAGTAAGGTATGATATGTATCTTGGGGTTATTCCATTCTGTGATTCCAAGTTTTTCTATGATCCTTATTCGCTCTCGATAAGTTTCCAAAAGAGTTCTGTAAGTATGATAGCATGTCGGATGATTCCATCGAGTCTTTAATATACTTTGATACGTACATATGATTTCAAAAGTTCTATTTGATCTGATCCATAACGATATCCGAAAGGTACGTGACATGATTATGGCTTTGATTTTCCAAAAATGACTTCTGAAACACTTGTAGAATGTTCTGTACTTCAAACGCTCCTAACTTTCTCATATTAAGTCGGATTGATCTGAAACTCATTTCTGGGCCTTCAGGGGTCGGTAAGTATACTTATTCATCGAGTCTTGATTTATGTGCATTTAGTTTCTCATTTTCTGCTCGTGCATAGGGTCTACTTCCTTCACCGAGTCCCGGGCCGGTTTATATCGTGCGCACGGTTCCCGAGTTCCTCGCTTGAGGGTTGGGCGCCGTATATGAATTCCGAAGTATGATGTGTTACGAAGTATGATGTGTTTGGTTCGCTGAACCGCCTATATGCATATGTACATTCTGATATTATGATATGTGTCGGAGACAGGAGCAAATTTTCTGGAGTATGATGTGTGTGGCGCCTAAGGCCGGGAGGCGACCACGTTTCCCCGGGTCCTGCAAGGGGCCGGATACCGTTCTTGCATGCATGTTTGTCTTTGACATTCTTTACATCGTGCTTCTTTTCTGTACCTGCATTCTGTACTTTATTTTTTGTTTATGATTTTATCTATAGCACTCCATTCTTTACATACTCAGTACATATTTCATACTGACCCCTCTTCTTCGGGAGCTGCGTTTCATGCCACACAGGTACACACAGATGATCAGAAGATTCTGCTAGGAGGTGTTTCAGCGGGATTGGCGAGCTCGACCTTTCTCCGGGGTGTCGCCGAGTCTGATTATTCATATGTTGTGCTTTCTGATTTGTGTTAGAGACTTTGCAGACAGAGTCGTGGGTACGAGAGTCAGTTCGTAAGCAGCCTCGTATGTCTACAGATTCTGTTTGGTCCGGTCTGAGATTTGTGTCCTAAGCGGTCCTGTTTGCTATGATGGCCTATACGGCCTATATGTTCGTATATGTGTATATGTTCAGGCGATGTACATTCCACCTGCTTACTGGATTTGATACGATATGTCTGATATGTTTGACACACGTGGCCGCTTAAGACAATGTCTGTTCACAGTTTCTGTTATAAGTCCTATTGTATGTTTCGTGTGATCAGATTTTGGATGTTTGGAAAGAGTATGTATGAAATCAGAGTCTGCGGGTTCGCTCAGCTCCGTATGCGGGGTCGAGTGCCCATCATACCCTAATAAGGTTAGGGTGTGACACTCAGCCCCAGCTCCAGCACCTCCAGCTCCTCCACCGAATGCTTCAGGCCAAGATGTAAAAGAGGCCATTCAATTGCTTACTCAATTGGTTGCCACCAAACTCAGCGGCAAGGTACAAGGCAAGGAGATAGGGCTGTTAATGCAAAGGCCTGTGATTTTATTAGCTTGAACCCTCCGAAATTCTTCGGATCAAAGACGAATTAGGACCCTCAGAATTTTATTGATGGAATGTTGAGGACACTTCAGTTGATACATGCTTCGGACATCGAATCGGTGGAGTTAGCATCCTATAGATTGAGGAATGTTGCGGTTCATTGGTACACGGTTTGGATGGCTTCACGGGGAGCCAACGCGCCTCCCCCGATATGGTAGGAATTCGTAGATGCCTTCCTCCGACATTACCTGCCTCCAGAGGTTCGGCGAGCTAGAGCCGATAAGTTCTTGAATTTGAGGCAAGGAAGTATGAGTGCTTTAGAGTATAGTCTCCGCTTCAATTCTTTGGCTAGGTATGCTTCGGCCATGGTAGCGGATATGGGTGACCGAGTACACCGATTTGTGAGAGGCTTAGGGTCACATTTGATGGATTGATGCTTAACTGCATCCCTTCAGGACAACATGGATATTTCATGCATTCAAGCCCATGCTCAAAATTTAGAAGAAAGCCAACAACAACAAAAAAGTGAGCGTGAGCATGATAGAGGGTATAACAAGAGGGATAGATCTTCGGGTCCGATGAGTTAGTTTAGAGGCGGGCACAGACAACAGTTTTCTAGGCATTCAGGTCATTCTATGACTAGTGCGCCACGGTTTACAGGCCAGAGATTTGATAGATCTACTCATTCCGGGCCGAGTCAGAGTTTTTTTGGGATCTCAGTTCAGAGGTGATTCGGGTCTGGCGAGGCCACCCATACCATGATGTTCCCAGTGTGGGAAGTTACATTAGGGTTAGTGCCGATCGGGTTCAGAGGTTTGCTATTCATGTGGTCGGCCCGGCCATATTATGCATGATTGCCCCTCAGTTGGTGGTAGAGGTAGGACTCAGCCTTCAGGGTCGGTAGCCAGATCTTCATCATCTATACTTCCTATGGGGCCAGATTCACATGCGCCAGTCGGCCATGGTAGAGGCAGAGGGAGAGTCCCCAGTTCTAGCAGTCCTCAGCACCGTATTTATGCTTTGGCTGAACGCCAAGTTCATGAGTCTTCTCCTGATGTTGTCACAGGTATATTATCGGTATTTTCTCATGATGTATATGCTTTGATAGATCCAGGCTCCACATTGTCATATGTTACTCCATATATTGTGGGTGAGGTTGGAGTCAAACCGGAGTCGATCAGACCTTTTGAGGTGTCTACACCCGTTGGTGAATCGGTAATAGCTAGCCGAGTATATAGAAATTGTGTAGTTGTGATTTGTGACCATCATACTATGGTTGACTTATATGAGTTAAAAATGGTGGATTTTGATGCTATTATGGGCATGGATTGGTTGACTTCTTGCTATGCCAATGTTGATTGTAGAATGAAAATGGTTCGCTTCCAGTTTCTGGGAGAACCAGTTTTAGAGTGGAAGGGAAATACTGCGTCACCAAAAGGTAGGTTTATTTCCTATCTAAAGGCGAGGAAAATGATCACAAAAGGTTGCATTTATCGTCTAGTTCGGGTTCAAGATGTAGAAGCCGAATCGCTAACTCTTCAGTCAGTTCCCGTGGTAAATGAGTTTCCGGATGTATTCCCGGAAGAGCTTTCAGGCCTTCCTCCGGAAAGAGAGATTGATTTTGCTATTGATTTGTTTCCAGACACCAATCCTATATCCATTCCTCCTTATAGAATAGCTCCCGCAGAGTTGAAAGAGTTGAAGGAGCAATTGAAGGACTTGCTTGAGAAAAGCTTTATTAGGCCTAGTTCTTCCCCGTGGGGGGCACCCGTGTTGTTTGTTCGAAAGAAAGATGGCTCCTTGCGAATGTGCATTGACTATCGGCAACTAAATAAGGTGAAGATTAAGAATAAATATCCTCTCCCGAGGATTGATGCCTTATTTGACCAATTACAAAGCGCCAAATGGTTTTCAAAGATAGATTTGAGATCCGAGTATCATCAAGTGAGAGTTAGGGAGAAGGATATCCCTAAGACAGCTTTCAGAACAAGATCTGTCCATTTTGAGTTCCGGGTAATGTCATTTGGGCTAACTAATGCACCGGCAGTATTTATGGATTTGATGAACAATGTGTTCAGGCCCTTCCTAGATTTATTTGTGATTATATTCATCGACGATATCTTGGTGTATTCTAGGTCCGAGGCAGAACATGTGAATCACTTGCGTATTATCCATAGAGTTCTTCAAACTCGAAAGTTATTTGCCAAATTTTCCAAGTGTGAGTTTTTGTTGAACTCAGTGACATTTTTGGGGCACATTGTTTCAATCGATGGTATTCGGGTAGATAGCCAAAAGATTGAGGCCGTGAAGACTTTGCCAAGGCCCACGACTCCTACGGAGGTTCGTAGTTTTCTAGGCTTAGCAGGTTATTACAGGAGATTCATAGAAGGCTTTTCTTCTATTTCTGCACCACTCACAAAGTTGACCCAGAAATCAGCAAAGTTTCAGTGGACAGATGCTTGTGAACGTAGTTTCCAAGAGCTAAAGTATAGATTAACTTCTACCCCAGTCCTGACACTTCTAGAGGGATTGGAAGGTTATGTTGTTCATTGCGATGCTTCAGCCGTTGGGCTAGGATGTGTGTTGATGCAACATGGTAAGGTGATTGTGTATGCTTCAAGGCAAGTACGGAAACATGAGAAAAATTATCCAACCCATGACCTTGAATTGGCTGCAGTGATTCATGCATTAAAGATGTGGAGACATTATTTGTACGGTGTCCATGTGGATATTTATACAAATCATAAGAGCCTTCAGTATATCTTCAAGCAGAAAGAGTTGAATTTACGGCAACGACGATGGTTGGAATTGCTAAAAGATTATGATGTTGATATCCTATATCACCCCGGAAAGGCAAATGTTGTGGCTGATGCTCTTAGCCGTAGATCTATGGGAAGTTTGTGTGATGTTCGGCCAGAGAAAAGAGAAATGACTCGTGAGCTCCAGCAGTTAGCTAGCCTAGGAGTTCGAGTAGTGGACTCAGGTAGCATGGGAGCTATCATTCAGAATTCAGCAGTCTCGTCGCTAGTAGTGGAAGTGAAGGAGCGACAATACGAAGATCCCATGCTAATTCATTACAGAGATACACTCCCTCAGAAGGAGAAGTCATTATTTGAGATCGCAGGAGACGGAGTTCTCCGATACCGAGGCAGATTATGTGTTCCTGATGTGGCAGGATTACGCCACAAATATTGAGAGAAGCCTATTGCTCCCGTTATTCTATCCACCCGGGAGCAATGAAAATGTATCATGGTCTTAAATCTATATATTGGTGGAATGAGATGAAGAAGGATATAGCGGAATTTGTAGCTCAATGTCCCAACTGTCAACAAGTGAAAATTGAGCACCAAAAGCTGGGCAGATTGTTGCAAGCTATAAAAATTCCATCTTGGAAGTGGGAAGTAATTAACATGGACTTCATTACAGGCTTACCCCATTCTCAACGTAAGTATGATTCTATATGGGTGATTGTGGATAGACTCGCGAAGTCAGCTCATTTCTTACCAGTCAGAACTACATATGTGGCAGAAGATTATGTGAAGCTTTATGTTAAAGAGATAGTGTGACTTCACGGTGTTCCAGTATCTATTATCTCTGATAGAGGAACTCAGTTTATAGCTAATTTTTGGAAATCCTTCCAAGAAGGTTTGGGGTCTCAGGTGAGTCTTAACACGGAAATTCACCCACAGACTGATGGAAAAGCTGAACGTACCATTCAGACTCTCGAGGATATGCTACGAGCATGTATGCTAGATTTTGGAGGTAATTAGCATGATCACTTACCACTTATTGAATTTGCTTATAACAATAGTTATCATTCTAGCATCCAAATGGCACCGTATGAGGCTTTATATGGGCGGAAGTGTAGATCCCCAATTAGGTGGTTTGAAGTAGGAGAGACTAAATTCATAGGGCAAAACTTGGTCCAGCAAGCCATAGAGAAAGTCAAGCTTATACGAAATCGATTATTGACAGCTCAAGTCGTCAAAATTCATATGCGAATAATTGTCGAAGGGACTTAGAGTTCCAAGTTAAAGATTGGGTATTCTTAAAAGTGTCACCAATGAAGGGTGCAATGAGATTTGGAAAAAAGGGGAAGCTTAGTCCCCGGTACATTGGGCCTTATGAGATTATACGCAAGGTAGGCGAAGTGGCTTACAAATTAGATCTACCTCCTGATTTGGAGTCAGTTCACCCAGTTTTTCATGTCTCGATGCTTCGTAAGTGTGTTGGAGATCCTACTAGGATCGTGCCAGTAAATGATGTTCAAGTGATAGAAAGGTTGACTTATGAAGAGGTACCCATTGCCATATTAGATAGGCAGGTACGGAGGCTTAGAAATAAAGAAGTGGCCTCAATTAAGGTTTTGTGGAGAAACAATAACCGAGACGAAATGACTTGGGAAGTGGAAGAAAATATGAATTCCAAGTACCCGAACTTATTTCAACCCCCGGAAGAGATCCAAGATGAGACATCAAGATCATGAGGCATGTATGTTTTCCTTATTATGCATTTGGGTCGTGTGTGGACAAACTCTATTGCTATTATGTTGTGGCCCTATGAGGCATTGTTATTATAGGCTGTTGTGACAAGATTGTAGTGTCATATTACCGGGGAAACTCTAGCGAAATTTTTATAGAATCCCGGAGAACTTAACATTCGAGGACGAATGTTCTTAAGGGGGGAAGAATGTTACACCTCCGAAAATTCTCTGTTTATACACAGTGAATAGACTAACAAAGGGCACGAAGTATGCGATGTTTCAATAAGTAAGAAATAGCATTTGATGAGCCTAATTGAGATTTCAAAAACATTCGATGTAAGAGAAGAAAGTTTGCCAAGGAAGGCAAGGTATACGTTAGGTATCGGAACAGATTTACGAGTACCAAGTTAATAATGACTTAATGATGTTTTGGAGAAGAGTTATAACGTCCCTTAGATTGTTAATGAGGTGTTAAACAAGTGTTAAGAAAGTTCTATAAGAATTGGAGATCCAACGAGTCGACGAGAACGAGTTCGGAAAAGCTGGGTATTATACGGCCCAACTTACTGGCCGTATAAAATATATTGGTTGTATGTTAGGCCGTATATTCAGCCCAAATTGGCAGCTTTCACTGGACCAAAAGTGCGGCCAAACATACGGTCCATATAAATTATATGGACCGTATGTTGGTCTGTGAAGTCAAAGCGAGACAGATTATGAGATATTAATAAGGGGTCCAAGTTCATTTCATTTCATTTCATCTTCACTCCCCTTCTCTCAAGAACTCTCTAGAATATTTCTCCACACTTCTCCCAGAACAATTAAAGAGAAATTAATGATCAACTTCATCAAACCAAGAGAATCAAGTGTAAGAAACTCATTAAGGTTCATCCAAGACAAGAAATCCTAGTGGAAGTGGGACTAGGATTTTTCTCAAGTGAAGTGTTTCAACCCAAAGTCCATTCCTACACCATGTAAGGTAAGTTTTATGGTCTTTCCATGTTGTTTAAAGTATTGAGGGGTCGAAAGACTCGGATTGTAGAAGGAGATAGGAAATGGGTCATGAATGTGAGAATAGTGATATTTTGAGTAGTAGCTTGGATTGAGTCATGATTCTTGATATGTTGTGATTATGATTATGTTATAAATGGCATTAAAAATATGGGATAGACATTGTATATGAGTGAATGTAATAGTGTGTCATGACCATGAATATGGATGATTTGAAGTGGATTGAGAAATATGGATAATGTAGGTAAATGAAGACTATTGCTATGATGTTGTGAATGTTATTATAGATGTTTGGGAGTTGATATATGATATGGGGGAAGTTGTATAAATAAAGGAGATGCTGCCCAATTTTCTCTAGCTTTAGTCAAGTATGCTAAGCTATCGATTGTCTAATGTTAGTATAAACTCTAATGAAGGTAGAAACGTGAGCATTGAAGGAGAACGTTCCAGTGATAGAATAGTTGAACGAAAAGGTATGTAAGGCTAACCCTTGTTTTAATAAAGCATGGATCCTTGGCCATATATCTATTCTTTCATGAGCCTATGATGTCCTCCAAATGATTCTATCTTTAAAAACTACTAAAGCTCATGGTTCTGTTTATGTTTATGATTCTACTAAATTCCTTATACGATAAGTGATCCTCTAAGGATAGTGTTACACCTCGGAAAGTTTTTCGTTGATGCACAGTGAGTAGACTAACGAAGAGCACGAAGTATACGTTATTTCTACAAGTGAGAGATGACAATTGATGCCCCTAATTAAGACTTCAAAGATGTTCGAGATAGTGGAAGAAAGTTTGCCAAGAGAAGGCAAGGCATACAATAGGTATCGAGAAGGAATTATGAGTAACAAGTTAACGAGGATTTAATAATGATTTGGAGAAGATTTATAACACCCCTTAGATTGTTAATGAGGGGATAAACAAGTGCTAAGAAGGTTCCATAAGGATTGGAGATCAAACGAGTCGACGAGAACGAACTTCGAGAAACTGGGCATTATACGGCCAAACATACTGGCTGTTACACCTTGGAAAAATTCCCCGTGTATGTACTGGGAACCAGCTAACAGAGGACATAGCATATGCAATGTTTTGACGAGTAAGAAAGAGTATTATATGACCCTCGACGAGATTTTAAAGGCATACAATGCAAGGAAAGAAAGTTGTTAAGGAAAGCGAATCATACGTTGTGTATCGGATAAGAATTTCGTGCAACAAGTCCATGATGGCATATTGATGTCTTCGAGAAGTGTAATAATGTCCCTAAGGTCGATGTTGAGATGTTAAACAAGTGCCAAGAAGGTTCCATAAGGATCGAAGATCAAACGAGACAACGAGAACGAAAATGAAATCACTGGGTATTATACGGCCCAACCTACGAACCGTATAAATTGTACCAGCCGTATGTTGGACCGAATAATTGGCCAAGAAGGCCACCAGCTACTGGACCAAACATACGGCCACACATACGGTTCGTATAAATAGTACGGACCGTATGTTAGTCCGTATAAAGATGGTCGGCCAACTTTCTAATTTAAGTATAAGGGACCTCTTTCATTTCATTTTCATTTCACTCTCACTCTACACTTCAAGAAACATCTATAACCCTCCCTACTCTTCAATTACAAGAGAAATCAAAGGGAAACTAAGATCAACAACACATAATCCATGAATCAAAGTGTATGAAACCCAAGTAAAGTTCATCTTCCTCAAAGAAAAACCAAAAGAGAGGAGATAGGGTTTTGGTGCTAGAGGAGAAACTCCACTCAAGACTTGTTCAACCATCACCCAAGGTAAGTTTCATGACCATTTCATATTGTTTAAGGTATTGGAAGGTTAAGATACCCGAATTGTAGAAAAGCATAGCAAATTGGTTATAAATGAGTGAATAGTGCCATGAGTGAGTGGTAGTTGGATTGAATCATGAATGTTAGTGTGTTGTGAGTATGAATACGTTATAAATGAAATGTAGACCATGAGATAAGTGTGATACATGAGAAAATACGATAGCGAACCCAAAACCATAAATGTGGGAAAAATGAAGAGAAATGGTGGGTCGTGGTCATTGTATATGAATGATGATTGTTGATTGCTATATTGTAATTGTTGTTGTGAGTGCTGGGAGTTGATATGGAATTTGGGAGAAGTAGTATAAACAAAGGAAGTGCTGCCCATTGGGACAATTCGGATTAACTATGATAATTTAGGGCCAAGACCATTCCGGGACATGAAGTCGGGACTTTTGACCCTCGATTTTATTTTGAGACATAAGTTGTACATGAAATTGTGGGCATGGAACACTTAGGAAAAGTTGGGACCAAAAGTCATATACTTGGAAGTTGAAAATCATGCAAAAATAGGCCCTTTGGCCGTGTGGCTTTGAAATTGGTCCCACACATTTTGTGGCCAATTTTAAATGGTCCAACACATGTGTGGGCCATGGACACTTGGAGGATTCATCTAGGAGCTTAAAAGATGACTTCTAAGTCATCTTCTATCATTCTACACTTAGAAAAAAAAATCAAGAAGTTGAAGAGCAACAACAACAACCTCTCGGCCAAACCCAAGAAAAATAATGTCCAATTTTAGCCATCCCAAAAATATTTATTTGGTGCAAATCCACTAATTGGAGGTCCCTAAGTAACGTGGAAGTGTTGTTGGAGCGATCAAACCATCCGTCTAGTAGATCGCAAACCCTAGCCTATTTGTGGAGTTGAAGAAGAAAGGTAAGATTTGATCTTGTTTTATGTGTTGTGAATGTTTTATGCATGTTGTAGTATGTTAATATGGATGAAATTTGTGAAATATAGTAAGTTGGAGGTGAGCCGTGTATGATGTGTATGGTCGTGTAGATGTGTGTGTTGTGATTGGGTTGATGAATTGATTCTATGTAGCATATTTAGTTGTGTAGTGTGGAGAAAATAATAAGAATCATCAATATATGTATATGTGTAGTGTGGCCGAATGTAGGTCATATTGCATGACAGGAATGGGTTATGGTTGTGTTCTCGGGTTTGGGACTGTTTTCTGGAAAATTGGAGCAATTGTTGGATTGTTGGAAATATTGTGTAAATTGTTTAAAATGTCCTTGAATATTGTTGGTATGGGTTCGGGTTCGTATTTGAATGTATGAGCGGTGATGTCTCTTGAATGTAAGCCGTCGAATTGAATATTGTGAATGTTGTTGAATGATGTAAAAGAGAGTTATTAATGTTATATTGCCTTTCGGATTGGTCATTGGGGTTGCTAGGTTGGTTATTGTTGTTGTTATTGTTGATTTTGCCGAGTTAAATTCTCGGGGTTGGCCTATTTACAGGGGAAATGCTGCCCAAATTTCTGTAGAATTGAGTGGTAGTTTGGAATAAATTGCCTAAGTGCCTATGGCTAATGTTTGATATTCGTTGACGTATTTGTAGACCGTGAGGAGCCCGAGGCGTAGGTTGGGATTAGCTTGAGTTGGGCTAGCTTGGAGTGCGTACGAGGTATGTAAAACTCAAACCTTCCTTCTTTTGGCATGCCTTAGTTATAAATAGGCTATGTCACGAGCCTCGAGGAAATTCTAAATTCGCAATCCGAGCACGTTATGAATCTTATATATATATTTCTTGGCATTCGTATGTTTGATGTGATGAAATACGAACCCTTATGTCTTCGAAATAATTGATTTCCAAATGTTGCACAAAAAGTTTTGTTTTAAAGAATTCCGTAACTATGGACGCCGTATCTTTCATAGAAAGGCTCGGATTGCTCCGATATTTTCG
The DNA here is from genome assembly GCF_019175385.1 of Lycium barbarum. Classification (NCBI taxonomy): domain Eukaryota; kingdom Viridiplantae; phylum Streptophyta; class Magnoliopsida; order Solanales; family Solanaceae; genus Lycium; species Lycium barbarum. The sequence continues at coordinate 64,486,219 of NC_083337.1, forward strand.
TAGGAGTTTACATAGCGTATGATGAGTATGTTTTTCATAGGCGGGCCCGGCTCGGGTCGATACCCGTCCGAGGGTCCCGCGACTTTCCTTTATGTAATTTGGAGGACTCTTGAAAGAATTTGGTATGACTATTATTTTGATTCTCAAGTATGGTCATTTTACTTATAATTGAGTCCATGATAATGATTTTATGCATATGGTTACTCACGACTCTGCTCGTGCGTTTTGTTATATCTTTCGCCGAGTCCCGAGCCGGTTCTGTTGTCGTGCGCACTTTGATATACTCCGGTGTTATGCTGTGTTTATAGTTCACCGAGCCACTCGCTAGAGGGTCGGGTTCCACTTATATTTGGCGTTATGCTGTGTATGGCGTTATGTTGTGTTATGATGTGTGACGGGGATACGGAGATTTGAAACCTTCTGGTGTTATGGCGCCATTGATGGGCGGGCGACCATATTTTCTGTGCCCTATGCATGACTTATATTTCGAAAGTAAACATTTTGATATTTTGGGCTTGCACTTATTTTCTGTACTTCTATTTCGTTTATGCCTCAGATTTGTTTTTTGTATCTTCTGCTTTGCATACTCAGTACATATTTCGTACTGACCCCCTTTCTTCGGGGGCTGCGTTTCATGCCCGCAGGTACAGACGCACAGTTTGGTGATCCACCAGTTTAGGACACCCTCTTCTGCTGTTTGGAGTGCTCCTCTTATTCCGGAGCCTACATTTTGGTATATATATTTGTTCATTGCATATGTATATATTTGTTCAGGGGTACGGCGGGGCCCTGTCCCGCCATATGATTCTGTTGGTCTGTTTAGAGGTCTGTAGACGTATATGTGGGTTTGTGCCTACTTCTGTACAGATGTGTTTGTATGATCTCACTCGCCATGGCAGCCTTGTCGGCGTGCATTTGTATATGTTTTGGGCCGTTGCGCCATTTTATAGCCTTGTCGGCTTCTGATATATATATATATATATATATATATATATGGTTGTGTTGAAATGTGTCTGAGACAGTATGATAGGCAGCGTGTGATATTTGTGCCCGTATACGCTATCTGTATGTGATTCGGATTGGATGAGTGTGTTCGGGTGCCCAGTTCGGGCACTAGTCACGGCCTACGGGGTTGGGTCGTGACATAATGTATGCTCTTAATGCTAATGTATGCTATGAAAATAAGATGATGAATAATGCTAACTTGTAATACGACTATGGGATGCATGGAATACTAAAAAAAATGATAACATGTTGCTATGGCATGAGATGTGGAATAGTGATGTGTTATGGTTAATTTTGTGATGATATGATTCCACTGCGCCCATATGGCCGGGCATGTCACCGCTAATGCGGGCTGCGTATGATTCCACCGCGCCTATATGGCCGGGCATGTCACCGCTATTGCGAACTGCTATGTCTACACCGAGCCTAGAGGGTCGGGCATGATCACCACTAGTGGGCGGCATATGAGGGTTACCCGGATGCGGGTAACGATGTGGATTACGATGTGAGGATGTATGTGATGACGTATATGATGATGTATGTGATGACGTATGGGATGTGATAATATGTATACTATGATTATGTAAAATGCGATATATGTAGAGAGTATGTTGTCCATGATATACATTCAGGTTATATCCTTCTCTCGTGATTCGTGATCCCTATATTATGTTTGTTTATTTCACTCCTGCCTTACATACTCAGTACAATATTCGTACTGACGTCCGTTTTCTTTAGACGCTATGTTCATGCCCACAGGTAGACAGGGAGGAGATCTTGCTCCAGATTCTTAGAGGTTGTTAGCTAACTGAAAGCACCCCATTGTCCTGGAGGTGTCGATGATGATTCTTTTGTGTACAATTGTAGATGTCATCTCATAGAGCCTCGTAGATACTCAATGTGGGTCATGTGGTTTCACGGCGGGGTCATTGTGTAAATATATACATATATATTATTTTACTAGTCCAAAGGCTCATGTGTATAAAAACATTATGTTTCTAAAGGAAAACAGGCTTTCTTATAAATCGAGCATGAATCTGATAAATGATTGTTAGATAAGCCTAAGGAGTACTAGTACGAGCGGTGCTCGGTGGTTAGCCCCGGGTACCCGTCACGGCCCCTAGCCGGGTCGTGACACTGGTCGTATAAAACATACGGACCATATGTTTCACCGTATAATCAGCCCAGAATAGCATCCCCCTCTGGACCAAATCTACGACCAGACATACGGTCAGTATAATTTATACGGACCGTATGTTTGTCCATAGAAACTGGTCGGGACAGATTTGGTGTATTAATAAGGGACCAAGTTTCATTTTATTTCATTTCCCTTTCACACCCCTTCTCTCTAAAACATCTCTCTACACTTCTCCAACAAGAATTCAAGAGATATTAGTGATCAAAAACATCAAACTAAGTGAATCAAGTGTAAGAAACCCATTAAAGTTCATCCAAGGCAAGGAATCCAAGTGAAGGTGAAACTAGGGTTTTGCTCAAGTGAGGTGTTTTCACCCAAGGTTCATCCCTACACCATCTGAGGTAAGATTTATGGTATTTCCATGTTGTTTAAGGTATTTGAATGTTGAAACACTTGGATTGTAGAAGGATATAGAAAAATGGGTCATGAATGTGAGAATAGTATCATTGTGAGTAATAGCTTGAATTGAGTCATGATTCTTGATATGTTATGATATGGTTATGTTATAAATGATGTTACGAACATGGAATAGGCATTGTATATGAATGAACGTAGTCGTGTGTTATGGCCATGGATATGGATGATTGGAAGTGAATTGAGAAATATAGATAATTTGGATGAATAAATACTATTGTTATGATATTGTGAATGTATTATTGACATTTGGGAGTTGATTTATGATATGGAGGAAATCGTATAAATAAAGGAGATGTTGTCCGATTTTCTCTAGTTTCAGTCGTGTATGCTAGCTATCGATTTCTAATGATAGTATAACTCTAATGAAGGTAGAAATATGAGCATTGAAGGAGAACGTGAAAATGGTAGAATAGTTGAATGGAAAGATATGTAAGGCTAACCCTTCTTTCATAAGGCATGGTTCTTTGGCCAAATATCTATTCTTCTATGAGCCTATGATGCTCTGCAAATAATTCTATCTTCAAAAAGCTACAAAGCTATAATTCTTGATATGTATTACAATTGTACTAAATTCCTCATATGACGAATAATCCTATAAGGATAGATGTAATGAACGACGATAATGATGACGACGATAATGGTAATGATGATAATGATGACGACGATAATAGCGATAACGATAATGATGACGATGATAGTAGTGATAATGCTAAAGATGCCTATGAGCTTATATGTATGTGTGCCTATGTATGGCTATTATGAAACCCCGAGCTTATATGGCCGAGTAGAATATATAGATGTATATATATATATATGACGATGTGCGCGCACTACTGCAGTTGGGTACGGATAACCCTGAAGCCTTGGTAGGGCCAGGTATGTGTAACACTGAACCTTGGTTGGCCAGGTATGTATGATAACCGAGCCTAACCATGGTCGGGTACGTGAAACACCGAACCTTCATGGTCGGGTATACTAGGTAAATGATATGGATATGTATGTGATATAGATAACAGTATGAATACGAGCATGATACGAATATGAATAAGAATATGTATATGAATACGATTATGGATACGAATTGTAAATGAGTACGGATACGGATATGGATGTATGTACACAATCACGCATTAGAAATGGAAAGTCCCTATGAAAGGATAGTTAGTGCGTATGACGATGATACTACTATCTCCCATCTTATGCTATTTCTTATGTTGCTTATTATGCTTCTATATTGATATTGATCATGATTTACATACTCAGTACATTCTTCGTACTGACGTCCTTTTTTTGTGGACGCTGCGTCATGCCCGCAGGTGGCCAGGGAGACAGACTTGATTCATAGCTACATTACTCAAGGACTACATAGCGGAGCTCCATTTCTTTCGGAGCTAAAGATATTGGTACTTATTCTTTTGTGTATATATTTATGGGCATAGCGGGGTCCTGTCCGGCCTATACGATATGATATACTCTTCTTAGAGGCTTGTAGACATGTGTATATGGTTAGATGTGTTTGGCCTTGTCGGCCTATACCTTTTGGATATCATTTTGTTAGCCTCGTCGGCTTATGTACATCGATATGGGCATAGTTGCTAATGATGATACAAATGTATTGATTGTCCAATGGGAGTAGTATGATAGATGGATAGAATGTATGATTTAATATGTGGCTCACCTAAATGTAAATGTAAAGGTACGTTAAGAGGTGCCCGGGTGGGCTAGCACCGGGTGCTCGTCGTGACTCTCCGGTTGGGTCGTAACAGATAGATGTAATAAAACGACAATAGTAATGATGTCAAAGATGCTTATGAGCTCCTATGTATATGTGTCTATGTATGACTATTAGGTAACACCGAGCTTATATGGCCGGGCATGATATGTATCGCGCGCGCACCACTGTAGTTAGGTACGGATAACCTTGAGCCTTAGTAGGGCCAGGTATGTATAATCACCATGCCTCACTATGGTCGGGTATATGAAACACCGATCTTTCATGGTCAGGTATGCTACAAAATATGAATATGTATATGAATATGAAAATAAATACGGATACGGATAAAGATGTATGTGCACAATAACGTATTAGAAATGGAAGGTCCCTATGAAAAGCAAGTAAGTGTTTATGACGATGGTTCTCTTACCTCCCATCTTATACTATTTCTTATGTTGTCTATTATGCTTCTATAATGATGTTGATTACGCTTTACACACTCAGTACATTCTTTGTACTGACGTCCTTTTATTTGTCGACGTTGCCTCATGCCCGCAGGTGGCTAGGGAGACAGGCTTGATCCATAGCTTTATTACACAGGGACTACGTAGCGGAGCTCCATTTCATTCGGAGCTACAGCTTTTGGTAACTATTATTTTGTGTACATACTTATGGGCACGGCTGGGTCCTCTCCCGCCTATATGTTGTGACATACTCTCCTTAGAGGCTCGCAGACATGTGTATATGGTTAGATGTATTTAACCTTGTCGGCTTATATTTTGTATATCATTTTGATGGCCTCGTCGGCTTATGTACATTGATATGGGCATAGTTGTTGATGGTGATATAAATGTATTGTTTCCCAATGACATTAGTATGAATGATGGATAGAAAGTATGATTTAGATATATGGCTCACCTAGCTGAAAAATGTGAATGTATCATAAGAGGTGCCCGGGTGGGTTAGCACCAGGTACCCATCACAGCCCTCCGGTTGGGTCGTGACATTGCTGTTCGACCATCCAGGTAGGTTATGGCTTACCCTTGGTGAGACTTTGTTTAGCGAAGCTTATATTTAGATGATATTGTCAGAGAAAGCATGTAACCCTTCGGGTATGAAGTTGTGTTTGATCTTATCTTAGGTTAGGCCATGTTGTGTGAGTGGGGTTAGCCACCCCGTTGTGTTGTGACTTGATTACCTTATTGTTATTTGCTTGATGTCGCATGGTAATAGTAGATGTTGGAGACTACTGATATATCTTGTTTATGATATTGTGGCACCTCACTTGTTAATATTGATACAAGGATAATATTTTATATGACTTGTGTAGTCTTTCATGATATGGTCGGCATACCCATGCTCGGTACTTGTGATATTGATCTGATTATTGATGTTGTCTCATACACTGCACGGATTCTCATCATTCATGATATACTGTTAATACATTGATGATACTTGAGGAAACACTGGAATGAGCTGGGCTCAGTTGTATGAGAGTGACGTGAGAGTCCGATATCCGATGGTTGTCCCAGAATCATGGATTGAGTGACATGATTGCTGAGGTTTGTGCCGGGACAGTGAGGTATATAGACTTCGCGGGTCCCCCGTGGGTTGTGTTACCGGGACATCGATACTTTCGCCCGGAGTACATGTGTACACATCATTGCATTGCATTTGCATTCTTACATCATTGCATTATGGCTTATATTGTGATGGTCTAGTGATTTACTTGTGTTGTTGGTTTCGGATTGCACATATTGAGATTGGGCACATTTGAGTTTAGATGCTTCAACCTAGGTAATGACGGGTACTTGTGTTTGACTTGTAGTTGTTGATTCATCTGCCTATCTTGCTTTATTGTCTGAATTATGTTAGCTATACTTAGTCGTCCTATGATACCTACCAGTACTGTGGTTTTGTACTGACATGTTCTTGCTGTATTCTCTTATGAATGCAGAATTCCAGGTTGGATCTGCTTCCGTCTCCCGTGGCTGATAGTCTTTATCGATATAGCTTAGAGTTTATAGGGTGAGCATGAGATGTTCGCTGCCTTGAAGACTCCTCTTATCTATGTCTTATTTTCCACTCTGAGACATACTCAGGCTTGATTTATTATTATATTTCCAGACTTGTAATTTTCTAGATAGATGCTGTTGTATGGATTAGACCAGACTCTGGGGTGTATTCTCTTATTTCCGCACTTGATCTATATCATTATCTTCAGACTTACGTGATTTATTCTCTTCCCCTTCTTTAGTTATTTATTTACGTTTTAACTATCATTGGGTTGAGGGAAGGGAAGTCCCCGCACCACTTAGCTAAATTAGGTTGTGACAACAGAGCCATAACAACAGTACATGTACTAAACTAAGGCCAACAAGGCTATATATAACATCTATACATATAACACCCGTCTACGAGCCTCTAAGAGTAAGCATAAATGTAACACAGTGGCCGGGACAGGGCCCTGCCATACCCAAAAGATATAGATAAAGCATGTATACTGTAGCATAACAAAACCGAGCAAGTCCGGAACAATTAGAGCTTGCAGACTATGCGCTGAACTGTGCAAGCTTAATCAGATGGTCCTCCGACTGCCTGTCAGGACCCGCAGCACGAAATGCAATTCCCCGTGCAATGGGACGTCAGTACGGATGAAAATATTAAGTATGTAAGGCAGGAGAACAACAACTAACAAGGAAACGTAGTAGAAGAAGAACCGTACGCAATGCATGTTATAGTTTAAAATCATGAATATACATATATATATATATACATAATTAAAAGTAACATCATCATTATAATGTACCCGGCCTTAACAGGACTTAGTGTGAAACGTACATGGCCATAATAAGGCTCGGTGTTATCGTACCCAACTGATCAGTGGTGTGTAATACATACATACATACATACATATGTATATATAGTGCACTCTAGTGCCGTACCCACCGATTATAGCTCTGGGTACGTCATTATATAAGTTAAATATACATAAATAACACACATTAGTGTCGTACCCACCGATTATAGCTCGGGGTGTGTCATAATATCATATACATGTATATAAATACATGAGAGACCACAAAGGAACATCATGAGCCGTTCAGAGTGACATAAGGTCGGTGTCCTTTCGAATACGTTATGTGATTATCCTCGTCAATAAGAACTTCAATAGAACTTTGATAACAATGAACTAAAGCATCAAATGACATATTGAATAATGAAACATAAGAAGTACGAAGCATTAGAATGGACTAATATCTTTATGGAACGTTCGTTAATAGATATAGTTGGATTCGTGCCAAAGAATACGATGAACGAAAACCTTACATACCTTGTTTGCCTTCTAGTCAATCCCGTCAACCGTAGTTTGTCTCGCTCCTTATCCTTATATGCCAAGACTACTCTTCCTCCACCTTACCTCACTTCGAAGAAATCCCCATTTGCTATCATCCGGAGGAAACCAACGTGGGTACAACCTTCGTTACATAAAATGGATTGTTGCTTACTTGCTTGAGAAACAAAATGATTAGCTAGAGAGAGAAGGGTATAAATTCATGTTGCTGGTTCGTTTTCTTAAAATCAAAATGGGAAAGATATAAATATTGAAGGGACGTTGCTGAGTAGACCTTGAAAATTATATTGCATCAAGTTTTGTTTTAAGAGAATTAGCTACTCTACAAAATGAAATCTCAATTCCAGCTCCCTTTCCCTTTTCATCTTGGAATATGGGGTCCACCTTAGCATTGATGTCTCTACAATCCTACCATAAAGTTGCCACCACCTTTTTATAAACATGCATAGTCATTAGCAACCTGTTCCTAGATTTCCACATGTATGCGAACCCATTACCATTTATCCACATAATCCAAATCACTCTCATAATTTATTCTTTACTTTCCCACTAATTCCAACATTTAATCAATTACCCACATAATTAATTTCTTGATCTCAATTCACTTAAATAGTAATCATTGTAACACACTTTATATACTCATTGTCATGATCATGTGACATAGCACTAGTCCATATCCCCTTTTGGTACACATAAAATATTATGTCCAATCACCGTCATTCAATTTTCGAGTCTTAAATAATTTCGGGACTTCATCTTAACCACCTATAAGCTTAGGGGTCACCTCGTTTTTCCCTACTTATGTCTTTTAACTTGCAGGCTTTCTAACACACAAAAACACGGGATGTAACATCCTCCCCCCGTTAGGAACATTCATCCTCAAATTTAGTGGTGTATGGGGAGGGTAAACTTATTAGCAATATAAGAAATTTTGACAGAGCCTCTCCTGTAATCAGGCACTACTCAAGACTTTCAAATAACCAAAAATCAACCTACGTGCTTTGCAGGGCCATACCCATATTATATATATATACATATTACTAAAACAGTCAGCATATATCAAATGTAAACATCACAAGACCTTCCGTTTGAACATCTTTCCAAGGATGAAAAGTTGTACTAAATGTGATCACTTAGGCAGGGACACATAACCTCTTTAGCCTCACTTCGTGGCCTACGATCTTCACGCATGAAGACGTTTGCATGTACTATTCTAGGATCCTCATTGGGTACCTTCCAACTTGTACGCTATTCGCTTGACATTCGTCTTACCCTATAGAAAAACTATGTTCGTCTATGTCGGTAAGATTCATATGAAGGGACGCTCTACAATCCAATAATGATAATCTGAATTCCATCAACACCTTTCACCTTAATTTGAGACTATAGATCCATAATGATTGCCTAATATCATCGATATGATTTACCTTAAGTAGCGCTCTCGAATTCATTAGCGAGACACTAGAACGTATTCGTTAAACCAGACTGCAATCGACTCTAACCACATGATTGGTTTTCCTTATATTCCAATTTCTATTTAATAATCATGCCATCTATATAATTCATCTTAAGGAGGGGTTATTTTCCCATCTGAAGACCATCGATATGATTTATTCTCTTGACGTCATGGTACATCTTAGTTGATCCTGGTTGACTAGGCTAACAAGAGTAATGTATCCCTACCATGATTTAATGTTGTAGTCCTACTACATCTACAACATGTAATTGTCTTGGCATCTCAGAACCTCATCTTTTTTCTCCATCTCACATGTTGTTACCTCATTCCATCATACTTCTTTCTTTAACTCACACATCAAGGGAGGATCTTTGTATTGCCGCCCTCTCTTTTACAAATGATGGTGTCGTATTTCTAAATGATAACACTTTCCATATTCTGATTTCAGCAATTGGACTCCTAAGTAGTAAACTGGCATAACTTGGCTAGCTTCCCCTTCTTGACCTAAGTAGACTAGGCTGGTCATAGATTTGAGACTGACGGTATCAACTACAATGTTAGCTTGCTCAGAAGACATGGGATGTCAATATTATAATTCTTTAATAACTCGAGTTACCCCCCTCCCTGATTTACATTTAGAAGGGCTTCCTTGGTTATGCTAACTTGCGAGCTTTCTATAGCACCTCAAGTGAGTCAAACCTCCTATAATTACCTCCTGTTGCTTTGACTTTATCCCTTATTCTAATAGTGTTTCCTTAAACATAAAATTTAAATGCGTGCCTTGTATCTTCAGCTCAATGTTCCCTTCTGTATTTCAAGCACGCGTATTGAACTTTAGCGACCATTACTTTCGTTAAAGTGTCCTTGGGGTTGCAACTGTGTCCTACAAAACTGAAATCTCATGCATTTGAATCCTTTATGTAGTCTTGTAGGGTCTAGTGGCTCCTCTGTAACCTCTTTTCTAGCCACACCTACGCTCTTCACAATTCAATTATTGGTTGTTCGGGTCGAGCTATAATCTAAACATTAATTTCCAAAGAACTCCTCTTGAGCCTTATCACTCTGACTTCACTTATTCTTCATAAATGCTCAAGTTCTCAATGTCTAACTGTAATTACTATCGGTCGGTATCCCTGCCAAGTTTTCTACCATCTCTTTCCTTGTGCTCGCACTTACTTATCGTTCTAAAGTCGTGGCACATTGGTAGGGCTTAAACTACTACTGTCTCATCCGCTTCTCACCTTTAGCTAAAATTCTTATTGACACTATGGTATTAAGCATTTCTATAATCTCATCTCGATGCTTTACCGCATTACCTCCCCCCCCCCCCCCCCCCCAATGGGAGAATAGCTAATATCTCATGCCCAAACATTCTATCCCTGTAGCATCACATTGCTACCTTTTAGCTTTTACCAATTCTTCATACATCTGATACTTATCGTTCGCCTTACTTTAACCTTCATTACTTTAAACTTCACTTATTGGTAACAACTGAATCATTTACACACATAGGGTGCCACTTATTCGCAATTAGCGGTCTTGATCTCAATAAACTTAATTTTTACTCACGATGCATTTCTTAGGGTGGTCGTCCTTATTGAATTTCAAGGGTTGCTCTTCTATCTTACGCCCTTTCACTGCCTAAAAATGTTGCAATTCCCATTACTATCAGAGTCTCCCGTGATCCTAACTCGTTTTCGGTTTAACTTGGTATCTCCTTAGCCGGGGTGCTAAGTCATTCTGCTTATAACTCTTTCCTTGGTGGCCAGTTCACTTTTCATAATGAAGGCATAGCCTCATGACTTGCATCCTTTGTACTCCCGATACTTGCCTCCTCTTGCCTTTTCTTTTATTTGACCATGAGTCTTGCCGCACCGTCACGCCTATTTTATGACATTCACTCGCTTGTTATATCTATTCCTTACACTTTACTTATTCTAGCCGCCTCTACTAACTTTACCATTTAATCCTTTTTAGTAAAATCCCAACAAGACGTCCTTTCGTTTCTAGCTTCTCTTCTCCTTAGCTAAGCTTGTCCTTTGGTTGTTTAATTCCTCTCTTTTACTGGTAGCACAAGTCATACCGAGGCGAGTGCGTATCTCATGAACAAAAATTCAACTATCTAGCCCCTTGCGTTGCCTAATGCTGCAGTAGTCATGCCTGACTATACCATCCTTAAACAAGCTATGCATATACAGTGCCTAAGAAGGGACTACAAACATTTTCCTCGGCAATACAATGCTATTTATTTCTATAACCCGTAGTAGATTCTGACATCCCATTCTTTCCTAAAGCCATATTTGTTGAAGTCCAGAGGTGTCACGACCCGACTAGGGGGCCGCGACGAGCACCCGGTGCTAGCCCACCCGGGCACCCCTTGACTCCCTTTGTACTTACGTCTAGGTGAACCACATAATTTAACATGCATTCCTAAGCATCAATCGTATTAGTCTCATTGGACGACAACATCTTTAAATCATCATTGACATCTATGCCACATCAAATGTACATAAGCCAGCAAGGCTACCAAAAGATATACAAAATATTGGCCGACAAGGCCGGACATGTCTACCCATATACACGTGACTACGAGCCTCTAGGAAGAGTATAACATATCACCTGAGCGGGACAGGACCCCGCTATGCCCATAATTATATACACAAAATAATAAGTACCCAAAAGCTACGGCTCCAAATGAAATAGAGCTCTGCTATGAAATCTCTGAGAAAGCAGCTATGGATCAAGTCTGTCTCCCTGTGCACCTGCGGGCATGACGCAGCGTCCACAAACAAAAGGACGTCAGTACAAAGAATGTACTGAGTATGTAAAGCATGATAACCATCGATATAGGAGCATAATGAAAAACATGTGACGTTGCATAGGGGAGGAGACAATAATATCATCATCATGGCACTTGCTTTCCGTAGGGACATTCCATTTCTATTGCGTATCCGCATACATGCATCCATATCCATACTTAATTACTCTCATAATCATTTACATCTCATATACAGAACATATTCGTACTCTTAATGATGTCATATACATAGCATATTCATATATATATATATATATATATATATATATATATATATATACAGGCATACATAGCGTACCCGACCATAGAGGTTCGGGGTTTCATTATAGCCCTTCATAGGCACACATAAGTATAATAGCCCATAGGCACCTTTAGCATCATTATTATTATCATTAACATTTCTATCATCATTATCATCGTTACGTCTATCTTATAGGCTTACTCGTCACATGAGGAGTGTAGTACAATCGTAGTACCTATCAAGGATTATGAGTTTACGAGCTCGGAAGATCAATAATTTGAAGACAACATACTCGTATAGAGGATTTAGAAATTTGGCCAAAGAACCATGCCTTATGAAAGAAGGGTTAGCCTTACATACCTTTTCGTCGAACTATTCCTCCGATGCTCACGTTTCTACCTTCATTAAGGTCATTCTATCATTAGAATCGATAACTAGCACACATGACTAAAGCTAGAGAAAATCGGACAACATCTCCTTTATTTATGCAACATTTGTCCATATCGTAATTCAACTCGCAAGGGTCAATAATACATTCTTAGTATCATAACAGTAGCCATTAATCATCCACATTATCTAGGTTTCTCAATTTACTTTCATTTGTCCATGTTCATGGTCACAACACCCAACTTCGTCCGTTAATTTACACGTCTATTTCATGGTCTTAACGTCATTTATAACACATTCATGTCACAACAAAACAACAATCATGATTCAACTCAAACTATGTCTCACAATATATAAGTACCATTAATCTTACCTTAAATGTTGTAGGAACAAGCCTTTGTTGATAATACTCCACTTGAGCAAAAACCCTAGTTTTTCTCCGTTTGGATTCCTTGACTTGGATGATCTTTAATGGGCTTGCTTACTCTTGACTCACTTGTTTTGGGTTGTTGATGACTTATAATCCTTGAAAACTTGTATAATAAATGTAGAGAGATGTTTTAGAGAGAAGGGGTGTGATATAGAAGTGAAATGAAATAAGCCTTGGTCCCCTTATTTAATGACTTGAAAATCTGATTTTGAAGTGCACAGTGGTCGTAATTGTGGTTTACGGTCCGTATTGCAGTTTACTGACCGTCCTCCGTGGTCGTCTTTAACCATTTACAGAACCAGAAACTCAAGCTGCAACATGGTGATTTACGACCATGGTTTACTGGCCGTAAATCACTTTACAGTCCGTATTCCAGGTCGTATTTAACCATTTCATCAACTGGCAGAAAGTTGAAGTTTTGAATGCCAATTTACGACATGCCAGTTTAGACCGTATACCATTTTACGGTCCATTTTTCACTTAACGACCAGTTGGCCAGTTTGCAAACCTGTAGCTTTTCACATTTCTTAGACTTTGCATTCTAGTCATCCACATCCATTTACATGCATTGCTCACCGCATACCTTGCCTTAGCTTAGCCGACTTCCTAGTCTTACATCGGATGCCTTTGAAATCTCGCCTAAGGTCATCAAACGTCATTTCTCATTCATGGAACATCATACACTCGTACTCATCGCTAGTTCATTCACTTGCGTACCAACGAAAATTTTTCTGAGGTGTAACATTCTTCCCCCCTTAAGAACATTCGTCCTCGAATGTTAAAGTCTTCGGGGATTCTATAAAAATTTCGCCAGAGTTTCCCCTATAATATGGCACTACCAAACTGTCACAGCATCCCATAATAACAAAGCCTCACAGGGAAACAACATAATAGCAACAAAATTTGGCCACACACGACCCAAAAGCATAAAAACAAAACATACATACCTCATGATCTTGACGTCTCATCTTGGATCTCTTCCAGGGGCTGAAATAATTGTGGGTATCTGGATCGCATACTTTCTTCCGTTTCCCACGTCATTTCCTCTCGTTTACTGCTTCTCCATAGAACCTTAACTGAGGCCACCTCTTTGTTTCTAAGCCTCCGTACTTGCCGGTCTAGTATGGCAATGGGTATCTCTTCATAAGTCAATCTCTCTGTCACTTGCACATCATTTACTGGGACGATCCTAGTAGGATCTCCAATACATTTCCGGAGCATCGAGACGTGGAAAACTGGATGGACTGACTCCAAATCGGGAGGTAGATCTAACTCATAGGCCACCTTGCCTATCCTGCGCACAATTTCATAAGGCCCAATGTACCGAGGGCTGAGCTTCCCCTTTTTCCCAAATCTCATAACGCCCTTTATTGGTGACACTTTCAAGAATACCCAATCCTTAACTTGGAACTCTAAATCCCTTCGACGATTATCCGCATAGGACTTCAGGCGACTTTGGGCTGCTAGAAACCGGTCTCGTATGAGCTTGACTTTCTCTATGGCTTGCTGAACCAAGTCTGGCCCTATCAACTGAGCCTCTCCTGTTTCAAACCACCCAATTGGGGATCTACACTTCCGTCCATATAAAGCCTCATACGGTGCTATTTGAATGCTAGAATGATAACTATTATTGTAAGCAAATTCAATGAGTGGCAAATGATCATCCCAATTACCTCCAAAATCCATCATACATGCCCGTAACATATCTTCAAGAGTCTGAATAGTACGTTCAGCTTGTCCATCGGTCTGCGGATGAAATGCCGTGCTAAGGCTAACTCGGGTCCCTAAACCCTCTTGGAAAGACTCCCAAAATTTAGCGGTAAACTAAGTCCCTCTATCGGAGATAATAGATACTGGAACACCATGAAGTCGCACTATCTCTTTAACATAAAGCCTTGCGTAATCTTCCGCCACATACGTCGTTCTGACCGGTAAGAAATGAGCTGACTTTGTGAGTCTGTCCACAATCACCCATATGGAATCATACTTACGTCTGGAATGGGGTAAGCCTGAAATGAAGTCCATGTTAATCACTTCCCACTTCCAAGTTGGGATTTCTATAGCTTGCATCAATCCACCCGGCTTTTGGTGCTTGATTTTCACTTGTTGACAATTTGGACATTGAGCTACGAATTCCACTATATCTTTCTTCATCCCATTCCACCAGAATATGGACTTAAGATCATGATACATTTTCGATGCTCCGGGTTGAACAGAATAACGAGAACAATGAATTTCTGTCAAAATCTGGTGGCGTAAGCTTGGCATATCAGGGACACATAATCTGCCTCGGCATCGGAGAACCCCATCTCCTGAAATATGAAATGGTGACTCCTCTTTCTGATGGAGCGTATCTCTGTAATGCATTAGCATAGGATCGTCATATTGTCGCTCCTTCACCTCTGCTACTAGCGACGAGACTGCAGAGTTCTGAATAGTAGTGCCCTTGCTACCTGAGTCCACCACTCGGACCCCTAGGCTAGCTAACTGTTGGAGCTCGCAAGCCATTTCCCTCTTTTCTGGTCGTACATCACTCAGAATCCCCATCGACCTACGGCTAAGAGCATCATCCACAACATTCGCTTTTCCGGGGTGGTACAAAATATCCACATCACAGTCTTTTAGCAACTCTAGCCATCGGCGTTGCCGCATATTCAACTCTCTCTGTTTGAAGATGTATTGAAGACTCTTATGATCTGTATAAATATCCACATGGACACCGTATAAGTAATGTCTTCATATTTTTAATGCATGAACCACTGCAGCCAATTCTAGATCCTGGGTAGGATAATTCTGCTCATATTTCCGCAATTGCCTTAAAGTATACGCAATCACTTTAACATGCTGCATCAACACATAGCATAGCCCAACACCTGAAGCATCACAATAAACAACATATCCTTCCAATCCCTCTGGAAGGGTCAGGATTGGGGCAAAAGTCAATGTATCTTTCAACTCTTGGAAACTGCGTTCACAAGCATCTGTCGATTGAAACTTTGTTAACTTCTGGGTCAACTTTGTGAGTGGTGCGGACATAGAAGAAAAACCTTCAACGAATCTCCTGTAATAACCTGCTAAGCCCAGAAAGCTACGAACCTCTGTAGGAGTCGTGGGCCTTGGCCAAGTCTTCACAGACTCAATCTTTTGGCTATCCACTCGAATACCATCGACTGCAACAATATGGCCCAGAAACGATACTGATTTCAACCAAAACTCAAACTTGGAGAATTTTACAAACAACTCTCGAGTTCGAAGAACTCCAAGGACAATACGCAAATGATCCGCATACTCGGCCTCGGATCCAGAATCCACTAAGATATCATCGATGAATACAATCACGAATAGATCCAAAAAAGGCCTGAATACATTGTTCATTAAATCCATAAATACTGCTGGCGCATTAGTTAGCCCAAATGACATTACTCGGAACTCAAAATGGTCGTATCTTGTTCTGAGGGCTATCTTAGGGATATCTCTTTCCCTAACTCTCACTTGATGATACCCAGATCTCAAATCAATCTTTGAAAACCATTTGGCACCTTGCAATTGATCAAATAAATCATCAATCCTTGGGAGAGGATATTTATTCTTAATCGTCACCTTATTCAATTGTCGATAATCAATGCACATTCTCAAGGAGCCATCTTTCTTTTGGACGAACAATACGGGTGCTACCCACGGGGAGGAACTAGGCATAATGAAGCCTTTATCAAGCAAGTCTTTCAATTGCTCCTTCAGCTCTTTCAATTCCGCGGGTGTCATTCTATAGGGAGGAATAGATATGGGCTTAGTGTCTGGCAACACATCAATAGCAAAATCAATCTCCCGCTCGGGAAGAAGGCCTGGAAGCTCTTCCGGGAACACATCCGGAAATTCACTCACCACTGGAACTGACTGAAGAGTCGGCAACTCAGCTTCTACATCTTGAACTCGCACTAGATGATAAATACACCCTTTCGTGATCATCTTCCTTGCCTTTAGATAGGAAATAAACCTACCTTTTGGTGACGCCGTATTCCCTTTCCATTCTAAGACTGGTTCTCCCGAAAATTGGAAACGAACCATTTTCATTCGGCAATCAACATTGGCATAACAAGAAGACAACCAATCCATGCCTATAATGACATCAAAATCTACTATTTCTAGCTCATGCAAATCAATCATGGTACGACGATCACAAATCATAACTACACAATCTCTATATACTCGGCTAGCTATTACCGATTCACCCACGGGCGTAGACACCTCAAAAGGTTTGATCGACTCCGGCTCGTCTATAAATCGACCCGCAATATATGGTGTAACATATGATAATGTGGATCCCAGATTAATCAAAGAATATACATCACGAGAGAATACCGATAATATACCTGTGACCACGTCAGGAGAAGACTCAAGATCTTGGTGTCCAGCCAAAGCATAGATACGGTGCTGAGGACCGCTAGAACTGGGAGTTCTCCCTCTGCCTCTACCATGGCCGACTGGCGCATGTGAACCTGGCCCTGTAGGGCGTACAGATGCTGAAGATCCGGCTATCGACCCTGATGGCTGGGCCCTACCTCTAGCATGTACTGAGGGGCAATCAAGCATTATAGGGCCTGGTTGGCCACATGAGTAGCAAACATCTGAACCTGATCGTCATTGACCCCAATTCAACTTCCCACACTGGGAACATCGTGGTGCGGGTGGCCTTGCCTGACCCGAATCATCTCTGAACTGAGAACCTGAAAAACTCTGACTCGGCCCCCGAACGAGCGGATTTATCAAATCTCTAGCCTGAAAACCGTGGAGGTGCACTGGTAATAGAATAGCCCGAATTCCTATGAAACTGCTGCCTGTGCCCACCTCTAAACTCGCTTGTCGGACCCGAAGATCTAGCTCTCTTGCTATACCCTCGATCTTGCTCACGCTCACTCCTCCGCTGTTGTAGGCTTTCTTCTAAGTTCTGAGCATGAACCTGAATGCGTGCAATATCCATGCCGTCCTGAAGGGACGCAGTCAAGCATCGATCCATCAAATGTGGCCCTAGGCCTTTCATAAATCGGTGCACTCGGTCACCCATGTCCGCTACCATGGCCAGAGCATACCTAGCCAAGGAGTTAAAGCGGAGGCTATACTCTAGGGCACTCATACTACCTTGCCTCAAGTTCAAAGATTTATCGGTCCTAGCCCGACGAACTTCTGGAGGCATGTAATAACGGAGAAAAGCATCAACAAACTCTTGCCATACCGGGGGAGGTGCATTGCTCCCCCCCCCCCCCCCCCCCCCCCCGCGTGAAGCCATCCATACCGTATACCACTGGATCGAGACATCTCTTAATCTATATGATGCTAGCTCCACCGACTCGGTGTCCGAAGCATGTATCAACCAAAGCGTCCTTAGCATACCATCAATGAAATCTTAAGGATCCTCCTCCGGCTTTGACCCAAAGAATTTCGGCGTGTTCAAAGTAATGAAATCACGGGCCCTTGCACTAACAGCCCTATCACCATGCCCTGAACTTTGTCTCTGAGTCTGGGCCGCAACCAATTGAGTCAACAAATTAATGGCCTCTTTTACATCTTGGTCGGAAGCATCCGGTGGAGGAGCTGGAAGTGCTGGGGCTGGGGCTGGGGCTGAGGCCCCCTCACGCTCCTCAGTAATAGACACCGTTTGGGAGGACTGAGATTGAGCCGCACTCTGGGACTCACATCCTTCTACTTCCGGTGGCGGTGCTCTTTCAGCCCGCCTTTCTGTCACCGTCTTGCCCTTTTGGGCTGCTGTAGCCTTTCTCTTTTTAGGCATCTCAGAAATACACAACACACGATTTAGGAACAAGAATGTCTTACATCATAGCTCTATCGCACGATTCTTATGAAGAAAGAAGGTCCTTTATTCCTAAAATGTCCGCAGCTTCTTGATTATAAGTGTGGCACGTAACACACCCATAACAGAGATTCTACCAGACACAGCTCGTAGACACACCCTAGGACTGAACTGCTCTGATACCACTTTTGTCACGACCCGACTAGGGGGCCGCGATGAGCACCCGATGCTAGCCCACCCGGGCACCCCTTGACTCCCTTTGTACTTACGTCTAGGTGAACCACATAAATTAACATGCATTCCAAAGCATCAATCGTATTAGTCTCATTGGACGACAACATCTTTAAATCATCATTGACATCTATGCCACATCAAATGTACATAAGCCGGCAAGGCTACCAAAAGATATAGTAAATATAGGCCGACAAGGCCGGACATGTCTACCCAAAAGCTACGGCTCCGAATGAAATGGAGCTCTGCTATGAAATCTCTTAGAAAGCAGCTATGGATCAAGTCTGTCTCCCTGTGCACCTGCGAGCATGACGCAGCGTCCACAAATAAAAGGACGTCAGTACGAAGAATGTACTGAGTATGTAAACCATGATCAACATCGATATAGGAGCATAATGAATAACATGTGAAGTTGCATAGCGGAGGAGACAATAATATCATCATCATGGCACTTAGTTGCTTTCCGTAGGGACATTCCATTTCTATTGCGTATCCGTATACATGCATCCATATCCGTACTTAATTACTCTCATAATCATTTACATCTCATATACATAACATATTCGTACTCTTAATGATGTCATATACATAGCATATTCATATATATATATATATATATATATATATATATATATACAGGCATACATAGCGTACCCGACCATAGAGGTTCGGTGTTTCATACATACTTGGCCAACCAAGGCTCAAGGTTATATCTACCTGGCCCTACCAAGGCTTCAGGGTTATCCATACCATCTGCAGATATGTGCGAGCGTTACGTAATTGTATACATACATATACATATATTCTACCCGGCGTTATAAGCTCGGGGTTTCATTATAGCTCTTCATAGGCACACATAAGTATAATAGCCCATAGGCAACTTTAGCATCATTATTATTATCATTAATATTTCTATCATCATTATCATCGTTACGTCTATCTTATAGGCTTACTCGTCACATGAGGAGCGTAGTACAATCGTAGTACATATCAAGGATTATGAGTTTACGAGCTCGGAAGATCAATCATTTGAAGACAACATACTCGTATAGAGGATTTAGAAATTTGGCCAAAGAACCATGCCTTATGAAAGAAGGGTTAGCCTTACATACCTTTTCGTCGAACTATTCCTCCGATGCTCACGTTTCTACCTTCATTAAGGTCATACTATCATTAGAATCGATAACTAGCACACATGACTAAAGTTAGAGAAAATCGGACAACATCTCCTTTATTTATGCAACATTTTTCCATATCGTAATTCAACTCCCAAGGGTCAACAATACATTCTTAGTATCATAACAATAGCCATTAATCATCCACATTATCTAGGTTTCTCAATTTACTTTCATTTGTCCATGTTCATGGTCACAACACCCAACTTCGTCCGTTCATTTACACGTCTATTTCATGGTCTTAACGTCATTTATAACACATTCATGTCACAACACAACAACAATCATGATTCAACTCAAACTATGTCTCAAAACGTCACTATTCATCATTCATAACCCATTTTGCTATACTCTTCTAATGACCAAGCATTTCAACTCTCAAATACCTTAAACAATATATAAGTACCATTAATCTTACCTTAAATGTTGTAGGAACAAGCCTTTGTTGATAATACTCCACTTGAGCAAAAACTCTAGTTTTTCTCCGTTTGGATTCCTTGACTTGGATGATCTTTAATGGGCTTGCTTACTCTCGACTCACTTGTTTTGGGTTGTTGATGACTTATAATCCTTGAAAACTTGTATAATAAATGTAGAGAGATGTTTTAGAGAGAAGAGGTGTGATATAGAAGTGAAATGAAATAAGCCTTGGTCCTTTTATTTAATGACTTGAAAATCTGATTTTGAAGTGCACAGTGGTCGTAATTGTGGTTTACGGTCCGTATTGCAGTTTACGGACCGTCCTTCGTGGTCGTCTTTAACCATTTACAGAACCAGAAACTCAGGCTGCAACATGGTGATTTACGACCATGGTTTACGGGTCGTAAATCACTTTACGGTCCGTATTCCAGGTCGTATTTAACCATTTCATCAACTGGCAGAAAGTTGAAGTTTTGAATGCCAATTTACGACATGCCAGTTTACGGACCGTATACCATTTTACAGTCCGTTTTTCACTTTACGACCAACTGGCCAGTTTGCAAACCTGCAGCTTTTCACATTTCTTAGACTTTGCATTCTAGTCATCCACATCCATTTACATGCATTGCTCACCGCATACCTTGTCTTAGCTTAGCCGACTTCCTAGTCTTACATCAGATGCCTTTGAAATCTCGCCTAAGGTCATCAAACGTCATTTCTCATTCATGGAACATCATACACTCGTACTCATCGCTAGTTCATTCACTTGCGTACCAACGAAAAATTTTCTAAGGTGTAACAAGAGGTCGTAACTAAAATGAGTACTTCTAGCTATGCTCTTATCGATGTTGCAAGTGGAACCGTACCACTCGCGATTCTTCATCTGAGCTTTATCTACTTACAAATCTTCCTCTCTAGGAAGCTCGTGCCTTCTCACCTTACCTCTTTTCCTTTCAAGCTTCTTACCTTTCCTCTTGATGTCCTCCTAACCCTTTTTCTCCCACACACAAATGAAGCGAATGTTCACATTTTGATGTTCTGACTTCGTGCTCGCACATCTCGTGCATGCATGATCTGATGAAGGCTTTACATTCATTTTTACCATAAACATGAGTTTAGATTGAGTACTTATGACTTCATTCTTTCCACATCCCCCCCCCCCCTTAAACGTCTGACTAGTCGTCTGTATCTTAGTCGCAGGGATCAGCATATCGTGTAAGGAATACTAGGAAGGGACTTCTTATAACTCAGCTCTATTCGCATGATCTAGATCAAGAAAGAAAGGAAACAACCCTAATGTCCAGTAGCCTCCGACTTATAAGTGTGGCGTGCTACATACCCATAAACAAGAATCTACTAGACACGGCTGATAGACATCCCTAGGTTAAACCTGCTCTGATACCACTTTATCATACCCCAAATTGAGAGGCAAGACGCCACCCGACATTACCGGTCGAGTACCATCTGGCATACATTCAACATACTAAACTTATAACAACTATGAGAAGCCATATGACATATGTGTAACAACAGTACCAGTACCAAACTAAGGCCGACAAGGCCGCATATAACATCTATACATATAACACCTGTCTATGAGCCTCTAAGAGTAAGCATAAACGTAAAATAGCGGTCGGGACAGGGCCCCGCCATACCCAAAAGATATAGATAAAGCATGTATATCGTAGCATACCAAAACCGAGCAAGTCTGGAACAATTGGAGCTTGCAGACTATCCGCTGAACTGTGCAAGCCTAATCAGATGGTCCTCCAAGTGCCCGCCAGGACCTGCAGCACGAAATACAGTGCCCCGTGTAATGGGATGTCAGTACTGATTAAAATACTAAGTATGTAAGGTAGGAGTACAACAACTAACAAGGAAACGTAGTAGAAAAAGAACCATACGCAATGCATGTTGTAGTTTAAAATCATGAATATACATATATATACATAACTAAAAGTAACATCATCATTATAACGTACCCGGCCTTAACAGGACTCAGTGTGAAACGTACACGGCCATAATAAGGCTCGGTGTTATCGTACCCAACTGATCATTGTTGTGTAATACATACATACATACATACATACACACACACACACACACATACACACACACACACACATATATATATATAGTGCATTCTAGGGCCGTACCCACCGATTATAGCTCGGGGTGTGTCATTATATCATATACATATATATATATAGCGCAAATTAGTGCCCTACCCACCGATTATAGCTCGGGGTGTGTCATCATATCATACACATATATATAAATACATGAGATACCAGAAAGGAACATCATGAGCCGTTCGGAGTGACGTAAGGTCGGTGACCTTTCGAATACATTATGTGATTATCCTCGTGAATAAGAACTTCAATAGGACTTGGATAACAATAAACTAAAGCATCAAATAACATATTGAATAACGAAACATAAGAAGTGGGAAGAATTAGAATGGAGTAATCTCTTTATGGAACATTCGATAATAGGTATAGTTGGATTCGTGCCAAAGAATAAGAAGAACTAAAACCTTACATACCTTGTTTGCCTTCTAGTCAATCCCGTCAACCGTAGCTCGTCTCGCGCCGTATCCTTATATGCCAAGACTACTCTTCCTCCACCTTACTTCACTTCGAAGAAAGCCCCATTTGCTATCATCCGGAGGAAACCAACGTGGGTATAAGCTTCGTTACATAAAATGAAAACAACATTGGTGCTTACTTGCTTAAGAAACAAAATTATTAACTAAAGAGAGAAGGATGTAAATTCATGTTACTAGTATGTTTTCTTAAGATCAAAATGGGAAAGATATAAATATTGAAGGGATGTTGCTAATTAGATCTTGAAAATTATATTGCATCAAGTTTTGTTTTAAGAGAATTAGCTACTCTACAAAATGAAATCTCAATTCCAGCTCCCTTTCCCTTTTCATCTTGGAATATGGGGTCAACCTTAGCATTGATGTCTCTACAATCCTACCATAAAGTTGCTACTACCTTTTTATAAACATGCATAGTCATTAGCAACATGTTCCTATATTTCCACATGTATGCGAACCCATTACCATTTATCCACATAATCCAAATCACTCTCATAATTTATTCTTTACTTTCCCACTAATTCCAACATTTAATCAATTACCCACATAATTAATTTCTTGATCTTAATTCACTTAAACAGTAAGCATTTTAACACACTTTATATACTCATTGTCATGATCATGTGACATAGCACTAGTCCATATCCCCTTTTGGTACACACAAAATATTATTTCCAATCACCATCATTCCACTTTCGAGTCTTGAATAATTTCGGAACTTCATTCTAACCACCTACAAGCTTGGGGGTAACCTCATTTTCCCCCATTTATGCCTTTTAACTTGCAGTCTTTCTAACACATGAAAACACGGGAAACAAACCGACCCATGGGTACTACTGAATCACCCTTCCATTCTTTACCTGGCTCGTTGGGAAACTCAAACCCAACAATTCTAGTTCTACAGCCTACTGTGGCATTACATGATGACAACCAATCCATGCCCATGATTACATCGATGTCTACCATTTCCAAATCTACTAAATCTTCTATAGTATTGCGCTGATATACTCTAACTAGACAACCCCTATGTTACACCTCGTAGTTTTGGACGTTGAGGTCCGTTAGGTGTTAGTTGTTTGAATTTCGAACACTGGAGTGATATGTACCTATCTTATGGTTATGAGAGTTTAAGATCATGTATGAGAAGTATCAAAAGGATTGGAGGTCGAACGGGCGAAAAATGAAAATTTGGACGAACTGGCAAAAATTGCCCTACGCGTTCGCGATAGAGCCTCGCGTTCACAATGGCCATGTAAATTCTAGACCATCGCATTCACGAGAGGCCCTCGCGTTCATGAAGGTCAATTATTAAGTCGGTTCCACCG
Organism: Lycium barbarum; assembly: GCF_019175385.1. NCBI lineage: Eukaryota > Viridiplantae > Streptophyta > Magnoliopsida > Solanales > Solanaceae > Lycium > Lycium barbarum. The sequence goes on from NC_083337.1 coordinate 64,510,802, forward strand.
ACTTTATCCCCCTATATAAAGGTCAAAACCTCTCATTTTTCACCCAAAATATTTCCCAAAACTCAGAAAACATATAGGGGTGTGATTATATCATAAAATTAAGGGTTGTGAGTGATTTTCAAGTGGTGGAGTATTAGTTTAGGTTCGGATAGCGCACAGTTGTGATTATAGTATCATTTTGCGGTGGATTTTGGCTTGGATTCAAGATGAATATTGATGATATTGCTGTTTTAGTAAGAATAAGGTATGAATCTCTCCTTATTGATATTGTTTTAGGTTTATTTACGAAGATAGAGTGATTAAATGGTCGTATAATGAAGTAGTTGGTTGAAAAATCGGATAAACATCATATGGGATGTTTTATGGAGTATTTTGGTATTGATGATGATGTTGTTGATGTTAGTATTGTTGTGTAGTTGTTGGTTATTGGTATTGTGATTTCGGGCTAGGGGTATAAACAGGGAAGATGCTGCCCGAATTTCGGCAGATTCTAAAAAGATTTAATTTAAAGGCTTAAGACAAGCATATGATGATAAGATTGACAATGGTATGAATTCTCTTAAATGTAGATTTACGAGCTTAGGAGGATAAGCATTAAGTAGTTAAGTAGACCAAAAAGGTATGTTAAGGCTATCCCTTCTTTCATTTTGGCATGATCTTATGATGTGAACAAACAAATGTCTAAATCAGCTTCCATATTACTCTACTCTTGGAAGCACTAGGAGTACCTCAGTCTTTGATGATCCCATACTCCTTGTTATGATTATTCTTTTTGTTCTTGGGTCCTGAGATGTCATATATTGATGATGTTAGCCCAAAAGGTATTTATCGGACGCAGTTCGACCTTAGGTCACTCAGAGAGCTCTAGTTACTCATTATGTTTATGCCTTGCATCCATTATACATGTGCATATTGACCCTTGACCAGAAGGTGTTATATACGCGTATATTATATGTATATGGGGTATGGGGAAAGGGATAGGCATTATATACGCATTACTACCTGATCAGCTGGTGTACTATGATGATGATATATGGATCGGGTCGTACGTTCCTCAGCATTTACATATGTGTCACGACCCGACTCGGGGCCGCGACGAGCACCCGATGCTAACCCACCCGAGCACCCTCTTAGCTTACTCTTATACTTACATCTAGGTGATCCACATAATCATACATGCATTTCTATTCATTCGTCAACTAGTCCCATATGGACAACCGCACATTTATATCATCATAGGCATTCATGCCACATCAATATACATGGGCCAACGTGGCCGACAAAATGATATACAAAACATAGGCCAACAAGGCCAAACACATCTACCCACACACACACATGTCTACGAGCCTCTAAGAGTATAACATATCACATTAGCGGGACAGGACCCCGCTATGCCCATAATTATATACACAAAAGATTGAGTACCCAAAAGATATGGCTCCGAAGGAAATGAAGCTCTCTATGAAATCTCCGAATAAGCAGCTAAGGATCAAATCTGTCTCCCTGCGCACCAGCGGGCATGACGCAGCGTCCACAAACAAAAGGACATCAGTACGAAGAATGTACTGAGTATGTAAAGCATGATCAACATCAATATAGAAGCATAATAGATATCATATGAAGATAGCATAGGAGGGGAGACAGTAATATCATCATCATGTCGCTTACTTGCATACACCGTCGTTCATATCGCATAATAATACTCGTACCATTCTTTTGCTCATATTCGTATGCATGTCCTTATCCGTATTCCTATACATAGTCTTTTTACATTCATATTCATATTATATACATAGTCATTTCATATACATAGCATTTACTGTTATATCCCGTATTTTTGAACGTCGGATTATTTGCTAAGGTGGGGCCGACACATCGAGATTTTTTTTGGAACATCTGAAAAGTCATATGAATCACATACGTGGAGTTAAACACAACTCAAGAAGGACCCTTGGGCCAAATCAAAGTGGAAGCCCTCCAAACGAATATTTTTAAGAAAACGTTTTCGGGTAACCTGACTTCGAGGAGCCAAAACGGTATTATAAGTTCGGCATTTGGAAAATTACCAAGAAATATAAGTTGTAGATAATTGAAGTAGCTTTCCAACCATAGGTCGTGGGTTCCTAGGTGACGTCGGTACAAGGAGATATGGACATTTTAAGGTCGAAAGGTCAGTGGGCTAGGCCTAACTCGGGCCCAACCGGGTTAGGCCCATGACCCATCTTATTTAAGTAACATTTCAGCGTTTCCCCCCTCATTTTTCACACCTAAACATCCAGAAATTTCTGGAGGAAAAGAGAGAAAATATCCTAGAGAGAAAAATAAATTTTTGACCAAAATCCGAGCCCTGAATTCCGAAGCCCATGAAGAGAAAAGTGTTGTACGTCGCGTTGTCTTCAATTTGAGCTAAAAATCAACCAAGGAGGAGAGTGATAACGTGGTGGCTACCTACTTAAGGTAATATGAAGGTTCCTTTTCATTGTTAACAAGTTTATTTAAAGATTTAACGGATTAGGACGGAAGAAATAGCGATATAAATTCGTTTGTCGGTGTTGATGTGGTAGCCGTATAGGGGGCTGTTTTGGTGGGGCATGATGAGCTAATTTTATTTAGTATTTTGATTGTTGTTGTGTTGTGGAATGTAGAAAGGAAACGAATTCATGAAAGATTTGTTGGTAAGTTGTTATGGGGAATTTTGTGATTTTATGGAAGATTTATGTAATGATGAAAATGAAATTGTTGAGGTGCAAATTATGATTATTGTTGATGAAATTGGAAGATGGAAATGTGTTATGAATATGTATGTTGAAGATTAGAAGTTTCGTATGGATTATGGTTTTGGTGGAAAGTTTGTATATTTTGTATATCGTGTGAATAGCTTGTAGAAATGATATGAAATGCTTCCGAATCGTATTGTAATGATCTTGATTAGTAATGAATGTGAAAAAATTGAGGTTGGTTTGGAAATATGACGTTGGAAATGAAAGTTATTGTACTATGTTGGAAAGAGGACTAGTTATGCTATGTTGTGTTTTGTGGTGATTGTTATTGTTGTTGGTATTGTTGTTGGTTTGGTTATTGATGTTGGAGCCGAGTTAAATCTCGGGGATGTTATATGTATAGGGGAGATGCTGCCCAAATTTTTGTAGACAAGTGATGAGTTAAAGATTTGAATGCTAAAAGTCTTACTATTGACAATGGGTAAACATGATCATTTGTAGATTTTGGGCGAAACGGGAATTGAAATTGAGCGAGCGTAAGGCGCAGCTAAGGTATGTAAGGCTTACCCCCTCTTTCTCTTGGCATGTCCTAGATGTGATAGGCTATGACTCGAGCCTCGGGGATGACTCTACTCCTAGAAATCCGAGCTTATATTTAACCCTTTTTCATTCAGTATAATTGAATTGATTATATTATGTTTAGTGAAAAGGTAGTTTGAACATACGCAACTTCCACCAACGGAACTGGATTACCCTGAAACTTTCGCAGATGACCGTATAAGACCAAATGTTTATAGTTTTACGTATGTCACCTCGACTTGACCCAAGGTGGGCCCACAACCCCCGAGACCTATTTGTATTGTTTTATTTGCCCTATTTCCGTATGATAATTAAGAGAAACTTTGGCTAATGTTCCGAGTTTGCTATAAGTATCTAGTAACTCAGATATAAGTATTCTGACTCGACTATCCTGATATGAACACTCCGATACGAACGTTCTGATCCGAATATTTTGATATAAGCATTCTGATGTAAATATTCCGATATAAGTATTTTGATATAAGCACCCAATATATAAATAATCCGATATAAATATTCTGATATAAGTATTCTGAGTTAGGTATACTGGTACGAGTGTCTGGTATAAGTGTTCTGATACGGGTATTCCGATATAAGTATTCCGATATAAGTATTCGGCTATGAAGATCTAGATATGAGTCTTCTGATCCGAGTATTCTGATATGAGTATTCTTTGTAAGCCTTAATGTTTTTATGTACGATCTCGGATTGCTTAGAAGTCCGAAGAGGTTTCTGTATTTCAAATGCTCATAACTTCCTGATACTAACTAGCAAGAACCCGAAACTCATTTCTGAGCCTTCGAATGTCGGCAAGTGTACCTATTCATTGAGTCTGGATTTATGTGCATATGGTTTCTCATGACTCTGCTCGTGCATGACTTAATGTCTCTTTCACTGCGTCCCGGGCCAGGTTCTGTTATCGTGCCCTTCTTCTGCTTCGTACATGACTTAATGTCTCTTTCACTGCGTCCCGGGCCAGGTTCTGTTACCGTGCGTTTCCTCTGCATTGTTCACCGCGCCCCTCGGTGGGAGAGCCGGGTTCTGTTATCTGTATATGATGATATAGGGATGGCGGCCAGGATGGCATATGATTCTGTTCACCGCGTCTCTTCCCAGAGGGCCGGGTTCTGTTACCGCGTCCCTTATCACAGGGCCGGGATCTGTTATTTGCTATCTGCATATGTACATATTGACACATGATTTTGACATATGATGATTCTGTTACCGCGTCCCTTATCACAGGGCCGGGATCTGTTATCTGTGAAGATGTTACATGATTCCGATATGCATAATTTGTGTCCGGAAAGTAAGCACTCTGAGTATTCTGTACGTTCTGTGTTTCGTCTGATATATGACATCATCTGAGTATTCTGTACGTTCTGTATTCCGTCCGATATATGACACTATCCGAGCATTCTGTACGTTCTGTATTCCGTCTGATATATGACATCATCTGAGTATTCTGTACGTTCTGTATTCTGTCTGATATATGACATCACCTGAGCATTCAGTACGTTCGGTACTCCGTTCTGTATTCTGTATTTTCTGCACCTCTTCGGACAAGCGATCTGTAATTGTAGAATAAGTATTTTGGTACTTTGGCTAAAACACTTACCTTCTGTACTTCCACTGACATGTGAAACAGGTATGCATGCTTTGTGTCTGAAAAAATAATAAGCGTCTGGTACTCTGAATACTGTACTTATTTGTTAGTTCTATCTGTCTCAGTTACGGTTATGTTTCTTTGTAATGCATGCCTTACATACTCAGTACATATTCCGTACTGACCCCCTGTCTTCGGGGGCTGCGTTCCATGCCGCGCAGGTATTCCAGCTGAGTTGAAGCCATTATAGAAGATATTCCAGTGCAGATGGCAAGCCCCTTTTGTTCACGGAGTGTTGCCGAGTTAGGGTTTGTATGTTATGCTTTCTGGACTTATGTTAGAGACTTTGCAGACAGCGTCGTGGGTATTAGTTGTCAGTCTGTAAGCGGCTCCGTCAGCCGATATGTCGGTCTGTGTTATGTATTGAATTTTGTATGACTTTAGATTTTTTCGGCTTGGAAGCTACGTAAAAGAATATTTCTGAAAAAAAAAATTATTATGTGCTTTAACTTATTTGTTTTAAAAAGTTTGACGTGATTTTATGTGAAGCAAGAGTCTGAGGGTTCGCTCGGCCCTAAGTAAGGGTCGGGTGCCCATCACACCCTAGCAAGATCGGGGTGTGACATTTACATAGCATACCCGACCTCATGGGATCGGTGTCTTATACATACTTGGCCAACCAAGGCTCAAGGTCATACATACCTGGCCCTACCAAGGCATCAGGGTTATCCGTACCCTCTGCAGAGGTGTGTGCGTGTTACGTAATCGTATACATACTTTATACATAATCATATACATATATATATATATATATATATCCTACCCGGCGTTATAAGCTCGGGGTATCATTATAGCCCTTCATAGGCACATATACATACATCATAGCTCGTAAGCATCTTTAATCTCATTTTACTCTCATCATCATTTCTATCCTCATCACTATCGTTACATCTACATTATGGACTTACTCGTCAAGCGAGGAACATAGTAAAATCATAGTACGTATCAAGGGTCGTGAGCTTATGAGCTCGGAATGCCAACCATGTGGAGACAACATACTCATATAGAGGAATTTAGGAATTTGGCCAAGAACCATGCCTTATGAAAGAAGGGTTAGCCTTACATACCTTTCCGTCGAACTATTCTACACTTGCACGTTCCCTTCCAATGCTAGCGTTTATACCTTCATTAATGTCATAACAATGGCCATTAGTCATTCACATTAACCATATTATCTAGATTCCTCAATTTGCCTCTAATTCACCCACATTCATGATTATAACACCCATCTTCGTCCATTCGTCTAAAGTGTTTAGTTCATGATCTTAATACCATTTATAACACATTCATATCACAACACAACAACATTCATAACTCAATTCAAACTATTTCTCAAAATGTCACTATTCATCATTCATGACCTAGTTGACAACATTTTCTACAATCCATGTATTTTAATTCTCCAATACCTCAAACATCTTGTAAAAATCATGAATCTTACCTTAGAAGTTGTAGGAACAAGCTTTGGTTGATAATACCCTTCTTTGAGCAAAAACCCTAGTTTTTCTCCATTTGGATTTCTTGACTTGGATGATCCTTGATGATTCCCTTATCCTTGATTTGCTTGTCTTAATGTTATGGATGACTTATAATCCTTGAAAACTCATAAAATAAGTATAGAGGGAAGTTCTAGAGAGAAGTGGTGTAATGTTGTAAATGAAATAAGACAAGTCTTGATCCTCATATTTAATGAATTGAAAAATCTGTGCTGGGTGAACAGTGGTCGTCCATGGAGGGTTACGGTCCGTATTTCAGTTTACGGACCGTCCCTCATGGTCGTTTTTAAGCTTAAGCAGAACCAGAAACTTTGGCCTGCATGCATGGTGATTTACGACCATGGTTTACGGGCCGTAAATCACTTTACGGTCCATCCACCAGGTCGTATTTTAGCCATTCCCTCAGCTGGCAGAAAGTTGAAGTTGGACATGCTAGTTTACGACGTCAAGTTTGCGGACCGTATAGCACTTTACGGTCCGTATTTTGCACTATACGACCACTGGGCAGTTTTGCCAACTTTCAATTTTTCTCATTTCTCGACTTTTCATTCTAATCATCCACATCCCTTTACATACATTTCCCATGAAACATTATACACTCGCACTCCTCGCACACATCATTAGTTCATTTACTTGCATACCAACGGGAAATTTTCTGAGGTGTAACATTCTACCCCCCTTAGGAACATACGTCCTCGAATGTTAAAGGCTTGGGGAATTCTATAAAAATTTCGCCAGAGTTTCCTCTGTAATGTGGCACTACCACCCTGTCACAATAACCCACAATAACAATGCCTCACAGGGCAATAATACAACAGCACTAGAAATTTGGCCACACACGACCTGAATGTATAAAAGGGAAAACATGCATACCTTATGATTTTGACGTCTCATCTTGGGCCTCTTCCAAGGGCCGAAATAAATATGGGTATTTGGATCGCATATTCTCTTCCGCTTCCAATGTCATTTCCTCCCGATTGTTATTTCTCCACAACACTTTAATTGAGGCCACTTCTTTGTTTCTAAGCCTCCGTAGTTGCCTATCTAATATGGCAATGGGCATTTAATCATAAGTTAACTTTTCTGTCACTTGAATATCATTCACTGGGACGATCCTAGTAGGATCTCCAACACACTTCCGAAGCATCGAGACATGAAATACTGGATGGACTGACTCCAAATCTGGAGGTAGATCTAGCTCATATGCCACTTTGCCTATTTTGCGTATAATCTCATAGGGTCCGATATACCGGGGACTGAGCTTCCCCTTTTTGCCAAATCTCATCACGCCTTTCATTGGCGACACTTTCAAGAATACCCAATCCTTAACTTGGAACTCTAAGTCTCTTCGACGATTATCCGCATAGGACTTCTGACGACTTTGAGCCGCTAGCAACCGATCTTGTATGAGCTTAACTTTCTCTATTGCTTGCTGGACCAAGTCTGGCCCTATCAACTTAGCTTCTCCGGTTTCAAACCACCCAATTGGGGACCTACACTTTTGCCCATATAGAGCTTCATACGGTGCCATTTGAATGCTAGAATGGAAACTGTTATTGTAAGAAAACTCAATGAGTGGCAAATGGTCATCCCAATTGCCTCCAAAATCTATCATACATGCCCGTAACATATCTTCAAGATTCTAAATAGTACGTTCAGCTTGCGCATCGGTATGTGGGTGAAATGCCGTGCTTAGGCGCACTTGGGTCCCTAAACCTTCTTGGAAAGACCCCCAAAACATGGCTGTAAACTGAGTTCCTCTATCGGAGATAATAGATACCGGAACGCCATGGAGTCTCACTATCTCTTTAAGATAAAGCTTGGCATAATCTTCTGCCATATAGGTCGTTCTGAAGGGAGGCCGGCCAAGCCTTGGCCCAAACCCACAATATGAAATTGTCATGTGATTAGTCATGTGACAATTATATTAAAAAGGGGTCTTTATCCTTTTGAAGCTTCAAGAAAAAATTAGATAAGGAAAAGACAAAAGATGAAGAGCAAGAGAAAGGGGCCATTTCGGCCAAGACCATGGAAATTAGGTGCTTTAAATTTTGTTCCAAAAATTATTTTCTTGTAGTATTTCCACTAATTCAAGGGTCCTCTACAACGTAGTATAATTGTTTCGGAAGATAAGTCATCCGTTTCATTGTTTCCGCACTTTGGCCAAGTGAAGAAGTTGAAGAGAAAGGGTAAGATTTAATTCCTTTTTATGTGTTATGAAGGTTTGGTTTATGTTGTGGGAGGTAGAAAGGGTTAAAATTCATGAAAATATGGAAGTTGCATGAATATATATATGTATGAATGTAGCCGTGTACATGTGTGGTTGTGTAGTCAAAGATGAGTTAATTTTATGTTGTATTCTAGTTGTGGTTATGGTGAAATTCATATTGGAAATAAAAGTTGATTTAATTTGGTTGAAGTTGGAATTATATGTATTGGCCGAGTGGTATATTGAAATTGGAATGGGAATGAATTAATTTTGTTTAGTATGTTAGTGGTGTTGTGGTGATCCTTGCAATGTAAATGAAGGTAAAATGATATAAGTTTGCATTGTAATGGAATGTAGAAGTTTGTGTCATTTTAGTATGATTTTATGACATTATGGAAATGAAGTTGTTAAGGTGCAAATAATGATGATTTTTGATGTAATAGGAAGATGGAAACATGTTATGAATAAGTATGTTAAAGATTAGAAGTTTTGGATGAATTATGACTTTGGTGGAAAGTTTATATATTTTGTATATCTTGTGAATATTTTGTGGAAATGATATGAAATGCTTCCAAATTATATTGTGATGATCTAGATTAATGATGAATATGAAAACATTGAGTTTGGTTTGGAAATGGGAAGTCGGAATGGAAGTTATTACATTATGTTGGAAAGAAGACTAGTTGTGTTATATTGTGTTTTATAGTGATTATTGTTGTTGTTGATGTTGTTGTTGGGTTGTTGTTGATTGTTTTGGCCGAGTGAAATTCTCGGGGAGGCTATATGTATAGGGGAGATGCTGCCCAAATTTCTGTAGGCAAATATGAATAAGGATTGAATACTTAAAGACTTGAAATTGAGAATTGGTAAATGTGACCAATTGCAGATTTTAGGCGAAACGGGAAGTGAATTTGGAAAGGCGTAAGGAGCGTATAAGGTATGTAAATCTATCCCGATTCTTCTCTTGGCATGTCCTAGATGTATTAGGTTTGAAGTTGGACCTCGAGGACTACTCTACTCTTCGGAATCCGTGTCTAAATTTGCCCCTTTTCCATTCAGTGGAATTGAACTAATTATGTTGCAAATGGTTAGGAAAGTTGTTCAAATACCTAGAACTTGTGTAAATAAAATCCGATTACCTTAACCCTCATAAGAGACTCCATAAAGTTTATTACACATACCTTGTGTCCGCCACCCCGTTTGACCCGAGGTGGGCTCACTGCTCCCGGATTTTTCTGATTTGTTCCGTTTGACTTGTTCTGAAGTAGAATTCAAAGGAAACTCTTGGTTACTCTTCTAACTACCATATGCCGTTTGTTTGAATTATTTTGTTGAGTTCCATAATGCATTTTGAAACATGAAAATGATTTCAGAAAGCTTATTTTGATATAAACCATCGTGACATCCGAAAGGCATACGATATGATTACCGTTCAATCTCTTTTATATGATTTTCCATCTGAGTTATGCCATCGAGATTCTGTAAATGTTATATTTTGATATGTTCAAACAATCCCAAAAGCTTTAATTCGATATAATCCCCCGCGACATCCGAAAGGTACGTGCTATGACTATCGTCTGATTTATTTCTTAAATGACCTGTCATTCGGATTATTCTGTCGAGTCTTTGTAAATATTTTATGATGCATAAGTTTCTCACTACTCCACTCGTGGATGCCTCAATGCTTCCTTCACTGAGCCCGGGCCAGGATTTGTTATCAAGCGTATTCCACTGCATTGTTCGCCGTGCCTCGATGTGAGGGGGCAGGTATGACATGTACATGGGTCCGGAGTATGATGTGCCATGTACACCTATGTTCTGATATGATATGATATGATATGATATGATATGATGTGGCCATCTAATATGTTATGATATGTTACGGAGCTATTCCCTACTCTGAAGTATGATGTGTTGTGGCGCCAGTGACGGGGTGGCGCCACGTTCTGTTCACCAGGTCCCGTATTGGGGCCGAATTTGGCATATGTTTCTGCATGCATTATTTACGTTTTGTAAGTATACATTTTGATATCCTGGACTTTGCACTCATTCTCTGTATTTTCTGTTCCGGTTATGATTTCGTCTACTGTACTTCATGCTTTACAACTTAGTACATATTTCGTACTGACCCCCGTTCTTTGGGGGCTGCGTTTTCATGCCGCGCAAGTACAGACGACAGGTTTGCTGATCCGCCCGCTTAGGACTTTGTTCTGCTATTTTGGAGCGCTCTTTTATCCAGAGCCTATATTTTGGTATAGTATTCTGCTATTGTATATATGTACGCTTTTCAGGGGTACGACGGGGCCCTGTCCCGTCTTATGTTTCTGTTATTACTGTTCGTAGAGGTCTGTAGACACATATGTGGGTTGTGTATATGTTCTGGGAAATACGTATTCTGTGATGGCCTTATCGGCTTCTGTGCGCTACATCTGCTTATGTACGATAGCTTGAGACTCCGTTTGATTTTAATTATTTATGTATCTAATTTATATGTTGGTTTGGGGTTACTGGGTACGTAAGGTGTCCTGCTCGGACACGAGTCGCGGCCTACGGGGTTGGGTCGTGACAGAAGTGGTATCAGAGCGGTTCGTCCTCGGAATGTCTACAGACCGTGTCTAGTAGAGTCTTGTTTATCGGTGTGTTGTGCACCACATCTATAAACAGGAGGCTACGGGGCATTTAGGGTGTTACCTTTCTTTGGATCTTAGATCGTGCGATAGAGCTCAGTCATAGGAAATTAAATTCCTTGCACTAACCTTTGATTTCAGCTGAAGAACGACATCGACAGAAGAAAATGGCTGATGATATTGGAAGCTACACAGCACACAGGTAAGCAATGATACGAAAGATGTATGTCGGGTAAGGTATTTGAAGCACGATTGAAATATAAAGTTGAAAATTAAAAGGGAAGTAAATAGGAAAGTGTAACAGGTGTAGTTTGAGTTGGACATGTGAGGTAAGCATCAGCATCTTTATATTTTTATTTGAAATTGTTAGCCCTGGGTGGCGATGGTGTGATAGGATATAATATATATATATACGTAGATGTGTTGGCCCTGTGAGGCATTGTTGGTATTTCTGCGTGCAGATGTTGGGATAGTAAGAAGTACAGAGGAACCTCTGTCCAAATTTTTCTAGCATTATAAAAAGGAAAAGAGAATGTGTGGAGTAGCTAGCACCCTTACAGAAGTCACGCAGACCGAAGCGGACTAAATGGGTAAAAAGAAGAAAGCGCAATACCGCTCGAGATTTAGAGTGAATTTGAATAGCGGTTGGGAATGTTTGTAAGCAAGATAGTAGTAAATGTAAATGTATGCGTATGACTCTCCCCTGGGGACCATAGTGACTAAGAGGCGAGTCCCAACAGCCAGTGTCGCGATATATGAAAGACATTAACTGAACGGAATTTAAGGGACAAAGCGAAAGACATGGTACAGATATTACAAAGTAGACTGATACTAGCCCCACCACTAGTCAAGGCTGGAAAGTCCTAGTATCACGATGTTCGGGAATGGAGAGAAAGTGAGTACGAAAAAGGGGATAGCAATTGTAACATTTGGAAAATTTTGAAGGAAAGAAAGAGACCTCCTGAAGTATAACTATATGAGGGACCCTCCCGAAGTATCATAACACCCCATGAGGCCAGTTGAACATTCGAGGACGAATGTATTAAAGGGGGGGAGAATGTTATATCCCGTATTTTCGAACGTCGGATTATTTGTAAGCTGAGGTGGGGCCCACACGTCAAGATTTTTTTTTGGAACATGTGACAAGTTATATGAATCGCATATGTAAAGTTAAACACAACTCATGAAGTGCCCTTGGGCCAAATCAAAGTGGAAGCCCTCCAACCGAATATTTTTAAGAAAACGTTTTCGGGTGACCTGACTTTGAGGGGCAAACACGGTATTATCAGTTAGGAATTTGGAAAAATACCAAGAAATAGAAGTTGTAGATAATTGAATTAGCTTTCCATCCATAGTTCGTGGGTTCCCAGGTGACGTCGGTACAAGGAGATATGAACGTTTTAGGTCGAAAGGTCAGTGGGCTAGGCCCAACTCGGGACCAACCGAGTTGGCCCAAAAAAAAATGAAAAGAAAAATTTAGGCCCAAGGTTGAAGGGAGGCCGGCCAAGCCTTGGCCCAAACCCACAATATGAAATTGTCAGGTGACAATTATATTAAAAAGGGGTCTTTATCCTTTTGAAGCTTCAAGAAACAATTAGATAAGGAAAAGACAAAAGATGAAGAGCAAGAGAAAGGGGCCATTTCGGCCAAGACCATGGAAATTAGGTGCTTTAAATTTTGTTCCAAAAATTATTTTCTTGTAGTATTTCCACTAATTCAAGGGTCCTCTACAACGTAGTATAATTATTTCGGAAGATAAGTCATCCGTTTCATTGTTTCCGCACTTTGGCCAAGTGAAGAAGTTGAAGAGAAAGGGTAAGATTTAATTCCTTTTTATGTGTTATGAAGGTTTGGTTTATGTTGTGGGAGGTAGAAAGAGTTAAAATTCATGAAAATATGGAAGTTGCATGAATATATATATGTATGAATGTAGTTGTGTACATGTGTGGTTGTGTAGTCAAAGATGAGTTAATTTTATGTTGTATTCTAGTTGTGGTTATGGTGAAATTCATATTGGAAATAAAAGTTGATTTAATTTGGTTGAAGTTGGAATTATATGTATTGGCCGAGTGGTATATTGAAATTGGAATGGGAATGAATTAATTTTGTTTAATATGTTAGTGGTGATGTGGTGATCCTTGCAATGTAAATGAAGGTAAAATGATATAAGTTTGCATTGTAATGGAATGTAGAAGTTTGTGTCATTTTAGTATGATTTTATGACATTATGGAAATGAAGTTGTTAAGGTGCAAATAATGATGATTTTTGATGTAATAGGAAGATGGAAACATGTTATGAATAAGTATGTTAAAGATTAGAAGTTTTGGATGAATTATGACTTTGGTGGAAAGTTTATATATTTTGTATATCTTGTGAATATTTTGTGGAAATGATATGAAATGCTTCCAAATTATATTGTGATGATCTAGATTAATGATGAATATGAAAACATTGAGTTTGGTTTGGAAATGGGAAGTCGGAATGGAAGTTATTACATTATGTTGGAAAGAAGACTAGTTGTGTTATATTGTGTTTTATAGTGATTATTGTTGTTGTTGATGTTGTTGTTGGGTTGTTGTTGATTGTTTTGGCCGAGTGAAATTCTCGGGGAGGCTATATGTATAGGGGAGATGCTGCCCAAATTTCTGTAGGCAAATATGAATAAGGATTGAATACTTAAAGACTTGAAATTGAGAATTGGTAAATGTGACCAATTACAGATTTTGGGCGAAACGGGAAGTGACTTTGGAAAGGCGTAAGGAGCGTATAAGGCATGTAAAGTTATCCTGATTCTTCTCTTGGCATGTCCTAGATGTATTAGGTTTGAAGTTGGACCTCGGGGACTACTCTATTCTTCGGAATCCGCGTCTAAATTTGCCCCTTTTCCATTCAGTGGAATTGAACTAATTATGTTGCAAATGGTTAGGAAAGTTGTTCAAATACCTAGAACTTGTGTAAATAAAATCCGATTACCTTAAAACCCTCATAAGAGACTCCATAAAGTTTATTACACATACCTTGTGTCCGCCACCTCGTTTGACCCGAGGTGGGCCCACTACTCCCGGATTTTTCTGATTTGTTCCGTTTGACTTGTTCTGAAGTAGAATTCAAAGGAAACTCTTGGTTACTCTTCTAACTACCATATGATGTTTGTTTGAATTATTTTGTTGAGTTCCATAATGCATTTTGAAACATGAAAACGATTTCAGAAAGCTTATTTTGATATAAACCATCGTGACATCCGAAAGGCATACACTATGATTACCGTTCAATCTCTTTTATATGATTTGCCATCTGAGTTATGCTATCGAGATTCTGTAAATGTTATATTTTGATATGTTCAAACAATCCCAAAAGCTTTAATTCGATATAATCCCCCGCGACATCCGAAAGGTACATGCTATGACTATCGTCTGATTTCTTTGTTAAATGACCTGTCATTCGGATTATTCTGTCGAGTCTTTGTAAATATTTTATGATGCATAAGTTTCTCACTACTCCACTCGTGGATGCCTCAATGCTTCCTTCACTGAGCCCGGGCCAGGATTTGTTATCAAGCGTATTCCACTGCATTGTTCGCCGTGCCTCGATGTGAGGGGGCAGGTATGACATGTACATGGGTCCGGAGTATGATGTGTCATGTACACCTATGTTCTGATATGATATAATATGATATGATATGATGTGGCCATCTAATATGTTATGATATATTACGGAGCTATTCCCTACTCTGATGTATGATGTGTTGTGGCGCCAGTGACGGGGTGGCGCCACGTTCTGTTCACCGGGTCCCGTATTGGGGCAGGATTTGGCATATGTTTCTGCATGCATTATTTACGTTTTGTAAGTATACATTTTGATATCCTGGACTTTGCACTCATTCTCTGTATTTTCTGTTCCGGTTATGATTTCGTCTACTGTACTTCATGCTTTACAACTCAGTACATATTCCGTACTGACCCCCGTTCTTCGGGGGTTGCGTTTTCATGCCGCGCAGGTACAGACTACAGGTTTGCTGATCCGCCAGCTTAGGACTTTGTTCTGCTATTTTGGAGCGCTCTTTTATCCGGAGCCTATATTTTGGTATAGTATTCTGCTATTGTATATGTGTACGCTATTCAGGGGTACGACGGGGCCCTGTCCCGTCTTATGTTTCTGTTATTACTGTTCGTAGAGGTCTGTAGACACATATGTGGGTTGTGTATATGTTCTGGGAAATACGTATTCTGTGATGGCCTTATCGGCTTCTGCGCGCTACATCTGCTTATGTACGATAGCTTGTGACTCTGTTTGACTTTATATATTTATGTATCTAATTTATATGTTTGTTTGGGGTTACTGGGTACGTAAGGTGTCCTGCTCGGACACGAGTCGCGGCCTACGGGGTTGGGTCGTGACAATCCCATTCCACCAGTATATAGCCTTAAGATCATGATACATTTTCGTCACTCCGGGGTGAACGGAGTAACGGGAACAATCTTCTCTCAAAATCTGATGGCGTAGACCTGCCACATCGGGAACACATAACCTGCCTTGACATCGGAGAACTTCGTCTTCTGAAATGTCAAATGATGACCCCTCCTTCTGAGGGATTGTATCTCTGTACTGCATTAGCATGGGATCCTCATATTGTCGCTCTTTTACTTCCGCTACTAACGATGAAACTGCTGAATTCTGAATAGTAGCTCCGATGCTACCTGAGTCCACCACTCGTACTCCTAGGCTAGCTAACTGCTGAAGATCACGGGCCATCTCTTTCTTTTCTGGTCGTACCTCACTTAGACTTCCCATCGACCTACGGCTAAGAGCATCAGCCTCAACATTTGCCTTTCCGGGGTGGTATAGGATTTCAACATCATAGTCTTTTAGCAACTCTAGCCATCGTCGTTGCCGCAAATTCAACTCTTTCTACTTGAAGATGTACTGGAGACTCTTATGATCTGTATAAATATCCACGTGGACACCATATAAGTAATGTCTCCATATCTTTAAAGCATGGACCACCGCGACCAATTCTAAGTCACGGGTAGGATAATTCCGCTCATGTTTCCGTAATTGTCTAGAAGCATACGCAATCACCTTACCATCTTGCATCAATACACAGCCTAGCCCGACGCCTGAAGCATCACAATAAATAGCATATCCTTCCAATCCCTCTGGAAGTGTCAAGACTGGGGCTGAAGTCAGTCGGTCTTTCAACTCTTGGAAACTACGCTCGCAAGCATCTGTACATTGAAACTTAGCTGACTTCTGAGTCAACTTGGTGAGCGGTGCAGAAATAGAAGAGAAACCCTCAACAAATCTTCTGTAATAACCGGCTAAGCCCAAAAAGCTACGAGCCTCCGTAGGGGTCGTGGGCCTTGGCTAGGTCTTCACGGCCTCAATCTTTTGGCTATCCACTCGAATACCGTCAGCTGCAACAATGTGGCGCAGAAATTCCACTGAGTTCAACCAAAACTCGCATTTGGAAAACTTCGCGAATAACTCTCGAGTTCGAAGAACTCCAAGGACAACACGCAAGTGATCCGCATGTTCTGCCTCGGATCTAGAATACACTAGGATATCATCGATGAATACAATCACGAATAAATCCAGAAAAGGCCTGAATACATTGTTCATTAAGTCCATAAACACTGCCGGTGCATTGGTTAGCCCAAACGACATTACTCGGAACTCGAAATGGCTATATCTTGTTCTAAAAGCTGTCTTAGGGATATCTTTCTCCCTAACTCTTACTTGGTGATACCCGGACCTCAAATCAATCTTTGAAAACCATTTGGCACCTTGCAATTGATCAAATAAATCATCAATCCTCGGGAGGGGATACTTGTTCTTAATTGTCACTTTATTCAATTGCCGATAATCAATGCACATTCTCAAGGAGCCATCCTTCTTCCGGACGAACAATACGGGTGCTCCCCACGGGGATGAACTAGGCCTAATGAAGCCTTTTACAAGCAAGTCTTATAATTGCTCCTTCAAATCTTTCAACTCTGCGGGTGCCATCCTATAGGGAGGAATAGATATGGGATTAGTGTCTGGCAGCACATCAATCGCAAAATCGATCTCTCGCTCGGGAGGAAGGCCTGGAAGCTCTTCCGGGAACACATCCAGAAATTCGTTCACTACCAGAACTGACTGAAGAGTCGGCGACTCAGCTTCTACATCTTGAACTCGTACTAGGTGATAAATGCACCCTTTCATGATCATTTTCCTTGCCTTTAGATAGGAAATAAACCTACCTTTTGGTGATGCCGCATTCCCTTTCCATTCTAAGACTGGTTCTCCCGGAAACTGGAAACGAACCATCTTCATTTGGCAATCAACATTGGCATAACAAGAAGCCAACCAATCCATGCCCATAATAACGTCAAAATCTACCATTTCTAGCTCATGCAAATCAATCATGGTACGACGATCACAAATCACAATCACACAATTCCTATATACTCGGCTAGCTATTACCGATTCACCCACGGGTGTAGACACCTCAAAAGGTTTGATAGACTCCGGCTCAATTATAAATCGACCCGCAATGTATGGAGTAACATATGTTAATGTGGAGCCCGGATCAATCAAAGCATATACATCATGAGAGAATACCGATAATATACCTGTGACCACATCAGGAGAAGACTCAAGATCTTGGCGTCCAGCCAAAGCATAAATACGGTGCTGAGGACAGCTAATACTGGGAGCTCTGCCTCTACCCCTACCATGGCCGACTGGCGCATGTGAACCTGGCCCCGTAGGGCGTACAGATGCCGCAGATCCGGCTACCGACCCTGATGGCTGGGTCCTGCCTCTACCCTGTACTGAGGGGCAATCACGCATAATATGGCCTGGTCGACCACATGAATAGCAAGCGTATGAACCTGATCGGCACTGACCCCAATGCAACTTTCCACACTGAGAACATCATGGTACGGGTGGCCTTGGCTGGCCTGAATCACCTCTAAACTGAGACCCCGAATAACCCTGACTTGGCTCGGAACGAGTAGATCTGTCAAATCTCTGCCCCGTAAACTGTTGAGGTGTACTGGTCATAGAATAGCCTGAATGGCTGGGAAACTGCTGTTTGTGTCCGCCCCTGGACTGGCTCCTCGAACCCGAAGGTCTGGCCCTGTTGTTATGGCCCCTATCCTGCTCACGTTCATTTCTCCGTTGCTGCAGGTGTTCCTCTAATTCCTGAGCATGTGCCTGAATGTGTGCAATATCCATGCCATCCTGAAGGGACGTAGTCAAACATTTATCCATCAAGTGTGGCCCTAGGCCTTTCACAAACCGGTGCACCCGATCGCCCATATCCGCTACCATGGCCGAAGCATACCTAGCCAAGGAATTGAAGCGGAGACTATACTCTGTAGCACTCATGCTACCTTGCCTCAGATTCAAGAATTTATCGGCCCTAACTCGCCGAACTTCCGGAGGCATGTAGTGACGGAGAAAAGCATTGCCAAACTCTTGCCATACCGGCGGAGGTGCATTGGCTCCCCGCGAAGCCATCCAAATCGTATACCACTGGATTGAGACATCCCTCAATCTGTATGACGCTAGCTCCACCGATTCGGTGTCTGAAGCATGTATCAACCGGAGCGTCCTTAGCATACCATCAATAAAGTCCTGGGGATCCTCCTCCAATTTCGACCCAAATAATTCCGGGGGTTTCAAAGTAATGAAATCACGGGCCCTTGCACTAACAGTCCTGTCACCTTGCCCTGCGCTTGGCCTCTGAGTCTGGGCCGCAACCAACTGAGTCAATAAATTAATGGCCTCTCTTACGTCTTGGCTCGAAGCATTCGTGGAGGAGCTGGAGCTGGGGCTGAGGCACTGTCTCTCACGTGCTCCTCATTAATAGGCACTGTCTGGGAGGACTGAGATTGAGCCGCACTCTGGGACTCATCTTCATCTACTACCGGTGGCGGTGCTCTTTCAGCCCGCTTTTCTGCCACCGTCTTGCCCTTTTGGGCTGCTGTAGCCTTTTTATTTTTAGGCATCTCTGAAATACACAACACACGATTTAGGAACAAGAATTTCTTACATCATAGCTCTATCGCACGATTCTTATGAAGAAAGAAGGTCATATATTCCTAAGATATCCGCAGCTTCTCGTTTATAAGTGTCGCGCGCAACACACCCATAACCAAGACTCTACTAGACACGTCTCGTAGACACATCCTAAGATTGAACTGCTCTGATACCACTTTTGTCACGACCCGACTCGGGGCCGTGACGAGCACCCGGTGCTAACCCACCCGAGCACCCTCTTAGCTTACTCTTATACTTACATCTAGGTGATCCACATAATCATACATGCATTTCCATTCATTCGTCAACTAGTCCCATATGGACAACCGCACATTTATATCATCATAGGCATTCATGCCACATCAATATACATGGGCCAACGTGGCCGACAAAATGATATACAAAACATAGGCCGACAAGGCCAAACACATCTACCCACACACACACATGTCTACGAGCCTCTAAGAGTATAACATATCAGATTAGCGGGACAGGACCCCGCTATACCCATAATTATATACACAAAAGATTGAGTACCCAAAAGATATGGCTCCGAAGGAAATGGAGCTCTCTATGAAATCTCCGAATAAGCAGCTAAGGATCAAATCTGTGTCCCTGCGCACCAGCGGGCATGACGCAGCGTCCACAAACCAAAGGACGTCAGTACGAAGAATGTACTGAGTATGTAAAGCATGATCAACATCAATATAGAAGCATAATAGATATCATATGAAGATAGCATAGGAGGGGAGACAGTAATATCATCATCATGTCGCTTACTTGCATACACCGTCGTTCGTATCCCATAATAATACTCGTACCATACTTGTGCTCGTATTCGTATGCATGTCCTTATCCGTATTCCTATACATAGTCTTTTCACATTCATATTCATATTATATACATAGTCATTTCATATACATAGCATTTACATAGCATACCCGACCTCATGGGATCGGTGTCTTATACATACTTGGCCAACCAAGGCTCAAGGTCATACATACCTGGCCCTACCAAGGCATCAGGGTTATCCGTAACCTCTGCAGAGGTGCGCGCGCGTTACGTAATCATATACATACTTTGTAAATAATCATATACATATATATATATCCTACCCGGCGTTATAAGCTCGGGGTATCATTATAGCCCTTCATAGGCACATATACATACATCATAGCTCGTAAGCATCTTTAATCGCATTTTACTCTCATCATCATTTCTATCCTCATCACTATCGTTACATCTACATTATGGACTTACTCGTCAAGCGAGGAACATAGTAAAATCATAGTACATATCAAGGGTCGTGAGCTTATGAGCTCGGAATGCCAAACATGTGGAGACAACGTACTCATATAGAGGAATTTAGGAATTTGGCCAAGAACCATGCCTTATGAAAGAAGGGTTAGCCTTACATACCTTTCCGTCGAACTATTCTACACTTGCACGTTCCCTTCCAATGCTAGCGTTTATAACTTCATTAATGTCATAACAATGGCCATTAGTCATTCACATTAACCATATTATCTAGATTCCTCAATTTGCCTCTAATTCACCCACATTCATGATTATAACACCCATCTTCGTCCATTCTTCTAAAGTGTTTAGTTCATGATCTTAATACCATTTATAACACATTCATATCACAACACAACAACATTCATAACTCAATTCAAACTATTTCTCAAAATGTCACTATTCATCATTCATGACCTAGTTGACCACATTTTCTACAATCCATGTATTTTAATTCTCCAATACCTCAAACATCTTGTAAAAATCATGAATCTTACGTTAGAAGTTGTAGGAACAAGCTTTGGTTGATAATACTTTTCTTTGAGCAAAACCCTAGTTTTTCTCCATTTGGATTTCTTGACTTGGACGATCCTTGATGATTCCCTTATCCTTGATTTACTTGTCTTAATGTTATGGATGACTTATAATCCTTGAAAACTCATAAAATAAATGTAGAGGGAAGTTCTAGAGAGAAGTGGTGTAATGTTGTAAATGAAATAAGACAAGTCTTGATCCTCATAATTAATGAATTGAAAAATCTGTGCTGGGTGAACAGTGGTCGTCCATGGAGGTTTACGGTCCGTATTTCAGTTTACGGACCGTCCCTCGTGGTCGTTTTTAAGCTTAAGCAGAACCAGAAACTTTGGCCTGCATGCATGGTGATTTACGACCATGGTTTACGGGCCGTAAATCACTTTACGGTCCGTCCACCAGGTCGTATTTTAGCCATTCCCTCAGCTGGCAGAAAGTTGAAGTTGGATATGCCAGTTTACGACGTCAAGTTTACGTACCGTATTGCACTTTACGGTCCGTATTTTGCACTATACGACCACTGGGCAGTTTTGCCAACTTTCAATTTTTCTCATTTCTCGACTTTTCATTCTAATCATCCACATCCCTTTACATACATTTCCCATGAAACATTATACACTCGCACTCCTCGCACACATCATTAGTTCATTTACTTGCGTACCAACGGGAAATTTTCCGAGGTGTAACAATATGATATATGGATCGGGCTGCACGTTTCACAACAATGTATATATGATGATGATATATGGATCGGGCCGTACGTTCCTCAGCACTATCAGTATATTATGACCTATGCATATCATACGCCCTTCGAGGCACTTTCATGTTATATAGATGCTTCCAAATGTTCAGTCACAGATGTATTCAGATATCGAGATTGATTTCACGTTTCAGATGTCTTTCATAATTTTATGTACTTGATGTTCTTATGCCTTACATACCCGGTACATTTTTCGTACTGACTCCCCTATTGCTCTGAGGAGGGGGGGGGGGGGGGAAGGGGGGATACGGTCATGCCCGCAGGTTCAGGTAGACAGAGAGATGATCCAACTCAGTAGGACTTCCCCTCAGCTGTAGTCGGTTCGCTCCACTCGATCTGGAGCTACGATATATTTTGGTATGCTATTTTGAGATGTATATATATTTATATGGGTATGACGGGAGCCCTGTCCCGTCCTCTCTATAGCATGTACTCCATTAGAGGTCTGTAGACAGTTGTACATAGTTGGGATGTTATGTAGCCTTGCCGGCTCTCATTTTTTTGCACAGCATATGTAGCGACCTAGTTGGCTTGCATTGTTCTTTCCAGCTTATATATGTACAGATTGTGCAGAGTTCACAATGACATCCTTTCATGAGCCAGTATAAGTTCGGTTCGAGTTATTTATGGGCCTTTGTTATTTAATGTTTTCAGATACAAGTAAAGGGGTGTTTGGTCACTAGATATCAGGCACTCGTCACGACTCATCGATTTGGGTCATGACAGAAGTGGTATCAGAGCAATTCCATCCTAGGGTTGTCTACAGACCGTGTCTAGTAGAGTTTTATTTATGGGTATGTCATGCACCACACTTATAAACAGAAGGCTACAAGATATTTAGGAAATTGTAATTCTTTCTCTCTTAGATCGTGCGATAGTTCCGTGTGTTAAGAGTTCGCGTTCTAATAATTTGTTCTGATTTCAGTGATGCCTTGCAAGAAGGCTACAGCTTCCCACAAGGGCAAGGGAGTGGCTGGTGAGGCTACTAGCCGTACTCAGCGGGCTACCAGAGCTTCAGGCGAGTCTCAGAGTGAGAGCCCGTCTCAGACTTTGCATACCCCACCTCCAGCACCTGCCCCAGTGCCCCCAGTTCCTCAACCAGATGCACCGGGCCAGGATGTGTTGGATGTTGTACAGCTATTGACCAGATTGGTTGCCGCTTAGGCTTAGCGACAGGGAGTTGGCGTTGACCAGGCAAATCGAGCTAGTAGTGCGAGGGTTAAGACTTTCCTCGGGTTTGATCCTTTAGAGTTCTCTGTGTTAAAGCAAAATATGGACCCTCAAGACTTTATTGACAATATGCAGAGGACCTTAAGGGTTATGCACGCAGATGAGGTCGAGTCCATAGAGTTGGCTTCTTATCCGCTCCGTGATATTGCAGTACAGTGGTATCAGACATGGGAGCTTTAGAGGGGTGAGAATTCCCCTATAGCCATTTGGCAGGAGTTTTTGAATACTTTTATTCACCATTATTTACCACCAGGAGTTCGACGGGCCCGAGCAGATAGGTTCTTACGTATTGAGCAGGGCAGTATGAACGTTCAGAAGTATAGTGTATACTTTGATTCATTGGCCAGATATGCCCCAGCTATGGTGGCTGAGATGGATGATTGAGTTCATCGTTTCGTGGGTGGTCTAGGGAAACATTTGATCGATGAGTGTACGACAGCCGCATTGCAGCCGGTTATGGTTATCTCCCGTATACAGGCATATGCAACAGAATTTGGAGGATTGTAAGCGTCCGCGGAGGACCAAGCGTGAGCGTGACCGGGGCCATGGTTAGAGGGCTAGATCTTTAGATATCAGGGGTGAGTTCAGAGGGGGACAGACACAAGAGTATTCTCAGTATCCATTCCATTCAGCAAGGAGTGCGCCTCCGCGGTTTTCAGGCCCGATTGATCATTTTTTTTTATTTCGGAGTGGGTCAAAGTTCTAGAGCTTCGGGATCTCAGCATAGACTGGAGTCAGGCCAGATGAGACCCCCTTTGCCGAAGTGTGCCCAGTATGGCAAGTTACACGTAGGTCAGTGTCAGCTGGGATTAGATGTTTGTTATGCTTGTGGCCAGCCAGGTCACAGGATGCGTCAGTGTTCGATGAGAGAGAGTGGGAGTATGGTTCATCCCACACGGTCTGTAGCCTGTTCTACTTCTGCAGTACGCCCTTCAGGGGAAGGTTCTTAGACACCAACAGGATGTGGTAGAGAGAGGAGTGAAGCGTATAGCTTAAGTGGGCCTCAGCACCGTGTTTATACATTAGCTGGTAGACAGGATCGTGAATCATCTTTTGACGTTGTTACAAGTATAATATCAGCTTCCTCCTATGATGTATATGCATTGATTGACCTCGGATCTACTTTGTCATATATTACTTCATTTGTTGCTAGTAAATTTGGGATAGAGCCTGAGTCAATTAAACCTTTTAAGGTATCTATGCTAGTTGGTGACCCAGTCATAGCTAGGCGAGTGTTTCGAGGTTGTGTAGTTATAGTGTGTAATCGTCATACCATAGCAAATTTGATTGAGTTAGATATGATCGATTTTGATGTCATTATGGGTATGGATTGGTTAGCTTCCTACTATGCTAATGTCAATTGTAGAACGAAGGTGGTCCGGTTCCAGTTTCCAGGCCAACCAATTTTAGAGTGGAAAGGTAATGCTGCTTTACTGAGGGGTAGGTTTATTTTCTACCTTAAAGCAGGCAAGATGATCAGGAAAGGGTATATCTATTACCTGGTTCGGGTTCAGAATTTGCAAGCAGAGTCACCAACCCTTCAGTCTGTTCTTGTAGTTAATGAATTCCTAGGGGTGTTTCCAAATGAGCTTCCAGGCATTCCGCCAGAGCGGGGGATACCCAACCAATATCTATTCCTCCTTATAGAATTGCACCTACCGAGTTGAAGGAATTGAAGGAGCAACTGAGGGATTTACTTGAGAAGAGCTTTATTAGGCCCAGTACATTTCCGCAGGGAGCACCAGTATTATTTGTAAGAAAGAAGGATGGCTCCTTGCGAATGTGTATCGATTATAGGTAATTGAATAAAGTGACTATAAAGAATAAGTATCCACTTTCTAGGATTAATGACTTATTTGATCAGCTGCAGGGTGCCAAGTATTTCTCGAAGATAGACTTGAGATTGGGGTATCATCAGGTTAGAGTGAAGGAGGAAGACTTTCCGAAGACTACATTCAGGACAAGATATGGGCACTATGAGTTCTGTGGCATGTCATTCGGGTTAGCTAATGCCCTAGCTGTATTCATGGACTTGATGAACGGTGTATTTAGACCTTTCCTAGATCTGTTCATGATCATGTTCATAGATGATATTCTGGTCTATTCATCATCAGAGACTGAACATGCAGATCATCTACATGCGGTGCTTATGTTACACGAAAAATTTCATGTCGTTGTGCGGTAAATAGACTAACGCAGGGTAAGATGTATATGATGTCCCTACAAGTAAGAAGGGGTAATTTACGACGCTAATTAAGATTCCAAAGACATCTGAGGCTAGAGAATAAAGTTCGTTGAGGAAGGCGAGGTATAAGTCATGTTTTGGAAAGGTTTTTGTAAGTACCGAGCTAATTTTGATTTAATAATGTCTTGGGGAATAGTTATAATGCTCCTTAGATTGTTAACGAAGTATTAAATAAGTGTTAAGAAGGCTCCATAAGGATTGGAGATCAAACGAATCGACGAGAATAATTTCGAAAAAGTGGAGTTATACGACCATTATATGGTCCGTATAACCTTTACAGAAAGGGAAAATCCCTGATGGTGGTATACGGTCACTTATACAGACCATATAAATGCCCATATAGCTTGATCGGGATAGCTTTTTCTCCAAGTATAAATATAAGTTCCAAGTTCTAATTTCTCATTTTTCTTATTTCCTCCACCTCTCTCAAGAACTATAGAATATTCAAATATCTTAGTAACACAAATTCAAGGGAGATCAAGGATCAAATACCAATAATCAAAGGAAATCAAGTGTATGGGTGTTCATTAGGGTTAATGGAAGCTAGAGATTCCTTTGGAATTAAAGTTAGGGTTTTCTCCAAGTGAAGTGTTTTCATCCAAAGCCCATTCCTACATAATCAAAGGTGCGTTTTATGATCATTTAATGTTATTAAGAATACTGGATGGTTGAAAGACTTGGATTGAGGAGGAAAGTAGAATATAGAGCTCAAATGTGGAAATAATAGTATTCTTGAATAGTAACTTGACTTGAATTATAGTTTTTGATATGTTATGAGTATAATCTTCTTATAAATGATATAAATGATGTTAAAGAAGTATTATATGAGGATGAATGTGGTGTTATATTATAGCTATGGTTATGGATGGCGTTGAGAGGGAATTTTGAGAATTGAATAATGTCTAGCTTAACGAAGTTTATTGATTATGATATTGTGGGAGTTGTTATATTATATGGAGAAAGTTGTAGAAACAAAGGAGATGCTGTCCAATTTTCATTAGCTTTAGCTTAAGTTTAAGTATGCTTCCGGTTATCTAATTTTAGTACGAACTCTCTTGAAAGTAAAATCGTGAACTTGGAGGGAAGCGTTTAGTTGGCAAAGTTAGAAAGACATAAAGGTATGTGAGACTAGTCCCCTTATTTCCAAGGCATGATTCTTATCTCGTACCTTCCTTTGTATATTCCCATTATGTTCTTACACTCTAAAAGAGGAAGGTTAAAGGTACTTAAAGGCGTCTTATGAGATAGAGATGAGCTATGTTCCATGATAATGATGATGACAATGATGATGATATTGATCCTATGATAAGCTAGATATTCTTATTTTTATGATTTTATTGATGTGGCTTCTTTTCAATAGTCTCACCTCATGTTTCTAGTTCCTTCAAAGTGAGACATGACGATTATGACTATTCCATAACATAATCGGAGGCTACCGACTTTACGTCACTCCGATAGAGGTGTAGCTTTAATTTGGGCTCTCGTGCATGCTTATGTTATTTTTATGTATGATCCACACCGAGCCTACATGGCCGGGCAGTATAACACTGCGCCGCCCTATAGGCGGCTGGGCAGACACACCATTGCAGTGGGCAGCTTATACCCCCTATGCGGGAGTCCTAGACGTGGGCTAATGATGATCCCACCGTACCTATATGGTTGGGCAGCTTATATATGTATGATATGATATTATTTTTATTATTAAAGTTAGCATGCATGACTCCGCCTTAAGAGGCATTCAGTTACAGGTTTGCTCCTAGCTTTATGTCTCTTATGTCTTTACTATGCTGTTGTACATGTCTCACATACTCAGTGCATTGTTCGTACTGATGTATTTTTCTTTTATGTACACTGTGTTCATGCCCACAGGTACACAGGGAGACGGTGCAGACACTTAGGAGCTTTTTCAGCAGATTTGCAAGAGCACTCCACTACTCCGGAGTCGCCATTCCTTGGTATATTCTTTTGTGTACATTTTCGGGCATGGCGGGGTCCTGTCTCGTCCTTATAGTTACAGTATTCCAGTTAGAGGCTCGTAGATGCATACGGGTGGGTTGTAGATACTATGTGACCTCTTCATTTCATTTTGCACATCATTTTTGTAGCCTTACGGGCCTATGCTTATATATATGTTTTGGGAGGTATTTGGAGGTTGGTTCACGATAAGTTTGCGTTGAGAATGATATATGTCCATGTTGAGTATGATAGTCAGCATGATAAGTAGTGCTTGGTAGTCAGCTCTGGGTGCCCGTCATGGCCCCTAGTTAGGTCGTCACAAAAGTGGTATCAGTGCAGTTCCGGCCTAGGGTGTGTCTACGAGCCCCATCCAGTAGGGTCTTGTTTATGGGTGTGAAGCGCACCACTTATAAGCGAGAGGCTTCAGGCATTTAGGAATAATGACCGTTTTTCTTCTTCATAGACCGTGCGATAGAGCTGTGTTATAAGATTTCCTTTTCCCTAATTGTGCGCTATGATTTCAGTGATGCCGGTAAAGAGGATAGCAACAGCCGCTCAGAAGGGCAAGACTGCGGCAGGAAGACAGGTTTAACAGGAGCCGCCGGTACATATAAAGGAGGGTGAGTCCCATAATGAGGCTCCGTCTCACACCTCTCACACTCTGCCTGTATTAGAGGAGCATGAAGGGGCCTCAGCTCCAGCTCCAGTGCCTCCAATTCCTCCACCGGGTGCTTCGGGTCAGCAGATGACCGAGGTTATTCAGCTACTGACTTAGCTAGTTGCCGCCTAGGCTGAGCGGCAGAGTGCGGGTCCGGGTGATAGAGCCACTAGTGCCAGAGCCCGTGATTTTATGAGTTTGAATTCGCTAGAATTTTTTGGGTCAAAGCCGGATGAGGAGCCGCACGATTTTATAAATGAGGTGTTGAGGACCCTGAGTATTATCCATGCTTCCGATACGGAGTCCGTGGAGTTGGCATCTTATAGACTCCGTGATGTGGCGGTTCTTTGGTATAATAACTGGATTTCTTCAAGAAAGGAAAATGCACCTCCCCGAGTTTGACAGGAATTCGTAGATGCTTTCATTTGCCACTATTTGCCACCCGAGGTTTGAAGGCCTCGATATGACAGGTTTTTGAATCTAAAGCAAGGGAATATAAGTTCTCGGGAGTATAGTCTCCGTTTTAATTTATTGGCCCAGTGTGCTCCAACTGTGGTAGCCGATGTGGGAGACAGAATGCATCAATTTGTGAGTGGCTTAGGGCCATATTTGTTCAAAGATTGCTTGACAGCTTCATTGCATGAGGGGATGGACATTTCCCGTATTCTCGCCTACGCCCAAAATTTAGAAGAGCAGCAACAACCGCAAAGGGGTGAGCGCGATATTGATAGAGGGCAGAGCAAGAGGGCCAGATCTGCCGGTGCTAGTAGTGAGTATAGAGTGGGTCAGCGGCAACAGTATTCCAGATATTCCGGCCAGTCCACGACTATTGCACTTTCTTGGTTTGCGGGCAGGAGATTTGACCGCCCCATTTGTTTAGGACAGGGTCAGAGCTCGAGAGTTTCGGGTTCCCAGGTTGGAGGTGATCCCAGTCAGAGGAGACCACCGTTACCACGATGCATCCAGTGTAGTAGATTTCATTCGGGTCCTTATCGCCGAGGCTCCGACGCTTGTTATGCCTATGGTCAGGCTGGGCATATGATGCGTGATAATCTATCGATGGGTGGTAGAGTCGGGGCCCAGCCTACAGGATCAGCAGTCGGCTTTTCTTCGTCCGTGCTCCCCGTAGGCAGACTCCCTAGGCTTCAGCAGGCCGTGGTAGAGGCAGAGGGGTAGCATCCAGTTCAGGTGGTCCCCAACCCCATTTTTATGCTTTAGCCGGATGCCAGGATCTTGAGTCCTCCCCTGATGTGGTTACAGGAATACTATCCATATTCTCTCATGATGTTTATGCATTGATTGATCCGGAAAAATCAAATGTGGTGGTTGATGCTCTCAGCCGTAAATCTATGGGCAGCCTATGTGATGTTCAATCGGAGAAGAAAGAATTAGTTTGCGAGCTCCACCAGCTAGCTAGCCTCAGAGTTCATTTAATCGATTCAGGCAATGCGGGAGTTAATATTCATAACCCAGTTGTTTCATCCTTAGACATAGAAGTGAAATGGGGCCAATATGAAGATCCCCAGCTGAGTCACTATAAAGATACACTTCCTCAAAAAGCGAAGTCACCATTTGAGGTTTCTGCAAATGGAGTTCTCAGGTATCGAGGCAGGCTATGTGTGCCAGATGTGGTAGGACTACATCGTCAGATTCTGGAAGAAGCTCAGAACTCCCGTTATTCTATTCACCGAGGAGTGACTAGGATGTACCACGATCTCAAGTTAATGTATTGGTAGGATGGAATGAAGAAAGATATAGCAGAATTTGTAGCTCAATGCCAAATTGCCAACAAGTGAAAATTGAGCATTAGAAGCCAGGAGGATTATTACAAGCCATAGAAATTCCAACCTGGAAATGGGAGGTGATCAACATGGATTTTATTGTAGGTTTGCCTCGTTCTCGGCGTAAGTACGACTCCATATGGGTAATTGTTGATAGACTCACGAAATCAACCCATTTTCTTCCGGTCAGAATCACATATTCAGCAGAAGATTATGCAAGGTTGTATCTTAAGGAGATAGTGCAACTTCATGGTGTCCCAGTGTGTATTATCACAGACAGAGGAGCAAAATCTATTGCTAAATTCTGGAAGTCTTTTCAAGAAGGTTTGGGAACTCAAGTGAGGCTCAGCACAACATTTCATCTACAAACCGGTGGACAAGTCGAACGCATTATTCAGACTTTAGAAGATATGTTGCAGGCGTGTGTACTGTATTTTAGAGGCAATTGGGAGAATCATTTGCCACTTATTGAATTTTCCTATAACAATAGTTATCATTCCAGCATCCAGATGGCTCCGTATGAAGCTCTGTATGGAAGGAGATGCAGGTCGCCAATTGGATGGTTTGAAGTTGGGGAGACACAACTGATAGGTCCAGAATTGAATCATCAAGTGGTGGAAAAGATCAAGCTTATCAGAGACCGATTGTTGATAGCCCAAAGTCATCAAAAATCCTATGCGGACAACCGCCGATGAAACCTGGAATTTCAAATCAATTATTGGGTATTCCTAAAAGTGTCGCCGATGAAAGGTGTAATGAGATTCCGCAAGAAGGGCAAGATTTCCCCCGATATATTGGACCTTATAAGATTATCCGCAAAGTGGGACTAGTGGCTTATGAACTAGATTTACCTCCAGAGCTTGAATCAGTCTATCCAGTTTTTCATGTGTCGATGCTCCGTAAGTGTGTTGGAGATCCCTCCAGAATTATGCCGATAGATGATGTCCATATTGCTAAGAAGTTGGCTTATAAAGAGGTGCCCATTGACAAACTAGATAGGCAAGTGTGGAAGCTTAGGAACAAAGAGGTAGCTTCAGTCAAAGTCATATGGAGAAACAATAATCGAGAAGAAATGACTTGGGAAGCGGAAGAAGACATGAAGTCCAAATATCCACAATTGTTTCCACCCCCGGAAGAGATTCAAGATGAGACGCCATTATCATAAGCTATGTAATACTTCCTTTTTAATGCTTTTGGTCGTGTGTGGCCATATTTTCTTGCCATTGTATTGTAGCCCTATGAAGCGTTGTTATTGTGGGTTGTTATGACAGGATGGTAGTTGTTATACCTTGGAAAATCCCCCATTTATGCACAGTGAATAGACTAATGAAGAATACGAGCATACGATATTTTCATAAGGAAGGAATGATGTTTAATGACCCTAGTAAAGATTTTAAAGGCATCTGAGATAAGAGAAGCAAGTTTGCCGAGAGAAGGCAAGGCATACGATGTGTATCAAAAAGGAATTTCATGTAACGAGTTAATGATAACTAAATGGTGCTTTGGTCAAGAGTTATAACGTCCCTTAGATTATTAATGAGGTGATAAGCAAGTGATAAGAAGGTTCCCTATGGGTTGGAGATCAAACGAAGTGACAAGAAAAAGATCAGTGAAAAGATGGGTTACACGGTCGATTATATGGACCGTATAATGTTATACGGCCCGTATAATGGACCCTAGAAGTGTCACAAAAGGATGTTGTTGAGGGTTTGAATTCACGGTCACTTATACGGACTGTATAAAATTATACGGCCCGTATATGTGCCATCAAATTGACACAGAAAAGAGTGGCCACTGGAGCAGTTTTACGGTAGATTATACGGACCGTATAAATTTATACGGACCGTATAATGACGTCGGGACAGATTCCAAGTTTCAAATAAGAGACCCAAGTTCATTTATTTCATTTCCATTTTCCATTCTCCACAACTCAAAACTTCTCTAGAAGCTTCCACACATTTCATATACAAGAACTCATGAAAAAATTGATGATCAACTTCATCAAATCAACAAAACTAAGTGTGAGAAACACATCAAAGTTCATCCAAGTAAAGAAATTCCATGGGAAGGGAAACTAGGGTTTTGCTCAAGTAAAGTATTTCCACGCAAAGCTTATTCCTACACCATCCGAGGTAAGTTTTATGGTATTTACGTGATTTTTGAGGTACTTGAAAGGTTGCAACACATGGATTGTAGAAGATAGAGGAAATGGGTCATGAATGAGCGACTAGTGACAATTGTGAATAGTGGGTTAATATGAATCATGAATCTTGACATGTTGTGATTTTAAGCAGATTGTGAATGACACTTAGAACACAGAATGAGTGTTATACGTGAAAGAACGTAATAGTGAATTATGACAATGACTATGGGGAAATTGAAGTAAACTTGTGAAATATGGATAATGTAGATAAATGACGATTGTTGTCTACAACATTGTGAACGTTGTTAGGAATGTTTGGGAGTTGATATAGAATATGAGAAAAGTTGTATAATTAAATGAAATGCTGCCCAATTTTCCTTCGCTATAGTAAGCACGTTTAAGTAACTGATTGGCTAACGTTCATGCAACTTCTCTTGAAGGTAGAAACGTGGGCATCAAAGGAAAACAAGCAAGTGACATATTAGTAAACGAAAAAGGTATGTAAGGCTAATCCCTTCCTTCAAAGGCTTGAATCTTCCAAGCTTTTCCATGATCCTCCTATATGATGGAGCTTATGAGTTCGTAAATATACCAAACTACATTCGAGCATGATAATGATGATGATGAGTTAAAGTATAGAGATTCGAGAGTTCATGGTATGATGATCCGATAACGTTAATGAGGTCATTATTGTTAACACTCACCTTATACACTATTTCCTTCAAGGTGAGGCAGAATACTCATAAATGTTCATAATATATCCGGGGGTTCACGACCTTACGTCACCCCGACATAGCCATGGTTGCCTTCAAAATCTAATGTATGCTCCTAATGATAAATGTGAAATGATACTAAGTCATGATATGTCTATAAGATGATCAATAATGTTAGCTTGTAATATGCCTATGTTATGTATGAAAATGCCAAGCATAAGATTATGATATGTTCATGAGATGTGTGATAATGATGGGTTATGATTGACTATATGACGATACGATTCCACCGTACCTAAATGGCCGGGCATGTCACCGCTAAGGCGGGCTGCGTATGATTCCACCGTGCCTAAATGGTCGGGCATGTAACCACTAAGGTGGGCTGCTGTGTTTACACCGAGCCTAGAGGGCCGGGCATGATCACCACTAGTGAGCAACATATGATGGTTACCCGGACGCGGGTTAACGATGAGGATTATGATGTCATGATATAGGTGATGTGATAACATATGTACCATGATTATGTAAAATATGATATATGTACAAAATGTATTTGCCTATGAAACTCATGTAGGTTATATCTTTCTCTTATGGCTCATGATCCTTCTATTATATTTATTTCATTCCTGTCTTACATACTCAGTACAATGTTCGTACTGATGTCCGTTTTCTTTGGACGTTGTGTTCATGCCCATAGGTGGACAGGGAGGCGAGCTCGATCCAGACTCGTAGGAGCTGATAGCTGATTGAAAGCACTCCTTTGTTCCGGAGGTGCTTGATTATTGTTTTGTGTATATTTGTATATGTTGGGCGTGACGGGGTCCTGTCCCGTCCTTGTGTCTAGTACTCCAGTAGAGGCTCGTAGATACGCAGTGTGGGTTATGTGGTCTCACGAGGTTGCTACTATGTATATATATTATTTTGATGGCCGAAGGGCTTAAGTATATACAAGTATTTATGTTTTCAAATGAAAGATGATTTTCTTATAATTTGGGTATGAAATTGATAAAGGAACGTTGAATGAGTATAATGAGTAATAGAACGAGCGGTGCTCGATGGTTAGCCCAGGGTACCAGTCGCGGCCCCTAGTTGGGTCGTGACAAAAGTGGTATCAGAGCAGTTCAGTCCTAGGAAGTGTCTACGAGCCGTGTCTAGTAGTCTTGTTTATGGTGTGTTGCGTGCCACACTAATAAACAAGAAGCTACAACGCATTTAGGAAAAATGACCATCTTTCTTCTTAAGAGATCGTGCGATAGAGCTGTCGTATAAGATTTTCCCCTCCTAATAGTGTGTTATGATTTCAGAAATGCCGCCAAAGGGAAAAGCTACAGCCGCCCAGAAGAGCAAGACTACGACAAAAAGGCAGGTAGAACGAGAGCCGCCCATGAATGTAGAAGAGGGCGAGTCACATAATGAGGCCCTATCTAATACTTCCTCCACCTCGCCTAATGTGGAAGAAAAAGGAGGAGTTCTAGCTCCAACTCCTCCACCAGGTGCTTCGGGTCAACAAGTGACCGAGGCCATTCACTTATTGACACAGTTGGTTGCCGCTCAGGTACAACGGCAGAATGCGAGCCCAAGTGATCGGTCAGCTAGTACCCGAGCCCGTGACTTTATGAGTTTGAATCCTCCGGAGTTTTTTGGGTCGAAGCCGGATGAAGACCCGCAAGGTTTCATAGATGAGATGTTGATGTCATGACCCAACTAGGGGCCGCGATGGGTACCCGGGGCTAACCACCTATCACACCCCAACCTTACTAGGGTGTGATGGGCACCCGACCCCATATTCAGAGCCGAGCGAACCCGGTGACTCTTATTACATACTTAATCTCTTCAGATTCTTACATCAATAAGAAATGAAAAACATAGTTAAGACTCCAGAATCTTTTTTTTTTCGTTGTTCTCAAGTCAAACAATATCTGTGGTCATGTGGAGTCTGTAACATAAAATATA
The DNA here is from genome assembly GCF_019175385.1 of Lycium barbarum. Classification (NCBI taxonomy): domain Eukaryota; kingdom Viridiplantae; phylum Streptophyta; class Magnoliopsida; order Solanales; family Solanaceae; genus Lycium; species Lycium barbarum. The sequence goes on from NC_083337.1 coordinate 64,545,394, forward strand.
AAGACACATCGGCTGGTGAAGCCGCTTTCAAGACTGACATACTACACCCACGACTCTTTCTGCAAAGTCTCTAATTTCGAACAAGACATCATAGCATAGTACTCTGACCCGGCAACACTCCATAGCAAATGGAGCTTGCTAACTCCGCTGGAACATCTTCTATAATAGCTTCTACTCATCTGGGTGTACCTGCGCGGCATGAAACGCAGCGTCCACCAGAAGGGACGTCAGTACGAGCAATGTACTGAGTATGTAAGGCATGAATGATAACATGACAATATGGACAGAACATGAATAACGACATAATAAGGAAATATGGAGGATAAAGGAAAAGGTATGACTGTAACTGCTTGCCTCTTAAGGCGGAATCATGCATGATCACTTTTACTTTCATGCATACATAAACTGTCTAAATCAAATAACATCATTAGCCCGCGTCCGGGCCTCCTGCGTCCGGGGTAATCATCTCACGCCGCCCACTAGTGGTGCTGCCCGTGCCTTATAGACACGGTGTTATTATCTATAAGCCGCCCGCCTTAGCGGTGCTGCCCGACCGTATAGGCGCGGTGTAATCATCCATAAGCCGCTCGCCTTAGCGGTGCTGCCCGGCCGTATAGGCGCGGTGTAATCATCACAACTTAAGCATGCATAAGAGCCCAATCAAAAGCTATAACTCCATCGGAGTGACGTAAGGTCGGTAACCTCCGATTACATTATGGAATAATCATCATGACTTTGTCTCACCTTGAAGGAGCAATTATTATAAGATGAGACTAGCAACGAATAACAGCTTTAAGAGAACATAGAATAAGATCATAAATCTCATAAGGCGTCGCTTCATATATACATGCACATAGAACATATTTTTACGACTCGATGGGTACGTACATAAGTCGACACTTGAAGGCTCAGAAACAAGTTTCGGGTCAATCCGACTTAGTATAAGAAAGTTATGAGCGATTGAAGTACAGAACCTTCTACAAGCGTTTCAGAAACTATTGTTAGAAAATCAAAGAAACAATTATATCAAATACCTTTCGGATATCGTTATGGATCAAATCAAATATAGCCTTTGGAACCATATGTACATATCAAAACATATCAAAGATTCAATGGAATAATCGAACGTGCTATCATTTGAAAACCAAAACTTTAGTTATATCAATTATCTTTCGAAAGCCGTTCGGAAACATATCAAATAGATCTTCGGACTTCATTAGTACGCATCAAAACCATATGAGACAGCTTATGGAAATCAAGAACGTTAGCCATCCTAGTGGCTCTAAGAATAGGAATCTCTTTGAAGTCATACATATACATCATCTACTTGTTTCATAAGGATCATGCCAAAAGAAAGAAAGGGTAAGCCTTACATACCTGCTCCACGTCCTATTAGCTACGCTTAATTGTCCAGGCTCGTTATCGCTAGTCTACATTCAAGAAAATTGACACAATCATTAGACTCATTATCATATACTTGTCTTAATCCTTCAAATAAATTCACTTATGATCTGTCGAAATTTCGGCAGCATCTCCCCTGTAAATACACCATCCCCGAGAATCTAACTCGGCCCAAATCACCAATCAACAATCCGAGAATTCAACTCGGCCAAACTATCAACAACAATACCAACAATCGTGCCAACAATATCAACAATCAATTCAAGACGCATTCTAACATTAACAACCTTTGTCATACAATTCAACGACATTTCATTTATATTCAATTCAATGCACATAACATTCAAAACGACTCAATCAACATACTACTTCACCCGACACCTTCCAAATTCAACAAGAACAATAACGACCTATTTCCTTCTTTCAAATTCAATCACCACAACCCAACTTACAATCTTCCAAACAAATGTCTCACTTCCAAGTTCATGAATTATATTTACAACCTACACATTAGCAATATCATTCCTACAAATATAAGAAACCATACTAATGTCACACTCACTTCTTCCATAATCCACAAACAATCACAACTTCATTTCTAACCATTAAATCCTCATTTCTCATCATTGAATCTGCCACAACAACAATTAAAATTCTAAGTAAAATCAATTCATCACATCCTACCATCATACAATCCCATTCGGCCACCACCCATATACATCTGTTTCATGAATTTCATCCGTCTCTACATGCTACAACTCTCACATATCATCCATAACACATGGGAATGAAGATTGAATACATACCTTCTTCACTTGACTCCTTCATTCGGCTTGGCTTATCAATTGCCCAAATGAATGCTTTGCTTGTTCCAATAACTACTCCATGTTAAAGAGAACGTTCCAATTGGTTGGAATACTAGAAGCAATTAATTTTTCCTTGATCACTCTCCATGGTTCATGTTCGGCCACCATGGCCGAACACCCCCTTCTCTTTTTTTTTTCTTTCTCTCCAACTTCCTAAATTACAATTAATGAATGAAGTGGTCCTCTCTCATATATATATATATTTAGCTCCTTCCAATGCCAAGTGGACACATGCCCTCTTCTCCATTTTTCTTGAACTTTCTTAAAAATAAACAACAAGACCACTTGGCTTGTTACATAAGCTTGGTCCATATATATTTTTATAATTAACCCCCATTTAATAAAATATGGCATGTGCCACACGGCCAACATGGCCCCTCCAAGAACTTTCTCGAATATTTTGTGAAACTCCCATTTTACCCCTAGCCTTCCGCAATATTACCATGAGCCATTTTGTGAATTTCCCTTTTTACCCTTAACCTTTCTCAATATTTCCATATTAATAAACAACTTGTATATTAAAATAATTTTGGAACATAGTCTTGCCCTTAACCTACCACGACCACCTTGAAATATACAATGTATAAAATACGGGGTATAACATCCTCCCCCCCTTTAGAACATTCGTCCTCGAATGGTCAACTGATCCTATGGGGTCTTGTAGCACTCTGGGGGTCCCTTTTTATAGTTGCCCTTTTCTTCGAGCTCATTCCATTATTCTTGTCCTTCCCAAGTAATCTTTTTTCTGTTACTGTTTCATCACAATGTCTTAATAGAAGTCATGTTTTGGTATGTAACCATTGCATCCGACGATCCAATATGGCCATCGGCCGTTCCTTGCCCTCATACTCCTCGACACAAGTATACTTGTTTTTGATTTCTTTGTATCGGCACTCTGGCGTGAATTCCTTGCAAATATGGTCGAGCATCGCTTTACGTCGATGGTTCATATAATTTCATAGCGTATATTCTCATGCTCCGTATACTTAATGGTTCATGAACTACTTTCTAGTATCGAATGAACTCTCTTATTTCCTTCACAGGCGCTGCGTTCTTTCTTTAAAAAATTTCAGACTACCAATGGTTGATACTTTCATTATAATAGTCGTTGTCATCAAAATATCCTTTGAGTCTGATATAACATGTTCTCCCCCCCTTTTTAAGGGGCTCCTTATACGCCAACCGTCCTTTTTTGAAGTCTCCATTTATACCTTACTCCTCGTCTTCCTTTCCAACTCCGTGCACAACATATCGAAACTTCTTACCATAAGTTTTTCTTTCATTTCGCGCCCATATCATCCTTTTTGTCAACATTCCCATATATTCTTTTTATTCCTTCGACTAATCCATTAGTATATCTTTCCTACTTTCATCCCTAGCCCTCCTTGGATTTCTTCCTCCTCAAACACCCTTCATCTCTTGTTATTTGTGGCATCGGCCCTAAAGGTCGTGAAATTTTAACTTTATGCTCGCAAATCCATTTCATTTCTAAGTCATTCTTTCAGGAAAACACTCCCATGTCCGAGGTAATCATATTAATGCGGCTGCACATTTGTTCCTTTATATATCTTTCGAGGGCCTAAGTCTCCTAACATCGCTACAAGGCTTTATCATTCTTTCTCTTACTTCACATTCCTTGTCGTGGTCACTATTCCCTTAGCCTTACTTGTTGGAATCGGTCCTCGAACTCCACGCATTTCTCTTTCTTTCCTTTTACCACACTCTATCCCTTTTCACATCCCTACTTTGAGTTCTTACCCAAATAGTCTCGTGCTCTCGGGGGCTTCACTCACTAAGGTTTCTTACCTTTCACCTTTTTCCGACTTTTTAATCTCCTTGTCTTCTATTTACTCACACTCTTTCTTTTCCAAATATTGTTGTATTGGAACATTTCCAATCTTAACCTGTGGTGAGCATAGCATTAGTTTAGCTCATAACGCTTGTTCCGTTTATTTTTGTTTTCACTTGAACTCCGGTACCCTTACTCGATTGATGCCTTCTTTACCGTAGCACCGACTGCTGGGACATACACCATATGCTCATCGATACAATCACATATAGGATATCTTACGCATCCCTATATATATATATATATATATATATATATATATATATATATATATATATATATATATATATATATATATATATATATATATATATATATATATATATTTACTATCAACTAGCCCACAAAAATACTTCCAACGCTATTCAAGCCTATCTTAATTCCAGAGTTGTGATGCACTTTCTGTCTCTTCACCAGTCTAGTCTGCCTCGTCCTGCGCGACTTCTTATGGTCTCCAACCATCCCGTATACTCTAGTTTCCCTTAGGCCACTCTAGTTTCTCATTTGTCTCTTATGTCTGGATATATAGAATTTCTTGCATACTTCCTAGGGGGTCACCCATCCTAAAATTGCTCCCACCTTAGCACGCTTAACCTCGAAACTTTGATGGAATCCGGTGCCTTAATGCTGATATAATCGCGTCCGCTTCCTCACACGACTTTCATTACATAATCTGGAGCAAGTCGAAGTCTTACAGATTCCGAGACATCTTCGTGACACGTCCTTCCCTTTACAATTAATATTTTACCCTTTTCAATTTCCAGTGTTCACTTTTCACTTATGTATATAACTACCTTTCGTCCTAGATTCCTAGATTCCCGATGGTAGGGAACACACCTTTGTCGCCATTACTTGTAGGTACTCGGGTATCAGTCTGTCTGGATTCCTACTCACCATTCTTATGTGATAATCTACAGCAAAACTGATCGTCAACTTTCCCTGAATCCTCTAACAGGCCTTGCTCCTACCAAACCTCGAATGTTATCTATTTTAATCTTCTGGGCTGCTAATCGTCTTCCTCGCTATTATTCTTCGTGTCATACCAAATCCATAACCTTTCTGAAACAACTCATCCCACTTTTCGTCCGTTTACGATATTTCCTTTCCACGCTTCCTTCTGTTAGGCGTACTTAACTAAATTACCTGATTTTTGAACAATTCTGGCAGAATCTCCTTTGCAATCCTTACTATTCCAAATCTGTACGCAGCGGATATCGACAATACCTTACAGGGCATACATATGTATACGACACATCTCAGCCATCCAGAGCCTCCAGTTTCAGGTAACAAAACAGAATATCAATACTTACCCCTGTGACTTTCCATATCGCTTCTCACCTTCTTCCGTCGTAGGTAAGGCTTGTATAAAGAATTCCATTTTCCTATGAATTGGCTCTATCGCACGATCTAAGGCAGAAAGAAGGTCAACAATTCCTAGATGCCCCGCAGCCTCATGTTTATAAATATGGCCGGCTTCACAGCCATAAACAGGACTCTACTGGACACGACTTTGCAGACAACCCCTAGGACGACCTGCTCTGATACCACTTTGTCACACCCCAACCTTACTAGGGTGTGATGGGCACCCGACCCCATATTCGGAGCTGAGCGAACCCGCTGACTCTTATTACATACTTAATCTCTTCAGATTCTTACATCAATAAGAAATGAAAAACATAGTTAAGCCTCCAGAATCTCTTTTTTTTCGTTGTTCTCAAGTCAAACAATATCTGTGGTCATGTGGAGTCTGTAACATAAAATATAAAGACACATCGGCTGGTGAAGCCGCATTCAAGACTGACATACTACACCCACGACTCAGTCTGCAAAGTCTCTAATTTCGAACAAGACATCATAACATAGTACTCTGACCCGGCAACACTCCAGAGCAAATGGAGATTGCCAACTCCGCTGGAACATCTTCTATAATAGCTTCTACTCATCTGGGTGTACCTGCGCGGCATGAAACGCAGTGTCCACAAGAAGGGACGTCAGTACGAGCAATGTACTGAGTATGTAAGGCATGAATGATAACATGACAATATGGACAGAACATGAATAACAACATAATAAGGAAATATGGAGGATAAAGGAAAAGGTATGACTGTAACTTCTTGCCTCTTAAGGCGGAATCATGCATGCTCACTTTTACTTTCATGCATACATAAACAGTCTGAATCAAATAACATCATTAGCCCGCGTCCGGGGTAATCATCTCACGCCGCCCACTAGTGGTGCTACCCGTGCCATATAGACACGGTGTTATTATCCATAAGCCGCCCGCCTTAGCGGTGCTGCCCGACCGTATAGGCACGGTGTAATCATCCATAAGCCGCCCGCCTTAGCGGTGCTGCCCGGTCGTATAGGCGCGTGTAATCATCACAACTTAAGCATGCATAAGAGCCCAATCAAAAGCTATAACTCCATCGGAGTGACGTAAGGTCGGTAACCTCCGATTACATTATGGAATAATCATCATGACTTTGTCTCACCTTGAAGAGCAATTATTATAAAATGAGACTAGCAACGAATAACAGCGTTAAGAGAACATAGAATAAGATCATAAATCTCATAAGGCGTCGCTTCATATACATATGCACATAGAACAAATTTTTAGGACTCGATGGGTACGTACATAAGTCGACACTTGAAGGCTCAGAAACAAGTTTCGGGTCAATCCGACTTAGTATAAGAAAGTTATGAGCGTTTGAAGTACAGAACCTTCTATAAGCGTTTCAGAAACTATTGTTGGAAAATCAAAGAAACAATTATATCAAATATCTTTCGGATATCGTTATGGATCAAATCAAATATAGCCTTTGGAACCATATGTACATATCAAAACATATCAAAGATTCAATGGAATAATCGAACGTGCTATCATTTGAAAACCAAAACTTTAGTTATATCAATTATCTTTCGAAAGCCGTTCGGAAACATATCAAATAGATCTTCGGACTTCATTAGTACGCATCAAAACCATATGAGACAGCTTATGGAAATCAAGAACGTTAGCCATCCTAGTGGCTCTAAGAATAGGAATCTCTTTGAAGTCATACATATACATCATCTACTTGTTTCATAAGGATCATGCCAAAAGAAAGAAAGGGTAAGCCTTACATACCTGCTCCACGTCCTATTAGCTACGCTTAATTTTCCAGGCTCGTTATCGCTAGTCTACATTCAAGAAGATTGACACAATCATTAGACTCATTATCATATACTTGTCTTAATCCTTCAAATAAATTCACTTATGATCTGTCAAAATTTCGGCAGCATCTCCCCTGTAAATACACCATCCCCGAGAATCTAACTCGGCCTAAATCATCAATCAACAATCCGAGAATTCAACTCGGCCAAACTATCAACAACAATACCAACAATCGTGCCAACAATATCAACAATCAATTCAAGACGCATTCTAACATTAACAACCTTTGTCATACAATTCAACGACATTTAATTTATATTCAATTCAATTCACATAACACTCAAAACGACTCAATCAACATACTACTTCACCCGACACCTTCCAAATTCAACAAGAACAATAATAACCTATTTCCTTCTTTCAAATTCAATCACCACAACCCAACTTACAATCTTCCAAACAAATGTCTCACTTCCAAGTTCATGAATTATATTTACAACCTACACATTAGCAATATCATTCCTACAAATATAAGAAACCATACTAATGTCACACTAACTTCTTCCATAATCCACAAACAATCACAACTTCATTTCTAACCCTTAAATCCTCATTTCTCATCATTGAATCTGCCACAACAACAATTAAAATTCTAAGTAAAATCAATTCATCACATCATACCATCATACAATCCCATTCGGCCACCACCCATATACATCCGTTTCATGAATTTCATCCGTCTCTACATGCTACAACACTCACAAATCATCCATAACACATGGGAAAGAAGATTGAATACATACCTTCTTCACTTGACTCCTTCATTCGGCTTGGCTTATGAATTGCCCAAATGAATGCTTTGCTTGTTCCAATAACTACTCCATGTTAAAGAGAACGTTCCAATTGGTTGGAATACTAGAAGCAATTAATATTTCCTTGATCACTCTCCATGGTTCATGTTCGGCCACCATGGCCGAACACCCCCTTCTTTTTTTTTTTTTTTCTCTCCAACTTCCTAAATTAAAATTAATGAATGAAGTGGTCCTCTCTCATATATATATATTTAGCTCCTTCCAATGCCAAGTGGACACATGCCCTCTTCTCCATTTTTCTTGAACTTTCTTAAAAATAAACAACAAGACCACTTGGCTTGTTACATAAGCTTGGTCCATATATATTTTTATAATTAACCCCCATTTAATAAAATATGGCATGTGCCACACGGCCAACATGGCCCCTCCAAGAACTTTCTCGAATATTTTGTGAAACTCCCATTTTACCCCTAGCCTTCCGCAATATTACCATGAGCCATTTTGTGAATTTCCCTTTTTACCCTTAACCTTTCTCAATATTTCCATATTAATAAACAACTTGTATATTAAAATAATTTTGGAACATAGTCTTGCCCTTAACCTACCACGACCACCTTGAAATATCCAATGTATAAAATACGGGGTATACACCGAGCACTGCTCGTTATACGACTTATCCTACTCATTTAATGCTTCTTTATCAAATTATGCTCAAATCGTAAGAAACTCATTTTCCATTTGAAAACATAAGTAATTTTATATATACAAGCCTCTCGGCTATCAAAATGGTAATGTACACACACACACACATATATATATATACATATATACAGTAATAACCTTGCGAAACCATATAACCCACACTGCACATCTACGAGCCTCTACTGGAGTGCTAGACATAATGACGGGACAAGACCCCGTCATGCCCAAAATACATATACACATATATACACAAAGGTATAAACCCGATTAGCACCTCCGGAATAATGGAGTGCTCCTGAATATCTGCTGGTAGCTCCTATAGGTCTGCGCCGTCTCCCTGTCTACCTGCGGGCATGAACACAGCGTCCAAAGAAAACGGATGTCAGTACGAATATTGTACTGAGTATGTAAGGCATAGCAATGAAAATACGTCAATGAGATAGAGGAAGCATCAATAAGGAGCAATTGTATATGACTGTAACTTATGAAAGAAATAGCACATGCTGACTTACTTCATATCCATCATCGTATCATGTACTGTTGCGGAACGTGCAGCCCGATCCATATATCATTATATATATATTGCCGCGGAACGAACGGCCTGATCTTTCACCCATATATCCCGCGTCCGGGCATCCCATGTCTGGGATGATATCATAAGATACCAGCTGATCAGGTGGCTATGTGTCTATAGCGACTCACCTTTTCCCCATGTCCCCTATGTACATATACATATCATATACACATATAATATACGTAGCATGCATTAGAGCCCAAGGAAAGTCATGTTTCTATCGGAGTGACGTAAGGTCGGTAACTTCCGATTATATTATGGAATAATCATCATAGCTTTGCCTCACCTTGAAGGAACAATTATTATAAGGCGAGACTATCAATGAAGAATTGCATTAGGAGAACATAGAATAAAATCGTAACATAAAAATTTATGAAATCGTAACATAAGAATCATGCGTTTGAAAGAAAGGGACGAGCCTCAACATACTTTTGTCGTTTAGCTAAGCTATCGTTCACTTGTTCTCCTTCGATATCATGTCGTTACCTTCACGAGAGAAATCGGGCTAATGTTAGTTAATCGATTATGAAAACACATCGTTATTTCTAGGGAAAATAGGGCAGCATTTCCTTTGTTTCTACTACCTTCCCCATGTTCTATTTCAAGTCCCAAACATTTACAACAACACTCATAATATTGCAAGCAACAATCATCATTTATATACTTTAAGCAAAATCCACCATTTTTCTCCAATTTCTCCACATATAATGGTTTTAGCTCATCATCATAACTTTGCTTACTTCACATCTATTCCATGGTCTATACATCCCTTATAACGTATTCATCATCACAACATATCAACGTTCATGATTCCATTCAACTATCATTCAATTGTGACACTATTCACTCAGTAATGGCCCATTTTCTATGTTCTTCTACATTTCAAGCATCTTAGCTTTCCAATACCTTAAATAACATGATAAAGTCATAAAACATACATTAGATGATGGTGAAACAAGCCTAGAGTGGAATCCCTCCTTTAGCACTAAAACCCTTCTTCACCTCTTTTGGAATTTTTGGATGGAGATGACTTCTACTTGAGTTTCATAAGCTTTGTTTCATGAATTTGATGTTGTTGATCTTGGATTTCCTTGGTGTTCTTATGGTTGAAGTGTTTGGATACTTTTCTAGAGAGTTCCTGAGTTGTATGGATGAGAAATGAAATAAAATAAGGTTAGGCTACCCTTTAATAACTCAAAATCTGATTTTTATTGAACTACAGTCGGGGTGTACAGTGGTCGTAAACCCCACATTACGGGCCATATATCGGTTTACGATTCATCCTCCACGGTCGTATTTAAGCATATCAGAAACAGAAAGGTTGGCTGAAGATCATGGCAGTTTACGACTCAGTTTACGGGCCGTATTATGATTTACGGTCCGTATTATGGGTCGTATTTTACCTTTTCAACATTTAACAGAAATTCGAAATTTTCGGAATGTTGAAGGACGATGGCACTTTACGGTCCGTAAATCACTTTACGGTCCGTAAATCACTTTACGGGTCGTAAATCACTTTACGACCACTGGGCTGAAATGAAATTCTGCAACTTTCTTATTTCCAAAATTCATGAATAGACATTCCCTACTTAGTAAAACATCGCACACTCATACCCTTCATTGGTCTATTTACTCTAGGCTCGCGGAAAATTTCCGAGGTGTAACATTCTTCCCCCCTTTTTGGAACATTCGTCCTCGAATGTTAAGTCAGCGGGGATTCTAAGAAAATTTCGCCAGAGTTTCCTTTGTAATATGGCACTACCAACCTGTCACAATAACCCATAATATCATTGCCTTGCAGGGCTACATCACAATATCAACATATCTATGGCCACACACGACCAAAAGCATAAAAATAAAACACACATACCTTATATCATTGATGTTTCCTCTTGAATCTCTCCCGGGGGTTGGAATAAATGTGGGTAATTGGACCTCATACTCTCTTCCGCTTCCCCGGTCATTTCTTCCCGGTTATTATTTTACTACCAAACTCTGACTTAAGCTACCTCCTTATTTCGAAGTCCTCGCTCTTACCTATCTAATGTGGCAAAGGGTACCTTTTCATACATCAACTTCCCTGCCATTTGAGCATCATTTTATTGACATGATCCTAGTGGGAGTTCTAACATATTTATAAGCTACCTTGCCTGTTGCATATGATCTTATGGGATCTAATGCATCGGGGACTAAACTCCCCCTTCATTCAGTGATTCTATCGCTCTCGTAAGTTGCCATATTCCGAGTAATTGTCCTATTTACCCCTAACGATAATCCGAACTCAACGCTCCAACTTAGTTTACCATATGTTTTCCTTCCCGGAGTATTATGACTCAATTATCCTTGTTTTACCTCTTACTCCTCATCTAAGTACTCACATGGTTTCCTTGGCGACGTATAAATATCTACAAGTTACATAATCCTTTTGTGCGATTCGTATTCATACACATCTATCCATATACATGTATCCATATCCATATTCGTATGCACAATAATACTCATTTGCATATCGTATCCATGGTCATGTTCATATAGATATCAATATTATTCACAACGACTTTCCCGCCAACGTCTTTGCTTCGGGGACGGGGTAACCCCACAATAAAATCCATGTTAATCTCATGAATTATTCTATGTCTCAGGCCTGCATGCCTTCTTCTTGTGACTACCATCACCCACTATATTTACAACATTCTCCAGTGTCATATCTTCATTTGGGCTAGAAGAGTATTCAGTCTTGGAAGCAATTAAATCAAATATGAGGACAGAGAAATGAGAGTTTCCATTATGCTTGAAGAGTAGAAAGTAACCACAGCCCATTGAATAGTACTCCCTAAACTGATTCCAACCCTTCTTCAGCCATGTCACGCAATCAGAGTTTTGCAACTTTACTCCCTATTTTGTGCCACTTGGAACCTCAAGGGGCACAACGTCTCCCAGATCGGTCCCATACTTTACTAAAAATTAATCTGGGACTTGTAATTTAGAGGAATGAAGAGATAATATAATCTTGAAGAACTGTGGTCCGCCTCCACCTGTTGCCGGTGTTTTATCATCTTTGCCGACTCACGACTCTTCTTCTTCTTGTTCTTCTTGCCTTTGGATTTCACCTTGCTCAACTGCCTGTAGTCAATGCACATCCGTAGGGTTCATCATTTTAATCTCCACACTTGTATCTTCTCTATTCGCTTCCCCCCTTTTTGGCTTGCTATCGTTTCTTTCATTGAGGAATCCCTATGCCGGATTTCCTCCTAGAAAAGTCTTTTAAGCTTTCTCATCTACTGCCCCATGGCCCGCTTGCGGGTTTCACTCTTACATCCACTCTTTATTTCTATAGAACATGTCACACCCTTAGTCGTCTCCTCGCTTTACTTTACATTACAATTTTGTTACGTCCTCATTATACCCAGATCATAATCAACTCTATAGAGTGACATTCCTTGATCTCATTCGCAAGCTGTCTTATAACATAGGATAACCTTGTGAAGCTAGCATACTCATCCTGTTATTCTTTCTAATCAGTTCTATTACACTTACCATATAAATTGTTTTACCAACGTATTCTCATTCACTATGACCCTTCGTATTCGTACCTCTGTCTCCGGGTATTGTTACTTTATTTGCTAGTAAACTTATCGTATCTTACTCGCACTTATCCGTCTAATCAATACTCCGATATCACACGCTATTGGAGTTACCCTTTCTCTTCCACGTCAAGTTTTTGTACTACCAAGCGTTTCTCTTACCCGTATCAATATCGCTCTTATAACTACTATTACTATCAATGCAATAGTATTTAACTTATCTCGTGTAGTTGTTAATGATACTCCTAACTTAATCTCGTCTTGCCATTACCTTGTTCCAAAACATCTTTTCTCATTAGAACATATTACAAGCTTATATCTTATCTCCTTTAGAGTCTGGGAAAATTTCGGCAGAGTTTGTCTTGTTAGCATAACCATCCCAAACCTGCACATAACCCAGAAAGCACGTCAGATGTCTCAATAGGACATATATCAGAACACACATAATACGTGACTGAACAACATAAGATCACTTACCATTGAAGGTTGTAAATAATGGGGCTTGTCTCATAGGTTGTGCCTGCACACTTGGTCTAGAATTCCAATATCCATGTACATACACATATTATTTATTTTCACTCCCTGTCAATCAGCTTACTCGTACCTCGCAATCCTAGCTATCACTAGGTTACTAACAAATATAGCCATCTAAAATTGTCGGATTGGCTCAGATTTTTCACCTCAACACAATCATCACAACGGGGGGGGGGGGGGGGGGGGGGGTGATACATGACAGCATAGGATCCGAATTAATGGATGCACATATATCATAAGAGGATACTAGCAATATACCTGGAACAATATCAGGGGAGAACTCAGGATCCTTTCGCTCAGCAAATGCATAGATATGATGTCGGGATCCACCTGGACTAGGCGTCCCTCTTTGGTCTCTACCAGCACCTACTAACATCTGTGGCCCAAGCCTTGGGGGGCGTACCGATGATGAAGAGCCAGCTACCACTCTCGTAGTCCGAATCTTACCTTTACCACGTAGCGATGGGCAATTGCGCTTTAAATGGCCTGGCCGAGCACAAGCATAACAAACATCCGGGCCCAAGCGACACGGTCCCCAATGTAAACTGCGACACTGAGTACATCGTGGTACCGGTGACCTCTCCTATCTGGAACCACTTCGAATCCGAGAACTAGAAACTCTGAGACGCTAGGGTGACCTAGAATAAGTACATTCATCAAGTCTGGGTCTAGGAAACTGCAGAGGAGCACCACTTGTTGAACGAACTGAGTGCCTAGAGAATTATTGCCTCAGACCACCCCTAAACTCATGATTAAACCCAGAAGAATTAACTCCCTTTCTCCAACCCCTGTTATCGTGGCACCCGTCCTGCCGCTGAGCTTAAGCGGCTATCAATTGAGTCAGTAGAAGAATGGCCTTTCTTATCTCTTGGCCCGAGGTATCTAGTGGAGGGATTAGGGGTCTTGGAGCTAAAGTTGAGGCTCCCCTCTGATCCTCAAGAGTGGGCGAAGCATGGGAAAACCGAGGTGGGGCCTTTTTCTGGGGCTCGCCCTCCTCTATATCTATAGACGGCTCCCGTTCAAGCCCTTCTTCAACTACCTCTTGCCCTTCTGGGCTGCCGTAGCCTCTCCTTCCATCAACTTTACTTAAATTATAACGCACAATTAGGGAGGGGATAATCTTATAATACAACTCTATCGCACGATCTCTTAAGATGAAAGATGGTCATTTTTCCTAAATGCCCTGTAGCCTCTTGTTTATTGATGTGGCGCGCTACACACCATAAACAAGACTCTACTAGACACGGCTCGTAGACACTCCCTAAGATCGGACTGCTCTGATACCACTTTTGTCACGACCCAACTAGGGGCCGCGACGGGTACCTGGGGCTTACCACCGAGCACCGCTCGTTATATGACTTATCCTACTCATTTAATGCTTCTTTATCAAATTATGCTCAAATCGTAAGAAACTCATTTTCCATTTGAAAACATAGGTAATTTTATATATATAAGCCTCTCGGCTATCAAAATGGTAATGTACACACACACACACACACATATATATATATACATATATACAGTAATAACCTTGCGAAACCATATAACCCACACTGCGCATCGACGAGCCTCTACTGGAGTGCTAGACATAATGACGGGACAAGACCCCGTCATGCCCAAAATACATAGACACATATATACACAAAAGTATAAACCCGATTAGCACCTCCGGAATAATGGAGTGCTCTTGAAAATCTGCTGGTAGCTCCTATAGGTCTGTGCCATCTCCCTGTCTACCTGTGGGCATGCACACAGCGTCCAAAGAAAATGGACGTCAGTACGAATATTGTACTGAGTATGTAAGGCATAACAATGAAAATACGTCAATGAGATAAAGGAAGCATCAATAAGGAGCAACTGTATAGGACTGTCACTTATAAAAGAAATAACACATGCTAACTTACTTCATATCCATCATCGTATCATGTATTGCTGCGGAACGTGCAGCCCGATCCATATATCATTATATATATATATATATATTGCCGCGGAACGAACGGCCTGATCCATCACCCATATATCCCGCATCCGGGATGATATCATAAGATACCAGCTAATCCGGTGGCTATGCGTCTATAGCGCCTCACCTTTTTCCCCATGTCCCCTATGTACATATACATATCATATACACATATAATATACGTAGCATGATTAGAGCCCAAGGAAAGTCATGTTTCTATCGGAGTGACGTAAGGTCGGTAACCTCCGATTATATTATGGAATAATCATCATAGCTTTGCCTCACCTTGAAGGAACAACTATTATAAGGCGAGACTATCAATGAAGAATAGCATTAGGAGAACATAGAATAAAATCATAAATCTCATAAGACGTTAATTCATATACTTTGGAATCTTCAAAAATAGTCATCATCCGTGAATAAAATTGAGAAATCAAGAAATAGCTCAACATTCTTATATCGTCATTGAAATCATAACTTGGAACCTTTAACATGAAATCGTTCTCATCGTAGTCATCATAGAAACATATTCTCATCTTTGGCATCGTTGTCATCATGATAAAAATATATCCATCAATGTCGTCATAAGAGCTTACAAAATCGTAAACCTTTGTTTTGGAAAGATACAGGCATTTGGAAGACATTTACGGGTTATCAAGAAAGGAATCATGCGTTGGAATCATAGAATTCTAATATTTGAAAACAAGGAGGTAATGAAAGAATTTATGAAATCGTAACATAAGAATCGTGCCTTTGAAAGAAAGGGACGAGCGTCAACATACCTTTGTCGTTTAGCTAAGCTATCGTTCACTTGTTCTCCTTCGATATCATGTCGTTACCTTCACGAGAGAATTCGGGCTAATGTTAGTTAATCGATTATGAAAACGCATCATTATTTCTAGGGAAAATTGGGCAGCATTTCCTTTGTTTCTACTACCTTCCCCATGTTCTATTTCAACTCCCAAACATTTACAACAACACTCATAATATTGCAAGCAACAATCATCATTTATGTACTTTAAGCAAAATCCACCATTTTTCTCCAATTTCTCCACATATAATGGTTTTAGCTCATCATCATAACTTTGCTTACTTCACATCTATTCCATGGTCTATACATCCCTTATAACGTATTCATCATCACAACATATCAACGTTCATGATTCCATTCAACTATCATTCAATTGTGACACTATTCACTCAGTAATGGCCCATTTTCTATGTTCTTCTACATTTCAAGCATCTTAGCTTTCCAATACCTTAAATAACATGATAAAGTCATAAAACATACATTAGATGATGGTGAAACAAGCCTAGAGTGGAATCCCTTCTTTAGCACTAAAACCCTTCTTCACCTCTTTTGGAATTTCTGGAAGGTGATGACTTCTACTTGAGTTTCATAAGCTTTGTTTCATGAATTTGATGTTGTTGATCTTGGATTTCCTTGGTGTTCTTATGGTTGAAGTGTTTGGAGACTTTTCTAGAGAGTTCCTGAGTTGTATGGATGAGAAATTAAATAAAATAAGGTTAGGGTCCCCTTTAATAACTCAAAATATGATTTTTAATGAACTACAGTCGGGGTGTACAGTGTCGTAAACCCCACTTTACGGGCCGTATACCGGTTTACGGTCCGTCCTCCATGGTCGTATTTAAGCATATCAGAAACAGAAAGGTTGGCTGAAGATCATGGCAGTTTACGACTCAGTTTACTGGCCGTATTTCGATTTACGTTCTGTATTCTGGGTCGTATTTTACCTTTTCAACATTTAACAGAAAGTCAAAATTTTTGGAATGTTGAAGGACGATGGCACTTTACGGTCCGTAAATCACTTTACGGGCCATAAATCACTTTACGACCACTGGGCTGAAATGAAATTCTGCAACTTTCTTATTTCCAAAATTCATGAATAGACATTCCCTACTTAGTAAAACATCGCACACTCATACACTTCTTATTTCTGAGGTGTAACAGTTGAGGACATTGAAAATTATTCATGCCTCCAAGACTGAATCCGTTGAGTTGGCATCATATAGACTCCGAGGTGTGGCGGTATTGTTGTATAATAATTGGATAGCATTGAGCAAGAGAATGCACCTCCACTCGTATGGCAAGAATTTGTAGATGCTTTTATCCGTCACTATTTGCCACCCGAGGTCCGCCGAGCTAGGGCGGATAGATTTCTAAATTTGAAGCAAGGAAATATGAGTGCCCGAGAGTATAGCATGCAATTTAATTCTTTGGCTAGATATGCCCCAACTATGGTGGCCGACATGGGAGATCGGGTACATAGATTTGTGAGTGGCTTGGGGCCACATTTGTTCAAAGATTGCTTGACGGCTTCGTTCCAAGAAGGGATAGATATTTCCCGAATACAAGGCCATGCCCAAAACTTAGAGGGACGACAGCAACCACAAAGGAGTGATCGTGATATTGATAGAAGGCAAAGCAAGCGGGCCAGATCTATGGGGACAGGTAGCGACTATAGAGGGGGATCGAGGCAGACTTATTCTCGACATTCAGGCCAGTCAGTGACTAGTGCGCCTCCACGATTTGCAGATAGGAGATTTGATTGTTCTTTTCCTTCGGGACAGGCCCAGAGTTCGAGAGCTTCAGGTTCTCAGGTTGGGCGTGATTATAGTCAGAGGAGACCACCAGGTCCACGATGTAGCCGGTGCAGGAAATTACACCCAAGGCCGTGTCTCCAGGACATATATACTTGTTATGTTTGTGGACAGACTGGACATTTGATGCGAGATTGTCCCTGGCGGTATGGTAGAGGTGGGGTTCAGCCCACAGGTTCAGCTGCAGGTTCTTCCTCAGTGCGCCCGGTAGGGCAGACTCCTCAGATGTCAGCAGGTCGAGGTAGAGGCAGATGGGGAGCATCTACTTCAGGTGCCACTCAGCCCCGTGTATATGCTTTAGCCGGTCGACAGGATATTGAGTCCTCCCCGGATGTGGTCACAAGTACATTATCCATATTTTCCCATGATGTATATGCATTGATAGATCCGGTCTCTACTTTCTCTTATATTACTCTATATGTTGCTGGTCGTATTGAGGTGAAACCTGAGCCAATCAAACCTTTTGAGGTATCCACTCCGGTTGGTGATCCCGTCATAGCGAGACACGTGTATAAAAATTGTGTACTTGTGATATGTGATCGCCAGACCAAAGCCGATTTAATTGAGCTGGAAATGTTAGATTTCGATGTAATTATGGGTATGGATTGGTTGGCCTCGTGCTATGCTAATGTTGATTGCCGATTGAAAGTAATTCGATTCCGATTTTCGGGAGAGCCCGTGCTTGAATGGAAGTGTCACACCCCAATCTTACTAGGGTGTGATGGGCACCCGGCTCCATATTCGGAGCCTAGCGAACCCGCTGACTCTTATTACTTACATAATCTTTTGGACTCCTTGAATCAAATGAGAAATGAAATACATAGTAAAGCTTTCAGAAACTTTCCTTCCGCTGTACTCAATTCAAATAAGATCTATCATCACATGAAACATAGTAACATATCGGCTGGTGGAGCCGCTTACAATACCGACACTCTATACCCACGACTCTATCTGCAAAGTCTCTAACTTCAAACAAGACATCATAGCATAGCACTCTGACCCGGCAACACTCCAGAGCAAATGGAGCTTGCCAACTCCGCTGGAACATCTTCTACTCATCTGGGTGTACCTGCGTGGCATGAAACGCAGCGTCCACAAGAATGGACGTCAGTACGATCAATGTACTGAGTATGTAAGGCATAAATGATAACATGATAATATGGACAGAACATGAACAACAACATAATAAGGAAATATGGAAGATAAAAGAAAAGGTATGACTGTAACTGCTTGCCTCTTAAGGCGGAATCATGCATGCTCACTTTCACTTTCATGCATACATAGCTGTCTGAGTCAAATATCATCATTAGCCCGCGTTCGGGCCTCCTGCATCTGGGGTAATCATCTCACGCCACCCACT
Source organism: Lycium barbarum (assembly GCF_019175385.1). Classification (NCBI taxonomy): domain Eukaryota; kingdom Viridiplantae; phylum Streptophyta; class Magnoliopsida; order Solanales; family Solanaceae; genus Lycium; species Lycium barbarum. Next base: position 64,564,809 of record NC_083337.1, read on the forward strand.
GGTGGTGCTGCCCGTGCCATATAGGCACGGTGTTATCATCCATAAGCCGCTCGCCTTAGCAGTGCTGCCCGACCGTATAGGCGCGGTGTAATCATCCATAAGCCGCCCGCCTTAGCGGTGTTGCCCGGCCGTATAGGCGCGGTGTAATTATCACAACTTAAGCATGCATAAGAGCCCAATCAAAAGATATAACTTCATCGGAGTGACGTAAGGTCGGTAACCTCCGAATATATTATGGACTAATCATCATGACTTTGTCTCACCTTGAAAGAGCAATTATTATAAGATGAGACTAGCAGCGAATAACAGCGTTAAGAGAGCATAGAATAAGATCATAAATGTCATAAGGCGTCGCTTCACATACATATGCACATGGAACAAATTTTTAAGACTCGATGGGTACGTACATAAATCGACACCTGAAGGCTCAGAAAAAAGTTTCGGGTCAATCCGATTTAGTATAAGAAAGTTATGAGCGTTTGAAGTACAGAACCTTTTACGAACGTTTCAGAAGCCATTTTTGGAAAATCATTCTTATCATATTCATCATAGAAATATGCTCATCCTTTATATCATCATTGTCATTGTGAAACATATCCATCGTTATTGTCATAAGAGCTTACAAAATCATAAACCTCTATTTTGGTAGAATACAGACACTTTGGAAAAACATTTACGAGTTATCGGGAAGAGAATCATGCCTTAGAATCATAAACATCTAACTTTTGAAAAGAAGGAAAATATGGAAGCAATTATGAATTCATAGCATCGGAATCATGCCTTGAAAGAGAGGGACGAGCCTTAACATACCTGCTCCACGTCCTATTAGCTACGCTTAATTGTCCAAGCTCGCTATCGCTAGTCTACCTTCAAGAAGATTGACACAATCATTAGACTCATCATCATATACTTGTCTTAATCCTTCAAATAAATTCACTTATGATCTGCCGAAATTTCAGCAGCATCTCCCCTGTAAGTATACCATCCCCGAGAATCTAACTCGGGCCAAATCATCAATCAACCACAATACAAACAATCGTACCAACAACTTCAACAATCAATTCAAGACGCATTCTAACATTAACAACCTTTGTCATTCAATTCAACGACATTTCATTTATATTCAATTCAATTCACATAACATTCAAAACGACTCACTCAATATACTACTTCACCCAACACCTTCCAAATTCAACAAGAACAATAACAACCTATTCCCTTCATTCAAATTCAATCACAACAACCCAACTTACAATCTTCCAAACACATGTCTCACTTCCAAATTCATGAATTATATTTACAACCTACACATTAGCAATATCATTCCCTCAAATATAAGAAACCATACCAATGTCACACTAACTTCTCCAACGACCCCTCAATGATTCTAAATTCACTTCAATTCATCAAACCTTCATTTTCATCATAAAATCCACAACTACAACAATCAAAATACTAAATAAAATTCATTCATCATTTCTACACAAACAACCACTCACACGGCCACAACCATACACATACATATTTCATGAATTCCATCCATTTCTACATACAACAACATGCATAAACCATCCATAACATATATAAAAGAAGATTGAACCTTACCTTCCTCCACTTGTCTTCTTACTTGGCTAGGGTTTGTAAATCTCCCAAATTAATGCTTGGCTTACTCCAACAACTCCTTCACGTTAATGGGGACCTTCCAATTATTTTAAATGCTAGAAGAAATAATTTTTCTTGATCAATTCCATGACACCATTTTTTTGGAGTCTTGGCCGAATGGCCCTCTCTTCTCCTTCTCTTTTTTTTTCCAAGTCTTCTTATGTTGTAAGAAAATGAAACCTCTAGATAATTGTCTCTTGCTAATATATATATATATATATAGGTGCCTCCCACAAGTAATAAGTGGACACATGTCCCTTCTCCCTTTTTCTTGAACTTTCTTAAATTAAAACAAAGATGACCACTTGTCTTATTTTATAAACTTTGGTCCATATAATCATAATTAGCCCCATTTAATAAAATATGGACAAACCACACGGCCAACATGGCCCCTTCAAGAACCTTCTTGGATATTTTGTGAAATTCCCATTTTGCCCCTAGCCTTCCATAATATTACCATGAGCCATTTTGTGCATTTCCCTCTATACCCTTAACCTTTTTCAATATTTCCATATTAATAAACAACTTGTATATTAAAATAATTTTGGAACATAGTCTTGCCCTTAACCTACCACTACCACCTTGAAATATCCGAATATATACGAGATATAACATCCTCCCCCCCTTTTGTACATTCGTCCTCGAATGTTCAACTGATCTTATGGGGTGTCCTAATACTTCGGGAGGGTCCCTTTTATAGTCGTTCTTCTCTTTATGCCCATTCCTTATCCCTTACCCTATTCTCCTTATACTCGAACTCCTGGGTCTTTACGCGAGTCCTCATTCCACGTCATGGGTTTCCTAATCCACTGCGCCATCTCATTATCCTTGTCCTTCCCAGGTCATTTCTTGACACAAGTATACTTGTCTTTGATTTCTTTGTAGTGGCGCTCGTTTCGTCCATCGTTATTTCTTGTTGGCTCTCCGGTGTGGATCCCCTACAAACATAATTGAGTATCGCTTCACGTCGATGATTCATAAATTCCATAGTGTACATTCTCATGCTCCGTACAATTAATGGTCCATGAACTATTTTCTAGTGTCTGATAAACTCTTTTGTTTCATTCATAGGCACTGCATTCTTTCTTTCTTTCAAAAATTCTCAGACTACCAATTGTTGATACTTTCGTTATAATAGTCGTCGTCGTTCGAAACATTCTTTACTTACTTCCGATGTGCCGACATGTTTTAAACTTTGGCCCCGAGCTAATAAGTTTCCTTTTCTGGTGCTTGAAAATATTGTGATCCCTTTTTGGCCTAATATAATATGGTCTCCCCCCCCCCCCCTTTAAGGGGCTCCTTATATGCCAACAGTCCTTTTATGAAGTCTTCGTTTATACCTTATTCCTCATCTTCGTTCCAACTCCGTGCCTAACATATCGAAAACTGCTTATCCTAAGTTTTTCTTTTAATTTCTGTCTATGTCATCATTTTCTCCACATTTCCATACCCTTCCATCCACTATTCGTCCTTTCACTTGCTTAGCTCACTTGTTCGTAATTCTTCTCTAACTACGTGTTTATGTTGTAGCTGTGCGTCCATATTTCTCAAGCGTCCCGCTACTTTTGTTCTTAGCACAGAATCCTTACAACTTTCATTCTCCCTATCCTTGTTCATCGAACCTTTAACTATATTAATATAACTACACATTTATTTTTTTATAGATATCTCACCTCAGCATCATCACAAGCCTAAGCATTCTTTCTCTTACTTCACATCCCCCTATCCTAGTCATTATTCCTTTAGCCCCACTTATCGAAATCGGTTCTCGAACCTCATACACTCCTCTCCTATTTCCTTTTACCACACTCTATCCCTTTTAACATGCCTACTTTGAGTTCTTACCCAAATAGTCTCGTGCTTTGCCGGTTGTTTCTCTCAGGAGCTTCACTCACTGAGGTTTCTTACCTTTCACCTTCTTCCGACACTTTGATCTCTTTGTTTTCCATCTACTCACTCTCTTTCTTTTCCGCTGTATTAAAACTTTCCCAATCTTAACCTGTAGTGAAAATGACATCAATTTACCTTGTAACACTTATATCATTTATTTTTGCTGTCACCCGATCTTCGGTACCCTTACGTGATTAATGCCTTCCTTACCGTAGCGCCGGTTGCTGGAAGTCACATATCCACCGATACAATCATATGTGGGATATCCTACGCATTTATATATATATATATATATATATATATATATATATATATATATATATTTACTATCAACTAGCCCACAAAATACTTCCAAACGCTATTCAAGCCTATCCAAATTTCCAGAGTTGTGACGCACTTTCTGTCTCTTCTCCAGTCTAGCCTACCTCTTCTTACCCGACCTCTTAAGGTTTCCAGCCATTCCGTATACTCTAGTTTCCCTTAGGTTACTCTAACTTCTCATTTGTCTCTTATGTCTGGATATATAGAATTTCTTGCATACTTCCCAGGGGGGTTACCCATCCTAAAATTGCTCCCACCTTATCACGCTTAACCTCGAAACTTTGATGGAATCCGGTGCCTTAATGCTGATATAATCGCGTCCGCTTCCTCACATGACCTTTATTACATGATCTAGAGCAAATTGAAGTCTTACAGGTTCCGAGACATTTTCGTAACACGTCCTTTCTTGTACAATTACTATTTTACCCTTTTCAATTCCCAATGTTCACCTCCCACTTGTGTGTATGACTACTTCCTGTCCTGGGCTTCCAGATTCCCGATGGTAGTGAGCGCACCTTCCTCGCCACGCCAAATCCATAACCTTTCTGAAACAACGCATCTGACTTATTGCCTGTTTACAGTATTTCCTTCCCACGCTTCTTCCTGCTAGGCGTACCCATTCTGGTAGAATCTCCTTTACCATTCCTACTATTCAAAATCTGCACGCAGCAAGTATCAATAATGCCTCACAGGGGATACAGTCATACGACATATTCCAGCCACCCCGAGCTTCCAATTTCAGGTAACAGAACAAAATATCAAGGCTTACTTCTATAACTTTCCATATCATCATTTACCTCCTTCCGTCGTATGTAAGGATTATATAAAGAATTTCATTCTCCTATGACTTGGCTCTATCGCACGATCTAAGACAGAAAGAAGGTCAACAATCCCTAGATGCCCCGCAGCCTCCTGTTTATAAATGTGGCCGGCTTCACACCCATAAACAGGACTCTACTGGAAACGACTTTGCAGACAACCCCTAGGACAACCTGCTCTGATACCACTTTGTCATACCCCGATCATACTAAGGTGTGATGGGCACCCGACTCCATATTCGGAGCCGAGCGAACCCGCTGAATCGTATTACTTACATAATCTTTTGGACTCCTTGAATCAAATGAGAAATGAAATACATAGTAAAGCTTTCAGAAACTTTCCTTCCGTTGTACTCAATTCAAATAAGATCTATCATCACATGAAACATAGTAACATATCGGCTGGTGGAGCCGCTTACAATACCGACACTCTATACCCATGACTCTGTCTGCAAAGTCTCTAACTTCGAACAAGACATCATAGCATAGCACTCTGACCCGGCAACACTCCAGAGCAAATGGAGCTTGCCAACTCCGCTGGAACATCTTCTACTCATCTGGGTGTACCTGCGTGGCATGAAACGCAGCGTCCACAAGAAGGGACGTCAGTACGAGCAATGCACTGAGTATGTAAGGCATGAATGATAACATGATAATATGGACAGAACATGAACAACAACATAATAAGGAAAAATGGAAGATAAAACAAAAGGTGTGACTATAACTACTTGCCTCTTAAGGCGGAATCATGCATGCTGACTTTCACTTTCATGCATACATAGTTGTCTGAGTCAAATATCATCATTAGCCCGTGTCCGAGCCTCCCGCATCTGGGGTAATCATCTCACGCCGCCCACTAGTGGTGCTGCCCGTGCCATATAGGCACGGTGTTATCATCCATAAGCCGCCCGCCTTAGTGGTGCTGCCCGGCCGTATAGGCGCGGTGTAATCATCCATAAGCCGCCTGCGTTAGCGGTGCTGCCCGGCCGTATAGGCGCGGTGTAATTATCATAACTTAAGCATGCATAAGAGCCCAATCAAAAGCTAACTTCATCGGAGCCCAATCAAAAGCTATAACTTCATCGGAGTGACGTAAGGTCGGTAACCTCCGAATATATTATGGACTAATCATCATGACTTTGTCTCACCTTGAAGGAGCAATTATTATAAGATGAGACTAGCAGCGAATAACAGCGTTAAGAGAGCATAGAATAAGATCATAAATGTCATAAGGAGTCGCTTCACATACATACATGGAACAAATTTTTAAGACTCGATGGGTATGTACATAAATCGACACCTGATGGCTCAGAAACAAGTTTCGGGTCAATCCGATTTAGTATAAGAAAGTTATGAGCGTTTGAAGTACAGAACCTTTTACGAACGTTTCAGAAGCCATTTTTGGAAAATCATTCTTATCATAGTCATCATAGAAATATGCTCATCCTTGATATCATCATTGTCATTGTGAAACATATCCATCGTTATTGTCATAAGAGCTTACAAAATCATAAACCTCTATTTTGGTAGAATACAGACACTTTGGAAAAACATTTACGAGTTATCAGGAAGAGAATCATGCCTTAGAATCATAAACATCTAACTTTTGAAAACAAGGAAAATATGGAAGCAATTATGAATTCATAGCATCGGAATCATGCCTTGAAAGAAGGGGACGAGCCTTAACATACCTGCTCCACGTCCTATTAGCTACGCTTAATTGTCCAAGCTCGCTATCGCTAGTATACCTTCAAGAAGATTGACACAATCATTAGACTCATCATCATATACTTGTCTTAATCCTTCAAATAAATTCACTTATGATCTGCCGAAATTTCAGCAGCATCTCCCCTGTAAGTATACCATCCCCGAGAATCTAACTCGAGCCAAATCATCAATGAACCACAATACCAACAATCGTGCCAACAACTTCAACAATCAATTCAAGACGCATTCTAACATTAACAACCTTTGTCATACAATTCAAGGACATTTCATTTATATTCAATTCAATTCACATAACATTCAAAACGACTCACTCAACATACTATTTCACCCAACACCTTCCAAATTCAACAAGAACAATAACAACCTATTCCCTTCTTTCAAATTCAATCACAACAACCCAACTTACAATCTTCCAAACACATGTCTCACTTCCAAATTCATGAATTATATTTACAACCTACACATTAGCAATATCATTCCCTCAAATATACGAAACCATACCAATGTCACACTAACTTCTCCAACAACCCCTTAATGATTCTAAATTCACTTCAATTCATCAAACCTTCATTTTCATCATAAAATCCACAACTACAACAATCAAAATACTAAATAAAATTCATTCATCGTTTCTACACAAACAACCACTCACACGGCCACAACCATACACATACATATTTCATGAATCCCATCCATTTCTACATACAACAACATCCATAACCATCCATAACATATATAAAAGAAGATTGAACATTACCTTCCTCCACTTGTCTTCTTACTTGGCTAGGGTTTGTAAATCTCCCAAATTAATGCTTGGCTTACTCCAACAACTCCTTCACGTTAATGGGGACCTTCCAATTAGTTGAAATGCTAGAAGAAATAATTTTTCTTGATCAATTCCATGACACCATTTTTTTGGAGTCTTGGCCGAATGGCCCTCTCTTCTCCTTTTGTTTTTCCAAGTCTTCTTTTGTTGTAAGAAAATGAAACCTCTAGATAATTGGCTCTTGCTAATATATATATATATATATATAGGTGCCTCCCACAAGTAATAAGTGGACACATATCCCTTCTCCCTTTTTCTTGAACTTTCTTAAATTAAAACAAAGATGACCACTTGTCTTATTTGATAAACTTTGGTCCATATAATCATAATTATCCCCATTTAATAAAATATGGACAAACCACACGACCAACATGGCCCCTTCAAGAACCTTCTTGGATATTTTGTGAAATTTCCATTTTGCCCCTAGCCTTCCACAATATTACCATGAGCCATTTTGTGAATTTCCCTCTTTACCCTTAACCTTTTTCAATATTTCCATATTACTTAAAAACTTGTATATTAAAATAATTTTGGAACATAGTCTTGCCCTTAACCTACCACGACCACCTTGAAATATCCGAATGTATAAAATACGGGATATAACAGGAAGGGGAATGCAGCATCTCCGAAAGGTAGGTTTATTTCCTACCTTAAGGCAAGAAAAATGATCGCTAAAGGATATATTTATCATCTAGTCCGAGTACATGACACTGAAGTAACGTCGCCAACTTTTCAATCCGTTCCGGTAGTGAATGAATTTCCTGATGTAATCGCAGATGAACTTCCAGGTCTTCCTCCAGAAAGAGAGATTGACTTCGCCATTGATGTATTGCCGGACACCAGGCCTATTTCTATTCCTCCGTATCGGATGGCTCCGACAGAATTGAAAGAGCTAAAAGCACAATTGAATGATTTGCTTGAAAAGGGGTTTATTAGACCCAATTCATCACCGTGGGGAGCACCAGTCTTGTTCGTGAGAAAGAAATATGGTTCCCTACAAAAGTGCATTGATTTTAGGCAATTGAACAAGGTGACGATAAAGAACAAATATCCTCTCCCAAGGATTGATGACTTATTCGATCAACTACCGGGTGCCAAGTGATTTTCTAAAATAGACTTGAGGTCGGGTTATCATCAAGTAAGAGTTAGAGAAGGAGATATTCCCAAAACAGCTTTCAAAACGAGATATAGCCACTATGAGTTCCGAGTGATGTCGTTTGGGCTGAATAATGCTCCAGAATTGTTCATGAATTTGATGAATAATGTATTCAGGCCACTTTTGGATTTATTTGTAATAGTATTTATTGATGATATTCTGGTGTATTCTTGCACCGAATCAGAGCATGCAGATCATTTACTTATCGTTCTTGGAATTCTTCGAGCCCGAGAATTATATGCAAAATTTTCAAAGTGCGAGTTTTGGCTAAATTCTGTAACATTTCTGGGCCATGTTATTTCAAATGATGGTATTCCAGTCGACACTCAGAAAATTGAAGCTGGGAAGACTTGGCCAAGGCCTACGGCGCCTAAAGAAGTTCGTAGTTTTCTGGAATTGGCAAGTTATTATAGATGATTCGTAGGGGGCTTCTCATCTATTTCAGCTCCATGGAAGAAGCTAACCCAGAAGTTAGCAAAATTTCAGTGGAATGATGCTTGTGAGCGTAGCTTCCAAGAGCTGAAGAACAGGTTGACCTCAGCTCCAGTCTTGACACTCCCAGAAGGGACAGATGGTTATGTTGTGTATTGTGATGCTTCTGGCGTTGGGTGAGGGTGTGTACTAATGCAGCATGGTAGAGTTATTGTTTATGCTTCAAGACAGCTGTGGAAACATGAAATGAACTATCCAACTCATGATCTCGAATTGGCTGTGGTTATTCATGCATTGAAAATGTGGAGACATTACTTGTATGGAGTGCATGTCGATGTTTATACAGATCATAAGAGCCTTCAGTACGTTTTTAAACAGAGGGAGTTAAATCTGCGGCAGAGGCGGTGGTTAGAATTATTGAAAGACTATGACGCGAATATTTTGTACCACCACGGAAAAGCGAATGTAGTAGCCGATGCGCTTAGCCGCCGATCAATGGGTAGCCTATGTGAAGTTCCTCCGGGAAAGGAGGAGATGGTTCACGAGCTCCACCAGTTAGCCAATCTTGGAGTACGTGTAATTGATTCGGGTAGTGCAGGGATTAATATTAATGATCCCACAGCTTCTTCTCTGAATATGGAAGTGAAAGAGCGTCAGTATGAAGATCCCCATTTGTGCCACTACAGAGACATATCTCAAGGAAAAGAGAAGTCTCCATTTGAAGTTTCTATGGATGGAATCCTTAGATACCGAGGCAGGCTATGTGTGCCGAATGTGACAGAATTGCGCCAACAAATTCTAGAAGAAGCCCATTATTCTCAGTATTCTATTCAACCAGGTGCAACCAAAATGTATCATGATCTCAAGATGATATATTGGTGGAATGGCATGAAGAGAGACATAGCAGAATTTGTAGCTCAGTGTCCAAATTGCCAACAAGTAAAAGTCGAACATCAAAAGCCAGGAGGATTATTGCAAGCAATGGAAATCCCTACTTGGAAATGAGAGGTGATCAATATGGATTTTATCGTGGGGTTACCCTGTTCCCGAGGCAAGTATGATTCCATATGGGTGATTGTGGACAGACTCACGAAAGCAGCTCATTTTCTTCCAGTTAGAACTACCTACTCAGTAGAAGATTATGCGAGATTGTATCTCAAAGAAATTGTGCGACTTAATGGTATTCCACTATCCATTATCACAGATAGAGGAGCACAATTTACAGCCAAGTTCTTGAAGTCTTTCCAAGAAGGATTGGGTACTCAAGTAAGGCTCAGCACGGCATTCCATTCGCAAACTGATGGGCAAGCCGAACGTACTATACAAACCTTGGAAGATATGCTACGAGAATGTGTGCTGGATTTCGGTGGTAGTTGGGATGACCACTTACCCCTTATTGAGTTCGCATATAACAATAGCTACCATTCCAGTATTCAACTGGCTCCGTATGAGGCTTTATATGGAAAGAAATGTAGATCCCCAATTGGATGGTTTGAAACAGGAGAAGTACAGTTAATAGACCCTGAATTGATTCAGCAAGCGGTAGAAAAAGTTAAAGTGATCTGAGATCGACTGTTGACAGCCCGAAGTCGCCAAAAGTCTTATGCGGACAACCGCCGACGAGACTTGGAATTTCAGCTTGATGATTGGGTATTTTTGAAAGTGTCGCAAATGAAAGGGGTGATGAGATTTGGCAAGAAAGGGAAGTTAAGTCCTCGATACATTGGACCCTATAAAATTATCTGCAAGGTGGGTCATGTAGCCTACGAGTTGGACTTCCCTTCAGAGCTTGAGTCAGTTCACCCAGTTTTTCATGTCTCAATGCTCCGTAAGTGTATTGGAGATCCTGCGAGGATTGTTCCAGTTGAGGATGTCCAAGTAACAGAAAACCTAGCATATGAAGAAGTGCCCATTGCCATCCTAGATAGGCAAGTGCGAAGACTTCGAAATAATGAAGTAGCTTCAGGCAAAGTCTTATGGCGAAACAACAACCGGGAAGAAATGACTTGGGAGGTGGAAGAGAAGATGAAGTCCACGTATCCGCACTTATTTTAATCCCTAGAGGAGATTCAAGATTAAGCCCTAACATTATGAGGTATGTACGCTTACTTTTCATGCTTTTGGTCGTGTGTGGCCATAGATATGTTACTATTATGTTGTGGCCCTGTGAGGTAGTGATATTATGGGTTGTTGTGACAGGTTGGTAGTGCTATATTACAGGGGAAATTCTTGCGAAATTTTCATAGAATTCCCGAGTGTTTAACATTCGAGGACGAATGTTTCAAAGGGGGGAAGAATGTTATACCTTGGAAAATCCCCCATTTACGCACAGTGAATAGACTAATGAAGAATACGAGCATACGATATTTTCATAAGGAAGGAATGACATTTGATAGACTAGAAGTGTCACAAAATGAAGTTGTTGAGGGGTTGATTTCACGGTCACTTATACGGCCCGTATAATGTGCCGTCAAATTGACACAAAAGGGTGGCCACTGGAACAGTTTTACGGTAGATTATACGGACCGTATAAATTTATACGGACTGTATAATGGACCGTATAATGACGTCGAGACAGATTCCAAGTTTTAAATAAGAGACCCAAGTTCATTTATTTCATTTCCATTTTCCATTCTCCACAACTCAAGACTTCTCTAGAAGCTTCCACACATTTCATATACAAGAACTCATGAAAAAATTAATGATCAACTTCATCAAATCAACAAAACTAAGTGTGAGAAACACATCAATGTTCATCCAAGTCAAGAAATTCCATGGGAAGGGTAACTAGGGTTTTGCTCAAGTAAAGTATTTCCACCCAAAGATTATTTCTACACCATCCGAGGTAAGTTTTATGGTATTTACATGATGTTAGAGGTACTTGAAAGGTTGAAACACATGGATTGTAGAAGATAGAGGAAATGGGTCATGAATGAGTGAATAGTGACAATTGTGAATAGTGGGTTAATATGAATCATGAATCTTGACATGTTGTGATTGTAAGTAGATTGTGAATTACACTTAGAACACGGAATGAGTGTTATACGTGAAAGAACGTAATAGTGAATTATGACCATGACTATGGGGAAATTGAAGTGAAATTGTGAAATATGGATAATGTAGATAAATGATGATTGTTGTCTACTACATTGTGAACGTTGTTAGGAATGTTTGGAAGTTGATATAGAATATGGGAAAAGTTGTATAAATAAAGGAAATGCTGCCCAATTTTCCTTAGCTATAGTAAGCACGTTTAAGTAACCGATTGGCTAACGTTCATGTGACTTCTCTTGAAGGTAGAAACATGGGCATCAAAGGAAAACAAGCAAGTGACATATTAGTAAACGACAAAGGTATGTAAGGCTAATCCCTTCCTTCAAAGGCATGAATCTTCCAAGTTTTTCCATGATTCTTCTATGTGATGGAGCTTATGAGTTCGTAAATATACCAAACTACATTCGAGCATGATAATGATAATGATGAGTTAAAGTATAGAGATTTGAGAGTTCATGGTATGATGATCCGATAACGTTAATGAGGTCATTATTGTTAACACTCACCTTATACACTATTTCTTTCAAGGTGAGGAAGAATACTCATAAATGTTCATAATATAACCGGGGGTTCACGACCTTACGTCACCCCGACATAGCCATGGTTGCCTTCAAAATCTAAGGTATGCTCCTAATGATAAATTTGAAATGATACTAAGTCATGGTATGTCTATAAGATAATCAATAATGCTAGCTTGTAATATGCCTATGTTATATATGAAAATGCCAAGCTGTGATAAGATTATGATATGTTCATGAGATGTGTAATAATGATGGGTTGTGATTGACTATATGACGATACGATTCCACCGTGCCTAAATGGCCGGGCATGTCATCGCTAAGGCGGGCTGCGTATGATTCCACCGTGCCTAAACGGCCGGGCATGTCACCGCTAAGGCGGGCTGCTATGGTTATACCGAGCCTAGAGGGCCGGGCATGATCACCACTAGTGGGCGGCATATGATGGTTACCCGGACGCAGGTTAATGATGAGGATTATGATGTGATGATATAGGTGATGTGATGACATATGTACCATGATTATGTAAAATATGATATATGTACGAAATGTATTTTACCTATGAAACTCATGCAGGTTATATCTTTCTCTTATGGCTCATGATCCTTCTATTATATTTATTTCATTCCTGTCTTACATACTCAGTACAATGTTCGTACTGACGTCCGTTTTCTTTGGACGTTGTGTTCATGCCCACAGGTGGATAGAGAGGCGAGCTCGATCCAGACTCGTAGGAGCTGATCGCTGATTGAAATCACTCCTTTGTTCCGGAGGTGCTTGATTATTCTTTTTTGTATATTTGTATATGTTGGGCACGACGGGGTCCTGTCACGTCCTTGTGTCTGGTACTCCAGTAGAGGCTCGAAAATACGCAGTGTGGGTTATGTGGTCTCACGAGGTTGCTACTATGTATATATATTATTTTGTTGGCCGAAGGGCTTAAGTATATACAAGTATTTATGTTTTCAAATGAAAGATGATTTTCTTATAATTTGAGTATGAAATTGATAAGGGAATGTTGAATGAGTATAATAAGTAATAGAACGAGCGGTGCTCGGTGGTTAGCCCCGGGTACCCGTTGTGGCCCCAAGCTGGGTCGTGACAGTAGTTCCATATTACAGGGGAAACTCTGGCGAAATTTCTGTAGAATTCCTGAGAACTTAACAATCGAGGACGAATGTTTTTAAGAGGGGGGGGGGGGGGGGGAGAGTGTTACACATCGAAAAATTTCACGTCGTTGTGCGGTAAATAGACTAACGTAGGGTAAGATGTATATGATGTCCCTACAAGTAACAAGGGGTACTTAACGACTCTAATTAAGATTCCAAAGACATCTGAGGCAAGAGAAGAAAGTTCGTTGAGGAAGGCAAGGTATAAGTCGTGTTTTGGAAAGGTTTTTGTAAGTACTGAGCTAATGTTGATTTAATAATGTCTTGGGGAAGAGTTATAATGCTCCTTAAATTTTTAATGAAGTGTTAATCAAGTTTTAAGAAGGTTCCATATGGATTGGAGATCAAACGAATCGACGAGAATAATTTTGGAAACGTGGAGCTATACGACCACTTATACGGTCCGTATAAGGGTCCGTATAACCTTTACAGAAAGGGAAAGTCCCTGATGGTGGTATACAACCACTTATACAGACCGTATAAAGTTATATGGACCGTATAAGTGTTTGTATAGCTTGATCAGGACAACTTTTTCTCCAAGTATAAATATAAGTTCCAAGTTCTAATTTCTCATTTTTCTTATTTCCTCCACCTCTCTCAAGAACTCTTGAATATTCCAACATCGTAGTAATACAAATTCACGGGAGATCAAGTGTATGGGTGTTTATTAGGGTTAATGGAAGCTAGAGATTCCTTTTGAATTAAAGTTAGGGTTTTCTCCAAGTAAAGTGCTTTAATCCAAAGCCCATTCCTACATAATCAAAGGTGATTTTTATGATCATTTCATGTTATTAAGAATATTTAATGGTTGAAAGACTTGGATTGAGGAGGAAAGTTGAATATGGAGCTCAAATGTGAAAATAATGGTATTCTTGAATACTAACTTGACTTGAATTATAGTTTTTGCCATGTTATGAGTATAATCTTGTTATACATGATAGAAATGATGTTAAAGAAGTATTATATGAGGATGAATGTGGTGTTATATTATAGCTATGGTTATGGATGACTTTGAGAGGGAATTTTGAGAATTGAATAATGTCTAGCTTAACGAAGTTTATTGATTATGATATTGTGGGAGTTATTATATTATATGGAGAAAGTTGTAGAAACATAGGAGATGTTGTCCAATTTTCATTAGCTTTAGCTTAAGCTTAACTATGCTTCCGCTTATCTAATTTTAGTACGAATTCTCTTGAATGTAGAATCGTGAACTTTGAGGGAAGCATTTAGTCGGCAAAGTTAGAGAGACGTAAAGGTATGTGAGGCTAGTCCCCTTATTTCAAAGGCATGATTCTTATCTCGTGACTTCCTTTCTATATTCCCATGATCTTCTTACACTCTAAAAGAGGAAGGTTAAAGGTTCTTAAGGGCGTCTTATGAGATAGAGATGAGCTATGTTCCATGATAATGATGATATTGATGCTATGATAAGCTCGATATTCTTATTTTTATGATTTCATTGATGTGTCTTCTTGTCGATAGTCTCACCTCATGTTACTAGTTCCTTCAAAGTGAGACATGACAATCATGACTATTCCATAACTTAATGGGAGGTTACCGACCTTACGTCACTGCGATAGAGGTGTAGCTTTCATTTGGGCTCTCGTGCATGCTTATGTTATTTTTATGTATGATCCACACCGAGCCTACATGGCCGGGCAGTATAACACTGCGCCGCCCTATAGGCAGCCGGGCCGACACATCACTGTAGTGGGCAGCTTATACCCCGCACGCAGGAGGCCTGGATGCAGGCTAATGATGATCACACTGTACCTATATGGTCGGGCAGCTTATATATGTATGATATGATATTATTTTTATTATAAAAGTTAGCATGTATGACTCCGCCTTAAGAGGCATTCAGTTACAGGTTTGCTCCTACCTTTATGTCCCTAATGTTGTTGCACATGTCTCAAATACTTACTGCATTGTTCATACTGACATCATTTTCTTTTATAGACGTTGTGTTCATGCCCACAGGTAGACAGGGAGACGGTGCAGACACTTTGGAGCTTTTTCAGCAGATTTGCAGGAGCACTCCACTACTCTGGAATCGCCATTCCTTGGTATATTATTTTGTGTACATATTGGGGCATGGAGGGGTCCTTTCCCGTCCTTATGGTTACAGTATTCCAGTTAGAGGCTCGTAGATGTATACGGGTAGGTTGTAGATACTATGTGACCTCTTCATTGCATTTTGTACATCATTTTTGTAGCCTTACAGGCCTATGCTTATATATATGTTTTGGGAGGTATTTGGAGGTTGGTTCATGATAAGTTTGAGTTGAGAATGATATATGTCCAGGTTGAGTATGATAGTCAGCATGATAAATGGTGCTCGGTAGTCAGCTCTGGGTGCCCGTCATGGCCCTTAGTTGGGTCGTGACAGCTTAGAATTCTTCGAAATAGAGAGTTATATGCGATGTTTTCCAAATGTGAGTTATGTTTGAACTCTTTGGCTTTTCTTGGTCACATTATTTCAGATGAAGGCATTAGAGTGGATACTCAAAAGATTGATGTTGTGAAGAATTATCCAAGGCCCACAACACCAATAGTGGATACTCAAAAGATTGACTTGGGTCTAGTAGGATATTATAGAAGGTTCGTGGAAGGATTTTCTTCTCTTTCAGGCCCATTGACCAAGCTGACTCAGAAATCAGCTAAGTTCCAGTGGACAGATGCATGTGAACGGAGTTTTCAGACATTGAACGACAATTTGACCTCAGCACCCGTCTTGACTCTTCCAAAAGGAATAGATGGCTATGTGATATATTGTGATGCTTCAGGTATTGGGTTGGGTTGTGTATTAATGCAACACGGTAAGGTTATTGTTTATACCTCCAGACAGCTGAAGAAGCACGAGAAGAATTATCCAACTCACAATCTTGAGTTAGTTGTAGTGATCCATGCCTTAAAAATACGGAGGCGCTACTTATAAGATGTTCATGTTGATATTTATACTGATCACAAAAGCCTCCAGTATATCGTTAAGCAGAAGGACTTGAACTTACGTCAAAGGCGATGGCTAGAGTTGTTAAAAGATTATGATGTTGATATTCTGTACCATCCTGGAAAGGCTAATGTAGTAGCCGATGCTCTTGGTCGTAAATCCATAGGTAGCCTGTCATATGTGCAGCCAGAGAAAAGGGAGATATTCTGCAAAGTTCGTCGATTAGCTAGCCTTGGAGTTCGATTGTTAGATTCGGGTGATGCAGGAGTTACGGTTTAAGACACAGCGGTGTCATCTTTGGTAGCTGAGATAAAGGAATGCCAGTACGAAGATCCTGTTTTAGTTTGTCATCGGGATACAGCTCCTCGGAAAGAAAAGACACCTTTCGTGATCACAGAAGATGGAGTACTTAGGTATCGAGGTAGATTGTGTGTTCCTAATGTTGCAGGCCTTCATCAACAAGTTATGGGGGAAGCCCACTCTTCTCGCTATTCTATTCACTCGGGCACAACAAAAATGTACCATGATCTCAAGGAAGTTTAATGGTGGGATAGTATGAAGATAGATATAGCGGAGTTTGTCGCTCGATGTCCAAATTGTCAGTAAGTTAAAATAGAGCACCAGAAACCCGTCAGGTTATTGCAGGCTATTGAGATACCGACATGGAAGTGGGAGGTAATTAATATGGATTTTATTACAGTTTTTCCCCGTACTCGACATAAGTATGACTCAATATGGGTTGTAGTTCATAGACTGACAAAGTCAGCCTACTTCCTACTTGTCAGGACTACCTATTCAGCTGAAGATTATGCGGAGCTTTATCTTAAGGAAATTTTATGACTTCATGGTGTTCCTTCAGCTATTATTTCGGATAGAGGGGCAAAGTTCACAACTAACTTCTGAAAATCTTTCCAGAAAGGATTAGGGACTCAGGCGAGTCTTAGTACCGCCTTTCACCCCCAGACAATGGGCAAGCTAAGCGTACTATACAGACACTTGAGGATATGTTGAGAGCTTGTGTTATTGATTTTCGAGGGAGTTGGGATGAGCATTTTCCACTCGTCGAATTTGCATTTAATAATAGCTACCATTCCAGTATTCAGATGGCTCCATATGATTGTTTGATGTTGGAGAAAATTAGCTAGTTGGCCCAGACTTAATACAGCAAGCGGTTGAGAAAATGAAAGTGATTCAAGAAAGGTAATTAGCGGCGCAGAGCCGACAGAAATCCTATGTAGATAATCGGTGGCGTAAGCTAGAGTTTGAGGTAGGCGATTAGGTTTTCTTAAAGATCTCTCCTATGAAGGGAGTGATGAGATTTGGAAAGAATAGTAAGTTGAGCTCTCGATACATTGGGCCTTATAGAATAATTCGTACAGTGGGTAAGGTAGCACATGAGCTAGAGCTACCTTCTGATCTGGAGTCTGTACATCCAATGTTCCATATGTCCATGCTCCGTAAGTGCATTGGAGATCCCTCGAGAGTCGTACCGGTAGATGATATTCAGGTGATTGAGCAATTATCATATGAGGAAATCCCTGTGGCTATATTAGATAGGCAAGTTCGTCAGCTACAAACCAAGGATGTGGTTTCTGTTAAAGTACTCTTGAGAAATAATAATGTCGAGGAGATAGCCGGAAGAGGAGATGAAGACTAAGTACCCGCAGTTGTTTCTGTTGTCCCAGAAGGCCCAGTTTGAGACATCATACTCCCCAGATATTGGATTTATTTATAACTACTGTGATTGGTCGTGTGAGGCCATATTGTTGTATATTTTAGCATCTGGCCTTGTGCGGCATTATTTTGGGTTCTTGTGTATAGGTTGGATTGATATAGTCGCAGGGGAAACTCTGGCGAAATTTTTGTAGAATTCCTAAGAGTTTTAACATTCGAGGATGAATGTTTTTTTTGGGGGGGGGGGGGAGGAGGATGTTACACCTCGTAGTTTTGGACGTTGAGGTCTGTTAGGTGTTAGTTGTTTTAATTGCAAACATTGGAGTGATATGCGCCTATCTTATGGTTATGAGGGTTTAAGATCATGTATGAGAAGTATCGAAAGGATTGGAGGTCGAACGGGCGAACGATTTTCAAGTGGTAGAGTATTAGTTTAGGTTAGGATAACGCACAGTTGTGATTATAGTATCGTTTTGCGGTGGATTTTGGCTTAGATTCAAGATGAATATTGATGATATTGCTGTTTTAGTAAGAATAAGGTATGAATCTCTCCTTATTGATATTGTTTTAGGTTTATTTACGAAGATAGAGTGATTAAATGGTCATATAATGAAGTAGTTGGTTGAAAAATCGGATAAACATCATATGGGATGTTTTATGGAGTATTTTGGTATTGATGATGATGTTGTTGATGTTAGTATTGTTGTGTTGTTATTGGTTATTGGCATTGTGATTTCGGGCTAGGGGTATAAACAGGGAAGATGCTGCCCGAATTTCGGCAGATTCTAAAAAGATTTAATTTAAAGGCTTAAGACAAGCATATGAAGATAAGACTAACAATGGTATGAATTCTCTTCAATGTAGATTTACGAGCTTGGGAGGATAAGCATTAAGTAGTTAAGGAGACCAAAAAGTTATGTTAAGGCTATCCTTTCTTTCATTTTGGCATGATTTATGATGTGAGCTAACAAATGTGTAAACGAGCTTCCATATTACTCTACTCTTAGAAGCACTAGGAGTACCTCAGTCTTTGATGATCCCATACTCCTTGTTATGATTATTCCTTCTGTTCTTGGGTCCTGAGATTTCATATATTGATGATGTTAGCCCAAAAGGTATTTATTGGAGGTAGTACAGCCTTAGGTCACTCCGAGAGCTCTAGTTACTCATTATTTTTATGCATTGCATCCATTATACATGTTCATATTGACCCTTGACCAGGAGGAGTGATATACGCCTATATTATATGTATATGGGGTATAGGGAAAGCGATAAGCATTATATACACATTACCACATGATCTGCTGGTGCACTATGATGATGATATATGGATCGGGCCGTACGTTCCTCGACATTTACATATGATATTTGGATCGGGCTGCACATTCCACAGGAATGTATATATGATGATGATATATGGATCGGGCCGTACGTTCCTCAGCACTATAAATATATTATGATTTATGCATGTCATATGCCCTTCGAGGCACTTTCATGTTATATAGATGCTTCCAAATGTTCAATCACAAATGTATTCAGATATCGAGATAGATTTCACGTTTCAGATATCTTTCATGATTCTTATGTACTTGATGTTCTTATGCCTTACATACTCGGTACATTTTCTATACTGACTCCCCTATTGCTCGGGGGGAGTGGGGGGGGGGGGGGGAGGGGGGCTACATTCATGCCCACAAGTTCAGGTAGACAGAGAGACGATCCAGCTCAATAGGACTTCCCCTCAGCTGTAGTCGGTGCGCTCCACTCGATCCGGAGTTGCGGTCTATTTTGGTATGCTATTTTGAGACGTATATGTATATATGGGTATGACGGGAGCCCTGTCCTGTCCTCTCTATAGCTTGTACTCCATTAGAGGTCTGTAGACAGTTGTACATAGTTGGGATGTTATGTAGCCTTAACGGCGCTTATTTTGTTGCACAACATATGTAGCGGCCTAGTCGGCTTGCATTGTTCTTTCCAGCTTATACATGTACAGATTGTGCAGAGTTCATAATTATATCCTTTCATGAGCCAGTATAAGTTCGGTTCGAGCTATTTATAGGCCCTTGTTATTTTATGTTATTTAGATACGATTATAGGGGTGTTTGGTCACTAGAGATCAGTCACTCGTCACGGCTCATCGATTTGGGTCGTGACACCCTATACACAGGTCTAGCTAATACTGACTCCCTAATTAGAGTGGACACTTCAATGGGTTCATGCAACTTTTTTGGCTGTATCCCAAATTTCTTAGCAATAAAAGCGTATGATAGGGTGGATCCGGAATCCCTAAAGGAATAAACGTCAAAAGTAAAAACTATCAGAATACCTGTAACAACATCTGCATGAGCCTCTGTATCCTGACGTCCTGCTAGTGCATACAAGTAGTTCTGGCCTCTGCCTGTTTGACCAAACTTAGATACACCATGCCCTGATTGGCTCAATAGTTACGAGGAACTGCTGAATTTATGGACTGATCCACATTACCTCCGGTACCCTATCTCACTGATGGGCAGATCTCTGATAGTGATCCTGTGGGCCACACCCATAACATATATCCATGCCCGTGCGATACTACCTCGGGTCTCTCTTACCAAACTTGTTGCAGACCTGATTATCATAACTCTTCTGATCCAACTGTCCTGTGACTGTGAGCCCGCCGCTCTAAAACTCTATCTTTTCAAATCATACCTGGACCTCTGGACTGGTACACTAGCTGCAGATGGGGCAGGTCCTGATGATCTGTTCTGAAAAATTGTCTACCTCCACCTCCCCTATGGTTGAAGTTACCTGTAGACTTAGCTCTTTTATTGAATTCTATGTCCTTCTCATTTCGGAGTGCCTCTTCTTCCTTCATTCTGTCCTCATTACCTTGTACAAAAGAAACCATCTTAGTAATAGTCATATCTTTATTCTGAGCAGTGATATTAGCATCACCACACAAGGCGGGTAAAAGACCCAACACAAATCGCCTAACCCTGGCCCTCATATCGGGGACCATATGCGGAGCGTAGTAGTCCAAAGAAACAAATTTAAGGGAGTACTCATTCATGCTTATATTATTCCTCCTGAGCCTCTTGAATTTGTAGGCATTCGCCTCTCTGACCTCTACCAGCTGAAAGTGCTCAATAAAAGCATCTGCAAATTCATCCCAATCAAAAGACACACCTTCCCCTCAGAACTATTCCCACGACTCATACCAAATATTAGGAACATCCTGCAATTGATAAGCTGCCAACTCTGCTGCCTCTATCTCAGTAGTATACATAACACAAAAAATCTCCTTAAACCCATCAATGAAATTTTGCGGATCCTCTACCTTATTGGACCCTGTGAATACTGGAGGCTTCATACGCAGATATTTCTATGTCCTGGAACTGGATGACACCCCATTAGCACCTGCACTTGGATCCGTTCCCTGACATTGAGCTTGCATGGTAACAATTTGGGTGAGAACCTGGATAGCTCCCTTAACATCTATGTAAGTGGAACTGGGCAGCGAAACTGGAGTATGGACGTTCGCAGATCTTTCAGTAGCTGGTGGGGGTGCAGTTGGGGACACTGAATCTGATGTAAGTCCCTGAGCACTGGTGCAAACTCCCTGAGTCTAAGAGTCCACTTCCCGGACAACATCAACAATAGCCCTTTGTCCAGTGGCTGACGTTGTTTTGGTGCACTTTTCGCAGGCATTTTCTAAAATACGTAATACGTACGAGTTAGAAGAATTCCTAAAAGCATAGCTCTAATTGCATGATCTAGAGTATAAAAGAAGTGACACAATCCTACATGTCTTGGTGGTCAATTGTTTACGTGTTTGGTGCTCACACACACATAAAGGTGACCCCTCTGGACACGGTTTCATAGACTCCCTAAGACACTTGGACCTAGGCTTTGATACCAAGCTTTGGCATGCCCTGAACCATGGCTTGGGCATGACATGACACTTGGTGCATGACTACATCTGACTGAGCGAACCACATGGCTTGTTGAATCAACATGGGACATGTATTGACACGGAATGTGATTTCAAAACATGAAAGTAACAGTAAAACATGAGATATCATAATAATACTAAAAAATATTGTCTTAATCATGAGTGCAGAAAATAATCAGAAGACGTAATAAGTACTGAGCCAACACTGGCTATACGACTCTGAACATGACTCTAAATGATAAACTATTTACCGGGACAAGGCCCCCGACATAGCTCTACTAGTTAACAGGACATGGACATAAATAAAGATAACACCCCGAGTGAAATAAGGCTCACAAGTAGCTGATATGAAGAATCCTAGCGAGCAGATCAATCATCTTGTAAATCAATGCCTGCATCGTGAAATGCAGGCCTCGGGGAAAAAGGACTTAAGTACATTTGAATTGTATTTTGTATGTAAAGCAGCTCAAATAAATAACATGGCACATGAAATAATAGGAAACTAAAACTGAAACTATATGCTGAATATGAACATGAAAAACACCTGACATGAAATTATAACATAACATTAGTAAAAGTTATTAAGTGGGAGAGCCTTAGTATAATCGACATGTAACCACCACGTGAGCATATGGCGTCTGATCTCTATCTGATCAGCTAATCCATCTCATACCTTTTCGAGGTACGAGACATGAACATGACATGAATGGATCCATAAAATATCTCACAATGGGAAACATAAAGGAATCGTCCTAACTGGGCGGAGCGATCCTTATCCTATGCTGGCACACATAGTTTCAGGTATTAAACCTTCTCGGTAATCTGTGCAACACTAAAAAACATGAACATGAATATAGATGGCTTCTGAGTCCATGATTTTTCATAACATGATTCATAATATAATTCATAACATGTATACATAACATAGTTTTCATTAGACATAGGATTCGTGGAGGATTCATGGAATATAACAATAATAGTTCATATACTTATTCATATTACCTATTTGAAACTCATGGATACCAAGATAAGAGTATTCCTGTATTAAGTGATGAGTTCATGATGCTCTGAATGGTGTACATGAATGAAATACAAATTTGTTTTTTAGACTATAAGGACTTTTAATCTTCTCATGAAGCTAGGGTTTAACACTCATAAGGATGGGAAATTCGTGGAAGATATGAACAAATGTGGCGTGGGGAGAATCATAATAATTTCCACACAGTGAGAATTATTACATACCTTAATCGCTCCAAAACTTGAAGAAAAGGTCTGAACTTGGAAGAAGAAACCTAAAAATCTGAATTTGAATCCCTGAGAAGGGTTTTCATAAAAATCTTAGAATTGTATGGTAGAATCTTGTTAATAATCTATATATGCGTGTTAATCCTTGTTAATATAATGGAATAATACTTGGGGTTTTAGAAAGAACTCACGTTAGGATGTTTAGGAGAAGTTCTATGGTCTTTTCTCCTCAAAAAGTCGGCCAAAAACAATGTGGAATGAATAATTTTAAAAAATCTCATGATCTATACTTTTAGAGTCAAGCACAACCTGTGATGAAACCTATGAAATGCAGGTGTGACCTGCTGGATGCAGACCGAACACTGTTTGATTGTGACAGTAAAACATGATTTTTGGTGTTCAACCTGCAAAATGCAAGTTCCGAAGCAGGCTAAACCTGCAAAACACAGGTTGCACCGCAACCTATCACAGGTTAGTAAATGGCCATAACATTTTACTCACATGTCCGTTTGAGCTCCACCATATTTCATTGGAAAGGTATTTCAAAGGGATATAGCTTTAATGTTTTAAGTTTTCTCAAATTTCCAATGGATTTCTGTGAAATCAAGCTGGAAGACAGACCTATCAAAAACTTAATTGATTCCATGGAATCTTATACACCTCACTGTTCATCTTGATTTCAAAACCACTATCTCCACCCAAACTCATCCCGATGGGACTTCATATGGCTTGAATTTCATATTAATACTCATTTAACATATTCACACCTAACCCGGATTTATGGAGTGTTACAGTTGTGGCATCTCAGTAGACGATCCACATGATCATATAGCTGAGGCTGGTCTAGCTTACTATGACCTCACACATGTGAAGGAGGGAGTAGAATCTAGTAATGTGCGCTCTGTGAAGTAGAGGATGGCTTAACGGGAGGAGTGCACACACTTCTTGATGAGCAGTTTGAGGTGCCAAGCCAACAAGGGGGAGATTAATATGAATGATCTAGTTGCATTACATCCCATATCGTTAAATTCCAAGCAGTTTCAAGACTTGGAATGAGCCCAGGGTTTATCAATCCGATGAGGATGAGAACTCTCAGGGAGAGTCGGCTAACTTTTTGCCATATTTAGATGACGATGGGGATGAGGCTTGATACAGGGAGTTTCTTTTTCTCCATTTTGTATTATGTCCCGTGATATCTTTGTGGTTTTGCTTATAGGGACAACTCACTATTGAAGTGTGGGATGGGGAAAGTACTTTCCTGTCTTTAGGATTTTTATTGGATGATTGTGATATTCATACTTTTTTTTGTCACTTGACATTACTTTTTACTTGTTTCTAGCTTTCATAGTGCTATTTGAATTCAGTCGTGAAATTTAATGGCCTGTGATAAGTAGTTTGAATTTTTAGTAGTAATACATCATCAAATATTTTAGTAACTAATAATAAGCGAAAAATGGCTATTACCGACGATGGACTCCATTAGAAAATGGACTGAAATAAAGATCTTTCTTGATGATAAAAGTCCTAACGAAAAGTTTTTTTTTTTTTTTTTGTATTTTTGCTTATTCAATTTCTTATTTTTTTAATTTAACTACTAAGCCTGAAACAAATTAAAACAAAACAAAGCTAAAGGGCAAAGAAAATAAAGCTAAAAATAAACAGCTACATCACACACTTAAACTAAACGTTGTCTTTAATGCTAATTAATAGAAAATATGAGGGTGCAAAGAGTAATCGGCACCATTAGTAGGGCTTGGCATTTGGTTGCCTCCCATCACAGGGTTAGCATCCTCATCACATGGCATAGCTAGAGCATCCCAGAGACCAAGGAATTGCACTTTGAGAGAATCAAGACGGACACAGTGTTGTAGCTCATCAAGATCCACCTCTCCTCTCGAGGAGCAGATTCGAAAATCCTCTATCAGAAATCGAATTAACTGCTTAATACGGGTGGTACGCGCTCATCAGTAAGCCCTGCGCTAGACTTACCTTTGGACTCTGTCACAGTTGTGACATAGTACCTCTTATTAGGACATGGGAGTTCAAAATCAGCCCCTTGTTTGTTGGCACCGAAGCACGTCACAGAAAATCAGAAACCATAGTAGGGTAGAGTAATCTTCCCTTTCCATCATTTCAGACTCGTGCCATCCCTATCAATATAACTTTTCCCATATTTAATGGCATACGAGTAAAAGTGGCATAGATTGGGCGAACATTGGTTTTTGCCACCACGAAGTCATGTTTAGTTCGTATGATCCTAAAATTTATAAAATGTAGCACGACTTTGACATTTATGTTGAAATCTGCACATCTCATGTGCTTGTGGCACCAATCAGATATTAAACCTAAGTGGCCATGGAATTCTTCCCACAGATTCGGTGACGAATGACCTATAATTCCGCCTTCACAAGAAATCATCTAATTGGGTGGGTGGCACCTCTGGGAAAGGCATCAACTCATTAATCACTTTGTAGAGAATTTAACCCTCTTACCTCTCACAGGGACAATATCAAAGTCGAACCACGATATCAAATTTGCATAAAACTCCTAGATCATATCGAGATTTGAAACACCTATTGCAACACCCATTTCATCTAATTGGGCGGGTGGCACCTCTGGGAAATGCATCAACTCATTAATTACTTTGTAGGATAATTTAACCCTTTTGCCTCTCACAGGGACAATATCAAAGTCGAACCACGATATCAAATTTGCATAAAACTGCTGGATCATATCGGTATCATTGTATTTCATATGAATCCATCATCATCATCATCATCTCCTTTTGCATCTATTGATCAGGTTCGTGGATTGTACTTGTATTGTGATCATTCCTAGGATTTATGGGGAACTTGGCAGACTTGTGTTTAAGTGCTTCACCATACGCTATGATTTGGTTATGAGTCTTCTGTACTTGTGATACTATTCATGCACTGTGTCTTGTGATATTTTTCAACCCCGTACTTAGAAGTCAGACCCCGAGTTAAATGCTGTGCATCCTTGTTATGCGAATTGGCTTAGTTATCTTGTTAAGTGAAATGAAAGTGAATACTGTGGAGGGTGGTCATAACTTGAGTAGTAGGTGTGAAATTGTTCTAAAATTGGTCTTAGCATGGTTATTCTATGGATTACTTAGGTGGTACAATTGTGAATCTTGACTTGTATTATGTGGTTAGTGTATTGTGGAGTGGAAAGTCGCATCTAGGATTGACTGTTGTATTATATATTGTTGTAGAACCCCTTTACCCGTACTGATTCTGTGGATTGACTGAGTAATTTCCTACCATGCTTATTTTTTGTTTGCTATTGTTATTATGATTTTCTAATCGTTGTCGACCTATGATACTTACCAGTACTACTGTTGTATTGATACTACTTTTGCTACCCCTATTAAGGGTGTAGAGTTGTCACAGGTTGAGTTCGTGGATTAGTAGCTTCCGAGGACTCTCCGATGCATATCTTGAAGACTTTTGTTATTCTATTCCAAAACGGAGGTTGTACTCTATTGTATTGTCATCATTCAGTTGTAAATCTTACAAGATCTTGTACTAGTCTAGACCCAGTTTTGGTTATTGGTATTTGTAAAAGTATTTCTTTTATAAATTCTTATTTTAATGGATGATGGATAATGTCTAGTGTTGTATTATTCGTTCTTTGTATAAAGTGAGTAGTTTTGGGCAAAAGGGTGTTACACCTCGCACTTTTAGAGCATGAGCACGCCACATATTTCACTATATTAATAGAGTATCAGAGACGTCCAGTGAAGTTTTGAAAGGTACAAGCCATGGGAAGTACGTAACAATGAAGTAAAGGATGAATTACGATCTCGTAAGTCGCAACCGGGAAGGAAAACCCTGGAACCAAATGACATGACCATTATCAAGTATGATTAATCATAAATATCATGTTTGGAGAGTTTCGGAAGATTCCGGGACCAAGCAAATCAAAGAAAAATAAGTTTGTCGAAAATTTGGAAAAATTTGGCAGGATTTTGGACAGAAATTTTGGGTCAACTTTAGAGGGGTATATCTCCTAGTATATCAGGAACTTTGAAGTGAAACAAAGACTAAATTGAAGTTCAGGAAGTCTGGTTACCAACGCAACAAACCGTTCGACAAAATGACATCGGAGTAGGGAGTTATGGGCATTTCAAGATAAGCCTCCAAGCTGCCAAATGGCTCCCCGTGGGCCCCACTTGGAAAGTCAATGGAACTGACTCTCTAAGGGTATAAATACCCTATTATTCCACTTTTTTTTCATCATTTACACTTCTTTTAAGGTCTAGACACATCCATACACTTCCCTTAAACACTTATAACCCCTTAAATCAAGAATTCAACAAGATTACACCAAACTAGTTCATGAAAAGTAATTGTTCTTATTTCTACTTGAAGTTGTCGTGAGTTTGGTCTGGAGTATAAGGTGGGTTCTTCATCCTATCTCTTATGTGGAGTTGATTTGAAGGTCTAGCAAGTCTTAAAAGTGAAAATAGTTATTGAGGAAAGGTCATAAAGTGTTGTGTTGTAGTTGTTGAGTTTATGGACTGTTTTGAGCATGTTGTGGCTGTGTTGTTGGGCTGATTTCCATGTATATGGATGGTATCTAATGTTGTTGGTGTGTTGATGAGATTATGCTCCTTGATTGGGAAGAAATGAATTGTATATTGTTATTGTATATTGATAAACATCGTGTAGGATGTTTTATGTAATATTTTGGTATGGATGATGATGTTGCTGGCGTTAGTGTTGTTGTTGTGGTGTTGGTTGTTGGTATTGTGATTTCGGGCTAGGAATATAAAAAGGGGAGATACTGCCCAAATTTTGGCAAATTCTAAAGGGGTTTAATTTGAAGACTTAAGATAAGCATATGACGATAAGCCTAACAGTACAATGAATTCTCTTGAATGTAGATTTACAAGCTCGGAAGGACAAGCATTGAGTAGTTAAGGAGACCCAAAAGGTATGTTAAGCCTGTCCCTTTCTTTCTAAAGGCATGATTCTTTTCTTATAAACCCATACATGTTTTCCACAATATCCTTATTCCCAAAAAGCTAGAAGTTCATGATTCTCATAGTTCTTGTGATGCTTAAGATAGATGTTTGCTATGATGATAATGATGATTCCTTTTCTAGAGATCCCGAAGCTTATGGTCTTGATGCTATTATGAGATTATTGAGCTTATTTCATGATTTTCTTGATTTTATTCATTGTTGTTGATCTCACCTTATGTTACTTGTCCCTTCAAGGTGAGATGAAGTGATGATGATTGTTCCATAATATAATCGGAGAAAATTGACCTTACGTCACTCCGATGAGTTTAGAAATGGGTACTTAAGCAATGTTTTGTAGGACATGAATAGAGTACTAGTAGAGGATCCCTAATGTGGTATTTTGTTATATCCCATATTTCGTACAATCGAACATTTCAAGATAATTGCGATAAGTTAAGGGTAAGGCTATATTTTTTATCTTGTTTAACACATAAGTTACTTAGGGATATTATTAGTATGGAAATATTAATGAAGGCTAGGGGTAAAAAGGGAAAATTACAAGGCGGTTCATGGTAATATTGAGGAAAGGTTAGGGATAAAAAGGGAAAATAAAAGGAAGAAAATTAGTCATGAAAACCACACATGGCCGTGTGGCTTGTGTGGACCCCACTCATGGCTTGGCCAATTTCTTCGAGCCATGAGTAGGGCATGTGTATACTATGTATTGGTAGGATATATATACATATATATATATATATAGATAAATGACCACAAGCAAGACATGTTCATCTTCTAACTTAAGAAGCTTGGAGAAAAAAAAAAGAAGAGAAGCCATTCGGCCATACCCTAGCCGAACAAGAACCTCAAAAAAATTGATCAAAAAATTATTTTCTTCTAGCATTTCAACCAATTGGACGGTCCTTATTAACGTGGAGTAATTGTTGGAGCAAACAAACCATTCATCTTTTTGCAACTTACAACCCTAGCCAAGCTAAGAAGTTAAGTGGGAAGGTAAGGTTTAATCTTCTTTTACATGTGTTAGGGGTGATTTTTACATGTTGTAGTGTGTAGAAATGAATGAAATTCATGAAATAGTGTGTGTTGTGTTGTAGCCGTGTAGGTGTTGGTATTGTGTAGAAAGGATGAATTAATTTTACTCGGTATTTTAGTTGATGTTGTTGAGGATTCTATGATGCAAATGAAGGTTTAATGGTTCAAATTGGCATTGAAATTATTTGTGGGTTGTTGAAGGAGTTAATGTGATTTTAATATGGTTTCTTGTAATTATGAGAATGAAGTTGCTAATGTGTAGATTGTGGGTGTAGTTTATGAATTTGGAAGAAAGGAATGTGTTGTTGTTCTTGTTAAGTTGGAAGATTTTGGATTATGTTGTTATGGTTAATTTGAACATAAGTGAAATGCCGTCGAATTGTGTAGAAATGGTTACCGATGTTAGAATGCGTTCTGAATTAATGGTGGAAGTTGGAAATATGGTTGTTGGTATTGTTGTTGATGATTTGGCCGAGTTAGATTCTCGGGGTTGGTTGTATTTACATGGGAAATGCAGCCGAAATTTCTGTAAACGAAGCGTTAGTTTAGGATTGGACTCTTAAGTGTCTATAGCTAATGTTTCGTATCTACTATATTGTTGTAGATCTTGCGAAAGCCAGGACTTAAGTTCGGATTAGATTAGGAAGCGGGCAAGGCATGTAAGGCTTACCCTTTAATTCCGAGCTTGTTTATGGTTATTATTTACTTCATGACATGAGCATGCTTAGTATAACCGAGCTTATTATGTGATTAAATAACGAATAAAGTATAAAGAGTTCTTGTTCCTAAAAGAGTTCTATAAGTAGTGATGTCCCTAACTTTCGTAGACGGTCTCGGATTGCCTTGAAACGTTCGTAGAGGTTTCTGTAGTAAAATGTCCATAACTTTCTTATAGCAACTCGGATTGGCTCGTAGCGTGTTTACGATCCTTCAAGTGTCGACTAGTGTACTTACCTATCGGGTCTTAAAAATTGGTTTATATGCATATGGTTTCTTACTACTCTGCTCGTGCACGCCTCAATATTCTATTCACCGAGTCCCGGGCCGGGTATGTTATCGTGCGCCGCGTCTCTGCATTATTCACCGAGTCCCTCACTAGAGGGTCGGGTACGGTATATATGTATATGTATATGATGAGATGATGAGATGATGATATGTTATGGCGGCCAGAAGGGCATATGATGACTTTATTCAACGAGTCCCTTACTAGATGGTCGGGTACGGTATATATATATAAATACATACACACTCATGATGATATGATAGTATGCTGACATAATGACATGATTTTATCCACCGAGTCCCATAATGGGCCGGGTACGGTATAAGATAATGGTATGCATGATTTGTTTCGTAATGCACGGGTACAGCGAATTCTTTACTATCATACTTGTCTCCTGGGATCTCTATTTCAGTTATGATCTTCCTAATTGCATTTCATGCCTTACATGCTCGGTACATATTCCGTACTGACCCCCTTTTCTTCGGGGGCTGCGTTTCATGCCCGCAGGTACAGACGCTCACGTGGGTGACCCGCCAGCTTAGGACATCTATCCTGCTACTTTGGAGTGCTCCCTTGTTCCGGAGCCCATACTTTTGGTACAGAACCTTCTATTGCACATATGTATATATATGACTATTTCCGAGTACGGTGGGGCCCTGTCCCGCCATATGATGTTGTTGTTACTCTTAGATGCCTATAGACATGTATGTGGGTCATGCGTCGTTATTGTCCAGTTATATTAATATGGTTTACGTTTGGCATTTCCCTACACTACAATAACCTGACCGATTTGTGTGCGGTATTATAAGCAGCGATTTAAATGATATATTATCTTGTATGTATGAAAGTCCTTAATATGCTAAAGCAAGTAGATTTTGGCTAGTAAATATGTGTAAATGTCTATCTCGGGCACTAGTCACAGCCTACGGGGTTGGGTCGTGACAAAAGTGGTATCAGAGCGGTCTATCCTCGGAATGTCTACAGGCCGTGTCTAGTAGAGTATTGTGTATCGGTGTGTGGTGCACCACATCTATAAACAGGAAGCTACAGGACATTTAGGATGTTACCTTTCCTTCGATCTTAGATCGTGCGATAGAGCTGTATTATCAGAATGGTTCCTCTTTAACAAATTGCTATGTTTACAGTGATGCCTCCGAAGAAAGCGACCGCTGCCCAGAAGGGCAAATCAGTAGCGGGAGATACTAGCCAGACTAGGAGAGTTACCAGAGCCCGTGCCCAGATCATGCCCGAGGTTGTGCTCCAGTCAGCGAGTTCTGCGACAACGCCACTTCCAGAGGAACCCAGGGCAGCGACAGCTCAAGGCCAGGGGGCGGCTCCACCGCCATCTCCTAAGGTCCCAGCACCTGAGCCTCCAGCTCCTCAGCCTGGGGCGGAGGATAGAGCTATGAGAGACGCAGTACAGTTGCTGACCATGCTAGTAGTGGGGCTGGCTCGCAGGCCTGGCCCAGGAGGTGATTATGTGGATAGACATGACAGCTTAAGGGTTCGTGACTTCTTGACTTGTAATCCTCCGGAGTTCTATGGGTTAAAGCCCGAGGAGGATCCCCAGGAGTTTATTCGACAGATGCAGTGTACGCTGAGGCTAATTAAAGCCTCTGAGACTGAGTCTGTCGAGATGGCTTCATACCGGTTGCGTGATGTGGCTGTTAATTCGTATGAGTCCTGGGAGTGCTCTAGGGGCGAGGGTACTCCTCCTGCGGTGTGGGCTGAGTTTACAGAGGCCTTTCTCGGCTACTTTCTTCCTCCCGAGGTGCGGCGAGCTAGGGTTGATAGATTCCTACAGTTGAGATAGAGGGGCAGAAGTGTTCGGGAGTACAGCTTGGAGTTCGACTCTTTGGCTAGATATGCACCCACTATTGTAGCTGATATGACTGATAGGATGCATCGATATGTGATGGGGTGGGATCGTTATCTGGTTGATAACTGCATGGCAGTGGCTTCCCAGCCAGGAATGGATATTGCTCGGGTACAGGCGTATACGCAGGGCATGGAGGATCGACACAGAGGGCGCCAGCCTGATAGAGATCGTGATAGGGGCCAGCCCAAGAGGGCTAGATCAGCTGGTTATTTCGGGGAGTTTCGAGGCGGGCAGCCTCAGCAGCAATATAGCAGATATCCTTCTCAGCCAGCCCGGAGTACACCTCCACAGTTCACGGGTAGACGATTCGATTGTACAGGGCACTCAGGAGCAGGCCAGAATTCCAGGGCTTCAGGTTCGCAGGCGAGCAAAGGTTCCAGTCAGTCAAGGCCACCCATGCCTCGGTATTCTCATTGCGGTAGGCCCCATTTCGGGGAATGTCGTGTTGCTACAGGTGCTTGCTTTACCTGCGGCCGTCAAGGCCATGTTATGAGGGAGTGCCCATTCGGGGGTGGTCCAGGTGGTCCAGCCCAGCCCACTGGGTCAGTTGCTGGTTCATCTTCCTCTTCTGCGGCCATGCGCCCTATGGAGCAGGGTGTGCCGACACCAGCAGTCCGCGGTAGAGGTCGTGGCGGAGCTCCCAGTTCTAGTGGTCCTTCGAACCGCATATATGATTTGGCCAGCCGACAGGACCAGGAGGCGTCACCAAACGTGGTTACAGGTATACTATTGATCTTCTCCCGAGATGTATATGAATTGATAGATCTAGGCTCCACTTTATCATATATCTCCCCCCTGGTTGCTAGTAAAATTGGGATAAAACCTGAATCAATAGAACCGTTCGAGGTAGCTACACCAGTAGGAGATTCTGTTATAGCAAGGCAAGTATACAGAGATTGTCCGGTAGTTGTATGCGACCATTGCACTAAAGCGGATCTGATAGAGCTGGATATGATTGAATTTGATGCTATTATGGGTATGGACTGGTTGGCTTCTTGTTATGCCAACGTCGATTGCCATAAGAAGGTAGTTCGCTTCCAATTTCCAGGAGAACCAATTTTATAGTGGATGGGAAGCACAACATCGTCGAGGGGTAAGTTCATTTCGTACCTCAAGGCCAGAAAGATGATCAGGAAGGCGTATATCTATCATCTGGTTCATGTGCATGATACGAAAGCAGAGACACCCACCCTTCAGTCAGTTTCGGTAGTCAATGAATTTCCAGATGTGTTTCCAGATGAACTTCCGGGTCTTCCACCTGAGCGGGAGATAGAGCTCACGATAGATGTGCTGCCGGATACTCAGCTTATATCTATTCCTCCTTACAGAACGGCACCTGCGGAATTGAAAGAATTGAAGGAGCAGCTGAGGGATTTGTTAGAGAAGGGCTTCCTCAGACCCAGTACGTCACCTAGGGGAGCGCCGGTATTGTTCGTGAGAAAGAAAGATAGATCGCTACGGATGTGTATCGATTATAGACAGCTGAATAAAGTGACTATAAAGAATAAATATCCCTTCCCCAGAATTGATGACTTATTTGACCAGTTGCAGGGTGCTAAGTATTTCTCGAAGATAGATCTGCGGCAGGCTATCATCAGGTGCGGAAAAGAGAGGCAGATATTCCAAAGACTGCATTCAGGACCCGATACGGGCACTACGAGTTTAGGGTGATGTCTTTTGGGCTGACTAACGCCCCAACAGTGTTTATGGATTTGATGAATCGGGTATTCAAGCCGTTCCTAGACATGTTCGTAATTGTCTTTATTGATGATATCCTGGTTTATTCACGATCAGAAGAGGAGCATGCAGATCATCTGAGGGCGGTACTTGGGGTACTTCGGCACCAGAAATTGTATGCTAAATTTTCTAAATGTGAATTCTGGTTGACTTCAGTGGCATTTTTGGGGCATATCATTGGAGCTGATGGCCTTCGGGTGGATACACAGAAAATTGAAGCCGTGAAGGCTTGGCCGAGACCGACGACACCTACCGAGGTATGTAGTTTTCTAGGGTTAGCAGGATATTATAGGAGATTTGTGGAGAATTTTGCTTCGATTAAAGCACTGTTGATGAAGCTAACTCAAAAGGCGGCTAAGTTCCAGTGGACTGATGCTTGTGAACGAAGCTTCCAATTGCTGAAAGAAAAGTTTACTACAACTCCAATTCTGACTCTCCCTGAGGGACCAGACGGTTATGCCATTTATTGCGATGCTTCCGGTGTCGGGATAGGTTGTGTATTAATGCAGCATGGCAAAGTTATAGTTTATGCCTCCCGGCAGCTCAAACAGCACGAAAGGAATTATCCTACTCATGACCTGGAATTGGCAGCGGTAATTCATGCTTTGAAGATATGGCGGCACTACCTATATGGGGTTCATGTTGATATTTATACGGATCACAAGAGCCTCCAGTACATTTTTAAGCAGAAGGAGCTGAACTTGTGGCAGAGGAGATGGCTAGAATTGCTGAAAGACTATTGACTTCAAGGGTAGCTGGGATGATCATTTGCCACTTATTGAGTTTGCTTATAATAACAGCTACCATTCTAGCGTTCAGATGGCACCGTATAAGGCCCTGTATGGCTGGAAGTGCAGGTCACCGATCGGTTGGTTCGATGTTGGCGAAACTAAATTAATCAGCCCAGATATGATTCAGCAAGCAGTTGATAAAGTGAAGCTCATACGGGAACGGTTACTAGCAGCTCAGAGTCAACAGAAGTCATACGCAGATAATCGCCGTCGACACCTAGAATTTCAAGTAGGCGATTGGGTATTTCTGAAAGTGTCACCCATGAAAGGAGTAATGAGATTCGGCAAGAAAGGGAAACTCAGTCCGAGATATATTGGACCTTATCAGATTGTCCGCAAGGTAGGCAAGGTCGCTTATGAATTAGACCTACCATCTGATTTAGAAGCAGTGCATCCGGTCTTCCACGTGTCTATGCTTCGCAAATGTATTGGTGACCCTTCCAGAGTGTTTCCCATAGATGATATCCAGGTGACAGAGGAGCTATCCTATGAGGAGAAGCCGATAGCCATATTGGATCATCAGGTGAGAAGACTGCGTACTAAAAATGTGGCTTCTGTTAAGGTATTGTGGCGGAACAATAACAGGGAGGAGATAACCTGGGAAACTGAAGAAGAGATGAAAAAAAGTATCCCTACTTGTTCCCTATACCTACAGGTAAATTAAATTTCTAAATTGGTTATGTAAACTGATAGATGAACGGTGTGTGATAGCAATAGATCTCTCGAAGTGTTTATAAGACCCTATAAGATTAATTCAACATTCGAGGACGAATGTTCTAAAGGGGGGGAGGATGTTATATCCCATATTTCGTACAATCGGACATTTCAAGATAATTGCGATAAGTTAAGGGTAAGGCTATATTTTTGATCTTGTTTAACACATAAGTTACTTAGGGATATTATTAGTATGGAAATATTAAGTAAGGATAGGGGTAAAAAGGAAAAATTCACAAGGCGGTTCATGGTAATATTGAGGAAAGGTTAGGGATAAAAAGGGAAAATAAAAGGAAGAAAATTAGTCATGAAAACCACACATAGCCGTGTGGCTTGTGTGGACCCCACTCATGGCTTGGCCAATTGCTTCAAGCCATGAGTAGGGCATGTGTATACAATGTATTGGTAGGATATATATATATATATATATATAGATAAATGACCACAAGCAAGACATGTTCATCTTCTAACTTAAGAAGCTTGGAGGAAAAAAAAAAAAAAAGCCATTCGGCCATACCCTAGCCGAACAAGAACCTCAAAAAAATTGATCAAAAATTTATTTTCTTCTAGCATTTCAACCAATTGGGAGGTCCTTATTAACGTGGAGTAATTGTTGGAGCAAACAAACCATTCATCTTTTTGCAACTTACAACCCTAGCCAAGCTAAGAAGTTAAGTGGGAAGGTAAGGTTTAATCTTCTTTTACATGTGTTAGGGGTGATTTGTACATGTTGTAGTGTGTAGAAATGAATGAAATTCATGAAATAATGTATGTTGTGTTGTAGCCGTGTAGGTGTTGGTATTGTGTAGAAAGGATGAATTAATTTTACTTGATATTTTAGTTGTTGTTGTTGAGGATTCTATGATGCAAATGAAGGTTTAATGGTTCAAATTGGCATTGAAATTGTTTGTGGGTGGTTGAAGGAGTTAATGTGATTTTAATATAGTTTCTTGTAATTATGAGAATGAAATTGCTAATGTGTAGATTGTGGGTGTAGTTTATGAATTTGGAAGAAAGGAATGTGTTGTTGTTCTTGTTAAGTTGGAAGATTTTGGATTATGTTGTTATGGTTAATTTGAACATAAGTGAAATGTTGTCGAATTGTGTAGAAATGGTTACCGATGTTAGAATGCGTTCTGAATTAATGGTGGATGTTGGAAATATGGTTGTTGGTATTGTTGTTGATGATTTGGCCGAGTTAGATTCTCGGGGTTGGTTGTATTTACAGGGGAAATGCTGCCGAAATTTCTGTAAATGAAGCGTTAGTTTAGGATTGGACTCTTAAGTGTCTATAGCTAATGTTTGGTATCTACTATATTGTTGTAGATCTTGCGAAAGCCGGGACTTAAGTTCGGATTAGCTTAGGAAGCGGGCAAGGCATGTAAGGCTTACCCTTTCTTTCTTTTGGCATGTCCTAGAGCTAAGTAAGGTATGATACGCACCGTGGGGCAACTCTATTCTTTAATTCCGAGCTTGTTTATGGTTATTATTTATTTCATGACATGAGCATACTTAGTATAACCGAGCTTATTATGTGATTAAATAACGAATAAAGTATAAAGAGTTCTTGTTCCTAAAAGAGTTCTATAAGTAGTGATGTCCCTAACTTTCGTAGACGGTCTAGGATTGCCTTGAAGCGTTCGTAGAGGTTTCGGTAGTAAAATGTCCATAACTTTCTTATAGCAACTCGGATTGGCTCGTAGCGTGTTTACGATCCTTCAAGTGTCGACTAGTGTACTTACCTATCGAGTCTTAAAAATTGGTTTAGATGCATATGGTTTCTCACTACTCTGCTCGTGCACGCCTCAATATGCTATTCACCGAGTCCCGGGCCGGGTATGTTATCGTGCGCCGCGTCTCTGCATTATTCACCGAGTCCCTCACTAGAGGGTCTGGTACGGTATATATGTATATGTATATGATGACATGATGAGATGATGATATGTTATGGCGGCCAGAAGGGCATATGATGACTTTATTCAACGAGTCCCTTACTAGATGGCCGGGTACGGTATATATATATAAATACATACCCACTCATGATGATATGATAGTATGGTGACATAATGACATGATTTTATCCACCGAGTCCCATAATGGGCCGGGTACGGTATAAGATAATGGTATGCATGATTTGTTTCGTAATGCACGGGTACAGCGAATTCTTTATTATCATACTTGTCTCCTGGGATCTCTATTTCAGTTTTGATCTTCCTAATTGCATTTCATGCCTTACATGCTCGGTACATATTCCGTACTGACCCCCTTATCTTCGGGGGCTGCGTTTCATGCCCGCAGGTACAGACGCTCACATGGGTGACCCGCTAGCTTAGGACATCTATCCTGCTACTTTGGAGTGCTCCCTTGTTCCGGAGCCCATAATATTGGTATAGACCCTTCTATTGCACATATGTATATATATGACTATTTCAGGGTACGGCGGGGCCCTTACCCGCCATATGATGTTGTTGTTACTCTTAGAGGCCTATAAACATGTTTGTGGGTCATGGGTCGTTATTGTCCAGTTATATTAATATGATTTACGTTTGGCATTTCCCTACACTACGATAACCTGATCGGTTTGTGTGTGGTATTATAAGCACTGATTTAAATGATATATTATCTTGTATGTATGAAAGTCCTTAATATGCTAACGCAAGTAGATTTTGGCTAGTAAATATGTGTGAGTGTCCATCTCGGGCACTAGTCACGGCCTACGGGGTTGGGTCGTGACAAAAGTGGTATCAGAGCGGTCTATCCTCGGAATGTCTACAGGCCGTGTCTAGTAGAGTCTTGTTTATCGGTGTGTGGTGCACCACATCTATAAACCGGAAGCTACAGGACATTTAGGATATTACCTTTCCTTCGATCTTAGATCGTGCGATAGAGCTGTATTATCAGGATGGTTCCTCTCTAACAAATTGCTATGTTTACAGTGATGCCTCCGAAGAAAGCGACCACTGTCCAGAAGGGCAAATCAGTAGCAGGAGATACTAGCCAGACTAGTAGAGTTACCAGAGCCCGTGCCCAGATCATGCCCGAGGTTGTGTTCCAGTCCGCGAGTTCTGCGACAACGCCACTTCCAGAGGAACCCAGGGCAGCGACAGCTCCAGGCTAGGGGGCGGCACCACCGCCAGCTCCTGAGGTCCCAGCACCTGAGCCTCCAGCTCCTCAACCAGGGGCGGAGGATAGAGCTATGAGAGACGCAAAACAGTTGCTGACCAGGCTAGTAGCGGGGCAGGCTCGCAGGCCAGGGCCAGGAGGTTATTATGTGGATAGACATGACAGCTTAAGGGTTCGTGACTTCTTGACTTGTAATCCTCCGGAGTTCTACGGGTCAAAGCCCGAGGAGGATCCCCAAGAGTTTATTCAACAGATGCAGCGTACGCTGAGGCTAATTAAAGCCTCTGAGAATGAGTCTGTCGAGATGGCTTCATACCGGTTGCGTGATGTGGCTGTTAATTCGTATGAGTCCTGGGAGTGCTCTAGGGGCGAGGGTACTCCTCCTGCGGTGTGGGCTGAGTTTACAGAGGCCTTTCTCGGCTACTTTCTTCCTCCCGAGGTGCGGCGAGCTAGGGTTGACAGATTCCTACAGTTGAGATAGAGGGGCAGAAGTGTTCGGGAGTACAGCTTAGAGTTCGACTCTTTGGCTAGATATGCACCCACTATTGTAGCTGATATGACTGATAGGATGCATCGATATGTGATGGGGTGGGATCGTTATCTGGTTGATAACTGCATGGCAGTGGCTTCCCAGCCAGGAATGGATATTGCTCGGGTACAGGCGTATACGCAGGGCATGGAGGATCGACACAGAGGGCGCTAGCCTGATAGAGATCGTGATAGGGGCCAGCCCAAGAGGGATAGATCAGCTGGTTATTCCGGGGAGCTTCGAGGTGGGCAGCCTCTGCAGCAGTATAGCAGATATCCTTCTCAGCCAGCCCGGTGTACACCTCCACAGTTCACGAGTAGACGATTCGATGGTACAGGACACTCAGGAGCAGGCCAGAGTTCCAGGGCTTCGGGTTCGCAGGCGAGCAGAGGTTCCAGTCAGTCAAGGCCACCCATGCCTCGGTGTTCTCATTGCGGTAGGCCCCATTTCGGGGAATGTCGTGTTGCTACAGGTGCTTGCTTTACCTGCGGCCGTCAAGGCCTTGTTATGAGGGAGTGTCCATTCGGGGGTGGTCCAGGTCATCCAGCCCAGCCCACTGGGTCAGTTGCTGGTTCATCATCCTCTTCTACGGCCATGCGCCCTACGGAGATGGGTGTGCCGACACCAGCAGGCCGCGGTAGAGGTCGTAGCGAAGCTCCCAGTTCTAGCGGTCCTTCGAACCGCATATATTCTTTGGCCAGCCGACAGGACCAGGAGGCGTCACCAAACGTGGTTACAGGTATACTATTGATCTTCTCCCGAGATGTATATAAATTGATAGATCCAGGCTACACTTTATCATATATCTCCCCCCTGGTTGCTAGTAAAATTGGGATAAAACCTGAACCGATAGAACCGTTCGAGGTAGCTACACCAGTAGAAGATTCTGTTATAGCAAGGCAAGTATACAGAGATTGTTCGATAGTTGTATGCGTCCGTTGCACTAAAGCGGATCTGATAGAGCTTGATATGATTGAATTTGATGCTATTATGGGTATGGACTGGTTGGCTTCTTGTTATGCCAACGTCGATTGCCAGAAGAAGGTAGTTCGCTTCCAATTTCCAGGAGAACCAATTTTATAGTGGATGGGAAGCACAGCATCGTCGAGGGGTAAGTTCATTTCGTACCTCAAGGCCAGAAAGATGATCAGGAAGGCGTATATCTATCATCTGGTTCGTGTGCATGATTCGAAAGCAGAGGCACCCACCCTTCAGTCAGTTTCGGTAGTCAATGAATTTCCAGATGTATTTCCAGATGAACTTCCGGGTCTTCCACCTGAGCGGGAGATAGAGTTCACGATAGATGTGCTGCCGGATACTCAGCTCTATATCTATTCCTCCTTACAGAATGGCACCTGCGGAATTGAAAGAATTGAAGGAGCAGCTGAGGGATTTGTTAGAGAAGGGCTTCATCAGACCCAGTAAGTCACCTTGGGGAGCGCCGGTATTGTTCGTGAGAAAGAAAGATAGATCGCTACGGATGTGTATCGATTATAGACAGCTGAACAAAGTGACTATAAAGAATAAATATCCCCTCCCCAGAATTGATGACTTATTTGACCAGTTGCAGGGTGCTAAGTGTTTCTCGAAGATAGATCTGCGGTCAGGCTACCATAAGGTGCGGATAAGAGAGGCAGATATTCCAAACACTGCATTCAGGACCCGATACGGGCACTACGAGTTTAGGGTGATGTCTTTTGGGCTGACTAACGCCCCAGCAGTGTTTATGGATCTGATGAATCGGGTATTCAAGCCGTTCCTAGACATGTTCGTAATTGTCTTTATTGATGATATCCTGGTTTATTCACGATCAGAAGAGGAGCATGCAGATCATCTGAGGGCGGTACTTGGGGTACTTCCGCACCAGAAATTGTATGCTAAATTTTCTAAATGTGAATTCTGGTTGACTTCAGTGGCATTTTTGGGGCATATCATTGGAGCTGATGGCCTTCGGGTGGATACACAGAAAATTGAAGCCGTGAAGGCTTGGCCGAGACCGACGACACCTACCGAGGTACGTAGTTTTCTAGGGTTAGTAGGATATTATAGGAGATTTGTGGAGAATTTTGCTTCGATTGCAGCACCGTTGATGAAGCTAACTCAAAAGGCGGCTAAGTTCCAGTGGACTGATGCTTGTGAACGAAGCTTCCAGTTGCTGAAAGAAAAGTTAACTACAGCTCCAGTTCTGAATCTCCCTGAGGGACCAGATGGTTATGCCATTTATTGCGATGCTTCCGGTGTCGGGATAGGTTGTGTATTAATGCAGCATGGCAAAGTTATAGTTTATGCCTCCCGGCAGCTCAAACAGCACGAAAGGATTTATCCTACTCATGACCTGGAATTGGCAGCGGTAATTCATGCTTTGAAGATATGGCGGCACTACCTATATGGGGTTCATGTTGATATTTATACGGATCACAAGAGCCTCCAGTACATTTTTAAGCAGAAGGAGCTGAACTTGTGGCAGAGGAGATGGCTAGAATTGCTGAAAGACTAAGATGTGGATATTCTATATCATCCTGGGAAAGCCAATGTAGTAGCAGATGCACTCAGCCGTAAGTCTATGGGCAGCTTAATGGACGTGCAGCCAGAAAGGAAAGAAATAGCTCGTGAGGTTCATCAGCTAGCTAGTCCTGGAATCCGTTTGGCTGATACTGGAGACACTGGGGTTAATGTCCGTGAAATTGCTGAATCCTCATTGTGGAAGAGGTAATCCGACGCCAATATGAGGACCCTGTTCTGGACAGTATAGAGACATAGCCCTTAAAAGGAGAAGACACCGTTCGAGATTACACCTGATGGAGTGCTACTACATAGAGGTAGAATATGTTGACCTGAGGTTGCAGGGATGCGGCAACAAGTGATGGGAGAAGCACATTATGCTCATTATTCTGTTCATCCGGGATCAACAAATATGTACCACGACCTCAGATGCTTATATTGGTGGGATGGTATGAAAAGGGACATAGCAGAATTTGTTGCTCCATCTCCTGTGGGTTACTACAGGAGATGGAGATTCTGACTTGGAAGTGGAAAGCGATTAATATGGATTTCATTACAGGTTTACCACGTACTCCACGGAAGTATGACTCCATATGGGTTATTGTTGATAGACTGACAAAATCAGCCCACTTTCTTCCAGTCAGGACTACCTATTCGGCTGAGGACTATGCAAGGTTATATATTAAAGAGATAGTAAGGCTTCACGGAGTTCCTACATCTATTATAACCGAC
Organism: Lycium barbarum; assembly: GCF_019175385.1. Lineage (NCBI taxonomy): Eukaryota > Viridiplantae > Streptophyta > Magnoliopsida > Solanales > Solanaceae > Lycium > Lycium barbarum. The sequence goes on from NC_083337.1 coordinate 64,607,239, forward strand.
AGGGGTGCTCAGTTTACAGCTAACTTCTGGAGATCGTTTTAAGAAGGATTGGGGACCCAGGTAAGACTTAGTACCGCATTCCACCCACAGTCTGACGGGCAGGCCGAGCGTACTATTCAGACACTAGAAGATATGCTACGGGCCTATACTATTGACTTCAAGGGTAGCTGGGATGATCATTTGCCACTTATTGAGTTTGCTTATAATAACAGCTACCATTCTAGTGTTCAGATGGCACCGTATGAGGCCTTGTATGGCAGGAAGTGCAGGTCACCGATCGGTAGGTTCGATGTTGGCGAAACTAAATTAATCGGCCCAGATATAATTCAGCAAGCAGTTGATAAAGTGAAGCTCATACGGGAACGATTACTAGCAGCTCAGAGTCGACAGAAGTCATACGAAGATAATCGTCGTCGACACCTAGAATTTCAAGTAGGCGCTTGGGTATTTCTGAAAGTGTCACCCATGAAAGGAGTAATGAGATTCGGCAAGAAAGGAAACTCAGTCCGAGATATATTGGACCTTATCAGATCGTCCGCAAGGTAGGCAAGGTCGCTTATGAATTAGACCTACCATCTGATTTAGAAGCAGTGCATCCGGTCTTCCACGTGTCTATGCTTCAGAAATGTATTGGTGACCCTTCCAGAGTGTTTCCCATAGATGATATCTAGGTGACAGAGGAGCTGTCCTACGAGGAGCAGCCGATAGCCATACTGGATCGTCAGGTGAGAAGACTGCGTACTAAAAATGTGGAGGTATTGTGGCGGAACAATAACAGGGAGGAGATAACCTGGGAAGCTGAAGAAGAGATGAAGAAAAAGTATCCCTACTTGTTCCCTATACCTACAGGTAAATTAAATTTCTAAATTGGTCATGTTAACTGATAGATGAACTGTGTGTGATAGCTATAGATATCCCCGAAGTGTTTATAAGACCCTATAAGATTAATTCAACATTCGAGGAGGAATGTTCTAAAGGGGGGAGGATGTTATATACCATATTTCGTACAATCGGACATTTCAAGATAATTACGATAAGTTAAGGGTAAGGCTATATTTTTTATCTTGTTTAACACATAAGTTACTTAGGGATATTATTAGTATGGAAATATTAAGGAAGGCTAGGGGTAAAAAGGAAAAATTCACAAGGCGGTTCATGGTAATATTGAGGAAAGGTTAGGGATAAAAAGGGAAAATAAAAGGAAGAAAATTAGTCATGAAAACTACACATGGCCGTGTGGCTTGTGTGGACCCCACTCATGGCTTGGCCAATTGCTTCAAGCCATGAGTAGGGCATTTGTGTACTATGTATTGGTGGGATATATATATATATATATATATATATAAATGACCACAAGCAAGACATGTTCATCTTCTAACTTAAGAAGCTTGGAGAAAAAAAAAAAAAAAAAGAGAAGCCATTCGGCCATACCCTATCCGAACAAGAACCTCAAAAACATTGATCAAAAATTTATTTTCTTCTAGCATTTCAACCAATTGGAAGGTCCTTATTAACGTGGAGTAATTGTTGGAGCAAACAAACCATTCATCTTTTTGCAACTTACAACCCTAGCCAAGCTAAGAAGTTAAGTGGGAAGGTAAGGTTTAATCTTCTTTTACATGTGTTAGGGGTGATTTGTACATGTTGTAGTGTGTAGAAATGAAATTGTTTGTGGGTTGATGAAGGAGTTAATGTGATTTTAATATAGTTTCTTGTAATTATGAGAATGAAGTTGCTAATGTGTAGATTGTGGGTGTAGTTTATGAATTTGGAAGAAAGGAATGTGTTGTTGTTCTTGTTAACTTGGAAGGTTTTGGATTATGTTGTTATGGTTAATTTGAACATAAGTGAAATGCCGTCGAATTGTGTAGAAATGGTTACCGATGTTAGAATGTGTTCTGAATTAATGGTGGAAGTTGGAAATATGGTTGTTGGTATTGTTGTTGATGTATTGGCCGAGTTAGATTCTTGGGGTTGGTTGTATTTACAGGGGAAATGCTGCCAAAATTTCTGTAAACGAAGCGTTAGTTTAGGATTGGACTCTTAAGTGTCTATAGCTAATGTTTGGTATCTACTATATTGTTGTAGATCTTGCGAAAGCCGGGACTAAGTTCGGATTAGCTTAGGATGCGGGCAAGGTATGTAAGGCTTACCCTTTCTTTCTTTTGGCATGTCCTAGAGCTAAGTAAGGTATGATACGCACCGTGGGGCAACTCTACTCTTTAATTCTGAGCTTGTTTATGGTTATTATTTACTTCATGACATGAGCATGCTTAGTATAACCGAGCTTATTATGTGATTAAATAACGAATAAAGTATAAAGAGTTCTTGTTCCTAAAAGAGTTCTATATGTAGTGATGTTCCTAGCTTTCGTATACGGTCTCGGATTGCCTTGAAACGTTTGTAGAGGTTTCTATAGTAAAATGTCCACAACATTCTTATACCAACTCGGATTGGCTCGAAGCGTGTTTACGATCCTTCAAGTGTCGACTAGTGTACTTACCTATCGGGTCTTAAAAATTGGTTTATATGCATATGGTTTCTCACTACTCTCCTCGTGCACGCCTCAATATGCTATTCACCGAGACCCGGGCCGGGTATGTTATCGTGCGCCGAGTCTCTGCATTATTCACCGAGTCCCTCACTAGTTGGTCGGGTACGGTATATATGTATATGTATATGATGACATGATGAGATGATGATATGTTATGGCGGCCAGGAGGACATATAATGACTTTATTCACCGAGTCCCTCATTAGAGGGTCGGGTACGGTATATATATATAAATACATACCCACTCATGATGATATGATAGTATGCTGACATAATGACATGATTTTATCCACCGAGTCCCATAATGGGCCGGGTACGGTATAAGATAATGGTATGCATGATTTGTTTCGTAATGCATGGGTACAGCGAATTCTTTATTATCATACTTGTCTCCTGGGATCTCTATTTCAGTTATGATCTTCCTAATTGCATTTCATGCCTTACATGCTCGGTACATATTCCGTACTGACCCCTTTTCTTCGGGGGCTGTGTTTCATGCCTGCAAGTACAGACGCTCACGCGGGTGACCAGCCAGCTTAGTACCTCTATCCTGCTACTTTGGAGTGCTCCCTTGTTCCGGAGCCCATACTTTTGGTACAGACCCTTCTGTTGCACATATGTATATATATGACTATTTCAGGGTATGGCGGGGCCCTATCCCGCCATATGATGTTGTTGTTACTCTTAGAGGCCTGTAGACATGTATGTGGGTCATGGATCGTTATTGTCTAGTTATATTAATATGGTTTACGTTTGGCATTTCCCTACACTACGATAACCTGACCGGTTTGTGTGCGTTATTATAAGCAGCGATTTAAATGATATATTATCTTGTATGTATGAAAGTCCTTAATATGCTAACGCAAGTAGATTTTGGCTAGTAAATATGTGTCAGTGTCCATCTCGGGCACTAGTCACGACCTACGGGGTTGGGTCGTGACATATTTGATGCTATAAGAGAGGCTTATGATGAATCTCAGAACCTGGTCAGTGTTTAGTTAAGCGAGAAGAAGTCCTAACGTCCCAGAACTGTGCTTATAAGTCTTATGTGATCATGAGAAGTGCATAGAGATTACTCATGGAGGCTGGGTCATGATGTTGATTATATTTACCACTGGTCTACGACCAGTTGTGCAGCTATGTATTACCACCGTGCTACGGCCGACTGGGAAGATATGTATTTACTACCATGCAACTGCTGGTAGAGTAGTTACCACCGTGCTGCGGCCGGCCAGACAGTTACCACTGATTAGTCGGGCAGTTGCGCTCTACCGTGGAGCGATAATCGGACAGGCAGTTACCACCGTGCTACAGCCGATCAGGCAGTTGGGCAGATAGTACCAGGATGATACGTCGGTCAGGATCACAGTTTTATACATAGATGTAGTTAAAGATATGAGAGTATAAAGAAACATGTGTGCTAGATTCTCATTAGTAAGTCAGATGTGCCAAGTTGATTCTTATCCTTCTTATTTGCAGCATATGATTACTGGGTTACATTTCTGCCTTACATACTCGGCACACTATTCGCACTGACGTCCTTTTGATTATAGACGCTGCGTTCATGCCCGCAGGTATAGACAGACAAGATGACGACCTTCCATGGTAGGGTGTCTCCAGGTACTAGTCTTGATTGGTGGGCTCCACTTCTTCGTGGAGCATTGCTGAGTCTGGGTCCGTGTATGTATTCTTGTGTGTTACGGGTATGTCAGGGGCCCTGTCTCGATTTGTATACTTCAGTATGTTCATAGAGGCTTTATAGACAGTTTCTTGTATACAGCTTAGTTATGTCTTGTCTGTGGTTATGTCGGCATCGGGGGCCCATTGTACATATACATATGCATGATATTATATTCACAGTTAACCTCATTAGCCTTATTATGCCATTCAAGACATAGAAGATGCAAGATACAGCTTGGTTCGCTCGGCCCCAGTAAGGTACCGGGTGCAAGTCACGCCTTACCAAGGTTGGGGTGTGACAAACTGGTATCAGAGCAGGTCTGTCCTAGGGTTGTCTACAAGCCGTGTCTAGTAGAGTCCTTTTTATAGATATGTTGTGCACCATATCATATAAACAGGAAGCTAATGGGCATTTGGGAATTGGTCACCTTTTTTTTAGATCTAACCCGTGTTGTAGAGCCAAGTCATAGAAGACTTGAGTTAAACTTACCCTTCCATATTTGTACACCACTATGCCGGTAACAAGGAAGGTTGTAAGTAGCCGGAGGGGTGATACGGCAGCTGGTGAGGGGAACAGTAGGGCACACCCGACAATTAAGGCCCGGTCCGAGGGCAAGGGTGAGACCCTTCCCCAGCGATCATTGACGACTCCACCGCTTGAGGAGCTCCCGAGGGAGGTAGTACCTCCAGTACCCCCTCCCGCACCGACAGACTAGGATCTTAGGAGAGCGGTGTACTTATTGACCCAGATTGTGACGACACAGAGGTAGCCGAGAGCACCTGTTGGAACAGTGATCACTGATGGGTCCCACAGTTTAAGGGTTCGTGAGTCCTTAGCACTTGACCCTCCAAAGCACTCAGGGTTTAAGTGTCTCGACCCGACTAGGGGACATGATGGGTACCTGGGGCTAACCACCGAGAACGACTCGTACAATTACCCATCGTACGCATCAAGCATTCATTCATTAATCTTATACTCAAATCATAGGAAAACCATTTTTCACTTTAAACATAATTACCTTTATACACATCAGCCCTTCGGCTATCAAAATATATATGTATACACGTGGGAAAAATCGTGAGACCATACTACCCACACATGCGTATATACGAGCCTCTACTAGAGTGCTAGACATATGGACGGGACAGGACCCCGCCGTGCCCAAAATACATATACACAAAACAATAAGCAATGGAACCTCCGGAATAATGGAGTGCTCTCAAGGCCTACTAACAGCTCCTGTGAGTCTAGATCACCTTCCTGTGTACCTGTGGGCATGAACACAGCGTCCAAAGAAAACGGACGTCAGTACGAACATTGTACTGAGTGTGTAAGGCATGAATGAAATGAACAAAATAGAGAAATCGTAAGACATAAGATGAAGATATAACCTGCGTAACTTTTAAGGGTGGATACATTTCACACATATATCATATATAAGCGTAGTACATGTATCATCATAGCGTATACATCATCGTATCATATATATATATATATATATATATATATATATATATATATATATATATATATATATATATATATATATATATATGTCATCATCGTTAACCCGCATCTAGGTAAACATCATACGCTGCCCACAGTGGTGATCATGTCCGACCTTCTAGGCTCGGTGTAACCATAGCAGCCCGCCTTAGCGGTGACATGCCCGGCCATTTAGGCACGGTGGAATCGTATGCAGCCTGCCTTCGCGGTGACATGCCCGGCCAACTATGTACGATGGAATCGTATCGTCATATAGTCAACATAAACTTATCATTATTATACATCTCATAGGCATATCATGACCTTATCATTACTTAGCATCATTATACATTTATCATCAAAACATACATTAGAGCTTGAAGGCAACTATGGCTATGTCAGGGTGACATAGAGTCGTGAACCCCCGATTACATTATGGAGTGATCATAATTATTATGCCTCACCTTGAGGGGGCTAACATTTTAAGGTGAGTGTATACAAGGAAAAGCATCAATGGAACCATACTTAGGATCGCTAACCTCATGGACATCGTATATTACTCTAGGATTCTCTATACTTAAACTCATCATCATCATTATCATGATCGCATCGTATCCCTTTTATTTATCATGTGCGTATATAGCTCTTTATAGTCATGGACTCATTATTTGCGTTATTTACGAAGATCATGGAAAAATAGGAAGATTCATGCCATAGGAGTCATGCCTTAGAAGGAAAGGATTAGCCTTACATACCTCTTTCGTTTAACAATTCTATCGCTTGATTGTTCTTCTTCAACGCTCACGTTTCTACCTTCAAGAGAATTCGCATCAACATTAGCTAATCGATTATATGAACGTGCTTACTAATGCTAGAGAAAATTGGGCAGCATTTCCTTTGTTTATACAACATTCCTCATTTTACATATCAACTCCTAAACATCCAGAACAACATTAACAATATTATAAACAACAATCATCATTCATCTACATTATCCACATTTCATAATTTCACTTCAATTCCTCCATAATCATGGTCATAGTTCACTATTGCGTTTTCTCACATATAATACTTATCCCATGTTATAAATGTCACTTATAGCATACTTATAATCACAACATATCAATATTCATGACTCATTCCAAACTACTACTCAAAATGTCACTATTCTTACATTCATGACCCATTTTCTATTTCCTTCTACAATCCAAGTCTTTCAACCTCTCATTACCTTAAACAACATGGAATGATCATAAAACTCACCTTAGATAATGGAAGAATAAGCCTTGAGTGGAAATACTCTTCTTGCACCAAAACCCTAGTTCACTTCCATTGGAATTTGTTCGCTTAGATGAACTTCAATGAGTTTCTTAAACTTGATTTTGTTGGTTTGATGAAGTTGATCATCAATTTCTCTTGGGTTCTTGTGGATGAAGAGTAGATAGTTCTCTAGAGTGTTCTTGGAGTGTGGAGAGAAAGAATGAAATAAATTAAATGAGAGAGGGTCCTTATATTAATTCTTGAAGCTGTCCCGACCATATTCTACGGACCAACATACTGGCCGTATAAATTATACTGGTCGTATGTTTGACCATAGATCTAGTCTAGTGAAGGACCTAGTCTGGGCACAACATACGGCCAGTATGTTGGGCCGTATAATGCCCAGCTTTCAGAAGTTTGTTCTTGTCGACTCGTGTGACCTCCAATCCTTATGGAACCTTCTTAACACTTGTCTAACACCTCATTACCAATCCAAGGGACATTATAACTCTTCTCCAAAACATCATTAAGCTCTCATTAATTCGATACTCGTAAATCTTGCCCGACACACAACATATACCTTGCTTTCCTCAACAACTTTCTTCTCTTACCTCAAATGCCTTTGAAATCTCAATTAGGATCCTCAAATAAGTTGGCCACACATGACCCATATGCATATAAGTTGGCCACACATGATCCATATGCATAAAAAGAAAACATACATACCTCATAATCTCGATGTTTCATCATGGATCTCTTCCGGAGGCTTAAATAAGTGCGGGTATTTAGATTTCATCTTCTCTTCCGCCTCCCAAGTCATTTCTTCTCGGTTGTTATTTCGCCACAAGACTTTAACTGAGGCTACTTCTTTATTTCAAAGTCTCCGTACTTGCCTGTCTAATATGGCAATAGGCACTTCTTCATAGACTAGATTTTCTGTCACTTGAACATTATCTATTGGAACAATCCTCGTAGGATCTCCAACACACTTGCGTAGCATTGAGACATGGAAAACTGGATGGACTAATTCAAGTTCTAGAGGCAAGTCCAATTCATAAGCTACTTGACCCATCTTACGGATAATCTTATAGGGTCCAATGTATCGAGGACTTAACTTTCCTTTCTTACCAAATATCATCACTCCTTTCATTGGTGACACTGCTAAGAATACCCAATCATCAACTTGAAATTCTAAGTCTCGCCGCCGGGTGTCCGCATAAGATTTTTGGCGACTTTGGGCTGTCAATAATCGATCTCGGATCACCTTGACTTTTTTACTGCTTGTTGAATCAACTCAGGGCCTATTAGCTATACTTCTCCTATTTCGAACCATCCAATTGGGGATCTACATCCATATAAAGCTTCATACGGAGCCATTTGGATGCTGGAATGGTGGCTATTGTTGTATGAAAACTCAATAAGAGGTAAGTGGTCATCCCAACTACCATCGAAATCTAGTATACATGCCCGTAGCATATCTTTCAAAGTTTGAATAGTACGTTCGGCTTGCCCATCAGTTTGCGAATGGAATGCCGTGCTGAGCTTTATTCGAGTACCCAAGCCTTCTTGGAAAGATTTCCAGAACTTAGCTATAAATTGTGCCCCTCTATCTGTGATAATGGATATCGGGATTCCATGGAGTCGCACAATCTCCTTGAGATACAACCTTGCATAATCTTCTGCTGAGTATGTGGTTCTGACTGGGAGAAAATGAGCTACTTTTGTGAGTATGTCCACGATCACCGATATGGAATCGTACTTGCCTCGGGAACGGGGTAATCCCACAATGAAATCCATATTGATCACTTCCCATTTCCAAGTAGGGATTTCTATTGCTTGCAATAATCCTCCTGGCTTTTGATGTTCGATTTTCACTTGCTGGCAATTTGAACATTGAGCTACAAATTTTGTTATGTCTTTCTTCATTCCATCCCACCAATAAATTAACTTGAGATCATGATACATCTTTGTCGCTCCTGGATGAATAGAATACCGAGAATAATGAGCTTCTTCTAGAATTCGGTGACGTAATTCTGCAATATTCTGAACACATAGCTTGCCTCGGTATCTAAGAATTCCATCCATAGAAGTTTCAAATGGGAACTTCTCTTTTTCATGAAATGTATTTCTATAATGGCTCAATTGAGGATCTTCATATTGATGCTTTTTCACTTCCATATTCAGGAATAAAACTGTGGGATTATTAATACTAATTCCTGTACTACCTGCATCAATTAGAAGTACTCCAAGATTAGCTAGTTGATGGAACTCATGAATTAACTCTTTCTTCTCCGGAGGCTGCCCATCGATCGGCGGCTAAGCGCATCAGCTACTACATTTGCCTTTCCGGGGTGGTATAAAATACTCACATCATAATCTTTCAATAATTCTAACCACCGCCTCTGCCGCAGATTTAACTCCTTCTATTTGAAAATGTATTGAAGACTGTTGTGGTTTGTATAAATATCAACATGCACACCATACAGGTAATGTCTCCATATCTTTAATGCATGAATAATTGCAGCCAATTCGAGATTATGAGTTGGGTAGTTCTTTTCATGTTTCCGCAGCTTCCTCAAAGCATAAGTGTTATATCCCGTGTTTTTGCGCGTTTAAAAAACTTGGAATAATCTTGACTTGTAGGAAATGAGATCATGTTTTTACTTTATTTAAAATATGTGTGATATTCTTGGAAATTTTTGAAGTGGAAGTACGGAAGAAGGCCAAGGGCAAAATTGGATTTTTCGGAATTACAAAAAATAGGATCCATAATTATTTGGGCTCAATAAATAAAAGAGAAATTTTGGCCCAAAAATTTGAAGGGTGGCCGGCCATGGAGTAGGCCCAAGCCCATAATTAATTTATCCATGTGATAAATTAAATTAGAGGAATAAATATATAGATCCTTTTAGAACATTCAAGACAACAACAAAACAAAAGAAAGCAAGTAAGAGAGAGGGAGAGGGTTCGGCCCCCTTCAAGAAAGAATAATATTTTTTTTTATCCTCCAACTTTGATTCAAAAATCTTGTTCTTCTTGAATCCTTAGTAAGTTCAAGACGCTCTTCGACGGGGTATAATTAGTTTAGCGAAAGGACGACGTTTGTGGCAAGAGAAAATTTGAAGAAAAAGGTAAGAATTTTATCTCTTTTATTATGGAAGAAATATGTGTTATAATGGTTAGTATTGCATGAAAAACCATGGAATTGTGATGTGGGTGTGCTTGGCCGTGCGGGTGTGCAAGTTGGGTGTGGCCGTGTGTGGTATGGGGATGGTGAGTTAAATTTTATTTAGTTTGTTAGTTGTGTCGTTTTGACATTGATGATGTAAATAAAGGTTTAACGAGTTGTGTTGGCATGGAAATTGGTTGTAGGTGGTTATGGGAAATTATATGATTTTAGAATAAATTTTATATGATTATGAAAGTGAGATTCTAAATGTGAATTATGGTTGTTGTTAGTGAACTTGAAAGAAAATAATGCGATTTGGTAGTTTCGTTGCATTTATAGAAGTTTCGAATGGAATATGGAATTGGCGGAATGGCTTGAATCCTTGAATATTGTTTGAAATACTATTGAAATATGTTTGAGTAATCTTGAGTTAGTTAATGAATATGGAAAATGTTGAATTTATAAGGGAGATGCTGCCGAAATTTCGGTAGGCAAGTATAGATTTAAACTTGAATTCTTAAAAGCTTGAAATTCATATTTGGTAATTGTGACCAAATGTAGATTCTGGAACAAACGGGACTTGAGTTTGGGCAACCGTAAGGAGAGCTAAAGGTATGTAAATCTATCTCTTTCTTTCTTTTGGCATGTCCTAGATATACTAGGTTGAGATTTGAGCCTCGGAGGTTATTCTGCTCATAGAAATTCGAGTCTGAGTTTGGGTACTATTCATTCAATATAATTGAACTATAAACCTTATGTCTTGTTGGAAAACTGTTCAAACATCCATAACTTGTGCAGACGTGATAGAATCGCTTTGAACCCTTCGTGGATGACTCTATAGAGTCTAACGTTGTAATTTATGTCCGCCACCTCGACTTGACCTGAGGTGGGCCCACTAGTCCCGAGACTTCCTTCGTTTGTCTTACTTGAGCTATTTTTGGTATGATATGAAAAGAGGACTTTTGTCTATGAATTTAAGGCTCCGTCGATTTGCTCCATAAGTTAATTGAAAGCTCCTTAATGTGAATGATACTAAATCTTCAGAAAATGGCTTATAAGGTATTTTTCGAAAGTTTTTTAAATTTAAAGGCTCATATCTTTTGTATACTAATTCCGACAGACTCGATACTTACTTTAAGCTTTCTGATCTCGATATATATATGTATATGTATTTATTAGTCGAGTCTTGGAAGTTAATTGGGTATATGCATATGGTTTCCGCACTACTCTGCTCGTGCCTATTACCATGATATCGTTCGCCGGTTCCTGGGTCGGTTTTGTAATCGTGCGTACTATGATATATTCGGCAGCATGTTGTGTTACGGTTCCCGAGACCTCACCATAGGACCGGGTTCCGTTTATGGAGTTATGCTGTGATATGGCTTATGATATGCTGTGATGATATGATATGTTGTGATGATATGTTATGTTCGGGGTTGTTCGGAGATTTGAAACCTTCTGGAGTATGCTGTGTTGTGGCACCAGCGTCGGAGTGGTGACCACGTTCCTGAGCCTTATGCATGATTTTTATTTGCATTTACATATATTCTCAGCACGGACTTTGATGTACTGACTCGTTATTTACTCCTTGTATTCTTTTATGTCGGCTATGGTTTGGATTTCTATACTCTATGCTTTATATACTCAGTACATCTTTCGTACTGACCCCCTTTCTTCGGGGGCTGCGTTTCATGCCCGCAGGTGCAGAGGTTCGTGATCTGCCACTGTAGGCCACACTTTCTGCTACTACAGAGTGCTCCTTTTGATTCGGAGCCCATATTTTGGTACATATCTCTGTCATGTATATATTTCTGTATATTTGACTACTTGGTGTACGGCAGGGCCCTGTCCCGTCATATGTTTCCGTTTTGGTTTGTAGAGGCCTGTAGTGATAGATGTGGGTCGTGGGTCCTACGTGTGTTCGTTCTGTTTATGATTTGTGTCTTAATGCGGTCCTACCTGTTATGGCGGCCATGGTCGCCCATATGTTTGTATATGTGCATATGTTCGGCGATGTGTATTCTGTCGCCCCTTTTGGCTTTGATATGATATCTTTACACGCGCGACCGCTTAAGATAATATTTGACTTCAAATCTGTTTAAAATAATTAATACGAAATCTGAGTTAAAGTAGAATATGACGAGTTAGCATGTAAGTCGGTTTGGAGTGTCCAAATAGGGCACCAGTCGCGGCCCACGGAGCTGGGTCATGACAAAAGTGGTATCAGAGCCGTCTGTCCTCGGAATGTCTACAGGCTGTGTCTTGTAGAGTATTGTTTATCGGTGTGTTGTGCACCACATCTATAAACAAGAGGGTACAGGACATTTAGGGCGTTACCTTTCTTTGAATCTTAGATCGTGCAATAGAGCTGTGCTGTTAGGATGACTCTTTTCTGCTCAGTTGTTGTGTTTTTCAGTGATGCCTCCGAAGAAGGCAACGGCTGCCCAGAAGGGCAAGGCGGTGATAGGAGAGACTAGTCAGATACCGAGAGTTACACGGGCTCATGCTCAGATTATGCCCGGTGTTGTACTTCAGTCAGAGGGTTCCGCCACACCACCACCGGAGGAGCCTGGAGCAGCCCCATCATTAACTCCAGAGGCTCCAGCGCCCGAGCCTCCAGCTCCTCAGCCAGGGGCGGAGGATAGGACGTTGAGGAAGGCGGTACAGTTACTGACGACTTTGGTAGCAGGACAGGCTCGCAGACACGGGCTGAGAGGTGATGATGATGACAGGCGTGATAGCCTGAGGGTCCGTGATTTTCTGACATGTAGTCCCCCAGAGTTTTTCGGGTCTAAGCCCGAGAAGGATCCACACGATTTCATTCGGCAGATGCGGTGCTCATTGGGACTGGTCAGGGCTTCAGAGACCGAGTCCGTTGAGTTAGCTTCGCATAGATTACGAGATGTTGCGGCTAATTGGTATGAGTCCTGGGAACTGTCCAGAGGTGAGGGTGCTCCCCCAGCTACATGGGACGAGTTTGTGGCCGCTTTTCTTCGCCACGTTTTGCCCCCGGAGTTGCGGAGGGCGAGGGTTGATAGATTTTTTCAGTTGCGGCAGAGAGGTCGGAGTGTCCGTGAGTATAATTTGGAGTTTGATTCTTTGGCTCGATATGCACCTGCTATAGTGGCTGATATGGCTGACCGGATGCACCAGTACGTGATAGGGCTGGACCGTTACTTAGTTGACAGCTGCATGGCGATGGCATCGCAGACTGATATGGACATCGCCCGGTTACAGGCCTACACGCAGGGTATGGAGGACCAGCACAGAGAGGACCGGTCGGGCTGAGATCGTGATAGGAGCCGCCCAAGCGGGCTAGATCAGCAGGGTATTCTGGAGATTTTCGAGGCGGACAGCCTCAGTCACAGCAGTCAGGCAGATATCCTCCTCCGTCTGGCCGGGGTACACAGTCCGCTGGTAGACGATTTGATGGTGCAGGACCGTCTGGGGCCGGTCAGAGTTCCAGAGCATCAGGTTCGCAGACGACCAAGGGTTCCAGCCAGTCCAGACCACCCAGGCCCCGTTGTTCTTATTGTGGGAGATCGCACCCAGGGGAGTGCTACCGAGCCACAGGAGCTTGTTTTTCCTGCGGCCGTCAGGGCCATGTTATGCGAGATTGTTCGATGGCGAGTGGTTCTGGTAGTACAGTTCAACCAATGGGATCAGCCGTTGGTTCATCTTCTACTCCCTCAGCTATGTGCCCTGCAGGGCGGGGTTTGCCGGCACCGGCGGGCCGCGGTCGTGGCCGTGGCAGTGTTTCAGATTCTAGCGGTCCTTCGAACCGCATATATGCATTGGCTAGCCGCCAGTATCAGGAGGCTTCGCCAAATGTTGTCACAGGTACCTTACTGGTTTTCTCCCGATCTGTATATGCATTGATTGATCCTGGCTCTACTTTATCGTATATCTCTCCGCTCGTTGCTAGTAAAATTGGAATAACACCCGAACCTATAGAACCATTTGAAGTGGCTACACCGGTTGGGGACTTTATTATAGCGAGGCAGGTATATAAAGATTGTTCTATTATCATATATGATCGTTGTACTAAAGCTGATTTGGTAGAGTTAGATATGCTGGAATTTGATGTCATTATGGGTATGGACTGGTTAGCTTCCTGTTATGCTAATGTTGACTGCCAGAAAAAGGTAGTTCGTTTCCAGTTTCCAGGGGAACTAGTCATAGAGTGGTCAGGGAGTACAGCGTCGCCGAGGGGTAAGTTTATTTCATACCTCAAGGATAAGAAAATGATTCAGAAAGGTTATATCTATCATTTGGTCCGGGTGCACGATACTAAGGCCGAGACACCTACGCTCCAGTCAGTTCCAGTTGTCAATGAATTTTCAGATGTATTCCCAGAGGAGCTTCCAGGTCTTCCCCCTGAACGGGAGATAGACTTTACGAAAGATTTGTTGCCAGATACGCAGCCCATATCTATTCCTCCGTACAGAATGGCACCGGCAGAACTAAAAGAACTGAAAGAACAGCTGAAAGATCTATTGGATAAAGGCTTCATCAGACCCAGTACATCACCCTGGGGATCGCCGGTATTATTTGTAAGGAAGAAAGATGGGTCACTGCGGATGTGTATTGACTACAGACAATTAAATAAGGTGACTATAAAGAATAAATATCCCCTCCCCCGGATTGACGATTTATTTGATCAGTTGCAGGGTGCTAAATATTTTTCGAAGATAGATTTACGTTCGGGCTACCATCAGGTACGGGTACAAGAGGCAGATATTCCGAAGACTGCTTTCAGGACCCGGTACGGGCATTATGAATTCAGAGTGATGTCTTTTGGGCTGACTAATGCTCCAGCGGTATTCATGGATTTGATGAATCGGGTATTTCGGCCGTTTTTTGATATGTGCGTGATTGTATTTATTGATGATATTTTGGTTTATTCACGATCAGCAAAGGAGCATTCAGATCATTTGAGAACAGTACTTGGCACACTTCGGCAACAAAAATTATATGCTAAATTCTATAAATGTGAATTTTGGTTGACATCCATGGCATTCTTGGGGCATATTGTCGGAGCAGATGGCATTCGGGTCGATACACAGAAGATTGAAGCTGTACAGAATTGTCCTAGGCCTACCACACCGACAGAGGTACGCAGTTTTCTGGGTTTGGCCGGGTATTATAGAAGATTTGTGGAAAATTTTGCTTCTATTGCGGCACCATTAACGAAGCTCACTCAGAAAGCAGGAAAATTTCAGTGGACTGATGCCTGTGAGCGCAGTTTCCAGATGCTGAAGGAAAAATTAATTACAGCTCCAGTTTTAGCTTTTCCAGAAGGGTCAGACGGGTATGTTGTTTATTGTGATGCTTCTGGTATTGGGATAGGTTGTGTGTTAATGCAGCACGGTCGAGTCATAGTCTATGCTTCCCGGCAGCTCAGACCGCATGAAAGGAATTATCCCACTCATGATCTGGAATTGGCCGGGGTGATTCATGCTTTGAAGATATGGCGTCATTATTTATATGGGGTCCACGTTGATATTTATACGGACCATAAGAGCCTCCAGTATATTTTTAAACAGAAGGAGCTGAATTTGCGGCAGAGAAGATGGCTTGAATTATTGAAAGATTATGACGTTGATATTCTGTATCATCCTGGGAAAGCCAATGTGGTAGCTGACGCACTTAGCCAAAAGTCCATGGGTAGTTTGACTGATGTGCAGCCAGATAAGAAAGCATTGGTTCGTGAGATTCGTCAGTTAGCCAGCCTTGGAGTCCGTTTGGCAGATTCCAGAGATGCTGGGGCTTCTGTTCGAGCAGTTGCTGAATCATCAATTATGGAAGAGGTAAAGCGACGTCAGTTCGAAGATCTTGTTTTGGTACAGTACAGAGATGTGGCTCTTAGTAAAGAAAAGACTCAGTTCGAAATTTCGCCTGAAGGAGTATTATTATATGGAGGCAGGTTATGCGTGCCTGATATTGCAGGGTTGCGACGGCAAATTATGGGTGAAGCACATAATGCTCGGTATTCTGTTCATCCTGGTTCCACAAAGATGTATCATGATCTCAAATGTTTATACTGGTGGGACGGTATGAAAAGAGATGTCGCAGAGTTCGTTGGCCAGTGCCCAAATTGTCAGCAAGTCAAGATCGAACATCAGAAGCCCGGTGGGTTATTACAGGAAATGGGAATTCCAGCTTGGAAATGGGAAATGATTAACATGGATTTCATTATGGGTTTGTCGCGCACTCCACGCAGGTATGATTCTATTTGGGTTATTGTTGACAGATTAACGAAATCAGCCCATTTTCTTCCGGTCAGGGCCACTTATTCGGCTGAGGATTATGCCAGATTGTATCTTAAAGAAATAGTAAGACTTCACGGGGTTCCTGTATCTATTATTACTGACAGAGGTGCCCAGTTCACAGCGAATTTCTGGAGATCATTCCAGGAAGGATTAGGGACTCATGTGAGTCTTAGTACATCATTTCATCCTCAGTCCGACAGACAGGCCGAGCGCACTATTCAGACATTGGAAGATATGTTGCGGGCCTGTGTTATTGATTTCAGAGGTAGCTGGGACGATCACTTGCCGCTTGTTGAATTTGCTTATAATAATAGTTATCATTCCAGCATATAGATGGCGCCGTACGAAGCCCTATATGGTAGAAAATGCAGATCTCCGATCGGTTGGTTTGACGTGGGTGAAACTAGATTAATTGGTCCAGATGTGGTCTAGCAGGCAGTCGATAAAGTGTAACTGATTCGAGAGCGACTATTAGAGGCCTAGAGTCGACAGAAATCTTATGCTGATAAACGACGTCGACCTTTGGAGTTCCAGATTAGAGACTGGGTATTTCTGAAAGTGTCGCCCATGAAGGGCGTGATGAGATTCGGCAGAAAGGGAAAGCTCAGTCCGCGATACATTGGGCCTTACCAGATTGTCCGGGAGATTGGGAATGTCACTTATGAGCTGGACTTACCATCAGATCTAGAGGCAGTGCACCCGGTATTCCATGTATCCATGCTCCGAAAATGTATTGGTGATCCTGACAGAATATTTCCAGTAAATGATATTCAGGTAACGGCGGACTTGTCTTACGAAGAGCAACCTGTAGCTATTCTGGATCGTCAAGTGAGGAGACTGCGCACCAAAGAAGTGCCTTCTGTTAAGGTCATCTGGCGAAATAATAACAGAGAAGAAATGACCTGGGAAGCAGAGGACGAAATGAAGAAGAAATATCCTCACCTGTTCGCCGTGTCTCCAGGTAAAAATTTAAATTCGGTGATTAATTACATTAATCAGTAAATACTTTATGTGTGCCACCCATATAAAGGACCTCCCCTAAAACGTTTGTAAAATCTATAAAGTAAATTTAACATTCGAGGACGAATGTTCTAAAGGGGGGGAGAATGTTATATCCCGTGTTTTTGTGCGTTTGAAAAACTTGGAATAATCTTGACTTGTAGGAAATGAGATCATGTTTTTCCTTTATTTAAAATATGTGTGATATTCTTGTAAATTTTTGAAGTGGAAGTACGGAAGAAGGCCAAGGGCAAAATTGGAATTTCAGAAATTAGTTTCGGGAATTACAAAAAATAGGATCCATAATTATTTGGGCTCAATAAATAAAAGAGAAATTTTGGCCCAAAAATTTGAAGGGTGGCCGGCCATGGAGTAGGCCCAAGCCCATAATTAATTTATCCATGTGATAAATTAAATTAGTGGAATAAATATATAGATCCTTTTAGAACATTCAAGACAACAACAAAACAAAAGAAAGCAAGTAAGAGAGAGGGAGAGGGTTCGGCCCCCTTCAAGAAAGAATAGAATTTTTTTTTATCCTCCAACTTTGATTCAAAAATCTTGTTCTTCTTGAATCTTTAGTAAGTTCAAGACGCTCTTCGACGGGGTATAATTAGTTTAGCGAAAGGACGACGTTTGTGGCAAGAGACAATTTGAAGAAAAAGGTAAGAATTTTATCTCTTTTATTATGGAAGAAATATATGTGTTATAATGGTTAGTATTGCATGAAAAACCATGGAATTGTGATGTGGGTGTGCTTGGCCGTGCGGGTGTGCAAGTTGGGTGTGGCCGTGTGTGGTATGGGGTATGGGGATGGTGAATTAAATTTTATTT
Organism: Lycium barbarum; assembly: GCF_019175385.1. Lineage (NCBI taxonomy): Eukaryota > Viridiplantae > Streptophyta > Magnoliopsida > Solanales > Solanaceae > Lycium > Lycium barbarum. The sequence goes on from NC_083337.1 coordinate 64,625,492, forward strand.
AGTTTGTTAGTTGTGTCGTTGTGACATTGATGACGTAAATAAAGGTTTAACGAGTTGAGTTGGCATTGAAATTGGTTGTAGGTGGTTATGGGAAATTATAGGATTTTAGTATAAATTTTATATGATTATGAAAGTGAGATTCTAAATGTGAATTATGGTTGTTGTTAGTGAACTTGGAAGAAAACAATGCGATTTGGTAGTTTCGTTGCATTTATAGAAGTTTCGAATGGAATATGGAATTGGCGGAATGGCTTGAATCCTTGAATATTGTTTGAAATACTATTGAAATATGTTTGAGTAATCTTGAGTTAGTTAATGAATATGGAAAATGTTGAATTTATAGGGGAGATGCTGCCGAAATTTCGGTAGGCAAGTATAGATTTAAACTTGAATTCTTAAAAGCTTGAAATTCATATTTGGTAATTGTGACCAAATGTAGATTCTGGAGCAAACGGGACTTGAGTTTGGGCAACCGTAAGGAGAGCTAAAGGTATGTAAAGCAATCCCTTTCTTTCTTTTGGCATGTCCTAGATATACTAGGTTGAGATTTGTGCCTCGGAGGTTATTCTGCTCATAGAAATTCGAGTCTGAGTTTGGGTACTATTCATTCAATATAATTGAACTATAAACCTTATGTCTTGTTGGAAAACTGTTCAAACATCCATAACTTGTGCAGACGTGATAGAATCGCTTTGAACCCTTCGTGGATGACTCTATAGAGTCTAACGTTGTAATTTATATCCGCCACCTCGACTTGACCCGAGGTGGGCCCACTAGTCCCGAGACTTCCTTCGTTTGTCTTACTTGAGCAATTTTTGGTATGATATAAAAAGAGGACTTTTGTCTATGAATTTAAGGCTCCGTCGATTTGCTCCATAAGTTATTTGAAAGCTCCTTAATGTGAATGATACTAAATTTTTAGAAAATGTCTTAAAAGGTATTTTTCGAAAGTTTTATAAATTTAAAGGCTCATATCTTTTGTATACTAATTCCGACAGACTCGATAATTACTTTAAGCTTTCTGTTCTCGATACATATATGTATATGTATTTATTAGTCCAATCTTGGAAGTTAATTGGGTATATGCATATGGTTTCCGCACTACTCTGCTCGTGCCTATTACCATGATATCGTTCGCCGGTTCCCGGGCTGGTTTTGTAATCGTGCGTACTATGATATATTCGGCAGTATGATGTGTTACGGTTCCCGAGACCTTGCCATAGGGTCGGGTTCCGTTTATGGAGTTATGCTGTGATATGGCTTATGATATGCCGTGATGATATGATATGTTGTGATGATATGTTATGTTCGGGGTTGTTCGGAGATTTGAAACCTTCTGGAGTATGTTGTGTTGTGGCACCAGCGTCGGAGTGGTGACCACGTTCCTGAGCCTTATGCATGATTTTTATTTGCATTTACATATATTCTCAGCACGGACTTTGATGTACTGACTCGTTATTTACTCCCTGTATTCTTTTATGTCGGCTATGGTTTGGATTTCTATACTCTATGCTTTATATACTCAGTACATCTTTCGTACTGACCCCCTTTCTTCGGGGGCTGCGTTTCATGCCCGCAAGTGTAGAGGTTCGTGATCTGCCACTATAGGCCACACTTTTTGCTACTACAGAGTGCTCTTTTTTATTCGGAGCCCATATTTTGGTACATATCTCTTTCATGTATATATTTCTGTATATTTGACTACTTGGGGTACGGCGGGGCCCTGTCCCGTCATATGTTTCCGTTTTGGTTTGTAGAGGCCTGTAGTGATAGATGTGGGTCGTGGGTCCTACGTGTGTTCGTTCTGTTTATGATTTGTGTCTTAATGCGGTCCTACCTGTTATGGCGGCCATGGTGGCCCATATGTTTGTATATGTGCATATGTTCGGCGATGTGTATTCTGTCGCCTCTTTTGGCTTTGATATGATATCTTTACACGCGCGACCGCTTAAGATAATATTTGACTTCAAATCTGTTTAAAATAATTAATACGAAATCTGAGTTAAATTAGAATATGACGGGTTAGCATGTAAGTCTGTTTGGAGTGTCCAAATAGGGCACCATTCGCGGCCCACGGAGCTGGGTCATGACAATAAGTGATGACTTTTCCGTGCTGCATTAACACTCATTCTAACCCAACACCGGAAGCATCACAATATACAACATGACCATCTAGCCCTTCTGGGAGTGTCAAGACTAGGGCTGAGGTTAATCTGTCCTTCAACTCTTGGAAGCTGCATTCACAGGTATCATTCCACTGAAATTTAGCTGACTTTTATGTTAGCTTCGTCAATGGGGCTGAAATAGAGGAAAATCCTTCTACAAACCTTCTATAGTAACCTGCCAATCCCAGAAAACTACGGACTTCTGTGGGTGTCGTAGGCCTTGGCCAAGTCTTCACAGCTTCAATTTTATGAGTATCAACTCGAATGCCATCATCTGAAATAACATGACCTAAGAATGTCACAGAATTCAACCAAAACTCGCACTTTGAAAATTTTGCATACAATTCTTGAGTTCGATGAATTCCAAGGACAATACGTAAATGGTCTACATGTTCTGATTCTGTCTGAGAGTATACCAGAATATCGTCAATGAATACTATTACGAATAGATCAAAGAGAGGCCTAAATACATTATTCATCAAATTCATGAACACTGCCGGAGCATTAGTTAACCCAAATGACATCACCCGGAATTCATAATGGCCATATCTCGTTCTGAAAGCTGTTTTGGGAATATCTTCTTTTTTAACTCTCACTTGGTGATAACCTGACCTCAAGTCTATTTTGGAAAACCACTTGGCACCTTGTAATTGATCAAACAAATCATCAATCCTTGGGAGAGGATATTTGTTCTTTATTGTTACCTTATTCAACTGCCTATAATCGATACACATCCGTAAGGAACCATCTTTCTTTCTCACTAATAGGACTGGTGCTTCCCACGGTGATGAACTAGGTCTAATAAACCCCTTCTCAAGCAAATCTTTCAACTATGCCTTTAACTCTTTCAATTCTACCGGAGCCATTCGGTAAGGAGGAATAGAAATAGGCTTGGTGTCCGGCAACACATCAATAGTGAAATCAATCTCTATTTCCGGAGGAAGGCCTGGAAGTTCATCTAGAAATACATCCGGAAATACATTCACTACAGGAACGGATTGGAAAGGTGGCGACTTTGCTTCAGTATCCTGAACTCGGACTAAGTGATAAATATAGCCCTTAGTTATCATCTTTCTTGCCTTAAGGTAAGAAATAAACCTACCTCTTGGAGATGCTGTATTACCCTTCCATTCAAGCACGGGCTCTCTCGGAAATTGAAATCGAAATAATTTCATTCGGCAATCAACATTAGCATAACATGAGGCCAACCAATCCATACCCATAATCACATCGAAATATAACATTTCCAGCTCAACTAAATCATTTTTGGTCTGGCGGTCGCATATCACAATTACATAATTTTTGTGCACTTGTCTAGCTATCACGGGATCACCAACCGGATTATATATGTCAAAAGGTTTAATTGACTCGAGTTTCACCCCAATACGACCAGCAACATACGGAGTAATATAAGATAGGGTAGAACCCGGATCTATCAATGCATACACATCATAGGAAAATACGGATAATATACCTGTAACCACATCCGGGGAGGACTCAAGATCCTGTCGTCCGGCTAAAGCATACATACGGGGCTGAGTGGCACCTGAAGTAGATGCTCCCCCTCTGCCTCTACCTCGACCTGCTGGAATCTGGGGAATACCGGGCGCACCGAAGAGGAACCAGCTGCTGATCCTGTAGGCTGAACCCCACCTCTATCATACCTCGAGGGATAATCACGCATCAAGTACCCAGTCTGTCCACAAACATAGCAAGCATCTGTGCCCTGGCGACATGGCCCCGAATGTAATTTACCGCACTGACTACATCGCGGTACTGGTGGTCTCCTCTAGCTATAATCTCCCCCAAACTGGGAACCTGAGGCCCTCGAACTCTGACCCTGTCTTGAATGAAATGAGTGATCAAATCTCCTACCCGTAACCCAAGGAGGTTCACTAGTCACCGACTGGCCTGAGTGTCTAGAATATGCCTGCCTTGATCCCCCTCTATAATCACTACCTGCCCCCATAGATCTGGCCCTCTTACTTTGCCCTCTTTCAATATCACGATCACCCATTTATGGATGTTGTTGTCCTTCTAAATTCTGCGCATGGGCTTGAATGCGGGAAATATCCATCCCATCTTGCAACGAAGCCGTCAAGCAGTCCTTGAAAAAATGTGGCCCTAATCCGCTCATGAATCTGTGCACTCTATCCCCCATGTCAGCCACCATAGTCGGGGCATATCTAGCCAATGAATTAAACTGAAGGCTATACTCCCGAGCACTCATATTTTTTTGTTTCAAATTTAAAAATCTATCTGCTCTAGCTCGGCGGACCTCGGGTGGCAAATAGTGGCGGATGAAGGCATCTACAAATTCTTGCCAAACGAGAGGAGGCGCATTCTCTTTTCTTGATGATATCCAATTATTGTACCATACGACAGCCACATCCCGGAGTCTATAAGATGCCAACTCCACAGACTCAGTTTCAGAGGCATGAATAATCTTTAATGTTCTCAACATTTCATCGATAAAACTTTGCGGGTCTTCATCCGGCTTTGACCCGAAGAACTCCAGAGGATTCAAACTCATGAAATCACGGGCTCTAGTATTAACGGCCCTGTCACTTGAACCCGAACCCTGCCGCTGCGCCTGGGCGGAAACTAACTGCATCAATAGATGAATAGCCTCAGTCACTTGTTGACCCGAAGTAGCCGGTGGAGGAACTGAAGAAATAGGAGCTAGAGCAGAAGCTCCCTCTTGTTATTCTAAATTGGGCGAAGTGGCGGAAGTATTAGATGGAGCCTCATTATGTGATTCACCCTCGTCTACATTCATTGGTGGCTCCCTTTCTACCCGCTTTTGCATCATAACCTTGCCCTTCTGGGCAGCTGTAGCTTTTCCCTTGGCGGTATCTCTGAAATCATAACACACTATTAGGGAGGAGAAAATCTTATACACGGCTCTATCACACGATCTCGTAAGAAGAAGAATGGTCATTTTTCCTAAATGCCCTGTAGCCTCCTATTTTTTAGTGTGGCATGCAACACACCATAAACAAGACTCTACTAGACGCGGCTCGTAGACACTTCCTGGGACTGAACTGCTCTGATGCCATTTTTGTCACGACCTGACTAGGGGCCATGACCCGGGGCTAATCACCGAGCACCGCTCGTACAATTACCCATCATACACATCAAGCGTTCATTCATTAATCTTATACTCAAATCATAGGAAAACCATTTTTCACTTTGAACATAATTACCTTTATATACATAAGCCCTTCGGCTATCAAAACATATATGTATACACGTGGGAATAATCGTGAGACCATACTACCCAAACATGCATTTCTACGAGCCTCTACTAGAGTGCTAGACATATGGATGGGACAGGACACCGCCATGCCCAAAATACATATACACAAAATCAATAAGCAATGGCACCTCCGGAATAATGGAGTGCTCTCAAGGCCTGCTAACAGCTCCTACGAGTCTGGACCACCTCCCTGTCTACCTGTGCGAATGAACACAGCGTCCAAAGAAAACGGATGTCAGTATGAACATTGTACTAAGTATGTACGGCATGAATGAAATGAACATAATAGAGAAATCATAAGACATACAATAAAGATATAACCTGTGTAACTTTTAAGGGTGGATACATTTCACACATATATCATATATAATCGTAGTACATGTATCATCATAGCGCATACATCATCGTATCATATATATATATATATATGTCATCATCGTTAACCCGCGCTCGAGTAAATATCATACGCCGCCCACTAGTGGTGATCATGTCCGGCCTTCTATGCTCGGTGTAACTATAGCAGCCCGTTTTAGCGGTGACATGCCCGGCCATTTAGGCACGGTGTAATCGTATGGAGCCCGCCTTCGCGGTGACATGCCCGGCCAACTAGGGACGGTGGAATCGCATTGTCATATAGTCAACATAAACTTATCATTATTATACATCTCACAAGCATATCATGAACTTATCATAACTTAGCATCACTATATATTTATCATCAAAACATACATTAGAGCTTGAAGGCAACTATGGCTATGTCGGGATAACATAAGGTCGTGAACCCCCGATAACATTATGGAGTGATCATAATCATTATGCCTTACCTTGAGGTGACTAACATTTTAAGGTGAGTGTACACAAGGAAAAACATCAATGGAACAATACATAGGATCACTAAACTCATGGACATCGTATATTACTCTAGGATTCTCTATACTTAAACTCATCATCATCATTATCATGATCGTATCGTATCCCTTTTCTTTATCATGTGCGTATATAGCTCTTTATAGTCATGGACTCATTATTTGCGTTATTTAGGAAGATCGTGGAAAAATAGAAAGATTCATGCCATAGGAGTCATGCCTTAGAAGGAAAGGATTAGCCTTACATACCTCTTTCGTTTAACAATTCTATCGCTTGATTGTTCTTCTTCAACGCTCACGTTTCTACCTTCAAGAGAATTTGCATCAACATTAGCTAATCGATTATATGAACGTGCTTACTAATGCTAGAGAAAATTGGGCAGCATTTCCTTTGTTTATACAACTTTCCTCATTTTACATATCAACTCCCAAACATCCAGAACAACATTCACAATATTATAAACAACAATCATCATTTATCTACATTATCCACATTTCACAATTTCACTTCAATTCCTCCATAATCATGGTCATTGTTCACTATTGTGTTTTCTTACATATAATACTTATCCCATGTTCTAAATGTCACTTATAGCATACTTATAATCACAACATATCAATATTTATTACTCATTCCAAACTACTACTCAAAATGTCAGTATTCTTACATTCATGACCCATTTTCTATTTCCTTCTACAATCCAAGTCATTCAACCTATCATTTCCTTAAACAACATGGAATGATCATAAAACTCACCTTAGATAATGGAAGAATAAGCCTTGAGTGGAAATACTCTTCTTGCAACAAAACCCTAGTTCACTTCTATTGGAATTTCTTGGCTTAGATGAACTTCAATGAGTTTCTTACACTTGATTTTGTTGGTTTGATGAAGTTGTTCATCAATTTCTCTTGGGTTCTTGTGGATGAAGAGTGGTGAGTTCTCTAGATTGTTCTTGAAGTGTGTAGAGAAAGAATGAAATAAATTTAATGAGAAAGGGTCCTTATATTAATTCTTGAAGTTGTCCCGACTAGATTCTACGGACCAACATACTGGTCGTATAAATTATACTGGCCGTATGTTTGGCCGTAGATCTGGTCCAGTGAAGGACCCAGTCTGGGCACAACATATGCCCTAACATACGGCCAATATGTTTTATACGGCCAGTATGCTGGGCCGTATAATGCCCAGCTTTCCGAAGTTCGTTCTCGTCGACTCGTTTGACCTCCAATCCTTATGAAACCTTCTTAACACTTGTCTAACACCTCATTACCAATACAAGGGACATTATAACCTTCTACAAAACATCATTAAGCTCTTATTAATTCGATACTCGTAAATCTTGCCCGACACACAACATATGCCTTGCTTTCCTCAACAACTTTCTTCTCTTACCTCAAATGCCTTTGAAATCTCAATGAGGATCCTCAAATGTTATTTCTTACTTATTGAGGCATCATATACTTCGTTCCCTTCGTTAATCCATCCACTGTACATTAACGGGAAATTTTTTGAGGTGTAACATTAAGTGGGATGAGGATCCGCAGAATTTCATAGATAAGCTTCAGCGTATTTTCAAGGTCATGCATGCTACCGAGACTGAGGTAGCAGAGTTAGCGGCTTTCAGTCTTCATGATATAGCAGTCCTATGGTATGAGAGGTAGGAGCATGCCAGAGTTCCTGAGGCACCTCCAACGCGTTGGTCTGAGTTTTCAGAGGCCTTCCTAGATCATTATTTACCGTTGGAGATACGGTTGGTGAGGTTAGATCAGTTCTTACCTGTCCAGCAAGGTAGTTCTAGCATTCGAGGTTATTTCCTCTGATTTGATTCCCTAGCCAAATATTCTCCATCCTTCTTTGATTCATCGAGGGCCAGGATTCACCGGTTCATAGCAAGTTTGCACCCAGATTATGTTGAGGCTTATACCACTGCGACGGTAAGTGATAATATGGACCTTGCTTATATTCAAGCATTAGCACAGAACTCCGAGGATCGTAGATGTCAGCGGTAGGTGACTGAGAGGATCGAGAGAGAGCATCATAAGAGGGGTAGATCCTCTAATCTGTTAGAGGACATCAGGGGTAGTTTTAGGCCCCCACTTTCAGCCGCCAGTATTCCTTCACCATCGCGGAGGCCGACTTATTCTGAGTCAGTCGGGATTCGAGGGCTTCGAGTTTTCAGTACCGGAAAAATTCAACGCGGATGAGGATGCCCCCTCCACGATGCAGTCAGTGTGGTAGAGCCCAACCTAGATGATTCGTCAGGGCTCTGATGTATGTTATACATGTGGAGTTTCAGGTCACTATATGAGAGATTGCGCGATGGGTGATAGACGTGGTATAGGTTGGCCCACTGGATCAGCCACAGCTTCATCTCTTTCGGTATGCTTCCCAGAACGAGACCCTCATACATCAGCCAAAAGGGGCAGAGGTAGAGGAGGAGCATCTAGCTCTGGCGGTGGTCAGAACTGCATATACGCTTTGACTAGGCACCAGGATCAGGAGCAGTTTGTTACACCTCGGAAGTTTCTCCGTACTTGTATGATGAGTGGAATGATGAAAATTTGAGTGAATGATGTTTTGTTAAGTCGGGAATGGCTAATTAAGAATTTTTGGAAATAAGAAAGTCGCGGAAAATTTTTCAGCCAGTGGTCGTATACGGCACTATACGGCCCGTAAAGTGATTTACGGACCGCATAGTGCAATCGTCCTCCAGCTTGTCAAAAATTCCAACATTCTGTAAATGTTGAATATGGTTAAATACGACCCAGTTTACGGCCCGTAAACTGGTTTACGGACCGTAAACCAGGTCGTAAACTACCATGTCCATCAGCCAAAACTTTCTGTCTTTGAAATGGTTAAATACGACCATAGTGGACGGACCGTAAATCAAAATACGGTCCGTATATGGTGGTTTACGACCACTGTTCATCCCGACAAGAATTCATTAAAGATCAGATTTGTGATTTTTAAAGGGGACCTAAGCCTCATTTCAACTCATTATTCATTCAACCAACTCAAGAGACTTCTAGAACCCTACAAATATTTCCTCCACAAGAATTCAAGAGAATCAAAGGAAATATCAAGATTATCAAAACCAAATTCATAAAAATAAGTGTAAGAACACATCAAAGGATCTTCTAAGTCAAGAAATTCCCAAGAAGGTGGAACTAGGGTTTTGGCTAATTGAAGTATTTCAAATTAAGGATTGTTCAACCATCATCCAAGGTAAGTTTCATGAATATTCCATGTTGTTTGAAGTATTGGAAAGCTTAGAAACTTGAAATGTAGAAGAACATAGAAATGGGTCATTATTGAGTGAATAGTGACATAAATGAATGATAGTGGAATTGGACTATGAATTTTGAAGTGTTGTGAGTACTAATACGTTATAAATGATGTTTATATCATGAAACAAGCATTAAATGCATGAAAACGCAAGGATGAGCTAGAAGTAGAAATAAGGGAAAATTGGAGGAAAATGGTGGATTTTGCCTAATGTACGTAAATGACGATTGTCGATCATGATATTGCGAATAATATTATGAATATTGGGAGTTGATATAGAACGTGAGAAAAGTAGTATGAGCGAAGGAAGCGTTGTCCGACTTCTCCTAGAATTAGCGACACATTCTTATAGTTAGCTTACTAATGTTGATACGAATTCTCTTATGAAGGTAACGACGTGATGTCGACGGAGAACAAGTGAGCAATATCTTAGCTAAGCAACCAAGGTATGTGCGGCTAGTCCTTATTTCTAATGGCATGAATCTTTTAGTTTGAATCCCTATTCCTTTCATGAGGTCTTACATTCTAAGAAGTTAAAAGCTTATGCCTATGAATGTCTATATGAGATAAGTTATGCGATATGATGACACTAGAATGATGATGATGTTATTCCTTGCCTACACTCACCTTATGTACTAGTCCTTTCAAGGTGAGGCGGAATGTCCATGATGGTTCCATAATGTAATCGGGGGATCACGACCTTACGTCACCCCGATAAGAGTAAAGTTGATCATGAGTCTTATATACGCCTTATGATAAGATAAGTATTTTATGATAAGCATTTTACTATGAGCATTTATATTGAGCATGTCATGAGCATTTCACACAGGGCCTAGTTGGCCGGGCAGACACCGCTTCGGGGGGCGGCGATACGGATACACCACGACCTACGGGCGTGGGCAGACACCACTAGTGGGCGCCATGAGATGGTACCCCGGACGCGGGCTAATATTATTGATTATCACACCGTTCCGACAAGGACGGGCAGCTTGCATATGATGCATACATGTCATGATGATGAGTATGAGTAATATAGCGTGCATTACTTCATTTATGATTATCAGTCAGATCCCGATGTCTCATGTTGACGTTCTCCTCATATTATTGATGTTTCTTTTTCATTATGTATGCCTCTCATACTCGGTACAATATTCGTACTGACGTCCTTTCTTCGGACGCTGTGTTCATGCCCATAGGTAGACAGGGAGGAGAGCTTGGCCCAGGTCCTCAGTAGCTGTCAGCTGATAGATGTCACGACCCAGCCCCGTGGGCCGCGACTGGCACCCTACCTGGGTACCCAGACCAAATCGCACATTCATTTACCGAATCCAAACTTATTTCAAAATTTCATAAAATCATATCAAACATAATTTATATCAAAATATGTCTTAAGCGGTCGCACATATCAAAATATCATATCGAATCCGAAAGGAGCGGCAGAATAGACATCGCCGGTCACAAGTGCAAATATAAGCATAAGGGCCATTTAGGGCCATCTTAACAAGCGGACCGCTTTAAGACCAGAAAACAAAATCGAACAAACATATATAGGACCCTCGCCCCACATATATGACTACAGGCCTCTACGAATACAAAACAAAGACATATGGCGAGACAGGGCCCCGCCGTACCCAAATAGTCAAATGTACAGGATATATACATAGCAAAAGAAGTCTGTACCAAAAGTGGATTCCGAGTCAAGAAGGAGTACTCCGAAATAGCAGAGAGTGAAGCCTACAGTGGAGGATCACCAATATATGTACCTGCGGGCATGAAACGCAGCCCCCGAAGAAAGGGGGTCAGTACGAAATATGTACTGAGTATGTAAAGCACGGAGTACAGAAATATGGGCCAAAACTGAAAGCAAACCGGATATCAAAGGGAGTACAAATTAGTATGTCAAAATCCGTATCAAAATCATATACATATACATAATGCAAACGAAATCATGCAAAGCTCAAGAACGTGGTCACCACGCCGACGCTGGTGCCACACACAGCATAACACCAGAAGGTTTCAAATCTCCGTACATCCCAAACACATACATATGGGAGCGTATCGCATCACCAGCCATATCACAGCATAACTCCAAACGGAACCCAACCCTATGGCGAGGCCTCGGGAACCGTAACACAGCATACGGCCGAATTATCATAGGGCGCACGAATCATAACCGGCCCGGGAACCGGTCAACGAAGTCATAATAAGGCACGAGCGGAGTCGTGAGCAAACAATTGCAAATTATATTTCAAAATAGCCTTTCAAAACTTAATAATTTCATAAGTCATTTCATAGACCAAAATAGACAAATGGTTACTTGATACGAGAGTTTAATTCAGGAAATGTTTGCAAAGTGGTACGTATGGCTCAAACGGAACTTAACATATCATAATAGTCAAAACATATTTCATAGAGGAAAGTTTCAAAGTCGATGATCTCATATCGAAGTTCATCCAAAAAGAGAGCCCGATAGGACAACTAGGGCGTCACGGGGTTAGCGGGCCCACCTCGAGTCAAATTGAGGTGGCGAACATAATTTACGAACATTTAAAGGCCAAAATATCATACATAATGATTTCAAAGTGACCCGATCACATTTCGATAGGTTTCGAACATTTGGTTGCATTCTAGCCAAAATAGAGCCTTTAGGCTTCAATTGAATTGAATGAATAGTAGCCGTTTTATAGATCGGGTTTCGAGGAGCAAAATTGCTCCGAAGGTTCCAATATTCACCTAACATACTAAGACATGCCAAACGAAGAAGTGGGAAGCTTTACATACCTTATAGACGTCTTATGCTCTCCCTAAAATCAAATCCCGTTTCGTCCGGAATCTGCAAATGGTCAAAGTTACCAATTAGATATTCTTAGGCTTAAAATCCCCATTAACTTGACTTTTGTCAACCGAAATTTCGGTAGCATTTCCCCTATAAATCTAACACCCCCGAGACTTAGCTCGGCTCAAAATACATCAACAACAACAACCCAAACATCATCAAACAACATGGACCATCATCAAGCCATTCTAACTTCAAAGTTCAACCTTACTACACAAGTTGACAACTTTCATTCAGACTTCACAATTCCAAACTTATATCCACATTATTGTATTCATTCACTCATTCAAGATTATTCAATCACATCCCAAATATGTTCCAAACCATATACAAAATTTCCCGAAGTTCATTACTTTCCATATTCTATCCAAAACATCAAAAGTCACGACGAACATTCTAACTTGCATCGTTTCATTCCGAATTCATTAACATCAACTACAAGTCACATTTAAAGTCTTTTAGTATAATAGATATAAAATGATATACACAAATATACCAAAGGTATATACTTTCCGATAATGTTCCGAAATCATTTTCCAACACCAATTCAATTTATTAAACGATCATTTACGTCATAAATGTCACAACGACGCAATAAACAAACTAACAAGATCAATTCGCATTTCTTTCTCCTCCAAGTGCACACGGCCACAACACAACCCACACACACTCACACGTTTTTCTACACACATCAAAACTACGGGATTCTCGTCTATTCTCAATCCTTAACACATTCATACCAATTCCATAACATTTAAGGGGCAAAATTCTTACCTTTTCTTGAAAATCCGACTTGCCGCAAACATGATTCTTGTGCCAAACAAATTGTATCACGTCGAAGAGCGTCTTGCGCTTGGTATAACTACAAGGACACAATTTTTTGGATTAAATCAAGGCTAGCAAAAATTTTTTCTTGGGGAAAAGAAAGGGCTCGGCCGAATGGCTTTGTAGCTCAAAGTTGAAATTGTGATTTTTCCTTAATAATTCCAAATGCTTACATTGATATATATCCACTTATAGGTCATGTGCATAGCACATGACCAAAAAAAATGGGCTTAGACCTTGCCTCTTGGCCGGCCACTTCAAGGCTTTGGGCCTCAATTTTCATCAATTTCTTCTTGGCCCAATTCATTAAAAGTCCCATTTTGTAATTCCCGAAACTAATTTTCAAAATTCCAAATTTACCCTCGGCCTTCCCCGGAGTCTTAACATTAATGATTTCATAACCAACATAGTCATATCAACTAGAATAAAAATATTTTCTCTTAACACACGAGTCTTAATTATTCCTCGATTTCCAATTATACGAAAACACGGGACATAACAATAGATAGCACTTCATTGTTCGGAGGTGCTTATGACTATTCTTTTGATGTACATTCATATATGCATATTTTGGGCATGACGGAGTCTTGTTCCGTCCATGTATTCATTATGTTAGTAGAGGCTCGTAGATACGCAGTGTGGGTTAGATGGTCTCACAAGATGTTTTCTTATGTATGTATATTATTTTGATGGCCAAGAGGCAAATGTATATAAAGTATCTATATTTGATTAAATATGATTTTCCTACAATCGGTATGTAGAATTGATAAAAGAGTATTAAATCAGTAAGATAAGTAATAGAGTGAGCGGTGCTCGGTAACTAGCTCCGGGTACCCGTCGCGGCCCCTAGCTGGGTCGTGACAGAAGTGGTATCAGAGCAGTTCGCCCTAGGAAGTGTCTACGAGCCGTGTCTAGTAGAGCCTTGTTTATGGTGTGTTGTGCGCCACGCTAATAAACAAGAGGCTACAGGGCATTTAGGAAAATGACCATCCTTCTTCTCATGAATCGTGCGATAGAGCCATGTCTAGGATTATATCATTCCTAAAAGTGCGTTATGGTTTCAGAAAAATGCCGCCGAACGGAAAAGCTACAGCTGCCCAAAAAGGCAAAGCTACGACGAAGAAGCGGGCAGAAAGGGATCCTCCGGCGGGGGTAGAGGAAAGTGAATCGCAAAGTGAGGCCGTGCCCAATGTAGAAGAGCAGGGAGGAGCCTCAGCTCCGATTCCTCCATCGGGTGCTTCGGGTCAACAAGTGTCCGAGGCCATACATTTATTGACGCAGTTGGTTGCCGCTCAGGCAAAATGACAGAATGCGGGCCCAAGTGATCGTTCAGCTAGTACAAGAGCCCGTGATTTCCTTACTCTAAATCCTCCAGAATTTTTTGGGTCAAAGCCGGATAAGGACCCACAAGGTTTTATCGATGAAATGCTGAGGACGTTAACAGTTATACATGCTTCTGAGACTGAATCTGTAGAGTTGGCCTCATAGAGACTTCGCGACATGGCGGTACTATGGTATAAGAATTGGGTGATAACAAGAGGGGACGATGCACCACCTCCTGTGTGGCAAGAGTTTGTAGATGCCTTTATTCATCACTACTTGCCACCTGAAGTCCGCCGAGCTCGAGCAGACAGGTTCTTGTTTTTGAAACAAGGAAGCATGAGTGCCCGCGAGTATAGTATGCAATTCAACTCATTGGCCCGGTATGCTCCGACTATGGTGGCTGACATGGGGGACCGAGTCTATAGATTTGTGAGTGGTTTAGGACCGCACTTGTTCAGAGATTGCCTGACAGCCTCTTTGCAAGACAGAATGGATATTTCCCGGATACAGGCCCATGCTCAGAACCTCGAGGAACGACAACGACAGCAGAGAAGTGATCGTGAGGGTGACAGAAGACAAGGTAAGAGGGCTAGATCTATGGGGGAGAGCAGTGAGTACCGAGGGGGACCGAGACAGATATATTCTATTCACTCAGGTCAGTCAGTGACTAGTGCACCTCCTAGATTCTCAGATAGGAGGGTTGACCGTTCTTTTCAGTCAGGCCAGGGGCAGAGTTTGAGGGCCTCAGATTCGCAGTCTAGGGGAGACTTTAGCCAGAGGAGACCTCCAGTACCGCGGTGTAGCCAGTGTGGCAAACTACATTCCGGACAGTGTCGTCAGGGTTCGGATTCTTGTTATGCTTGCAGGCAAGTTGGTCACATAATGAGAGATTGCCCCTCAGCGAGAGACAGAGCTGGGACTCAGCCTACAGGTTCAGCAGCGGGTTCTTCTTCAGCACGCCCGACAGCACAGACTCCTCAGACTACGGTAGGTAGGGGCAGAGGTAGAGGGGGAGCATCTACTTCAGGTGCTGTTCAGCCCCGTGTGTATGCTTTAGCTGGGCGACAGGATCTTGAGTCTTCCCCAGATGTTGTCACAGGAACCTTAACTATATTTTTCCGTGACGTATATGCTCTGATTGATCCAGGTTCTACCTTCTCATATATTACTCTGTATATCGCTGATTGTGTTGGGGTAGGACCTGAGCCAATTAAAACTTTCGAGGTATTCACTCCGGTTGGTGATCCTGTAATAGCGAAGCAAGTATATCAGAACTGTGTAGTCATTATAGGTGATCGTCAAACAAGGGCTGATCTAATTGAACTAGAGATGATAGATTTTGACGTAATTATGGGTATGGACTGGTTGGCATCATGCTATGCTAATGTTTGTTGCCGGACAAAGGTAGTTCGATTCCAATTTCTGGGAGAGCCCATACTCGAGTGGAAGGGTAATACTGTTTCCCCAAAGGGTAGGTTTATTTCCTACCTTAAGGCGAGAAAGATAATAGCCAAGGGTTATATTTGTCATCTAGTTCGGGTTCATGACACGGAAGCGGAAGTGCCAACTTTCCAGTCTGTCCCGGTAGTGAATGAATTCCCAGATGTGTTTCCCGACGAGTTACCAGGCCTTCCTCCAGAAAGGGAGATCGAATTTGCTATTGATGTACTACCAGACACCGAGCCTATTTCTATTCCTCCATATCGAATGGCTCCAGCAGAACTGAAAGAGCTAAAAGCACAGCTAAAAGATTTACTTGAGAAGGGGTTTATAAGGCCTAGTTCCTCGCCATGGGGAGCACCTGTCCTGTTCGTAAGGAAGAAAGATGGATCTCTACGAATGTGCATCGACTACAGGCAGTTGAACAAGGTGACAATAAAGAATAAATACCCTCTTCCTAGAATTGACGACTTGTTCGATCAATTGCAAGGTGCTAAATGGTTCTCCAAGATAGATCTGAGATCGGGTTATCATCAGGTGAGAATTAGGGAAGCAGATATTCCCAAGACTGCCTTCAGGACAAGATATGGTCACTACGAGTTTCGAGTAATGTCGTTCGGGTTGACGAATGCCCCGGCGGTGTTCATGAATTTAATGAATAATGTGTTCGGGCCGTTTTTGGATCTTTTTGTGATAGTGTTTATCGACGATATCCTGGTATATTCTCGCACAGAATCAGAACATGCAGATCATCTAAGAATTGTTCTTGGCGTTCTTCGAGATCGGGAATTGTATACAAAGTTTTCGAAGTGCGAGTTTTGGCTAAACTCAGTGGCATTTCTAGGTCATGTTATTTCAGATAATGGTATCCGAGTCGACACTCAGAAATTAGAAGCTGTGAAGACTTGGCCAAGACCTACGACGCCTACAAAAGTTCGTAGTTTCCTTGGGTTAGCAGGATACTATAGAAGATTTGTAGAGGGATTCTCATCTATTTCAACCCCATTGACAAAGTTAACCCAGAAGTCGGCTAAATTCTAATGGAGTGATGCTTGTGAGCGTAGCTTCCAAGAGTTGAAAACAGGTTGACCTCAGCACCAGTGCTAACACTGCCAGAAGGATCAGATGGCTATGTAGTATATTGTGATGCCTCCGGTGTGGGATTAGGATGTGTATTGATGCAGAATGGGAAAGTTATTGCATATGCTTCGAGACAGTTGCGAAAACATGAACAGAATTATCCCACTCATGATCTTGAGCTAGCTGCGGTCATTCATGCATTGAAAATGTGGAGACACTATTTATATGGTGTGCACGTGGACATCTATATGGATCACAAAAGCCTTCAATATATTTTCAATCAGAAGGAGTTGACCCTGCGGCAGAGGAGATGGTTAGAATTACTGAAGGATTATGATGTGAACATTCTATATCATCCAGGGAAGGCGAATGTAGTAGCAGATGCACTTAGCCGCCGATCGATGGGTAGTTTTTGTGGGGTTCCTTCGAAAAAGCGAGAAATGGTTCGTGAGGTCCATCGGTTAGCAAGTATCGGCGTACGGCCAATTGATTCAGGAGATGCAAGTATTAGCATCCATGACCCCACAGTTTCATCATTGAATCTAGAAGTGAAGGAACGGTAATATGCAGATCCTCCGTTAAGCCACTATCGAGATCTATCTCACGAAAAGGAAGAGTCTTCTTTCGAAGTTTCCATAGAAGGGGTTCTTAGATATCGAGGCCGGCTATGTGTACCGAATGTGGCAAACTTGCGCCAACGGATTTTAGAGGAAGCACATTATTCCCGGTATTCTATTCATCCAGGTGCAACCAAGATATACCACGATCTCAAATTGGTATACTGGTGGGATGGCATGAAGCGAGACATAGCAGAATTTGTAGCACAATGTCCGAATTTCCAGCAACTGAAGGCCGAGCATCAAAAGCCAGGAGGGTTATTGCAAGCAATGGAAATTCCTACGTGGAAATGGGGAGAAATTAACATGGATTTTGTGGTGGGATTACCCCGTACACGAGGGAAGTATGATTCTATATGGGTGATCGTGGATAGACTCACGAAAGCAGCTCATTTTCTCCCCGTTAGGACCACATATTCAGCGGAAGATTATGCTAAATTGTATCTCAAAGAGATTGTACGAATTCACGGTATTCCTTTGGCCATTATCACAGACAGAGGGGCACAGTTCACAGCCAAGTTCTGGAAGTCCTATCAAGAAGGTCTAGGTACCCAAGTTAAGCTCAGCACGGCGTTCCATCCGCAGACTGACGGACAAGCCGAGCGCACTATTCAGACCTTAGAGGATATGCTACGGGAATGTGTATTGGACTTTGGCGGTAGTTGGGATGAGCATTTGCCTCTTATTGAATTTGCCTATAATAACAGCTATCATTCCAGCATTCAAATGGCCCCGTATGAAGCCTTATATGGAAGAAAATGCAGATCTCCAATTGGATGGTTTGAAACCGGAGAAGTACAATTGATAGGCCCCGACTTGATCCAACAAGCAGTTGAAAAGGTTAAAGTGATTCAAGACCGACTGTTAACAGCTCAAAGTCGCCAAAAGTCTTATGCAGATAATCGCCGACGAGATTTGGAATTTCAAGTGGGCGATTGGGTGTTCCTGAAGGTATCGCCGATGAAGGGAGTGATGAGATTTGGCAAGAAGGGAAAGCTAAGTCCCAGATATATCGGACCCTACCAAATCATTCGCAAGGTGAGTCGAGTAGCCTATAAATTGGACTTGCCTTCAGAGCTCGAATCTGTGCATCCAGTATTCCATGTTTCGATGCTCCGCAAGTGTATTGGAGACCCAACAAGAATAGTTCCGATTGATGATGTGCAAGTAACAGAGAAGCTAACATACGAGGAAATGCCCATTGCCATTTTGGATAGACAAGCACGAAGGCTTCGGAATAAAGAGGTTGCTTCAGTCAAAGTTCTATGGCGGAACAATAATCGGAAAGAAATGACTTGGGAAGCAGACGAGAAGATGAAATCTATGTACCCCCATTTGTTCCAATCCCCAGAAGAGATTCAAGATGAGATGTTGATGGTGTAAGGTATGTATGTTTTAGTTTTATGTTTTTGGTCGTGTGTGGCCATAAATGTGTTGATATTGTGATATAGCCCTGTGAGCCGAAGATATTGTGGGTTGTTGTAATGGAAAGGTAGTATCCAATTTACAAAGGAAACTCTGGCAAAATTTTTCCAGAATCCCCGAGTGTCTAACATTCGAGGACGAATGTTCCAAAAGGGGGGAAGAATGTTACACCTCAGAGTTTCTCCGTACTTGTATGATGAGTGGAATGATGTTTTGTTAAGTCGGGAATGGCTAATTAAGAATTTTTGGAAATAAGAAAGTCGCGGAAAATTTTTCAGCCAGTGGTCGTATACGGCACTATACGGCCCGTAAAGTGATTTACGGACCGTATAGTGCAATCGTCCTCCAGCTTGTCAAAAATCTCAACTTTCTGTAAATGTTGAATATGGTTAAATACGACCCAGTTTACGGCCCGTAAACTGGTTTACGGACCGTAAACCAGGTCGTAAACTACCATGTCCATCAGCCAAAACTTTCTGTCTTTGAAATGGTTAAATACGACCACAGTGGACGGACCGTAAATCAAAATACGGTCTGTATATGGTGGTTTACGACCACTGTTCATCCCGACAAGAATTCATTAAAGATCAGATTTGTGATTTTTAAAGGGGACCTAAGCCTCATTTCAACTCATTAGTCATTCAACCAACTCAAGAGACTTCTAGAACCCTACAAATATTTCCTCCACAAGAATTCAAGAGAATCAAAGGAGATATCAAGATTATCAAAACAAAATTTATAAAAATAAGTGTAAGAACACATCAAAGGATCTTCTAAGTCAAGAAATTCCCAAGAAGGTGGAACTAGGGTTTTGGCTAATTGAAGTATTTCAACTTAAGGATTGTTCAACCATCATCCAAGGTAAGTTTCATGATTATTCCATGTTGTTTGAAGTATTGGAAAGCTTAGACACTTGAAATGTAGAAGAACATAAAAATGGGTCATTATTGAGTGAATACTGACATAAATGAATGATAGTGGAATTGGACTATGAATATTGAAGTGTTGTGAGTACTAATACGTTATAAATGTTGTTTATATCATGAAACAAGCATTAAATGCATGAAAATGCAAGGATGAGCTAGAAGTAGAAATAAGGGAAAATTGGAGGAAAATGGTGGATTTTGCCAAATGTACGTAAATGACGATTGTCAATCATGATATTGCGAATAATATTATGAATATTGGGAGTTGATATAGAATGTGAGAAAAGTAGTATGAGTGAAGGAAGTGTTGTCCGACTTCTCCTAGAATTAGCGACGCATTCTTATAGTTAGCTTACTAATGTTGATACGAATTCTCTTATGAAGGTAACGACGTGATGTCGACGGAGAACAAGTTAGCAATATCATAGCTAAGCAACCAAGGTATGTGAGGCTAGTCCTTCTTTCTAATGGCATGAATCTTTTAGTTTGAATCCCTATTCCTTTCATGAGGTCTTACATTCTAAGAAGTTAAAAGCTTATGCCTATGAATGTCTATATGAGATAAGTTATGCGATATGATGACACTAGAATGATGATGATGTTATTCCTTGCCTACACTCACCTTATGTACTAGTCCTTTCAAGGTGAGGCGGAATGTCCATGATGGTTCCATAATTTAATCGGGGGATCACGACCTTACGTCACCCCGATAAGAGTAAAGTTGATCATGAGTCTTATATACGCATTATGATAAGATAAGTATTTTATGATAAGCATATTACTATGAGCATTTATATTGAGCATGTCATGAGCATTTCACACCGGGCCTAGTTGGCCGGGTAGACACCGCTTCGGCGGGCGGCGATACGGATACACCACGACCTACGGGCGTGGGCAGACAACACTAGTGGGCGCCATGAGATGGTACCCCGGACGCGGGAGGCCTGGACGCGGGCTAATATTATTGATTATCACACCGTTCTGACAAGGACGGGCAGCTTGCATATGATGCATACATGTCATGATAATGAGTATGAGTAAGATAGCATGCATTACTTTATTTATGATTATCAGTCAGATCTCGATGTCTCATGTTGATGTTATCCTCATATTATTGATGTTCTTTTCATTATGTATGCCTCTCATACTCGGTACAATATTCGTACTGACGTCCTTTCTTCGGACGCTGTGTTCATGCCCACAGGTAGACAGGGAGGAGAGCTTGGCCCAGGTCCTCAGTAGCTGTCAGCTGATAGATAGCACTCCATTGTTCGGAGGTGCTTATGACTATTCTTTTGATATACATTCATATATGCATATTTTGGGCATGACGGAGTCTTGTTCCGTCCATGTATTCATTGTGTTAGTAGAGGCTCGTAGATACGCAGTGTGCGTTAGATGGTCTCACAAGATGTTTTCTTATGTATGTATATTATTTTGATGGCCAAGAGGCAAATGTATATAAAGTATATATATTTGATTAAATATGATTTTCCTACAATCGGTATGTAGAATTGATAAAAGAGTATTAAATCAGTAAGATAAGTAATAGAGTGAGCGGTGCTCGGTAACTAGCTCCGGGTACCCGTCGCGGCCCCTAGCTGGGTCGTGACACAGTTACCCTATGCTGATACAGGTATATTTACTAGTTATGTGTGGCAAAAAAGTTACTATTATTTTTGGTGGTCCAGTGTGGCATTGCATATTTTGGATTTCTGGGTCAACAGGTCGGTAGTTATATAGGTATAGAGGAAACTCTGTTTAAATTTCCATAAGGTCTCTAAGAGTTTAACATTCGAGGAGGAATATTTTTAAGGGAGGGGGGGAGTATGTTACACCTCGCACTTTTAGAGCATGAGTAGGCCACGTATTTCACCGCATTAATGGAGTATCGGAGACGTCCGGTGAAGTTTTGAAAGGTACAAGCCATGGAAAGTACCTAACAATAAAGTAAAGGATGAATTACAATCTCGTAAGTCGTAACCTCGAAGGAAAACCTTGGAACCAAAGGACATGACCATTATCAAGTATGATTAATGATAAATATCATGTATGGAGTGTTTCGGAAAATTTTGAGACCAAGCAAATCAAAGAAAATAAGTTTGTCGAAAATTTGGAAAAATTTGACAGGATTTTAGACAGAAAATTTTGGGTCAACTTTAGAGGGGTATATCTCCTAGTATATCGGGAGTTTTGAAGTGAAACAATAGACTAAATTGAAGTTCAAGAAGTCTAGTTTCCAACATAACAAATCGTTCGTCAAAACGACATCGGAGTAGGGAGTTATGGGCATTTCAAGATAAGCCTCCAAGCTGCAAAATAGCTCCCTGCAGGCCCCATGTTATATCCCGCGTTTTTGCGCATTTGGAAAAGTTGGAATAATCTTGCCTTGTAGGAAATAAGGCTATGTTTTTGTTTTATTTAACACATGTGTGATATTCATGAAAATTATTGGAGCGGATATACGGAGGAAGGCCAAGGGAAAAATTGGAATTTCGGAAATTGGTTTCGGGAATTACAAAATATGATCCATAGCTAATTGGGCTAAAAAAAAGAGAAATTAGAGGCCCAATTTAAGGGCTTGGCCGGCCACAGCCCATGAAGAATAGTCCAAGCCCATGAATTTATTAAGGTCATGTGATAAATAAATAAGGGGGCCAACAAGTCTTCATTCTTCATGATGTTTCAAGAACAACCAAGAAAACAAAAGAAAGGAGAGAAAAAAAAAGGGGGCATTCGGCCCTAGAGCAAAAAAAAAATTTCAAGCTCTTCAATCTTTAATCCAAAAATCCTAATTTTCTTGTATCTCTACTAAGTTCAAGATTCTCTACAAAGTGGTATAACTATTTTGGCAAGAAAGTGACTTTGGTGGCAAGGAGAACTTATTGGAAAAAGGTAAGGATTTCTTGTTTCTTCTATGTTATGGAAGATTTATAGATGTTAGAGTGAGTAGAATTGAATGGAAATCATGGAATTGTGGTGTGGTGTGTGTGAGACGTGTGTATGTGTGTGGGTGTTGTGGCCGTGAGGTACCTCATGGTGAAGGGGAGATGAGTTGATTTTATTTATTATATTAATTGTGGTTAAGATGAGGTACCTCTGGTTAAGATGTAGATTGTGGTTGTTGTTGATGAGAATTATGGAGTTGTGATGTGTGTGTGCATAGCCGTGTGTGTGTGTGAAGTAGTGTATGGCCGTGAGCCATAGTATGGTGAAGGGGAGGTGAAGTGAAGTTCAGTTAGTTGGTTAGTTGTGTCGTTGTGACATTTATGACGTAAATAAAGGTTTAACGATTTGAGTTAGCATTGAAATTGGTTGTATGTTATTATGGGAAATTATGTGATTTTTATATGATTTTTATATCATGGTGAGAGTGAGATTCTAAATGTGAATTATGGTTGTTGTTAATGAATTTGGAAGAAAACAATGCGAGTTGATAGTGTTGTAGCATTCGTTGAAGTTTCGGATAGAATATGGAATTGGCGGAATTGTTTAAATCCTTGGGTATTGATTGGAGTGTTAGTGAATTATGTTTGAATAACCTTGAGTTAGTGAATGAATATGAGAATGTTGATATTAGCTTGATATTGTGAAGTGGAATGGAAATTGTCGCCTTATGTAGAAAAGAGGACTATTTATGTTATAGTGCGTTTTGTGATGATTGTTGATGCTCTTGGTATTGTGGTGTTGTTGTTGTTGATATTTTGGGCCGAGATGATTCTCGGGGATGTTGAATTTATAGGGGGAATGCTGCCGAAATTTCGGTAGACAACATGAATTTAATACTTGAAATTCTAAAAGCGTGAAACTCATATTTGGCAACTATGACCAATTATAGATTTTGGACGAAACGGGGATTGAGTTTGGACGAGCGTAAGGCGCAAGCGAGGTATGTAAATCTATCCCTTTTCTTCTCTTGGCATGTCCTAGATGTACTAGGTTTGAGTTTGAACCTCGGGGATCATTCTATTCATAGAAATCCGAGTTTACTTTTAGCACTATTCTATTAAGTGAAATTGAATTAGAAACTTATGCTTTGTTGAAAAGAAACGTTCGAGCATTCATAAGTTTCGTAAACATGATCGAATCACCCGTAAGCTTTCATAGTTGATTCCATAAGGTCAAATGTCTGTAAAATTTGTACGCCACCTCGACTTGGACCGAGGTGGGCCCTCTAGCCCCAAGTCCCCTTCGTTCCCCTAATTGACTTAACTTTGTTCGATATCGAAAAGAGACTTTTGCTTATGACTTTAGCTATTAAAGAATAATGTTTGATTACTCTATGATATTCTGATTTACATTTTGAACTATGAATACGATTTCAGAAGTACTTTTGTGAGATAAACTCCGTATTGATCAGTTGTACGGACTAGTTTGCCTAACGGGTTGTCATATGATTATGTCCAGTTTCATAAATGTTTTGTTATGTAAATTGCATTAGTTTCCGCACTACTCTGCTCGTGCCCATTATTATGATATCGTTCGCCGGTTCCCGGGCCGGTTTTGTGATCGTGCGCACTATGATATATTCGGCAGTATGCTGTGTTATGGTTCCCGAGACCTCGCCATAGGGCCGGGTTCCGTTTATGGAGTTATGCTGTGATATGGTTTATGATATGTTGTGATGATATGTGACGGGGATATGGAGATTTGAAACCTTCTGGTGTTATGCTGTGTTATGGCGCCATCGACGGTCGGGCGACCATATTCTCTGTGCCCTATGCATGACTTATATTTTGAGAGTAAACATTTTGATATTTTGGGTTTGCACTTATGTTCTGTACTTCTATTTCGTTTATGGCTCAGATTTGTTTTCTGTATCTTCTGCTTTGCATACTCAGTACATATTTCGTACTGACCCCCCTTTCTTCGGGGGGCTGCGTTTCATGCCCGCAGGTACAGACGCACAGTTTGGTGATCCACCAGTTTAGGACACCCTCTTTTGCTATTTGGAGTGCTCCTCTTATTCCGGAGCCTACATTTTGGTATATATCTTCGTTCGCTACATATGTATGTATTTGTTCAGGGGTACGGCGGGGCCCTGTCCCGCCATGTGATTCGGTTGGTCTGTTTAGAGGTCTGTAGACGTATATGTGGGTTTTGTGCCTACTTCTGTTCAGGTGTGTTTGTATGATCACACTCGCCATGGCAGCCTTGTCGGCGTGCGTTCGTATATGTTTTGGGTCGTTGCGCCATTTGATAGCCTTGTCGGCTTCTGATATATATGTACATATATGGTTGTGTTTGAAATGTGTTTGAGACAGTTTGATATGATTTGTGGCAGCGTGTTATATTTGTGCCCGTATACGCTATCTGTATGTGATTCGGATTTGATGAGTGTGTTCGGGTGCCCAGTTCGGGCACTAGTCACGGCCTACGGGGTTGGGTCGTGACACCCCACTTGGAAACTCAGTGGAACCGACTCTCCAGGGGTATAAATACCCTATTATTCCACTTGTTTTCATCATTTACACTTCTTTTAAGGTCTAGACACATCTATACACTTCTCTTAAACACTTATAACCCCTTAAATCAAGAATTCAACAAGATTACACCAAACTAGTTCATGAAAAGTGATTGTTCTTGTTTCTACTTGATGTTGTCGTGAGTTTGGTCTGGAGTATAAGGTGTGTTCTTCATCCTATCTCTTATGTTGAGTTGATTTGAAGGTCTAGCAAGTCTTAAAAGTGAAAATAGTTGTGGAGGAAAGGTCATAAAGTGTTGTGTTGTAGTTGTTGAGCTTATGGACCGTTTTGAGCATGTTATGGCTGTGTTGTTAGGCTGATTTCCATGTATATGGATGATATCTAATGTTTTTGGTGTGTTGAAGATATTATGCTCCTTGATTGGGAAGAAGGAAGTGTATATTGTTATTATATGTTGATAAACATCGTGTGGGATGTTTTATGGAATATTTTGTTATGGATTATGATGTTGTTGGCGTTAGTGTTGTTGTTGTTGTTGTGTTGGTTGTTGGAATTGTGATTTTGGGCTAGGGATATAAATAGGGGAGATGCTGCCTGAATTTTGGCAGATTCTAAAGGGGTTTAATTTGAAGACTTAAGATAAGCATATGACGATAAGCCTAACAATAGTATGAATTCTCTTGAATGTAGATTTACAAGCTCGGAAGGATAAGCATTGAGGAGTTAAGGAGACCCAAAAGGTATGTTAAGGTTGTCCTTTTCTTTCTAAAGGCATGATTCTTCTCTTATGAACCTATACATGTTTTACATAATGTCCTTATTCCTAAAAATCTAGAAGTTCATGATTCTCAAAGTTCTTGTGATGCTTAAGATAGATGTTTGCTATGATGATAACGATGATAATGATGATTCCATTTCTAGAGATCCCAAAGCGTATGGTCTTAATGCTATTATGAGATTATTGAGCTTATTTCATGATTTTCTTGATTTTATTCATTGTTGTTGATCTCACCTTATGTTACTTGTCCCTTCAAGGTGAGATGTAGCGATGATGATTGTTCTAAAATATAATCGGAGGTTACCGACCTTACGTCACTCCGATGAGTTTAGAAATGTGTACTTAAGCAATGTTTTGTAGGACATGAATAGAGTGCTAGTAGAGGATCCTTAATGAGGTATTTGATGCTAGAAGAAAGGCTTATGATGCATATCAAAACTTGGTTAATTTTTAGTTAAGCGAGAAGAAGTCCTAACGGCCCAGAATTGTGCTTATAAATCTTATGTGATCATGAAATGTGCATAGAGATTACTCATGGAGGCTGGGTCATGATTTTGATTATATTTACCACTGGTCTACGACCAGTTGGGCAGCTATGTATTACCACCGTGCTATGGTTGGTTGGGCAGGTATGTATTTCCCACCATGCTACGGCTGGTTGGGCAGTTACCACAGTGCTATGGCCGGTCGGGCAGTTACCACTGATCAGTCGAGCAGTTACGCTCTACCGTCGGGCAATAATCGAACGGGAAGTTACCACCGTGCTATATCCGGTCGGGTAGTTACAACTGATCAGTTGGGCAGATAGTACCAGGGGAATACGTAGGTCAGGATCACAGTATTATACATAGATGTAGTTAAAAATATGAGAGTATAAAGAAACATGCGTGCTAGATTCTCATTTGTATGTTATATGTGCCATGTTGATTCTTATCCGTATTATTTGCCGCATATGTTCATTGCGTTACATTTCCGCCTCACATACTCAGTACACTATTCGTACTGATGTCCTTTTGCTTGTGCACGCTGCATTCATGCCCGTAGGTATTGACAGAGGAGACAAGGACCTTCCACGGTAGGTTGCCTCCAGGTACTGGTATTGATTCGTGGGATCCACTTCTTCCTGGAGCATTGCCGAATATGGGTTCGTGTATGTATTCTTGTGTGTTACGGTTAGGTCGGGGGCCTTGTCCCGACTTGTATACTTCAAAATGTTCATAGAGGCTTTGTAGATAGTTTCTTGTATACAACTCAGTTATGTCTTGTCAGTGGTTACGTCGGTATCGAGGACCCATTTTACATATACATATGCATGATATTATATTTATAGTTAGCCTCCTTGGCCTTATTATGCCATTCGAGACATAGAAGATGCAAGTTAAAGCTTTGTTCGCTCGGTCCCAGTAAGGTGTCGGGTGCCAGTCACGCCTTACCAAGGTTGGGGTGTGACAAAGTGGTATCAGAGCAGGTCTGTCCTAGGGTTGTCTGCGAGCCGTGTCTAGTAGAGTCTTGTTTATATATGTGTTATGCACCACTTCATATAGCATTTAGGAATTAATTATCTTTCTTTCAGATCTAAATCGTGTTGTAGGGCCAAGTCATAGGAGACTTGAGTTAAACTTATCCTTCAATATTTGTACACAGCTATGTCGGTGACTAGGAAGGTTGTAGCTAGCCGGAGGGGTGATACGGCAGCTGGTGAGGGGAACAGTAGGGCACACTCGACAATTGAGGCCCGGTCTGAGGGCCAGGGTGAGACCCTACCCCAGCTATCATCGATGACTCCAC
This sequence comes from Lycium barbarum, assembly GCF_019175385.1. Lineage (NCBI taxonomy): Eukaryota > Viridiplantae > Streptophyta > Magnoliopsida > Solanales > Solanaceae > Lycium > Lycium barbarum. Next base: position 64,653,533 of record NC_083337.1, read on the forward strand.
AGCTAGAGGAGCTCCCGAGGGAGGTAGTACCTCAAGTACCCCCTCCCGCACCGACAAACCAGTATCTTAGGAGAGCGGTGCACTTATTGACCCAGATTGTGACGACACAGAGACAGCTGAGAGCACCTGCTGGAACAATGACCACTGATGGGTCCCACAGTTTGAGGGTTTATGAGTTCTTAGCACTTGACCCTCCAGATCACTTAGGGGTTAAGCGGGATGAGGATCGGCAGAATTTCATCGATAAGCTTCAGTGTACTTTCAGGGTCTTGCATGCTACCGAGACCGAGGCAGCAGAGTTAGCGGCTTTCAGGCTTCGTGATATAGCGGTCCTATGTATGAGAGGTGAGAGCATGCCAGAGGTCCTGAGGCACCTCCAGCGCATTGGTCTGAGTTTTCAGTGGCCTTCCTAGATCATTATTTATCGTTAGAGATACAGGAGGCGAGGTTAGATCAGCTCTTAACTATCCTGTCACGACCCAGCCCCGTGGGCCGCGACTGGTGCCCTACTTGAACACCCAGACAGACGAACATACCAAATCATCATATTATAGCTTAACTCAGATTTCATATAAATCATTATAAACAGATCTGATATCAAACATTATCTTAAGCAGTCGCGCGTGCAAAGATATCATATCAAAGCCAAAAGGAGCGGCGGAATGCACATCGCTGATCATGTGTACAGATACAAACGTATGGGCCGTTTTGGCCACCATAACAGACGGACCACATTAAGACACAAATCGCAAACAAATCAGACACATATAGGACCCTCGTCCCACATATATGACTACAGGCCTCTACAAATACAGAACGAAAACATATGATGGGACAGGGCCCCGCCGTACCCAAATATTCAGATATACAGAAGTATATGTACATCAAAAGACATATATACCAAAATGTGGGCTCCGGATGAAGGGGAGCACTCCGAAATAGCAGAAAGTGGAGCCTATAGTGGTGGATCACCGGTGTCTGTACCTGCGGGCATAAAACGCAGCCCCCCGAAGAAAGGGGGTCAGTACGAAAGATGTACTGAGTATGTAAAGCATAGAGTACAGAAATGCAAACCCCAACTGGAAACAAACAGTATACAAAAAAAGGGAATACTGACCAGTATATCAAAATCTGTACCAAAAACATATATACATAATGCAGATCAAATCATGCAAAGCTCAGGAACGTGGTCACCACTCCGACGCTGGTGCCACACACAGCATAACACCAGAAGGTTCAAATCTCCATACATCCCCGAATACACATATCATCATAACATATCACCAGTCATATCACAGGATAACTCCAAACGGAACCCGGCCCTATGGCGAGGTCTCGGGAACCGTAACACAGCATACGACCGAATTTATCATAGCGCGCACGAACCATAGCCGGCCCGGGAACCGGTGAACGAAGTCATAAAAAGGGCAAGAGCGGAGTCGTGAGCGACTAATGCAATTTGTATATCAAAACACTTTTTGAAACTTGGTAAAATCATATGTGGACTCATTAGTCAAAGTAGTTCGAACAATTAGTCAATACGGGGTTCATTTCGCAAAAGTGTTTCCAAACTGGTATTTATGGTTCAAAATATAGTTTAGAATATCGTGGAAATCAAACCATTATTTTACAGTAGCCAAATTCATAAGCAAAAGCCCCTTTGCCGACATTACACAAAAATGAGCCTTGTAGAGCAAACGAAAGAGTCTCGGAGTTAACGGGCCCACCTCGGGTCAAGTCGAGGTGGCGGACATGAATCACGGACATTTGGGGCCTATGGAATCATACATGGAAGTTTCGAAACAATTCGATTACATTTACAAAAGTTTCGGACATATGATCACTTTCCAACAAAATATGAGTTTTATAGTTCATTTCAATTGAATGAATAGTATTCGATTTCAAATTCAGATTTCCATGAACAGGATTGCCCCCGGGGCTCAAATATCGACCTAGTATACTTAGGACATGCCAAAAGAAGGAAATGGGGTAGCCTTACATACCTTTCGCGCTTCTTACGCTTGCCCAAAATCAAACTCCGTTTCGCCAAAAACCTACAATTGGTCGTAGTTACCAATTAGGAATTGCAAGACTTGAGAATTCACTTAACTTCATATTTGTCTACCGAAATTTCGGCAGCACTTCCCCTATACATACAACACCCCCGAGGCTTAGCTCGGCTCAATATATCAACAACAACAACCCACAATACCAAAGACATCACGAATCACAACAAATAGATCTAACGTTAATGTTCTTCTTTTCTACATAAAGCAATACTTCCGTTTCAACTTCAAATTTCCAAACAAATCTCAAGGATTTCACATTCATCATTAACCAAGATCATCACAATATAATTTGGGAGTATTTCATATCATTTGTACGAAATATTCACAAGATATACCAAATATACAAACTTTCCACCAAAGTCATAATTCATTCAAAACTTCTAATCTTTAACATACTTATTCATAACATGTTTCCATATCCCAAGTTCATCAACAATCATCATAATTTGCACCTTAACAACTCCATTTCCATAATGTCATAAAATCATACTAAAACGACATAAATTTCTACATTCAATTTCAATGCAAACTTACATCGTTTTATCTTTATTTACATTGCAAGCATCACAACAGCAAAACTAACATATTAAACCAAATTAATTCATTCTCCTTCCAAACTTCAAATACCACACGGCCACATTCCATTTTTGCAACTTCAACCCAATTCATTCCACTTTCATTCTCAATAAGAACTCCATCCTACACACAACTAGAATACAACATAAATTTCAACTCATCACACTTGTACATTAATACACACACACGGCCACACATACATATGCACACCCACTTTTCAAACTTCCATATTTTCATGTATTTTAATCATTTCCATACACTACAACACAAACAAACCTTCATAACATAATAACATGGAATGAATTCTTACTTTTTTCTCCAATCTTCTTCACTCAAACATGTTGTCATATTGAAGAAACAAGAGCTCTTTCTTCCCAAACAATTGCACCATGTTGTAGAGGACCCTTGAATTAGTATAAATACCACAAGAAAACAATTTTGGAAGCAAGATTTTAGGGGGGTAAAATGGGAGGGGCTGGCCGAAACCCCCCTCTCTTGCTCTTCTTCTTTTTCTTTTGTTTTTGCTCTCTCTTTCTCTTTATTTCCTTTCTTGAAACTTCTAAATATAAAGCTAATAATCACATGGGAATTTAATTAATTCCCATGGGCTTGGATAACATATATGGCCGGCCATCCATGGGTTTTGGGCCTCAATTTTAATTTTCATTTTTCTTAGGCCCAATGACTTCTAATTCTCGTTTTGCAATTCCCGAAACTAATTTCCAAAATTCTAATTTTTGCCCTTGGCCTTCCTCCACGTTTCCACACTAATATTTTTCATGAACAACACACACATATATTAATTCAAATCATCATGTGACCTTATTCCTTACAAATCAAAATTATTTCGAATTTTCCCGAATACGCGAAAATACGAGATATAACATCCTCCCCCCCTTTAGAACATTCGTCCTCGAATGTTAGATTTGTCTTATAGGGTCCGTAAATACTTCGGTGGAGTTTCTTTTACGGTCAGCACAATTGATACACATTCGTCTTTGAATGTAATCAAGTAAGGGATTTAGATTACCGGTGGGCATAAGAAACAAGTGAGGACACTTCTTTTTCATTCCGACCTCTACTTCCAAGGTCATTGCTTCTCCATTATTGTTTTGCCATAAGACCTTAACGGAAGCTACATCTTTGTCCCGTAATCTTCTTACCTGGCGGACCAAAATGGCTACGGGCTGCTCTTCGTACGATAGTTCCTCCGTCACCTGAATATCATTTGCTGGAAATATTCTGGAGGGATCACCGACACACTTACGGAGCATGGATGCATGAAATACCGGATATACCTCTTCCAGATCAGATGATAGATCTCGCTCATAGGCGACATTCCCCATTTTTCGAACAATCCGATAAGGTCCAATATATCGCGGACTGAACTTACCCTTTCTGCCGAATCGCATTACGCCTCTTATAGACGATACTTTCAAAAATACCCAATTGCCGACCTGGAACTCCAAGGGTCGATGCCGTTTGTCAGCACACGATCTTCGTCGACTCTGGGCTACTAATTGTCTTTCTCGGATGAGTTTCACCTTATCAACGGCCCGCTGGATCATATCTGGACCGATTAACTCTGTTTCGCCAATATCGAACCAGCCGATTGGTGACCTGCATTTTCTGCCATACAAAGCCTCATATTAAACTAGAATGGTAGTTGTCATTATAAGAAAACTCAATCAACGGCAGATGATCGTCCCGGCTACCTCTGAAATTAATAATACAGGCCCGCAACATATCTTCTAGCGTCTGTATAGTGTGCTCGGCCTGTCCGTCGCTCTGAAGATGGAATACTGTGCTCGGGCTTATCTGAGCCCCTAATCCTTCCTGAAAATGAATCTCCAGGAATTAGTCATAAACTGAGTACCTCTATCAGTGACAATAGATATAGGAGCTCCGTGGAGCCTCACTATTTCTTTAATATATAGTCTGACATAATCCTCAGATGAATAAGTGGTTCTGACGGGGAGAAAATGGACTGATTTTGTCAGCCTATCAACAATAACCCAGATGGAATCATACTTCCGTGGAGTGCGAGGCAAACCTGTAATGAAGTCCATGTTAATTATCTCCCACTTCCATGTCGGAATTTCCATTTCTTGCAACAGTCCACCCGGCTTCTGATGCTCAATTTTGACCTGCTGACAATTTGGGCACTGGGCAACGAACTCTGTGATATCCCATTTCATGCCATTCCATCAGTATAGACATCTGAGGTCATGGTACATTTTAGTGGATTCCGGATACACAGAATACCGAACATTATGCGTCTCGGCCATAATTTGCCGTCGCAGTCCTACAACGTCAGGCACGCATAATCTGTCTCTGTATCACAGTACCCCATCAGGTAATGCTGCCATATCTTTAAGACATGAATCACCGCAGCTCATTCCGGATCGTGAGCAAAATAATTTCTTCTCGTGCGGTCTGAGCTGCCGGGGAACATGGACTATAATCCAACCATGTTGTATTAATACAAAACCTGTCCCAATACCGGAAGCATCACAATAATTAACATGCCCGTCTGTCCTTCAGGAAGAGCTAGAACTGGAGCTGTAATTAATTTTTCCTTCAGCAACTGGAAACTACATTCACAAGTACCAGTTCACTGAGATTTCACTGCCTTCTGAGTTAGCTTCATTAATAGTACCGTAGTAGAAATAAAGTTCCCTACGAATCTTTTGTAATACCCGGCCAATCCCAGAGAACTACGTATTTCAGTCGATGTCGAAGGCCTACGCCAATTCTTTATCGCTTCAATCTTCTGTGTCTCAATTGTTTTCATTTATACTTACTTTACTCTCATCCGCTCCCCCCCCCCCCCCTTTGGGGTTATACTTATACCATATCCATGTCTTATCTTTCTAACCTATAACTTGATTATCTTCATACGAGACCTTAACAGAATCACAATTATATAGTACAAAATCTTATCCGATAGCTGGCACTCAAGTAATATAATTAATGTAGCAGTTCATCTCTTAATAATCACATTCTTCCTTCATACCCATTCCTTATATGTCGTCCTGTTTTTCTCGATATTCGGATTACTTGATATGCACATGATTCATCATTCCATACCATAGGCTCCCTTTGTCCTGCACTACTACATTTTAGTTCGTTTTCGCAAATAATTCTCGTGCTTTACCGCTGACTCTTTTAGAGGTTCTGCTCAATTACGTTTCTTACGGTTCACTTTTTCTGACATTTTGATTACCTTCCACTCAATCATTCTATGTTCTTTCCAAACATCGTCGTATTAGAATCTTCCAATCTCAACCGGTAGCAAAATGAATATCAGTTTATTTCATAACATCTGCACCATACCTTTCGCTTTGCGTCATAAATTCTGTTCAGGTAATGTCTCCCGTATATTACAACATTGGCTATTAGAGTTTACCAATCGGTCGACATAGTCATAAATGGGGGTCCTACACATACATATATATCACTGCCATTTCCTTTACAATACATCTTCAATCACTTGCTCAAATTTTACTCTAATTCTAGAGCTGCACTGCTTTTTCTTTCTTTTTACCAATCCAATCCGTCCCAGCTCGTGTGACCCCTATAAAGTTTCTAACCATTCCACATATCCCAACTCCCTTTAGGTTACCCCGAATTTCTTATTCGTCTCTTATATCTATGTTTGCGAAAAAATGCTGGTACCTTACCCAGGGGGTCACCCATCCCAGAATTTCTCTGGCCCTGGCACGCTTAACCTTACAACTTTAATGCATTTAGGCACGTTAAGGCCGGTATAATTACACCAATTGCCCCTCACGTCCTTTGTCACGTAATTTAAGACAAGTCGGGGTCTTGACAGCTTCTCAGAACGTTCTCGTAGCGGGTCCCACCCCGACCTAGCGAGAATCCTTTTACTTTTCTAAATATATAGTTACCGTGTTGCCCCCTGTAAACCCTCAATATTTACCTTCATGTATGTATATATTCCTAGACAGCCCACGAGTTTAAGTTTTTATCCCACAAATTCCGTCTCCAATCAGTCGATACCGCAAGGCATCTTCCGGCCACTAGCGAAACAAAACTAGAGTCCGACGAACTTCGCGAAATCTTTTAATACTTGATTCACATAATTACCTCCATATTTGTATATATCTATGTATTTGAGTCGAGAGCGAACCGCTCAATTCTCAACTGCTTGTCATACGTTTTGTATCCTTTCAATTAGAGGAAACTTGATCGTCGGACATTTTTTTGCCCTTCACATGGGCTGTGCTAAAACAAAATGGGGTTGGAACATATTCTGGTCCGTTTAAATAAGTTACGAACTTGCTACTCGTATACGCTTTCTCGCGATAACATTTTCCCAAATAAGAATGATACTTCTTACGAATGACACGGAGGGTATCTCTTAAACTTTAATCCCACATAATGGCTTTACCCTATCGGTATTAACTTTCAAGACGTATTAAGAACTTATATCTTATTCTCCTTTTTATATTTCTGGAAAAATTTGGGCAGAGGTCCCTCTGTATTTCTTACTATTCCAAAACCTGTACACAGGAAATACCAACCATGCCTCACAGGGCCAACACATATACATATATACATATATATATATCATCATATCACATCGTATCATAGCCACACAGGGCTAACAATTTCAAGAAAATATAAGAATGCCGAGGCTTACCTCACATACCCAACTCAACCTGTACCTGCTACACTTTCCTGTTTATTTTTCTTTTCAATCATCAACTTTATGTTTCAATCGTATTTCAAACACCTCACCCAGCATACACCTTCCATACCATTACGTACCTGTGTACTGTGTAACTTCCAATATCATCAATCGCTGTCTTACGTCGATACCGTTCTCTAGCTGAAATAAGAGGGTTAGTAAAAAAAAAGGGATTCATTTCCTACGGCTGGCTCTATTGCACGATCTAAGATTCAAAGAAAGGGAACACCCTAAATGCCCTGTAGCCTCTTGTTTATAGATGTGGTGCACAACACACCGATAAACAAGACTCTACGAGACACGGCCTGTAGACATTCCGAGGACAAACCGCTCTGATACCACTTTGTCACGACCCAGCCCCGTGGGCCGCGACTGGTGCCCTACTTGGACACCCAGACAGACGAACATACCAAATCATCATATTATAGCTTAACTCAGATTTCATATTAATCATTATAAACAGATCTGATATCAAACATTATCTTAAGCGGTCGCGCGTGCAAAGATATCATATCAAAGCCAAAAGGAGCGGCGGAATGCACATCGCCGATCTTGTGTACAGATACAAACGTATGGGCCATTTTGGCCACCATATCAGACGGACCGCATTAAGACACAAATCGCAAACAAAGCAGACACATATAGGACCATCGTCCCACATATATGACTACAGGCCTCTACAAATATAGAACGAAAACATATGACGGGACAGGGCCCCGCCGTACCCAAATAGTCAGATATACAGAAGTATATGTACAGCAAAAGACATATATACCAAAATGTGGGCTCCGGATGAAGGGGAGCACTCCGAAATAGCAGAAATTGGAGCCTATAGTGGTGGATCACCGGTGTCTGTACCTGCGGGCATGAAACGCAGCCCCCCGAAGAAAGGGGGTCAGTACGAAAGATGTACTGAGTATGTAAAGCATAGAGTACAGAAATGCAAACCCCAACTGGAAACAAACAGGATACAAAAAAAGGGAATACTGACCAGTATATCAAAATCTGTACCAAAAACATATATACATAATGCAGATCAAATCATGCAAAGCTCAGGAACGTGGTCACCACTCCGACGCTGGTGCCACACACAGCATAACACCAGAAGGTTCAAATCTCCGTTCATCCCCGAACACACATATCATCATAACATATCACCAGTCATATCACAACATAACTCCAAACGGAACCCGGCCCTATGGCGAGGTCTCGGGAACCGTAACACAGCATACGACCGAATTTATCATAGCGCGCACGAACCATAGCCGGCCCGGGAACCGGTGAACGAAGTCATAATAAGGGCACGAGCGGAGTCGTGAGCGACTAATGCAATTTGTATATCAAAACATTTTTGAAACTTGGTAAAATCATATGTGGACTCATTAGTCAAAGTAGTTCGAACAATTAGTCAATACGGGGTTCATTTCGCAAAAGTGTTTCCAAACTGGTATTTATGGTTCAAAATATAGTTTAGAATATCGTGGCAATCAAAACATTATTTTACGGTAGCCAAATTCATAAGCAAAAGCCCCTTTGCCGACATTACACAAAAATGAGCCTTGTAGAGCAAACGAAAGAGTCTCAGAGTTAACGGGCCCACCTCGGGTCAAGTCAAGGTGGCGGACATGAATCACAGACATTTGGGGCCTATGGAATCATACATGGAAGTTTCGAAACAATTCGATTACATTTACAAAAGTTTCGGACATATGATCACTTTCCAACAAAATATGAGTTTTATAGTTCATTTCAATTGAATGAATAGTATTCGATTTCAAATTCGGATTTCCATGAACAGGATTGCCCCCGGGGCTCAAATATTGACCTAGTATACTTAGGACATGCCAAAAGAAGGAAATGGGGTAGCCTTACATACCTTTCGCGCTCCTTACGCTTGCCCAAAATCAAACTCCGTTTCGCCAAAAACCTACAATTGGTCGTAGTTACCAATTAGGAATTGCAAGACTTGAGAATTCACTTCACTTCATATTTGTCTACCGAAATTTCGGCAGCACTTCCCCTATACATACAACACCCCCGAGGCTTAGCTCGGCTCAATATATCAACAACAACAACCCACAATACCAAAGACATCACGAATCACAACAAATAGATCTAACGTTAATGTTCTTCTTTTCTACATAAAGTAATACTTCCGTTTCAACTTCAAATTTCCAAACAAATCTCAAGGATTTCACATTCATCATTAACCAAGATCATCACAATATAATTTGGGAGCATTTCATATCATTTGTACGAAATATTCACAAGATATACCAAATATACAAACTTTCCACCAAAGTCATAATTCATTCAAAACTTCTAATCTTTAACATACTTATTCATAACATGTTTCCATATCCCAAGTTCATCAACAATCATCATAATTTGCACCTTAACAACTCCATTTCCATAATGTCATAAAATCATACTAAAACGACATAAACTTCTACATTCCAATTCAATGCAAACTTACATCGTTTTATCATTATTTACATTGCAAGCATCACAACAACAAAACTAACATATTAAACCAAATTAATTCATTCTCCTTCCAAACTTCAAATACCACACGGCCACATTCCATTTTTCCAACTTCAACCAAATTCATTCCACTTTCATTCTCAATAAGAATTCCATCCTACACACAACTAGAATACAACATAAATTTCAACTCATCACACTTGTACATTAATACACACACATGGCCACACATACATATGCACACCCACTTTGCAAACTTCCATATTTTCATGAATTTTAATCATTTTCATACACTACAACACAAACAAACCTTCATAACATAATAACATGGAATGAATTCTTACCTTTTTCTCCAATCTTCTTCACTCAAACATGTTGTCATATTGAAGAAACAAGAGCTCTTTCTTCCCAAACAATTGCACCATGTTGTAGAGGACCCTTGAATTAGTATAACTACCACAAGAAAACAATTTTGGAGGCAAGATTTTAGGGGGGTAAAATGGGAGGGGCTGGCCGAAACCCCCCTCTCTTGCTCTTCTTCTTTTTCTTTTGTTTTTGCTCTCTCTTTCTCTTTATTTCCTTTCTTGAAACTTCTAAATATAAAGCTAATAATCACATGGGAATTTAATTAATTCCCACGGGCTTGGATCACATATATGGCCGGCCATCCATGGGTTTTGGGCCTCAATTTTAATTTTCATTTTTCTTGGGCCCAATGACTTTTAATTCTCCTTTTGCAATTCCCGAAACTAATTTCCAAAATTCCAATTTTTGCCCTTGGCCTTCCTCCGCGTTTCCACACTAATATTTTTCATGAACAACACACACATATATTAATTCAAATCATCATGTGACCTTATTCCTTACAAATCAAAATTATTTCGAATTTTCCCGAATACGCGAAAATACGGGATATAACATATCCAACAAGGTAGTTCCAGCGTTCGAGATTATTGCCTCCGATTCGATTCCTTGGCCAAATATGCTCCATCCTTCTTTGATTCATCGAGGGCTAGGATTCACAGGTTCATAGCAGGTTTGCACCCCGATTATGTTGAGGCTTGTACCACTGTAGCGGTAAGTGATAATATGGACCTTTCTCGTATCCAAGCATTCACACAGAACTGTGAGGATCGTAGACGTCAGTGGCAGGTGACTGAGAGGATAGAGAGGAAGTATTATAAAAGGGATAGATCCTCTAATCAGTTAGAGGACGTAAGGGGTAATTTTAGGCCCCCACTTTTAGCTACCAGTATTCCTTCACCATCGCGAAGGCCGGCTTATTCTGAGTCAAGTCGGGATTCGAGGGTTTTGAGTTTTCAGTACCGGAGAGATACAGCGCGAATGAGAATGCTCTCTCCACGATGCAGTCAGTGTGGTAGAGCCCATTCTGGTCAATGTCGTCGGGGCTCGGATGTATGTTATACAGGTGGGGTTTCAGGTCACTATATGAGAGATTGCCCGATGGGTGATAGACGTGATATAGTGCGGCCCACTGGATCGGCAACAGCTTCATCTCCTTTGGTAGGCTTAGCATAACGAGACCCTCAGACATCGGCCAGTAAAGGCAGAGGAAAAGGTGGAGCGTCTAGCTCCGGCGGTGGTTAGAACCGTATATACGCTTTGACGAGGCAACAAGATCAAGAGCAGTTACCCTATGCTGATACAGGTATATTTACTAGTTATGTGTGGCTAAAAAGTTACTACTATGTATGGTGGCCCGGTGTGGCGTTGTATATTTTGGATTGCTGGGTCAACAGGTCGGTAGTTATATAGTTACAGAGGAAACTCTGTTAAAATTTCTATAAGGTCCCTCAGAGTTTAACATTCGAGGACGAATGTTTTTAAAAGGAGCGAGAATGTTGCACCTCTCACTTTCAGAGCATGAGCACACCACGTATTTTACCATATTAATGGAATATTGGAGACGTCCCGTGGAGTTTTGAAAGGTACAAGCCATGGGAAGTACATAACAATGAAGTAAAGGATGAATTACGATCTTATAAGTCTTAACCGAGACGAACAACCTTGTAACCAAAGCACATGACCATTATCATGTATGCTTAATGATTAATATCATGTATGGAGAGTTTCGGAAGATTCAAGGACCAAGCATGTTACACCCCGAAAAATTTCGCGCTACCAAGGTCGTAGACAGCTTAGTATGGGCCTGACGAAGAGTAAAGTTATGTGAGGATTAAGGAGAAAAGTTGTATTATAATAGTGTAATAATGGTATATATATATATATAGGATATGATATGTGGAGATCATATGGGGTGAATTGGTTCATATGTCACCCAATGAAAAGCCCTCATTGTTGTAGGCTAAGTGGGGCCCACACGCCGGTGTTTTATAAAGGACATATGAAGAGATATATGAGTAGTACATGGAAAGTTTAGCAAGTCCTAAGAAGGACCCTTAAGCCAAATATGGGCATAAGCCCTCAAAAAGGACGATTTAAGGAAACATTTTCGGATGATCTGACTTGGAGGAGCCAAAATGACATTATAAGTTTGGAATTTGGAAAACCACCAAGAATTACAGTTGTAGAAAATTGAAAGAGACTTCCAACCATGGGTCTTGGGCCCTCACACGATATCAGGATCAAGAGTTATGACCTTTTTACTGAACGAAGGCGCAGGCAGAAACATTACGGCTGCGCGAACGCGCAGAAGGAATTCTAAGTCGGTCCAGGCAGAACCTGGACCGCTATTTAAAGGGGGAGACCCCCTCATTTTCGACCAAACACACCCAAAACTTCCTCAAATGTTCCAAAAAATTCCCCAACTTTCCAACACCAAATATTTAGCCCAAAACCAGGTATAATTCCCAAATCCCGGTCCAGACGGCGTATAGTTGCGATTACAAAATTGTGTATTGAGGGGTTGTCGCTTAAGATCAAGGTGGAGGAGTGAATATATAGAAATATTACCAAGAGAAAGGTATGAATCTTTTCCTATTTATGTTAATACCGGCTTATTTATGAAGATAGCGTGGTTAAATAATTGTATAATGGGTTGGTTAGTTATGGATGTTAGAAAACAGCGTGTGGGCTGTTCTATGGATTACTTTGGAGTTAGAGATGATGCTATTGATGTTGGTATTGTTATTGTTGTTGTTGGTTGTTGAATTGAGAACTTGGGATAGGCATATAAGCGGGGGAGATGCTGCCCGATTTTTGGCAGAATATAGAATAGTTTGATTTGAAACTTGGAATAAATGTGCGATAAAGAGGCTAATGTTAGTGTAAATCCTCTTAAATGTAGACTTGCGAGCTCGGACGAATAAGAATAGCTAATAGGAGGTTGAACAGGTATGTTAAGGCTCGTCCCTTTCTTTCAAAGGCATGATTCCTATGTTACGATTTCATAAATGCTTCCGTAACTTCTTGTTTTCATAAGTTAGAAGTCTATGATCCCAAGGCATGATTCCTTTCCTGATAACCCATAAATGTTTTCCAAAATGTCCGTATTTTTCCAAAACAGAGGTTTATGATTTCATAAGCTCCTATGACAACGATGATGGACACGTTTTATCATGATGACAATGATGCCAAAAAAAATGAGAATATTTTCCTATGATGATGAGGATTCTGTGTTTAAAGGTCCCAAGGTTACGATTTTAATGACGATATAAGAATGTTGAGCTATTTCTTGATTTCTCAATTTTATTCATGGATGATGACTATTTTTTAAAGATTCCAAAGTATATGAATTGACGCCTTATGAGATTTATGATCCTATTCTATGTTTTCTCTTGATGTTATTCTTCATTGATAGTCTCACCTAATAATATTTGTTCCTTCAAGGTGAGACAAAGCGACCATGATTATTCCATAATATAATCAGAGGTTACCGAACTTACATCACTCTGATATAGGCATAGTTTTCTTTGGGCTCTCATACATGCTGCTTATATGATATATGTATATGTATATGAGGAATATGGGAAAAATGGAGTGGCGCTATAGACGCATGGCCACCTGACCAGTTGGTAATATGATATCATCCCGGACGCGGGACATATATGGTTAAATGGATCGGGCCAACGTTCCTCGGCATATTTTCTGTATATATGAACAAGAAGTGTTTTTCAAAGAAAGCTAAGCATGCATGGAATCCGCCCCAAGAGGCACTCATAGATACAGGTTACTCTTTTATCTTACGATATGCTCTATATCTCCATTCTGTTATTATTCATACTTTACATCCCTTACTATGTTACTATTCATTCCTTATATACTCGGTACATTATTCGTACTGACGTCCCTTCTTGTGGACGCTGCGTTCATGCCCGCAGGACCAAGTAGCCAGTCAGACGAGTCGCAGCAGTAGGACCTCCCCTCAGTAGCAGTCAGTACGCTCCATTGATCCGGAGCTACAACCCTTTTGGTATGCTATTCGGTTACGTACATATATGGGTACGGCAGGGCCTTGTCCTGTAATTTCAACAGTTTGTACTCCATAGAGGTCTGTAGACAATGATATGTAGTCATGATATTATGCAGCCTCGTCGCCGTTTATTTTGTTGTACAGTATATATGTGTAGCGGCCAAATCAGCTCACGCTGTTATTCTCAGTGTTTATGTTTATATGTATGCGTTAGCCGTGAGTTCAGGTACGATGTCTTTTATGTTGATTGTTCGGGAGACAGTATAGCTCAGTTACAGATTGTATATGGGCTTAGGATAGTCAGTGAGAAGTAGATGCAAGCACAGGAGTGCTTGGCCAGTAGTGGTCGGGCACTTGCTGCGGCCCATCGGTTTGTAGCGGTCGGGAACTTGTTATGGCCCATTGGTTTGTAGTGGTCGGGCACTTGTTACGGCCCATCGGTTTGGGTCGTGACAAAGCAAATCGAAGAAAATAAGTTTGTCGAAAATTTGAAAAAATTTGGCAGGATTTGGGATAGAAATTTTGGTTTAAATTTAGTGGTGTATATCTTCTAGTATATCAGGAGTTCTGAAGTGAAGCAAAATCCTAAATTGAAGTTCAGGAATTCTAGTTTCCAACGTAACAAACCGTTCGTCAAAACGACATCGGAGTAGGGAGTTATGGGCATTTCAAGATAAGCCTCCAAGCTGTCAAATGGCTCCCCGCGGGCCCCACTTGGAAAGTCGGTGGAACCGACTCTCAAGGGGTATAAATACCCTATTATTCCACATTTTTCATCTTTTACACTTCTTTTAAGTTCTTGACATATCCATACACTTCTCTTAAACACTTATAACTGATACGCTTAAATGACACATATTAGTGGCGTAAAGCGAATATTGTCAAATATAGTAACCAAAACAAGGATGGGGTCGAATCCCACAGGGAATATGGATAGAAAAGGGTACTAACTGTATGCGACACTGGTCTTTAAAGGCTTTAATTCCACTTCGAATAGTTTGGAATAGAATTAAAGCCTTTAAAGATCAATCTCGCATACAATTAGTACCCTTTTCTGTCCATATTCCCTGTGGGATTCGACCCCAACCTTGTTTGGGTTACTGCATTTGACAACGTTCGCTTTATGCCACTAATAGGTGTAATTTAAGCGTATCAAATTTTGGCGCCGTTGCCGGGGAATACGGTTTTAAAATTACTGATTGTTGTGTACTTTTCTTTAAAACTTTTTCTATTCAATCACACCTTGTTTGCTGTTTCTGGTGAACCGGGAGGAAATGGCAGGAAGATACAATCGAAATGAAGGAAACCAAGGTGGGCTCCTGGTAAACCCACCTGCATCAGAAGAGGAGGAGGATGATAATATATTTGCGAAATTTATGAATGAAGCTGATTATGCTTCTGCTGTGGTCCCTCCTAGGACCGAAAATGCTACTTTCAAAATCGATAGCTCTATCTATCAGCTGTTGAAACTTGAAGGTTATTTCCGAAATTCGTCGGAGGACTGTCCACTCCGACATTTGAAGAACTTCCTGCACGTATGTGCTCAACAATCCCAAGGTCATGTTTCTGCTGATGCACTTCGGTTACGGGTCTTCAAATATTCCTTGGCTGGACAAGCAAGGGTATGGTATGAAAAGCTGCTCAGTAATTATATTCACACCTGGAGCGAGCTAGCCAATACATTTTTGAAGAAGTGGTTTCCACCGAGCAAAAAGGCTAAATTTCAAGATAAGATCATTGAGTTCAAATATATCCCGGGGGAACAATTATATTCTGCATGGGAGAGGTTCAAGTACTATCGAGCTCAATCTCCAACTAACGGGTTTCCAGATGCTATTCTCACTAAGAAGTTCTAGAAAGGGCTAGATATAATGATTCAGATTGCTGTCAATGCTGCTGCTGGTGGATGCTTTATGGACAAGTCATTTGTTAACATCACTCGTTTGCTCGATAAGCTCACCACCCACAATCAAGCTTGGCATTCAAATGATAACGAGAGCTTGTCTTATGGTAGTCCATCACTAGCCGCTGTTGCAAAGGAGAACCATAAGAGGGATCATGCCTTTGCTCAATTGCAAACTACGGTAGATTTATTATCAAAGAAATTGGCAGAGAAGGATGCACAGGGGGTAAATGTTGTTGAGGAGTTACCACCTCCTCCACCAGGGATGTATCAAGTCCCTGAGTGGATGTACCAAGAGGGGAAACAGCATTATGAAGATGCTAATTATGTCAACAACTCCCAATGGGGTTATTAGAGGAAAAATTATCAAGGTCCTGGACATCACCCACGGTAGAAGCCTCAACACCAATTTCAAGGGAACAATTAAAACAAAAATGATCAAGGAAATCCCAATCAAGGGAATTACAATAACAAAAATTATGGCTACAATAGCTCTAACCCCTATATTCCACCAAAGGGGAAATCATCAAATTCGCAGCAGTGGAGAGACAATTCAGCTAGCAACTCTGCTAGCAATGTTGCTAATGATTTTGCTGAGCTGAAGAGCATGATGTAGAAAATGCTAATGAACCAGGACAGAACTGAAAGTACAATAAAGGGAATTTCTCATGTTCGACTATCTCATTCAGCTGCCATTCAGAAGCTTGAATCACAATTCAGAGACCTTTCAAGGGAAGTTCATACTCCTCAATGTGGACACCTACCAAGTGATACAGTTCCAAATCCGAATGGCAATGGGGTAAACTTTGTGGAGCATGTAGCTGCTATTAGCACCCGAAGTGGAAAGATAATCTAAGGTGCTGATAAAAATGTGATTGATCTTGAGCCAATTGTTTAAGAAGAGGCACAACCTAATGTGTCTGATGTTATTGTGGAAGATGAACAAGAGAAGGAAATCCCTATTATAGCTGAAGAGGAGCAGAACCTTGAGAATCCTAAGGCACGAGGAGAAAAAAATGAAAAGGGGAAGGCAAAACTTTCTGGCGCTCTCCGACCTTTGACTCAATTGTTTAAATCTTCACCGCCTTTTCCTCAAAGGTTAGTGAGAAAAGCAAAGGATGAAAAGTGCTTGCGATTTTATGATCAACTCATGCAATTGATGATGAACATTCCTTTCATGGACGTTGTTCAAGAGATGCCTGGATTTGTTTAATAGTTGAAGGATCTCTTAACAAAGAAGAAGAATCCATTTAAACACGACATTGTGGGTGTAACTCATCGTGTCAGTGCTATTATTTCCAAGACTACAGTGCAGAAAAGGGAAGATCCCGAAGAATTCACCATTCCTTGCACTACAGGGCAGCAGGATTTTGCCAAGGCATGGTGTGATAATGGAGCTAGCATAAGTCTTATGCCCCTTGAGATTTTCAAGACATCAGGCTTGGGGATGCCAAGGCCCATTACCATGAGGTTGCAAATGACTGACAGATCAATAAAAAGGCCAGTTGGGGTGGTTGATGATGTTCTTGTTAGAATTAGGGAATTCCTTCTTCCGGCAGATTTCGTGATTCTTGACTGTGCTGTTGATCAAGAAATTCCTATTATTCTAGGGAGACCTTTCCTTGCTACAGGGAGGGCTCTTATGGATTTAAAAAAAGCATGAGATCAAGTTCCGGGTTAATCATGAGGTGGTGACTTTTCACGCTAGCAAGGGTATGAAATTTCCTAGTCTTTATGAAAGTATTTCGGTTATTAATTCTTTTGATATGGTGGATGAAGCGGTGGAATTCAAGATGGATGAAGAATGCTTGGGTGAAGCATTATCGGCCATCTTGGTAAATTTTGATGCAGAAGAAATGGAGGGATATATTGAGACGGTAAACTAACTCACAGGTTTGGGTTCTTACCCTTATAAGCCCAAGAAATTGTCTTTTGATCTAGAGAAGCGAACAACTCCTCCGGCAAAACCTTCAATTATTGAGCCACCAAAAGTTAAAACTTAAGCAACTTCGATCCCATCTTAGATATGAGTTTCTTGGAGCAAATAGTACTCGCCCAGTTATTGTGTCATCACTTCTGAATAAGGGCAAGACTCAAAGACTCCTCGCAGTCTTGAGAAAACATTTGAGGGCCTTGGGTTGGATTATTGCAGACATCCGGGGGATTCCCTCTAGAATTTGTGAGCACCGAATTCAGTTGGAAGAGGAAAGTTCACCAAGTGTTGAGCAACAGATAAGATTGAATCCACCGATGCAAGAGGTGGTAAAGAAAGAGATTATTAAATGGCTAGATGCTGGGGTGGTTTACCCGATTGCCAATAGTCCATGGGTGAGTCCAGTCCAATATGTGCCAAAGAAGGGGGGCATTAATGTTGTCCCTAATTAAAAAAATGAGTTGATACCTACAAGAATTGTCACTAGTTGGAGAGTTTGCATGGACTACAGAAAGCTGAACACTACATTTTGCAAGGACCATTTCCCTATGCCTTTTATTGATCAAATGCTTGATCGGCTAGCCGGAAGGTCTTATTATTGTTTCTTGGATGGGTACTCTGGGTACAAACAAATCAACATTGAATTGGAAGACTAAGAAAAGACTACTTTCACTTGTCCCTATGGGACATTCTCTTTCAGTCGAATGCCATTTGGTCTTTGCAATGCCCCGGTTATCTTCCAGCGATGTATGATGTCCATCTTCTCTGATATGGTTGAAAACTTTCTTGAAGTCTTCATGGATGATTTCTCTGTTATAGGAGATTCATTCGATGAGTGTTTAGACTATCTTGATCGGGTGCTACAAAGGTGTGAGGAGACAAACCTAGTTCTTAACTGGGAAAAATGTCATCTTATGGTAAATGAGGGAATTGTCCTTGGCCATAAGATTTCCGAGAAAGGGATTGAAGTTGACCAAGCCAAAATCGATGTGATTTCAAAACTCCCTCCACCCATCTCAGTTAAGGGGGTTCGGTGTAGAAGGTTCATCAAAGACTTCTCAAAGATTGCAAATCCAATGTGCAAACTTTTGGAAAAGGAGTCGAAATTCAATTTTGAAGAAAAGTGCATCAAGGAATTTGAAGAGTTGAAGTTGAAACTGACTTCAGCCCCTATTGTTGTGTCTCCAGATTGATCTCTACCTTTCAAATTGATGTGTGATGCCAGTGGCCTTGCTATTGGCGCTGTGCTTGGTCAGAGGATCAACAAAATCTTGCACCCAATTTATTATGCAAGAAAAACACTGAATGGAGCTCAATTAAATTATATAGTGACAGAGCAAGAGCTACTTGCTATTGTCTATGCTTTCGAAAGGTTTCGGGCCTATTTGTTGGGTGCCGAGGTAGTGGTTCACACTGATCATGCTGCCTTGCGATATTTGATGGATAAAAAGGATGCTAAGCCACGGTTGATTAGATGGGTTTTGTTGCTACAAGAATTTGACTTTGAAGTCAAAGACCGAAAAGCGGCCAGAGAATCAACTAGCTGATCATCTTTCCAGACTTGAAGAAGGGAGACCGACTGATGTGCTAAATATTGATGACACTTTTTCGGATGAGAGAGTATTGGCGGTTTCTAGTGATGTGGCACCATGGTATGCCGATATTGCCAATGATTTGGTAACTGACATTGTTTTTGAAGATTTCAAGGCATATCTGTCACGACCAAAACTAGAGGGCCGCGACTGACACTCAAGACCCTACTCGGCTGAGCGCCCTACTATCATTACACTCATAAGTCACAATCTTGTGTGAACCTTCAAATTACGAAATGACGCTTCCGTCAAGTAAAAAATGAAAAACCTTTTAATAAAACTGGTTCACCAAGTCAGGGACTTCTCCCTTGTCGTTAATTCAGAGAAGACTTTGGTCACAATAAAATATTTAAAACAATGCATATGAACACGTCGACCTACATGGTCACTTTACATAACTGTCAACATCTCGACACTCTATCCACAACACACTGTCTGCAAAAGCCCCGACAAGGACCAAATTACCATAACATATGTTGAGACAGGGCCCCAACATACCCGTAATACTTCCAACTCGAGGACATGCATACGTACTCTGACTCGACAACTCTCCGAATAGAAATGGAGTTCGTCAATCCAGCTGATAGCCCGACAACATCCTATGGCAAGTGACCTCTACTCAACAGTTTGCACCTGTGTGGCATGAAACACAGTGCCCCCAGGCAAAGGGACGTCAGTACGAATAATGTACCGAGTATGTCAGGCAGAACTGAAACAATATATCTCAACTCGAATGATAAAGGAAAAACAGACTCAATCTGTACCTGTAACCAACATTGCGAATCATGTACATGCATATGAACTTTTAATGCATCATGAGTGTACGTATACACACACACACACACACATACACACACACACACACATATATATATATATATATAATGCATTCCTTCGCCCTACTCGCAACCCCTTCGGGTAGCCCCTACGGGCATCATAATCATCGTATACCAGTTGATCAGTTGGTTTGCGTATATAACGCCTTAGCCCTTTTCCCCTTCCCATGGAATGATGTCGTGCATGTATGTAAATATGCAAATGCATGAAAATCTTTTGAAACCATCTTTTGGGAACTTCCCTTTTCCCCTTCCCATGGAATGATGTCGTGCATGTATGTAAATATGCAAATGCATGAAAATCTTTTGAAACCATCTTTTGGGAACTTCCTCCCCTTTCTTAAAAATGGGAACTTCTTACCCTTTTCATTTGTCTCCTTCGAGACTTAAAAATCAAATGTGAAATGAATAGGGATAAGGAAACCTTATGAATGTCCCCTTCGGGAATTAGACATCGTTATGAAATCGTACAACTTATGGATGCCCCTTCAGGGTTAAAAAGTCAAGGAACTCAGGATATCCTACATTTAGGAGTGGATTCATTATGGATATCATTACGCTCCGCGATTTTCATAGATCATGCCCAAAATAAGGAAAGGATAGCCTTAATCTCCTTCTCAATCCACAATAAAGCTTAGCATAATCCTCTTGCGTCTATAACAAGTGAAAATGATCCGTCATCAACAAACAGTGTCGCAACTATCATATCTTGCTAATATTATAACCTTCAAAAAATCGGGCAGCACCTCCCCTATTTATACTACATCCCAAAGACCACTAAGGGTCATCAAACAGGCCAACAACAACAACAACAGTCAACAATAGCAATAACTACAATATAATCGAATATAACCCTCTTTGATTACTTTAAGAATTATATCAAACGGCAAGCTGGTTTAACGAATAACAAACGTCATCCAAACCCAACTCTCCTCTCATAATTCAGGTCGCACCCTGCATAACAATATGTATATATTTACCATATCGATGTAGTCTTGAGGTGTTTAGCCTTAAACAACTTTATCAACATCAATTTAAGCTAACAAATGACCAAAGGGGTGTTATACATACCTTAAGCAGTGCATACAACCCAAGAATCACGACTGCATTAGTTCCACTTTACCCTCAATCACTAGAAAACACCATAGGTATGCTACTTTTCTAGTCTCTAACTTTCTTGATGGAAGATTGGGTTATTTATACTTGATTTGAGGTGAAATTTTATGGGTGGAGGTTGGGGAAATATGCTAGAGGGTTGGGGAAATATTATAGAGGTGTTTGGATGAAAAATAAGGGGCAAAACCCCTTTTTTAAGCTTCTAGAGTGTGTTCGGGTACTGTAGCACCCGGTTACTGCAGCAGCGCGGCTACTGTAGCAGGGGCGGTTACTGTAGCATGCGTTTTTGCTCTGTCAGCCTAACTTGTAACGTCCATAATTCTCTTCTCCGATATTGTATCGACGAGTGGTTTATTGCGTTGGAAACTAGACTCGACGAACTTCATTTTTGGATTTTGAAACATCTTAAAACTTGTAATATACTAGGAGATATACCCTCCAAATTTGACCCAAAAATTCTGTCCAAAATTCTACCAATTTCAAAATTTTTGACAAACTTATTTTCTTCGATTTGCTTGGTAATCTTCCGAAACTCTCCATATATGATATTTATCATTAATCATACTTGATAATAATCATGTCCTTTGGTTCCAAGGTTGCCCTTCCCAGTTACGACTTACAAGATTGTAATTCATCCTTTACTCATACAGTATACTTAATAATGCTTCATTCCTCATAATCCAAAGTATTTTTACTTAGCCTTAGCTCGACATACATACGTTCAAATTTAATAAGTGCTTCTTTGAAAGTATGGGGTGTAACAATATCAAAAGAAGAAATTGTAGAGAGATTGCCACTAGTATTATTGGGATGAGCCTTATTTATTCTGGACTTGTACAGATAATATTATCAGAAAATGTGTGGCTGAGTCTGATGTGATGGAAATCTTGAAGGCTTGTCATGATTCTCCAATTCGTGGGCATCACAGTGTAAATAGAACTGCAGCCAAGGTGCCAGAGTGTGGATACTATTGGCCAGCCATCTATCATGATGCGAATATGCTGGCACGTTCTTGTGATAATGCCAGCGCCAAGGCACCATAGGTCGGAAGCATGAAACACCGATGAATTTTGTGTTGGAGGTGGAGCTCTTTGATGTGTGGGGTATTGATTTTATGGGGCCATTTGTGAGCTCATATGGCCTGAAATATATTCTTGTTGCTGTGGATTATGTCTCCAAATGGGTGGAAGCGATAGCCTTGGCCAACAATGATTGGAAGGAGAGTCATTGCCTTCCTAAAGAAAAACATTTTTACAAGATTTGGCACTCCTAGAGCCATTGTTAGTGATGGTGGTTGTCACTTATGCAACAAACTATTCGTGGATCTTCTTGAAAAATATGGCATGCATCACGGGTTTGCCACTCCGTGTAATCCTTAGACAAGTGGTCAAGGTCGAAGTCTCCAATCGAGAGATAAAGAGCATCTTGGCAAAGACAATCAATGTGAATCGCACTGACTGGTCCAAAAAGTTAGATGATGCTCTATGGGCATATCGCACAGCTTTCAAAATGCATATTGGGACTTCACCGTATAAGCTGGTATTTTGGAAGGCATGTCATTTGCCTATTGAGCTTGAGCATAAGGCCCTTTGGGCATTGAAAAAGTTGAACATGGATTGGCATGAAGCAACCAAGCTGAGGTTGTTTCAAATCAATGAGATGGATGAATTTAGGTATAATGCCTATGGAAGTGCGACATTGTACCAGGAAAAAATGAAATACTATCATGACTCGAATATCCTCAAAAGGGATTTTCAGCAAAAGGATTTGGTTCTGTTATACAATTCGCGCCTAAAGTTCTTTCCGGGCGAGCTCAAGTCTCAATGGTTTGGGCCGTTTGAAATTGTCAGTGTTTCCCCAAATGGAAGCGTCATTGAAGTGAAAACCAAGGATGACACTCGGACTTTTAAAGTAAATGCGTAGAGGGTGAAGTACTATGATTGGTGCATTGATGATGGCAAAGTGGTTGATAGGTATCATTTAAAACACGCTTCCTGAGTTAGCAATTGAGGTATCACATCGTGCCGCAACGTTAAATCAAGCGCTGTGTGGGAGGAAACCCACATTTACTTTTGTAAATATCGTATTCCCATTGTTTTCTTTTGTGTTTGTGATGTTTGCTGATGTGTTAGGACTCTCATGAAAGAGGAGCCAAAAAGAATTAATTGCTGGGGCATGCACCAAAAGACGTTTCACGTTACACTGGCATAACACATGGTACGGCCCGTAACATGGAGCGTAACAAAAAGAGGAGAAGATGAAAAAAATAACAAAAAGAAATTATGAAATCACTGAAGGAAGGAGGCCAGTGTTACGGTCTGTAACATGAACCGTCGAATGTGTTACAGACCATAACGTGTGACCATAACATTGCGTAACACCTGAGCAGCCACTGGAAACTTAACGTCTATTACGCCAGGTATTACGGTCCATAACACCGGTTACGGATGTCGTTTGAATAATTGCCAGGTCGTTAATGAAGCATGAAACGGGGTCGTTTGAATCGACCGCAACACGAGTTATGGCTCTTACCCTATGTTATGGTTCGTATTTGGGAGCTTAACGGTCGGGGAAGATTTAAATACCTTACCCGATGGTTACCCTCTCATTTTCCACAATTTCAAACGGCACACCTTATAACTTCCCTTATCATCTCTTTATCTCTCCCTTACCATATCTTCATTTTTCCCTTACAATCTAAAAGTCTTTTTCTCTTAAGTTCTGTTATACCCCGCATTTTCAGAGCCTGAGCGTGAAACGTGCTTCCTCAAACATTTACAATCACGTTGTTACTACATAATTTAAACTCACGTTGATAGTATTATATTTTGTATTTTTTGTACGTCGGATTATACGAAAGCGGAGGTGGGGCTCACACATCGAGATTTTTTAGGAACACGTGACAAGTTATATGAATCACATATGTGAAGTCAAACACAACTCAAGAAGGACCCTTGAGCCAAATCAAAGTGGAAGTCCTCCAAACAAATATTTTTAAGTAACGTTTTCGGGTGATATGACTTCGAGGGGCAAAAACGGTATTATAAATTTGGAATTTGGAAAACTACCAAGACATAGAAGTTGTAGATAATGGAATTAGGTTTCCAACCATAGGTCGTGGGTCCACAGGAGATGTCGAGATAAGGAGATATGGACGTTTGAAGGCAGAAAGGTCAGTGGGCTAGGCCAAATCCGGGCCCAACCGGGTTAGGCCCATGACCCATGTTTATTTAAGTGATATATCAGCCTTTTCTCCTCATTTTTCAGGACACAACACCCAGAAAATTTTGGAGAAAAAGAGAGAAGAGAGCTTAGAGAGAAAAGATCAAATTTGATCAAAATCTGAGCCCCGAAGCCCGTGTAGAGAAAAGTGTTCTACGTTGTGTTGCCTCCAATTTGAGCTAAAAATCAACCAAAACGAAGGGGGTGGATGTGGTGGCTGCACACTTGAGGTAAGATTAAGGTTCCTTTTCATTGCTAATAAGTTTATTTAGAGTTCTACCGAACTAGAACGGAGAAAATAGTGTGATAAATTCATTTGTTGGTGTTGTGAATTATGGAATGAGATTTGAAACGAATTTTGAATGAAAATAAATGTATGAAACTTGTAGAATGTGGAGGATGTCGTTATTGATGTTGTTAGTATTAATTTCGACTCCCTTACGGAAATAAAATTATTAAATAGTTATATCGCAAATTTGGTTGGTTGAGGAATTTAGAAAATAATGTGTGGGCTGTTTTATGGCATACGTTGGTATTGGAAATATTGTGATTAATGTTGGTATTGTTGTTGTTGTTGTTGGTTGCTGAATTGAGAATTCGGGCTAGGCATATAAACAGGGGAGATGCTGCCCGATTTTCGGTAGAATATAAAATAGTATGATTTGAAATATGGTACAAATGTGCGATGAAAAGGCTAACATTAGCATAAATTCCTTTTAAATGTAGACTTACAAGCTTGGACGAATGAGCGTAGCTCATAAGCGGTCGAACAGGTATGTAAGGCTTACCCTTTCCTTCTTTTGGCATGTCCTAGAGCCAAGTAAGGTATGATATGCACTTTGAGGTAACTCTACTCTTTGATTCCGAGTTTGTTTATGATTCTTATGCACTTCTTGATATGAGTACATTCAATATGATCGAGCTTATACATGGTTGGACAACGAGATGAGCATCAGGAGTTTTGTTCCTAAAAGTGTTCTGTATGTGTTAATGTCTGAAGCTCTATTTGATAAGTTTCCGAGTTTGTCTACGATTCTTATTGGCCTATTGATATGAGTATACTTAGTACGGTTGAGATTATTGCATAATTGGATAATGAGCCGAGTATAAGAGTTCATGTCCTTAAAATGGTTCTGTAAGTATTAATGTTTCTAACTTTTGCATACAGTCTTGGATCGGGTCGAACGTTCCTCGGTAGTAATATACTATATTTGTGGATCGGGCTGCACGTTCCGCAGCAATATATTTATGGATCGGGCAGCACGTTCCGCAGCAATATATTTATGTATCGGGCTGCACGTTCCGCAGCAATACACTGTATGATGTTCTATGAGTATGCATATATGATATATGATGTCGGCATATTGATTTGATCCATAATGATATTCGAAAGGTACCTAATATTATTGTTGCTTCGATTTTCCAAAAATGGCTTCTGAAACGTTCGTAGAAGGTTCATGTCCTTAAAATGGTTCTGTAAGTATTAATGTTTCTAACTTTTGCATACAGTCTTGGATCGGGTCGAACGTTCCTCGGTAGTAATATACTATATTTGTGGATCGGGCTGCACGTTCCGCAGCAATATATTTATGGATCGGGCAGCACGTTCCGCAGCAATATATTTATGTATCGGGCTGCACGTTCCGCAGCAATACACTGTATGATGTTCTATGAGTATGCATATATGATATATGATGTCGGCATATTGATTTGATCCATAATGATATTCGAAAGGTACCTAATATTATTGTTGCTTCGATTTTCCAAAAATGGCTTCTGAAACGTTCGTAGAAGGTTCTGTACTTAAAACGCCCATAACTTTCTTGTACTAAGTCGGATTGACCCAAAACTTATTTCTGAGCCCTCAGGTGTCAGTAAGTATACTTGTCTATCGAGTCTTGATTTATATGCACATGGTTTCTCACGACTCTGCTCGTGCATGCCATAATGTATCCTCCACTTAGTCCCGGGCAGGATATGTTCTCGTGCGTACTCGTCTGCATTGTTCACCGCGTCTCTCTCACTTGCGGGCCATGGCACGTTATACATGATATGATGACATGATGATATGATGATGGGGAGGTGCCCAGGATGGCATATGATGACTCTATTCACCACGTCCCGCAAAAGAGGGCCAGGGCACGTTACATGCATATATGATACATGATATTGACATACATGATATATGATTTACCGCGTCCCTCATTGAAGGCCGGGACACGTTATATGCATACATGATATATGATTCACCGCGCCCCTCACTGGAGGGCCGGGGCACGTTACATGCATATATGATATATGACATTGGTATACATGATTTCATTCACCGCGTCCCTCACTAGAGGGCCGGGGCACGTTATATGATATATGATATATGATGATGGCATACATGATTTTCATTTATGATTTATGATGACATACAGGATTTTCATTTCAAAAGGCAAGTGCTTTGATGTTTTAAAAGTTCATACTGGATTCTAGTAAATCTCTGTTTCAGCTGTGGTTCTCTTTTCTGTATTCCATGCCTTACATGCTCAGTACATATTCCGTACTGACCCCTTTTTTTTCGGGGGTTGCGTTTCATGCCGCGCAGGTACACCCAGATGAGTAGAAGCCAATATGAAAGATGTTCCAGCGGCATTGGAAAGCTCCACTTGCTCCTGGAGTGCTGCCGAGTCAGAGTATATGTGTTATGATTTCTGATTAATGTTAGAGACTTTACAGACAGAGTCGTGGGTATTGGAAGTCAGTCTGTAAGCGGCTCCATCAGCCGGTGTGTCATTTTGTGTTATGTTATAAAGTCCATGTGGTTACAGATTTTATTTGTTTAAAGAAAGATGAAAAAAATATTCTGAAAGCATTTACTATGAATTTCATTTGCATTTGATTTAAGAGTCCAAAGAGATTATATGTTTAATAAGTGTCTGCGGGTTCGCTCGGCCTTAAATAAAGGTCGGGTGCCCATCACACCCTGATCAAGATTAGGGTGTGACAATGTGGTATCAGAGCAGGTTGTCCTAGGGGTTGTCTGCAAAGCCGTGTCCAGTAGAGTCCTGTTTATGGGTGTGAAGCCGGCCACATTTATAAACAGGAGGCTGCAGGGCATCTAGGGATTTGTTGACCTTCTTTCTGTCTCAGATCGTGCGATAGAGCCAAGTCATAGGTAATGCGATTCCTTATATGTAAGCCTTACATACGACGCAAGAAGTTGAGTGATGATATGGAAGGTCATAAAGGTAAGTTGTAACATATTTGTTTTGTTACCTGAAATTGGGAGCCCTGAGTGGCTGGAATATGTCGTACACAAATATATGCCCTGTGAGGCATTGTTGGTATTTGTTGTGTGCAGATTCTGAATAGTAAGAATGGTAAAGAAGATTCTGTTAGAATTTTTCAAAATCAGGCTATTTAGTTAGGTACATCTAACAGGGTGAGTTGTTTCAGAAAGGTTATGGATTTGGCAGGGCGATGAAGGCGCGATCACTACCATCAGGAATCTAGGAATCTGGGACGAAGGTAGTTATACACGAAAGTGAAAGGTGAATATTGAGGATTGAAAAGGGGTAAAATAGTAATTGTAAAGGAAAAGACGTGTTACGAGGAGGTCTCGGAATCTGTAAGACTTCGACTTGCCCCAGATTAGGTAATAAAGGTCATGCGAGGAAGTGGATGCGATTATATCAGCATTAAGGCACTGGATTCCATCGAAGTTTCGAGGTTAAGCGTGCTAAGGTGGGAGAAATTTTGGGATGAGTGACCCCCTGGGAAGTGAACTAAAGGTCCTATAAATTGAGACATAAGAGGCAAATGAGAAGTTAGAGTAGCCTAAGAGAAATCAGAGTATACGGGATGGTTGGAGACCATAAGAGGTCGCGTAGGACGAGGCAGACTAGATTGGTGAAGAGATAGAAAGTGCATCTCAGCTTTGAAATTAGGATAAGTTTGAATAGCGTTTGAAAATGTTTTGTAGGCGAGATGGTAGAAATTATATATATACCTATATATGAATGCGTATAATATTCTACATGTGATTGTATCAGTGGGCATGTATGTCCCAGCAACCGGTGCTATGGTATATTGAAGGCACCGATCGAATAGGGTAATAAAGCGCGAGTAACAAAGAGAGCAAGAAAGGTGTACAAGCTAAGTTCACAACGGATAATGGAGAGGATGACAAATCCAAAGGACATTTCGGATGATGACTATTATAACGAAGTGACAACGAATGGTAGTTAGTAATTTTTCGAAGAAAAGAAAGAACGCTGTTCTTATGGTTGGAAAATAAAAGAGGCCGTCGGGTATTTGAAAATAGTTCATGGACCATTAATTATACTGAATATGAGAGTATACGCTATGGAATTATATGAACTATCAACGTGAAGCTATGCCCAATTATAATTGTGGGGGGTCTACGCCGGAGAGCCAACAAGGAATAACGATTGATGAAACGATCGCCAATACAAGGAAATTAAAGACAAGTATACTGGTGCCGAGGGATATAGAAAGAAAAGGAAACAGGCGAAGTACACAAGCCTAAGAAGTAGTCATATTATGAGAAAAAGGAGGATGCATCTCCTACGGATACTAAGACAGAACAAGTAAAGTACCTAAAGAAATAAGCTGGAAAGAAAGATGTGGCTATGAGTTGCGAGTTCACCACGTGATAATAAGGCGATAAAGTAAGGATATCACCAATAACAAGTAAAGATATGACTATGATTGTCGTTGAAATCAATTCTGAGTACAACACAAGAATAAAAGACTATGACGCACAAGGGGTCTTAGTTGCACATGAGACTTAGATCCTTGATAAGACAAATGGCGGCTTAAAGGAAATGCAATTACGGTTACCGTAAGTCAATTACGGGAAAGAGAGAAATAACGGAGATGGAAAGAAAAGGGGAAGATGACGCTACCAGTGAATGCTGATTATTGAATAATGGGATAAATGGTACTACACGGAGGGTACAGACGGTTTGACATACTAGTATTCTAAATATCCCCATGGGACAGAGTTGTTAATTGGAGCAGACGTAGACATTGACCCATAATTAACGGTTGAGTTAAGTAAAATACATCCTTTGTTTGGATTGCAACATTGGCTGTACTATTGAATTACGTTACTTCAAGATGAGTATGTTAAGACTTCGCACATAAAGTACTGTAACTATAAATTACGGAAAATGACATGAATATGATGTAGTTTGAAAAGGGAATTGAGGAAAGGGGTACATGAATTCAAGATCGGAGATGAGGTAATGGATTTATGAGTGTTATAAGTAAGACTTTAAAAGGGGGGAAGCAAGTAAGGAAAGTTTAAGTGTAGAGATTGGAACGACAAATCCAAAGATGTGACAATTGTAGACCCTAAAACAAAAAGTGAGAGTTATACGGAAATGATATAGTTGTTATCGTTATCCATTTCAGTACGGACATTGAGTGAATCGATGGAAGAAACGTATTGGGCTTAAAATTGAAAAGTAAAGATTGAAGACCGAAGTGTGGATTTGTTTTGGAAGGCACCGTAAGGTAATACTCATAAGGAGAAAGCGAGTGAATAGGATGCAAAGATTCAAGACGCACTCAGACATGAAAAACAGATGTAATTTGAAGTGAGAATTTTTGTAGAAGCGAATTCAATAAGATATAAGGGTCAGTCAGGAAAAAGCAAATAGCGTCATTGCAGGGTATCTTTCAAGATTGGACTGAAAATAATTCATCAGGAAGAAAAGGAATTGAACGATGTTCCGGTGAAGAGGACAAACATTAACAAGATATTGGAATAACTACGATGCTTACTATGGTATGACCACCCAGTAAAGGGAGACTACAAAACAGCAATAGCCGAACAACTAAATGACCAGGTTGTAGGAAAAAGATGATGCAATAATGCATCAATTAGGATAGTATTAGAAGAAGGATGATCCGATAATGGATGTACCCGAGAATGGGATTATGGAAAGAGTACAAGCTTAGTTTAAACATTCGAGGACGAATGTTCCAAAGGGGGGAAGGATGTTATACCCCGCATTGTCAGAGCCTGAGCGTGACACGTGCTTCCTCAAACATTGACAATCACATTGTTACTACATAATTTAAACTCGCGTTGATAGTATTATATTTCGTATTTTTTGTACGTCGGATTATTCTTAAGCGGAGGTGGGGCCCACACATCGAGATTTTTTAGGAACACGTGACAAGTTATATGAATCACATATGTGAAGTCAAACACAACTCAAGAAGGACCCTTGAGCCAAATCAAAGTGGAAGTCCTCCAAACAAATATTTTTAAGTAACATTTTCGGGTGATCTGACTTCGAGAGGAAACAACGGTATTATAAGTTTGGAATTTGGAAAACTACCAAGAAATAGAAGTTGTAGATAATGGAATTAGGTTTCCAACCATAGTTCGTGGGTTCACAGGCCACTTCGGGATAAGGAGATATGGACGTTTGAAGGCAGAAAGGTCAGTGGGCTAGGCCCAATCCGGGCCCAACCGGGTTAGGCCCATGACCAATGTTTATTTAAGTGATATATCAGCCTTTTCTCCTCATATTTCAGGACACAACACCCAGAAAATTCTGGAGAAAAAGAGAGAAGAGAGCTTAGAGAGAAAAGATGAATTTTGACCAAAATCTGAGCCCCGAAGTGCGTGTAGAGAAAAGTGTTCTACGTTGCGTTGCCTCCAATTTGAGCTAAAAATCAACCAAAAAGAAGGGGGTGGACGTGGTGGCTGCACACTTGAGCTAAGATTAAGGTTCCTTTTCATTGCTAATAAGTTTATTTAGAGTTCTACCGAATTAGAACGGAGAAAATAGTGTGATAAATTGGTTTGTTGGCGTTGTGAATTATGGAATGACATTTGAAGAGAATTTTGAATGAAAATAAATGTATGAAACTTGTAGAATGTGGAGGATGTCATTATTGATGTTGTTAGTATTAATTTTGACTCCCTTCCGGAAATAAAATTATTAAATAGTTATATCGCAAATTTGGTTGGTTGAGGAATTTAGAAAATAATGTGTGGGCTGTTTTATGGCATACATTGGTATTGGCAATATTATGATTAATGTTGGTATTGTTGTTGTTGTTGTTGGTTGCTGAATTGAGAATTCGGGCTAGGCATATAAACAGGGGAGATGCTGCCCGATTTTCGGCAGAATATAAAATAGTATGATTTGAAATATGGTACAAATGTGCGATGAAAAGGCTAACATTAGCATAAATTACTTTTAAATGTAGACTTAAAAGCTTGGACGAATAAGCGTAGCTTATAAGCGGTCGAACAGGTATGTAAGGCTTACCCTTTCCTTCTTTTGGCATGTCCTAGAGCCAAGTAAGGTATGATATGCACTTTGAGGTAACTCTACTCTTTGATTCCGAGTTTGTTTATGATTCTTATGCACTTCTTGATATGAGTACATTCAATATGATCGAGCTTATTGCATGGTTGGACAACGAGATGAGCATGAGGAATTTTGTTCCTAAAAGAGTTTTGTATGTGTTAATGTCTGAAGCTCTATTTGATAAGTTTCCGAGTTTGTCTACGATTCTTATTGGCCTATTGATACGAGTATACTTAGTACGGTTGAGATTATTGCATAATTGGATAATGAGCCGAGTATAAGAGTTCATGTCCTTAAAATGGTTCTGTAAGTATTAATGTTTCTAACTTTTGCATACAGTCTTGGATCGGGCCGAACGTTCCTCGGTAGTAATATACTATATTTTTGGATCGGGCTGCACGTTCCGCAACAATATATTTATGGATCGGGCTGCACGTTCCGCAGCAATACACTGTATGATGTTCTATGAGTATGCATGCATGAATCTGTTATATGCATATATGATATATGATGTCGGCATATTGATTTGATCCATAACGATATTCGAAAGCTACCTAATATGATTGTTGCTTCGATTTTCCAAAAATGGCTTCTGAAACGTTCGTAGAAGGTTCTGTACTTAAAACGCCCATAACATTCTTGTACTAAGTCGGATTGACCCGAAACTTGTTTCTGAGCCTTCAGGTGTCAGTAAGTATACTTGTCTATCGAGTCTTGATTTATATGCACATGGTTTCTCACGACTCTGATCGTGCATGCCATAATGTATCCTCTACTGAGTCCCGGGCAAGGATATGTTCTCGTGCGTACTCCTCTGCATTGTTCACAGCGTCCCTCTCACTTGCGGGCCGGGACACGTTATATATGATATGATGACATGATGATATGATGACGGGGTGGTGGCCAGGATGGCATATGATGACTCTATTCACGCGTCCCGCAAAAGAGGGTCGGGGCACGTTACATGCATATATGATACATGATATTGACATACATGATATATGATTTACCGCATCCCTCATTGAGGGTCGGGGCACGTTATATGCATACATGATATATGATTCACCGCGTCCCTCACTGGAGAGCCGGGGCACGTTCCATGCATATATGATATTTGACATTGGTATACATGATTTCATTCACCGCGTCCCTCACTAGAGGGCCGGGGCACGTTATATGATATATGATATATGATGATGGCATACATGATTTTCATTTATGATTTATGATGACATACATGATTTTCATTTCAAAAGGCAAGTGCTTTGATGTTTTAAAAGTTCATACTTGATTCTGGTAAATCTCTGTTTCAGCTCTGGTTCTCTTTTCTGTATTCCATGCCTTACATGCTCAGTATATATTCTGTATTGACCCCCTTTTTTTTTGGGGGCTGCGTTTCATGCCGCGCAGGTACACCCAGATAAGTAGAAGCCAATATGAAAGATGTTCCAGCGGCGTTGGCAAGCTCCACTTGCTCCTGGAGTGCTGCCGAGTCAGAGTATATATGTTATGATTTCTGATTAATGTTAGAGACTTTGCAGACAGAGTCGTGGGTATTGGAAGTCAGTCTGTAAGCGGCTCCATCAGCCGGTGTGTCATTTTGTGTTATGTTATAAAGTCCATGTGGTTAAAGATTTTTTTTGATTAAAGATAGATGAAAAAAATATTCTGAAAGCATTTACTATGAATTTCATTTGCATTTGATTTAAGAGTCCAAAGAGATTATATGTTTAATAAGTGTCTGCGGGTTCGCTCGGCCTTAAATAAAGGTCGGGTGCCCATCACACCCTGATAAAGATTAGGGTGTGACAAAGTGATATCAGAGCAGGTTTTCCTAGGGGTTGTCTGCAAAGCCGTGTCCAGTAGAGCCCTGTTTATGGGTGTGAAGCCGGCCACATTTATAAAAAGGAGGCTGCAGGGCATCTAGGGATTGTTGACCTTCTTTCTGGCTCAGATCGTGCGATAGAGCCAAGTCATAGGTAATGAGATTCCTTATATGTAAGCCTTACATACGACGCAAGAAATTGAGTGATGATATGGAAGGTCATAAAGGTAAGTTGTAACATATTTGTTTTGTTACCTGAAATTGGGAGCCCTGGGTGGCTGGAATATGTCGTACACAAATATATGCCCTGTGAGGCATTGTTGGTATTTGCTGTGTGCAGATTCTGAATAGTAAGAATGGTAAAGAA
Organism: Lycium barbarum; assembly: GCF_019175385.1. NCBI lineage: Eukaryota > Viridiplantae > Streptophyta > Magnoliopsida > Solanales > Solanaceae > Lycium > Lycium barbarum. Next base: position 64,687,909 of record NC_083337.1, read on the forward strand.
GATTCTGTTAGAATTTTTCAAAATCAGGCTATTTAGTTAGGTACATCTAACAGGAAAGAAGCGTGGAAAGTAAATATTGTAAATGGACGATAAGTGGGGTGAGTTGTTTCAGAAAGGTTATGGATTTGGCAGGGCGATGAAGGCGCGATCACTACCATCGGGAATCTAGGAATCTGGGACGAAGGTAGTTATACACGAAAGTGAAAGGTGAATATTGAGGATTGAAAAGGGGTAAAATAGTAATTGTAAAGGAAAGGACGTGTTACGAGGAGGTCTCGGAATCTGTAAGACTTCGACTTGCCCCAGATCAGGTAATAAAGGTCATGCGAGGAAGTGGACGTGATTATATCAGCATTAAGGCACCGGATTCCATCGAAGTTTCGAGGTTAAGCGTGCTAAGGTGGGAGAAATTTTGAGATGAGTGACCCCCTGGGAAGTGAACTAAAGGTCCTATAAATTGAGACATAAGAGGCAAATGCGAAGTTAGAGTAGCCTAAGAGAAATAAGAGTATACGGGATGGTTGGAGACCATAAGAGGTCGCGTAGGACGAGGCAGACTAGATTGGTGAAGAGATAGAAAGTGCATCTCAGTTTGAAATTAGGATAAGTTTGAATAGCGTTTGAAAATGTTTTGTAGGCGAGATGGTAGAAATTATATATAACTATATATGAATGCGTATAATATTCTACATATGATTGTATCAGTGGGCATGTATGTCCCAGCAACCGGTGCTATGGTATATTGAAGGCACCGATCGAATAGGGTAATAAAGTGCGAGTAACAAAGAGAGCAAGAAAGGTGTACAAGCTAAGTTCACAACGGATAATGGAGAGGATGATAAATCCAAAGGACATTTCGGATGATGACTATTATAACGAAGTGACAACGATTGGTAGTTAGTAATTTTTCGAAAAAAAGAAAGAACGCTGTTCTTATGGTTGGAAAATAAAAGAGGCCGTCGGGTATTAGAAAATAGTTCATGGACCATTAATTATACTGAATATGAGAGTATACACTATGGAATTATATGAACTATCAACGTGAAGCTATGCCCAATTATAATTGTGGGGGGTCTACGTCGGAGAGCCAACAAGGAATAACGATTGATGAAACGATCGCCAATACAAGGAAATTAAAGACAAGTATACTGGTGTCGAGGGATATAGAAAGAAAAGGAAACAGGCGAAGTACACAAGCCTAAGAAGTAGTCATATTATGAGAAAAAGGAGGATGCATCTCCTACGGATACTAAGACAAAACAAGTAAAGTACCTAAACAAATAAGCTGGAAAGAAAGATGTGGCTATGAGTTGCGAGTTCACCACGTGATAATAAGGCGATAAAGTAAGGATATCACCAATAACAAGTAAAGATATGATTATGATTGTCGTTGAAATCAATTCTGAGTACAACACAAGAATAAAAGACTATGACGCACAAGGGGTCTTAGTTGCACATGAGACTTAGATCCTTGATAAGACAGATGGCGGCTTAAGGGAAATGCAATTACGGTTACCGTAAGTCAATTACGGGAAAGAGAGATATAACGGAGATGGAAAGAAAAGGGGAAGATGACGCTACCAGTGAATGCTGATTATTGAAGAATGGGATAAATGGTACTACACGGAGGGTACAGACGGTTTGACATACTAGTATTCTAAGTATCCCCATGGGACAGAGTTGTTAATTGGAGCAGAGGTAGACATTGACCCATAATTAACGGTTGAGTTAAGTAAAATACATCCTTTGTTTGGATTGCAACATTGGCTGTACTATTGAATTACGTTACTTCAAGATGAGTATGAGGTAATGGATTTATGAGTGTTATAAGTAAGACTTTAAAAGGGGGGAAGCAAGTAAGGAAAGTTTAAGTGTAGAGATTGGAACGACAAATCCAAAGATGTGACAATTGTAGACCCTAAAACAAAAAGTGAGAGTTATACGGAAATGATATAGTTGTTATCGTTATCCATTTCAGTACGGACATTGAGTGAATCGATGGAAGAAACGTATTGGGCTTAAAATTGAAAAGTAAGGATTGAAGACAGAAGTGTGGATTTGTTTTGGAAGGCACCGTAAGGTAATACTCAGAAGGAGAAAGCGAGTGAATAGGATGCAAAGAGTCAAAACGCACTCAGACATGAAAAACAGATGTAATTTGAAGTGAGAATTTTTGTAGAAGCGAATTCAATAAGATATAAGGGTCAGTCAGGAAAAAGAAAATAGAGTGATTGCAGGGTATCTTTCAAGATTGGACTGAAAATAATTCATCAGGAAGAAAAGGAATTGAACGATGTTCCGGTGAAGGGGACAAACATTAACAAGATATTGGAATAACTACGATGCTTACTATGGTATGACAACCCAGTAAAGGGAGACTACAAAACAGCAATAGCCGAACAACTAAATGACCAGGTTGTAGGAAAAAGATGATGCAATAATGCATCAATGACGATAGTATTAGAAGAAGGATGATCCGATAATGGATGTACCCGAGAATGGGATTATGGAAAGAGTTCGAACTTAGTTTAAACATTCGAGGACGAATGTTCCAAAGGGGGGAAGGATGTTATACCCCGCATTTTCAGAGCCTGAGCGTGACACGTGCTTCCTCAAACATTGACAATCACGTTGTTACTACATAATTTAAACTCGCGTTGATAGTATTATATTTCGTATTTTTTGTACGTCGGATTATTCGTAAGTGGAGGTGGGGCCCACACATCGAGATTTTTTAGGAACACGTGACAAGTTATATGAATCACATATGTGAAGTCAAACACAACTCAAGAAGGACCCTTGAGCCAAATCAAAGTGGAAGTCCTCCAAACAAATATTTTTAAGTAACATTTTCGGGTGATCTGACTTCGAGGGGAAACAACGGTATTATAAGTTTGGAATTTGGAAAACTACCAAGAAATAGAAGTTGTAGATAATGGAATTAGGTTTCCAACCATAGGTCGTGGGTTCACAGGCCACGTCGGGATAAGGAGATATGGACGTTTGAAGGCAGAAAGGTTAGTGGGCTAGGCCCAATCCGGGCCCAACCGGGTTAGGCCAATGACCCATGTTTATTTAAGTGATATATCAGCCTTTTCTCCTCATTTTTCAGGACAGAACACCCAGAAAATTCTGGAGAAAAAGAGAGAAGAGAGCTTAGAGAGAAAAGATCAATTTTGACCAAAATCTGAGCCCCGAAGCGCGTGTAGAGAAAAGTGTTCTACGTTGCGTTGCCTCCAATTTGATCTAAAAATCAACCAAAAAGAAGGGGGTGGACGTGGTGGCTGCACACTTGAGGTAAGATTAAGGTTCCTTTTCATTGCTAATAAGTTTATTTAGAGTTCTACCGAATTAGAACGGAGAAAATAGTGTGATAAATTCGTTTGTTGGCGTCGTGAATTATTTGATGAGATTTGAAGAGAATTTTGAATGAAAATAAATGTATGAAACTTGTAGAATGTGGAGGATGTCGTTATTGATGTTGTTAGTATTAATTTCGACTCCCTTACGGAAATAAAATTATTAAATAGTTATATCGCAAATTTGGTTGGTTGAGGAATTTAGAAAATAATGTGTGGGCTGTTTTATGGCATACGTTGGTATTGGAAATATTATGATTAATGTTGGTAATGTTGTTGTTGTTGTTGGATGCTGAATTGAGAATTCGGGCTAGGCATATAAACAGGGGAGATGCTGCCCGATTTTCGGCAGAATATAAAATAGTATGATTTGAAATATGGTACAAATGTGCGATGAAAAGGCTAACATTAGCATAAATTCCTTTTAAATGTAGACTTACAAGCTTGTACGAATAAGCGTAGCTTATAAGCGGTCGAACAGGTATATAAGGCTTACCCTTTCCTTCTTTTGGCATGTCCTAGAGCCAAGTAAGGTATGATATGCACTTTGAGGTAACTCTACTCTTTGATTCCGAGTTTGTTTATGATTCTTATGCACTTCTTGATATGAGTACATTCAATATGATCGAGCTTATTGCATGGTTAGACAACGAGATGAGCATGAGGAGTTTTGTTCCTAAAAGAGTTCTGTATGTGTTAATGTCTGAAGCTCTATTTGATAAGTTTCCGAGTTTGTCTACGATTCTTATTGGCCTATTGATATGAGTATACTTAGTACGGTTGAGATTATTGCATAATTGGATAATGAGCCGAGTATAAGAGTTCATGTCCTTAAAATGGTTCTGTAAGTATTAATGTTTCTAACTTTTGCATACAGTCTTGGATCGGGCCGAACATTCCTCGGTAGTAATATACTATATTTATGGATCGGGCTGCACGGTCCGCAGCAATATATTTATGGATCGGGCTGCACGTTCCGCAGCAATATATTTATGGATCAGGCTGCACGTTCCGCAGCAATACACTGTATGATGTTCTATGAGTATGCATGCATGAATCTGTTATATGCATATATGATATATGATGTCGGCATATTGATTTGATCCATAACGATATTCGAAAGGTACCTAATATGATTGTTCCTTCGATTTTCCAAAAATGTCTTCTGAAACGTTCGTAGAAGGTTCTGCACTAAAACGCCCATAACTTTCTTGTACTAAGTCGGATTGACCCGAAACTTGTTTCTGAGCCTTCAGGTGTCAGTAAGTATACTTGTCTATCGAGTCTTGATTTATATGCACATGGTTTCTCACGACTCTGCTCGTGCATGCCATAATGTATCCTCCATTGAGTCCCGGGCTAGGATATGTTCTCGTGCGTACTCCTCTGCATTATTCACCGCGTCCCTCTCACTTGCAGGACGGGGCACGTTATATATGATATGATGACATGATGATATGATGACGGGGTGGTGGCCAGGATGACATATGATGACTCTATTCACCGCGTCCCGCAAAAGAGGGCCGGGGCACGTTATATATGATATGATGACATGATGATATGATGACGGGGTGGTGGCCAGGATGACATATGATGACTCTATTCACCGCGTCCCGCAAAAGAGGGACGGGGCACGTTACATGTATATATGATACATGATATATGATTTACCGCGTCCCTCATTGAGGGCCGGGGCACGTTATATGCATACATGATATATGATTCACCGCGTCCCTCACTGGAGGGCCGGGGCATGTTACATGCATATATGATATATGACATCGGTATATATGATTTCATTCACCGCGTCCCTCACTAGAGGACCGGGGCACGTTATATGATATATGATGATGGCATACATGATTTTCATTTTTGATTTATGATGACATACATGATTTTCATTTCAAAAGGCAAGTGCTTTGATGTTTTAAAAGTTCATACTTGATTCTGGTAAATCTCTGTTTCAGCTATGGTTCTCTTTTCTGTATTCCATGCCTTACATGCTCAGTACATATTCCGTACTGACCCCCTTTTCTTTCGGGGGCTGCGTTTCATGCCGCGCAGGTACATCCAGATGAGTAGAAGCCAATATGAAAGATGTTCCAGCGGCGTTTGCAAGCTCCACTTGCTCCTGGAGTGCTGCCGAGTCAGAGTATATGTGTTATGATTTCTGATTAATGTTAGAGACTTTGCAGACAGAGTCGTGGGTATTGGAAGTCAGTCTGTAAGCGGCTCCATCAGCCGGTGTGTCTTTTTGTGTTATGTTATAAAGTCCATGTGGTTACAGATTTTATTTGATTAAAGAAAGATGAAAAAAATATTCTGAAAGCATTTACTATGAATTTCATTTGCATTTGATTTAAGAGTCCAAAGAGATTATATGTTTAATAAGTGTCTGCGGGTTCGCTCGACCTTAAATAAAGGTCGGGTGCCCATCACACCCTGATCAAGATTAGGGTGTGACAGGTTCATCGCGGAGGCCATCTTTTAATTCTCAATTTGTTTTCTTCCATTTCAATTGCATCGTTCTCCAATCAGGTATGTTGATGTCGAAACCCCCTACAGGTATGTTCCTTCATGATTCAATTCGTGTAGCCATGATGGGTGACTTTTAAGTTTTGAAGTTTCATTGATTGTTGGACATAGTTTGACTAAGGTGGGGCTTGGGTTTGGTATTATTGCTGTTTTATTGGACTCGTGGGCACAAGAGCATTGTTTCCCTCTGAGTCGGAGGGCATCCCGACTGAAAGTTTCACTTGTGAAGAAGTAAATTGATTGAATATGGAAATTGTTAGTATTGTTGTTGAATTATGTTAATAGTTTGGCCGGGTTTGAATTCCCGGATTGTGTTTGATGAGAATTTGACTAAATTGAATGTCGAGGATGGTATATTTACAGAGGAAATGCTGCCGAAATTTCGGTAGCCAAGTATTACCTTAAGATTTCAACTCTAAGTATACTAATGAGAGTTTTGGTAAAAACGACCAGTTTGCAGATTTTGACGAAATTGTGACGTGAATTTGGAATAGCAAAAGGAGCGGAAGGAGGTATGTAAGGCTTCACCCTTCTTTCTATGGCATGTCTTAGTTGTAATAAGTTGGGTACGAGCCTCGGGGACAACTCGGTTCCCCGGAATCCGCACCTAAAGTTTTCCACTTTTTGTTCAATAGAATTGAACTAGAAAGTGTGTCAATTGTTGGAAAAACCTCCTACACCCTTAGAACTTGTATAAATGGGACCTGATTACCCTAAGACCCTCACAAGTGACGCTATGACACGTAACATACGTAAATCGTATACGCTACCTCATCTGGCCCGAGGTGGGCCCGTTACTCTCGGATTTTCCTATAGTCGTGGTTGACTTACTTGAAGTAAATGCAAAGGGTACTTTTGATCCCAATCTCGTTACCGAATGATAAGTACTGTGACTACTCTAACGAGAATGTTTCTATGAGGATAATGATAATTACAATGTTAGACAAAAGAATGTACCTTTGATAAGTACGACCGGGACGACTCTATGACTAAGATGACTAAGCTAAGTATCTTACGTAAACATGAAAGTGATACACTAATTTTTGAATCGTATTTATATTTCCTAGCTATATCTTTATTTTCTCTGATTCCAAAGCCTATGACGGTCGTCTATGATGCCCACGATTTCATTCTACGGTTACTGTAATACTATTCTCCGTTGATAGTCTCGCCTTAAAATACTTGTTCCTTCAAGGTGAGACAAAGCTATCACTAGCATTCCATAACGTAATCGGAGGTCACCGACCTTACGTCACTCCGATGGATACATGATTTTCCTTGGCGCTTGTACGCTTATATGATATATGTATATAAAACAGGTATATGTGTATGGATATGTATATATAAATAAGATAAGTAATTGTATATGAGACGTGTATATGTATAAAATATAAGCAAATGTATATGTATATGTGTATGGGGAAAGGGGAAGGGCCACTGTTATATCACCACCTGATTCAGCTGGATTCCATCCTGGACGCGGGATGCCCGGACGCGGGATATGGGAGAGCCGTACACGGCGTCGGTATATTTATATAATGTATGATACATATATATGATGTAATGTGTTGGGACACCGTTGGGGAGGGGGTTGGGAGAGCCGATATATTCGGCGTCTGTAAATGTGAATAAAAGATACTGTTTACTGAATTGTACCATTTTCTGTATACAAGAATAAGGGACACCGTGGGAGTGGAGCCGATTGTATTCGGCGTCTGTAAATGTGAGCAAAAGGTACCATTACTGAAATGTACTGTTTTCTGTACACGAGAATAAGTAATATATAAATGTTAATTCCTATGCTTATGAAAAGAAACGTTTCAAAGACGAAAGGGCAAGCCTACATGACAGCCGGCCTAAAAAGGGGCCTTCCTATGCACAGGTTGCTTTCTCGCCTCGTTATATGCCCTGTGACTCCATGATATTATTAATCGTACTCTATGTTACTGCTTGTATTATTTTCTATGCCTTACATACTCGGTACACTATTCGTACTGACGTCCCTTCTTGTGGATGCTGCGTTTCATGCCGCGCAGGTCAGCAGACAGGTGGACTTGATCCTTAGGAGCTCTGCCAGCAGTACTCTACAGTGCTCCAGTCGTTCCGGAGCCTTATTTCAGTGTTACTATTTTGTGTATATATAATCTCGGGCACGATAGTACTCGGCCCTTTTCTATGTATAAGTGTACTTTGTCTAGAGGCTCGTAGGCAGTTATGTACAGTCGGTCAAGCATAGTTAGATATATGGTGTTTTGGCATGTTAATGTTGTCGTATAAAGTGCTAACGAAGTTTATTAGCCTATGTTCAGAATGACGCTGCTAATGTTAATGTTCAAAAAAAAAATATGGCTCTGTTTACACGACTTGTTAAGAGGTAAGGGTAATATGATAGATAAGGAGTGCTCGGTACAAGTATCGGGTACTCGTCACGGCCCCTAGTCGGGTCGTGACACCCACCTGATACTCTGCATTCATAAAAGAATGCAGCAAGTGCAGGTCAGTACAAATAACAAGTACTGGTAGGTATCATAGACCGACTAAGACTAGCTAACGCATATAAAGATAACAAAGCAAGATAAACACATAAACCAACAAGGTAAAAGTCAACACGAAACCATATCCAAGGTACAATTCATCACCTATGTTATAGCATCTAAACCCGACTGTGCCAAGTCTCAGTATAACCAATCCGAACCAGTACATCACAATCAAATCACCACAAGTCATCACCTAGGTTATAGCATCTAAACCTAACTGTGCCAAGTCACAGTACAAACAATCCGAACCAGTACATCATAACCATATCGTAACAATATCAATGGAAACCAAAAGGTACAATGCACTGCAATAATGTATGTATGATGAATGCAATGCATATGCACTGTACACATGTACTCCGATGATGGAACATCACATATCGGCAGCACAACCCATGTGGGACCCGCGAAGTCCATGTACCACTCGCTCTGAAAAATGACCTCGGATCACGAGCACTCTCTCAATCCTTGCAATAAACCTTGGGCAACGTACACTTATTCCGCTCCGGTAAATGACCTCGGATCACGGACTCTAATATTTCTTTTACACTTTCCGGCAAAGACCTCAAAGGTTACACTCTCTCACTTATCATCATTGTAGCGGGTTCTATTTTTTCTGATTCGGATTTGCACTTGCCTCATTTAAAAAGGAAAGTGTCCCGGGAAAGTAGGTTGTCAATCGTACCGGGAAAAAGAAAAAATTAAACTTCTACGTGGATAGTGCTCTAAATGGACATCGTTTTAGAGTCACCACCTAACTTATAAATAAGTTAGGAAAACCAGTTCGAAAGGGTTCATTTAAAATGGTTAAATTTTAAAAGAAATCAATATATACCAAAGTATGGGTAAGAGTTCTGGTGATCCCCCGGGGATGGTGTTAGGCATCCCGGTATTAAGGATCCGTAAAATACGGTTGACCTACGGGTTCTAATAATATGCCTTGTAGATATAAATTATTTTTGATAAAAACTGCTTCTGTTTTATATTTCTGCAAATAAAGGTTAGTCATTTATGCAAAAACTACTCATTTTCAAGAAAAATAAAAATGGTAGAGTTTTTCCCGAAATTGGGCGTTTTGGGTTTCGGACTAGAACACCTAGGTTAAAACCCGAAGGCGTTAACCTAAGTAGAACACCACGTAAGCCCACCCGAGTTTAGAAAAAGATTTTTAGTTTATGTTTTTTAAGAGTTTTTATTTATTGTCCATTTGTCAACTACATTTACATTTTTTCAATTTTAATCCAAATTTAGTCTTTTTTAGATAGTCCAAGTTTTTGAAAGTCCAAATTAGTCCACAAGTCTTAAATCAGTCTATAAGTCCACAAAATAGTCCACAAGTTTCTTAAATAATCATTTCAGTCCTCATATTTAAAAATAGATCATTTTTCATCCAAATTGCGAAATAGTATTAATTTTAGGAGAGTTGTATGAGTCATATCTCTTTATTTGAATCAATTTGTAAAATTTTGAAAAGTCAAGTTTTGGCAACTCTTAAACTATAGGATATTTTTTAATGGTTCCAATAAATAAAATAAATGCTCAAATTTGAAATATAAAATTCGTAAGTAAAGAGATAAGGAATTGGGCCGACTAAGCCCAATAAGAATGTGTTATGCATTTGGGGTAATCCTCGAGTCCAAACGTATGCTCCATTTTTTGCTCCAAGTTGGTAGACTCGATCTAGGTACGCTAGTGGGCCCCGTTGGGACCCACCTACAAGTTTGGGTGGACAAGGATACAAACGGGTATGCACAACATTAAAATACATTAATGATTTTAAACTAAGTACAAAAATTAAAAGGCTACAATCATTATTACAAGGCCAAAAATTTAATTACAACATAATAAGTGTCAAGAGTCATTATACACTTGATATACACCCAGTATACGTCTAATGGAGAGAAAAACCGTAGTGGCATACCCTCCATGTATACTCAGTATACACCTTACTTAATCACTTCAGTTTCCAGAATCAAAACTAGAATGAAATACTCAAGAACTTCATTTTCTAACTAAGAACTTTAGATTACTAATTGGTTCTAAGACATCGTAAATTTCTGCTAATCAGTGATCTACAACACCTAAACGGACTACTATATTCACTTATATTCAACTTAAGGTCTTAACACTGATGCACACATAGGTCTCGAGGGGTGTCAAGTTACCAAGTTAAGCAAAGCAAAGTGTTTGAAAATTGCAAATAACACCGCAGCCACAACTACAAGAACATAGTCACAAATAGAGGGTTCATAGTGATAGAGGGGCAAGCAACAACAATGCAAGAAAAGAGCAGAGTAAAGTCATGTCAAACCAAAGACAAAGAAACAAACAAGGCAAGGCATGAATCCTATGCTAGCTCTCGGTTCCATAAATCAGACTGATAAGGTAAAATGAAGGGGACGAACTAGTTCCCGGATATAAGGTTCATGCTACTCAATCCTAGGCTCAAAATGAACACAATAGACATAGTTTAGGTAGGAACAAATAACACATAAGATAGTATTCAAATCAACAAGTAAACAGTAAAGGAAGTGACCATCTCAAAATAAGTATCACACTCAGTTCTTCTAAAACAATTTTGATCTTATTCTAGTCTTTCTCTACTTGGTTTTAATGTCCTATGTGAACCAAGAAGTCTCAAACACACTATGACCCTATATTAGTATAAGAGCATAAGTTACAAAGAGCATTTTTCATGGAAACTACAAATAAGAGAATATAAGGAAGTATCAGAAATTTGGAGACAAGATCAATCTATAAACTGTCCCCGGTCCCTCTTATTTCAATTTTGAGACAAAACCAAGTTCTTTATAACATTCTTTTCCTTTATCTTTTTTCTCACAATTCACAGAAACAAAGTCAACAAATGTACATAAGATTCTGGCTCAAGCTCTTCAAAGATTAACCAGGTAAGCTATAAATCTTTCAGGTTCTCATTTTAAACAAATTCTCAACCTAGAAAGTCTCAGAACTCACCAACAGGTTCAAGGTCATTTTTATCTTTATATACTTAGCAATGTTCAGGAATGACTGAATAAGGCAAGTAGGCAAGCAAACAAGTAACTAATCTAGACTTATTTTTAGCAATCAAAGTAACTAGCGTCAAATGGTCTAGAAATTCACTTTTTTTTATATTAACATCAAGTTAAACTAGTGGCAAGAATCATTATAAATTTCACTCATACAAAAAAAAAATGTCACAGAATCAGCTAGCAAGTATAAAACTATTTTCCTAGGCCAATTTTAGCTTAAATAGGTCTAGGTGCATGTCACAAGTTTATTATTATTTTCCAGGCTTCTAAATTCTAATTTCAGTCTAACTTTAAGTCATAGGGGTCTCAACTAATCACTACGATCATTTTAGTTCATAGTCAGTTTCATGAAGCATCAACAGGATTCCCAAATGATGGTTTACACTTGGTCTTATTTAGAATTTACACAGAAAAGTCCAAAACAAAAAATAGCAATCAACAGGGGTCTTATTAAGTTAGAAGGAGGGATTAAGACAAGATCAAACAAGTTCACAAGAATCAAGGGAGTATAGGTCTGTCCTAGGTCTTTAAAAGTATTAGACATGGTTCAGTTTCAAAAACAAGCAAATAGGAGACAAGAATACATATAAGGCAATATCATATTTCACAAGCAAATGACAAGAGAGAGGTGTGTCACAAAAGCAAGTATCACACTCAGTCCTTTAAGGAAGCTTTAGTCCTAGTTTAGACTCTCTACACTTAGTCTATTAGGTTATCATAGAGAACCAAGTAATCTGTAAGCAATCCAAGTGTAAAATACAAGTCACAAGTGACAAACCAACATGAATATTACAAACAAGTAGCCAAATAGGAGACAGGACAGTGGTCTATAAGTCACAAGCAAGTCAAAACTACCAGTATGCTAGCCACCCCTAGACCCTATTATCCCAGTTTGAAATCAAGAAAACAACTTGTTCCAAATACTAGTTCCTCCTTTTTTAACAATTTGCAAGTCAAATACCAAGTGCACATAAAGAGTAAACCAACTAAGAGTTAACAAGCAAGCCACAACCTCTTTCAAGCCTAAACAAGTAACCAAGTTATAGTCTCAAAATCTATTTAGCCAAGTTAAGAAAACCATTTTATCTTTTCTAGACAGTCACACAAAGTTCAAATTGGATAGAATAACACATAAATCAATGAGTAGGTTTAAGAAGCACAAAATCCAAATCCTCACATTTTAACACAACTAGCTAAACAAAATAGAGGAAAAATGAATCATTCTTTAAACTTTACAAGCTCTTTTCTTTCCAAAACAACACAGAAACTTCATGACACATCATACTAGGTGAAAACAAGAAGAGTAAATTTTCAGGATCATTTTTTAAAACAGATTTTCACTCAAGGGGTATTCAAAAGCCCTTTACACTAGTTTGCAAATAATGAGCACATAGAAAGCACAAAGACAAGTTCTCAAATCCATTTTTAATCTTAAAGTCATAATAGGCTTGTAAGAGGTCAAACAAGCAAGACACAAACAAACATTTTGAGAGCCATTATTTATCTCATGATTATCAATCATATCTTGTAGCTTGTGCCTTAAGTTTATGCAATATTCGGTAGTATGGCCAACTTGGTTAGAATGATAGGCGCAAGTGAAATCTGGCATGTACCATCGATCCTGAGTTAGCAGGTTTTGGTGAAACAACATTCATTCGACCAGCGTGTTACACATCAGAATTTCGGGTTGTTGTGTAGTAGACAGACTAACGCAAGTTAAGGTGTTTATGGTGTCTCTACAAGTAAGAGGGGATACTTAATGATTCTAAGTAAGATTCCGAAGACACTTGAGAAGGGAGAGGAGAGCTCATTGGAGAAAGTTAAGGCCGAGAATGTCTTAACCCATGTACAAGTGTACAAGTAGGTATTTCTGGTAATTTACAGGACTATAAGTTAAACGGATCGAATCAGCGAAATCTGAACTGAATCAAGTAAAGTCTGCAGGCACCAGTCACGATCGACCGGCCGTCGACATGTCGACGGATCATCGATGTGTACCGTCCCTGCGTTTCTGCAATCAGAAATTTGCAGGCGTGAGTCGACGGAGCCAGTCGATGGGTCATCGACCCGGCCGTCAAACCGCCTCTCTGGAATTTTCTGGTGTCAGCTATAAATAGACGACCCTTGCCCATAATTTCAGATTTAACATTCTCTCTAAGTCTTGGAAGCTCTAGAATATTCCTCACACCATATTATCATATATCCAAGGGAAATCAAGGATTAAACACCAAGAATTAGTAAAACAATTCAAGTGTATGGATGCTCACTAGGGTTTGTAGAGATTAAGAAGTCTTTTTGTATTGAAGTGGGGTTTTCTCCAAGTGAAGTACTTTCATCCAAAGTTCATTCCTACATCATCAAAGGTGAGTTTTATGTTCAATTCATGTTATTAAGAATACTGAGTGGTTGAAAGACTTTGATTATGGAAGGAAGAAAAGTATGGAATGCAAATAGGGAAATAGTGATATTCTTGAATAATAACTTGACTTGAATTATATTTCTTGACATGTTATAAGTACAATATTGTGATGAATAATACAAATGATGTTAAATGAGTATTATATGAGGATGAATAGAGTGTTATGTGAAGAATAAATATGATGTTGTATTATGGGTATGGTTGTGGATGATTTTAAAGGTGGATTTAAGAAGTAAACAATGTTTAACTTGAAAAATCTAATGATTATGATACTATGGGTTCTTATGGATGTTTGGGAGTTGTTTTGTTTTATGGAGGAAGTTGTCGAAACAAAGGAAATGTCGCATACTCTTCATTAGCTCCTAGTTGTTTTAGATTAAGCTTAAGTATGTTTCCGGTTGTCTAATGTTAGTATAAATTCTCTTAAAGGTAGAATCGCGAGCTTGAAAGGAAAACAATTGGACAATAAAGTTGAGGAGACATAAAGGTCTGTAAGGCTAGTCACCTTCTTTCAAAGGCATGACTTCTATACTACAGTTGCTTTTCTATATTCCCATGACCTTCTTACATCCCTAAAGATGAAAGTTAAAGATCCTTAATAGCTCTTTATGAGATAGAGATGTGACATATTCTATGATAATGATGATGATAATGATGCTTTCATGAGCCTGATAATCCTATGTTTATGATTTCATTGATGTTATTCCTTGTTGTTGCCTCACCTCATGATACTAGTTCTTTCAATGCGAGGCATAGCGATGATGATGCTCCATAATGTAATCAGAGGTTCCCGACCTTACGTCACTCTGATAGCACAACAACTTTTATTTGAGCTCCCATGCATGCTTTAGTTTATGCACATGTAAGATTACACCGCGCCTATACGGCCGAGCAGCACCATTACAGTGAGCATAGTGGGCGGCTTATGGATGATTACACTACGCCTATACGGCCGGGCAGCACAGCTAAGGGTGGGCGGCTTGTTACATCGTGCTTATAAGGCACGGGCAGCACCACTCGACTTTTTGGGCTAGTAGCTCTAGAAACATAAGCTATGTCTTCTTTCTTCTTTTTGCTGCTCATGGTGCCAGACTTACCTCCTCTATTTAATATACTGACAATCCTGCCAGTCTTGAGGCCATATTCAATGTATTCCCCAACAGCGACTAAATCTGCAAAGGAGCTCCCTTTTATAGTTATCACTTTGTCAAAACAATCAACTTCTTGGTACCGTATAAATATAGCTACCAGCTCAGCTTCAGTCATAGGTGGCAGCACACGCGCTGCCTCATCTCTCCAGTGACTGGCATATTCTCTATAGGTTTCGGTCGATTTCTGATGGATTTTCTCCAATGAGAAGCGATCAGGCACACTTTCCACTTTGAAATGGAATCTCTCAATGAATGAACTTGCCATCTCCTCCCATGTCCTCCATCGACTAATGTCTTATGAGATGAACCATTCCATAGCTGTTCCTGACAGACTTTGACTGAATAACCTCATGAGCAAAGCTTCGGTTCCACCACTCCCAACCAACTGGTCGTAATAAGCTCTCAAGTCGGCCCTGGGATTGCCCGACCCATTGAAATGGTCAAATTTGGGAATTTTGAAACCTTTTGGTAAACCCAAGTTTGGATGTATGCACAAGTCAGAGTATCTCAGCCCCTCTTTCTTCTTAGAGCCCTGCTCTAGTTCAGCGATTTTCTTCTCCATCTCCTTCTCGATTTTGTCTATTCTAGCCTCAAAGAACATTTCCTTGTTCTCCAGTTATGGTGAGGAGTCAATATGGGTGACATAGTCTTGAAAAGTAACATTTGGTTGCACAGGGCGAGTTGTAGGAGTTCCCGCTGCCCGAGGAGTTTGATAAGCGTTTGGGTTATGGGATGTTGTAGCATGAGCAGGTATTTGGAAAACTGGTGTTTGGTAGGAGGAACTCCCCATATGGGTGGTGCTTTGGTGCAGTGGATTTTGAAAAGTAGCTCCAGTCTGAGTTTATGGGAAATGGTCAGGGATTGGTAAGTTTAAATTTAGGAAAGTAGATGCAGGCCTTCCAGCCTCAATGTTAGTAGCATTTTCTTTTTCAACCCTCAGGCGTGCTGCTTCTTCTGTAGCTTCAGCCAATTACCTTATTAGCAGGTTAATGGCCTCTTCCAAAGGCATTCCAGTTATGTCAGCTATTGGGGTACCCTCGATTAAGGCAGTTCTGCTCTGGTTGTTGTTTGGTGGCGGAGTCTCAGGCATGTTTTCTTCTTGTGGATGGTTTAAGGACGCTGCAGCAGCTTTTGATAGAGTAACTGGGGCCAGCGAATCGACCCCTGTTTATAAGAGAAAATAACTCAAAGGCTCCCAAGTTAGTGTTAGTTTAGGCACAAAATACAAAATATCAAATTGTTCGCATTTATAGTACATAGATTAATATATCTTATTTCAACTCTTGATTTATTTACATTCCATGGGTATTTTGGTCATTTTGTGTCTTTAGGGGCATTGATTTTTCGGTGAGTGGTCTTCATGGTTGATTTGCTTCTACCCATCCTGTATTAAGGGGAATTTTTTAATTTTTATGATAAAAGGTCCGAGTCTTAAATAGACTGCCTATGTATCCCACCAAAGGTAAATCAGGCTCGTCCATAGTTCAGGAATACATAGAAAAGGTTTTTCCTATGCTACCCAAAACTTAGTTTTCTACCTTGACCAGGCCTTATGTAGGCTTCCCACGTATCCCCAACGGGACATCAGGTCGGCGTGGTTCTGTTTACATAAAAGGAAAGGGATATTCCTCTTAATTGAAAGTATTAAAGGATACTTAGATGTTGCTACCTAACCAATGCTAGGCAACTTTTCATCGTCTTCTCATATTCATCTTCTATCCTTGTCTTCCTACGACAATCCAAATGTGGCCCTCATTCACGAGGCATTCTAATTCCATCTTGAAATCCACACATTCTTCAATGTCGTGGCCAGGGAGACCATGGTGAAATATGCAAACCCTTTCTCTTGGAGGTCCTAGATGACTCTGATAGGTTTACGGCACTGCTCTTATCTTCTTCACACTACACAGTAGGGATTGAATCTTGGCATATGACTCCTCGAATTTGAAGAAGTCAGAGAAGTCACTTCTCCAGAACCTAACCCTCAATATCTTTTCAGGATGATTCCTCCCTTGGTCAATCCATTGGACCAACTTCCTTTCCAGCACTCCACACTACTCATTGGTTGTATGCCCCGACTGACTTCGGTGGTAGAGGCATTTCATGTTGATCATTGAAGGAGCACGAGGGGGGGGGGGGGGCAACAGATTTGGGCTTTACGCATACACTCCAAAACTCCCCAAAGTCTCTAAGAGTTCTTGTTTGGACATTTCTACTGGCGCACCCTAATTGTGCGGTCTTGTGCCCTTGAGAACAATTGTTCATGAAATCGGAGGTTCCTCGAGCTAAGGTTCGCACGGGTCCCCGTAAAATTATTGCTTTAAATTGGGGATAAGTAAGTCATCGTCTCCATAGGGCATGGGTTCAAGAACTTTTTGTTGACTGAGTGGGACGTAATTCCCAAGTGCTGCTTCCGGAACTTTTCCCTATTTTACCCGATTGGAAGGATGTTTCTTAGTTAGTTCCTCAACATAAGCTAAGAGAGTTTCAGCTTCTTTCATCTTCTCACTAGCTGCCCTAGTGGTCTGGACAGCTTCTTTCATTCTAGCAGTAGTTAGGCTAGGCTGTCGTCCCACAATCAGTTTTCCCTACTTGTTGTTTCCCTGTCCTCATCGTCACTGACCAAATTGATATAAGGAGAAGTTGCTCTCATGCTTTCCGGAGTCTCCATTTCCTATTAGCAAATCAACCTTCTGAGAGAGGAGCTAAATTAGTTTTGCGGGTTGTCTTCTTGGTTTTTCTTTTAGGCAGTGTCAGGAATATGGACTAATCAAGAGTTTTAATAATACATATGATTTTCACACAAAACATTTATGTCAAATAAGCATTTAGACAATATATGTTACACCTCGTAGTTTCGTCCGTTGAGATTCGATAGGCGTTAGTTGTCCTAATCGTGGAAACGGGAGTTACCTTAGGATATATGAGATTACATGTTCCCATATTATGGTTATGGCGGTTTAAGCCCATGAAATGAGATATGGAAGGATTTAAGAGCAAACAAATAAAGGAATGGAGTTTGTTGGAACTTTGGTAAAACTTGGCAAATTTTCGGACAGGATTTTGGTCCAGATTGGGGGAGGCATATCTCGTAAAATATGAAGAGTTTTGGTGTGTTTCTTTTGTCCAAATTTAAGTTCATCGAGTCTAGTTTCCAACATAACAAACCGTTCGTCAATGTGACGTCTGAGTAAAATGTTATGCATGTTTTACAACAGACAGTCTGAGTAGAAAATTTCTGCGGACCATTTGACGGCCCGCAGGAATTTCGACGCCCCGCAGAAAATTTTGCCGTCCATCAAATTGGACCAGCCCAGCGTCAAATGGTCATAGTGAACCATATTTGACTGGGCAGTTCTACGGACCATTTTGATGGTCCGTAGGAATTTTTACGGCCCGTCAAAATGGGCGCAGAATTGCCCGACGGGATTTTAAGTTCCGCTTTATATATTTCGTTCCTCTTCATTTGGACATTTCATTTCACCAAATCAGATCCAAAGGCTCTCCCAAAAAAAAAACTCTCTTCAACTCTATAAACTAATCCAAGCCAAAATCAAGGGAGATTAACTATCAAGAGGCAAGGATCAAGATACCCACGTGCTAGAGGTCTTGCTAGGGTTAATAAACTCCAAACATTCTTTGGATATTGAAGCTAGGGTTTTCATATAAGTTGATAGCATGCTCCAAAGCTCATTCTTATGACATAAAAGGTTAGTTTTCATACTTTTTACATGTTATCAAGAATGTTTAGTTGTTGAACAACTTGGGTAGAAGAAGAAAGTAGAAAATGAGTTCTAAATGTAGTTTTTATGATATTTTTGAGTAGTATGCTAACTTGAGTTATGATTCTTAATATGATATGGATATAATCTTGCTCTGGGAGGTAATAATGGTGATGAGGAAGAATTATATGAAAATGCGCTAAAATGGGTATGAAGTGGCTAGCATAAGTTAAATATAAGGATGAATTTTGAAGGCTTAACGAAGTGTGATCACTTGATTATGATATTATGAGTATATTAATGATGTTATTGTGGTTGTTGGGAGTTGCTTTGTGATATGGTGGAATTTGACGAAATAGGGGAAAATGCTGCCCAATTTTCATTAGATCATGAATCATTCTAGTTTAAATTTAAGAGTACCATCAAGGCTTAACCATGGTATAAAATCCTTCTAAATGTAGATTACTCAAGCTTCAACGGTGAACGTTAAATAGTTGAGGAGACGAAGAGGTATGTAAGGCTAACCCTTCTTTCATTAAGGCATGGTTCCCTTACTATATGTATCCTTTCATGAGTTCCATAATGTCTTCCAAGTGACTCTATCGCTAAGATTACCAAAGCTTATGATTCTCGATACGTTCACGATTCTATTGTCTCTCTTATATGATAGTTGATCCTCTAAGGATAGATATAACGAAAATGATGATGATGATACTAATGAACTCCTACGTATACGGATTTAAGTATGTATAACTATTAAGTAACATCGAGCTTATATGGCCGGGTATGATACCTATCACGTGCACACCACTGCAGTTGGGTACGTATAACACTGAGCCTTGGTAGGAACAGGTATGTATGACACCGAGCCTTGTCATGGCCGGGTATGTGAAACCACCAAACCACTATGGTCGGGTATGCTATAGATATGAACATGGATACGAATATGGATATATGTATATGTGCACATGTATGTGCACGAGCACGCATTAGAAGTGGAAGGTCCCTATGAAAGAAGAGTGAGTAAATATGCTCCCATTATGATGTTGCTTATTGCTATCTTTTATGCTGTCTCTTATGCTCCTATTATGATGTTGACCATGCTTTACATACTCAGTACATTATTCGTACTGACGTCCTTTTATTTGTGGACGCTGCGTCATGCCCGCAGGTGGACAGGGAGACAGGCTTGATCCGTAGACTTCTTATTCAGGGACTACATAGCGGAGCTCCATTTCATCCGGAGCTACAGCTTTTGGTATTTATTCTTTTGTGTACATACCTATGGGCAAGGCGAGGTCCTGTCCCGTCTATATGATGTGACATACTCTTCTTAGAGGCTCGTAGACAGTCGTGTATGATTAGATGTCCTTAGCCTTGTCGGCTCATATTTTGTATATCATTTTGATAGCCTCATTGGCTTGTATACATGGATATGGGCATTGTTATTGATGATGATATAAATGTGTTGTTGCCTAACGAGATTAGCACTATTGATGCATATAAATTATGAGTAAGCCACGTGTCTCACCTAGATGTGAATATGAGAGTACGATAAGAGGTACCCGGGTGGGTTAGCACAGGGTGCCCATCATGGCCCTCCGGTTGGGTCGTGACAAAAGTGCTATCAGAGCAGTTATGTCCTAGGGTATGTCTATGAGCCGTGTCTAGTAGAGGCTTGTTTATGGGTGTGTTGCGCGCCACACTTATAAACAAGAGGATACAGACATTTTAGGAATGAATGACCTTTTTTCCTCATAAGATCGTGCGATAGAGCCGTGATATAAGGATTTATTTTTCCTTAACTGTGTATTGTGTATTTCAGAAATGCCGGTAAAGAGAAAAGCTACGGCAGCCCAAAAGGGAAAGAAAGTGGCAGGAAAGCGGGCTGAAAGAGCACCGCCAACGGTTGTAGAGGAAAGTGAGCCCCAGAATGTGGCTCAATCTCAGTCCTCCTACTCAGTGCCTATTTCTGAGAAGCATGAGGGAGCCTCAGCCCCAGCTCCAGCACCCCCAGCTCCTCCACTGGATGCTAGAGGCCAAGATATAAAAGAGGCTATTCATTTACTTACTCAGTTGGTTGCCGCCTAGACTCAGCGGCAAGGTACAAGGCAAGGTGATAGGGTTGTTAGTGCAAGGGCCCGTGATTTTATTAGCTTGAACCCTCCGAAGTTCTTCGAGTCAAAGCTGGATGAGGACCCTCAGACTTTTATTGATGGAATATTCAGGCCACTTCGGTTAATGCATGCTTCGGACATTGAATCAGTGGAGTTAGCATCCTATAGATTGAGGGATGTCTCGGTTCATTCGTACACAGTTTGGATGGCTTCACGGGGAGTCAATGCACCTCCCCCGGTATGGCAAAAATTTGTGGATGCCTTCCTCCGACACTACTTGCCTCCAGAGGTTCAGCGAGCTAGAGCCGATAAGTTCTTAAATCCTAGGCAAGGAAGTATGAGTGCTTTAGAGTATAGTCTCCGCTTCAACTCTTTGGCTAGGTATGCTCCGGCTATGGTAGCGGATATGGGTGACCGAGTGCACCAATTTGTGAGAGGCCTAGGGCCACATTTGATGGATAGATGCTTGACTGTGTCCCTTGAGGACAACATGGATATTTCACGCATTCAAACCCATGCCCAGAATTTTGAAGAAAGCCAACAACAACAAAGGAGTGAGCATGAGCATGACATAGCAAGAGGGCTAGATCTTCGGGTCCGCGAGTGAGTTTAGACGCTGGAAGAGACAACAGTTTTCTAGGCATTCAGGCCATTCTATGACTAGTGCACCTCCACAGTTTACAGGCCAGAGATTTGATATGTCTACTTATTCCGGGCTGAGTCAAAGTTTCAGGGCTTCGGGTTCTCAGTTCAGGGGTTACTCGGGTCAGGCTAGGCCACCCGTGCCATGATGTTCCCAGTGTGGGAAGTTACATTGTGGCCAGTGTCGACTTAGTTCAAAGGTTTACTATACATGCGAACGGCCAGGCCATATCATGCGTGATTGCCCCTCGGTTGGTGGTAGGAGTAGAATCCAGCCTTCAGGATCGGCAGCCGGGTCTTCATCATCGATACGCCCTATGGGGCAAGGTTCACAGGCGCTGTTCAGCCATGGTAAAGATAGAGGGAGGCCTCCCAGTTCTGGCGGTCCTCAGCACCGTATTTATGCCTTGGCTGGAAGCCAAGATCTTGAGTCTTCTCCTAATGTTGTCACAGGTATATTATCGGTATTTTTGTTATACCTCGGAACTTTGGGTTGCTGAACAGTGAAGGGACTAATGTAAGTTAAGGTGTACATGATGTCCCTACAAGTAAGAAGGGATACTTAATAATTCAAATTAAGATTCCAAAGAAGTTAAAGGCAAGGGAGAAAGGTTCGTTAAATGAAACTTCGCCGCAATTCTGCGAAAGGGGGGTTCGGCGGTCGTTCTTAGTACCGTCGGACGAGTCGACGCTTCGTCGATTGTGCCGTAGAATTGAGCTAGAGCGAAGACCATTCGACGAATAGGTCGATGCTCCATCGATCAGTTCGACGGACCGTTCTTCTTACCGTAGAATGAAGGGAGACGACAGATTGCTCACTGGAAATTTAGAGACTTCGACGGCCAGATCGACGGATCGCACCGTACATCTCGGACGGGACTGATTTCATGATTTAATATAAGGACCCTCCCTCATTTTTATTTCATTTCATTTTCATTATCCACACACCAAAGAAACCTCTAGAACTTTCTCCATTATTCATCCACAAGAATTCAAGGGAAAACCATGGTCAACTACACCAAATCCATGAAATCAAGTGTATGAAACTCATTAAAAGTTCATCTAAGCCAAGAAAACTCAAGAGAAGAAAGTTAGGGTTTTGGTGAAAGAAGAGAAGTTCTACTTGAGTGTTGTTCATCCATCATCTAAGGTGAGTTTTATGACCATTTTATATGGTTTGAGTGGTTGAAAGTTGAAACACTTGGATTGTGGAAAGACATAGAAATTGGGTCATGAATGTGTGAATAGTGTCATTGTTGAACAATTGTTGGGACGAATTATGAATGTTGGTATGTTGCGATTGTAAATATGTTATTAATGACACTTAGACCATGGAATAAGTATTATATATGAGAAAACGCGATAACGAGTTATAATCATAATTGTGGAGAAATCAAAGAGAAATGGTGAATTGTGGTAAGTGTAGATAAATGATGATTTTTGTTGCTATATTATGAATGTTGTCATTAACGTTTGGGAGTTGATATAGAATGTGGGAAAAGTAGTATAAACAAAGGAAGTTCTGCCCAATTTTCCCTAGAAATGATAAAATGTTCTTATAGCCGAGTAACTAATGTTAATGCGATTCCTCTTGAAGGTAGAAACGTGGGCACCAAAAGTAAACCGAGCGAATGATAGATTAGTTAAGCGCAAAAGGTATGTGAGGCTAGTCCTTTCTTTCTATGGCATGAATGCTATAGTATGACTTTCCTTTCTCTCCATGAATCTCTTAAGTTCCGGAAAATACGAGCCTATGTTCCTAAAAAGCTACACAAGGTAATGAGTTAAAGTATAGAAGTTCTAGATGTTCATGATATGATGTTCCTAAAATGTCAATGATGTCATTTATTGTTTACACTCACCTCATATACTACTCCCTTCAAGGTGAGGCAGGATGTTAATGAGTGCTCCATAAGGAAATCGGGCGATCACGACCTTACGTCACCCCGATAAAGCATAGTTGTCCTTGAGTCTTTTTGCATGCACTATGATGAGCATATTATGATGATGACATAGCACCGTGCCTATATGGCTGGGCAGTCATGCTAAGGCGGGCAGCGTAAACACCATGGCCAGATGGCATGGGCAGACACCACTAGTGGGCGGCATGAGATGATACCCCAGACGTGGGAGGCCTGGACGCAGGCTAATGATTATCACACCGATTCAATATGGACGGGAAGATTATATATTTATGCATATATGATATGATGATGGTTATGAGTAAGCCAGCATGCATCATTTCCTTTATATTTGACAGTTAAATACAGATGTTCCTTATTGATGCTTCCTTTATTTCATTGACGTAATATTATTGTTTATGCCTCTCATACTCAGTACAATGTTCGTACTGACGTCCGTTTTCTTTGGACGCTGTGTTCATGCCCACAGGTAAACAGAGAGGTGAGCTTGATCCAGACTCGTAGTAACAGTCAGCTGGTTTGAGAGCACTCCATTGTTTCGGAGGCGCTTATGATTATTATTTTGTGTACATGTATATTTTGGGCACGATGGGGTCTTGTCCGAATTAGTGGATGCTGCCAAAGGGAGTGTTCATATGTCCAGTACTCTAGTAGAGGGTCGTAGATATACAGTGTGGGTGGTATGGTCTCACGAGTTTGCTACTATGTATATATATATATATATATATATATATATATATATATTATTTTAATGACCAAAAGGCTTGTGCATATAAAAGTATTTATGTTTCCGAATGAAAGATGATTTTCTTATAATTTGAGTTTGATTTGGATGAAAGAACGTTTAATGAGCATGATAAATAGTAGCACGAGGGGTTCTCGGTGGTTAGCCCCGGGTACTCGTCACGGCCCCTAGTTGGGTCGTGACAAAAGTGGTATCAGAGCAGTTCAGTCCTAGGAAGTGTCTACGAGCCTGTCTAGTAGAGTCTTGCTTATGGTGTGTTGCGTGCCACATCAATAAACAGGAGGCTACAGGGCATTTAGGAAAAATGACTATCTTTCTTCTTATGAGATCGTGCGATAGAGCCGTGTATAAGATTCTATCCTCCCTAATAGTGTCTTGTGATTTCAGAAATGCCGTCAAAGGAAAAAGCTATAGCCGCCCAGAAGGGCAAGACTACGACAAACAGGCGAGTAGTAAGAGAGCCGCCAATGAATGTAAAAGAGGGCAAGTCACATAATGAGGCCTTATCTAATACTTCCTCCACCCCGCCCAATGTAGAGGAACCAGGAGGACTTTCAGCTCCAGTTCCACCACCAGTTGCTTCGGGTCAACAAGTGACCGAGGCCACCCACTTATTAACATAGTTGGTTGCCGCCTAGGCACAACAGCAGAATGCGGGCCCAAGTGATCGGTCAGCTAGTACCCGAGCCCGTGATTTTATGAGTTTGAATCCTCCGGAGTTTTTCGGGTCAAAGCCGGATGAAGACCCGCAAGGTTTCATTGATGAGATGTTAAGAATGTTAAGGATTGTCCATGCCTCTGAAACAGAATCCGTGGAGTTGGCATCTTATAGACTCCGGGATGTGGCAGTCTTACGGTATAATAAATGGTCTTATCAATAGGAGAGAATGCGCCTCCTCCGGTTTGGCAAGAATTCGTAGATGATTTCATTCGTCATTATTTGCCACCCGAGGTCCGCCGAGCTAGAGAAGATAGATTTCTAAATTTGAAGCAAGGAAGTATGAGTGCCCGGGAGTATAGCCTGCAATTTAATTCATTTTATAGGTATGCCCCGACTATGGTGGCCGATATGGGGGATAGGGTGCACAGGTTTGTGAGTGGCTTCGGGCCACATTTTTTCAAGGATTACTTAACGGCCTCGTTGCAAGAAGGGGTGGATATTTCCAGAATACAAGCCCATGCCCAGAACATAGAGGGACGACAACCACAACCAAGAGGTGATTGTGATGTTGATAGAAGGCAAAGCAAGAGGGCCAGATCTATGAGGGCAGGCAGTGATTATAGAGGGAGATCGAGGCAGACTTATTCCCAACATTCAGGCCAGTCGGTGTCTAGTGCATCTCCTCGATTCACGGGTAGGAGATTTGATCGCTCATTTCGTTCAGGACCGGGTCAAAGTTCTAGGGCCTCGGATTCTCAGTTCAGGGATGATTATAGTCAGAGGAGACCCCCAGTGCCACGGTGCAGCCAATGCGGTAGACTACATTCCGGACAATATCGCCAAGGTTCGGATGCTTGCTATGCTTGTGGGCAGGTTAGGCACATGATGCGAGATTGCCCGTCGACGAGCGGTAGAGTTGGCATTCAGCCCACAGGATCAGCAGCTGGCTCCTCTTCAGTGCGCCCGGTAGAGCAGACTCCTCAGATTCCAACGAGCCGAGGTAGAGGCCGATGGGGATCATCTACTTCAGGTGCCACTCAACCCCGTATATATGCTTTAGCTGGACGACAGGATCTTAAGTCCTCCCTAGATGTGGTTACAGGTACATTATGCATATTTTCCTATGATGTATATGCCTTGATAGATCCGGGTTCTACTTTTTCCTATATTACCCCGTATGTTGCTGGTCGTATTAGGGTGAAACCTGAGCCAATCAAAACTTTT
The DNA here is from genome assembly GCF_019175385.1 of Lycium barbarum. Taxonomy (NCBI): domain Eukaryota; kingdom Viridiplantae; phylum Streptophyta; class Magnoliopsida; order Solanales; family Solanaceae; genus Lycium; species Lycium barbarum. The sequence goes on from NC_083337.1 coordinate 64,713,975, forward strand.
GATGTATCTACTCCGGTTGGTGATCCCGTGATAGCCGGGCAAGTGTATAAAAATTGTGTGATAGTGATATGTGATCGCCAAACTAAAGCTGATTTAGTTGAGCTTGAAATGTTAGAATTCGATGTGATCATAGGTATGGATTGGTTGGCCTCATGCTATGCTAATGTTGATTGCCGGATGAAAGTAGTTCGATTTCAATTTCCGGGAGAGCCCATTCTTGAATGGAAGGGTAATACAGTGTCTCCAAGAGGTAGGTTTATTTCCTACCTCAAGGCAACAAAGATGATAGCCAAAGGCTACATTTATCATCTGGTCCGAGTTCATGATACCGAAGCAAAGTCGCCAACTTTCCAATCCGTTCCGGTACTAAATGAATTTTTGGATGTATTTCCAGACGAACTTTCAGGCCTTCCTCCAGAAAGAGAAATTGACTTCGCCATTGATGTGTTGCCGGACACCAAGCCTATCTCTATTCCTCCTTATCGAATGGCTCCGGCAGAATTGAGAGAGCTAAAGGAGCAATTAAAATATTTTCTTGAAAGGGGGTTTATTAGACCCAGTTCATCGTCGTGGGGAGCACCAGTCTTGTTCGTGAGAAAGAAAGATGGTTCCCTACGAATGTGCATCGATTATAGGCAGTTGAACAAGGTGACGATAAAGAACAAATATCCTCTCCCAAGAATTGATGATTTATTTGATCAGCTGCAGGGTGCCAAGTGATTTTCTAAAGTAGACCTGAGGTCGGGCTATCATCAAGTGAGGGTTAAAGAAGAAGATATTCCTAAAACAGCCTTCAGAACGAGATATGGCCATTACGAGTTTCGGGTGATGTCGTTTGGGTTGACTAATGCTCCAGCAGTGTTCATAAATTTGATGAACACTGTATTCAGACCACTCTTGGACTTATTTGTGATAGTATTCATTGATGATATTCTGGTGTATTCTCGCACAGAATCAGAACATGCCGATCATTTACGTATTGTTCTTGGAATTTTTCGAGCCCGAGAATTGTATGCGAAATTTTCAAAGTGCGAGTTTTGGCTGAATTCCGTAACATTTCTGGGCCATCTTATTTCAGATGACGGTATTCAAGTTGATACTCAGAAAATTGAAGCTGTGAAGACTTGGCCAAGGCCTACGACACCTACAGAAGTTCGTAGTTTTCTGGGATTGGCAGGTTATTATAGAAGATTCGTAGAGGGCTTCTCATCTATTTCCGCCCCATTGACGAAACTAACCCAGAAGTTAGCCAAATTTCAATAGAATGATTCTTCTGAACGCAACTTCCAAGAGTTGAAGGACAGATAAACCTCAGCTTCAGTCTTAACACTTCCAGAAGGTTCCTATGGTTTTGTAGTATACTGTGATGCTTCCGGTGTTGGATTAGGATGTGTGTTAATGCAACACGGTAGAGTCATTGCTTATGCTTCGAGGCAGCTGCAGAAACATGAAAAGAACTATCCAACCCATGACCTCAAATTAGCTGCAGTCGTTCATGCATTAAAAATGTGGAGAAATTACTTGTACCGGGTGCACGTCGATATTTATACAGATCACAAGAGTCTCTAATACATTTTCAAACAGAAGGAGTTGAATCTGCGGCAGAGGCGGTGGTTAGAATTATTGAAAGATTATGATGTGAATATTTTATACCATCCTGGAAAAGCAAATGTTGTGGCCGATGCGCTTAGCCGCCATTCAATGGGCAGTTTATGTGAAGTTCCTCCAGAAAATAAAGAGATGGTTCACGAGCTCCATCAATTGGATAATCTTGGAGTGCGTGTGTTTGATTCAGGTAGTGCATGTGTCACACCCCAACCTTACTAGCGTGTGATGGGCACCCGACCCTTACTTAGGGCCGAGCGAACCCTCAGACTCTTGCTGCACATAAAGTTACGCCAAACTTTTAAATCAAATAAGATAAAATACATAGCAATTTTTTTTTCCAGAAATATTCTTTCTCGTAGCTTCCAAGCCGAACAAATATATAATCATACATAATTCAGTACATAACACAGACCGACATATCGGCTGACGGAGCCGCTTACAGACTGACATACTATACCCACGACGCTGTCCTATGTCGGACGGTATACAGAACGTACATATTATTCAGATGATGTCATATATCGGACGGAATACAGAACGTACAGATTACTCAGATGATGTCATATTTCGGACAGAATACAGAACGTATAGATTACTCAAATGATGTCATATATCGGACAGAACACAGAACGTACAGAATACTCAGAATCGTAAGTCACATATGCGTATAACAGAACCCGGCCCTGTGATAACGGACGCGGTAAACAGAATCATCATATGTCAAATTCATGTATCATATATGCATATATCAGAACCCGACCCTCCAGTGAGGGCGCGGTAACAGAGCCCGGCCCTCTAGTACGGGACGCGGTGAACAATGCAGGGGAATGCGCACGATAACAGAACCTGGCCCGGGACGCAGTGAATCATATCGTAGCGGACACACGAGGACATAACAGAACTTGGCCCGGGTCGCAGTGAAAGATACATTGAGTCATGCACGAGCAGAGTCGTGAGAAACCACATGCATAGAAATCAAGACTCAACAGACCAATGTACTTACCGATACCTGGAGGCTCGGAACAGATTTCAGGTCAATCCGGCGTAGTATTAGGAAGTTACGAGCGTTTGAAGTACAGAGCGCTTTATAAGCGTTTCAGAAGCCTTTTTCGGAGAATCAGAGTCATAGTCATATCAGGCACCTTCGGATGTCCTTACGAATCAGATCAAATAGATATTTTGGAACCATACTTACGTATAAGAAAATTATGGACGTCTTGATACAGAAACCTCTTCGAACATTTCAGATATCTGAAATGGTATACGGAAGTTAGGGACATTAAATCTTACAGAAGTTCTCGAACCAGAATAAACATATCAGAATGCTCTTATCAGGATACTGATTTCGGAATTCTCATATCAGGATACTCATATCGGAATACTTATATCAGCATACTTACATCAGAATACTTATATCAAAATACTCATATCGAAACACTTTTATCAGAAGACTAATATCAAAATGCTTATATCAAGACACTTATATCAAAATACTTATATCAGAATACTTATATCAAAATACGTATATCAGAAAACTTGTACCAAATTACTTATATCAAAATACTTATATCAAATACTTATATCAAGGGATGAACTAGCACAAACTCAGGTCAAGAAGTGAATTAGAATCATAATCAGACTCAAAATCACAGAACAAAGTTACCCCAAGGCGGCATATCACATTATACCTTACTTGGCTCTAGGACATGCCAAAGAAAGAAAGGGTAAGCCTTACATACCTGCGCCGCGACCAACTAATTACGCTTGTGCCTCCAACTTGTTAATCTACATTCAAGAGGATTCATCCATTCATTAAATTTGTTGTCACATACTTGCCCTAATCTTTCAAACACATTCACTTATATTCTGCCGGAATTTCGGCAGCATCTCCCCTGTAAATGTACCAACCCCAAGAATATGGCTCAGCCCAATTCAACAACAACCCAACCAACAACCAAACTATGGCATCAATAATCAATTCAAGAATACATTCTAACATTAAACGCTCTTTTTACATAATCCGACAACGTTCACAATATTCCAACTAATATCAACGTTTATGCATTCGATTACTAATCCAAGACCATTCAAACAATATTCACGAATGCTTTAAACAATTGACACAATTTTTCAAACAACCCAACAATGCACCATGGAACCCGAAATCTTCCAACTTCCATAGGAACCATCACAACACATTTCTTTCTTCAAACTTCACAAACTACACCAACAAACCACACTTTAACAACATTATTATCATGATTACAAGAAACTACATTTGATTCAAATTGGCTTCCAAAAACAGCCCGCAACAATTACGACACCATCTTAGATCATTAAGCTCTCATTTACATCACCTAATCCACAACACAACAACCCAAACATACTAAATAAAATTAGTTCATTCTTTGACATGCAAAACAGTCCATTTTCGGCCAGCCCTTCAACACACACATTCCATAATTTTCATCCATTTTTTGCACATCACAACAACACATAATCATGCTAAATACACTTAATTCATCATTTCTACACACCACACACACACACGGGTACACACACTAATCTCAACTCCAACTTGAATCATCAAGTTCTCATTTTCATCATAGGATACTTATCAACAACAATCAAATTACCATATAAAAATTATTCCATTTTTTTCCTACACAACATGTACACACACGGCCAAGCTTCCAACATGCATGTTTTCATGCTTCTCTTCCATTTCCACATACCACAACATACACAAACCATTTATAACATATAAAAGAGGATTAATTCTTACCTTTTCCTCCCAACTTCTTTACTCAACCAAAGTGCGAAAAACAAAGAAACGGATGGCCTATCTTCCGAAACAATTATACCACGTTGTAGGGGACCCTTGAATTAGTAGGAATACCACAAGAAAATAATTTTAGGAGCAAAATTTCAAGGGGCAAAAATTGGCGAGCTTGGCCGAAATGGTCATGGTTGTGGCTCTCCTTCTTTCTTTGTTTCCTTTTTCTTCAAAATTCTAGAATTAAAATAAAGGCACCTTACTAATATATATATACATATATCCTCCAAGTCATGTGAGGGGCACATGCCCCTTCTCTAGAAAACTCTTCCATTTTCTTTTTTTTCTTTCCTTTTTTTTTTCTTTTGAATTGTTTTATTTGGTCAAAGAAGACCAAATGTTTTCCTTGGTACACTTTAGCCCCCAAAGCAATCTGGGCATATACTTATGTCACACAACCAACATGGAAATTTTATGAACTTTCAAGACTTTTGTGAAATCTCCATTTTACCCCTAGCCTTCCATAATATCACCATGGTTCTATTTTTCGAATTTCCTTTTTCGCCCTCAACCTTTCTTAATATTTCCATCATACTAATGTTGTGAATAATATTTATAACCCACTTGTTCATTGAAATACATTTGGAAAATGGTCATTCCCTTAACTTCATTACGACTACCTTGGAATATCCGAACGTATAAAATACGGGATATAACATCCTCCCCCCCTTTAGAACATTCGTCCTCGAATGTTCAACCGATCTTATGGGGTGTCATAATACATCGGGAGGATCTCTTTTGTATTCGTCCTTTCCTTCATGCTCGTTCCTTATCTTTCATCTTACTCTCCTTGGCCTTTACACAAATCCTTACTTTATGTCATAAGTTTCCCTTCTGGTACTTGAGAATATGGTAATCCCTTTTTGGTCTAATATAATGCGGTCTCCCCCCCTTTAAGGGGCTCCTCATATGCCAACGGTTCTTCTTTTCGACTACGTGCACAACATAGCAAAATTGTGTATCATGAGTTTTCCTTTCATTTTCCGTCGATACCCTCACATATGAGATATCATACATGTTCATATACATATACACATATAATTAGTATCAACTAACCCGCAAAATACTTTCAGACGCTATTCAAGCCTATCCAAATTCCAAAACTGCACTTCACTTTCTATCTTTTTTTTTCTAGTCTAGCCTGTCGCGTGCCACATGGCTTTTTACATTCTCCAACCATTCCGTATACTCCAATTTCACTCAGGTTGTTCTAGTTTTCCATTTGTCTCTGATAGCTAAATCTTTGGAATTTCCTGCATACTTCCCAGGGGTTCACCCATCCTGAAATTGCTCCCACCTGAGCACGCTTAACCTCAAAACCTTGGTGGAATTTGGCGCCTTAACGCTGATATAATCACGTCCACTTCCTCGTATGTCCTTTACTACGTAATCTGGAGCAAGTCAAGGTTTTACAGATTCTGATACACATTCGTAACACGTCCTTTCTGGTGAAATAACTATTTTACCCTCTTCGGTCTTCCATACCACCTTTACAAATTCTTCTCATTCGAAATCTGTACGCAGCAAATATCAACAATACCTTACAGAGCATACGGCTATATATCACATCCTAGCCGCCCAGAACTTTCTGTTTCAGGTAACAGAACGAATATCTCCAGACTTGCCCTTGTGACCTTTCCATATCATTTCCCATCTTCTTCCACAGTATGTAAGGCTTGCATATAAGGGATCTCATGTCCTGTGACTTGGCTCTATCGCACGATCTATGACAGAAAGAAGGTCAACAATCCCTGGATGCCCCGTAGCCTCCTGTTTATAAATGTGGCGCGCTTCACACCATAAACAGGACTCTACCGGACACGACTTTGCAGACAACCCTTAGACCGACCTGCTCTAATACCACTTTGTCACACCCCGACCATACTAGGGTGTGATGGGCACCCGACCCTTACTTAGGGCCGAGCGAACCCTCAGACTCTTGCTGCACATAAAGTTACGCCAAACTTTTAAATCAAATCAGATAAAATACATAGCAATTTTTTTTTCCAGAAATATTCTTTCTCGTAGCTTCCAAGCCGAACAAATATATAATCATACATAATTCAGTACATAACACAGACCGACATATCGGCTGACGGAGCCGCTTACAGACTGACATACTATACCCACGACGCTGTCCTATGTCGGACGGTATACAGAACGTACAGATTATTCAGATGATGTCATATATCGGACGGAATACAGAACGTACAGATTACTCAGATGATGTCATATTTCGGACAGAATACAGAACGTATAGATTACTCAGATGATGTCATATATCGGACAGAACACAGAACGTACAGAATACTCAGAATCGTAAGTCACATATGCGTATAACAGAACCCGGCCCTGTGATAAGGGACGCGGTAAACAGAATCATCATATGTCAAATTCATGTATCATATATGCATATAACAGAACCCGACCCTCCAGTGAGGGCGCGGTAACAGAGCCCGGCCCTTTAGTACGGGACGCGGTGAACAGACAGATCATATGCCATCCTGGCCACCACCCCATATCATCATATCATCATACCATATAACAGAGCCCGACCCGCCTATGAGGGACGCGGTGAACAATGCAGGGGAATGCGCACGATAACAGAACCTGGCCCGGGACGCAGTGAATCATATCGTAGCGGACACACGAGGACATAACAGAACCTGGCCCGGGTCGCAGTGAAAGATACATTGAGTCATGCACGAGCAGAGTCGTGAGAAACCACATGCATAGAAATCAAGACTCAACAGACCAGTGTACTTACCGATACCTGGAGGCTCGGAACAGATTTCAGGTCAATCCGGCGTAGTATGAGGAAGTTACGAGCGTTTGAAGTACAGAGCGCTTTATAAGCGTTTCAGAAGCCTTTTTCGGAGAATCAGAGTCATAGTCATATCAGGCACCTTCGGATGTCCTTACGAATCAGATCAAATAGATATTTTGGAACCATACTTACGTATAAGAAAATTATGGACGTCTTGATACAGAAACCTCTTCGAACATTTCAGAGCAATCTGAGATCGTATACGGAAGTTAGGGACATTAAATCTTACAGAAGTTCTCGAACCAGAATAAACATATCAGAATGCTCTTATCAGGATACTGATTTCGGAATTCTCATATCAGGATACTCATATCGGAATACTTATATCAGCATACTTACATCAGAATACTTATATCAAAATACTCATATCGAAACACTTTTATCAGAAGACTGATATCAAAATGCTTATATCAAGACACTTATATCAAAATACTTATATCAGAATACTTATATCAAAATACGTATATCAGAATACTTGTACCAAAATACTTATATCAAAATACTTATATCAAATACTTATATCAAGGGATGAACTAGGATCACAAACTCAGGTCAAGAAGTGAATTAGAATCATAATCAGACTCAGAATCACAGAACAGAGTTACCCCAAGGCGGCATATCACATTATACCTTACTTGGCTCTAGGACATGCCAAAGAAAGAAAGGGTAAGCCTTACATACCTGCGCCGCGACCAACTAGTTACGCTTGTGCCTCCAACTGGTTAATCTACATTCAAGAGGATTCATCCATTCATTAGATTTGTTGTCACATACTTGCCCTAATCTTTCAAACACATTCACTTATATTCTGCCGGAATTTCGGCAGCATCTCCCCTGTAAATGTACCAACCCCGAGAATATGGCTCGGCCCAATTCAACAACAACCCAACCAAAAACCAAGCTATGGCATCAATAATCAATTCAAGAATACATTCTAACATTAAACGCTCTTTTTACATAATCCGACAACGTTCACAATATTCCAACTAATATCAACGTTTATGCATTCGATTACTAATCCAAGACCATTCAAACAATATTCACGAATGCTTTAAACAATTGACACAATTTTTCAAACAACCCAACAATGCTCCATGGAACCCGAAATCTTCCAACTTCTATAGGAACCATCACAACACATTTCTTTCTTCAAACTTCACAAACAACACCAACAAACCACACTTTAACAACATTATTATCATGATTACAAGAAACTACATTTGATTCAAATTGGCTTCGAAAAACAACCCGCAACAATTACGACACCATCTTAGATCATTAAGCTCTCATTTACATCACCTAATCCACAACACAACAACCCAAACATACTAAATAAAATTAGTTCATTCTTTGACATGCAAAACAGTCCATTTCGGCCAGCCCTTCAACACACACATTCCATAATTTTCATCCATTTGTTGCACATCACAACAACACATAATCATGCTAAATACACTTAATTCATCATTTCTACACACCACACACACACACCGCTACACACACTAATCTCAACTGCAACTTGAATCATCAAGTTCTCATTTTCATCATAGGATACTTATCAACAACAATCAAATTACCATATAAAAATTATTCCATTTTTTTCCTACACAACATGTACACACACGGCCAAGCTTCCAACATGCATGTTTTCATGCTTCTCTTCCATTTCCACATACCACAACATACACAAACCATTTGTAACATATAAAAGAGGATTAATTCTTACCTTTTCCTCCCAACTTCTTTACTCAACCAAAGTGCGGAAAACAATGAAACGGATGGCCTATCTTCCGAAACAATTATACCACGTTGTAGGGGACCCTTGAATTAGTAAGAATACCACAAGAAAATAATTTTAGGAGAAAAATTTCAAGGGGCAAAAATTGGAGAGCTTGGCTGAAATGGCCATGGTTGTGGCTCTCCTTCCTTCTTTGTTTCCTTTTTCTTGAAAATTCTAGAATTAAAATAAAGGCTCCTTACTAATATATATATACATATATCCTCCAAGTCATGTGAGAGGCACATGCCCCTTCTCTAGAAAACTCTTCCATTTTCTTTTTTTTTCTTTCCTTTTTTTTTCTTTTGAATTGTTTTATTTGGTCAAAGAAGACCAAATGTTTTCCTTGGTACACTTTAGCCCCCAAAGCAATGTGGGCATATACTTATGCCACACAACCAACATGGAAATTTTAAGACCTTTCAAGACTTTTGTGAAATTTCCATTTTACCCCTAGCCTTCCATAATATCACCATGGTTCTATTTTGCGAATTTCCTTTTTCGCCATCAACCTTTCTTAATATTTCCATAATACTGATGTTGTGAATAATATTTATAACCCACTTGTTCATTGAAATACATTTGGAAAATGGTCATTCCCTTAACTTCGTTACGACTACCTTGGAATATCCGAACGTATAAAATACGGGATATAACATCCTCCCCCCCTTTAGAACATTCGTCCTCGAATGTTCAACCGATCTTATGGGGTGTCATAATACATCGGGAGGATCTCTTTTGTATTCTTCCTTTCCTTCATGCTCGTTCCTTATCTTTCATCTTACTCTCCTTGGCCTTTACACAAATCCTCACTTTATGTCATAAGTTTCCCTTCTGGTACTTGAGAATATGGTAATCCCTTTTTGGTCTAATATAATGCGGTCTCCCCCCCTTTAAGGGGCTCCTCATATGCCAACGGTTCTTCTTTTCGACTACGTGCAAAACATAGCAAAATTGTGTATCATGAGTTTTCCTTTCATTTCCGTTGATACCCTCACATATGAGATATCATACATGTTCATATACATATACACATATAATTAGTATCAACTAACCCGCAAAATACTTTCAGACGCTATTCAAGCCTATCCAAATTCCAAAACTGCACTTCACTTTCTATCTTTTTTTTTCTAGTCTAGCCTGTCGCGTGCCACATGGCTTTTTACATTCTCCAACCATTCCGTATACTCCAATTTCACTCAGGTTGTTCTAGTTTTCCATTTGTCTCTGATAGCTAAATCTTTGGAATTTCCTGCATACTTCCCAGGGGTTCACCCATCCTGAAATTGCTCCCACCTGAGCACGCTTAACCTCAAAACCTTGGTGGAATTTGGCGCCTTAACGCTGATATAATCACGTCCACTTCCTCGTATGTCCTTTACTACGTAATCTGGAGCAAGTCAAGGTTTTACAGATTCTGATACACATTCGTAACACGTCCTTTCTGGTGAAATAACTATTTTACCCTCTTCGGTCTTCCATACCACCTTTACAAATTCTTCTCATTCGAAATCTGTACGCAGCAAATATCAACAATACCTTACAGAGCATACGGCTATATATCACATCCTAGCCGCCCAGAACTTTCTGTTTCAGGTAACAGAACGAATATCTCCAGACTTGCCCTTGTGACCTTTCCATATCATTTCCCATCTTCTTCCACAGTATGTAAGGCTTGCATATAAGGGATCTCATGTCCTATGACTTGGCTCTATCGCACGATCTATGACAGAAAGAAGGTCAACAATCCCTGGATGCCCCGTAGCCTCCTGTTTATAAATGTGGCGCGCTTCACACCATAAACAGGACTCTACCGGATACGACTTTGCAGACAACCCTTAGACCGACCTGCTCTGATACCACTTTGTCACACCCCGACCTTACTAGGGTGTGATGGGCACCCGACCCCTACTTAGGGCCGAGCGAACCCTCAGACTCTTGCTGCACATAAAGTTACGCCAAACTATTAAATCAAATCAGATAAAATACATAGCAATTTTTTTTCCAGAAATATTCTTTCTCGTAGCTTCCAAGCCGAACAAATATATAATCATACATAATTCAGTACATAACACAGACCGACATATCGGCTGACGGAGCCGCTTACAGACTGACATACTATACCCACGACGCTGTCCTATGTCAGACGGTATACAGAACGTACAGATTATTCAGATGATGTCATATATCGGACGGAATACAGAACGTACAAATTACTCAGATGATGTCATATATCGGACAGAATACAGAACGTATAGATTACTCATATGATGTCATATATCGGACAGAACACAGAACGTACAGAATACTCAGAATCGTAAGTCACATATGCGTATAACAGAACCCGGCCCTGTGATAAGGGACGCGGTAAACAGTATCATCATATGTCAAATTCATGTATCATATATGCATATAACAGAACCCGACCCTCCAGTGAGGGCGCGGTAATAGAGCCCGGCCCTCTAGTACGGGACGCGGTGAACAGACAGATCATATGCCATCCTGGCCACCACCCCATATCATCATATCATCATACCATATAACAGAGCCCGGCACGCCTATGAGGGGCGCGGTGAACAATGCAGGGGAATGCGCACGATAACAGAACCTGGCCCGGGACGCAGTGAATCATATCATAGCGGACACACGAGGACATAACAGAACCTGGCCCGGGTCGCAGTGAAAGAGACATTGAGTCATGCACGAGCAGAGTCGTGAGAAACCACATGCATAGAAATCAAGACTCAACAGACCAGTGTACTTACCGATACCTGGAGGCTCAGAACAGATTTCAGGTCAATCCGGTGTAGTATGAGGAAGTTACGAGCGTTTGAAGTACAGAGCGCTTTATAAGCGTTTCAGAAGCCTTTTTCGGAGAATCAGAGTCATAGTCATATCAGACACCTTCGGATGTCCTTACGAATCAGATCAAATAGATATTTTGGAACCATACTTACGTATAAGAAAATTATGGACGTCTTGATACAGAAACCTCTTCGAACATTTCAGAGCAATCTGAGATCGTATACGGAAGTTAGGGACATTAAATCTTACAGAAGTTCTCGAACCAGAATAAACATATCAGAATGCTCTTATCAGGATACTGATTTCGGAATTCTCATATCAGGATACTCATATCGGAATACTTATATCAGCATACTTACATCAGAATACTTATATCAAAATACTCATATCGAAACACTTTTATCAGAAGACTGATATCAAAATGCTTATATCAAGACACTTATATCAAAATACTTATATCAGAATACTTATATCAAAATACGTATATCAGAATACTTGTACCAAAATACTTATATCAAAATACTTATATCAAATACTTATATCAAGGGATGAACTAGGATCACAAACTCAGGTCAAGAAGTGAATTAGAATCATAATCAGACTCAGAATCACAGAACAGAGTTACCCCAAGGCGGCATATCACATTATACCTTACTTGGCTCTAGGACATGCCAAAGAAAGAAAGGGTAAGCCTTACATACCTGCGCCGCGACCAACTAGTTACGCTTGTGCCTCCAACTGGTTAATCTACATTCAAGAGGATTCATCCATTCATTAGATTTGTTGTCACATACTTGCCCTAATCTTTCAAACACATTCACTTATATTCTGCCGGAATTTCGGCAGCATCTCCCCTGTAAATGTACCAACCCCGAGAATATGGCTCGGCCCAATTCAACAACAACCCAACCAAAAACCAAGCTATGGCATCAATAATCAATTCAAGAATACATTCTAACATTAAACACTCTTTTTACATAATCCGACAACGTTCACAATATTCCAACTAATATCAACGTTTATGCATTCGATTACTAATCCAAGACCATTCAAACAATATTCACGAATGCTTTAAACAATTGACACAATTTTTCAAACAACCCAACAATGCTCCATAGAACCCGAAATCTTCCAACTTCCATAGGAACCATCACAACACATTTCTTTCTTCAAACTTCACAAACTACACCAACAAACCACACTTTAACAACATTATTATCATGATTACAAGAAACTACATTTGATTCAAATTGGCTTCCAAAAACAGCCCGCAACAATTACGACACCATCTTAGATCATTAAGCTCTCATTTACATCACCTAATCCACAACACAACAACCCAAACATACTAAATAAAATTAGTTCATTCTTTGACATGCAAAACAGTCCATTTCGGCCAGCCCTTCAACACACACATTCCATAATTTTCATCCATTTGTTGCACATCACAACAACACATAATCATGCTAAATACACTTAATTCATCATTTCTACACACCACACACACACACGGCTACACACACTAATCTCAACTCCAACTTGAATCATCAAGTTCTCATTTTCATCATAGGATACTTATCAACAACAATCAAATTACCATATAAAAATTATTCCATTTTTTTCCTACACAACATGTACACACACGGCCAAGCTTCCAACATGCATGTTTTCATGCTTCTCTTCCATTTCCACATACCACAACATACACAAACCATTTATAACATATAAAAGAGGATTAATTCTTACCTTTTCCTCCCAACTTCTTTACTCAACCAAAGTGCGGAAAACAATGAAACGGATGGCCTATCTTCCGAAACAATTATACCACGTTGTAGGGGACCCTTGAATTAGTAGGAATACCACAAGAAAATAATTTAGGAGCAAAATTTCAAGGGGCAAAAATTGGAGAGCTTGGCCGAAATGGCCATGGTTGTGGCTCTCCTTCTTTCTTTGTTTCCTTTTTCTTGAAAATTCTAGAATTAAAATAAAGGCTCCTTACTAATATATATATACATATATCCTCCAAGTCATGTGAGGGGCACATGCCCCTTCTCTAGAAAACTCTTCCATTTTCTTTTTTTTTCTTTCCTTTTTTTTTCTTTTGAATTGTTTTATTTGGTCAAAGAAGACCAAATGTTTTCCTTGGTACACTTTAGCCCCCAAAGCAATGTGGGCATATACTTATGCCACACAACCAACATGGAAATTTTATGAACTTTCAAGACTTTTGTGAAATTTCCATTTTACCCGTAGCCTTCCATAATATCACCATGGTTCTATTTTGCGAATTTCCTTTTTCGCCCTCAACCTTTCTTAATATTTTCATAATACTAATGTTGTGAAAAATATTTATAACCCACTTGTTCATTGAAATGCATTTGGAAAATGGTCATTCCCTTAACTTCGTTACGACTACCTTGGAATATCCGAACGTATAAAATACGGGATATAACATCCTCCCCCCCTTTAGAACATTCGTCCTCGAATGTTCAACCGATCTTATGGGGTGTCATAACACATCGGGAGGATCTCTTTTGTATTCGTCCTTTCCTTCATGCTCGTTCCTTATCTTTCATCTTACTCTCCTTGGCCTTTACACAAATCCTCACTTTATGTCATAAGTTTCCCTTCTGGTACTTGAGAATATGGTAATCCCTTTTTGGTCTAATATAATGCGGTCTCCCCCCCCTTTAAGGGGCTCTTCATATGCCAACGGTTCTTCTTTTCGACTACATGCACAACATAGCAAAATTCTGTATCATGAGTTTTCCTTTCATTTTCCGTCGATACCCTCACATATGAGATATCATACATGTTCATATACATATACACATATAATTAGTATCAACTAACCCGCAAAATACTTTCAGACGCTATTCAAGCCTATCCAAATTCCAAAACTGCACTTCACTTTCTATCTTTTTTTTTCTAGTCTAGCCTGTCGCGTGCCACATGGCTTTTTACATTCTCCAACCATTCCGTATACTCCAATTTCACTCAGGTTGTTCTAGTTTTCCATTTGTCTCTGATAGCTAAATTTTTGGAATTTCCTGCATACTTCCCAGGGGGTCATCCATCCTGAAATTGCTCCCACCTGAGCACGCTTAACCTCAAAACCTTGGTGGAATTTGGCGCCTTAACGCTGATATAATCACGTCCACTTCCTCGTATGTCCTTTACTACGTAATCTGGAGCAAGTCAAGGTTTTACAGATTCTGATACACATTCGTAACACGTCCTTTCTGGTGAAATTACTATTTTACCCTCTTCGGTCTTCCATACCACCTTTACAAATTCTTATCATTCGAAATCTGTACGCAGCAAATATCAACAATACCTTACAGAGCATACGGCTATATATCACATCCTAGCCGCCCAGAACTTTCTGTTTCAGGTAACAGAACGAATATCTCTAGACTTGCCCTTGTGACCTTTCCATATCATTTCCCATCTTCTTCCATAGTGTGTAAGGCTTGCATATAAGGGATCTCATGTCCTATGACTTGGCTCTATCGCACGATCTATGACAGAAAGAAGGTCAACAATCCCTGGATGCCCCGTAGCCTCCTGTTCATAAATGTGGCGCTTCACACCATAAACAGGACTCTACCGGACACGACTTTGCAGACAACCCTTAGACCGACCTGCTCTGATACCACTTTATCACACCCCGACCTTACTAGGGTGTGATGGGCACCCGACCCTTACTTAGGGCCGAGCGAACCCTCAGACGCTTGCTGCACATAAAGTTACGCCAAACTTTTAAATCAAATCAGATAAAATACATAGCAATTTTTTTTTCCAGAAATATTCTTTCTCGTAGCTTCCAAGCCGAACAAATATATAATCATACATAATTCAGTACATAACACAGACCGACATATCGGCTGACGGAGCCGCTTACAGACTGACATACTATACCCACGACGTTGTCCTATGTCGGACGGTATACAGAACGTACAGATTATTCAGATGATGTCATATATCGGACGGAATACAGAACGTACAGATTACTCAGATGATGTCATATATCGGACAGAATACAGAACGTATAGATTACTCAGATGATGTCATATATCGGACAGAATACAGAATGTACAGAATACTCAGAATCGTATGTCACATATGCGTATAATAGAACCCGGCCCTGTGATAAGGGACGCGGTAAACAGAATCATCATATGTCAAATTCATGTATCATATATGCATATAACAGAACCCGACCCTCCAGTGAGGACGCGGTAACAGAGCCCGGCCCTCTAGTACGGGACGCGGTGAACAGACAGATCATATGCCATCCTGGCCACCACCCCATATCATCATATCATCATACCATATAACAGAGCCCGGCACGCCTATGAGGGGCGCGGTGAACAATGCAGGGGAATGCGCACGATAACAGAACCTGGCCCGGGACGCAGTGAATCATATCGTAGCGGACACACGAGGACATAACAGAACCTGGCCCGGGTCGCAGTGAAAGAGACATTGAGTCATGCACGAGCAGAGTCGTGAGAAACCACATGCATAGAAATCAAGACTCAACAGACCAGTGTACTTACCGATACCTGGAGGCTCGGAACAGATTTCAGGTCAATCCGGCGTAGTATGAGGAAGTTACGAGCGTTTGAAGTACAGAGCGCTTTATAAGCGTTTCAGAAGCCTTTTTCGGAGAATCAGAGTCATAGTCATATCAGGCACCTTCGGATGTCCTTACGAATCAGATCAAATAGATATTTTGGAACCATACTTACGTATAAGAAAATTATGGACGTCTTGATACAGAAACCTCTTCGAACATTTCAGAGCAATCTGAGATCGTATACGGAAGTGAGGGACATTAAATCTTACAGAAGTTCTCGAACCAGAATAAACATATCAGAATGCTCTTATCAGGATACTGATTTCGGAATTTTCATATCAGGATACTCATATCGGAATACTTATATCAGCATACTTACATCAGAATACTTATATCAAAATACTCATATCAAAACACTTTTATCAGAAGACTGATATCAAAATGCTTATATCAAGACACTTATATCAAAATACTTATATCAGAATACTTATATCAAAATACGTATATCGGAATACTTGTACCAAAATACTTATATCTAAATACTTATATCAAATACTTATATCAAGGGATGAACTAGGATCACAAACTCAGGTCAAGAAGTGAATTAGAATCATAATCAGACTCAGAATCACAGAACAGAGTTACCCCAAGGCGGCATATCACATTATACCTTACTTGGCTCTAGGACATGCCAAAGAAAGAAAGGGTAAGCCTTACATACCTGCGCCGCGACCAACTAGTTACGCTTGTGCCTCCAACTTGTTAATCTACATTCAAGAGGATTCATCCATTCATTAGATTTGTTGTCACATACTTGCCCTAATCTTTCAAACACATTCACTTATATTCTGCCGGAATTTCGGCAGCATCTCCCCTGTAAATGTACCAACCCCGAGAATATGGCTCGGCCCAATTCAACAACAACCCAACCAAAAACCAAGCTATGGCATCAATAATCAATTCAAGAATACATTCTAACATTAAACGCTCTTTTTACATAATCCGACAACGTTCACAATATTCCAACTAATATCAACGTTTATGCATTCGGTTACTAATCCAAGACCATTCAAACAATATTCACGAATGCTTTAAACAATTGACACAATTTTTCAAACAACCCAAAAATGCACCATGGAACCCGAAATCTTCCAACTTCCATAGGAACCAGCACAACACATTTCTTTCTTCAAACTTCACAAACTACACCAACAAACCACACTTTAACAACATTATTATCATGATTACAAGAAACTACATTTGATTCAAATTGGCTTCCAAAAACAGCCCGCAACAATTACGACACCATCTTAGATCATTAAGCTCTCATTTACATCACCTAATCCACAACACAACAACCCAAACATACTAAATAAAATTAGTTCATTCTTTGACATGCAAAACAGTCCATTTTCGGCCAACCCTTCAACACACACATTCCATAATTTTCATCCATTTTTTGCACATCACAACAACACATAATCATGCTAAATACACTTAATTCATGATTTCTACACACCACACACACACACGGCTACACACACTAATCTCAACTCCAACTTGAATCATCAAGTTCTCATTTTCATCATAGGATACTTATCAACAGCAATCAAATTACCATATAAAAATTATTCCATTTTTTTCCTACACAACATGTACACACACGGCCAAGCTTCCAACATGCATGTTTTCATGCTTCTCTTCCATTTCCACATACCATAACATACACAAACCATTTATAACATATAAAAGAGGATTAATTCTTACCTTTTCCTCCCAACTTCTTTACTCAACCAAAGTGCGGAAAACAGTGAAACTGATGGCCTATCTTCCGAAACAATTATACCACGTTGTAGGGGACCCTTGAATTAGTAGGAATACCACAAGAAAATAATTTTAGGAGCAAAATTTCAAGGGGCAAAAATTGGAGAGCTTGGCCGAAATGTCCATGGTTGTGGCTCTCCTTCTTTCTTTGTTTCCTTTTTCTTGAAAATTCTAGAATTAAAATAAAGGCTCCTTACTAATATATATATACATATATCCTCCAAGTCATGTGTGGGGCACATGCCCCTTCTCTAGAAAACTCTTCCATTTTCTTTTTTTTCTTTCCTTTTTTTTTTTCTTTTGAATTGTTTTATTTGGTCAAAGAAGACCAAATGTTTTCCTTGGTACACTTTAGCCCCCAAAGCAATGTGGGCATATACTTATGCCACACAACTAACATGGAAATTTTATGAACTTTCAAGACTTTTGTGAAATTTCCATTTTACCCCTAGCTTTCCATAATATCACCATGGTTCTATTTTGCGAATTTCCTTTTTTGCCCTCAACCTTTCTTAATATTTCCATAATACTAATGTTGTGAATAATATTTATAACCCACTTGTTCATTGAAATAAATTTGGAAAATGGTCATTCCCTTAACTTCGTTACGACTACCTTGGAATATCCGAACGTATAAAATACGGGATATAACAGCATGGATTGGTATTAATGATCCCAAAGTCGCCAAAAGTCTTACGCGGACAACCGCCGGCGAGACTTGGAATTTCAAATTGATGATTGGGTGTTTTTGAAGGTATCTCCAATGAAAGGGGTGATGAGATTTGGCAAGAAAGGGAATTTAAGTCCTCGATACACCAGACCTTACAAAATTATCCTTAAGGCGGGCCAAGTAGCCTATGAATTGGACTTGCCTTCAGAGCTTGAACCAGTCCACCCAGTTTTTCATGTCTCAATACTCCGCAAGTGTGTTGGAGATCCCAAGAGAATTGTTCCAATAGATGACGTACAAGTGACAGAAAAGTTAGCATATGAAGAAGTACCCATTGCCATCTTAGACAGGCAAGTACGAAGACTTCGAAACAAGGGACTGGCTTCAGTTAAGGTCTTATGGCGGAATAACAATAGAGAAGAGATGACTTGGGAAACGGAAGAGGGAATGAGATCCAAGTATCCACACTTATTCCAACCTCCAGGAGAGGTTCAAGATGAAACGCCGGCAATATAAGGTATGTATGCAGTAAATGAAGTGTAATAATTAGAGTATCTAAACACCCCTATTTCTATCATTACTCAGATATTATATCCCCTATCTTCGGGAGCTTTCGTAAGTCCTTCTTAGAGTTTTATTGTGTTGTAGCCCTGTGAGGAAATGTTAGTATGGGTTGTTGTGACAGGATGGTAATGCCATATTACAGGGGAAACTCCGGAATTCTTTTTGTAGAATTCCCGAGTACTTAACATTCGAGGACGAATGTTCCAAAAGGGGGGAAAAATGTTATACCTCGGAACTTTGGGTTGCTGAGCAGTGAAGGGACTAACGTAATTTAAGGTGTACATGATGTCCCTACAAGTAAGAAGGGATACTTAATAATTCTAATTAAGATTCCAAAGAAGTTAAAGGCAAGGGAGAAAAGTTCTTTAAATGAAACTTCACTGCAATTCTGGGAAAGGGGGGTTCGACGGTCGTTCTTTGTACCTTCGGACGAGTCGACGCTTCGTCTATTGTGCCGAAGAATTGAGCTAGAGCGAAGACCAATCGACGAACAGGTTGACGCTCCGTCGATCAGTTCGACGGACCGTTCTTCTTACCGTAGAATGAAGGGAGACGACAGATTGCTCACTGGAAATTTAGCGACTTCGACGGCCAGATCGACGGATCGCACCGTACATCTCGGACGGGACTGATTTCATGATTTAATATAAGGACCTCCCTCATTTTTATTTCATTTCATTTTCATTATCCACACACCAAAGAAACCTCTAGAACTTTCTCCATTATTCATCCACAAGAATTCAAGGGAAAACCATGGTCAACTACACCAAATCCATGAAATCACGTGTATGAAACTCATTAAAAGTTCATCTAAGCCAAGAAAACTCAAGAGAAGAAAGTTAGGGTTTTGGTGAAAGAAGAGAAGTTCTACTTGAGTGTTGTTCATCCATCATCTAAGGTGAGTTTTATGACCATTTTATATGGTTTGAGTGGTTGAAAGTTGAAACACTTGGATTGTGGAAAGACATAGAAATTGGGTCATGAACGTATGAACAGTGTCATTGTTGAACAATTGTTGGGACGAATTATGAATGTTGGTATGTTGCGATTGTAAATATTTTATTAATGACACTTAGACCATGGAATAGGTATTATATATGAGAAAACGCGATAACGAGTTATAATCATAATTATGGAGAAATCAAAGAGAAATGGTGAAATGTGGTAAGTGTAGATAAATGATGATTGTTGTTGCTATTTTATGAATGTTGTTATTAACGTTTGGGAGTTGATATAGAATGTGGGAAAATTAGTATAAACAAAGGAAGTGCTACCTAATTTTCCGTAGAAATGATAAAATGTTCTTATAGCCGAGTAACTAATGTTAATGCGATTCCTCTTGAAGGTAGAAACGTGGGCACCAAAGGAAACCGAGCGAATGATAGATTAGTTAAGCGCAAAAGGTATGTGAGGCTAGTCCTTTATTTCTATGGCATGAATCCTATAGTATGACTTTCTTTTCTCTCCATGAATCTCTTAAGTTCCGGAAAATATGAGCCTATGTTCCTAAATAGCTACACCAGGTAATGAGTTAAAGTATAGAAGTTCTAGATGTTCATGATATGATGTTCCTAAAACGTCAATGATGTCATTTAGTGCTTACACTCACCTCATATACTACTCCCTTCAAGGTGAGGCAGGATGTTAATGAGTGCTCCATAAGAAAATCGGGGGATCACGACCTTACGGCACCTCGATAAAGCATAGTTGTCCTTGAGTCTTTATGCATGCACTATGATGAGCATATTATGATGATGACATAACACTGCGCCTATATGGATGGGCAGTCATCGCTAAGGCGGGCAGCGTATACACCATGGCCAGATGGCATGGGCATACACCACTAGTGGGCGGCATGAGATGATACCCCGGACGCGGGAGGCCTGGACGCAGGCTAATGATTATCACGCCGATCCGATATGGACGGGCAACTTATATATTTATGCATATATGACATGATGATGATTATGAGTAAGCCAGCATGCATCATTTCCTTTATATTTGACAGTCAGATACAAATGTTCCCTATTGATGCTTCCTTTATTTAATTGGCGTAATATTATTGTTTATGCCTCTCATACTCAGTACAATGTTCGTACTGACGTCCATTTTCTTTGGACGCTGTGTTCATGCCCACAGGTAGATAGGGAAGTAAGCTTGATCCAGACTCGTAGTAGCTGTCAGCTGGTTTGAGAGCACTCCATTGTTTCGGAGGTGCTTATGATTATTGTTTTGTGTACATGTATATTTTGGGCACGACGGGGTCTTTTCTCGTCCATATGTCTAGTACTCTAGTAGAGGCTCGTAGATACGCAGTGTGGGTGGTATGGTCTCACGTGGTTGCTACTATGTATATATATAAATAAATAAATAAATATATATATAAATAAATAAATAAATATATATTATTTTAATGACCAAAAGGCTTAAACGTTGAATGAGCATGATAAGTAGTAGCACGAGGGGTGCTCGGTGGTTTGCCCCGGGTACCCGTCACGGCCCCTAGTTGGGTGGCTTCTTGCTATGCCAATGTTGATTGTAGAATGAAAATGGTTCTCTTCCAGTTTCTGGGAGAACCGGTTTTGGAATGGAAAGGTAATATTGTGTCCCCGAAAGGTAGGTTTATTTCCTTTCTCAAGGCAAGGAAAATGATCGCAAAAGGTTGTATTTACCATCTAGTTCGGGTTCATGATGTAGAAGCTGAATCGCCAACTCTTTAGTCTGTCCCCGTAGTGTATGAGTTTCCAGATGTATTCCCGGAAGAGCTTCCGGGCCTCCCTCCAAAGCGAGAGATTGATTTCGCTATAGATGTGCTACCGGATACTAAGCCCATATCTATTCCTCCTTATAGAATGGCTCCCGCAGAGTTGAAAGAGTTGAAGGATCAATTGAAGGACTTGCTTGAAAAAGGTTTTATTAGGCCTAGTTCTTCCCCGTGGGGAGCACCCGTATTGTTTGTGCGAAAGAAAGATGGCTCCTTGCGAATGTGCATTGACTATCGGCAGCTAAATAAGGTGACAATCAAGAATAAATATTCGCTTCTGAGGATTGATGATTTATATGACCAATTGCAAGGCGCCAAATGGTTTTCAAAGATCGATTTGAGATTTGGGTATCATCAAGTGCGAGTTAGGGAGAAAGGTATTTCTATGACGGCCTTCAAAACCAGATACGGTCATTTTAAGTTCCGGGTAATGTCATCTGGGGTAACTAATGCACCCGCAGTATTTATGGCTTTGATGAACAATGTGTTCAGGCCCTTCTTAGATTTATTTGTGATTGTGTTCATTGATGATATCCTTGTACATTCTAGGTTCGAGGCAGAACATGCAGATCATTTGCGTATTGTTCTTAGAGTTCTTCAAACTCGAGAGTTATTTGCCAAATTTTCTAAGTGTGAATTTTGGTTGAACTTAGTGACCTTTTTGGGGCATATTATTTCAGCCGATGGTATTCGGGTAGATACCCAAAATATTGAAGCGGTGAAGACTTGGCCAAGGCCCACAACACCTACAGAGGTCCGTAGTTTTCTGGGCTTAGCAGGTTATTACAGAATATTTGTAGAAGGCTTTTCTTCCATTTCTTCACCACTCACAAGCTGACCCAAAAATTAGCTAAGTTTCAATGGAAAGATGCTTGGGAACGTAGTTTCCAAGAGCTAAAGGATAAATTAACTTCTGCCCCAGTCCTGACACTTCCAGAGGGATCGGAAGGTTATGTTGTGTACTGTGATGCTTCAGGCGTTGGGTTAGGGTGTGTGTTGATGCAACATGGTGAGGTGATTGTGTATGCTTCAAGACAGTTGTGGAAACATGAGAAATATTATCCGACCAATGAGCTTGAATTGGCTGCAGTAATTCATGCAATGAAAATGTGGGGACATTATTTGTATGGCGTCTATGTTGATATTTATACAGATCATAAGAGCCTCCAGTATATCTTCAAGCAGAAGGAATTGAATTTACGGCAACGGCGGTGGTTGGAATTGTTGAAGGGCTATGTTATTGACATCTTGTATCATCCCGGGAAAGCAAATATAGTGGCTGATGCTCTTAGCCGTAGATCTATGAGAAGTTTATGTGATGTTCAGCCAGAGAAAAGAGAGATAGCTCGTGAGCTTTAGCAGTTAGCTATCCTAGGAATTTGAGTAGTGGACTCAGGTAGTATGGGAGCTATCATTCAAAATGCAACGGTCTCGTCACTAGTTGTGGAAGTGAAAGAGTGCCAATACGAAGATCCCATGCTAATTCATTATAGAAATGCACTCCCTCAGAAGGAGAAGTCATCATTTGAGATTTCTGGAGATGGATTTCTCCGATGCCGAGACAGGTTATGTGTTCCTGATGTTGCAGGATTACGCCACCAAATATTGAGAGAAGCCCATTGTTCCCATTATTCTATTCACCCAGGAGCAACGAAAATGTATCATGATCTTAAATCTACATATTGGTGGAATGGGATGAAGAAAGACATAACGAAATTCGTAGCTCAATGTCCTAACTGTCAGCAAGTGAAAATTGAACACCAAAAGCCGGGTGGATTGCTGCAAGCTATAGAAATTCCAACTTGGAAATGGGAAGTAATTAACATGGACTTCATTACAGGCTTACCCAGTTCTCAACGTAAGTATGATTATATATGGGTGATTGTGGATAGACTCACGAAGTCAGCTCATTTCTTACCAGTCAGAACTACATATGTAGTAGAAGATTGTGCAAAGCTTTATGTTAAAGAGATAGTGCTACTTCACGGTGTTCCAGTTTCTATTTTCTCTGATAGAGGGACTCAGTTTACAGCCAATCTTTGGAAGTATTTCCAAGAAGGTTTAGGGACTCAGGTGAGCCTTAGCACGACATTTCACCCACAGACGGATGGGCAAGATGAACGTACCATTCAGACTCTTGAGGATATGTTACGGGCATGTGTATTAGATTTTGGAGGTAGTTGGGATGATCACTTACCACTTATTGAATTTGCTTATAACAATAGTTATCATTCTAGCATCCAAATTGCCCCGTATGAGGCTTTATATGGGCGAAAGTGTAGATCTCTAATTGGGTGGTTCGAAGTAGAAGAGACCAAATTGATAGGGCCAAACTTGGTCCAGCAAGCTATAGAGAAAGTCAAGCTTATACAGGATCGATTATTAACAGCTCAGAGACGACAAAAATCCTACCAGATAATCATCGAAGAGACTTAGAATTCCAAGTGAAAGATTGGGTATTCTTGAAGGTGTCGCCAATGAAGGGCGTCATGAGATTTGGCAAAAAGGGCAAGCTTAGTTCTCGGTACATTGGACCTTATGAGATTGTACGCAAGGTAGGCCAAGTGTCTAATGAATTAGACCGACCTGCAGATTTGGAGTCAGTCCATCCAGTTTTCCATATATCGATGCTTCGTAAGTGTATTAGAGATCCTTCTAGAATTTTTCCAATAAATGATGTCCAAGTTACTAAACAATTGTCTTATGAAGAAGTCCCCATTTCCATTTTAGATAGGCAAGTACGAAAGCTCAGAACCAAAGAGGTAGCTTCAGTTAAGGTTTTATGGAAGAATAATAATAGAGAGGAAATGACTTGGAAAGCCGAAGAGGACATGAAGTCTAGGTACCCGCATTTATTTCCACCTTCATAAGAGATTCAGGCAGAGACTCCATTAACCTCAGGTATGTAATGCTTTTCTTGATGTTTTCTTGGTCATGTGTGGACAAAGTTATTGTCGTGTTGTTATAGCCCTTTGAGGTGATGTATTTTGGGTTACTGTGCAGGATGGTAGTGCCATATTATAGGGGAAACTCAGGCGAAATTTTTGTAGAATCCCCAAGAGTCTATCATTCGAGGACGAATGTTTCTAGGAGGGGTAGAATGTTACACCTCGTAGTTTCGTCAGTTGAGATTCGATAGGCGTTAGTGGTCCTAATCGTGGAAACGAGAGTTACCTTAGGATATATGAGATTACATTTTCCCATATTATGGTTATGGGGTTTAAGCCCATGAATTGAGCTATGGAAGGATTTAAGAACAAACAAATAAAGGAATGGAGTTTGTGGGAACTTTGGTAAAACTTGGCAAACCTTTCGGACAGGATTTTGGTCCAGATTGGGGGAGGCATATCTCCTAGAATATGATGAGTTTTGGTGTTTTTCTTTTGTCCAAATTGAATTTCATCGAGTCTAGTTTCAAACGCAATAAACCGTCCGTCAATGTGAATTCTGAGTAAAATGTTATGCATGTTTTACAACAGACTGTCTGAGCAGAAAATTTCTGCGGACCATTTGACGGCCCGCGGGAATTTTTACGCCCTGCGGAAATTTCCGCGGTCCGTCAAATTGCACCAGCCCAGCGTCAAATGGTCACAGTGAACCATATTTGACTGGGAAGTTTTACGGACCATTTTGATGGTCCGTAGGAATTTTTACGCCCCGCCAAAATGGGCGCAGAATTGCCCGACGGGATTTTAAGTTCCGTTTTATATATTTTGTTCCTCTTCATTTGGACATTTCATTTCACCAAATCAGAACCAAAGGCTCTCCAAAAAAAATGCTCTCTTGAACTCCATAAACTAATCCAAGCCAAAATCCAAGGGAGATTAAATATCAAGAGGCAAAGATCAAGATACCCATGTGCTAGAGGTCTTGCTAGGGTAAATAAACTCCAAGAATTCTTTGGATATTGAAGCTAGGGTTTTCATATAAGTTGATACTCCAAAGCTCATTCTTATGAGATAAAAGGTTAGTTTTCATACTTATTACATGTTATCAAGAGTGTTTAGTTGTTGAACAACTTGGGTAGAAGAAGAAAGTAGAAAATGAGTTCTAAATGTAGTTTTTATGATGTTTTTGAGTAGTATACTAACTTGAGTTATGATTCTTAATATGATATGGATATAATCTTGCTATGGGAGGTAATAATAGTGATGAGGAAGCATTATATGAAAATGTCTAAAATGGGTATGAAGTGGCTAGCATAAGTTAAATATAAGGATGAATTTTGAAGGCTTAACGAAGTGTGATCACTTGATTATGATATTATGAGTATATTAAGGATGTTATTGTGGTTGCTGGGAGTTTATTTTTGATATGGTAGAAGTTGACGAAATAGGAGAAATGCTGCCCGATTTTCAGTATATCATGAATCATTCTAATTTGAATTTAAGAGTACCATTAAGGCTTAACCATGGTATAAAATCCTTCTAAATATAGATTACTCAAGCTTCAACAGTGAACGCTAAATAGTTGAGGCGACGAAGAGGTATGTAAGGCTAACCCTTCTTTCATTAAGGCATGGTCCCCTTGCTATATGTATCCTTTCATGAGTTCCATAATGTCTTCCAAATGACTCTATCGCTAAGATTACCAAAGCTTACGATTCTCGATACGTTCACGATTCTATTGTCTCTCTTATATGATAGTTGATCCTCTAAGGATAGATATAAGGAAAATGATGATCTCAATGATGACGATGATACTAATGAACTCCTATGTATAAAGATTTAAGTATGTATGACTATTAAGTAACACCGAGCTTATATGGCCGAGTATGATACCTATCGCGCATGCACCACTGCAGTTGGGTACGTATAACACTGAGCATTGGTAGGGCCAGGTATGTATGACACCGAGCCTTGTCATGGCCGGGTATGTGAAACCACCGAACCACTATGGTCGGGTATGCTATAGATATGAACATGGATACTAATATGGATTTGAATATGAATACGAATATGTATATATGTATATGTACACATATATGTGCACGAGCATGCATTAGAAGTGGAAGGTCCCTATGAAAGACGAGTAAGTAAATATGCTCCTATTATGATGTTGCTTATGCTGTCTCTTAAGCTCCTATTATGATGTTGACCATGCTTTACATACTCAGTACATTATTCATACTGACGTCCTTTTGTTTGTGGACGCTACGTCATGCCCGCAGGTGGACAGGGAGACAGGCTTGATCTGTAGACTTCGGATTGAAATCTGCTCCCTCTCAGTCCGTGCATTCTTAGCCCTTCGAAGGGCTGTCTGAATGGCTACGTGGGCTGGCATCAATGTTATCCCGATCCACAGACCCCTCTGAAAATCAGTCAACAATGTCCCTGTATCTATGGATCCCCTAACAAATGTGTCAAGCCACTCTAAACTCGCCCATGAGGCATCTGCCTCGTCTGTCAAACTCTTAATTACATTTTGATCATATTCTGTTTTTGCTTTATGATTCGCTGCCCTTTCTTCTGCTTTTCGTTTCATTCTTCTAACCTGAATTACTTTTGTGGCTTTCCTATCCACGGGAAATTTGTAAAGGTATGGACCTGGAGTGGAAGTACCTGCTAACTCAGCCCCAAGCCACTCATAGTAACCTTCGTCATGACCTGGGTTATTTGGATCCTCGACCAACTTGTCTTCTTTTATCATATTCTTCCAATCTTTCCTAGCATCTTGTATACCCTCGATATGACCTTCTTCGTTGTCTCGCATAAACTCTCCGAT
The DNA here is from genome assembly GCF_019175385.1 of Lycium barbarum. Classification (NCBI taxonomy): domain Eukaryota; kingdom Viridiplantae; phylum Streptophyta; class Magnoliopsida; order Solanales; family Solanaceae; genus Lycium; species Lycium barbarum. The sequence continues at coordinate 64,741,956 of NC_083337.1, forward strand.
ATCTCCTACATTTGGGATAACGTGTCCCATACCAAATTGTCTAAGTACTCTCAATGGTGCATAGGGTCTGATCCCCCCAACGCCCATAAGCGGTAAATAGGGACGCCTACGATTCTTAACACAAATAGTCTTGGAATAAAAATTAGGTACTCTCCACCTAATATGTTCTTCTCTTAGTCTGTAAAAGATGTGAGCCCATCCTCTTTTATCTTGAACCCCATAAGGCACAGCAGTAACTCTCTAATCATCCTCTCTCGGGGCCATATCTCGACGGGAAGATAAACCACTCCTATCTAAATGTTTAACTATCCACTATTCGACTAAGAGGTTGTTGTTACACCTTGGAAATTCATGCCATCGCATAGTGAATGGACCAACGCGAGCTTGAGGATAACAGGAAGTTCTTAAGACTATAAGATGAATATTTAGTGGTCTTAGAATGCGTACGTCAAGATCTTGAAGTTATATGAATTGATGGAATAAGGATTGATAAGGATAAGTGAAGTATAAGTGAGATTTAGGCAAGGTTTCATAAATTAATTGTGTTGAGAATTGTTTGGTAAGGTTTTGAGGATGAGTTATAGGGATGTTTAGATCATTAATGAAGTATTAAACAAGTGTTAAGAAAGTTGTATAAGGATTGGAGATCAAACGGAACGATGCGGACAACTTCTGAAAAAGCTGTGCGTTCCACGACCCCTTCCACGGACCGTGAAACTTTCCATGGACCGTACACTGGCCCGTGGAATAGCCAGCAGAGGTGATGGTCTCCTGGTGGTGAACCACGACCTGTTCCACGTGCCGTACAATATTCCACGGACCGTGGAAGTCCCGACGAGCTGAACTAAGTTCAATTATATAATGATGTTCCCACTTCATTTATTTCATTCCCACACTTTTATATCTCTCTCAAGAGTTCTAGAGAATTCCACACTCTTCATCCACAAGAACTCAAGAAAGATTGGTGATCAACTTCATCAAACCAACAAGAATCAAGTTGAAGAAACACATTGAAGTTCATCCAAGTCAAGGAATTCCTATGGAAGTGAATTAGGGTTTTGGTGCAAGAAGAGTATTCCTACTGAAGGCTTATTCCTAAACTATCTAAGGTATGTTTTATGATCTTTCCATGATGATTAAGAAAATGAGAAGTTGAAACACTTGGATTGTACAAGGGGTATAGGGAATGGGTCACAAAGATGAAAGCAATGAAGTTGTTGGGTTGTAGTTGAAATGAATCATGACTATTGAGATGTTGTAGTTATAAGTATGTTATAAATGACATGTAGAACATGGGTTAAGCATTAAATGTGAGAGAACATAATAGTGAACTATGACTATGATTATGAAGACATCTAAGTGAAATTGTGAATATGGATAAGGTGGATGAATGATGATTGTTGCTTATAATATGGTGAATGTGATTATAGATATTTGGGAGTTGATATACTATATGAGGAAAGTTGTATAAACAAAGGAAATGCTGCCCAATATTCTTTAGCTTTAGTAGGTATGTTTAAGTAATCGATTAGCTAATGTTAATGTGAATTCTCCTGAAGGTAGAAATGTGAGCGTTGAAGGAGAACGATCAAGCGATAGAATAGCTGAACGAAAAAGGTATGTAAGACTAATCCTTTCTTTCTAAGGCATGAATCCTTCAAATTTTCCATGATCTTCTTATACGATAGAGACTATGAGTCCATGAATATACGAAGCTACATACACACGTGATTAAGAAAGGAAGTATGATGCGAGCATGGTAATGATGATGATGAATATAAGCATGAGAAATACTAGTGTATAATAAGATGTCCAGGAAGCTAATATTTCCAAGTATGGTTTCATCTATGCTTCTCTTTGCATACATTCACCTTAAATTGTTAGTTCCTTCAAGGTGAGATATGATGATGATGATTACTCTATAATATAATCGGGGGTTCACGACCTTATGTCACCCCAACATAGCCATAGTTGACTTCAAATCCTAATGTATGTCTTTAATGACAAATGTATAATGATACTAAGTCATGATATGTCTATGAAATGATCAATAATGTTAAGTTATGAATAATTATATGACGATATGATTACACCGCACCTAGATGGCCTGTCATGTCACCGCTAATGCGGGCTGCTTATGATTACACCACGCATAGATGGCCGAACATGTCACCGCTAATACGGGTTGCTTATGATTCCACCGTGCCTAGAGGGCCGGACATGACACCACTAGTGAGCGGCATATGATAGTTACCCGGACGCGGGTTAATGATGAGGATTATGATGTGATGATATATGTACTATGATGACATATGTACTATGTTTATATAAATATACGATATATGTATGAGGTGTATTCACCTATGAAACTTATGCATGTTATACCTTTCTCTTATGGCTCATGATTCTTCTATTCTGTTCATTTCGTTCTTGTCTTACATACTCAGTACAATGTTTGTACTGACGTCCGTTTTCTTTGGACACTATGTTCATGCCCACAGGTAGACAGGGAGGTGAGCTTGATTCTGACTCATAGGAGCTGTCAGCTGATTAGAGGCACTCCATTGTTCCGGAGGTGCTACTTGGTTCGTTCTTTTGTGTGTGTGTATATATATATATATATATATATATGTATATGTATTTTGGGCACGACGGGACCTTGTCCCGTCCATATGTCTAGTACTCTAGTAAAGGCTCATAGATACGCATGTGTGGGTAGTATGGTCTCACGATGCTATGATTGTACATATGTATATTATTATTTTAATAGCAGAAAGGCTTACCTATATAAACTTAATCATGTTTTCAAATGAAAAATGATCGTCTTACGATTATGAGTATGTGAATGGTACAGAAGTGTATAATGATTATGATGAGTAAGGAAACGAATGGTGCTCGGTGGTTAGGCCCGGGTACCCATCACGGCCCCTAGTCGGGTCGTGACAAAAGTGGTATCAGAGTAGTTCAGTCCTAGAAAGTGTCTACGAGCCGTGTCTAGTAGAGTCTTGTTTATGGTGTGTTGCGCGCCACACTAATAAACAAGTGGCTACATGCCATTTAGGAAAAATGACCATCGTTCATCTTAAAGAGATCGTGCGATAGAGCTGTCTTATAAGATTTTCCCCTCCTAATAGTGTGTTATGATTTCAGAAATGCCGCCAAAGGGAAAGGCTACTGCTGCCCAGAAGGGCAAGACTACGATAAAAAGGCGGGTAGAGAGAGAGCCGCCAATGAATGTAGAAGAGGGCGAGTCACATAATGAGGCCCTATCTAATACTTCCTCTACCCCGCCTAATGTAGAAGAACAAGGAGGAGCTTCAGCTCCAATTCCTCCACCGGTTGCTTCGGGTAAACAAGTGACCGAAGCCATTCATCTATTGACGCAGTTGGTTGCCGCCCAGGTACAGCGGCAGAATGTGGGTTCAAGTGATCGGGCAGCTAGTACCAGAGCCCATGATTTTATGAGTCTGAATCCTCCAGAGTTTTTCGGGTCAAAGCTGGATGAAGACCAGCAAGGTTTCATTGATGAGATGTTGAGGATATTGAAGATTATTCATGCCTCCGATACTGAATCTGTGGATTTGGCATCTTATGGACTCCGAGATGTAACGGTATTGTGGTATAATAATTGGATAGCATCGAGAAAAGAGAGTGCGCCTCCTCCCGTTTGGCAAGAATTCGTAGATGCTTTCATTTGCCATTATTTTCCACCTGAGGTCCGCCGAGCTAGAGCGGATAGATTTCTAAATTTGAAGCAAAGAAATATGAGTGCCCGGGAATATAGCCTGCAATTTAATTCTTTGGCTAGATATGCCCCGACTATGGTGGCCAACATAGAAGATCGGGTACATAGATTTGTGAGTGGCTTGGGGCCACATTTGTTCAAGGATTGTTTGACGGCTTCGTTGCAAGATGGGATGGATATTTCCCGAATACAAGCCCATGCCCAGAATTTAGAAGGACAACGACATCCGCAAAGGGGTGATCGTGATATTGATAGAAGGCAAGGCAAGAGGGCCAGATCCATGGGGACATGTAGCGATTATAGAGGGGGATCGAGGTAGACTTATTCCCGACATTCCGGCCAGTCAGTGACTAGTGCGCCCCCACGATTTGCAGATAGGAGATTTGATTGCTCCTTTCCTTCAGGACAGGGTCAGAGTTCGAGAGATTCAGGTTCTCAGTTTGGGGGTGATTATAGTCAGAGGAGACCACCAGTTCCACGATGTAGCCAGTGCAGAAAATTACACTCGGGGCCATGTCACCAGGGCACAGATGCTTGCTATATTTGCGGACAGACTGGGCATTTGATGCGAGATTGTCCCTCGAGGTATGGTAGAAGTGGGGTTCAGCCCACAGGATCAGCAGCGGGTTCATCTTCAGTGTGCCCGGTAGGTCAAACTCCCCAAATGTTAGCAGGTCGAGGTAGAGGCAGAGGGGTAGCATCTCCTTTAGGTGCCACTCAACTCCGTGTGTATGCTTTAGCCGGTCGACAGGATCTTGAGTCCTCCCCGGATGTGGTTACAGGTACATTATATATATATTCCCATGATGTGTATGCATTGATAGATCCGGGTTCTACCTTCTCTTATATTACTCCGTATGTTGTTGGCCATATTGGGGTGAAACCCGAGCCAATTAAACCTTTTGAGGAATCTACTCCGGTTGGTGATCCCGTGATATCTAGACAAGTGTATAAAAATTGTGTAATTATGATATGCGACCGCCAGACCAAAGCCGATTTAATTGAGCTGGAAATGCTAGATTTCGATGTGATTATGGGTATGGACTGGTTGGCTTCATGTTATGCTAATGTTGATTGCCGAATGAAAGTGGTTCGATATCAATTTCCGAGAGAGCCCGTGCTTGAATGGAATGGTAATACAGCATCCTCAAAAGGTAGGTTTATTTCCTACCTTAAGGTAAGAAAGATGATAGCTAAAGGCTATATTTATCACTTAGTCCGAGTTCATAACACCGAAGCAAAGTCGCCAGCTTTCTAATCTATTCCGGTAGTGAATGAATTTCTAGATGTATTTCCAGATGAACTTACAGGTCTTCCTCCAGAAAGAGATATTGATTTCTCCATTGATGTGTTGTCGGACACCAAGCCTATTTCCATTCCTCCTTATCGAATGGCTCCGGCAGAATTGAAAGAGCTAAAGGCACAGTTGAAAGATTTGCTTGAAAAAGGGTTTATTAGACCCAGTTCATCGCCATGGGGAGCACCAGTCTTGTTCGTGAGGGAGAAAGATGGTTCTCTACGAATGTGCATTGATTATAGGCAGTTGAACAAGATGACGATAAAGAACAGATATCCTCTTCCAAGGATTGATGATTTATTTGATCAGCTATAGGGTGCCAAATGGTTTTCTAAAATAGACTTGAGGTCGGGTTATCATCAAGTGAGAATTAGAGAAGAAGATATTCCCAAAATAGCTTTCAGAATGAGATATGGCCACTATGAGTTCCGAGTGATGTCGTTTGGGTTGACTAGTGCTTCGGCAGTGTTCATGAATTTGATGAATAATGTATTCAGGCCACTCTTGGATCTATTCGTGATAGTATTCATTGATGATATTCTGGTATATTCTCGCACAGAATCAAAATATGCAGATCATTTACGTATCGTTCTTGGAATTCTTCGAGCCCGAGAATTGTATGCAAAATTTTCAAAGTGCGAGTTTTGGCTGAATTCTGTAATATTTCTGGGCCATGTTATTTCAGATGATGGCATTCGAGTCGACACAACACCTACAGAAGTTCGTAGTTTTCTGGGATTGGCAGGTTACTATAGAAGATTCGTAGAGGGATTTTCCTCTATTTCAGCCCTATTGACAAAGCTAACCCAGAAGTCTGTTAAGTTTCAATGGAACGATGCTTGTGAGCGTAGCTTCCAAGAGCTGAAAGATAGATTGACCTCAGCTCTAGTATTAACACTTCCAGAAGGGCCAGATGGTTATGTGGTGTACTGCGATGCTTCCGGTGTTGGGTTAGGATGCGTGTTAATGCAGCACGGTAGAGTCAATTCTTATGCTTCGAGACAGCTGCGGAAACATGAAAGAACTATCTAACTCATGACCTCGAATTAGCTGCAATTATTCATGCCTTAAAGATGTGGAGACATTACTTGTATGGTGTACATGTTGATATCTGCACATAGCACAAGAGTCTTCAATACATTTTCAAACAAAAGGAGTTAAATTTACGACAGAGGCGGTGGTTAGAGTTATTGAAAGATTACGATGTGAATATTGTTTACCACCCCGGAAAAGTGAATGTAGTAGCCGATGTGCTTAGCCGCCGATCAATGGGAAGTTTATGCGAAGTTCCTCCGGAAAAGAAAGAGATGGTCCACGAGCTCCATCAACTAGCTAATCTTGGAGTACGTCTAATCGATTCAGGTAGTGCAGGAGTTAGTGTTAATAATCCCACAGTTTCGTCCTTGGATATGGAAGTGAAAGAGCGGCAATATGAAGATTCTCAGTTGAGCCATTATAAAGACACAGTTCATGAAAAGAGAAGTCTCCATTTGAAATTTCAATGGATGGAATTCTTAGGTACCGAGGCAGGCTATGTGTTCCAAATGTTGTAGATTTACGTCGCTGAATTCTAGAAGAAACTCATTATTCTCGGTATTCTATTCATCTAGGAATGACAAAGATGTATCATGATCTCAAGATGATGTATTGGTGGTATGGCATGAAAAGACACATAGCAGAATTTGTAGCCCAATGTCCAAATTGCCAGCAAGTAAAGATCGAACATCAAAGGCCAGGAGGGTTATTGCAAGCGATGGAAATTCCTACGTGGAAATGGGAAGTTATCAATATGGATTTTATTGTAGGATTACCCGTTCCCGAGGAAAGTATGATTCTATATGGGTGATTGTGGATAGATTGACGAAAGCAGCTCATTTTCTTCCAGTCAGAACCATATACTCAGCAGAAGATTATGCAAGACTGTATATCAAGGAGATTGTGAGACTCCATGGTGTTCGGATATCCATCATTACGGATACAGGAGCACAATTTACATCCATGTTCTGAAAATCTTTCCAGGGAGGTTTGGGTACTCAAGAAAGGCTCAGCACGGCATTTCATCCGCAAACAGATGGGCAAGCCGAGCGTACCATTCAGACCTTGGAAGATATGCTACGAGCATGCGTGCTGGATTTCGGTGGTAGTTGGGATGACTATTTACCCCTAATTGAGTTTGCATACAACAATAGCTACCATTCCAGTATCCAAATAGCTCCGTATGAAGCTTTATATGGAAGAAAGTGCAGGTCTCCAATCGGATGGTTTGAAATCGGAGAAGTACAGTTAATAGGTCCTAAGTTGATCCAACAAGCAATGGAAAAAGTCAAGGTGATCCGAGGTCGATTGTTGACAGCCCAAAGTCGCCAAAAATCTTATGTAGACAATCGCCGGCGAGACTTAGAATTTCAAGTTGATGATTGCGTATTTTTGAAGGTGTCGCCAATGAAAGGACTGATGAGATTTGGCAAGAAAGGGAAGTTAAGTCCACGATACATTAGACCCTATATAATTATCCGTAAGGTGGGTCATGTCACCTACGAGTTGGACTTGCCTTCGGACCTTGAATTAGTTCATCCAGTTTTCCATGTTTCGGTGCTCCACAAGTGCGTTGGAGATTCCACGAAAATTGTCCCAATAGATGATGTGCAAGTGACAGAAAAGCTAGCATATGAAGAGGTGTCTATTGCCATTTTAGATAGGCAAGTACGAAGACTTCGAAATAAGGAAGTAGCTTCAGTCAATGTCTTGTGGCGAAACAACAAACGGGAAGTGATTACTTGGGAAGCAGAAGAGAGTATGAAGCTCAGGTATCCGCACATATTCCAACCCCCAGGAGAGGTCAAAGATGAAACACTAACAAAATGAGGTATGTACGCTTACTTTTCATACTTTTGGTCATGTGCGGCCATAGATATGTTGATATTATGTTGTAGCCCTGTGAGGAAATATTATTATGGGTTGTTGTGACAGGATGGTAGTGTCATATTACAGGGGAAACTCTGGCGAAATGTTTGTAGAATTCCTGAGTGTTTAACATTCGAGGACGAATGTTCCAAAAGGGGAGAAGAATGTTACACCTTGGAAATTCATATCGTCGCATAGTGAATGGACCAACGCGAGCTTGAAGATAATAGGAAGTTCTTAAGAATATAAGATGAATATTTTGTGGTCTTAGAATGCGTACGTCAAGATCTTGAAGTTATATGAATTGACGGAATAAGGATTGATAAGGATAAGTGAAGTATAATTGAGATTTAGGAAAGGTATCATAAATTAATTGCGTTGAGAATTGTTTGGTAAGGTTTTGAGGATGAGTTATAGGGATGTTTAGAACATTAATGAAGTATTAAACAAGTATTAAGAAGGTTGTATAAGGATTGAAGATCAAACGGAACGACACGGACAACTTTGGAAAAAGCTGTGAGTTCCACGACCCCTTCCACGGACCGTGAAACTTTCCACGGACTGTATGCTGGTCCATGGAATACCCAGCAGAGGTGATGGTCTCCTGGTGGTGAACCACGACCTGTTCCATGAGCCGTACAATATTCCACAGACCGTGGAAATGTCCGTGGAAGTCCCGACGAGCTGAACTAAGTTCCATTATATAATGATGTTCCCACTTCATTTATTTCATTCCCACACTTTTCTATCTCTCTCAAGACTTCTAGAGAATTCCACACTCTTCATCCACAAGAAATCAAGAAATATTGGTGATCAACTTCATCAAACCAACAAGAATCAAGTGCAAGAAACACATTGAAGTTCATCCAAGTCAAGGAATTCCTGTGGAAGTGAATTAGGGTTTTTGTGCAAGAAGAGTATTCCTACTGAAGGCTTATTCCTACACTATCTAAGGTATGTTTTATGATCTTTCCATGATGATTAAGGAAATGAGAAGTTGAAACACTTGGATTGTAGAAGGGGTATAGGGAATGGGTCACAAAGATGAAAGCAATGAAGTTCTTGGGTTGTAGTTGAAATGAATCATGACTATTGAGATGTTGTAGTTATAAGTATGTTATAAATGACATGTAGAACATGGGTTAAGCATTAAATGTGAGAGAACATAATAGTGAACTATGACTATGATTATGAAGACATCTAAGTGAAATTGTGAATATGGATAAGGTGGATGAATGATGATTGTTGCTTATAATATGGTGAATGTGATTATAGATATTTGGGAGTTGATATACTATATGAGGAAAGTTGTATAAACAAAGGAAATGTTGCACAATATTCTTTAGCTTTAGTAGGTATGTTTAAGTAATCGATTAGCTAATGTTAATATGAATTCTCCTGAAGGTAGAAATGTGAGCGTTGAAGGAGAACGATCAAGCGATAGAATAGCTGAACGAAAAAGGTATGTAAGACTAATCCTTTCTTTCTAAGGGTTGAATCCTTCAAATTTTCCATGGTCTTCTTATTCGATAGAGACTATGAGTCCATGAATATACGAAGCTACATACACACATGATTAAGAAAGGCAGTACAACGCGAGCATGGTAATGATGATAATGAATATAAGCATGAGAAATCCTAGTGTATAATAAGATTTCCATGAAGCTAATATTTCCAAGTATGGTTTCATCGATGCTTCTCTTTGCGTACACTCACCTTAAATTGTTAGTTCCTTCAAGGTGGGATATGATGTTGATGATTACTCCATAATATAATCGGGGGTTCACGACCTTATGTCACCCCGACATAGCCATAGTTGACTTCAAATCCTAATGTATGTCTTTAATGATAAATGTATAATGATGCTAAGTCATGATATGTCTATGAGATGATCAGTAATGTTAAGTTATGAATAATTATATGACGATATGATTACACCGCGCCTAGATGGCCGCACATGTCACCGCTAATGCGGGGTGCTTATGATTACACCGCGCCTAGAGGGCCGGACATGTCACTGCTAATGCGGGCTGCTTATAATTTCACCATGCCTAGAGGGCCGGACATGATACCACTAGTGGGCGGCATATGATGGTTACCCGGACGCGGGTTAACGATGAGGATTATGATGTGATGATACATGCGCTATGATGACATATGTACTATGTTTATATAAATATACGATATATGTATGAGGTGTATGCACCTACGAAACTTATGCAGGTTATACCTTCCTCTTATGGCTCATGGTTCTTCTATTATGTTCATTTCGTTCTTGTCTTACATACTCAGTACAATGTTCATACTGACTTCCGTTTTCTTTGAACGTTGTGTTCATGCCCACAAGTAGACAGGGAGGTGAGCTTGATCCTGATTCGTAGGAGCTGTCAGCTGATTAGAGGGCACTCCATTGTTCCGGAGGTGCTACTTGGTTCATTCTTTTGTGTATATAATATGTATATATATATGTATATGCATATGTATTTTGGGCACGACGGGGTCTTGTCCCGTCCATATGTCTAGTACTCTAGTAGAGGCTCGTAGATACACATGTGTGGGTAGTATGTCTCACGATGCTATGATTGTACATATGTCTATTATTATTTTGATAGCCGAAAGGCTTACGTATATAAAGTTAATCATGTTTTCAAATGAAAAATGATTGTCTTACGATTATGAGTATATGAATGGTATAGAACTGTATAATGATTATGATTAGTAAGGAAACGAGTGGTGCTCGGTGGTTAGCCCCGGGTACCCGTCACGGCCCCTAGTCAGGTCGTGACAGTTGCAACCCTGGAAGTAGTAATAATGGTTGCGGCACTTTCCCAAAGCTCAGTATATATATGATAGGGATGATGTCAAAATATTTTGTAAGCCCATTTGTTTTAACCCCTCTAAGAACAGCATGGGCAACAAAGACGACCCGGGTGTCGATGGCTAAGGAGGTATTTAGTGGAAATATCATGGTTCCCAATAGGCAGGTGATAAAGGATAATGTTTGGTTAGCGTCCTAGGATTGGAGTGAAGAAAACTCAAGGATGTAGTTTTCGTACCCCTATTTGGATGAATACCTCGTATATAACTCTCTAAAGGTTATAGTAGGTCCCTGTGCCCAATCAGCCTTGTTGACAACAAACATGTCTTTGATTTCTTTTGGTGTAGGTTTGTAAGGGATGAGGATATTTTGAACTAACCTATTTTTGGATCAGTTTGCGCTTCTCGCGCTTTCCAAGACATCTCTGTTGTTACACCTCGGAAAAAAAAATCCTCCATTGTTGTCCAAGTGAATGGACCCGCGAGGAGTACGAGTATCCGATGTTTTCATGAGTAAGAAATAACATTTGATGACCCTAAGTAAGATTCCGAAGGCAATTGAAATAAGAGATAGGTTATGCTCTATAATGAATGATTATATGTTCTAAAAAGGTGGAAAGTTGAAGATCTGCATTTTGGCCAGTTGCACGTAAAATGAAATGCGGACAGTAAAGTGGTATACGGCCCGTAAACTGCCATGTCGTATTTTGGCTTCCAAAACTTCAACTTTCTGCCAAATGATCAAATGGTTAAATATGACCTAAAATGCGGACCGTAAAGTGGTTTACGGCCAGTAAACTGTGTCCGTAAATCACCACATCTCAGCCTGAGTTTCTGGTTCTGTTATGATTAAATACGACCACGAAGGGCGGTCCGTAAACTGGAATACGGACCGTAAACCAAGTTTACGACCACTGTACTGTTCACTCCAGACCAGATTTTAAGTCATTAAATAAGGGATCCAAGTTTATTATTTCATTTTCACATTTCATCCGTTCTCTCTGAAACATCTCTCTACATTTATTCCACAAGGTTTCAAGGATTATTAGTCATCAACAACACAAATCAAGTGAATCAAGTGTAAGGAAACCCATTAAGATTATTCAAGTCAAGAAAATCTTATTGAAGGAAAACTAGGGTTTTTCTCAAGTGGAGTATTATCAACCAAGGCTTGTTCCTATGACATCTAAGATAAGATTTATGATGTTGCTATGTTGTTTAAGGTATTTAAGAGTTGAAATACTTGGATTGTAGAGAGGTATGGAAAAATGGGTCATGAATGTGGAATAGTGCCATTTTGAGAAATAGTTTGAATTGAGTTATGAGTCTTGATGTATTGTAATGTAAATGTGTTATAAATGATGTTGAGAACATGAGATGAGCAATGTACGTGAATGGACATAGTCGTGCGTTATGGCCATGGCTATGGATGATTGAAAAGTGAGTCTAGGATATGGATAATGTGGATGAATAATGACTATTGTTGTAGTATTGTGAATGTATTGTTGACGTTTGAGAGTTGACATACACTATAGAGGAATGTCGTATAAATAGAGGAGACGTTGCCTGATTTTCCCTAGTTTAGTCATGTATGCAAGCTATCGATTCTAATAATAGTATGACTTTAATGAAGGTAGAAACGTGAGCTTCGGAGGAGAACGTGCAAGTGGTAAATAGTTGAACAGAAAGGTATGTAAGGCTAACCCTTCTTTCATAAGGCATGGTTCTTTGGCCAAATATCTAACTCTTCTATGAGACTGTGATGTCCTTCAAATGACTTGATCTCCCGAGCTAGTAAGCTCATGATTCTTGATACGCCACGATTGTACTAAATCCCTCGTATGACGAGTAAGCCGATAAAGATAAATGTGATGAAAGACGATGATAGTATAATGATGTTGGTGACGATGATGATAATGATGTAATTAGTAAATATTCTTATGAGCTATTATGTATATGTGTCTATGTATGACTATTATGGAATGTTACACCTCAGAAAAATCCTCCGTTGTTGTCCAAGTGAATGGACCCGCGAGGAGTACAAGTATCCGATGTTTTCATGAGTAAGAAATAGCATTTGATGACCCTAAGTAAGATTCCGAAGGCAATTGCAATAAGAGATAGGTTATGCTCCATAATGAATAATTATAGGTTTTTGAAATGTCAAAAGTTGCAGGTTTGCATTCTGGCCAGTTGGTCGTAAAGTGAAATACGGTCCGTAAACTGCCATGTCGTATTTTGGCTTCCAAAACTTCAACTTTCTGCCAAATGATCAAATGGTTAAATACGACCTGAAATACGGACCGTAAAGTGGTTTACGGCCCGTAAACCGTGATCGTAAATCACCATGTTTCAGCCTGAGTTTCTGGTTCTGATATGATTAAATACGACCACGAAGGACAGTCCGTAAACTGGAATATGGACCGTAAACCAAGTTTACGACCACTGTGCACTTCAAATCAGATTTTTAAGTCATTAAATAAGGGGATCAAGGCTTATTTCATTTCACTTCTACATCACACCCCTTCTCTCTAGAACATCTCTCTACATATTTTCCACAAGAATTCAAGGATATTTGGTGATCAAACACATAAATCAAGGGAATCAAGTGTAAAAACCCATCAAGATCATCCAAGGTCAAGGAATCCAAATGGAGATAAACTATGGTTTTTCTCAAAGTGGAGTATTATACACTAAAGCTTGTTGCTACAACATTTAAGGTAAGATTCATGATATTTCTATGTTGTTTAAGGTAGTTAAGAGTTGAAATACTTGGACTGTAGAAGAGTATAGAAAAATGAGTCATGAATATGGAATAGTGTCATTTTGGGAAATAGTATGAATTGAGCTATGGGACTTGATGTATTGTGATGTAAATACGATATAAATGATGTTGGGAACATGAGATGAACAATGTATGTAAATGGACGTCGTGCGTGTTATGGCCATGGTTATGGATGAATTGAATCTAAGTCTAGAAATATGGATAATATGAATGAGGAATGGCTATTGTTATGGCATTGTGAATTTATTATTGACGTTTGGGAGTTGAGATACGTTATGGAGAAGATGCTGTCCGATTTTCTCTAGCTTTAGTCATATATGCTAACTATCGATTCTAATGATAATATGACTTCAATGAAGGTAGAAACGCTAGCACTGGAGGAGGACGCGCAAGTGTATAATAGTGCAACGGAAAGGTATGTAAGGCTAACCCTTCTTTCATAAGGCATGGTTCTTTGGCCCAACATCTAAATCTTCTGTAAGAGTATGATATCCTTCAATTGATTTGATCTTCCGAGCTAGCAAGCTCACGATTCTTGATACGCTACAATTGTACTAATGTCCTCGTATAACGAGTACGCCTATAAGGATGGATGTGACGAATGATAATGATAGTGATAATGATATCAACGACAATAATGATGAAGATGATGATAATGACGTTGATAATAATAAAGCTTATGAGCTATTATGTATATGTATCTATGAGTGACTATTTTAGAGCCCCGAGTTTATGAGGCCGGGTATGATATGTAAATAAGTATGTACACGATTACGAAACGCGCACACACCTCTGCAGATGGTACGGATAACCCTGACGCCTTGGTAGGGCCAGGTATTTGTAACCCTGAAGCCTCGGTAGGGCTAGGTATGAGTAACCTTGAGCCTTGGTTGGCCAAGTATGTATGAAACACCGATCCTACGTGGTCTGGTATGCTATGTAAATGCTATGTATATGATATGATTATGTATATGACGTGAATATGAATATGATATGACTATGTATATGAATGTGAATAAGGGCATGTATACGAATCCGAGCACAAATATGGTATGGGTACTATTATGGAATACGGATAATGATGTATGTACACAAATACGTATTAGCAACGGAAAGTTCCTATGAAAGACAAGTAAGTGCATATGACGATGATATTGCCATCTCCCATTCTATGCTATTTCTTGTGTTGCTATTTATGCTTCTATATTGATATTGATCATGCTTTACATACTCAGTACATTCTTCGTACTGACGTCCTTTTGTTTGTGGACTCTGCGTCATGCCCGCAGGTGCACAGGGAGACAGGCTTGATGCATAACTGCTTTCTCAGAGATTACATAGCAGAGCTCCATTTCATTCGGAGCCATAGCTTTTGGGTACTTATTCTTTTGTGTACATAATTATGGGCATAACGGGGTCCTGTCCCGCTCATGTGATATGTTATACTCTTCTTAGAGGCTCGTAGTCACGTGTATATGGTTAGATATGTCTGGCCTTGTCGGCCTATATTTTGTATATCATTTTGATAGCCTCGTCGGCTCATGTACGTTAATGTGGCATAGATGCCAATTATGATATAAAGGCATTATCGTCCAATGAGACTAGTATGATGAATGAATAGATATATATGTTTAATTGTATGGTTCACCTAGATGTAAGCATAAGTGTAAGTTAAGGGGCGCCCGGGTGGGCTAGCACCGGGTGCTCGTCGCGGCCCTCTAGACGGATCGTGACAAAAGTGGTATCAGAGCAGTTCAGTCCTAGGGAATGTCTACGAGCCGTGTCTGGTAGAGTCTTGGTTATGGGTGTGTTGCGCGCCACACTTATAAATAAGAAGATGCGGACATTTTAGGAATAAATTACCTTCTTTCTTCGTAAGAATCGTGCGATAGAGCTATGATGTAAGAAATTCTTGTTCCTTAATCGTGTGTTGTGTATTTCAGAAATGCCTGTAAAGAGAAAGGCTACAGCAGCCCAAAAGGGAAAGACGGTGGCAGAAAAGCGGGCTGAAAGAGCAACGCCACCGGTAGTAGAGGAAAGTAAGTCCCAGAGTGCGGCTCAATCCCAATCCTCCCGTTCAGTGCCTATATTAGAGGAGCGTGAGGGAGCCTCAGCCCCAGCTCCAGCACCTCCAGCTCCTCCACCGGATGCTTCGGGCCAAGATGTGAAAGAGGCCATTAATTTACTGACTCAATTGGTTGCGGCCCAGACTCAGAGGCAAAGTTCAGGGCAAGGTGATAGGGTTGTTAGTGCTAGAGCCCGTGATTTCATTACCTTGAACCCTCCGGAATTCTTTGGATCAAAGCCGGAGAAGGACCCTCAGGATTTCATTGATGATATGTTGAGGACGCTTCGATTGATACATGCTTCGGACACCGAATCGGTGGAGTTAGCGTCATATAGATTGAGAGATATCTCGATCCAATGGTATATAGTCTGGATGGCTTCACGGGGAGCCAATGCACCTCCCCCGGTATGGTAAGAGTTTGTTGATGCTTTTCTCCGACATTACATGCCTCTAGAAGTTCGGCGAGCTAGATCCAATAAGTTCTTAAATTTGAGGCAAGGTAGCATGAGTGCTATAGAGTATAGTCTCCGCTTCAATTCCTTGGCTAGGTATGCTTCGGCCATGGTAGGGGATATGGGTGACCGGGTACACCGATTTGTGAAAGGCCTAGGGCCACATTTGATGGATAGATGCTTGACTGCGTCCTTTCAGGACGGTATGCATATTGCACGCATTCAGGCCCATGCTCAGAACTTAGAAGAAAGCTTGCAATAGCAAAAAAGTGAACGCAAGGAAGATAGGGGCCATAGCAAGAGGGCCAGATCTTCAGGTCCGATGAGTGAGTTTAGGGGCGGGCACAGGCAGTAGATTTTCAGGCACTCAGGCTATTCTATGTCTAGCGCGCCTTCATGGTTTTCAGGCAAGAGATTCGACAGATCTACTCGTTCCGGGCCGAGTCAGAGTTATTCGGGGTCTCAGTTCAGAGATGATTCGGGTCAGGCAAGGCCATCGGCACTACGATGTTCCCAGTGTGGGAAGTTACATTGGAGTCGATGCCGGTCGAGTTCGGATGTTTGCTATTCATGTGGTCGACCAAGCCATATCATGCGTGATTGCCCCTCAATTCATGGTAGAGGTAGGACCCAGCCTTCAGGGTCGATAGCCGGATCTTCAGCATCTGTACGCCCTATAGGGCCAGGTTCACATGCGCCAGTCGGCCATGGCAGAGGTAGAGGGAGAGCTCCCAGTTCTAGCGGTCCTCAGCACCGTGTTTATGCTTTGGCTGGACGCCAAGATCCTGAGTCTTCTCCTGACGTGGTCACAGGTATATTATCGGTATTCTCTCATGATATATATGCTTTGATTGATCCGGGCTCTACATTGTCATATGTTACTCCATATATTGCGGGTCGATTTATGGTCGAACCAGAGTTGATCAAACCTTTTGAGGTGTCTGCACCCGTGGGTGAATCGGTAATAGCTAGCCGGGTATATAGAAATTGTGTAATTATGATTTGTGATCGTCGTACCATGATCGATTTGCATGATCTAGAAATGGTGGATTTTGATGTTATTATGGGCATGGATTGGTTGGCTTCTTGTTATGCCAATGTTGATTGTAGAATGAAAATGGTTCGTTTCCAATTTCTGGGAGAACCAGTTTTAGAATGGAAAGGGAATACAGCATCACCAAAAGGTAGGTTTATTTCCTATCTAAAGGCAAGAAAAATGATCACAAAAGGTTGCATTTATCATCTAGTTCGGGTTCAAGATGTAGAAGTTGAGTCGCCGACTCTTCAGTCAGTTCCCGTAGTAAACGAATTTTCGGATGTGTTCCCGGAAGAGCTTCCAGGCCTTCCTCCCGAGCGGGAGATTAATTTTGCTATTGATGTGTTGCCGAGCACTAAGCCGATATCTATTCCTCCTTATAGAATGGCTCCCGCAGAATTTAAAGAGTTGAAGGAGCAATTGAAAGACCTGCTTGATAAAGGCTTCATTATGCCTAGTTCATCCCCGTGGGGAGCACCCGTATTGTTTGTCCGAAAGAAAGATGGCTCCTTGAGAATGTGCATTGATTATCGGCAATTGAACAAGGTGACGATTAAGAATAAATATCCTCTTCCCAGGATTGATGACTTATTTGATCAATTGCAAGGTGCCAAGTGATTTTCAAAGATTTATTTGAGGTCCGGGTATCATCAAGTGAGTGTTAGGGAGAAATATATCCCTAAGACGACCTTTAGAACAAAGTATGGTCATTTTGAGTTCCGGGTGATGTCATTTGGGCTAATAATGCGCCAGCGGCATTTATGGATCTGATGAATAATGTGTTCAGGCCTTTTCTAGATTTATTTGTGATTGTATATATCGACGACATCTTGGTATATTCTAGATCCGAGGCAGAACATGCGGATCATTTGCGTACTGTCCTTGGAGTTCTTCGGACTCGAGAGTTGTTTGCAAAGTTTTCCAAATGCGAGTTTTGGTTGAACTCAGTGGCATTTCTGGGGCATATCGTTGCAGCCGATGGTATTCGAGTAGATAGCTAAAAGATTGAGGCTGTGAAGACTTGGCCACGGCCCACGACTCCTACGGAGGTTCGTAGCTTTCTGGGCTTAGCAGGTTATTACAGGAGGTTTGTTGAAGGTTTTTCTTGTATCTCGGCACCACTTACAAAGTTGACCCAGAAATCGGCAAAGTTTCAATGGACAGATGCTTGTGAACGTAGCTTCCAAGAGTTGAAAAGTAGGTTGACTTCCGCCCCAGTCTTGACGCTTCCAGAGGTATGCTAACTTGAGTTATGATTCTTAATATGATATGGATATAATCTTGCTATGGGAGGTAATAATAGTGATGAGGAAGCATTATATGAAAATGTCTAAAATGGGTATGAAGTGGCTAGCATAAGTTAAATATAAGGATGAATTTTGAAGGCTTAACGAAGTGTGATCACTTGATTATGATATTATGAGTATATTAAGGATGTTATTGTGGTTGCTGGGAGTTCTTTTTTGATATGGTAGAAGTTGACGAAATAGGAGAAATGCTGCCCGATTTTCAGTATATCATGAATCATTCTAATTTGAATTTAAGAGTACCATTAAGGCTTAACCATGGTATAAAATCCTTCTAAATATAGATTACTCAAGCTTCAACAGTGAACGCTAAATAGTTGAGGCGACGAAGAGGTATGTAAGGCTAACCCTTCTTTCATTAAGGCATGGTCCCCTTGCTATATGTATCCTTTCATGAGTTCCATAATGTCTTCCAAATGACTCTATCGCTAAGATTACCAAAGCTTACGATTCTCGATACGTTCACGATTCTATTGTCTCTCTTATATGATAGTTGATCCTTTAAGGATAGATATAAGGAAAATGATGATCTCAATGATGACGATGATACTAATGAACTCCTATGTATACAGATTTAAGTGTGTATGACTATTAAGTAACACCGAGCTTATATGGCCGAGTATGATACCTATCGCGCATGCACCACTGCAGTTGGGTACGTATAACACTGAGCATTGGTAGGGCCAGGTATGTATGACACCGAGCCTTGTCATGGCCGGGTATGTGAAACCACCGAACCACTATGGTCGGGTATGCTATAGATATGAACATGGATACTAATATGGATTTGAATATGAATACGAATATGTATATATGTATATGTACACATATATGTGCACGAGCATGCATTAGAAGTGGAAGGTCCCTATGAAAGACGAGTAAGTAAATATGCTCCTATTATGATGTTGCTTATGCTATCTTTTATGCTGTCTCTTAAGCTCCTATTATGATGTTGACCATGCTTTACATACTCAGTACATTATTCATACTGACGTCCTTTTGTTTGTGGACGCTACGTCATGCCCGCAGGTGGACAGGGAGACAGGCTTGATCTGTAGACTTCAGATTGAAATCTGCTCCCTCTCAGTCCGTGCATTCTTAGCCCTTCGAAGGGCTGTCTGAATGGCTACGTGGGCTGGCATCAATGTTATCCCGATCCACAGACCCCTCTGAAAATCAGTCAACAATGTCCCTGTATCTATGGATCCCCTAACAAATGTGTCAAGCCACTCTAAACTCGCCCATGAGGCATCTGCCTCGTCTGTCAAACTCTTAATTACATTTTGATCATATTCTGTTTTTGCTTTATGATTCGCTGCCCTTTCTTCTGCTTTTCGTTTCATTCTTCTAACCTGAATTACTTTTGTGGCTTTCCTATCCACGGGAAATTTGTAAAGGTATGGACCTGGAGTGGAAGTACCTGCTAACTCAGCCCCAAGCCACTCATAGTAACCTTCGTCATGACCTGGGTTATTTGGATCCTCGACCAACTTGTCTTCTTTTATCATATTCTTCCAATCTTTCCTAGCATCTTGTATACCCTCGATATGACCTTCTTCGTTGTCTCGCATAAACTCTCCGATATCTCCTACATTTGGGATAACGTGTCCCATACCAAATTGTCTAAGTACTCTCAATGGTGCATAGGGTCTGATCCCCCCAACGCCCATAAGCGGTAAATAGGGACGCCTACGATTCTTAACACAAATAGTCTTGGAATAACAATTAGGTACTCTCCACCTAATATGTTCTTCTCTTAGTCTGTAAAAGATGTGAGCCCATCCTCTTTTATCTTGAACCCCATAAGGCACAGCAGTAACTCTCTAATCATCCTCTCTCGGGGCCATATCTCGACGGGAAGATAAACCACTCCTATCTAAATGTTTAACTATCCACTATTCGACTAAGAGGTTGTTGTTACACCTTGGAAATTCATACCATCGCATAGTGAATGGACCAACGCGAGCTTGAGGATAACAGGAAGTTCTTAAGACTATAAGATGAATATTTAGTGGTCTTAGAATGCGTACGTCAAGATCTTGAAGTTATATGAATTGATGGAATAAGGATTGATAAGGATAAGTGAAGTATAAGTGAGATTTAGGCAAGGTTTCATAAATTAATTGTGTTGAGAATTGTTTGGTAAGGTTTTGAGGATGAGTTATAGGGATGTTTAGATCATTAATGAAGTATTAAACAAGTGTTAAGAAAGTTGTATAAGGATTGGAGATCAAACGGAACGACGCGGACAACTTCTGAAAAAGCTGTGAGTTCCACGACCCCTTCCACGGACCGTGAAACTTTCCATGGACCGTACACTGGCCCGTGGAATAGCCAGCAGAGGTGATGGTCTCCTGGTGGTGAACCACGACCTGTTCCACGTGCCGTACAATATTCCACGGACCGTGGAAGTCCCGACGAGCTGAACTAAGTTCAATTATATAATGATGTTCCCACTTCATTTATTTCATTCCCACACTTTTATATCTCTCTCAAGAGTTCTAGAGAATTCCACACTCTTCATCCACAAGAACTCAAGAAAGATTGGTGATCAACTTCATCAAACCAACAAGAATCAAGTTGAAGAAACACATTGAAGTTCATCCAAGTCAAGGAATTCCTATGGAAGTGAATTAGGGTTTTGGTGCAAGAAGAGTATTCCTACTGAAGGCTTATTCCTAAACTATCTAAGGTATGTTTTATGATCTTTCCATGATGATTAAGGAAATGAGAAGTTGAAACACTTGGATTGTAGAAGGGGTATAGGGAATGGGTCACAAAGATGAAAGCAATGAAGTTGTTGGGTTATAGTTGAAATGAATCATGACTATTGAGATGTTGTAGTTATAAGTATGTTATAAATGACAGGTAGAACATGGGTTAAGCATTAAATGTGAGAAAACATAATAGTGAACTATGACTATGATTATGAAGACATCTAAGTGAAATTGTGAATATGGATAAGGTGGATGAATGATGATTGTTGCTTATAATATGGTGAATGTGATTATAGATATTTGGGAGTTGATATACTATATGAGGAAAGTTGTATAAACAAAGGAAATGCTGCCCAATATTCTTTAGCTTTAGTAGGTATGTTTAAGTAATCGATTAGCTAATGTTAATGTGAATTCTCCTGAAGGTAGAAATGTGAGCGTTGAAGGAGAACGATCAAGCGATAGAATAGCTGAACGAAAAAGGTATGTAAGACTAATCCTTTCTTTCTAAGGCATGAATCCTTCAAATTTTCCATGATCTTCTTATACGATAGAGACTATGAGTCCATGAATATACGAAGCTACATACACACGTGATTAAGAAAGGAAGTACGATGCGAGCATGGTAATGATGATGATGAATATAAGCATGAGAAATACTAGTGTATAATAAGATGTCCAGGAAGCTAATATTTCCAAGTATGGTTTCATCTATGCTTCTCTTTGCATACATTCACCTTAAATTGTTAGTTCCTTCAAGGTGAGATATGATGATGATGATTACTCTATAATATAATCGGGGGTTCACGACCTTATGTCACCCCAACATAGCCATAGTTGACTTCAAATCCTAATGTATGTCTTTAATGACAAATGTATAATGATGCTAAGTCATGATATGTCTATGAAATGATCAATAATGTTAAGTTATGAATAATTATATGACGATATGATTACACCGCACCTAGATGGCCTGTCATGTCACCGCTAATGCGGGCTGCTTATGATTACACCACGCATAGATGGCCGAACATGTCACCGCTAATACGGGTTGCTTATGATTCCACCGTGCCTAGAGGGCCGGACATGACACCACTAGTGAGCGGCATATGATGGTTACCCGGACGCGGGTTAATGATGAGGATTATGATGTGATGATATATGTACTATGATGACATATGTACTATGTTTATATAAATATACGATATATGTATGAGGTGTATTCACCTATGAAACTTATGCATGTTATACCTTTCTCTTATGGCTCATGATTCTTCTATTCTGTTCATTTCGTTCTTGTCTTACATACTCAGTACAATTTTTGTACTGACGTCCGTTTTCTTTGGACACTATGTTCATGCCCACAGGTAGACAGGGAGGTGAGCTTGATTCTGACTCATAGGAGCTGTCAGCTGATTAGAGGCACTCCATTGTTCCGGAGGTGCTACTTGGTTCGTTCTTTTGTGTGTGTATATATATATATATATATATGTATATGTATTTTGGGCATGACGGGACCTTGTCCCGTCCGTATGTCTAGTACTCTAGTAAAGGCTCATAGATACGCATGTGTGGGTAGTATGGTCTCACGATGCTATGATTGTACATATGTATATTATTATTTTAATAGCAGAAAGGCTTACCTATATAAACTTAATCATGTTTTCAAATGAAAAATGATCGTCTTACGATTATGAGTATGTGAATGGTACAGAAGTGTATAATGATTATGATGAGTAAGGAAACGAATGGTGCTCGGTGGTTAGGCCCGGGTACCCATCACGGCCCCTAGTCGGGTCGTGACAAAAGTGGTATCAGAGTAGTTCAGTCCTAGAAAGTGTCTACGAGCCGTGTCTAGTAGAGTCTTGTTTATGGTGTGTTGCGCGCCACACTAATAAACAAGTGGCTACATGCCATTTAGGAAAAATGACCATCTTTCATCTTAAAGAGATCGTGCGATAGAGCTGTCTTATAAGATTTTCCCCTCCTAATAGTGTGTTATGATTTCAGAAATGCCGCCAAAGGGAAAGGCTACTGCTGCCCAGAAGGGCAAGACTACGATAAAAAGGCGGGTAGAGAGAGAGCCGCCAATGAATGTAGAAGAGGGCGAGTCACATAATGAGGCCCTATCTAATACTTCCTCTACCCCGCCTAATGTAGAAGAACAAGGAGGAGCTTCAGCTCCAATTCCTCCACCGGTTGCTTCGGGTAAACAAGTGACCGAAGCCATTCATCTATTGACGCAGTTGGTTGCCGCCCAGGTACAGCGGCAGAATGTGGGTTCAAGTGATCGGGCAGCTAGTACCAGAGCCCATGATTTTATGAGTCTGAATCCTCCAGAGTTTTTCGGGTCAAAGCTGGATGAAGACCCGCAAGGTTTCATTGATGAGATGTTGAGGATATTGAAGATTATTCATGCCTCCGATACTGAATCTGTGGATTTGGCATCTTATGGACTCCGAGATGTAACGGTATTGTGGTATAATAATTGGATAGCATCGAGAAAAGAGAGTGCGCCTCCTCCCGTTTGGCAAGAATTCGTAGATGCTTTCATTTGCCATTATTTTCCACCTGAGGTCCGCCGAGCTAGAGCGGATAGATTTCTAAATTTGAAGCAAAGAAATATGAGTGCCCGGGAATATAGCCTGCAATTTAATTCTTTGGCTAGATATGCCCCGACTATGGTGGCCAACATAGAAGATCGGGTACATAGATTTGTGAGTGGCTTGGGGCCACATTTGTTCAAGGATTGTTTGACGGCTTCGTTGCAAGATGGGATGGATATTTCCCGAATACAAGCCCATGCCCAGAATTTAGAAGGACAACGACATCCGCAAAGGGGTGATCGTGATATTGATAGAAGGCAAGGCAAGAGGGCCAGATCCATGGGGACATGTAGCGATTATAGAGGGGGATCGAGGTAGACTTATTCCCGACATTCCGGCCAGTCAGTGACTAGTGCGCCCCCACGATTTGCAGATAGGAGATTTGATTGCTCCTTTCCTTCAGGACAGGGTCAGAGTTCGAGAGATTCAGGTTCTCAGTTTGGGGGTGATTATAGTCAGAGGAGACCACCAGTTCCACGATGTAGCCAGTGCAGAAAATTACACTCGGGGCCATGTCACCAGGGCACAGATGCTTGCTATATTTGCGGACAGACTGGGCATTTGATGCGAGATTGTCCCTTGAGGTATGGTAGAAGTGGGGTTCAGCCCACAGGATCAGCAGCGGGTTCATCTTCAGTGTGCCCGGTAGGTCAAACTCCCCAAATGTTAGCAGGTCGAGGTAGAGGCAGAGGGGTAGCATCTCCTTTAGGTGCCACTCAACTCCGTGTGTATGCTTTAGCCGGTCGACAGGATCTTGAGTCCTCCCCGGATGTGGTTACAGGTACATTATATATATATTCCCATGATGTGTATGCATTGATAGATCCGGGTTCTACCTTCTCTTATATTACTCCGTATGTTGTTGGCCATATTGGGGTGAAACCCGAGCCAATTAAACCTTTTGAGGAATCTACTCCGGTTGGTGATCCCGTGATATCTAGACAAGTGTATAAAAATTGTGTAATTATGATATGCGACCGCCAGACCAAAGCCGATTTAATTGAGCTGGAAATGCTAGATTTCGATGTGATTATGGGTATGGACTGGTTGGCTTCATGTTATGCTAATGTTGATTGCCGAATGAAAGTGGTTCGATATCAATTTCCGAGAGAGCCCGTGCTTGAATGGAATGGTAATACAGCATCCCCAAAAGGTAGGTTTATTTCCTACCTTAAGGTAAGAAAGATGATAGCTAAAGGCTATATTTATCACTTAGTCCGAGTTCATAACACTGAAGCAAAGTCGCCAGCTTTCTAATCTGTTCCGGTAGTGAATGAATTTCTAGATGTATTTCCAGATGAACTTACAGGTCTTCCTCCAGAAAGAGATATTGATTTCTCCATTGATGTGTTGTCGGACACCAAGCCTATTTCCATTCCTCCTTATCGAATGGCTCCGGCAGAATTGAAAGAGCTAAAGGCACAGTTGAAAGATTTGCTTGAAAAAGGGTTTATTAGACCCAGTTCATCGCCATGGGGAGCACCAGTCTTGTTCGTGAGGGAGAAAGATGGTTCTCTACGAATGTGCATTGATTATAGGCAGTTGAACAAGATGACGATAAAGAACAGATATCCTCTTCCAAGGATTGATGATTTATTTGATCAGCTATAGGGTGCCAAATGGTTTTCTAAAATAGACTTGAGGTCGGGTTATCATCAAGTGAGAATTAGAGAAGAAGATATTCCCAAAATAGCTTTCAGAATGAGATATGGCCACTATGAGTTCCGAGTGATGTCGTTTGGGTTGACTAGTGCTTCGGCAGTGTTCATGAATTTGATGAATAATGTATTCAGGCCACTCTTGGATCTATTCGTGATAGTATTCATTGATGATATTCTGGTATATTCTCGCACAGAATCAAAATATGCAGATCATTTACGTATCGTTCTTGGAATTCTTCGAGCCCGAGAATTGTATGCAAAATTTTCAAAGTGCGAGTTTTGGCTGAATTCTGTAATATTTCTGGGCCATGTTATTTCAGATGATGGCATTCGAGTCGACACAACGCCTACAGAAGTTCGTAGTTTTCTGGGATTGGCAGGTTACTATAGAAGATTCGTAGAGGGATTTTCCTCTATTTCAGCCCTATTGACAAAGCTAACCCAGAAGTCTGTTAAGTTTCAATGGAACGATGCTTGTGAGCGTAGCTTCCAAGAGCTGAAAGATAGATTGACCTCAGCTCTAGTATTAACACTTCCAGAAGGGCCAGATGGTTATGTGGTGTACTGCGATGCTTCCGGTGTTGGGTTGGGATGCGTGTTAATGCAGCACGGTAGAGTCAATTCTTATGCTTCGAGACAGCTGCGGAAACATGAAAGAACTATCTAACTCATGACCTCGAATTAGCTGCAATTATTCATGCCTTAAAGATGTGGAGACATTACTTGTATGGTGTACATGTTGATATCTACACATAGCACAAGAGTCTTCAATACATTTTCAAACAAAAGGAGTTAAATTTACGACAGAGGCGGTGATTAGAGTTATTGAAAGATTACGATGTGAATATTGTTTACCACCCCGGAAAAGTGAATGTAGTAGCCGATGTGCTTAGCCGCCGATCAATGGGAAGTTTATGCGAAGTTCCTCCGGAAAAGAAAGAGATGGTCCACGAGCTCCATCAACTAGCTAATCTTGGAGTACGTCTAATCGATTCAGGTAGTGCAGGAGTTAGTGTTAATAATCCCACAGTTTCGTCCTTGGATATGGAAGTGAAAGAGCGGCAATATGAAGATTCTCAGTTGAGCCATTATAAAGACACAGTTCATGAAAAGAGAAGTCTCCATTTGAAATTTCAATGGATGGAATTCTTAGGTACCGAGGCAGGCTATGTGTTCCAAATGTTGTAGATTTACGTCGCTGAATTCTAGAAGAAGCTCATTATTCTCGGTATTCTATTCATCTAGGAATGACAAAGATGTATCATGATCTCAAGATGATGTATTGGTGGTATGGCATGAAAAGACACATAGCAGAATTTGTAGCCCAATGTCCAAATTGCCAGCAAGTAAAGATCGAACATCAAAGGCCAGGAGGGTTATTGCAAGCGATGGAAATTCCTACGTGGAAATGGGAAGTTATCAAT
The DNA here is from genome assembly GCF_019175385.1 of Lycium barbarum. Classification (NCBI taxonomy): domain Eukaryota; kingdom Viridiplantae; phylum Streptophyta; class Magnoliopsida; order Solanales; family Solanaceae; genus Lycium; species Lycium barbarum. The sequence goes on from NC_083337.1 coordinate 64,768,775, forward strand.
ATGGATTTTATTGTAGGATTACCCGTTCCCGAGGAAAGTATGATTCTATATGGGTGATTGTGGATAGATTGACGAAAGCAGCTCATTTTCTTCCAGTCAGAACCATATACTCAGCAGACGATTATGCAAGACTGTATATCAAGGAGATTGTGAGACTCCATGGTGTTCGGATATCCATCATTACGGATACAGGAGCACAATTTACATCCATGTTCTGAAAATCTTTCCAGGGAGGTTTGGGTACTCAAGAAAGGCTCAGCACGGCATTTCATCCGCAAACAGATGGGCAAGCCGAGCGTACCATTCAGACCTTGGAAGATATGCTACGAGCATGCGTGCTGGATTTCGGTGGTAGTTGGGATGACTATTTACCCCTAATTGAGTTCGCATACAACAATAGCTACCATTCCAGTATCCAAATAGCTCCGTATGAAGCTTTATATGGAAGAAAGTGCAGGTCTCCAATCGGATGGTTTGAAATCGGAGAAGTACAGTTAATAGGTCCTAAGTTGATCCAACAAGCAATGGAAAAAGTCAAGGTGATCCGAGGTCGATTGTTGACAGCCCAAAGTCGCCAAAAATCTTATGCAGACAATCGCCGGCGAGACTTAGAATTTCAAGTTGATGATTGCGTATTTTTGAAGGTGTCGCCAATGAAAGGACTAATGAGATTTGGCAAGAAAGGGAAGTTAAGTCCACGATACATTAGACCCTATATAATTATCCGTAAGGTGGGTCATGTCACCTACGAGTTGGACTTGCCTTCGGACCTTGAATTAGTTCATCCAGTTTTCCATGTTTCGATGCTCCACAAGTGCGTTGGAGATTCCACGAAAATTGTCCCAATAGATGATGTGCAAGTGACAGAAAAGCTAGCATATGAAGAGGTGTCTATTGCCATTTTAGACAGGCAAGTACGAAGACTTCGAAATAAGGAAGTAGCTTCAGTCAAAGTCTTGTGGCGAAACAACAAACGGGAAGTGATTACTTGGGAAGCAGAAGAGAGTATGAAGCTCAGGTATCCGCACATATTCCAACCCCCAGGAGAGGTCAAAGATGAAACACTAACAAAATGAGGTATGTACGCTTACTTTTCATACTTTTGGTCATGTGCGGCCATAGATATGTTGATATTATGTTGTAGCCCTGTGAGGCAATATTATTATGGGTTGTTGTGACAGGATGGTAGTGTCATATTACAGGGGAAACTCTGGCGAAATGTTTGTAGAATTCCTGAGTGTTTAACATTCGAGGACGAATGTTCCAAAAGGGGAGAAGAATGTTACACCTTGGAAATTCATATCGTCGCATAGTGAATGGACCAACGCGAGCTTGAAGATAATAGGAAGTTCTTAAGACTATAAGATGAATATTTTGTGGTCTTAGAATGCGTACGTCAAGATCTTGAAGTTATATGAATTGACGGAATAAGGATTGATAAGGATAAGTGAAGTATAATTGAGATTTAGAAAAGGTATCATAAATTAATTGCGTTGAGAATTGTTTGGTAAGGTTTTGAGGATGAGTTATAGGGATGTTTAGAACATTAATGAAGTATTAAACAAGTATTAAGAAGGTTGTATAAGGATTGAAGATCAAACGGAACGACACGGACAACTTTGGAAAAAGCTGTGAGTTCCACGACCCCTTCCACGGACCGTGAAACTTTCCACGGACTGTATGCTGGTCCATGGAATACCCAGCAGAGGTGATGGTCTCCTGGTGGTGAACCACGACCTGTTCCATGAGCCGTACAATATTCCACGGACCGTGGAAATGTCCGTGGAAGTCCCGACGAGCTGAACTAAGTTCAATTATATAATGATGTTCCCACTTCATTTATTTCATTCCCACACTTTTCTATCTCTCTCAAGACTTCTAGAGAATTCCACACTCTTCATCCACAAGAAATCAAGAAATATTGGTGATCAACTTCATCAAACCAACAAGAATCAAGTGCAAGAAACACATTGAAGTTCATCCAAGTCAAGGAATTCCTGTGGAAGTGAATTAGGGTTTTGGTGCAAGAAGAGTATTCCTACTGAAGGCTTATTCCTACACTATCTAAGGTATGTTTTATGATCTTTCCATGATGATTAAGGAAATGAGAAGTTGAAACACTTGGATTGTAGAAGGGGTATAGGGAATGGGTCACAAAGATGAAAGCAATGAAGTTCTTGGGTTGTAGTTGAAATGAATCATGACTATTGAGATGTTGTAGTTATAAGTATGTTATAAATGACATGTAGAACATGGGTTAAGCATTAAATGTGAGAGAACATAATAGTGAACTATGACTATGATTATGAAGACATCTAAGTGAAATTGTGAATATGGATAAGGTGGATGAATGATGATTGTTGCTTATAATATGGTGAATGTGATTATAGATATTTGGGAGTTGATATACTATATGAGGAAAGTTGTATAAACAAAGGAAATGCTGCCCAATATTCTTTAGCTTTAGTAGGTATGTTTAAGTAATCGATTAGCTAATGTTAATATGAATTCTCCTGAAGGTAGAAATGTGAGCGTTGAAGGAGAACGATCAAGCGATAGAATAGCTGAACGAAAAAGGTATGTAAGACTAATCCTTTCTTTCTAAGGGTTGAATCCTTCAAATTTTCCATGGTCTTCTTATTCGATAGAGACTATGAGTCCATGAATATACGAAGCTACATACACACATGATTAAGAAAGGCAGTACAACGCGAGCATGGTAATGATGATAATGAATATAAGCATGAGAAATCCTAGTGTATAATAAGATTTCCATGAAGCTAATATTTCCAAGTATGGTTTCATCGATGCTTCTCTTTGCGTACACTCACCTTAAATTGTTAGTTCCTTCAAGGTGGGATATGATGTTGATGATTATTCCATAATATAATCGGGGGTTCACGACCTTATGTCACCCGACATAGCCATAGTTGACTTCAAATCCTAATGTATGTCTTTAATGATAAATGTATAATGATGCTAAGTCATGATATGTCTATGAGATGATCAGTAATGTTAAGTTATGAATAATTATATGACGATATGATTACACCGCGCCTAGATGGCCGCACATGTCACCGCTAATGCGGGGTGCTTATGATTACACCGCGCCTAGAGGGCCGGACATGTCACTGCTAATGCGGGCTGCTTATAATTTCACCATGCCTAGAGGGCCGGACATGACACCACTAGTGGGCGGCATATGATGGTTACCCGGACGCGGGTTAACGATGAGGATTATGATGTGATGATACATGCGCTATGATGACATATGTACTATGTTTATATAAATATACAATATATGTATGAGGTGTATGCACCTATGAAACTTATGCAGGTTATACCTTCCTCTTATGGCTCATGGTTCTTCTATTATGTTCATTTCGTTCTTGTCTTACATACTCAGTACAATGTTCATACTGACTTTCGTTTTCTTTGAACGTTGTGTTCATGCCCACAAGTAGACAGGGAGGTGAGCTTGATCCTGATTCGTAGGAGCTGTCAGCTGATTAGAGGGCACTCCATTGTTCCGGAGGTGCTACTTGGTTCATTCTTTTGTGTATATAATATGTATATATATATGTATATGCATATGTATTTTGGGCACGACGGGGTCTTGTCCCGTCCATATGTCTAGTACTCTAGTAGAGGCTCGTAGATACGCATGTGTGGGTAGTATGTCTCACGATGCTATGATTGTACATATGTCTATTATTATTTTGATAGCCGAAAGGCTTACGTATATAAAGTTAATCATGTTTTCAAATGAAAAATGATTGTCTTACGATTATGAGTATATGAATGGTATAGAACTGTATAATGATTATGATTAGTAAGGAAACGAGTGGTGCTCGGTGGTTAGCCCCGGGTACCCGTCACGGCCCCTAGTCAGGTCGTGACAGTTGCAACCCTGGAAGTAGTAATAATGGTTGCGGCACTTTCCCAAAGCTCAGTATATATATGATAGGGATGATGTCAAAATATTTTGTAAGCCCATTTGTTTTAACCCCTCTAAGAACAGCATGGGCAACAAAGACGACCCGGGTGTCGATGGCTAAGGAGGCATTTAGTGGAAATATCATGGTTCCCAATAGGCAGGTGATAAAGGATAATGTTTGGTTAGCGTCCTAGGATTGGAGTGAAGAAAACTCAAGGATGTAGTTTTCGTACCCCTATTTGGATGAATACCTCGTATATAACTCTCTAAAGGTTATAGTAGGTCCCTGTGCCCAATCAGCCTTGTTGACAACAAACATGTCTTTGATTTCTTTTGGTGTAGGTTTGTAAGGGATGAGGATATTTTGAACTAACCTATTTTTGGATCAGTTTGCGCTTCTCGCGCTTTCCAAGACATCTCTGTTGTTACACCTCGGAAAAAAAAATCCTCCATTGTTGTCCAAGTGAATGGACCCGCGAGGAGTACGAGTATCCGATGTTTTCATGAGTAAGAAATAACATTTGATGACCCTAAGTAAGATTCCGAAGGCAATTGAAATAAGAGATAGGTTATGCTCTATAATGAATGATTATATGTTCTAAAAAGGTGGAAAGTTGAAGATCTGCATTTTGGCCAGTTGCACGTAAAATGAAATGCGGACCGTAAAGTGGTATACGGCCCGTAAACTGCCATGTCGTATTTTGGCTTCCAAAACTTCAACTTTCTGCCAAATGATCAAATGGTTAAATATGACCTAAAATGCGGACCGTAAAGTGGTTTACGGCCAGTAAACTGTGTCCGTAAATCACCACATCTCAGCCTGAGTTTCTGGTTCTGTTATGATTAAATACGACCACGAAGGGCGGTCCGTAAACTGGAATACGGACCGTAAACCAAGTTTACGACCACTGTACTGTTCACTCCAGACCAGATTTTAAGTCATTAAATAAGGGATCCAAGTTTATTATTTCATTTTCACATTTCATCCGTTCTCTCTAAAACATCTCTCTACATTTATTCCACAAGGTTTCAAGGATTATTAGTCATCAACAACACAAATCAAGTGAATCAAGTGTAAGGAAACCCATTAAGATTATTCAAGTCAAGAAAATCTTATTGAAGGAAAACTAGGGTTTTTCTCAAGTGGAGTATTATCAACCAAGGCTTGTTCCTATGACATCTAAGGTAAGATTTATGATGTTTCTATGTTGTTTAAGTTATTTAAGAGTTGAAATACTTGGATTGTAGAGAGGTATGGAAAAATGGGTCACGAATGTGGAATAGTGCCATTTTGAGAAATAGTTTGAATTGAGTTATGAGTCTTGATGTATTGTAATGTAAATGTGTTATAAATGATGTTGAGAACATGAGATGAGCAATGTACGTGAATGGACATAGTCGTGCGTTATGGCCATGGATATGGATGATTGAAAAGTGAGTCTAGGATATGGATAATGTGGATGAATAATGACTATTGTTGTAGTATTGTGAATGTATTGTTGACGTTTGAGAGTTGAAATACACTATAGAGGAATGTCGTATAAATAGAGGAGACGTTGCCTGATTTTCCCTAGTTTAGTCATGTATGCAAGCTATCGATTCTAATAATAGTATGACTTTAATGAAGGTAGAAACGTGAGCTTCGGAGGAGAACGTGCAAGTGGTAAATAGTTGAACAGAAAGGTATGTAAGGCTAACCCTTCTTTCATAAGGCATGGTTCTTTGGCCAAATATCTAACTCTTCTATGAGACTGTGATGTCCTTCAAATGACTTGATCTCCCGAGCTAGTAAGCTCATGATTCTTGATACGCCACGATTGTACTAAATCCCTCGTATGACGAGTAAGCCGATAAAGATAAATGTGATGAAAGACGATGATAGTATAATGATGTTGGTGACGATGATGATAATGATGTAATTAGTAAATATTCTTATGAGCTATTATGTATATGTGTCTATGTATGACTATTATGGAATGTTACACCTCAGAAAAATCCTCCGTTGTTGTCCAAGTGAATGGACCCGCGAGGAGTACAAGTATCCGATGTTTTCATGAGTAAGAAATAGCATTTGATGACCCTAAGTAAGATTCCGAAGGCAATTGCAATAAGAGATAGGTTATGCTCCATAATGAATAATTATAGGTTTTTGAAATGTCAAAAGTTGCAGGTTTGCATTCTGGCCAGTTGGTCGTAAAGTGAAATACGGTCCGTAAACTGCCATGTCGTATTTTGGCTTCCAAAACTTCAACTTTCTGCCAAATGATCAAATGGTTAAATACGACCTGAAATACGGACCGTAAAGTGGTTTACGGCCCGTAAACCGTGATCGTAAATCACCATGTTTCAGCCTGAGTTTCTGGTTCTGATATGATTAAATACGACCACGAAGGACAGTCCGTAAACTGGAATATGGACCGTAAACCAAGTTTACGACCACTGTGCACTTCAAATCAGATTTTTAAGTCATTAAATAAGGGGATCAAGGCTTATTTCATTTCACTTCTACATCACACCCCTTCTCTCTAGAACATCTCTCTACATATTTTCCACAAGAATTCAAGGATATTTGGTGATCAAACACATAAATCAAGGGAATCAAGTGTAAAAACCCATCAAGATCATCCAAGGTCAAGGAATCCAAATGGAGATAAACTATGGTTTTTCTCAAAGTGGAGTATTATACACTAAAGCTTGTTGCTACAACATTTAAGGTAAGATTCATGATATTTCTATGTTGTTTAAGGTAGTTAAGAGTTGAAATACTTGGACTGTAGAAGAGTATAGAAAAATGAGTCATGAATATGGAATAGTGTCATTTTGGGAAATAGTATGAATTGAGCTATGGGACTTGATGTATTGTGATGTAAATACGATATAAATGATGTTGGGAACATGAGATGAACAATGTATGTAAATGGACGTCGTGCGTGTTATGGCCATGGTTATGGATGAATTGAATCTAAGTCTAGAAATATGGATAATATGAATGAGGAATGGCTATTGTTATGGCATTGTGAATTTATTATTGACGTTTGGGAGTTGAGATACGTTATGGAGAAGATGCTGTCCGATTTTCTCTAGCTTTAGTCATATATGCTAACTATCTATTCTAATGATAATATGACTTCAATGAAGGTAGAAATGCTAGCACTGGAGGAGGACGCGCAAGTGTAGAATAGTGCAACGGAAAGGTATGTAAGGCTAACCCTTCTTTCATAAGGCATGGTTCTTTGGCCCAACATCTAAATCTTCTGTAAGAGTATGATATCCTTCAATTGATTTGATCTTCCGAGCTATCAAGCTCACGATTCTTGATACGCTACAATTGTACTAATGTCCTCGTATAACGAGTACGCCTATAAGGATGGATGTGACGAATGATAATGATAGTGATAATGATATCAACGACAATAATGATGAAGATGATGATAATGACGTTGATAATAATAAAGCTTATGAGCTATTATGTATATGTATCTATGAGTGACTATTTTAGAGCCCCGAGTTTATGAGGCCGGGTATGATATGTAAATAAGTATGTACACGATTACGAAACGCGCACACACCTCTGCAGATGGTACGGATAACCCTGACGCCTTGGTAGGGCCAGGTATTTGTAACCCTGAAGCCTCGGTAGGGCTAGGTATGAGTAACCTTGAGCCTTGGTTGGCCAAGTATGTATGAAACACCGATCCTACGTGGTCTGGTATGCTATGTAAATGCTATGTATATGATATGATTATGTATATGACGTGAATATGAATATGATATGACTATGTATATGAATGTGAATAAGGGCATGTATACGAATCCGAGCACAAATATGGTATGGGTACTATTATGGAATACGGATAATGATGTATGTACACAAATACGTATTAGCAACGGAAAGTTCCTATGAAAGACAAGTAAGTGCATATGACGATGATATTGCCATCTCCCATTCTATGCTATTTCTTGTGTTGCTATTTATGCTTCTATATTGATATTGATCATGCTTTACATACTCAGTACATTCTTCGTACTGACGTCCTTTTATTTGTGGACTCTGCGTCATGCCCGCAGGTGCACAGGGAGACAGGCTTGATGCATAACTGCTTTCTCAGAGATTACATAGCAGAGCTCCATTTCATTCGGAGCCATAGCTTTTGGGTACTTATTCTTTTGTGTACATAATTATGGGCATAACGGGGTCCTGTCCCGCTCATGTGATATGTTATACTCTTCTTAGAGGCTCGTAGTCACGTGTATATGGTTAGATATGTCTGGCCTTGTCGGCCTATATTTTGTATATCATTTTGATAGCCTCGTCGGCTCATGTACGTTAATGTGGCATAGATGCCAATTATGATATAAAGGCATTGTCGTCCAATGAGACTAGTATGATGAATGAATAGATATATATGTTTAATTGTATGGTTCACCTAGATGTAAGCATAAGTGTAAGTTAAGGGGCGCCCGGGTGGGCTAGCACCGGGTGCTCGTCGCGGTCCTCTAGACGGATCGTGACAAAAGTGGTATCAGAGCAGTTCAGTCCTAGGGAATGTCTACGAGCCGTGTCTGGTAGAGTCTTGGTTATGGGTGTGTTGTGCGCCACACTTATAAATAAGAAGATGCGGACATTTTAGGAATAAATTACCTTCTTTCTTCGTAAGAATCGTGCGATAGAGCTATGATGTAAGAAATTCTTGTTCCTTAATCGTGTGTTGTGTATTTCAGAAATGCCTGTAAAGAGAAAGGCTACAGCAGCCCAAAAGGGAAAGACGGTGGCAGAAAAGCGGGCTGAAAGAGCAACGCCACCGGTAGTAGAGGAAAGTAAGTCCCAGAGTGCGGCTCAATCCCAGTCCTCCCGTTCAGTGCCTATATTAGAGGAGCGTGAGGGAGCCTCAGCCCCAGCTCCAGCTCCTCCACCGGATGCTTCGGGCCAAGATGTGAAAGAGGCCATTAATTTACTGACTCAATTGGTTGCGGCCCAGACTCAGAGGCAAAGTTCAGGGCAAGGTGATAGGGTTGTTAGTGCTAGAGCCCGTGATTTCATTACCTTGAACCCTCCGGAATTCTTTGGATCAAAGCCGGAGAAGGACCCTCAGGATTTCATTGATGATATGTTGAGGACGCTTCGATTGATACATGCTTCGGACACCGAATCGGTGGAGTTAGCGTCATATAGATTGAGAGATATCTCGATCCAATGGTATACAGTCTGGATGGCTTCACGGGGATCCAATGCACCTCCCCCGGTATGGTAAGAGTTTGTTGATGCTTTTCTCCGACATTACATGCCTCTAGAAGTTCGGCGATCTAGATCCAATAAGTTCTTAAATTTGAGGCAAGGTAGCATGAGTGCTATAGAGTATAGTCTCCGCTTCAATTCCTTGGCTAGGTATGCTTCGGCCATGGTAGTGGATATGGGTGACCGGGTACACCGATTTGTGAAAGGCCTAGGGCCACATTTGATGGATAGATGCTTGACTGCGTCCCTTCAGGACGGTATGCATATTGCACGCATTCAGGCCCATGCTCAGAACTTAGAAGAAAGCTTGCAATAGCAAAACAGTGAACGCAAGGAAGATAGGGGCCATAGCAAGAGGGCCAGATCTTCAGGTCCGATGAGTGAGTTTAGGGGCGGGCACAGGCAGTAGATTTTCAGGCACTCAGGCTATTCTATGTCTAGCGCGCCTTCATGGTTTTCAGGCAAGAGATTCGACAGATCTACTCGTTCCGGGCCGAGTCAGAGTTATTCGGGGTCTCAGTTCAGAGATGATTCGGGTCAGGCAAGGCCATCGGCACTACGATGTTCCCAGTGTGGGAAGTTACATTGGAGTCGATGCCGGTCGAGTTCGGATGTTTGCTATTCATGTGGTCGACCAAGCCATATCATGCGTGATTACCCCTCAATTCATGGTAGAGGTAGGACCCAGCCTTTAGGGTCGATAGCCGGATCTTCAGCATCTGTACGCCCTATAGGGCCAGGTTCACATGCGCCAGTCGGCCATGGCAGAGGTAGAGGGAGAGCTCCCAGTTCTAGCGGTCCTCAGCACCGTGTTTATGCTTTGGCTGGACGCCAAGATCCTGAGTCTTCTCCTGACGTGGTCACAGGTATATTATCGGTATTCTCTCATGATGTATATGCTTTGATTGATCCGGGCTCTACATTGTCATATGTTACTCCATATATTGCGGGTCGATTTAGGGTCGAACCAGAGTTGATCAAACCTTTTGAGGTGTCTGCACCCGTGGGTGAATCGGTAATAGCTAGCCGGGTATATAGAAATTGTGTAATTATGATTTGTGATCGTCGTACCATGATCGATTTGCATGATCTAGAAATGGTGGATTTTGATGTTATTATGGGCATGGATTGGTTGGCTTCTTGTTATGCCAATGTTGATTGTAGAATGAAAATGGTTCGTTTCCAATTTCTGGGAGAACCAGTTTTAGAATGGAAAGGGAATACAGCATCACCAAAAGGTAGGTTTATTTCCTATCTAAAGGCAAGAAAAATGATCACAAAAGGTTGCATTTATCATCTAGTTCGGGTTCAAGATGTAGAAGTTGAGTCGCCGACTCTTCAGTCAGTTCCCGTAGTAAACGAATTTTCGGATGTGTTCCCGGAAGAGCTTCCAGGCCTTCCTCCCGAGCGGGAGATTAATTTTGCTATTGATGTGTTGCCGAGCACTAAGCCGATATCTATTCCTCCTTATAGAATGGCTCCCGCAGAATTTAAAGAGTTGAAGGAGCAATTGAAAGACCTGCTTGATAAAGGCTTCATTATGCCTAGTTCATCCCCGTGGGGAGCACCCGTATTGTTTGTCCGAAAGAAAGATGGCTCCTTGAGAATGTGCATTGATTATCGGCAATTGAACAAGGTGACGATTAAGAATAAATATCCTCTTCCCAGGATTGATGACTTATTTGATCAATTGCAAGGTGCCAAGTGATTTTCAAAGATTTATTTGAGGTCCGGGTATCATCAAGTGAGTGTTAGGGAGAAATATATCCCTAAGACGACCTTTAGAACAAAGTATGGTCATTTTGAGTTCCGGGTGATGTCATTTGGGCTAATAATGCGCCAGCGGCATTTATGGATCTGATGAATAATGTGTTCAGGCCTTTTCTAGATTTATTTGTGATTGTATATATCGACGACATCTTGGTATATTCTAGATCCGAGGCAGAACATGCGGATCATTTGCGTACTGTCCTTGGAGTTCTTCGGACTCGAGAGTTGTTTGCAAAGTTTTCCAAATGCGAGTTTTGGTTGAACTCAGTGGCATTTCTGGGGCATATCGTTGCAGCCGATGGTATTCGAGTAGATAGCTAAAAGATTGAGGCTGTGAAGACTTGGCCACGGCCCACGACTCCTACGGAGGTTCGTAGCTTTCTGGGCTTAGCAGGTTATTACAGGAGGTTTGTTGAAGGTTTTTCTTGTATCTCGGCACCACTTACAAAGTTGACCCAGAAATCGGCAAAGTTTCAATGGACAGATGCTTGTGAACGTAGCTTCCAAGAGTTGAAAAGTAGGTTGACTTCCGCCCCAGTCTTGACGCTTCCAGAGGGATTAGAAGGATATGTTGTTTATTGCGATGCTTCTGGGGTTGGGTTAGGCTGTGTATTGATGCAACATGGTAAAGTGATTGCGTATGCATCAAGGCCATTGCGGAAACATGAGCGGAATTATCCAACCCATGATTTAGAATTGGCCGCAGTGGTTCATGCGTTAAAGATATGGCGACATTATTTATATGGTGTCCATGTGGATATTTATACAGATCATAAGAGTCTACAGTATATCTTCAAGCAGAAAGAGCTGAATTTACGGCAACGACGATGGTTGAAATTCCTAAAAGATTATGATGTTGATATCTTGTATCACCCCGGAAAGGCAAATGTTGTAGCTGATGCTCTTAGCCGCAGATCGATGGGAAGTTTATGTGACGTATGACCAGAGAAGAGGGGAATGGCCCGTAAGCTCCAGCAGTTAGCTAGCCTAGGAGTTCGAGTGGTGGACTCAGGTAGCAGGGGAGCTACTATTCAGAATTCAGCAGTCTCGTCGTTAGTAGCAGAAGTGAAAGAGCGACAATACGAAGATTCCATGCTAATGCAGTACAGAGATACACTCCCCCAGAAATAGGAGTCATCTTTTGATATTTCCGGAAACGGAGTTCTTCGCTGTCGAGCCAGGTTATGTGTTCCCGATGTGGCAGACTTACGCCACCAAATAATGAGGGAAGCCCATTGTTCCCGCTACTCTATCCACCCCGGAGCGACGAAAATGTATCATGACCTTAAGTCTATATATTGGTGGAATGGAATGAAGAAAGATATAGCGGAATTCGTAGCTCAATGTCCAAATTGCCAGCAAGTGAAAATCGAGCACCAAAAGCCGGGTGGATTGTTGCAAGCTATAGAAATCCCAACTTGGAAATGGGAAGTGATTAACATGGACTTCATTTCAGGCTTACCCCGTTCTCGACGTAAGTATGATTCCATATGGGTGATTGTGGATAGACTCACAAAGTTAGCTCATTTCTTACCGGTCAGAACGACGTATGTGGCAGAAGATTATGCAAAGCTTTATCTTAAAGAGATAGTAAGACTCCATGGCGTTCCAGTATCTATTATCTCAGACGGAGGAACTCAGTTTACAGCTAACTTTTGGAAGTCTTTCCAAGAGGGTCTAGGGACCCAAGTGAACCTTAGTACGACATTTCACCCGCAGACTGATGGACAAGCCGAGCGTACCATTCAGACTCTTGAAGATATGTTGCGGGCATGTATGGTAGATTTTGGAGGAAATTGGGATGATCATTTTCCACTCATTGAATTTGCTTACAATAACAGTTATCATTCTAGCATTCAAATGGCACCGTATGAAGCTTTATATGGGTGAAAGTGTAGGTCCCCATAGAGAAAGTCAAGCTCATACAAGATCGGTTATTAGCAGCCCAAAGTCGTCAAAAGTCCTATGCGGATAATCGCCGAAGAGACTTAGAGTTCCAAGTGAAAGATTTGGTATTCTTGAAAGTGTCACCGATGAAAGGTGTAATGAGATTTGGCAAAAAGGGGAAGCTTAGTCCCCGGTACATTAATGATAATAAGTCATTGGAGGAAGGTGAAATGCATGAGTATGAAACTGACAGTGATAAAGGTTTCTCATGAATGTAATGAATATGAGAATATAAAAGTTACTGCAGGTGATCAAATGTCTGAACTAGTACAGAGAAGAGTTGGAGAACCTAATCAGCAACTGGGAGTTGAAAAAGGGGGTGGCAAGGATGTAGATGAACATGTTTCTTAAAGGCTGGATAGTAATAGAAGTCATGGTGGAAATGAGGCTTCTGACAATTCTATGCAAAATCAGGTGTCTGAATGTACTCAAGCAGGTGATGTGTATTTGAATGATGGCCTTGTTGACAAGATGCAACATAGGACTGGTTTCATGGACCAGGAGGAGTTTAGTCAAGCATTAATTCTGAAGGATAATGCTGTTGAGGAGGTACTTAGTTCAAGTTGTAACTTGCAGTTGGTTGGCTATTATCCAGAGAAAGTTACTGATACTGAATATGGGAATTTAGCTTTGGCTATTATTCCTGATATGACTGAGATGCAGCCTTTGAATCTTGCTGAAAGGGTATCACTAAATAAAGTTTTACATCAATTGGTTTCTCACAAGTTACAGGAGGAACATGATCAGTTAAAACTGATCAACAACAAGAAGGAAGATGTTGAGAGTGCTGCTATTGATATGAAACTACAACATATGTGTGTAGAAGCAGGACTATCTCCAAAATCACAAAGCAAAGTGCCAAGGAAAGGAAGAAAGCAAAATCCTGAAGTTCAACAAGCTCGGAGGTATGCAATAAGGATTCACATTAAGAAGTCTGTTAAATGATTGTTAAAACTTTATTCTGGAATATAAGTGTTATATCCTGCATTTTTGCTCATTCGGAAAAATTCGAGATAACTTTGACTTGTAACGAATGAGGCTATATTTGGACTTTACTTAGTATGAATGTGTCGGCTATGAAAACATTGGTGCGGAAATACCGAGGAAGGCTAGGGACAAAATTGGAATTTCGAAAATTGGGTTCATGAATTACTCAATATGATCCTTAATTAATTGGGCCACAAAAATAAGAGAAATGAGGCCCAAATGATAGGGGGGTGGCCGGCCATTGTGAGGCCCAACCCATGGTCTCTAATATTTTCCATGTGCTAAATATGATAAAGAGGGTTATATTTTCATCTCTATCCAAAGAAGCTTCAAGAAATCAAAAGAAATTGAGAGAAAAAGAGAAAGAGAGGCACGGCCAAGTGAAAGAAAGAGAAAGGAAAAAAGAAAAAATTCTTGGAGCTCAATTCTTTGGTTCAAAAATCCATCTCTTTTGGAATTATTACTAAGTTCAAGATTCTCTTCAAGATGATATAATTATTTTGGCAAAAAGGTGACTTTGGTGGCAAGGAGAATTTGTTGGAAAAAGGTAAGGATTTCTTGTTTCTTTCATGTTATGGAAGATTTATAGATGTTAGAGTGAGTAGAATTGAATGGAAATCATGGAATTGTGGTGTGGTGTGTGTGAGCCGTGTGTAAGTGTGTGTATATGTGTATCCGTGTATGTACAATATGGTATAGATAATATGAGTTGAATTTTATGTCGTAATCTAGTTGTGGTTATGGTGGAATTTATATTGGAAGTGAAAGTTGAATGAATTTGGTTGAAATGGGTTGTATGTTGTTATGGGGAATTTATGTGATTTTATATGATTTTCGTATAATTGTGAAAATAAGAATTTAAATGTGAACTTTGGTAATTGTTGACGAATTTGGAAGAAAACAATGTAAGTTGGTAGTATTGTTGCATTCGTTGAAGTTTCGGATGGAATATGGAATTGGTAGAGATACTTGAATTCGTGAATGATGTTTGGAATGTTATTGAAATATGTTTGAATAACCTTGAGTTAGTGAATGAATATGAGAATAATGATATTAGCTTGATATGGTGAAGTTGGAATGGAAAGTGTCGTTTTATGTAAAAAGAGGACTATTTATGATATAGTGCGTTTTATGATAATTGTTGATGTGGTTGGATTGTTGGGTTGTTGTTGTTGATATATTGGGCCGAGCTAAGTCTCGGGGATGCTATATGTATAGGGGAAATGCTGGCGAAATTTCGGTAGATAAACATGACTTCAAGTTGAACTCTTAGAAGCTATAACTCACAATTGGTAAATATGACCATTTGTAGATTTTGGGCGAAACGGGAATCGAATTTGAGCGAGCGTAAGGCGCAGCTAAGGTATGTAAAGTCTTTCCCTTCATTCTTTGGCATGTTCTAAACATAATAGGCTTTGAGGCGAGCCTTAGATACGACCCTGTTCCTAGAAATCCGAGATTGAAATTGGCTCCATTTCATTCAATGAGATTGAATTGGTTTCTTAATATTTCGTCGACAAAATGATCTATATGTATGCAACTCTCACAAATGAAGTCGGAATGCCCTAAAACTCTCATGGGTGACTACATAAGACCTATGATCCATAATTTTACGTACACCACCTCGGTTCGGCCCAAGGTGGGCCCACAAAATTCTGATACCTTCTGTACGGCCCTAATTAACTTATTTCTGTACGAAACTCACAGGTAACTTTTGGTTATTATTCTGTCTGCTATATGACAAGTGTTATGACTATAGTATGAGTCTTATAATATATTCGACGTCTGGAGCGGTTCTGGATATTTTATTCCGATGTAATATGTCGTGCCGTCCCAAATGACATATATGTGTATTTTATGAACATTGTCCGATTACTCTGATTTGACCCACCGTTTGGCCTACTTCTGTTTCGTTGAGTCTGTATAATGATCTGTATGCATATGGTTTCTCATTAATCTGTTCGTGGGTATCTCAATGCTTCCTTCACTGCGCCCGGGACAGGTTCTGTTATTCGTGCACATTCCACTACATTGTTCACTGCGTCCCTCGGTGTGCGGGCCGGGATCTGTTTACATCTGCATGTGATCTGATGATGTGATGGTATGGGGATGGCGGCTAGGATGGCATATGATCTGATCTGTCTGTCCACCGCGTCCCGTACTAAGAGGGTCGGGATCTGTTACCGCGTCCCTCATTAGATGGACGAGATCTGATATATATGCTATATGTATCTGTATATGCTCATGATTCTGCATCCATGATTCTGTCTGGTACACATCTGTATATCTGATCTGGATTATGACTCCGTCTGTTGCACTTTTGAAAGTCCGATTCGGATACTGATTCTGTCTGCTGTACTTCTGTACGTCTGATTCGGATTATGACTCAGATTATGACTTTGTCAGCCACACTCTGTACTCCTGATCCGTGTTATGATCTTGTCAGCCATATTCTGTACCTCTGAATCATATTATGACTCTGTCTGTTATACCCTGTACTCACTATATACATATTTATACTTTGTATTTCTGATTCGGATTCGACTTCGACTCTGACCGCTATATTTCTATACTTACGGTTCAGATTATGATTATATTTGTTACCTTTCCGCTTTACATACTCGGTACATTTTTCGTACTGACCCCCTGTTCTTCGGGGGCTGCGCTACATGCCCGCAGGTACAGACGCACCGCGCGATACGCCACCAGTTTAGGACTTCTATTCTGCTGTTTGGAGTGCTCCTTTGACCCGGAGTGTGTACTTTTGGTATATATCTTCGGTTATTTACTCATTCTGTATATATGGTAACTTGGGGTACGGCAGGGCCCTGTCCTGCCATTTGATCTGTTATGTCCGTTAGAGGCCTATAGACATGCATGTGGGTTATGGGTTGTTACTGTACAGGTAGGTATGTACGAGTTTGCGATTTTGTCCGCTATGATAGCCTCAACGGCTTATGTGTAAGTCTAAGTGTGTTTATGTGTTCGTATATTTCCGTGCGTTGTATTTATATCAGTCAGAATCAATGTATGTCTAAAATGAATAAGTTGTTTGGTACGCCACATCTGTTAGGTAAGTACGTATGGGTATCCAGTTAGGATACCAGTCGCGGCCCATGGGGTTGGGTCGTGACAATAAGATCAGTCAAGTCCCAACAAGTATTTCATAGAGTTCAAATGTTACATAAGCATCACAAGTTCTTTTTGATAGCTCTGATGGAACCTTTTCAACATCAGAGGCAAATTTAGAAATACAGAAGGAAACTTGGAATGCCTTATGCTGGTTCCAACTGTAATGGAAAAATCTGGTTCTTTGTTCAACATAATGTAGATGTTGAGATTCTATTGGATACTGAGCAATCTATTACTGTAAAGCTGCAGTTCCAAGATTATAGTAAGGATATGGTGGTCACAATGGTGTATGCTAAATGTTCTGAAGTGGAGAGACTGCAGTTGTGGGACAATCTATACCTCTTAGCTAGTAATATGACATCTCTCTGGCTGGTTGGTGGAGACTTCAATGTTTTATTGAATCAAGAAGAAAAAATAAGAGGTCAACCAGTTTGGCCACAAGAATATGAAGATTTTGCCTTTTGTTTGAATTCTTGTGAACTACATGAGATTCCTTTCAAAAGGAGTCCTTTCACTTGGTGGAATGGTAGGGCTGCTAATGACTGTATATTTAAGAGATTGGATAGGATGCTTTATAATGATATCTTTCAGAATTGGTTTGGACAATTAGAAGCGGAACATTTGTTAAGGACTAGTTCTGATCATGCACCATTACTTGTATCATGTGGAGATCAAGTGCAAAAGTTCATCAAACCTTTCAGATTTCTCAAATTCTGGGTGGAACATGATAAGTTTCTTGATTTTGTTAAGCAGCAATGGGATACAGTCTTAACTGATGATGCATTTCTGTCATTTAAGCTCAAGATGAAGAAACTGAAAACTGCCTTAAGTACTTGGAGTAAGACGACTTTTGGGGACATTTTTAAACAGCTTGTTATAAGAGAGGAAATAGTTAAGATTAAAGAGCAGCTGTTTGAAGAAAATCCATCAGAAGAAAATAGAATGGTCATGCAAAGGGCACAGGCAGAACTTAAACTATATCTTCATTATGAGGAAGAATTCTTGAGGCAAAAAGCCAGGATGGACTGCTTTTCTGAAGGTGACAAGAATACAAGATATTTCCATAGCCTGGTAAAAGGAAGAAGAAAGAGAATTCAGATCAGGAGGATAAAAGATAATTATGGTAATTGGCTTGAGGATGTTGATAGTGTTGCTGCACAAGCTGTCAATTTTTTCCACAAGCAATTTACTCATGAGGAGGTTAGTGAAGACTCACCAATACTTAATCACATTCAAGAGCTTATCAGAGAGGATGATAATTTTTACTTGCTGAGCAACCTACCATGGAGAAAGTACAGATGGCTGTATTTGAATTAAATGGAGATAGTTCCTGTGGTCCTGATGGTTTTTCTGGTATATTTTATCAAAAGTGTTGGGAGGTGATAAAGGCAGATGTATATAGTGTGGTTAAAGCTTTCTTTGAAGGACAAACTCTTCCAAAATCAATAACTCACACACATCTGGTTTTACTGCCAAAGAAGAATGTTGTTGAAACATTCTCTGATATGAGGCCTATAAGTCTTAGTAATTTTATCAATAAGGTCATATCCAGAGTAGTGCATGATAGACTAGATAAGCTACTTACAAGGGTGATATCGTCAAATCAGTCTGGTTTTGTAAAGGGCAGAAATATAATTGAGAATGTGTTGTTGACACAGGAAATTGTTACTGATATAAGGAAGAGGGGTGTTACACCTCTGAAAATTTTCCGTTGGTACGCTAGAGAATGAACTAGTGATGAATATGAGTGCATGATGTCCATGAGCAAGAAACGACGTTGATGACCTTAGGCGAGATTTCGAAAGTATCCATGTGAGACGAGGAAGTTGGCTAAGATAAGATGAGATACAAGGTGATCAATGCATGTGCATGGACGGGGGTGATTAAAATGAGAAGTCTAAGAAATATGGGAAGTTGCAGAATTGCAACTGCCCAGTGGTCGTATATTGCAAAATACGGACCGTAAAGTGCAATGCGGTCCGTAAACTGGCAGTCGTAAACTGCCATGCAAGGTTTCAACTGTCTGCCAGCCGAGGAAATGGTTAAATACGACTAGGTGGACGGACCGTAAAGTGATTTACGGCCCGTAAACCATGGTCGTAAACCACCATGAAGGCAGCCCAGCTTCTGGTTCTGGAAATGGTTAATTACGCCCATGAAGGACGAGCCGTATAGTGGAATACGGGCCGTAAACCTCCATGGACGACCACTGTTCACCCAGCACAGATTTTTCAATTCATTAAATATGAGGATCAAGACTTGTCTTATTTCATTACAACATTACACCACTTCTCTCTAAAACTTCTCTCTACATTTATTATATGAGTTTTCAAGGATTATGAGCCATCATTAACATTAAGACAAGTGAATCAAGGATAAGGGAATCATCAAGGACCATCCAAGTCAAGAAATTCAAATGGAGAAAAACTAGGGTTTTGCTCAAAGAGGAGTATTATCAACCAAAGCTTGTTCCTACAACTTCTAAGGTAAGATTCATGATTTTTACATGATGTTTAAGGTATTGGAGAATTAAAATACATGGATTGTAGAAAATGTGGTCAACTAGGTCATGAATGATAAATAGTGACATCTTGAGAAATAGTCTGAATTGAGTTATGAATGTTGTTGTGTTACAATATGAATGTATTAAAAATGGTACTAAGATCATGAACTCGACACTTTAGACGAATGGACGAAGTTGGAGGTCATGACCATAAATATGGGAGAATTAGAAGCAAATTGAGAAATCTAGATAATGTGGATGATGTGAATGACTAATGGCCATTGTTATGATATTAATGAAGGTATAAACGCTAGCATTGGAAGGGAACGTGCAAGTGTAGAATAGTTCGACGGAGAGGTATGTGAGGGTAACCCTTCTTTCATAAGGCATGGTTCTTGGCCAAATTCCTAATTCCTCTATATGAGTATGTTGTCTTCACATGGTTGACATTCCGAGCTCATAAGCTCACGACCCTTGATATGTACTAAGATTATACTATGTTCCTCGTATGACGAGTAAGTCTATAATGTAGATGTAACGATAATGATGAGGATAGTAATGATGATGAGAGTAAAACAAGATTAGAGATGCTTACGAGCTATTATATATGTATATGTATGCCTATGAAGGGCTATGATAAGACCCCGAGCTTATGATGCCGGGTAAGACTATATGTATATGACTATGTATAAAGTATGTATACGATTACGAAATGCGCACACACCTCTGCAGATGGTACGGATAACCTTGACGCCTTGGTAGGGCCAGGTATATATGATCTTGAGCCTTGGTTGGCCAAGTATGTATGACACACCGATCCTACGAGGTTGGGTATGCTATGTAAATACTATGTATATGATATGACCATGTATATAATATGAATATGAGTGTGATAAGACTTAGTAAGGGCATGTATACGAATATGAACACAAAGGGGTATGGCTATTATTATGGGATACGAACGACGATGTATGCAAGTAAGCGACATGATGATGATGATATTATTGTCTCCCCTCCTATGCTATTTCATATGATATCTATTATGCTTCTATATTGATGTTGATCATGCTTTGCATACTCACTACATTCTTCGTACTGACGTCCTTTTGTTTGTAGACGCTGCGTCATGCCCGCAGGTGCACAGGGAGACAGACTTGATCCATAGCTGCTTATTCAGAGATTGCATAGTAGAGCTCCATTTCTTTCGGAGCCGTAGCTTTTGGGTACTTATTCTTTTGTGTCTATAATTATGGGCATAGCGGGGTCCTGTCCCGCTCATACGATATGCCATACTCTTAGAGGCTCGTAATCATGTGTATGTGGGTAGAGATGTTCGGCCATGTCGGCCCATTTTTTGTATATCTTTTGTTAGCCACATCGGCCTTGTACTTATGATGTGGCGTAGATGCCTATGATATGTTAAATGATGATGGTCGTCTAATGGGATCAATATGATTAATGATAAGAAAAGCACGAATTGACTTATAGTTCACCTAGATGTTATGTTATGTACGATAAGGGGGTGCCCGGGTGGGGTAGCACCGGGTGCTCGTCGCTGCCCCCTAGCCGGGTCGTGACAAAAGTGGTATCAGAGTAGTTCAGTCCTAGGATGTGTCTACGAGCCGTGTCTAGTAGAGTCTTGGTTATGGGTGTGTTGCACGCCACACTTATAAACAAGAAGCTGCGGACATTGTAGGAATATATGACCTTGTTTCTTCATAAGAATCGTGCGATAGAGCTAGGGTGTAAGAAATTCTTGTTCCTTAATCGTGTGTTGTGTATTTCAGAGATGCCTAAAAAGAAAAAGGCTACAGCAGCCCAAAAGGGCAAGAGGGTGGCAGAAAAGCGGGCTGAAAGAGTACCGCCACCAGTAGTAGAGAAAGATGAGTCCCAGAGTGCGGCTCAATCTCAGTCTTCCCAGACAGTGCCTATTACTGAGGAGCGTGAGGAAGCCTCAGCCCCAGCTCCTGCACCTCCAGCTCCTCCACCAAACGCTTCGGGTCAAGATGTCAAAGAGGCCATTAATTTGTTGACTCAGTTGGTTGCAGCCCAGACTCAGAGGTAGAGTTCATTGCTTTGAAACCCTCGGAATTCTTTGGGTCGAAACTGGAGGAGGATCCCCAGGACTTTATTGATGGTATGCTATGGACGCTCCGGTTGATACATGCTTCAGACACCGAATCGGTGGAGCTAGCGTCATATAGATTGAGGGATGTCTCAATCCAGTGGTATACGGTTTGGATGGCTTCGCGGGGAGCCAATGCACCTCCACCGGTATGGCAAGAGTTTGTTGATGCTTTTCTTGGTCATTATATGCCCCCAGAAATTCGGCGAGCTAGGGCCGATAAATTCTTGAATCTGAGGCAAGGTAGCATGAGTGCTACAGAGTATAGTCTCCGCTTCAATTCCTTGGCTAGGTATGCTTCGGCCATGGTAGCGGATATGGGCGATCGGGTGCACCGGTTTGTGAAAGGCCTAGGGCCACACTTGATGGATAAATGCTTAACTGCGTCCCTTCAGGATGACATGGATATTGCACGCATTCAGGCACATGCTCAGGAATTAGAGGAACATCTACAGCAGGGGAGAAATGAACGTGAGCAAAATAGGGGACATAGCAAGAGAGCTAGACCTTCAGGTTCGAGGAGCGAGTCCAGGGGTGGACACAGACAGCAGCTTCCAAGCCATTCAGGCTATTCTATGACCAGTCCACCTCCACGGTTTTCAGGCCAGGGCCTTGATAGATTTGCTCGTTCAGGGTCGAGTCCGAGTTATACAGGACCTCAGTTCAGAGGTGATTTGGGCCAGTCAAGGCCACCCGTACCACCGTGTTCCCAGTGTGGGAAGATGCATTGGGGTCGAGGCCGATTTGGTTCAGATGATTGCTATTCATGTGGTCGGCCAGGCCATATTATGCGTGATTGCCCCTCAGTACATGGTAGAGGTAGGACCCAGCCATCAGGGTCGGTAGCCGGATCTTCAGCATCTGTACGCCCTACGGGGCCAGGTTCACATGTGCCAGTCGGCCATGGTAGAGGTAGGGGCAGAGCTCCCAGTACTAGCGGTTCTCAGCACCGTATTTATGCTTTGGCTGGACGCCAAGATCTTGAGTCTTCTCCTGACGTGGTCACAGGTATATTATCGGTATTCTCTCATGATGTATATGCTTTGATTGATCCGGGCTCCACACTATCATATGTTACTCCATATATTGCGGGTCGATTTATAATTGAGCCGGAGTCTATCAAACCCTTTGAGGTGTCTACACCCGTGGGTGACTCGGTAATAGCTAGCCGAGTATATAGGAATTGTGTGATTGTGATTTGTGATCGTCGTACTATGATTGATTTGCATGAGCTAGAAATGGTATATTTTGACGTTATTATGGGCATGGATTGGTTGGCTTCTTGTTATGCCAATGTTGATTGTAGAATGAAGATGGTTCGTTTCCAGTTTCCGGGAGAACCAGTCTTAGAATGGAAAGGGAATGCGGCATCACCAAAAGGTAGGTTTATTTCCTATCTAAAGGCAAGGAAGATGATCACGAAAGGGTGTATCTATCACCTACTGCAAGTTCAAGATGTAGAAGCTGAGTCGCCGACTCTTCAATCAGTTCTAGTAGTGAATGAATTTCCGGATGTGTTCCCGGAAGAGCTTCCAGGCCTTCCTCCCGAGCGGCAGATTGATTTTGCGATTGATGTGTTGCTAGACACTAAACCCATATCTATTCCTCCCTATAGAATGGCGCCCGTAGAACTGAAAGAGTTGAAGGAGTAATTGAAAGACTTGCTTGATAAAGGCTTCATTAGGCCTAGTTCATCCCTGTGGGGAGCACCCGTATTGTTCGTCCGGAAGAAGGATGACTCTTTGAGAATGTGCATTGATTATCGGGAATTAAATAAGGTGACGATTAAGAACAAATGTACTCTATTTGATCAATTGTAAGGTGCCAAGTGGTTTGCAAAGATCGATTTGAGATTCGGGTATCACCAAGTAAGAGTTAGGGAGAAATATATCCCTAAGACAGCTTTCAGAACAAGATTCGGTCATTTTGAGTTCCGAGTGATGTCGTTCGGGTTAACTAATGCACCGGCAGTGTTTATGGACCTAATGAACAATGTATTCATACCTTTTCTAGATCTATTTGTAATTGTATTCATCGACGACATCTTAGTGTATTCTAGATCCGAGGACGAGCATGCGGATCATTTGCGAATTGTCCTTGGAGTTCTTCGAGCTCGAGAGTTATTCGCGAAGTTTTCCAAATGCGAGTTTTGGTTGAACTCAGTGACATTTCTGGGCCACATTGTTGCAGCTGACGGTATTCGAGTAGATAGCCAAAAGATTGAGGCAGTGAAGACTTGGCCAAGGCCCATGACCCCTACGGAGGTTCGTAGCTTTTTGGGCTTAGCAGGTTATTACAGAAGATTTGTTGAGGGTTTCTCTTCTATTTCTGCACCGCTCACCAAGTTGACTCAGAAGTCAGCTAAGTTTCAATGGACAGATGCTTGCGAGCGTAGTTTCCAAGAGTTGAAAGACCGACTGACTTCAGCCCCAGTCTTGACACTTCTAGAGGGATTGGAAGGATATGTTATTTATTGTGATGCTTCAGGAGTCGGGCTAGGCTGTGTATTGATGCAAAATGGTAAGGTGATTGCGTATGCTTCTAGACAATTACGGAAACATGAGCAGAATTATCCTACCCATGACTTAGAATTGTCCGCGGTGGTCCATGCTTTAAAGATATGGAGACATTACTTATATGGTGTCCACGTGGATATTTATACAGATCATAAGAGTCTCCAGTACATCTTCAAGCAGAAAGAGTTGAATTTGCGGCAACGACGATGGTTGGAGTTGCTAAAGTATTACGATGTTGTTATCTTGTATCACCCAGGAAAGGCTAACGTTATGGCTGACGCTCTTAGCCGCAGATCCATGGGAAGTCTAAGTGATGTACGACCAGAAAAGAAAGAGATGGCCTGTGATCTTCAGCAGTTAGCTAGCCTAGGAGTCCGAGTGGTGGACTCAGGTAGCAGCGGAGCTACTATTCACAATTCAGCAGTTTCATCGTTAGTAGCGGAATTAAAAGAGCGACAATATGAGGATCCCATGCTAATGCAGTACAGAGATACACTCCCTCAGAAGGAGGAGTCATCATTTGACATTTCGGAAGACGGAGTTCTTCGATGTCGAGGCAGGTTATGTGTTCCCGATGTGGCAGGACTACACCATCAGACTTTGAGAGAAGCTCATTGTTCCCGTTACTCCATTCACCCTGGAGCGACGAAAATGTATCATGATCTTAAGTCTGTATGTTGGTGGAATGGTATGAAGAAAGATATAGCGGAATTCGTGGCTCAATGTCCTAATTGTCAACAGGTGAAAATCGAGCACCAAAAGCCGGGTGGATTATTGCAAGCTATAGAAATCCCAACTTGGAAGTGGGAAGTGATCAATATGAATTTCATTACAGGGTTACCCCGTTCTCGACGTAAGTATGATTCCATATGGGTGATTGTGGATAGACTCACAAAGTCAGCTCATTTCTTACCGGTCCGGACGACCTATGTGGCAGAAGATTATGCAAAGCTTTATCTTAAAGAGATAGTGAAACTCCATGGTGTTTCAGTATCTATTATCTCCGATAGAGGAACTCAGTTCACAACTAAGTTTTGGGGGTCTTTCCAAGAGGGTTTAGGGACCCAAGTGTGCCTTAGCACGGCATTTCACCCCCAGACCGATGGGCAAGCTGAACGTACTATTCAGACTCCTGAAGATATGTTACAGGCATGCATGATAGATTTCGGAGGAAATTGGGATGACCATTTGCCACTCATTGAGTTTGCTTACAATAACAGTTATCATTCTAGCATTCCAATGGCGCCGTATGAGGCTTTATATGGGAGAAAGTGTAGAACCCTGATTGGGTGGTTCGAAACTGGAGAGGCCAAGTTGATAGGGCCAGATTTGGTCCAGCAAGCTATAGAGAAAGTCAAGCTTATACAAGATCGGTTATTAGCGGCTCAAAGTCGCCAGAAGTCCTATGCGGATAATCGTCGAAGGGACTTAGAGTTCCAAGTTAAGGATTGAGTATTCTTGAAAGTGTCGCGAATGAAAGGCATTATCAGATTTTGCAAAAAGGGGAAGCTCAGGCCCCGGTATATCGGACCCTATGAGATTGTGCGCAAAATAGGCAAAGTGGCCTATGAGCTAGATCTACCTCTAGATTTGGATTCAGTCCATCCAGTATTTCATGTCTCGATGCTTCGGAAGTGTGTTGGAGATCCTACGAGGATCGTCCCACTGACTGATATTCAAGTGACAGAAAAGCTAACTTATGATGAAATACCCATTGCCATATTAGATAGGCAAGTACGGAGGCTTAGAAACAAAGAAGTGGCCTCAATTAAAGTTCTGTGGAGA
Organism: Lycium barbarum; assembly: GCF_019175385.1. NCBI lineage: Eukaryota > Viridiplantae > Streptophyta > Magnoliopsida > Solanales > Solanaceae > Lycium > Lycium barbarum. The sequence continues at coordinate 64,794,713 of NC_083337.1, forward strand.
AATAACAATCGAAAGGAAATGACATGGGAAGCGGAAGAGAATATGCGATCCAAATACCCACGTTTATTTCATCCCTTGGAAGAAGTGCAAGATGAGACGTCAAAATCATAAGGTATGCATGTTTTCCTTTTATACATTTAGGTCGTGTGTGGCCAAATTTCTAGTGTTGTTGTATTATTGCCCTGTGAGGCATTGTTATTGTGGGTTGTTGTGACAGGGTGGTAGTGCCACATTACAGAGGAGACTCTGGCAAAATTTTTATAGAATTCCCCAAGCCTTTAACATTCGAGGACGAATGTTCCTAAGGGGGGTAGAATGTTACACCTCGGAAAACTTTCCGTTGGTATGCTAGAGAATGAACTAGTGATGAATATGAGTGCATGATGTCCATGAGCAAGAAACGACGTTGATGACCTTATGCGAGATTTCGAAAGTATCCGATGTGAGACGAGGAAGTTGGCTAAGATAGGATGAGATACAAGGTGAGCAATGCATGTGCATGGACGGGGGTGATTAAAATGAGAAGTCTAAGAAATATGGGAAGTTGCAGAATTACAACTGCCCAGTGGTCGTATTTTGCAAAATACGGACCGTAAAGTGCAATACGGTCCGTAAACTGGCAATCGTAAACTGCCATGCAAGGTTTCAAATTTCTACCCAGTCAAGAAATGGTAAAACACGACCAGGTGGACGAACCGTAAAGTGATTTACGGCCCGTAAACCATGGTCGTAAACCACCATGAAGGCAGCCCAGCTTCTGGTTCTGGAAATGGTTAAATACGCCCATGGAGGACGAGCCGTATAGTGGAATACGGGCCGTAACCCTCCATGGACGACCACTGTTCACCCAGCACAGATTTTTCAATTCATTAAATATGAGGATCAAGACTTGTCTTATTTCATTACAACATTACACCACTTCTCTCTAAAACTTCTCTCTACATTTATTATATGAGTTTTCAAGGATTATGAGCCATCAATAACATTAAGACAAGTGAATCAAGGATAAGGGAATCATCAAGGACCATCCAAGTCAAGAAATCCAAATGGAGAAAAACTAGGGTTTTGCTCAAAGAGGAGTATTATCAACCAAAGCTTGTTCCTACAACTTCTAAGGTAAGATTCATGATTTTTACATGATGTTTAAGGTATTGGAGAATTAAAATACATGGATTGTAAAAAATGTGGTCAACTAGGTCATGAATGAAGAATAGTGACATCTTGAGAAATAGTTTGAATTGAGTTATGAATGTTATTGTGTTACGATATGAATGTATTAAAAATGGTACTAAGATCATGAACTCGACACTTTAGACGAATGGACGAAGTTGGAGGTCATGACCATAAATATGGGATAATTAGAAGCAAATTGAGAAATCTAGATAATGTGGATGATGTGAATGACTAATGGCCATTGTTATGATATTAATGAAGGTATAAACGCTAGCATTGGAAGGGAACGTGCAAGTGTAGAATAGTTCGACGGAAAGGTATGCGAGGGTAACCCTTCTTTCATAAGGCATGGTTCTTGGCCAAATTCCTAATTCCTCTATATGAGTATGTTGTCTTCACATGGTTGACATTCCGAGCTCATAAGCTCACGACCCTTGATATGTACTATGATTATACTATGTTCCTCGTATGACGAGTAAGTCTATAATGTAGATGTAACGATAATGATGAGGATAGTAATGATGATGAGAGTAAAACGAGATTAGAGATGCTTACGAGCTATGATATATGTATATGTATGCCTATGAAGGGTTATGATAAGACCCCGAGCTTATGATGTCGGGTAAGACTATATGTATATGACTATGTATAAAGTATGTATACGATTACGAAACGCGCGCACACCTCTGCAGATGGTACGGATAACCTTGACGCCTTGGTAGGGCCAGGTATATATGATCTTGAGCCTTGGTTGGCCAAGTATGTATGACACACCGATCCTACGAGGTTGGGTATGCTATGTAAATACTATGTATATGATATGACCATGTATATAATATGAATATGAGTGTGATAAGACTTAGTAAGGGCATGTATACGAATATGAACACAAAGGGGTATGGCTATTATTATGGGATACGAACGACGATGTATGCAAGTAAGCGACATGATGATGATGATATTACTGTCTCCCCTCCTATGCTATTTCATATGATATCTATTATGCTTCTATATTGATGTTGATCATGCTTTGCATACTCGGTACATTCTTCGTACTGACATCATTTTGTTTGTAGACGCTGCGTCATGCCCGCAGGTGCACAGGGAGACAAATTTGATCCATAGCTGCTTATTCAGAGATTGCATAGTAAAGCTCCATTTCTTTCGGAGCCGTAGCTTTTGGGTACTTATTCTTTTGTGTATATAATTATGGGCATAGCGGGGTCCTGTCCCGCTCATACGATATGTCATACTCTTAGAGGCTCGTAGTCACGTGTATGTGGGTAGAGATGTTCGGCCATGTCGTCACATGTTTTGTATATCTTTTGTTAGCCACGTCAGCCTTGTACTTATGATGTGGCGTAGATGCCTATGATATGTTAAATGATGATGGTCGTCTAATGGGATCAATATGATTAACAATAAGAAAAGCACGAATTGACTTATGGTTCACTTAGATGTTATGTTATGTACGATAAGGGGGTGCCCGGGTGGGGTAGCACCGGGTGCTCGTCGCGGCCCCCTAGCTGGGTCGTGACAAGGGGAAAACCAGCAAATGTTGTAATTAAGCTTGATATGGGAAAAGCATATGATAGGGTCTCATGGTTATATCTCTGTAAAGTCATAGGAAAATGGGATTTTCTCTATTCTTCATTGATCTGATATGGAGGCTGTTGGCAAATAATTGGTATTCAGTTCTTTTAAATGGCCAGGCACATGGTTTCTTTCATTCTACAAGGGGTTTCAAGCAAGGAGATCCAATTTCTCCTGCTCTCTTCATCATTGCTGCAGAAGTTCTTTCAAGGGCCTTAAATTCTTTGTTTGATCAGTCTAGTTTTGTGGGATATGGGATGCCAAAGTGGAGTGCTGATCTGAATCATCTGGCATATGTAGATGATACAATCATTTTCTCATCAGCTGATAGCCAATCTTTGCAGATGATCATGGACATTCTTCAGGAATATGAGAAAGTATCTGGACAGATGATAAATAAGAGAAAAAGTTCTTTCTATTTGTTCAGCAAGGTATCACAGGAGTTAAGTGAGCAGGTAGAAACAATAACAGGATTTGTGAGAGGACACTTTCCTTTTACATATCTTGGAGTTCCCATTACTCATGCCAGAAAAAGGAAGGTGGATTATACTGAATTATTGAAGAAAATCAAAGACAGGTTACAAACTTGGAAGGGCAAGTTACTATCCTATGGAGGAAAAGCAGTGTTGATCACTAGTGTGATTCAAAGTATTCCAATTCATGTTTTATCTGCTATAAGACCTCCTAAATGTGTTATAAAGGAACTACATAGGATCTTTGCCGGGTTCTTTTGGAATAATAAGGAGGATGGAAGATGCAGACACTGGGCAGCTTGGTTAAACATGTGCATTCCCAAACATGAAGGTGGTTTGGGTTTCAAGTCTATCTATGACACATCCAAAGCTCTATGTGCTAAACTCTGGTGGAAGTTTAGAACCACTAGCTCTCTTTGGGATAATTTCATGTGGAATAAATACTGTAAAAAACAAATTCCTCAAGTGGTTCAATGGAAGGAAGGGTCACAAGTCTGGAAGATGATGTTGGAGGCAAGGGAAAGTATAGAACAGGAAATATGGTGGGAGCCAAAGATTGGAAGTTCAAACATTTGGTTTGACAATTGGACTAAGCTAGGTGCTCTTAATTATGTGGTTCCTCAGTCCTGGCAAATCAATGAGCAGGTTGAAGATGTTTCAGAACTTATGACAGATGGAAAATGGAATATCAGCAAACTAATGCAGCTGTTTCCTGAGGATATTGTGCAGCATATAATTCAGGAAATTGACATTAAGTATGCATCAAATGAATGGGATAGACCTTGGTAGATGATGACAAGCACAAGCAAGTTTACAGTAAGCAGTGCATGGCAATTACTGAGACAAAAAGCTAATGTGATAGTGCCATTTCAGAATATGTGGATTAAAGGGGTGCCTTTTAAAATTTCATTCTTCATGTGGAGATTGTGGAAGTTTAAAGTCCCAATTGATGAAGTGGTGGCAAGTATTGGTATTCCATTAGTCTCAAAGTGTTGTTGCTGTCAAAATGCTCAAATAGAGACTATAAATCATATGTTTCTATGTGGGGAATTGGCTACAAAGGTCTGGAGATACTTCAATATGGGGGCAGGACTGAGCATGAACTGTGTTCAGGTCATACAGGATATAAGAAGTTGGTGGGAAGCAAAATGCCATTTCAAAATGAAGACCATATACAAAGCAGTGCCTGCTTTTATAGTATGGGAAATATGGAAGTGGAGAAACAATAGGCTTCATAGTGGAAATATGAATCTGAATAGAGTGCTGTATGGCATAAATATGAACATTCATATGTTATGTAAACTTCAGTTCCCTGGGATGAACATTCCAACTCTATGGCACCAGATGGTTCAATTCTTTGAAGGATATAAGCCTACTGTCATTTGTAGAATTATTGAATGGAGGAGACCTGCACCTGGAATTTACAAGTACAATACAGATGGAGCTGCTAAAGGAAATCCAGGTCCAAGTTCTGCTACATTTTGTATAAGAAATGAAAAGGGAGATCTGGTGTATGCAGCTGCAAAAACTTTGGCAGATGGAACAAATATTGTGGCTGAGGCTATTAGAATGGGACTGAGGCACTGTGTGGTAAAACAGCTTTTTCCAGTGATCATAGAGATAGATTCCATGACCATGAAGATGATTCTAAATGATGAATGGAAGGTTCCTTGGAGTATCTCAATGTTGGTGGATGATATAAAGAGGATGATGGCTGATCACACAGTTTCTGTGGAGCATATACATAGAGAAGGAAATGGGCTTGCTGATTTTTTAACTAACTTTGTTTTTGGTTTTGCAGGATCAGTTCATTTTCATAACTTTCAGGAATTTCCAAGTCAAGCTAAGAGGATTTTGAATTTGGAGAAGAGAGGAATTCCAAACTTGAGAATAAGAACTATTCAAGATAAAGCACCAGATTGATATCATCACTTAGCACAGTTTGTCACCTGATTATGAGTATTTGCAGCATCTGTATTAGGGTGGTATTAGTGTGCTTGGCATGCTCATTCCTTAGTTCAAATGTTGTGATACACATGATCAAAGTAGCAGGCCGTGATAATTATGGATCAAATACTATACAAACCTGGTCTCATGATAAAGATTAAGCTGAATATTGACAGATTTCAATGACCAGCAGACTGATAAGCAACAGATGCAAATTCAAATGTTGTATGTACTAGTATGGACAGTACACATATCTAGTCTAGGATGTATTCTCCTCGGACATTGATGCAGATTTGAAAGTGGTTTTGGCTCCCATATAGATGATGGTTTGGACAGAAGATCACAACAGTTTGAAGATGCCTGAAGAATGATACAAACAATTTGAAACATGCCACCTGTGAGACTTGAAGGTGTGATAGATGTTATCAAGTCAAGACTTTTTTGAATAGCTGTTAATATTCTGTTCAAATTCATAGTCTGTATCTCCATGTTCCACTTTTCCTTTCCTTTTCATTTCTGTTTTTGGTTCATTTATTTATTTGATCAATCACTTTTGGATTGATATGTACATATTTTCTTTATCAATAAATTTCCACCTTTATGGTGGATTTTATTAAAAAAAACATTGGGCCTTATGAGATTGTGCGTAAAGTGGGCAAAGTGTCTTATGAATTAGATCTACCTCTGGATTTGGAGTCAGTCTATCCAGTTTTCCATGTCTCGATGCTTCAGAAATGTGTAGGAGATCCTACTAAGATTGTGCCAATAAATTATGTACAAGTGACGGAAAAGTTGACTTATGAGGAAGTGCCCATTGCCATACTAGATAGGCAAGTACGGAGGCTCAGAAACAAAGAAGCGGCCTCAGTTAAGGTTCTATGGGGAAGCACTAAACGAGAGGAAATGACATGGGAAGCGGAAGAAAGTATGCGATGCAGATACCCGCATTTATTTCAGCCCGTGGAAGAAATCCAAGATGAGACGTTAAGATTTTAAGGTATGTATGTTTTCTTTTATGCTTTTTGGGTCGTGTGTGGCCAAATTTGTATGCTATTGTGTTGTGGCCCAATGAGGCATCGATATTATGGGTTGTTGTGATAAGATGGTAGTACCATATTATAGGGGAGACTCTGGCGAAATTTTTATAGAACCCCCGAAGACTTTAACATTCGAGGACGAATGTTCTTAGAGGGGGAAGAATGTTACACCTCGGAAAAATCCTCCGTTGTTGTCCAAGTGAATGGACCCGCGAGGAGTACTAGTATCCGATGTTTTCATGAGTAAGAAATAGCATTTGACGACCCTAAGTAAGATTCCAAAGGCAATTTCAATAAGATATAGGTTATGCTCCATAATGAATAATTATAGGTTTTGGAAATGTGAAAAGTTGCAGGTTTGCATTCTGGCCAGTTGGTCGTAAAGTGAAATACGGACCGTAAAGTGGTATATGGTCCGTAAACTGCCATGTCGTATTTTAGCTTCCAAAACATCAACTTTCTGCCAAATGATCAAATGGTTAAATACGACCTGAAATATGGATCGTAAAGTGGTTTACGGGTCGTAAACCGTGATCGTAAATCACCATGCTTCAGCCTGAGTTTCTGGTTCTGATATGATTAAATACGACCACGAAGGACGCTCCGTAAACTGGAATACGGACCGTAAACCAAGTTTACGACCACTGTGCACTTCAAATCAGATTTTTAAGTCATTAAATAAGGGGACCAAGGCTTATTTCATTTCACTTCTGCATCACACCCCTTCTCTCTACATATATTCCATAAGAATTCAAGGATATTTGGTGATCAACAACATAAATCAAGGGAATCAAGTGTAAGAAAACCATCAAGATCATCCAAGGTCAAGGAATCCAAATGGAGATAAACTAGGGTTTTGCTCAAAGTGGAGTATTATCAACTAAAGCTTGTTCTTACAACATTTAAGGTAAGATTCATGATATTTCTATGTTGTTTAAGGTAGTTAAGAGTTGAAATACTTGGATTGTAGAAGAGTATAGAAAAATGAGTCATGAATATGGAATTGTGTCATTTTGGGAAATAGTATGAATTGAGCTATGGGTCTTGATGTATTGTGATGTACATATGATATAAAAGATGTTGGGAACGTGAGATTAAAAATGTATGTAAATGGACGCCGTGTGTGTTATGGCCATGGTTATGGATGAATTGAATGTAAGTCTAGAAATATGGATATTATGAATGAGGAATGGCTATTGTTATGGCATTGTGAATTTATTATTGACGTTTGGGAGTTGAGATACGTTATGGAGAAGATGCTGTCCGATTTTCTCTAGCTTTAGTCATATATGCTAGCTATTGATTCTAATGATAATATGACTTCAATGAAGGTAGAAACGCTAGCATTGGAGGAGGACGCGCAAGTGTAGAATAGTGTAACGGAAAGATATGTAAGGCTAACCCTTCTTTCATAAGGCATGGTTCTTTGGCCCAACATCTAAATCTTCTGTAAGAGTATGATATCCTTCAATTGATTTGATCTTCCGAGCTAGCAAGCTCACGATTCTTGATACGCTACAATTGTACTAATGTCCTCGTATAATGAGTACGCCTATAAAGATGGATGTGACGAATGACAATGATAGTGATAATGATATCGACGACGATAATGATGAAGATGATGATAATGACGTTGATAATAATGAAGCTTATGAGCTATTATGTATATGTATCTATGAGTGACTATTATAGATCCCCGAGTTTATGAGGCCGGGTAGGATATGTAAATAAGTATGTACACGATTACGAAATGCGCGCACACCTCTGCAGATGGTACGGATAACCCTGAAGCCTTGGTAGGGCCAGGTAGATGTAACCCTGAAGCCTCGGTAGGGCGAGGTATGAGTAACCTTGAGCCTTGGTTGGCCAAGTATGTATGAAACACCGATCCTACGTGGTCGGGTATGCTATGTAAATGCTATGTATATGATATGATTATGTATATGACGTGAATATGAATATGGTATGACTATGTATATGAATGTGAATAAGGGCATGTATACGAATCCGAGCACAAATATGGTACGGGTACTATTATGGAATACGGATAATGATGTATGTACACAAATACGTATTAGCAACGGAAAGTTCCTATGAAAGACAAGTAAGTGCATATGACGATGATATTGCCATCTCCCATTCTATGCTATTTCTTGTGTTGCTATTTATGCTTCTATATTGATATTGATCATGCTTTACATACTCAGTACATTCTTCGTACTGACGTCCTTTTGTTTGTGGACGCTGCGTCATGCCCGCAGGTGCACAGGGAGACAGGCTTGATGCATAGCTACTTTCTCAGAGATTACATAGCAGAGCTCCATTTCATTCGGAGCCATAGCCTTTGGGTACTTATTCTTTTGTGTAAATAATTATGGGCATAGCGGGGTCCTGTCCCGCTCATGTGATATGTTATACTCTTCTTAGAGGCTCGTAGTCACGTGTATATGGTTAGATATGTCTGGCCTTGTCGGCCTATATTTTGTATATCATTTTGATAGCCTCGTCGGCTTATGTACGTTGATGTGGCATAGATGCAAATTATGATATAAAGGCATTGTCATCCAAAGGGACTAGTATGATGAATGAATAGATATATATATGTTTAATTTTATGGTTCACCTAGATGTAAGAATAAGTGTTAGTTAAGGGGCGCCCGGGTGGGCTAGCACCGGGTTCTCATCGCGGCCCTCTAGATGAGTCGTGACATGGAACCCCGAGCTTATGAGGCCGGGTAAGATATGCAAATAAGTATGTATATGATTACGTAATGCGCGCACACTTCTGCAGATGGAACAGATAACCCTGACGCCTTGGTAGGGCCAGGTACATGTAACCCTGAAGCCTTGGTAGGGCCAGGTATGAGTAACCTTGAGCCTTGGTTGGCCAAGTATGTATGAAACACCGATCCTGCATGGTCGGGTATGCTATATAAATGCTATGTATATGATATGATTATGTATATGATATGGTTACGAGTAAGAATACAAATATGATACGATATGAATGTGAATAAAGGTATGTATACGAATACGAGTACAAATACGGAAAGGAAAGAACCTATGCACGGCAAGTAAGTGCCTATGACGATGATATTACTATCTCCCATCTTGTGCTAATTCTCATGTTTCTTATTATGCTGCTATATTGATACTGATCATGCTTTACATACTCAGTACATTCTTCGTACTGACGTCCTTTTGTTTGTGGACGCTGCGTCATGCCCGCAGGTGCACAGGGAGACAGGCTCGATCTGTAGCTACATTCTCAGAGACTACATAGCAAAGCTCCATTTCCTTCGGAGCCATAGCTTTTGGGTACTTATTCTTTTGTGTACATAATTATGGCCATAGCGAGGTCCTGTCCTGCTTATGTGATATGTTATACTCTTCTTAGAGGCTGGTAGACATGTGTATGTGGTTAGATGTGTTTGGCCTTGTCGGCCTATATTTTGTGTACCATTTTGTTGGCCTCGTCGGCCCATGTATATTGATGTGGCATAGATGACTATGATGATATAAAGAGGATGTTGTCCAAAGAGGACTAGTATGATTGATGGATAGAGATGTATGTTTTTACTATGTGGCTCACCTAGATGTTGTGTGAAAGTATGTCAAGGGGTGCTCGGGTGGGATAACACCGGGTGCTCGTCGCGGCTCCCTAGTCGGGTCGTGACAAAAGTGGTATTAGAGCAGTTCAGTCCTAGGGTGTGTCTACGAGCCGTGTCTAGTAGAGTCTTGGTTATGGGTGTGTTGCGCGCCACACTTATAAACAAGAAGCTGCGGACATTTTAGGAATAAATGACCTTCTTTCTTCATAAGAATCGGGCGATAGAGCTATGATATAAGAAATTCTTGTTCTTTAATCGTGTGTTGTGTATTTCAGAAATGCCTAGAAAGAGAAAAGGTATAGCAGCCCAAAAGGGCAAGACGGTGGCAGAAAGGCGGGATGAAAGAGCACCGCCACTGGTAGTAGAGGAAAGTGAGTCCCAGAATGCGGCTCAATCTCAGTCCTCCCAGACAGAGCCTATTACTAAGGAGCGTGAGGGAGCCTCAGCCCCAGCTCCAGCACCTCCGGCTCCTCCACCGGATGCTTCAGGCCAAGATGTGATGGAGGCCATACATTTGCTTACCCAGTTGGTTGCTGCTCAGACTCTGCGGCAAAGTACAGGGCAGGGTGATAGGGCTGTTAGTGCAAGGGTCCGTGACTTCATTACTTTGAACCCTCCGGAATTCTTTGGGTCAAAGCCGGAGGAGGACCCTTAGGATTTTATGGATGGTATGTTGAGGACGCTACGATTGATACATGCTTCGGACACCGAGTCGGTGGAGTTAGCGTCTTATAGATTAAGAGATGTCTCGATCCAATGGTATACGGTTTGGATGGCTTCACGGGGAGCCAATGCACCTCCCCCGGTATGGCAGGAGTTCGTTAATGCCTTCCTCCGACATTATATGCCTCTAGAGGTTCGGCGAGCTAGGGCCGATAAATTCTTGAATTTGAGGCAAGGTAGCATGAGTGCTTTAGAGTACAGTCTCCGCTTAAATTCTTTGGCTAGGTATGCTTCGGCCATAGTAGCGGATATGGGCGACCGGGTACACCGATTTGTTAAAGGCCTAGGGCCACATTTGACGGATAGATGTTTGACTGCGTCCCTTCAAGACAATATGGACATTGCACGCATTCAGGCTCATGCTCAGAACTTAGAAGAAAGTTTACAACAGCAGAAAAGTAAGCGCGAGCAGGATAGGGGTCATAACAAGAGGGCCAGATTTTCGGGTCCTGTGAGTGAGTTCAGAGGCGGGCACAGACAGCAGATGTCCAGGCACTTAGGCTATTCTATGACTAGTGCGCCTCCACGGTTTTCAGGCCAGAGATTCGACAGATCTACTCGTTCCGGGCCGAGTCAGAGTTATTTGGGGTCTCAGTTTAGAGATGATTCGGGTCAGGCAAGGCCACCCGCACTACGATGTTCCCAGTGTGGGAAGTTGCATTGGGTTCGATGCCGAATGGGCTTAGATGTTTGCTATTGATGTGGTCGACCAGGCCATATTATGCGTGATTTCCCCTCAGTTCATGGTAGAGGTAGGACCCAGCCTTCAGGGTCGGTAGCCGAATCTTCAGCATCTGTACGCCCTATGGGGCCAGGTTCACATGCGCCAGTTGGCCATGGTAGAGGCAGAGGGAGAGTTCCCAGTTCTAGGGGTCCTCAGCACCGTGTTTATGCTTTGGCTGGACGCCAAGATCTTGAGTCTTCTCCTGACGTGGTCACAGGTATATTATCGGTATTCTCTCATGATGTATATTCTTTGATTGATCCGGGCTCCACATTTTCATATGTTACTCCATATATTGCGGGTCGATTTAGGGTCGAACCAGAGTCGATCAAACCTTTTGAGGTGTCTACACCCGTTGGTGAATCGGTAATAGCTAGTCGAGTATATAGAAATTGCATAGTTTTGATTTGTGACCGCCGTACAATAGTTGACTTGCATGAACTAAATATGGTAGACTTTGATGTCATTATGGGCATGGATTGGTTGGCCTCTTGCTATGCCAATGTTGATTGTAGAATGAAAATGGTTCGTATCCAGTTTCCGGGAGAACCTGTCTTAGAATGGAAAGGGAATACGACGTCACCAAAGGGTAGGTTTATTTCCTATCTAAAGGCAAGGAAAATGATCACGAAAGGATGTATCTATCATTTAGTTCGGGTTCAAGATGTAGAAGCTGAATCACCGACTCTTCAGACGGTTCCTGTAGTAAACGAATTTCCGGATGTGTTCCCGGAAGAGCTTCCAGGCCTTCCTCCCGAGCGGGAGATTGATTTCGGAATTGATGTTTTTCCGGGCACCAAGCCCATATCTATTCCTCCTAATCGAATGGCTCCCGCAGAATTGAAAGAGTTGAAGGAGCAATTGAAGGACTTGCTTGAGAAAGGCTTTATTAGGCCTAGTTCATCCCCGTGGGGAGCACCCGTATTGTTTGTCCGAAAGAAATATGGCTCCTTGAGAATGTGCATTGATTACCGGCAATTGAATAAGGTGACAATTAAGAACAAGTATCCTCTTCCGAGGATTGATGACTTATTTGATCAATTGAAAGGTGCCTAATGGTTTTCAAAGATTGATTTGAGGTCCGGGTATCATCAAGTGAGAGTTAGGGAGAAAGATATCCCTAAGACAGCCTTTAGAACAAGATATGGTCATTTTGAGTTCCGGGTGATGTCATTTGGGCTAACTAATGCGCCGGCGGCATTTATGGATCTGATGAATAATTTGTTCAGGCCTTTTCTGGATTTATTTGTGATTGTATTTATCGACGACATCTTGGTATATTCTAGATCCGAGGCAGAACATGCGGATCATTTGGTTGAACTCAGTGGCATTTCTGGGGCATATCGTTGCAGCCGATGGTATTCGAGTAGATAGCTAAAAGATTGAGGCTGTGAAGACTTGGCCACAGCCCACGACTCCTACGGAGGTTCGTAGCTTTCTGGGCTTAGCAGGTTATTACAGGAGGTTTGTTGAAGGTTTTTCTTGTATCTCGGCACCACTTACAAAGTTGACCCAGAAATCGGCAAAGTTTCAATGGACAGATGCTTGTGAACGTAGCTTCCAAGAGTTGAAAAGTAGGTTGAATTCTGCCACAGTCTTGACGCTTCCAGAGGGATTAGAAGGATATGTTGTTTATTGCGATGCTTCTGGGGTTGGGTTAGGCTGTGTATTGATGCAACATGGTAAAGTGATTGCGTATGCATCAAGGCCATTGCGGAAACATGAGCGGAATTATCCAACCCATGATTTAGAATTGGCCGCAGTGGTTCATGCGTTAAAGATATGGCGACATTATTTATATGGTGTCCATGTGGATATTTATATAGATCATAGGAGTCTACAGTATATCTTCAAGAAGAAAGAGCTGAATTTAAGGCAACGACGATAGTTGGAATTGCTAAAAGATTATGATGTTGATATCTTGTATTACCCTGGAAAGGCAAATGTTGTGGCTGATGCTCTCAGCCGTAGATCTGTGGGAAGTTTGTGTGATGTTCGACTAGAAAAGAGGGAAATGGCCCGTAAGCTCCAATAATTAGCTAGCCTAGGAGTTCGAGTAGTGGACTCAGGTAGCCAGAGAGCTACTATCCAGACTTCAGCAGTCTCGTCGCTAGTAGCAGATGTGAAAGAGCGGCAATACGAAGATTCCATGCTAAGGCATTACAGAGATACACTCCCTCAGAAAGAGGAGTCATCATTTGAGCTTTCAGGAGACGGAGTTCTCCGATGTCGAGGCAGATTGTGTGTTCCCGATGTAGCAGGTCTACGCCACTAGATATTGAAAGAAGCTCATTGTTCCCGTTATTCTGTTCACCCCAGGGCGACGAAAATGTATCATGACCTTAAGTCTATATATTGGTGGAATGGAATGAAGAAAGACATAGCGGGATTCGTAGCTCAATGTCCCAATTGTCAACAAGTGAAAATCAAGCACCAAAAGCCGGGTGGATTGTTGCAAGCTATAGAAATCCCAACTTGGAAGTGGGAAGTGATTAACATGGACTTCATTACAGGCTTACCCTGTTCTCGCCGTAAGTATGACTCCATATGGGTGATTATGGATAGACTCACCAAGTCAGCGCATTTCTTACCAGTCAGAACGACGCATGTGGCAGAAGATTATGCAAAGCTTTATCTTAAAAAGATAGTGAGACTCCACGGTGTTCCAGTATCTATTATCTCAGACAGAGGAACTCAGTTTACAGCCAATTTTTGGAAGTTGTTCCAAGAGGGTTTAGGGACCCAAGTGAGCCTTAGCACGGCATTTCACCCGCAGACTGATGGACAAGCTGAGCGCACCATTCAGACTCTTGAAGATATGTTACGGGCATGTATGATAGATTTCAGAGGTAATTGGGATGATCATTTTCCACTCATCAAATTTGCTTACAATAACAGTTATCATTCTAGCATTCAAATGGCACCGTATGAAGCTTTATATGGGCGAAAGTGTAGATCCCCAATTGGGTGGTTTGAAACGGGAGAGGCCAGACTTATAGGGCCAGACTTGGTCCAACAAGCCATAAAGAAAGTCAAGCTCATACAAGATCGATTATTAGCAGCCCAAAGTCGTCAAAAGTTCTATGCGGATAATCGCCGAAGAGACTTAGAGTTCCAAGTGAAAGATTGGGTATTCTTGAAAGTGTCACCGATGAAAGGTGTAATGAGATTTGGCAAAACGGGGAAGCTTAGTCCCCGGTACATTGGACCTTATGAGATTATGCGCAAACTGGGCAAAGTGGCCTACGAATTAGATCTACCTCCGGATTTGGAGTCAGTTCACCCAGTTTTTCATGTCTCGATGCTTGGAAAATGTGTTGGAGATCCTACTAGGATCATGCCAATAAGCGATGTGCAAGTGACAGAAAATTTGACTTATGAAGAAGTGCCCATTGCCATACTAGATAGGCAAATACGGAGGCTTAGAAACAAAGAAGTGGCCTCAATTAAGGTTTTATGGAGAAGCAGTAAATGAGAAAAAATGACATGGGAAGCGGAAGAAAGTATGCAATCCCGATACCCGCATTTGTTTCAGCCCTTGGAGGAGATCCAAGATGAGATATTAAGATCATGAGGTAGGTGTGTTCCCTTTTTTGCTTTTTGGTCGTGTGTGGCCAAGTTCTATTGCTATTATTTTGTGGCCCTGAGAGGCATTGATATTATGGGTTGTTGTGATGGGATGATAGTGCCATATTATAGGGGAGACTCTGGCGAAATTTTTATAGAATCCCCGAAGACTTTAAAATTCGAGGACGAATGTTCTTAAGGGGGGAAGAATGTTACACCTCAGAAAAAAAAATCCTCCATTGTTGTCCAAGTGAATGGACCCGCGAGGAGTACGAGTATCCGATGTTTTCATGAGTAAGAAATAACATTTGACGATCCTAAGTAAGATTCCGAAGGCAATTGGAATAAGAGATAGGTTATGCTCCATAATGAATGATTATAGGTTCTAAAATTGTGGAAAGTTGCAGAACTGCATTTTGGCCTGTTGCACGTAAAATGAAATAAGGACCGTAAAGTGGTATACAGCCCGTAAACTGCCATGTCATATATTGGCTTCCAAAACTTCAACTTTCTGCCAAATGATCAAATGGTTAAATATGACCTGAAATATGGACCGTAAAGTGGTTTACGGCCCGTAAACTGTGTCCGTAAATCACCACGTCTCGGCCTGAGTTTCTGGTTCTGTTATGATTAAATACGACCACGAAGGGCGGTCCGTAAACTGGAATATGGACCGTAAACCAAGTTTACGACCACTGTACTGTTCACTCCAGACCAGATTTTAAGTCATTAAATAAGGGATCCAAGTTTATTATTTCATTTCCACATTTCATCCCTTCTCTCTAAAACATCTCTCTACATTTATTCCACAAGGTTTAAAGGATTATTAGTCATCAACAACACAAATCAAGTGAATCAAGTGTAAGGAAACCCATTAAGATTATTCAAGTCAAGAAAATCTTATTGAAGGAAAACTAGCGTTTTTCTCAAGTGGAGTATTATCAACCAAGGCTTGTTCCTATGACATCTAAGGTAAGATTTATGATGTTTCTATGTTGTTTAAGGTATTTAAGAGTTGAAATACTTGGATTGTAGAGAGGTATGGCAAAATGGGTCATGAATGTGGAATAGTGTCATTTTGAGAAATAGTTTGAATTGAGTTATGAGTCTTGATGTATTGTAATGTAAATGTGTTATAAATGATGTTGAGAACATGAGATGAGCAATGTACGTGAATGGACATAGTCGTGCGTTATGGCCATGGATATGGATGATTGAAAAGTGAGTCTAGGATATGGATAATGTGGATGAATAATGACTATTGTTGTAGTATTGTGAATGTATTGTTGACGTTTGAGAGTTGAAATACACTATAGAGGAATGTCGTATAAATAGAGGAGACGTTGCCCGATTTTCCCTAGTTTAGTCATGTATGCAAGCTATCGATTCTAATGATAGTACGACTTTAATGAAGGTAGAAACGTGAGCTTCGGAGGAGAACGTGCAAGTGGTAAATAGTTGAACGGAAAGGTATGTAAGGCTAACCCTTCTTTCATAAGGCATGGTTCTTTGGCCAAATATCTAATTCTTCTATGAGACTGTGATGTCCTTCAAATGACTTGAGCTTCCGAACTAGTAAGCTCATGATTCTTGATACGCCATGATTGTACTAAATCCCTCGTATGACGAGTAAGCCGATAAAGATAAATGTGATGAATGACGATGATAGTATAATGATGTTGGTGACGATGATGATAATGATGTAATTAGTAAAGATGCTTATGAGCTATTATGTATATGTGTCTATGTATGACTATTATGGAACCCCGAGCTTATGAGGCCGGGTAAGATATGTAAATAAGTATGTATATGATTACGTAACGCGCGCACACCTCTGCAGATGGTACGGATAACCCTGACGCCTTGGTAGGGCCAGGTACATGTAACCCTGAAGCCTTGGTAGGGCTAGGTATGAGTAACCTTGAGCCTTGGTTGGCCGAGTATGTATGAAACACCGATCCTGCATGGTCGGGTATGCTATATAAATGCTATGTATATGATATGATTATGTATATGATATGGTTATGAGTAAGAATACAAATATGATCCGATATGAATGTGAATAAAGGTATGTATACGAATACGAGTACAAATACGGAACAAAAAGAACCTATGCACGGCAAGTAAGTGCCTATGACGATGATATTACTATCTCCCATCTTGTGCTAATTCTCATGTTGCTAATTATGCTGCTATATTGATACTGATCATGCTTTACATACTCAGTACATTCTTCGTACTGACGTCCTTTTGTTTGTGGATGCTGCGTCATGCCCGCAGGTGCACAGGGAGATAGGCTCGATCCGTAGCTACATTCTCAGAGACTACATAGCAAAGCTCCTTTTCCTTCGGAGCCATAGCTTTTGGGTACTTATTCTTTTGTGTACATAATTATGGGCATAGCGGGGACCTTTCCCGCTTATGTGATATGTTATACTCTTCTTAGAGGCTGGTAGACATGTGTATGTGGTTAGATGTGTTTGGCCTTGTCGGCCCATATTTTGTATACCATTTTGTTGGCCTCGTCGGCCCATGTACATTGATGTGGCATAGATGCCTATGATGATATAAAGAGGTTGTTGTCCGAAGGGGACTAGTAAGATTGATGGATAGAGATGTATGTTTTTACTATGTGGCTCACCTAGATTTTGTGTGTAAGTATGTGAAGGGGTGCTCGGGTGGGATAACACCGGGTGCTCGTCGCGGCACCCTAGTCGGGTCGTGACATCTAATTTCTTCTAAGGTGGGAGTCATCTCTATCTCTCCAAACATGAACACCATTCTATCATTGTCCCAATAACCAGTGATAATCTCTAGTAAACCCCTATCCCCTGTCATACTCATCAACGAAGGTAGATGCTCTACACAACCTTTTACTTCTTTCTTCTGATCATTAGTCAAACCTTCCCACCACATTACTAAACCTGGTGGTGGACCCACAGTCATATCAAACTTCAAATTAGGAGACATTATTCAAGACAGAACACTGTTAGTTCCTTGACCCCAGGAACAACAATTTATTTCACATAAGGCACAATAATGCTTCCAAATAGCAAGTAGTGGGATGCAGTGCCTTCAGGTTTTTACACCGTCTTAACACAGTAAGGTGTTTATCCTGTCCGATTCTGGTAGGTCTGAGATACCCAAACGGGTCTATAGTTAGTATGCGCTATATCAGTAAGGATTTGGCTCCGCTCTTTGCTAGTTATTCTAGAGTGGTTTTTCAAGCAAATGGCATAGGTTACCCAAGCGGACAAGCTGGGGGTGGGTTCCCTAAGGCTGTGGGACGATCGCGTGCCCACTCGACCTTTAGAGACCACCAAAGAAAACTGATAATAGGGTTTTTGTTATATCCCGTATTTTTTTAACTTCAGATTATTTGCTGAGGTGGGACCCACACATCGAGATTTTTTTTGGGACATCTGAAAATTCATATGAATCACATATGAGAAGTTAAACACAACTCAAGAAGGACCCTTGGGCCAAATCAAAGTGGAAGTCCTCCAAACGAATATTTTTAAGAAAATGTTTTCGGGTGATCTGACTTCAAGGGGAAAAAACGGTATTATAAGTTTGGAATTTGGAAAAATACCAAGAAATAGAAGTTGTAGATAATTGAATTAGCTTTCTAACCATAGGTCGTGGGTCCCTAGGTGACATCGGTACAAGGAGATATGAACGTTTTAAGGTCGAAAGGTCAGTGGGCTAGGCCCAACTCGGGACCAAACCGAGTTGGCCCAAAAAAATCAAAAAACAAAATATAAGGCCCAAATTTTTGAGGCCCAACCGGCCATGGTTATGGCCCAAGCTAATATTAAATAAAATTTGGTCAATAAAAGGATGACTAAGTCATCCTTATCACAATAAGTTCTAGAGGTTTCAAGAAAAGAAGAACAAGAGAAAGAAGAGAGAAAAGCTTAAGGCCATTTCGGCCATAGAGAAAGTCCATGAGAAAAATTGATAAAAATTCTTCAAAAATCAATCCCTACCAAGTAAAGGGTGCTTAACAAGTGGAGTTGTTGTTCGAGCAAGAAAGATTCAAAATCATACAAGTTGCCAAGTTGTAGTCAAGTGAGAAGTTGAAGAAGAAAGGTGAGTTTTGATCTTTCTTTATGTGTTATGAATGGTTTATATGTGTTGTAGTATGTTAAAATGGATGAAATTCATGAAAGAGATAAAAATAGGGGTGTGGCCGTGTGGTATGGAACATGTATATGTGTGTAGAAATTGTGTTTTAATTAATTTATCTAGTGTTTGGTTGTTATAGTTGTGAATGATATGTGGAAAATGGAAGTTGAATAAATTTGGAGAGGTTGTAGTGTGTATGCTTGATGTTGGTCGTGTAGTTGTAGAGTAATATGGAAGAAAAGGAGTCAATTCTATTTAATGTTTTGGTTGTAGTTGAATTGTGGATGCTAGATTGCTAATGAATGCATAATAATCTTGTGAAGTTGAAGTAGGTGGAGGTTTGTTTTAGAAGTTATGTGAATTGAATGTAATGTTCTTGCATGCATGGAAGGTAATGTGGTTAGTATGATGTTGTTGGAATATAGATCATGAGGTTGTGATTGTTTTCATTAAAGTTAGAAAGTTTTTGGAAGAAGTAGTAAGTTTATTGAATATGGAAGTTGTTAGTATTGTTGTTGTTGGAATTGTGGTTGATATTTTGGTCGGGTTTGAATTCCCGGGATTGTTGTGGATTGAAATTAGCCAAGTTGAACTTGGTGGGATGGAGTATTTATAGGGGAAGTGCTGCCGAAATTTCGGTAGCCAAATGTTTCCTTAAGAATTCAACTCTAAGTATCATAATAAGAGTTTTGGTAAACATGACCAATTTGCAGATTTTGACGAGATTGCAACGTGAATTCGGAATAGCAAAAGAAGCGGAAAGAGGTATGTAAGGTTTCACCCTTCTTTCTATGGCATGTCTTAGACGTAATAAGTTGGGTACGCGCCTCGGGGACAACTCTCTTCCCCGGAATCCGCATCCAAAGTTTTCCACTTTTTGTTCAATAGAATTGAACTAAAAAGTGTGCAAATGATGGAAAGACCTCTTAAACCCCTAGAACTTGCATAAGTGGGACCCGATTACCCTAGGACCCTCACAAGTAATGACATGACACGTAATATATGTAAATCATATACGTCACCCCATCCGGCCCGAGGTGGGCCCGCTACTCTCGGATTTTTTTCCTTACAGTCTTGCTTGACTTACTTGAAGTGAATCCAAAGGGAACCTTTGATCCCGATTTCGTTACCAAATGATAAATACTATGACTCCTCTAACGAGGGCACTTCCATGACGATAATGATAACAATGATGTTAGATAAGAGAATATGCCTATGATACGTACTACCGGAACGACTCTATGACTAAGATGACTAAGCTAAGTATCTTATGTAAACATGAAAATGATAAACTAATTTTTGAATATTATTTATATTTCCTAGCTATGACTTTATTTTCTAAAAGATTTCAAAGTCTATGAACTGTCATCTATGATGCCCCGATTTCATTCTACGTTTACTTTAATATTATTCCCCGTTGATAGTCTCACCTTAAAATACTCGTTCCTTCAAGGTGAGACAAAGCGATTACGAGTATTCTATAATGTAATCGGAGGTTACCGACTTTACGTCACTCCGATGACTACATGATGCTTCTTTGGGCTCTCTTGCGTGCATATGAGATATATGTTTATAGGATACGTAAATGCATATAAGACATGTAAATGTATGTAGGATATGCGTATATATTTTTAAAATATGTACATGATAAAAGCACCAGAGCGCTATAGACGCTGATGTACCTACATGACACACGTATATGTATATGATAAAAGAGCTAGAGCGCTATAGACGTTGATATATGTACATGATATATGCATATGTATACGGGGGAAATGGAGGTAAGGGCAGAGCGTTATGAACGCATATCCACCTGATCAGTTGGCATTACATGATATGATATCGTCCCGGACGCGGGATGCCCGGACGCGGGATGTGTATATTTATGGTTAAATGGATCGGCTGCCGACGCCTCGGCAATATGAGATGTCCTATTT
Organism: Lycium barbarum; assembly: GCF_019175385.1. Classification (NCBI taxonomy): domain Eukaryota; kingdom Viridiplantae; phylum Streptophyta; class Magnoliopsida; order Solanales; family Solanaceae; genus Lycium; species Lycium barbarum. The sequence goes on from NC_083337.1 coordinate 64,815,625, forward strand.
TATATGTATATGTATATGAACAAGGAAAGATTCTTAAAGGAAAGCTAAGTACGCATAGCACCTGCCAAGGGTATATATATATACAGGTTATGTTTCTACCTCAGGACATGTGCTATTATTCTCTTATGTCGTTATTTCCGTTTTATACTTTCCGTATGTTACTATTCATGCCTTACATACTCGGTACACTATTCGTACTGACGTCCCTTCTTGTGGACGCTGCGTTTCATGCCGCGCAGGTCAGCAGACAGGCGGATTTGATCCTTAGAAGCCTTACCAGCAGTGTTGACAGCGCTCCATTTGTTCCGGAGCCCCACTTTCGTGGTACTATTTTGTGTATGTATTTTCGGGCACGACAGTACTCGACCCTTTCTATGTATAAGTGTACTATGTCTAGAGGCTCGTAGACAGATATGTACAGTCAGTCAGGTACGGTTAGATATATGGTGTTTTGGCATGGTTGTTGTATAAAGTGATAACGAAGCTTACTAGTCTATGTTCATAATGACGCTGCTAATGTTAATGTTCATTAATGTTCAAAAAAAAAAAAAACATGGCACTGTTTATACGGCTTGCTAAGAGGTAAAGGTAACAAGATAAATAAGGGGTGCTCGGTACAAGTATCGGGTACTCGTCACGGCCCCTAGTCGGGTCATGACAGTTTTTTAGTTAAGTATGACCGCAGCTCATCCCGCGTCGTCACCCTTGAAAAAAAGTGTAAAATAAATGCTCGGAGTAGCGAAGTATACATGCATGAATGACAGTTATTTTGCGGGAATTTAAACACATAAACAGTTTATATCACACAAAAACAAACAAGTTATTGGAACCCTTATGGTTAGAACCTTAAATTGTTCCCCAGCCGAGTCGCCATCTGTAGCGGTTCTATTTTTTCCGATTCGAATTTGCACTTGCCTCATTTTAAAAGGAAAGTGTCTCGGGAAAGTAGGTTGTCAATCGTACCGGGAAAAAGGAAAAGTTAAACTTTTGCATGGATGGTGCTCTAAATGGGCATCGTTTTAGAGTCACCGCCTAACTTATCGGTAAGTTAGGAAAACCAATTCAAAAGGGTTCATTTAAAACAGATAAATTTTAAAAGAAATCAATCTATACCAAAGTATGGGTAAGGGTTCTGCTGATACCCCGGGGATGGTGTTAGGCATCCCGGTATTAAGGATCCGTAAAATACGGTTGACCTACGGGTTCTAATAATATGCCTTGTAGATATAAATTGTTTTTGATAAAAACTGCTTTTGTTTTATATTTCCGAAAATAAAGGCTAGTCATTTACGCAAAAACTACTCATTTTCAAGAAAACAAAAATGGTAGAGTTTTGTCTAAAATTGGGCGTTTTGGGTTTCAGACTAGAACACCTAGGTTAAAACCGGAAGGCGTTAACCTAAGTAGAACACCACGTAAGCCCACCTGAGTTTAGAAAAAGGCTTTTAGTTTAAGTTTTTAAAGAGTTTTTATTTAAGTGTAGAAAATAGTTTAAGGCATACTATTATTGTCCATTTGTCAACTACATTTACATTTTTTCAATTTTAATCCAATTTTACTCTTTTTTAGATAGTCCAAGTTTTTGAAAGTCCAAATCAGTCCACAAGTCTTAAATCAGTCCATATAGTCTATTAGTCCACAAGTTTCATGAATAATCATTTTAGTCCTCATATTTAAAAATAGATCAGTTTTCATCCAAATTGCGAAATAGTATTAATTTTAGGAGAGTTGTATGAGTCATATCTCTTTATTCGAATCAATTTGTAAAATTTTCAAAAATTCATGTTTTGGCAACTCTTAAACTATAGGATAATTTTTAAAGGTTCCAATAAATAAAATAGACGCTCAAATTTGAAATATAAAATTCGTAAGTAAAGAGATAAGGAATTGGGCCGACCAAGCCAAATAAGACTGTGTTACGCATTTGGGGTAATCCTCGAGTCCAAACGTATGCTCCATTTTTTGCTCCAAGTTGGTAGACTCGATCTAGATAAGCTAATGGGCCCCGTTGGGACCCACCAACGGGTTTGGGTGGACAAAGATACAAACGGGTATACACAACATTAGAATACATCAATGATTTTAAACTAAGTACAAAAATTAAAAGGCTACAATCATTATTACGAGGCCAAAAATTTGATTACAACATTATTGGGCCGAGCACAAATATAATGGTTAACGATAGCGGCTAAGAAGGATAATAAGGTAGCCCAGATTTGAAACAAGCCCATTAGTAATAGTAAGGGCCCAAGGAGAAATGCCTAGAAATTTTCTAAGTGTCAAGAGTCATTATACACTTGATATACACCCAGTATAAGTCTAATGGAGAGCAAAACCATAGTGGCATACCCTCCATGTATACTCAGTATACACCTTACTTAATCACTTCAGTTTCCATAATCAAAACTAGAATGAAATACTCAAGAACTTCATTTTCTAACCAAGAACTTTAGATTACTAATTGGTTCTAAGGCATAGTAAATTTCTGCTAATCAGTGGTCTACAACACCCAAAAGGACTACTATATTCAACTTAATGTCTTAACACTGATGCACACATAGGTCTAGAGGGGTGTCAAGTTAAGCAAAGCAAAGTGTTTAAAAATTGCAAATAGCACCGCAGCCACAACAGCAAGAACATAGTCTCAAATAGAGGGTTCATAGTGATAGAGGGGCAAGCAACAACAATTCAAGAAAAGATCAGAGTAAAGTCATGTCAAACCAAAGCCAAAGAAACAAACAAGGCAAGGCATGAATCCTATGCTAGCTCCAAGCTCCATAAATCAGACTGACAAGGTAAAATGAAGGGGACGAACTAGTTCCCGAATATAATGTTCATGCTACCCAATCCTAGGCTCAAAATAACACAATAGACATAATTTATGTAGGAACAAATAACACATAAGATAGTATTCAAATCAACAAGTAAACAATAAAGGAAGTGACCATCTCAAAATAAGTATCACACTCAGTTCTTCTAAAACAGTTTTGATCTTATTCTAGTCTTCCTCTACTTGGTTTTAATGGCCTATGTGAAGCAAGAAGTCTCAAACACACTATGACCCTATATTAGTATAAGATCAAAAGTTACAAAGAGCAATTTTCATGGAAACTACAAATAAGTAGAATATAGGGAAGTATTAGAAATTTAGAGACAAGATCAATCTATAAACTGTCCCCAGTCCCTCTTGTTTCAATTTTGAGACAAAAACCAAGTTCTTTATAACATTCTTATCTTTTATCTTTTTCTCACAGTTCCCAGAAACAAAGTCACCAAATGCACATAAGTTTCTGGGCACTCAAGTTCTTCAAAGATTAACCTGGTAAGCTACAAATCTTCCAGGTTCTCATTTTAAACAAATTCTCAACCTAGACAGTCTCAGAACTCACCAACAGGTTCAAGAAGGTCATTTTTATCTTTATATACTTAGCAATGTTCAGGAATGACAGAATAAGGCAAGTAGGCAAGCAAACAAGTAACTTATCTATACTTATTTTTAGCAATCAAAGTAAATAGTGTCAAATGGTCTAGAAATTCACATTTTTTTTTATTAACAACAAGTTAAACTAGTGGCAAGAATCATTATCAGTTTCACTCATACAAAAAAAAATGTCATGGAATCAGGTAGCAAGTATAAAACTATTTTCCTAGGCCAATTTTAGCTTAAACAGGTCTAGGTGCATGTCACAAGTTTATTATTATTTTCCAGGCTTCTAAATTCTAATTTCAGCCTAACTTTAAGTCATAGGGGTCTCAACTAATCACTAGGATCATTTTAGTTTATAGTCTGTTTCATGAAGGATCAACATGATTCCCAAATGATGGTTTACACTTGGTCTTATTTTGAATTTACACACAAAAGTCCAAAACAAAATATAGCAATCAGTAGGGGTCTTATTAAGTTACAAGGAGTGATTAAGACAAGATCAAACAAGTTCACAAGAATCAGGGGAGTATAGGTCTGTCCTAGGTCTTTAACAGAATCATACATGGTTCAGTTTCAAAAACAAGCAAATAGGGGACAAGAATACATATGAGGCAATCTCATATTTCACAAGCAAAAGACAAGAGAGTGGTGTGTCACAAAAGCAAGTATCACACTCAGTCCTTTAAGGTAGCTTTAGTCCTAGTTTAGACTCTCTACACTTAGTCTATTAGGTGATCATATTAGGCAAAGAGAACCAAGTAATCTGTAAGCAATCCAAGTGTAAAATACAAGTCACAAGTGACAAACCAACATGAACATTGCAAACAAGTAGCCAAATAAGAGATAAGACAGTGGTCTATAAGTCACAAGCAAGTCAAAAACTACCAACATGCTAGCCACCCCTAGACCCTATTATCCCAGTTTCAAATCAAGAAAACAACTTGTTCCAAATACTAGCTCCTCCTTTTTTAACAATTTACAAGTCAAATACCAAGTGCACATAAGGAGTAAACCAACTAGGATTTAACAAGCAAGCCACAAACTCTTTCAAGCCTAAACAAGTAACCATGTTACAGTCTTAAAATCTATTTAGCCAAGTTAAGAAAATCATTTTATCTTTTTAAGACAGTCACAAAAAGTTCAAATAGGATAGAATAACACATAAATCAATGAGTAGGTTTAAGAAACACAAAATCCAAATCCTCACATTTTAATACAACCAGCTAAACAAAACAGAGGAAACATGAATCATTCTTTAAACTTGACAAGCTCTTTTCTTTCCAAAACAACACAGAAACTTCATGACACATTATACTAGGTGAAAACAAGAAGAGTAAATTTTCTGGATCATTTTTGAAAACAGATTTTCACTCAAGGGGTATTCAAAAGCCTTTTAAACTAGTTTGCAAATAATGAGCACATAGAAAGCACAAAGACAAGTTCTTAAATCCATTTTTTGAATCTTAAAGTCATAACAGACTTGTAAGAGGTCAAACAAGCAGGACACAAACAAACATTTTGAGAGCCATTATTTATCTCAGTTTTACCTGCAAAGCCTCTTTCAAGACCTAAAACTTATTTTAAGTTGAAATCTCATGAAAATAGTCACAAATAAGGGAAAACAAAACTAGTTTTAATCTTAACCTAGTTTTAAAATAGCCTCCTAGACCTTCCAATCCTTAAAACAAGATCCATAACATAATCAGTAATAATTAAGACCAGGAAAATCAAGCTTTCAAGCTCCAAATGACATTCAATAAAACAATGCTCAAATCAATATTGGTTACCTACTTCATTTTTTAAAACATTTTCCAAACTTGAGATCTCTGAACTAGGAAACACACAAAGATCACATTATAGCGTATATAGTCAAATCAAACATCCGAGACTCAGATAAAACCAATGGAACAATAAACTCAGAACACTAACAGACCCCCTTATTCCTTTTATAAAGCCATCTTAAGGCATCACATCCTTCAAATAACACCAGGATACAACTATTAAATGCCTCAAGACTCAGAACCAACTTGAACACCCCAGAAACAAAGAAAGATCCAATGAAACAGTATCAATAGACACAGAATGAGTTCCCTTTCAATCAAACAACCATTTTAAAACTTCAAACACTTATTAAAAAAATACTAAAAACATCTAAACAACACTATTATTACATTTACACACCAAAATAGTTTCATAAGAAAAATGGCATAATATGATTCAAGTAACATAACCAACAATATAAGTTGTAAGTAGAGTAAAATAGGTTAGAATAGGAGTATTACCTTTTTGTAGGGCAACCAAAAGATCAAAAGGGAGGAATTGGATCAACTTCAACACCAACACCCAAGAATCTTCAAAAACAACCTTTGTTCTTGAATTTTAGTATAATATAGGTATTTTGGGAATAGTATCAGTATAGTATTGTATTGTATTTGTAGTATTTTGTATTGTAATGGCAATATATGTATATCAACAGTAGAGTTTATGATTAATTAATCAGGAAAATTAGAACCCTAGCCGTCACTAAGAGAATTTCGGATAAAAAATCAGACCTCTTCCAATGTCACAAACCTGTTCTATTTATAGAATGATAATCTCAACCCTAGGGACAAAAATGACTACAATGAAATCAGATTTCCCCCAATTCCACAAACAAATTCGAATTTCAATAAAGGACAAACAAATTTTCAGCAAATTTGTACCAATTGTACCTTATCCAACAAAATTTCGCACAAATCACATAATACAACTAAGAATCTAACTAATTGTACCCGAAAAATACCAACAAAATTAGAAAATACTAGGATAGTACGCCTCGTCATCAATAAAACAAATTAATCACATTCTAACGGTGCAATAGTACGAAAATCGTACCAAACAAGATAGAATCCCCCTAAAATGGTACTCAAATTAAAAGAATTCTTTGGGAAATTATGCTAAGTCCCTCATTTAGTGTACATAGGGCATAAGTTGGCTAAGGGCTTGAGGCCCCACCTATGGAAACTATGTACATGAGAAAACCGAGCAGCATCCCCAAAATAATTCAAATTCGAGACCAACTATTGAAAATTATATGAAATTAAACCTGAACATTGTGAGAACTCGTGACAAGAAACAAAGCCCCTCAAAAATCCGGTGAAGTACAGCCATGGATTGGCCTGAATTGTCCATCGATGGCGGAACCCTAGGACAAAATAAATCGCCTGAGAAAGAGGAGAGGAGGCGTCGGGACTGGTCAAATGAGAATAAGAGGGTGGAAGTTTATTTTTAATAAACTTCCATCCCCTTTTTTTTTGTATAAATCCCATCCCTTTAGGTTTTTAAAAAGATTAAAATGACCCCTCCTTCTAATAAAAACCCTTTCCAAAACAATGTACTCATTTAAAAAAATAAAAAAACATATTCTTTAAAAACATATTCATCTAAATCTTCCTCGTAAAAATAACGTTTGAAGAAAACAAGATTTATAATACGTAGTTTTAAAATACAAGCTTTAAAACAAGCCTCATATTGACATGGTTCCGAGCAATATTTAAAAATGTGAAAATGCAGTCAAAATGAGCCATAATTCATAATGTTGTCTTAATTAACAATTTTTTCGAGTTAGACGGAGCGGGATACATATCTTCTTTTCAAATCATATTTGGGAAACTAAATAAATCGTAATTTTCTTGCAATTATTAATTTTTTATGAAATAATAATTAAATGTCAATTTTTGCTTTCTCGGGATTTTTGAAATTTTAATTTTTAAGGGTGTATCCTTACTCCGGTTTGGACTTGGAATTTTAAAAATTAAAATACGTGTCTTATGAGGTGAAAATTAGGTGTCAATAATCATCAGTACCATAACCATGCAATATCAATGTATCATTGAAATGGGTATGAATACGATACAATGTAATATTGACAACCAATTCAATCCCAACAGTACCACACATGGCATACAAGTAATATCAATAATAAGGCTACACAATAAGCCACAATGGAATCACAATTCTTATCTCAATATCAATCAAGTAAAATACCGCATACCATAGTCATAATGTATCACTAGTCACAAATACCCAATGTCTCAACGTGGAAACAAGCCAATAAGTAAATAGAGCAAGATAAGTCAACAACACAACGGGTGGCTAGCCCCCAAATCACACAACAAGACCCAACCTAAGACAATATCCAACCCAACTTCATACCCGAAGGTTTATGTGCATTCTCCGACAATATTATCTAAACATACGCTTCGCTAATCGAAGTATCACGATAAGATAAATCGTAACCTACCTGGAGAGCCGAACGTCAAAGTCTCCAATAGTCAGACCTTAGTCTTTCCCTTCCTTCAACCTCAAGATAATGGATATCTAATCATATCCAAATCATGAAATTAGAATCAATTGGAAACATCATCCAATGACCCAAATCCCAACCTATGGAATGGGGTTTATGAGCTAAAAAGATGAATTTAGGAATCTATAAGTCTCAACATGAAATTAATACTCTAGGTCATCAATTCCTATCAATTATAAGCTAAAAGGACTAGCAAATCACTTAAATTCGGATTATAGGCAAAACCCCCAAATTTGGGTATGAACCCTAACTTCCAATTCCACAAATTAGCTACTAAATAGGAAGGAATCATGCAATAATAGATTCTGATCATCACATCCATGGTTAATGAAGCTAATTGAATCAATAGATCAAGATTTAATAGCCTGGAGTGAAGAACCCAATGAACCCTATTTCAATCCACCATTTCTTAAAGAAACTAGGATGCTTAATGGATTCCTAAGGTGAATAAAGTAACATGGAATGGAAAGGAAAGTGAAGGAACTTGCCACAATGATCTTCTATGAAGAATAGCGTTGAATGCTCCCAAAAAGCTCTAAAGTCGGAATGGTACTGAATGGAATAGTTAGGGCTTTAACACTCATTTAATGAATCTAACTGCCCGTCACCTAGTTCCGCGCCCCCATCAGCGATTTAGCGGTCCCTCTTTTGTGGTCCCTTGACCGTTTTGGCAGTCCTGCCCAAATTTCACATGGCCGCTACAGCGACAGGGCCACCGCTGTCGGGTTCCTGGTGACGCCATAGCGGGCAGCAAACACCAGAATTCCCAAGTTTCACAATTTCAACCCAAAATCCCGACTATCAGCCGAGGCCATTTGCTCACATACCATATATGTAGACATACATAAAAACCCGCTACGAACGCACTCGTGGCCTCTAAATTCACATCGGAGCTCTTCTTGACCGAGTCAACCCCCGATACCTCCAAACTAGCTGTCCAACCTATGTCCCAAAATGCACCCGAGTGCATTTGTCACGACCCAACTCCGTGGGCCGCGACTGATGTCCTATTTGGACACCCCAAACAGACTTACATACTAACTTGTCATACTTTAATTTAACTCAGATCTCGTGTCAATTATTTTAAACAGATTTGAAGTCAAATATTATCTTAAGCGGTCGCGCGTGCAAAGATATCATATCAATCCAAAAGAGGCGGCGGAATACACATCGCCGAACATATGCATATAATAAACATATAGGCCACCATGGCCGCCATAACAGGTAGGACCGCATTAAGACACAAATCATAAACAGAACAAACACACTTAGGACCCTCGACCCACATATATGACTACAGGCCTCTACAAACCAAAACGGAAACATATGGCGGGACAGGGCCCCGCCGTACCCCAAATAGTCCAAATATATACAGAAACAGATACATGACAAAAGATATGTACCAAGATGTAGGCTCCGGATCAAGAGGAGCGCTCTGTAATAGTAGAAAGTATGGCCTACACTGTCGGGTCACGAACCTCAGCACCTGCGGGCATGAAACGCAGCCCCCGAAGAAAGGGGGTCAGTACGAAAGATGTACAGAGTATATAAAGCATAGAGTACAGAAATCCAAACCCTAACTGTAGTGAAGGTACAGAAAGAGAATACCGAATCAGTATATCAAACCGGTACGAAAATCATATGTACATAATGCAAATAAAAGAAATCATGCATAGGGCTCAGGAACGTGGTCGCCACTCCGACGCTGGCGCCACAACACAGCATACTCCGGAAAGTTTCAAATCTCTGTACAACCCCGATCATAACATATCATCACACATATCACATCATCAAAGCATATCATAAGTCATATCACAGCATAACTCCACAAACGGTACCCGGCCCTATGGCGAGGTCTCGGGAACCGTAACACATCATACTGCCGAATATGTCATAATGCGCACGATCACAAAACCGGCCCGGGAACCGGCGAACGTTATCATAGTAGTAGGCACGAGCAGAGTAGTGCGGAAAATCATATGCATATACACAATTAAATTCCAAGACTCGACTAATAAATACATATACATATACATATATATATATATACTGAGATCAGAAAGCTTAAAGTAAGCATCGAGCCCGTCGGAATTAGTATACAAAAGATATGAGCCTTTAATTTATAAAACCTTCGAAAAATACCTTATAAGCCATCTTCTGAAAATTTAGCATCATTCACATTAAGGAGCTTTCACATAACTTATGGAGTAATTCAACGGAGCCTTAGATTCATAGATAAAAGTCCTCTTTTTATATCATACCAAAAATTGCTCAAGTAAGACAAACGAAGGAAGTCTCGGGACTAGTGGGCCCACCTCGGGTCAAGTCGAGGTGGCGAACATAAATTACAAACATTAGACTCTATCGAGTCATCCACGAAGGTTTCAAAACGATTCTATCACGACTGCACAAGTTATGGATGTTTGAACAGTTTTCCAACAAGACATAAGGTTTATAGTTCAATTATATTGAATGAATAGCACCCAAACTCATACTCGAATTTCTATGAGCAGAAAAACCTTCGAGGCTCAAATCTCAACCTAGTATATCTAGGACATGCCAAAAGAAAGAAAGGGATGGCTTGACATACCTTTTCCGCCTCCTATACGTCTCCAAAATCAAGTCTCAAGTTCGCCAAAATCTACAATTTGGTCACATTTACCAATTGTGAGTTATAGCTTCTAAGAATTTAACTTAAATTCATATCTGTCTACCGAAATTTCGGTAGAACCTCCCCTATAAATTCAACATCCCTGAGAATTTGCTCGGCCAAAAATATCAACAACAACAACACCACAATACCAAGAGCATCAATAATCATCACAGAAGATATTATAACACAACTATTCTTCCCTTCTACATAGTTCAACAACTTCCATTCCAACTTCACAATTTCAAGCTAATATCAACATTTCCATATTCATTTACTAATTCAAGATCATTCAAACATAATTCAATAACATTTCAAGCAATGCTCATGGATTCAAGCATTCCCGCCAATTCCATATTCTATCCAAAACCTCCACAATTGTAACAAAACTACCAAATCACATTGTCTTCTTCCAAAATCAATAACAATAACAATAATTCACATTCTAACATCTTACTTTCGTAATTACATATAACTATATAAAATCACATTAAAATGACATAATCTTCTACAATCAATTTCCATGCCAACTTAACCCATTTAACCTTCACTTACATCATAAGGGTCACAACTAACATATTAAACAAAATTAATTCATTTTCATTCCACCACTATGCACCACACGGCCAACACCCCCCTTTTTTTTCACTTCAACCAATTTCATTCAACTTTCATCTCCAATACAATAACCACAACTAAAATACGACAAAATTCAACTCATTCCATCTATACATTAATACCCATGTACGGCTATATGCATATATGTACACCCAATATGCAAACTTCTATATTTTCATGATTTCTACTCATATCTACCTACTACAATATAGGTAAGCCTTTATAACATAACTTAAAGGGATTAATTCTTACCTTTTTCTTCAAACTTCAACTTGCTGCAACGTAGTCTTCTCGCTCAACTAATTATACCCGTTGGAGAGCGTCCTGAGCTTAACAAGAATTCAAGAAGAGTAAGATTTTTGGATTGAAAGTTGATGGCTAGAATTTTTTTTTCTTTTCCTTGGTACTCGGCCGAATGGCCTTTTTCTTTTGTTCTTGGTCTCTCTTTGATTTTATCTTCTTGAAACTTCTATTTAGAGATATATATGACAAGCCCCTTTAATAAATTATCACATGGGTAATTAATTTATGGGTTGGGCTAGCACATGGCCGGCCACCCTTAGCAAATTGGGCCTAAATTTTTCTTTTATTGTGTTGAGCCCAATTCATTAGAAATCTTATTTTGTAATTCCCGAACTAATTTTCCAAAATTCCAATTTTGCCCCTAGCCTTCCTCAGCACTTCCTCACTAATATTTTTCTTTCATGAAAAACTCATATGTTGAATAAAATTAATTATGACCTTATTTCTTACAAGTCAACATTATTTCAAATTTTCCAAATACGCAAAAACACGGGATATAACAGCATTGGGAACCAAACCGAATATACACACAAGTTCTAAACGACCATTCGGACCTCTCAAAATCGACGGATTTCTGATAAAGGTTTGTTTAACCAAAAGTCAACTTTGAGTCAATCATTTTTCGCTTTAAGCCCAAATTTCCACAAAATCGCCCAAATCATATCCAAAGACCTCAGGAAGCGTGTCAACAGTCCCCTTGGGCCAAATGTGAGCTAACAAAGCTCGGCAAAGGATTACAAGCATCGAAAAAGCAATAACAACCAAATGGATCGTTACATCAGATATCAATTAAACAATCGCTCGTCTTCGAGCGACAAGGAAGGGAACGAGGAAAGATACCTGAGCTCGCAACAACTGGGATATGTCGAACACATATCGGCCTCCTCCTACTAGGAAGGATTCTCATCGCTCAGAACTAAATCCCAATGAATGATATAGGAACCATTAGAATGGTACTTCTTCAACATACAACCATGGAAGACCGGATGAACACTTGACCAGTCTGGTGGGAAACTAACTCGTAAACACCATGTCAACACAACATATAGTCTCAAACAAGCCAATACACCTCAGGCTCACTTGCCCTTCTTGCCCTAATCACATGACACCCTACACGGTTGTAACCTTTAGAAGAACCTGCGCACTCACTTAATCAGTCACAACTTTCTAAACTTAGCTCAAGATCCAATTCTCGTATCTCTGTATTTGAATTTTCCCCACAAATGATCCTCGAATAAAAGAATTTCTTTGCTCAAATTCCCTGATTTGATAAAACCGCAACTCTGAACGCAATCAATAGATCCCACAACCACTTTCCCAAACCAACGCAATCTTTTGAAACATGGCCACAAACCATAGCCATTCTGAACCAGAAAGATATTTTGATTCCGTTAACCTTTCCTTCGCACTTGCTAAAGCCATTTTTCACACCGTGATTTCTTAGAAACACATAAATACCCACACCACAACCTGAAACGATAGCTTACTCTCGCCAGAAAGAATCCTTGAATCACCTGAGTTCTCTACACAATTCGATCAAAACTGATCTTACTGACAACCAACTTGGCTAGTTCCAAGTCTTCTTAAGCCTTCAAATCACCATACCGGAACTACACCACTAATTATCTCACTGAGCAAAGTCCGTCGGAACCCAACGGATCCCTATAAAGACCTTTCGCACAACTGTTCCTCTTTGAATTTGTACTAAGTTCATTGTAAACCATCATCCTATCTAAGTAATTGTTCTCAGAAAATATCATCAAATCCACTAGGAAACCCTAACAAATCTCGATAAATCTGTCATACCTCAAATCTGAGCCAAAACGCATCGAATCCTTAAATTTTTTCATATAAATATAAACATAGACCATTAAGCTTCACTTGAACCAAACTGACCCTGAATGAATGCACAGCCCTTGAATACCATTAATAGTCACTCGAATTGACTCTAAATTTCCAAAATCAATCACAGTCCTACCACACATCTGTGACGGCTAATTCTAATCTTTTACTCACGCATAACAAATCCTGTCTATCACCCTCGACTCCACAAGTTGAGTCTTATCCAAGTTATCTACTTAGTACTGAAGAGTTATACCTTATGATTCCAATCATCATGCTTCTTAACCTTTACATGACACGCAAATCTGATACAACCCTGAACTTTTCAACGCAAAACCTAAAGCCTCATATAATAATCATTTAACTATCAAACCTCTCATAGTATCACCTCGATATGCCCATAAATTTTTTGAAGGTATCCAATCTTTCAACTACTGCTCTAAACCTCACGAGACCTCATTATAGCGCTTGGTCCATTTCTGTAGACTTCCTTCTTTAACTCAGCAATCACACCCCATTTAGAACATGCAAGAAAAAGACACCACAATCCATACTGACCCATGACATCCCCAAGGTGTACTTTTTTCTTATCGATTCTCAATCAACTATACCTTTTCTTTACTCTTCAATTCCCCAATTCCTATCAGTTCACATACACCGACATCGTCTGACCATTACTCAAACCCACTGAGTAGTTTATCATACAACCATAGTCTCGCACACTAGCTGAATCATATCTGGAGATAATAGTAGGCCATACACTCTATTCATTATAGTTTTCCCTTAACATCACTCAATTCTAAATCGAAAACTCTCTAAATCCAACGTATCGCATAATCTAAAGTCCACCGTATCACATCGCCAGTCTTACTAATATCTTCATGTATCTCACTGAAGCGTCCTTGCTCGAATTGCCTTACTCAATTTTCAAAATGTTATCATGAACTTAACTTGGTTAACCCATCATTGATCTACCATTTCAAGCATCCTTGTTTATTAACCCTTTACTCAAAATCCTTAATGTTGCTAGCCCTCGAAGAATTACCTGTTACCTCAATTATCGAATCTGAACATTTCTAACCACTCGCGCGACTATCATTTTTTATTCAATCACATAAGCCGAGTAATAACACCATAAGTCTCGCACACTAGCTGAATCACATCTGGAGATAATAGTAGGCCATACACTCTATTCATTATAGTTTTCCCTTAACATCACTCAATTCTAAACTGAAAACTCTCTAAATCCAGCATATCACATAATCTAATGAACGTCGTATCACATCGCCAGTCTTACTAATATCCTCATGTATCTCACTGAAGCGTCCTTGCTCGAATTGCCTTACTCAATTTCCAAAATGGTATCCCAAACATAACTCAGTTAACCCATCATTGATCTACTATTTCAAGCATCCTTGTTTACTAACCCCTTGCTCAAAATCCTTAACATTGCTAGCCCTCGGAGAATTACCTCTTACCTCAATTATCGAATCTGAACATCTCTAACTACTGCACGACTATCCTTTTTTTATTCAATCACATAAGCCGAGTAATAACACCACTAGTAGCGGGATTTAGTCATATTTACACAAGGAATACAAGGGCCCCACCTTAGTTCAACATTAGGTGTAACACCTGATTAACCATCCTGAGTACTAAACTAGCCCAACACTGATAGTCGTTCCATTAGTCAATCACTAACCCTATTAGCTCACGACACAATTAAAAATTCCAACTCATCCTTAAACTCTTAAGGCCACTCTATATTGAACAATCGCAACCAAGCTCTCACATCATTAATTCTTGTTTCAATGATTTCCTTTCTGCCCTTAACATCGAACACATCAATCAACCTCGTCGGTTACACCTTTTACTGAAGATCATGATATAATGCCACCGCAATCCAAACATGACTCAAGTACCCATATTACCTCACCTCAAGTCTTACGAACCTTAATCCCCTGAACCAGATAGTAAGATGCCTCATTGTGATCCTTCAGTTCCCATATTTCGTTTCAAATCACTTTTATCACTATCAACCAACAAACACTCAAATCCACTCGATCCTCTAAAATAATCATCCATCTAATCGAAAGAACCACAAAACAATATCAATTTTTATCCTCAAATCTAAATGAAACAACCAGTAACTCCTCGAGTCATTAACTCATCGCATTCGCCTATAATTGAAGTCATCTCTATCAATCGATTACTAGCTCCTCAAAATTCTACAACCCAATCAAATTTACCGATCAAATGATGTGCCCATAGTATTCACTTGATAATGGAGTAGTCCTTTAACATCAACGAGCTTATATCAAGAATGACTTTTAGTACCATATCCCCGAGATATCACGTGAACCTGTAAGTACGACTGTTATCAAACCATGCCTAATTATTTCCACAAGATTCAATACTCCATAATAACAATAGCTCAAACAACCATTTCCATCGGTACCATTATGTCATGCCGAAACCCATTTACCCTTCCACAACCGAATATAAAATTTGCCCTCGTATCAATTGCAACCTTATCCTGACAACCATGTGAGATACCAATTTTTCCCTTCTCAATCTCACAAAAAGTATTTATGTCTAAGATATTCTATGAAGTCTCAGTCCGCTACACGCTTTCCACAAAATCTTCCTTCATGTCCTTGTTGTCAAATTCTTTTCTTTACTACCCACGATCACAATACGTTTGCCCAAATTTGATGGTCATTACCGAACTTACACTTATCCTCACATACCGATGTCTAATACTCTACCGCTGCTGAATCGTTGACCTGCTATTGGTACACCAGTGTCATGCAGATCATTATAAAGCCTTGACGAAGTTGAAATTTTTCCCAATCCGATCATATCATCGAGAAAACCACTATAGTTAAGCCATCAATGCACTTTGTCACTTCTGAGCAACCTAATGCTGAAACAAAGAGATCATGTAACCCTCTGAACTATCTTTCCTATTTCTCACGAACTCTTATAGTAAACGAGGCTAATCACGACTGCACACAACAACCAGGTCTAATCGCAACTCCACACAATCAAATCCTTAGGCCATATCTAGAGACTAAACTTGATCACGTGCCCGAATCAGAATAACACATCGCGTACCGTGCCGCATCACGGCATAGTCAATCATTCGCATAAGAATTTAAGGATGAGTTTCCACCCTCCATGGGTGACTAAGATAAGAAAGTCCAGATACCAACTGGGATCGACTAGATACCAATTTGAATGAAGTCGCACGAGAGAACGAAAGAATTGGAAGTTTCCTAAATGTACTATAGCCTCTCGCAGATCAGTACGGAACTCATCGTATCGATTCACAAGACTCTACTAGACACGGTCTTGTATTATAGACAGGGAAATCAAGGGCTCTGATACCAACTTCTCATGACCCAATTTCACTAGGTCGTGTGGGCACCTACCTTTCCTACCTCGGTAGGCGAACTCTTAACTCAACATTCACAATTTATAGAAAATAGCGAAAGAAATAAATAACGTAAGTCTCACAAATATAATATCATAAGTGCAGAAGTAAATGAAATTCACCCTAGTATCTGGTTTGGTCAAACAAGAGCATCTAACTAAATACTAAAAGTCTAAAGAATAAAACATAAGTAGTCTCCAAATAATGTATCAGAATGGAAAGCAAGACATAATAATAGGAAGAGTCTTCGGGCAGCGAACTTCACCATGCTCACCCTGAAGAGACTCGAATCTGCAATCCTCGAATATCAGCCACGAGGAGTAGAAGTGGATCCCACCTGGTACTCTGCATTCATAAAAGAATGCTGCAAGTGCAGGTCAGTACAAACAACAAGTACTGGTAGGTATCATAGGCCGACTAATACTAGCTAACGCATATAAAGACAACAAAGTAAGATAAACACGTAAATTGACAAGGTACAAGTCAACATGAATCCATATACACAGTACAAATCATCACCTATTTTATAGCATCTAAACCCAACTGTGCCAAGTCTCAGTATAATCAATTCAAACCAGTACATCACAATCAAATCACCTGTCACACCCTAGTCTCACTAGGGTGTGATGGGCACCCGACCCCATACTCGGAGCCGAGCGAACCCGCTGACTCTTATTACACACATAGTCTCTTTGAACTCTTAAATCAAATAAAATGGAATACATAGTAAAGCTTTCAGAAATATTCTTTTTCGCTGTTCTCAAATTAAACAAAATCTGTAATTATATGGAATTTATATCATAACACAAAATGACACATAGTCTGATGGAGCCGCTTACAGAACTGACATTTTATACCCACAACTCTGTCTGCAAAGTCTCTAACATCAATCAGAAATCATAACATATATACTCTGACTCGGTAACACTCCGAAAGGAAGTGGAGCTTGCCAATCCAGCTGAAGCATCTTCTAGCAATGTCCTTTACGCATCTGGGTGTACCTGCGTCGCATGAAACGCAGCCCCCGAAGAAAGGGGGTCAGTACGGAATATGTACTGAGCATGTAAGGCATGGAATACAGAAAATAAAACCATAGTCGAAACAAGCAGTACCAAAAGGTAAGTACATTAGCCAGAATACCAGAGTGCTTATCTTCCGAACGCAAATCATGTATACCGATGTCATATGTCAGAAAAAGTACAGAAAATAAATAGATCATCCAGAGTGCCACAATGCTTACTTTCCAAACACCGACCATGCATGCTTAGTGCTGCGGAACGTGCAGCCCGATCCATATATATATACTATATTGCTGCGGAACGTGCAGCCCGATCCATTTATGTATTATATTGCTGCTGAACGTGCAACCCAATCCATATACATATATTATATTGTTGCGGAACGTGCAGCCCGATCCATATACATATATTATATTAGTGCCGAGGAACGTACGGCCCGATCCATATATAACATAACATGTTAGTGCCGAGTATAACATAGTGCGCACAATGACACAACCGGCCAGGGGCTCGACAAACGATATAATAGTAGTACGCACGAGCAGAGTAGTGAGAAACCATATGCATATAAATCAATTCTGAGACTCGATGGACAAGTATACTTACCGACAACTGAAGGCTCAGAAACAAGTTTCGGGTCTATCCGATTTAGTATAAGAAAGTTATGAGCGTTTGAAGTACAGAACCTTCTACGAACGTTTCAGAAGCCATTTTTGGAAAAATCGAAGCAACAATCATGTTAGGTACCTTTCTAATATCGTTATGGATCAAATCAGATAGAGCTTTTGGAGCCATATGTACGTATCAAAATGTATCAAAGACTCAATGGAATAATCAAACGTGCTATCATTTGAAAGGCAAGACATTAGTCATATCATTTATCTCTCGAATGCCATTCGGAAACATATCAACCAAACTTTGGACATCATAGATCGACATCAAAACCATATGAAACAGCTTATGGAAATCAAGAACGTTAGCCATCCTAGTGGCTCTAAGAATAGGAGTCTCTTTGAAGTCATACATATACGTCATCTACTTGTTTCATAAGGATCATGCCAAAAGAAAGAAAGGGTAAGCCTTACATACCTGCTCCACGTCCTATTAGCTACGCTTAATTGTCCAAGCTCGTTATCGCTAGTCTACATTCAAGAAGATTTACATAATCATTAGATTCATCGTCACACACACTTGTCTTAGTCTTTTCAAATAAATTCACTTATGCTCTGCCGAAATTTCGACAGCATCTCCTCTGTAAATACACCATCCCCGAGAATCTAACTCGGCCAAATCATCAATCAACAATCCGAGAATTCAACTCGGCCAAATTATCAACAACAATATCAACAATCACATCTCCAACTTCAACAATTATTTCAAATGCATTCTAACACTAGCAATTCTTTCTACACAATTCGACGACATTTCATTTTTATTCAACTCAATCACATATATTCAAGCTAACACCAATGATCCCACATTCAAGTATTTATCCGAAATCATTCTAACATGATTCAAGAATGCTTCAAACAATTCACATAATATTCAAAACAACCCTACCAACATACCACTTCACCCGAAACCTTCCAAATTCAACAAGAACAATAACAACATATTTTCTTTCCTTCCAAATTCATGAACTACACCAACAATTCACACACTAACAACATTGTTTTCCATAAATACAAGAAATGGTTTTTAACATCACATGCTTCTAAACAACTCTCCAACACTTACAACTTCAACTAGAATCATTAAACTTTCATTTTCATCATAAATTACATTACAACAACAACCAAAATACTAAGAAAAATTGATTCATTCTCTTCTATACCATACAACAACCACACGGCCACAATACTACATCTATATTTTCATGAATTTCACCCATTTCTACATACTACAACATACACAATCATTCATAACATATAAAAAGAGGATCAAACCTTACCTTTTCCACTTAGCTCTTCAACTTGGCTAGAGTTGTGCCTTGCAAGAATGAATGGTTTTATTGCTCCAACAACCACTCCATGTTAATTAGGGCCTTCAAATTAGTAGGAATGCTTGAAGAGAATATTTTTTTGGATCAAAATTGAAGTCTTCAATTTTCTTGCTTCTTGGCCGAATGGCCCTTATGTTTTGGTCTTTCTCCAAGTTTCATGAATACTCTAAGGATGAAGAATGAAAAATGGGCTCTCTTAATCATCTTGTATGCATTAATATTAAGCTCCCATGTGGGCCAAAGCCCACCCCACTTGGCCGGCCACTTGGCCCATTAATTCAAGCCCACGCTTTTTTTGTTTGTTTTGTAATTCATGAAAATTTATTTTCCAAATTCCAAGTTTTCCCTTAGCCTTCCTCCATATTTCTATGAGCCATCTTGCGAATTTCCCTTTTTACCCCTAGCCTCTCTTAATATTTCCACATCAATAACTTTCATAAACAACTTGTGTGCTAAACAAAATAAAAAATATAGCCTTGCTCTTAACTTCCCGCAATTTTCTTGAATTATCCGAATGTACAAAATGCGGGATATAACATCCTCCCCCCCTTTAGAACATTCGTCCTCCAATGTTGGACTGGCCTCATGGGGTATTATAATACTTCGGGAGGGTCCCTCTTATAGTTGTCCTTTTCTTCATGCCCATTCCTTATCTTTTACCCTATTTTCCTTATAATCGAACTTCTGGGTCTTTACATGAGTCCTCATTCCACGTCATGGGTTTTATAATCCACTGCGCCAACTCATTATCCTTGTCCTTCCCAGGTCATCTCTTCTATGTTACTGTTTCGTCACAACACCTTAACAGAGGCTACATCTTTGGTATGTAATCTTCACTTGTCGATCCAATATGGCCACAGGTTGTTCCTTGCCCTCACATTTCTCGACACAAGTATACTTGTCTTTGATTTCTTTGCATTCGTGCTCGTTTCGTCCATCATTATTCCTTGTCGGCTCTCTAGTGTGGATTCCTGACAAACATGATTGAGCATTGCTTCACGTCGATGATTCATATAATTTCATAGCGTATATTCTCAAGTTCTGTATAATTAATGGTCCATGAACTATTTTCTAGTATCCGGTGAACTCTTTTATTTCACTCACAGGCGTTGCGTTCTTTCTTTCTTTCTTTCGAAAATTCCCGGACTACCAATTGTTGATACTTTCGTTATAATAGTCGTTCTCGTCCGAAATATCCTTTGAATCTTATCATTTTCTCCATTATCCCTTGTGAACTTAGCTTGTACCCTTTCTTGCTCTCTTTGTTACCCTTTAAAACACGTCGCTTCATACTTAGATACTGCACAATTTTTGCTTGATAAGGGGGATTCAAATTATGGCATAAACATATCATAATTCATGTTGGCATGAAGCATTCTCTTAAGACGTCTTCCATCCTTTCCCTTCATGTCGACCTCATGGTACACTCATTATCAATTCATTTCTACTTTTCCCAGGTATCCTTCTGGTGCGCCGATACGTTTTGAATTTTGGCCCCGAGCTAATAAATGTTCCTCCTCTGGAGCCTGAAAGTATTGCGATTCCTTTAGAGCCTGATATAATATATTCTCCCCCCCCCCCCCCCCCCTTTATAAGGGGCTCCTTATATGGCAACAGTCCTTTTGTGAAGTCTTCGTTTATATCTTACTCCTCATCTTTCTTTCCAACTCTGTGCATACCATATCGAAAACTTCTTATCATAAGTTTTCCTTTCATTTTCTGTCTATATAATCATTTTGTTCACACTTCCATACTCTTTCATCCACTATTAATCCTTTCTCCCATTTAACTCACATACTCGTAGTTCTCCTTTAATTACGCGTTTGTGTTGCAGTTGTGCGTCCATATTTCCCAAGCGTCCTGCTACTTTTGCTCGCAGCATAGAATCCTTACAGCTCACACTCTCTTTATCCTCACTCATCGAATCTTTAACTGTTATTATAATGCTATGACCGAGCGGTCTCCCATGCACGTTCCTTTCATTTCATTCTATTTTCGCTAAGATCAGATCCTTCAGACCTCGCACAAATTCTTATTCCCTATCATTAATTTCCCGATCAGTAGTGTCGTCCCATCATTCCTGTTCTTTTCTCGATGCGTAACCGGGTTCCTACCGCTAACTCGTTAAGGTATCCTTTTGTTATATCCCGTATTTTTGCGCATTCGGATAATTCAAGATAATTACGGGAAGTTAAGAGCAAGGCTATATTTTTTACCTTGTTTAGCACAAAAGTTGCTTATGAAAAATTTGATGTGGAAATATTAGGAAAGGCTAGGGGTAAAAAGGAAAATTCTCAAGATGACTCATAGAAATACGGAGGAAGGCAAAGGGTAAATTTGGAATTTGGAAAATAAATTTTCATGAATCAAAAAAAAAAAAAAAAGTGGGCTTAAGTAAATGGGCCAAAGTGGCCGGCCATGATGGTGTGGGACAAGGCCCACATGGATGCATAGAATAAATATTCCAAAAGATGACTTATTAGTCATATTATTCATCTCCAACCTTAGAAATTTCAAGAAACTGGGGAACAAGGGCCATTCGGCCATAGCAACCAAATAAGAACCTTGAAAAATCTTGATCAAAAAAATATTTCCTCCTAGCATTCCTACTAATTGGAAGGTCCCTAGCAAAGTGAAGTAGTCATTGGAGCAAGTAGAGCATCCATTCTTGCAAGCTACAAATTCTAGTCAAGTGAGAAGTTAAAGGAAAAAGGTAAGAATTAATCTTCTTTTATATGTTATGGATGGTTGTGTATGTTGTAGTATGTAGAAATGGATGAAATTTATGAAAATATGGATGTTGTGTTGTGGCCGTGTGGTTATTGTATTGTATGGAAGAGAATGAATCAATTTTTCTTAAGTATTTTGGTTGTTGTTGTAATGGAATCTATGACGGAAATGAAAGTTTGATGATTCTAGTTGAAGTTGTAAGTGTTGGAGAGTTGTTTAGAAGCTAATGTGATGTTAAAAACCATTTCTTGGATATATGGAAAATAATGTTGTTAGTGTGTGAATTGTTGGTGTAGTTCATGAATTTGAAAGGAAGAAATGTGTTGTTATTGTTCTTGTTGAATTTGGAAGGTTTCGGATGGAATGGCATATTGGTTGGATTATTGTGAATATTGTGCGGATTGTTTGAAGCGTTCTTGAATATTGTTTGAATGGCTTCGGATTAGTACTTGAATGTGTGAGCAAATATGAATTGAATATAAGTGAAACGTCGTTGAAGTTTGTAGAAAGAAGTTGCTAATTTTAGTATGCGTTTTGAATCGATTGTGGATATTGTTAGAATAATTATTGGTATTGTTGTTGATATTTTGGCCGAGTTAAATTCTCGGATTTGTTGTTGTATTTTTGGCCGAGTTGAATTCTCGGGGTTGTTGTATTTACAGGAAAAATGCTGCCAAAATTTCTGTAAATAAAGTGTTGGTTTAGAATGGGACTCTTAAGTGTTATGGCTAATGTTTGGTATGTATGAATATTGTTATAGATGTTATACCCCGCATTTTCAGAGCCTGAGCGTGACACGTGCTTCCTCAAACATTGACAATCACGTTGCTACTACATAATTTAAACTCACGTTGATAGTACTATATTTCGTATTTTTTTGTACGTCGAATTATTCGTAAGCGGAGGTGGGTTCCACACAGCGAGATTTTTTAGGAACACGTGACAAGTTATATGAATCACATATGTGAAGTCAAACACAACTCAAGAAGGACCCTTGAGCCAAATCAAATTGGAAGTCCTCCAAACAATATTTTTAAGTAACGTTTTCGGGTGATCTGACTTCAAGGGGAACAACCGGTATTATAATTTTGGAATTCGGAAAACAACCAAGAAATATAAGTTGTAGATAATTGCATTATCTTTCCAACCATAGGTTGTGGGTCCACAGGAGACGTTGGGTTAAGGAGATATGGACGTTTTAAGGAAGAAAGGTCAGTGGGTTAGGCCCAATCCGGGCCCAACCGGGTTAGGCCCATGACCCATGTTTATTTAAGTGATATATCAGAATTTTCCCCTCATTTTTCAGGACAAAACACCCAGAAAATTCTGGAGAAAAAGAGAGAAGAGAGGTTAGAGAGAAAAGATCAATTTTGATCAAAATCTGAGCCCTGAATCCCGAAGCCCGTGAAGAGAAAAGTGTTCTACGTTGCGTTGCCTCCAATTTGAGCTAAAAATCAACCAAAAAGAAGGGGGTGGACGTGGTGGCTGCACACTTGAGGTAAGATTAAGGTTCCTTTTCATTGCTAATAAGATTATTTAGAGTTCTACTGAACTAGAACGGAGAAAATAGTGTGATAAATTCGTTTGTTGGCGTTGTGAATTATGGAATGAGATTTGAAGAGAATTTTGAATGAAAATAAATGTATTCAACTTGTAGAATGTGGAGAATGTCGTTATTGATGTTGTTAGTATTAATTTTGACTCCCTTACGGAAATAAAATTATTAAATAGTTATATCGCAAATTTGGTTGGTTGAGGAATTTAGAAAATAATGTGTGGGCTGTTTTATGGCATACGTTGGTATTGGAAATATTATGATTAATGTTGGTATTGTTTTTGTTGTTTTTGGTTGATGAATTGAGAATTCGGGCTAGGCATATAAACAGGGGAGATGCTGCCCGATTTTCGGCAGAATATAAAATAGTATGATTTGAAATATGGTACAAATGTGCGATGAAAAGGCTAACATTAGCATAAATTCCTTTTAAATGTAGACTTACAAGCTTGGACGAATAAGCGTAGCTTATAAGCGGTCGAACAGGTATGTAAGGCTTACCCCTTCTTTCTTTTGGCATATCCTAGAGCTAAGTAAGGTATGGCCTGACACGCGCCTTGGGGTAACTCTACTCTTTGATTCCGAGCTCGGTTATGATGCTTATTCTCTTTTGTCATGAGCATATTTCGTATGGTTGAGTCTATTGTATGATTAATAAATAAATAAGCTACTTCATATGGTTTTGATATGTATCCATGATTCTGAAGCTCTGTTTGATATGTTTCCGAGTGTCACACCCCAATATCCCTAGGGAGTGATGGGCACCCGACCCTTACTTAGGGCCGAGCGAACCCTCAGACTCTTGCTACACATAAAATCACGTCAAACTTTTTAAATCAAATAAGATAAAATACATAGTAAATTTTTTTTTTCAGAAATATTCTTTCTCGTAGCTTCCGAGTAGAACAAATCTATAATCATACAAAATTCAGCACATAACACAGACCGACATATCGGCTGACGGAGCCGCCTACAGACTGACTAACAATACCCACGACGCTGTCTGCAAAGTCTCTAACACAGATCCAGAAATCTTAACAGACAAACTCTGACTCGGCAGCGCTCCTGGAGGAATGGATCTTGCCATCTTCGCTGGAACATCTTCTATAATAACTTCAGCTCATCTGGGAGTACCTGCGCGGCATGAAACGCAGCCCCCGAAGACAGGGGGTCAGTACGGAATATGTACTGAGTATGTAAGGCATGCAATACAGAGAAACAGAATCATAACTGAAACAGACAGAACTAACCGGTAAATACATTACTCGGAATACCAGACGCTTACCTTTCAGATACAATTCATACATACTTGTCTCCTATGTCAGAAGGGGCACAGAAGGTAAATGAATCGACCAGAGTACCAAAATGCTTATTTTGCAATCACAGATCGCATGTCCGAAGAGGTGCAGAAAATACAGAATGCGTCGGGGTCTCACCCGTCAGACGGAGTACAGAACGTACAGAATATTCAGATAACGTCATGTGTTAGACGGAATACAGAACATATCGTACGCTTCGCTGAGGTCACAAATCCGACAGATTACAGAACGTGCAGAATGCTCAGATGATGTCGTATATTAGACGGAATACAGAACGTACAGAAGGCTCAGATGATGTCATATATCGAACGGAATACAGAATGTACAGAGTATCAGAATACTTACTTTTCGGGCACAGATTAGATATATCGGAATCATATAATGTTTACACAGATACCAGATCCCGACCCTTTACGAAGGGACACGGTGAACAGAATGATCATATGCCAGAATTATATATCATACATGCGTGTAACGTGTCCCGGCCCTCCTGTGAGGGACTCGGTGGATAGACTCATTAATGCTTGTCAAAATCATGGATCACATATGCATATAACGTGTCCCGGCCCTTCAAAAAGGGACTCGGTAGATAAAATCATGCATAACAAAATTGTATATCACATATGCAAATAGTGTGGCCCGGCCCTTTGTTAAGGGACTCGGTAATATGAAATCATGCATGTCAGAATCCTATACCATGTATACATAACGTGTCCCGGCCCTCTACTGCGGGTCTCGGTGAATAATCATCATATGCCATCCTGGCCGCCATCCCCGTATCATCATATCATAATCATATACAAATAACGTGTCCCGGCCCGCAAGTACGAGGAACTCGGTGAACAATGCAGAGGAAGAGCACGATAACAGAACCTGGCCCGGGACTCAGTGAATCAAACCGTATCGTGGAGGTACGCACGAGAACATAACATGCCCTGGCCCGGGACGCAGTGAAAGATACATTGAGTCATGCACGAGCAGAGTCGTGAGAAACCATATGCACATAAATCCAGACTCGATGAATACGTACACTTACCAACATTCGAAGGCTCAGAAACGAGTTTCAGATTCGTCCGAGTTAGTATCAGAAAGTTATGAACATTTGGAAAGCAGGAACCTCTTCGGACTTTTTAAGCGATCCGAGATCGTACCGGAAGAACATTACGGCTCTCAGAGCATACTCATATCAGAATACTTGGATCAGAAGACTCATATCCAGATACTAATAGCCGAATACTTATACCGGAAAACCCGTATCAGAATACTTATTCAGACACTTATACCAGAATGCTCATATCAGAATTATCATATCAGAATGCTTAGATCAGAATACTTATAGCGGAACATTTACATCAACACGCTTATATCAACATATTCAAATCAGAACATTCGTATCAGAGTGCTTAGTTTACCTCAGGATAGTCAAATCAGAACACTTGTATCTAAGTTACCAGGGACTTATAACAAACTCAGAACATTAGCCAAGTGTTTCCATTAATTATCGTACGGAAATAAAGCAAATAGAGCAATATATATAGGTCTCGGGGATTGTGGGCCCACCTCGGGTCAAATGAGGTGGCGCACACAATTTACGTATTTTACACATCATAATATCATTCGTGATAGTTTTAAGGTAGTCGAGTCCCATTTGTTCAAGTTCTAGATGTTTAGACAATTTTTCCAACCATAAGCAACCTAATTGATTCAATTCCACTAAAAGAAAAAGGGGCAATTTCGGACGTGGATTCCGAAGAGTAGAGTTGTCCCCGAGGTCCAAATTCAAGCCTAGTATATCTAGGGCATGCCAAGAGAAAGAAAGGGTAAGCCTTACATACCTTTTCCGCTCCTTAAGCTTCTCCAAATTCGAATCCCGTTTCCTCCAAAATCTACAAATGGTCATGTTTACCAATTGTGAGTTATAGCTTCTAAGAGTTTAACTTAAATTCATGTTTGTCTACCGAAATTTCGGCAGCATTTCCCCTATACATATAGCATCCCCGAGATTCAACTCGGCTCAAAACAACAACAACCATACCACCGACAATATATATAACATTAACAATCGACTAGAAACGCATTCTAGCGCAAATAGTCTTATTTTCCAAATAATGCAACAACTCCAAATCCAACTTTGCACTTACAAATCAATATCAATATTTTCATATTCACATACTAATTAGGATCATTCAAACATAAACCAAGGGAATTCCAAGCTATATGTTCAATATTCAATAATTCCAAGAATTTCCATACTCGATCCAAAATTCCTTATATATAGCAAAACCATCTCAACATATTTCGTACATACTAATTCATCACCAACGACCACAATCTACACCCCAAACAACTTCATTATCTTAATATCATAAAATCATATTAATGTGACATAATTCTCTACATTTCATTTTCATGCCAACTTACCCCATATATACTTCATTTACATTGTAATGATCACAACAACACAACTAACATGTTAAACAAAATAATTCACTCCCATTATACTTCCATGCACCACACGGCTATATCCTATATTTCCAAATTCAACCAAATTCATTCAACTTCCATTTCCAATATAAATCCCACCATAACCATAACTAGAATACAACATAAAATTAATTCATCTTTGCCCATACACCAACACATGCACACGGCTATATTCATATATGTACACCTCCATGCAACTCCCATGTTTCCATGAATTTTAACCATTTATACATTCCACAACATAAACAAAACCATTCATAACATAAAAAGGGGATGAATTCTTACCTTTCTTCTTCAACTCCTTCATTTGACTAGAATGCGGAAACGACGAAACGAATGGCCTATCTTCCGAAACAATTATACCATGTTGTAGAGGGACCTTGAATTAGTAGGAATTCAACAAGAAAATAATTTTTGGATCAAGATTTTTGAGGGTTGATTTCTCTATGGCCAACCTGAAATGGCTCCTATTGTTCTTGTTTTTTCTTACCTTGTTTTCTTTCTTTGTTTCTTGAATAATGAATTTTTTTTTGTCTTACCTCATAAGCTTATGTATATATATATATATATATATATATATATAACTATTGTAGTCATGTGAGGGGCACATGCCCCATTTCTAGAATTTTCTTAAAATTTTAGCAAAGATGACTTATTTGTCATCTTTTTTTTTCATTTCTTTTTCTCACATGGCCAATATGGCCCTTTTTGAACTTTCAAGAAACTTGTGTGAGATTCCCATTTTGCCCCTCGACTTTCCTCAATATTACCATTGGCCATTTTGTAAATTTCTCTTTTTACCCTTGGCCTTTCCCAATATTTTCATACTACCAATATTCATAAATAATATTCCTCACAACCCGTACATAAAAATGATTCTTGGAAATGATCTTGTCCTTAACTTGCCACGACTTCCTCGAATTATCCGAATGTATGAAATACGGGATATAACATCGTCCCCCCATTTAGAACATTCGTCCTCGAATGTTCAACTGAGCTTATGGGGTCTTGCAGCACTTCGGGGGTCCCGTTTGTGGTCGCTCTTTTATGCCCGTACCTTATCCTTTACCTTATTCTCCTTGGCCTCTACACAAATCTTCAGTTTATGTCATAGGTTTCCCTTCTGGTACATAAGAATACGATGATCCCTTTTTGGTCTAATATAATATTGTCTCCCCCCCCCCCCCCTTTAAGGGCTCCTTATACACCAACGGTTTCTCTTTCCAACTCCGTGCACAACATAGTAAAATTTCTTATCATAGATTTTCCTTTCATTTTTCGTCGATACCCTCACATATGAGATATCATACATGTTCATATACATATACACATATAATTAGCATCAACTAACCTACAAAATACTTCCAGACGCTATTCAAGCCTATCCAAATTCGAGAGCCGTGATGTACTTTCTGTCTCTTCTCTAGTCTGGCCTGTCGCGTGCCACGTGGCCTTTTATGGTCTCCAACCACTCCGTATATTCTAATTTCACTTAGGCCATTCCAGTTTTCCATTTGTCTCTTACAGCCAAATCTTTAGAATTTCTTGCAAACTTACCAGGGGGTCACCCATCCTGAAATTGCTCCCACCTGAGCACACTTAACCTCGAAACTTTGGTGGAATTCAGTGACTTAATGCTGATATAATCACGTCCACTCCCGCGTATGACCTTTACTACATAATCTGGAGCCAGTCAAATTTTTACAGATTCCGAGGCGTGTTCGTAACACGTCCTTTCTTTTGCAATTACCGTTTTGCCCTTTTCGGCCTTCCATACCACCTTTACAGATTCTTATCATTCGGGATCTGTACGTAGCAAGTACCAACAATACCTTACAGTGCATACAGTTATATATCACATCCTGGCCATCCAGAACTTTCTGTTTCAGGTAACAGAACCAATATTTCATAACTTGCCCTTGTGACCTTTCCATTTCGTTACTTGCCTCCTTCCGTCGTATGTAAGGCTTACAGATGGAATTTATTATTTCATTTTCCTATGACTTGGCTCTATCGCACGATCTATGACAGAAAGAAGGTCAACAATCCCTAAATGCCCCGTAGCCTCCTGTTTATAAATGTGGCGCGCTACACACCATAAACAGGACTCTACCGGACACGACTTAGCAGACAACCCCACGGACAGATCTCGCTCTGATACCACTTTGTCACACCCCAATATCCCTAGGGAGTGATGGGCACCCGACCCTTACTTAGGGCCGAGCGAACCCTCAGACTCTTTCTACACATAAAATCACGTCAAACTTTTTAAATCAAATAAGATAAAATACATAGTAAATTTTTTTTTTCAGAAATATTCTTTCTCGTAGCTTCCGAGTAGAACAAATCTATAATCATACAAAATTCAGTACATAACACAGACCGACATATCGGCTGACGGAGCCGCCTACAGACTGACTAACAATACCCACGACGCTGTCTCCAAAGTCTCTAACACAGATCCAGAAATCTTAACAGACAAACTCTGACTCGGCAGCGTTCCTGGAGGAATGGAGCTTGCCATCTCCGCTGGAACATCTTCTATAATAACATCAGCTCATCTGGGAGTACCTGCGCGGCATGAAACGCAGGCCCCGAAGACAGGAGGTCAGTACGGAATATGTACTGAGTATGTAAGGCATGCAATACAGAGAAACAGAATCATAACTGAAACAGACAGAACTAACAGGTAAATACATTACTCGGAATACCAGACGCTTACCTTTCAGATACAATTCATACATACTTGTCTCCTATGTCAGAAGGGGCACAGAAGGTAAACGAATCGACCAGAGTACCAAAATGCTTATTTTGCAATCACAGATCGCATGTCCGAAGAGGTGCAGAAAATACAGAATGTGTCGGGGTCTCACCCGTCAGACGGAGTACAGAACGTACAGAATATTCAGATAACGTCATGTGTTAGAAGGAATACAGAACATATCGTACGCTTCGCTGAGGTCACAAATCCGACAGATTACAGAACGTGCAGAATGCTCAAATGATGTCGTATATTAGACGGAATACAGAACGTACAGAAGGCTCAGATGATGTCATATATCGGACGGAATACAGAATGTACAGAGTATCAGAATACTTACTTTTCGGGCACAGATTAGATATATCGGAATCATATAATGTTTACACAGATACCAGATCCCGGCCCTTTACGAAGGGACGCGGTGAACAGAATGATCATATGCCAGAATTATATATCATACATGCATGTAACGTGTCCCGGCCCTCCTTTGAGGGACTCGGTGGATAGACTCATTAATGCTTGTCAAAATCATGGATCACATATGCATATAACATGTCCCGGCCCTTCAAAAAGGGACTCGGTAGATAAAATCATGCATAACAAAATTGTATATCACATATGCAAATAGCGTGTCCCGGCCCTTTGTTAAGGGACTCGGTAATATGAAATCATGCATGTCAGAATCCTATACCATGTATACATAACGTGTCCCAGCCCTCTACTGCGGGTCTCGGTGAATAATCATCATATGCCATCCTGGCCGCCATCCCCGTATCATCATATCATAATCATATACAAATAACGTGTCCCGGCCCGCAAGTACGAGGAATTCGGTGAACAATGCAGAGGAAGAGCACGATAACAGAACCTGGCCCGGGACTCAGTGAATCAAACCGTATCGTGGAGGTACGCACGAGAACATAACATGCCATGGCCCGGGACGCAGTGAAAGATACATTGAGTCATGCACGAGCAGAGTCGTGAGAAACCATATGCACATAAATCCAGACTCGATGAATACGTACACTTACCAACATTCGAAGGCTCAGAAACGAGTTTCAGATTCGTCCGAGTTAGTATCAGAAAGTTATGAACATTTGGAAAGCAGGAACCTCTTCGGACTTTTTAAGCGATCCGAGATCGTACCGGAAGAACATTACGGCTCTCAGAGCATACTCATATCAGAATACTTGGATCAGAAGACTCATATCCAGATACTAATAGCCGAATACTTATACCGGAATACCCGTATCAGAATACTTATATCAGACGCTTATACCAGAATGCTCATATCAGAATTATCATATCATAATGCTTAGATCAGAATACTTATAGCGGAACATTTACATCAACACGCTTATTTCAACATATTCAAATCAGAACATTCGTATCGGAGTGCTTAGTTTACCTGAGGATAGTCAAATCAGAACACTTGTATCTAAGTTACCAGGGACTTATAACAAACTCAGAACATTAGCCAAGTGTTTCCATTAATTATCGTACGGAAATAAAGCAAATAGAGCAATATATATAGGTCTCGGGGATTGTGGGCCCACCTCGGGTCAAATGAGGTGGCGCACACAATTTACGTATTTTACACATCATAATATCATTCGTGATAGTTTTAAGGTAGTCGAGTCCCATTTGTTCAAGTTCTAGATGTTTAGACAATTTTTCCAACCATAAGCAACCTAATTGATTCAATTCCACTAAAAGAAAAAGGGGCAATTTCGGACGTGGATTCCGAAGAGTAGAGTTGTCCCCGAGGTCCAAATTCAAGCCTAGTATATCTAGGGCATGCCAAGAGAAAGAAAGGGTAAGCCTTACATACCTTTTCCGCTCCTTAAGCTTCTCCAAATTCGAATCCCGTTTCCTCCAAAATCTACAAATGGTCATGTTTACCAATTGTGAGTTATAGCTTCTAAGAGTTTAACTTAAATTCATGTTTGTCTACCGAAATTTCGGCAGCTATTTCCCCTATACATATAGCATCCCCGAGATTCAACTCGGCTCAAAACAACAACAACCATACCAACGACAATATATATAACATTAACAATCGACTAGAAACGCATTCTAGCGCAAATAGTCTTATTTTCCAAATAATGCAACAACTCCAAATCCAACTTTGCACTTACAAATCAATATCAATATTTTCATATTCACATACTAATTAGGATCATTCAAACATAAACCAAGGGAATTCCAAGCTATATGTTCAATATTCAATAATTCCAAGAATTTCCATACTCGATCCAAAATTCCTTATATATAGCAAAACCATCTCAACATATTTCGTACATACTAATTCATCACCAACGACCACAATCTACACCCCAAACAACTTCATTATCTTAATATCATAAAATCATATTAATGTGACATAATTCTCTACATTTCATTTTCATGCCAACTTACCCCATATATACTTCATTTACATTGTAATGATCATAACAACACAACTAACATGTTAAACAAAATAATTCACTCCTATTATACTTCCATGCACCACACGGTTATATCCTATATTTCCAAATTTAACCAAATTCATTCAACTTCCATTTCCAATATAAATCCCACCATAACCATAACTAGAATACAACATAAAATTAATTCATCTTTCCCATACACCAACACATGCACACGGCTATATTCATATATGTACACCTCCATGCAACTCCCATGTTTCCATGAATTTTAACCATTTATACATTCCACAACATAAACAAAACCATTCATAACATAAAAAGGGGATGAATTCTTACCTTTCTTCTTCAACTCCTTCACTTGACTAGAATGCGGAAACGACGAAACGGATGGCCTATCTTCCGAAACAATTATACCATGTTGTAGAGGGACCTTGAATTAGTAGGAATTCAACAAGAAAATAATTTTTGGATCAAGATACCGAAATGGCTCCTATTGTTCTTGTTTTTTCTTACCTTGTTTTCTTTCTTTGTTTCTTGAATAATGAATTTTTTTTTGTCTTACCTCATAAGCTTATGTATATATATATATATATATATATATAACTATTGTAGTCATGTGAGGGGCACATGCCCCATTTCTAGAATTTTCTTAAAATTCTAGCAAAGATGACTTATTTGTCATCTTTTTTTTCATTTCTTTTTCTCACATGGCCAATATGGCCCTTTTTGAACTTTCAAGAAACTTGTGTGAGATTCCCATTTTGCCCCTCGACTTTCTTCAATATTACCATTGGCCATTTTGTAAATTTCTCTTTTTACCCTTGGCCTTTCCCAATATTTTCATACTACCAATATTCATAAATAATATTCCTCACAACCCGTACATAAAAATGATTCTTGGAAATGATCTTGTCCTTAACTTGCCACGACTTCCTCGAATTATCCGAATGTATGAAATACGGGATATAACATCCTCCCCCCCCCCCCCTTTAGAACATTCGTCCTCGAATGTTCAACTGAGCTTATGGGGTCTTGCAGCACTTCGGGGGTCCCGTTTGTGGTCGCTCTTTTATGCCCGTACCTTATCCTTTACCTTATTGTCCTTGGCCTCTACACAAATCTTCAGTTTATGTCATAGGTTTCCATTCTGGTACATAAGAATATGATGATCCCTTTTTGGTCTAATATAATATGGTCTCCCCCCCTTTAAGGGCTCCTTATACACCAACGGTTTCTCTTTCCAACTCCGTGCACAACATAGTAAAATTTCTTATCATAGATTATCCTTTCATTTTTCGTCGATACCCTCACATATGAGATATCATACATGTTCATATACATATACACATATAATTAGCATCAACTAACCTACAAAATACTTCCAGACGCTATTCAAGCCTATCCAAATTCGAGAGCCGTGACGTACTTTCTGTCTCTTCTCTAGTCTGGCCTGTCGCGTGCCACGTGGCCTTTTATGGTCTCCAACCACTCCGTATATTCTAATTTCACTTAGGCCATTCCAGTTTTCCATTTGTCTCTTACAGCCAAATCTTTGGAATTTCTTGCAAACTTACCAGGGGGTCACCCATCCTGAAATTGCTCCCACCTGAGCATACTTAACCTCGAAACTTTGGTGGAATTCAGTGCCTTAATGCTGATATAATCACGTCCACTCCCGCGTATGACCTTTACTACATAATCTGGAGCCAGTCAAATTCTTACAGATTCCGAGGCGTGTTCGTAACACGTCCTTTCTTTTGCAATTACCGTTTTGCCCTTTTCGGCCTTCCATACCACCTTTACAGATTCTTATCATTCGGGATCTGTACGTAGCAAGTACCAACAATACCTTACAGTGCATACAGTTATATATCACATCCTGGCCATCCAGAACTTTCTGTTTCAGGTAACATAACCAATATTTCATAACTTGCCCTTGTGACCTTTCCATTTCGTTACTTGACTCCTTCCGTTGTATGTAAGGCTTACAGATGGAATTTATTATTTCATTTTCCTATGACTTGGCTCTATCGCACGATCTATGACAGAAAGAAGGTCAACAATCCCTAAATGCCCCGTAGCCTCCTGTTTATAAATGTGGCGCGCTACACACCATAAACAGGACTCTACCGGACACGACTTTGCAGACAACCCCACGGACAGATCTCGCTCTGATACCACTTTGTCACACCCCAATATCCCTAGGGAGTGATGGGCACCTGACCCTTACTTAGGGCCGAGCGAACCCTCAGAATCTTGCTACACATAAAATCACGTCAAACTTTTTAAATCAAATAAGATAAAATACATAGTAATTTTTTTTTTTTCAGAAATATTCTTTCTCGTAGCTTCCGAGTAGAACAAATCTATAATCATACAAAATTCAGTACATAACACAGACCGACATATCGGCTGACGGAGCCGCCTACAGACTGACTAACAATACCCACGACGCTGTCTGCAAAGTCTCTAACACAGATCCAGAAATCTTAACAGACAAACTCTGACTCGGCAGCGCTCCTGGAGGAATGGAGCTTGCCATCTCCGCTGGAACATCTTCTATAATAACTTCAGCTCATCTGGGAGTACCTGCGCGGCATGAAACGCAGCCCCCGAAGACAGGGGGTCAGTACGGAATATGTACTGAGTATGTAAGGCATGCAATACAGAGAAACAGAATCATAACTGAAACAAACAGAACTAACAGGTAAATACATTACTCGGAATACCAGACGCTTACCTTTCAGATACAATTCATACATACTTGTCTCCTATGTCAGAAGGGGCACAGAAGGTAAACGAATCGACCAGAGTACCAAAATGCTTATTTTGCAATCACAGATCGCATGTCCGAAGAGGTGCAGAAAATACAGAATGCGTCGGGGTCTCACCTGTCAGACGGAGTACAGAACGTACAGAATATTCAGATAACGTCATGTGTTAGACGGAATACAGAACATATCGTACGCTTCGCTGAGGTCACAAATCCGACAGATTACAGAACGTGCAGAATGCTCAGATGATGTCGTATATTAGACGGAATACAGAACGTACTGAAGGCTCAGATGATGTCATATATCGGACGGAATACAGAATGTACAGAGTATCAGATTACTTACTTTTCTGGCACAGATTAGATATATCGGAATCATATAATGTTTACACAGATACCAGATCCCGGCCCTTTACGAAGGGACACGGTGAACAGAATGATCATATGCCAGAATTATATATCATACATGCGTGTAACGTGTCCCGGCCCTCCTGTGAGGGACTCGGTGGATAGACTCATTAATGCTTGTCAAAATCATGGATCACATATGCATATAACGTGTCCCGGCCCTTCAAAAAGGGACTCGGTAGATAAAATCATGCATAACAAAATTGTATATCACATATGCAAATAGCGTGTCCCGGCCCTTTGTTAAGGGACTCGGTAATATGAAATCATGCATGTCAGAATCCTGTACCATGTATACATAACGTGTCCCGGCCCTCTACTGCGGGTCTCGGTGAATAATCATCATATGCCATCCTGGCCGCCATCCCCGTATCATCATATCATAATCATATACAAATAACGTGTCCCGGACCGCAAGTACGAGGAACTCGGTGAACAATGCAGAGGAAGAGCACGATAACAGAACCTGGCCCGGGACTCAGTGAATCAAACCGTATTGTGGAGGTACGCACGAGAACATAACATGCCCTGGCCCGGGACGCAGTGAAAGATACATTGAGTCATGCACGAGCAGAGTCGTGAGAAACCATATGCACATAAATCCAGACTCGATGAATACGTACACTTACCAACATTCGAAGGCTCAGAAACGAGTTTCAGATTCGTCCGAGTTAGTATCAGAAAGTTATGAACATTTGGAAAGCAGGAACCTCTTCGGACTTTTTAAGCGATCTGAGATCGTACCGGAAGAACATTACGGCTCTCAGAGCATACTCATATCAGAATACTTGGATCAGAAGACTCATATCCAGATACTAATAGCCGAATACTTATACCGGAATACCCGTATCAGAATACTTATATCAGACGCTTATACCAGAATGCTCATATCAGAATTATCATATCAGAATGCTTAGATCAGAATACTTATAGCGGAACATTTACATCAACACGCTTATATCAACATATTCAAATCAGAACATTCGTATCGGAGTGCTTAGTTTACCTGAGGATAGTCAAATCAGAACACTTGTATCTAAGTTACCAGGGACTTATAACAAACTCAGAACATTAGCCAAGTGTTTCCATTAATTATCGTACGGAAATAAAGCAAATAGAGCAATATATATAGGTCTCGGGGATTGTGGGCCCACCTCGGGTCAAATGAGGTGGCGCACACAATTTACGTATTTTACACATCATAATATCATTCGTGATAGTTTTAAGGTAGTCGAGTCCCATTTGTTCAAGTTCTAGATGTTTAGATAATTTTTCCAACCATAAGCAACCTAATTGATTCAATTCCACTAAAAGAAAAAGGGGCAATTTCGGACGTGGATTCCGAAGAGTAGAGTTGTCCCCAAGGTCCAAATTCAAGCCTAGTATATCTAGGGCATGCCAAGAGAAAGAAAGGGTAAGCCTTACATACCTTTTCCGCTCCTTAAGCTTCTCCAAATTCGAATCCCGTTTCCTCCAAAATCTACAAATGGTCATGTTTACCAATTGTGAGTTATAGCTTCTAAGAGTTTAACTTAAATTCATGTTTGTCTACCGAAATTTCGGCACCATTTCCCCTATACATATAGCATCCCCGAGATTCAACTCGGCTCAAAACAACAACAACCATACCAACGACAATATATATAACATTAACAATCGACTAGAAACGCATTCTAGCGCAAATAGTGTTATTTTCCAAATAATGCAACAACTCCAAATCCAACTTTGCACTTACAAATCAATATCAATATTTTCATATTCACATACTAATTAGGATCATTCAAACATAAACCAAGGGAAATCCAAGCTATATGTTCAATATTCAATAATTCCAAGAATTTCCATACTCGATCCAAAATTCCTTATATATAGCAAAACCATCTCAACATATTTCGTACATACTAATTCATCACCAACGACCACAATCTACACCCCAAACAACTTCATTATCTTAATATCATAAAATCATATTAATGTGACATAATTCTCTACATTTCATTTTCATGCAAACTTACCCCATATATACTTCATTTACATTGTAATGATCACAACAACACAACTAACATGTTAAACAAAATAATTCACTCCCATTATACT
The DNA here is from genome assembly GCF_019175385.1 of Lycium barbarum. Classification (NCBI taxonomy): domain Eukaryota; kingdom Viridiplantae; phylum Streptophyta; class Magnoliopsida; order Solanales; family Solanaceae; genus Lycium; species Lycium barbarum. Next base: position 64,853,823 of record NC_083337.1, read on the forward strand.
TCCATGCACCACACGGCTATATCCTATATTTCCAAATTCAACCAAATTCATTCAACTTCCATTTCCAATATAAATCCCACCATAACCATAACTAGAATACAACATAAAATTAATTCATCTTTGCCGATACACCAACACATGCACACGCCTATCTTCCGAAACAATTATACCATGTTGTAGAGGGACCTTGAATTAGTAGGAATTCAACAAGAAAATAATTTTTGGATCAAGATTTTTGAGGGTTGATTTCTCTATGGCCAACCCGAAATGGCTCCTATTGTTCTTGTTTTTTCTTACCTTGTTTTCTTTCTTTGTTTCTTGAATAATGAATTTTTTTTGTCTTACCTCATAAGCTTATGTATATATATATATATATATATATATATATAACTATTGTAGTCATGTGAGGGGCACATGCCCCATTTCTAGAATTTTCTTAAAATTCTAGCAAAGATGACTTATTTGTCATCTTTTTTTTTCATTTCTTTTTCTCACATGGCCAATATGGCCCTTTTTGAACTTTCAAGAAACTTGTGTGAGATTCCCATTTTGCCCCTCTACTTTCCTCAATATTACCATTGGCCATTTTGTAAATTTCTCTTTTTACCCTTGGCCTTTCCCAATATTTTCATACTACCAATATTCATAAATAATATTCCTCACAACCCGTACATAAAAATGATTCTTGGAAATGATCTTGTCCTTAACTTGCCACGACTTCCTCGAATTATCCGAATGTATGAAATACGGGATATAACACCGAGGTTGTCTATGATTCTGATTCACTTCTGATATAAGTATGACTGATATGATCGAGCTTATTATATGATTGAATAACGAGATAAGCATAAAGAATTGTGTTTCTAAAAGAGTTCTGTAAGTTTTAATGTCCCTAACTTTCGTAAAAGATCTCGGATTTGCTTTGAAATGTTCATAAAATTTCTGTGGTAAAAATGTCCGTAACTTTCACGTACATATGGTTCCAAAAGTTATATTTGATTTGATCCATAACGATACCCGAAAGGTACTTGATATGGTTGTTGCTTTGATTTTCCAAAAACGGCTTCTGAAACGTTCATAGAAGGTTCTGTACTTCAAACGGTCATAACTTTCTTATACTAAATCGGATTGATCCGAAACCTGTTTCTGAGCCTTCAGGTGTCGGTAAGTGTATTTGTCCATCGAGTCTCATAATTGATTTATATGCATATAGTTTCTCACTACTCTTCTCGTGCATGTGTCATTGCCTCCTTCACCGAGTCCCGGGCCGGTATGTATCGTGCGTATAGTTCGCCGAGTCCGTTGCTTGTGGGCCGGGTTCCATATATATATATTCCGTAGTATGATGTGTCCGGTTCCGGGGTACCGTGTATATATATCCGGTCCTCGGGTACCGTGTATATGTTACGAAGTATGATGTGTCCGGTTACCCAGAGTATGATATATCCCGGGTACCGTGTATATGCTATGATGTGTTATGTGACGAAGATGTTCCGAGATATGAAATCTTCTGGAGTATGATGTGTTATGGCGCCAGAGACAGGAGTGGCGACCATGTTCCTGTGCCCTATGCATGACTTTGATATGCATCATTTGTGTTTCAAAAAGTAAGCATTCTGATATTCTGGATAAGCTACTTACCCTCTATATTTCTTCTGATATATGATGTCGGCAATACTATAATATATATGGATCGGGCTGCACGTTCCGCAGCAACATAATATATGTATGGATCGAGCTGCACGTTCCGCAACAATATAATATATTTATGGATCGGGCCGAACGTTCCTCGGCAGTATATATTATATTTATGGATCAGGCCGAACGTTCCTCGGTAGTATATATTATATTTATGGATCGGGCCGAACATTCCTCGGCAGTATATATTATATTTATGAATCGGGCCGAACGTTCCTCGGCAGTATATATTATATTTATGGATCGGGCCGAACGTTCCTCGGCAGTATATGTTATATATATATGGATCGGGCCGTACGTTCCTCGGCACTATTATATTACATATGGATCAGGCTGTACGTTCCACAACACTATCAGTTATATGTATATCTGTATATGATGATATGTAGGCGATGACATATGATGTCGGTACGTACAGTCTGTGTTTGGAAAGTAAGCATTTTGGCACTCTGGATGATTTACTTACTTGTTGTACTCCTTCTGACATATGACTTCGGCATATATTATTTGCGTTTGGAAAATAAGCATGTTGGTACTCTGAATGATGTACTTACCTTTGTACTGCTTGTTTCGATTATGGTTCCATTTTCTGTATTCTATGTCTTACATGCTCAGTACATTTTCCGTACTGACCCCTCTTTCTTCAGGGGCTGCGTTTCATGCTGCGCAGGTACACCCAGATGAGTTGAAGCTATTATAGAAGATGTTCCAGTGGAGTTGGCAAGCTCCACTTGCTCCTGGAGTGCTGCCGAGTCAGAGTGTGTGTGCTATGATGTCTGATTAATGTTAGAGACTTTGCAGACAGAGTTGTGGGTATAGAATGTCAGTTTTGTAAGCGGCTCCATCAGCCGATGTGTCATTTTGTGTTATGTGATAAATTCCATATGAATACAGATTTTGTTGATTTAAGAACAAAGAAAAAGAATATTTCTGAAAGCCTACTATGTATTTCATGTTTACTTGATTTAAAGGTTCAAAGAGGTTATGTGTGTATTAAGAGTCAGAGGGTTCGGTCGGCTCTAAGTAAGGGTCGGGTGCCCATCACAACCTAGCGGGATTAGGGTGTGACAAAGTGGTATCCACCGAGCGAGCTAGCCAATACATTTTTGAAGAAGTGGTTTCCACCGAGCAAAAAGGCTAAATTTCAAGATAAGATCTTTGAGTTCAAATATCTCCCGGGGGAACAATTATATTCTGCATGGGAGAGGTTCAAGTACTATCGAGCTCAATCTCCAACTAACGGGTTTCCAGATGCTATTCTCACTAAGAAGTTCTAGAAAGGGCTAGATATAATGATTCAGATTGCTGTCAATGCTGCTGCTGGTGGATGCTTTATGGACAAGTCATTTGTTAACATCACTCGTTTGCTCGATAAGCTCACCACCCACAATCAAGCTTGGCATTCAAATGATAACGAGAGCTTGTCTTATGGTAGTCCATCACTAGCCGTTGTTGCAAAGGAGAACCATAAGAGGGATCATGCCTTTGCTCAATTGCAAACTACGGTAGATTTATTATCAAAGAAATTGGCAGAGAAGGATGCACAGGGGGTAAATGTTGTTGAGGAGTTACCACCTCCTCCACCAGGGATGTATCAAGTCCCTGAGTGGATGTACCAAGAGGGGAAACAACATTATGAAGATGCTAATTATGTCAACAACTCCCAATGGGGTTATTAGAGGAAAAATTATCAAGGTCCTGGACATCACCCACGGTAGAAGCCTCAACACCAATTTCAAGGGAACAATTACAACAAAAATGATCAAGGAAATCCCAATCAAGGGAATTACAATAACAAAAATTATGGCTACAATAGCTCTAACCCCTATATTCCACCAAAGGGGAAATCATCAAATTCGCAGCAGTGGAGAGACAATTCAGCTAGCAACTCTGCTAGCAATGTTGCTAATGATTTTGCTGAGCTGAAGAGCATGATGTAGAAAATGCTAATGAACCAGGACAGAACTGAAAGTACAATAAAGGGAATTTCTCATGTTCGACTATCTCATTCAGCTGCCATTCAGAAGCTTGAATCACAATTCAGAGACCTTTCAAGGGAAGTTCATACTCCTCAATGTGGACACCTACCAAGTGATACAGTTCCAAATCTGAATGGCAATGGGGTAAACTTTGTGGAGCATGTAGCTGCTATTAGCACCCGAAGTGGAAAGATAATCTAAGGTGCTGATAAAAATGTGATTGATCTTGAGCCGATTGTTTAAGAAGAGGCACAACCTAATGTGTCTGATGTTATTGTGGAAGATGAACAAGAGAAGGAAATCCCTATTATAGCTGAAGAGGAGCAGAACCTTGAGAATCCTAAGGCACGAGGAGAAAAAAATGAAAAGGGGAAGGCAAAACTTTCTGGCGCTCTCCGACCTTTGACTCAATTGTTTAAATCTTCACCGCCTTTTCCTCAAAGGTTAGTGAGAAAAGCAAAGGATGAAAAGTGCTTGCGATTTTATGATCAACTCATGCAATTGATGATGAACATTCCTTTCATGGACGTTGTTCAAGAGATGCCTGGATTTGTTTAATAGTTGAAGGATCTCTTAACAAAGAAGAAGAATCCATTTAAACACGACATTGTGGGTGTGACTCATCGTGTCAGTGCTATTATTTCCAAGACTACAGTGCAGAAAAGGGAAGATCCCAAAGAATTCACCATTCCTTGCACTACAGGGCAGCAGGATTTTGCCAAGGCATGGTGTGATAATGGAGCTAGCATAAGTCTTATGCCCCTTGAGATTTTCAAGACATCAGGCTTGGGGATGCCAAGGCCCATTACCATGAGGTTGCAAATGACTGACAGATCAATAAAAAGGCCAGTTGGGGTGGTTGATGATGTTCTTGTTAGAATTAGGGAATTCCTTCTTCCGGCAGATTTCGTGATTCTTCACTGTGCTATTGATCAAGAAATTCCTATTATTCTAGGGAGACCTTTCCTTGCTACAGGGAGGGCTCTTATGGAGTTAAAAAAAGCATGAGATCAAGTTCCGGGTTAATCATGAGGTGGTGACTTTTCACGCTAGCAAGGGTATGAAATTTCCTAGTCTTTATGAAAGTATTTCGGTTATTAATTCTTTTGATATGGTGGATGAAGCGGTGGAATTCAAGATGGATGAAGAATGCTTGGGTGAAGCATTATCAGCCATCTTGGTAAATTTTGATGCAGAAGAAATGGAGGGATATATTGAGACGGTAAACTAACTCACAGGTTTGGGTTCTTACCCTTATAAGCCCAAGAAATTGTCTTTTGATCTAGAGAAGCGAACAACTCCTCCGGCAAAACCTTCAATTATTGAGCCACCAAAAGTTAAAACTTAAGCAACTTCGATCCCATCTTAGATATGAGTTCTTGGAGCAAATAGTACTCGCCCAGTTATTGTGTCATCACTTCTGAATAAGGGCAAGACTCAAAGACTCCTCGCGGTCTTGAGAAAACATTTGAGGGCCTTGTGTTGGACTATTGCAGACATCCGGGGGATTCCCTCTAGAATTTGTGAGCACCGAATTCAGTTGGAAGAGGAAAGTTCACCAAGTGTTGAGCAACAGATAAGATTGAATCCACCGATGCAAGAGGTGGTAAAGAAAGAGATTATTAAATGGCTAGATGCTGGGGTGGTTTACCCGATTGCCAATAGTCCATGGGTGAGTCCAGTCCAATATGTGCCAAAGAAGGGGGGCATTAATGTTGTCCCTAATTCAAAAAATGAGTTGATACCTACAAGAATTGTCACTAGTTGGAGAGTTTGCATGGACTACAGAAAGCTGAACACTACATTTTGCAAGGACCATTTCCCTATGCCTTTTATTGATCAAATGCTTGATCGGCTAGCCGGAAGGTCTTATTATTGTTTCTTGGATGGGTACTCTGGGTACAAACAAATCAACATTGAATTGGAAGACTAAGAAAAGACTACTTTCACTTGTCCCTATGGGACATTCTCTTTCAGTCGAATGCCATTTGGTCTTTGCAATGCCCCGGTTATCTTCCAGCGATGTATGATGTCCATCTTCTCTGATATAGTTGAAAACTTTCTTGAAGTCTTCATGGATGATTTCTCTGTTATAGGAGATTCATTCGATGAGTGTTTAGACTATCTTGATCGGGTGCTACAAAGGTGTGAGGAGACAAACCTAGTTCTTAACTGGGAAAAATGTCATCTTATGGTAAATGAGGGAATTGTCCTTGGCCATAAGATTTCCGAGAAAGGGATTGAAGTTGACCAAGCCAAAATCGATGTGATTTCAAAACTCCCTCCACCCATCTCAGTTAAGGGGGTTCGGTGTAGAAGGTTCATCAAAGACTTCTCAAAGATTGCAAATCCAATGTGCAAACTTTTGGAAAAGGAGTCGAAATTCAATTTTGAAGAAAAGTGCATCAAGGAATTTGAAGAGTTGAAGTTGAAACTGACTTCAGCCCCTATTGTTGTGTCTCCAGATTGATCTCTACCTTTCAAATTGATGTGTGATGCCAGTGGCCTTGCTATTGGCGCTGTGCTTGGTCAGAGGATCAACAAAATCTTGCACCCAATTTATTATGCAAGAAAAACACTGAATGGAGCTCAATTAAATTATATAGTGACAGAGCAAGAGCTACTTGCTATTGTCTATGCTTTCGAAAGGTTTCGGGCCTATTTGTTGGGTACCGAGGTAGTGGTTCACACTGACCATGCTGCCTTGTGATATTTGATGGATAAAAAGGATGCTAAGCCACGGTTGATTAGATGGGTTTTGTTGCTACAAGAATTTGACTTTGAAGTCAAAGACCGAAAAGCGGCCAGAGAATCAACTAGCTGATCATCTTTCCAGACTTGAAGAAGGGAGACCGACTGATGTGCTAAATATTGATGACACTTTTTCGGATGAGAGAGTATTGGCGGTTTCTAGTGATGTGGCACCATGGTATGCCGATATTGCCAATGATTTGGTAACTGGCATTGTTTTTGAAGATTTCAAGGCATATCTGTCACGATCAAAACTAGAGGGCCGCGACTGACACTCAAGACCCTACTCGGCTGAGCGCCCTACTATCATTACACTCATAAGTCACAATCTTGTGTGAACCTTCAAATTACGAAATGACGCTTCCGTCAAGTAAAAAATGAAAAACCTTTTAATAAAACTGGTTCACCAAGTCAGGGACTTCTCCCTTGTCGTTAATTCAGAGAAGACTTTGGTCACAATAAAATATTTAAAACAATGCATATGAACACGTCGACCTACATGGTCACTTTACATAACTGTCAACATCTCGACACTCTATCCACAACACACTGTCTGCAAAAGCCCCGACAAGGACCAAATTACCATAACATATGTTGAGACAGGGCCCCAACATACCCGTAATACTTCCAACTCGAGGACATGCATACGTACTCTGACTCGACAACTCTCCGAATAGAAATGGAGTTCGTCAATCCAGCTGATAGCCCGACAACATCCTATGGCAAGTGACCTCTACTCAACAGTTTGCACCTGTGTGGCATGAAACACAGTGCCCCCAGGCAAAGGGACGTCAGTACGAATAATGTACCGAGTATGTCAGGCAGAACTGAAACAATATATCTCAACTCGAATGATAAAGGAAAAACAGACTCAATCTGTACCTGTAACCAACATTGCAAATCATGTACATGCATATGAACTTTTAATGCATCATGAGTGTACGTATACACACACACACACACACACACACACACACACACATATATATATATATATATATATATATATATATATATATATATATATATATATATATATATATATATATATATATAATGCATTCCTTCGCCCTACTCGCAGCCCCTTCGGGTAGCCCCTACGGGCATCGTAATCATCGTATACCAGTTGATCAGTTGGTTTGCGTATATAACGCCTTAGCCCTTTTCCCCTTCCCATGGAATGATGTCGTGCATGCATGTAAATATGCAAATGCATGAAAATCTTTTGAAACCATCTTTTGGGAACTTCCCTTTTCCCCTTCCCATGGAATGATGTCGTGCATGTATGTAAATATGCAAATGCATGAAAATCTTTTGAAACCATCTTTTGGGAACTTCCTCCCCTTTCTTAAAAATGGGAACTTCCTCCCCTTTCTTAAAAATGGGAACTTCTTACCCTTTTCATTTGTCTCCTTCGAGACTTAAAAATCAAATGTGAAATGAATAGGGATAAGGAAACCTTATGAATGTCCCCTTCGGGAATTAGACATCGTTATGAAATCGTACAACTTATGGATGCCCCTTCAGGGTTAAAAAGTCAAGGAACTCAGGATATCCTACATTTAGGAGTGGATTCATTATGGATATCATTACGCTCCGCGATTTTCATAGATCATGCCCAAAATAAGGAAAGGATAGCCTTAATCTCCTTCTCAATCCACAATAAAGCTTAGCATAATCCTCTTGCGTCTATAACAAGTGAAAATGATCCGTCATCAACAAACAGTGTCGCAACTATCATATCTTGCTAATATTATAACCTTCAAAAAATCGGGCAGCACCTCCCCTATTTATACTACATCCCAAAGACCACTAAGGGTCATCAAACAGGCCAACAACAACAACAACAGTCAACAATAGCAATAACTACAATATAATCGAATATAACCCTCTTTGATTACTTTAAGAATTATATCAAACGGCAAGCTGGTTTAACAAATAACAAACGTCATCCAAACCCAACTCTCCTCTCATAATTCAGGCCGCACCCTGCATAACAATATGTATATATTTACCATATCGATATAGTCTTGAGGTGTTTAGCCTTAAACAACTTTATCAACATCAATTTAAGCTAACAAATGACCAAAGGGGTGTTATACATACCTTAAGCAGTGCATACAACCCAAGAATCACGACTGCATTAGTTCCACTTTACCCTCAATCACTAGAAAACACCATAGGTATGCTACTTTTCTAGTCTCTAACTTTCTTGATGGAAGATTGGGTTATTTATACTTGATTTGAGGTGAAATTTTATGGGTGGAGGTTGGGGAAATATGCTAGAGGGTTGGGGAAATATTCTAGAGGTGTTTGGATGAAAAATAAGGGGCAAAACCCCTTTTTTAAGCTTCTAGAGTGTGTTCGGGTACTGTAGCACCCGGTTACTGCAGCAGCGCGGCTACTGTAGCAGGGGCGGTTACTGTAGCATGCGTTTTTGCTCTGTCAGCCTAACTTGTAACGTCCATAATTCTCTTCTCCGATGTTGTATCGACGAGTGGTTTATTGCGTTGGAAACTAGACTCGACGAACTTCATTTTTGGATTTTGAAACATCTTAAAACTTCTAATATACTAGGAGATATACCCTCCAAATTTGACCCAAAAATTCTGTCCAAAATTCTACCAATTTCAAAAAATTTGACAAACTTATTTTCTTCGATTTACTTGGTAATCTTCCGAAACTCTCCATATATGATATTTATCATTAATCATACTTGATAATAATCATGTCCTTTGGTTCCAAGGTTGCCCTTCCCAGTTACGACTTACAAGATTGTAATTCATCCTTTACTCATACAGTATACTTAATAATGCTTCATTCCTCATAATCCAAAGTATTTTTACTTAGCCTTAGCTCGACATACATACGTTCAAATTTAATAAGTGCTTCTTTGAAAGTATGGGGTGTAACAATATCAAAAGAAGAAATTCTAGAGAGATTGCCACTAGTATTATTGGGATGAGCCTTATTTATTCTGGACTTGTACAGATAATATTAGCAGAAAATGTGTGGCTGAGTCTGATGTGATGGAAATCTTGAAGGCTTGTCATGATTCTCCAATTCGTGGGCATCACAGTGTAAATAGAACTGCAGCCAAGGTGCTAGAGTGTGGATACTATTGGCCAGCCATCTATCATGATGCGAATATGCTGGCACGTTCTTGTGATAATGCCAGCGCCAAGGCACCATAGGTCGGAAGCATGAAACACCGATGAATTTTGTGTTGGAGGTGGAGCTCTTTGATGTGTGGGGTATTGATTTTATGGGGCCATTTGTGAGCTCATATGGCCTGAAATATATTCTTGTTGCTGTGGATTATGTCTCCAAATGGGTGGAAGCGATAGCCTTGGCCAACAATGATTGGAAGGAGAGTCATTGCCTTCCTAAAGAAAAACATTTTTACAAGATTTGGCACTCCTAGAGCCATTTTTAGTGATGGTGGTTGTCACTTATGCAACAAACTATTCGTGGATCTTCTTGAAAAATATGGCATGCATCACGGGTTTGCCACTCCGTGTAATCCTTAGACAAGTGGTCAAGGTTGAAGTCTCCAATCGAGAGATAAAGAGCATCTTGGCAAAGACAATCAATGTGAATCGCACTGACTGGTCCAAAAAGTTAGATGATGCTCTATGGGCATATCGCACAGCTTTCAAAATGCATATTGGGACTTCACCGTATAAGCTGGTATTTTGGAAGGCATGTCATTTGCCTATTGAGCTTGAGCATAAGGCCCTTTGGGCATTGAAAAAGTTGAACATGGATTGGCATGAAGCAACCAAGCTGAGGTTGTTTCAAATCAATGAGATGGATGAATTTAGGTATAATGCCTATGGAAGTGTGACATTGTACCAGGAAAAAATGAAATACTATCATGACTCGAATATCCTCAAAAGGGATTTTCAGCAAAAGGATTTGGTTCTGTTATACAATTCGCGCCTAAAGTTCTTTCTGGGCGAGCTCAAGTCTCAATGGTTTGGGCCGTTTGAAATTGTCAGTGTTTCCCCAAATGGAAGCGTCATTGAAGTGAAAACCAAGGATGACACTCGGACTTTTAAAGTAAATGCGTAGAGGGTGAAGTACTATGATTGGTGCATTGATGATGGCAAAGTGGTTGATAGGTATCATTTAAAACACGCTTCCTGAGTTAGCAATTGAGGTATCACATCGTGCCGCAACGTTAAATCAAGCGCTGTGTGGGAGGAAACCCACATTTACTTTTGTAAATATCGTATTCCCATTGTTTTCTTTTGTGTTTGTGATGTTTGCTGATGTGTTAGGACTCTCATGAAAGAGGAGCCAAAAAGAATTAATTGCTGGGGCATGCACCAAAAGACGTTTCACGTTACACTGGCATAACACATGGTACGGCCCGTAACATGGAGCGTAACAAAAAGAGGAGAAGATGAAAAAAATAACAAAAAGAAATTATGAAATCACTGAAGGAAGGAGGCCAGTGTTACGGTCTGTAACATGAACCGTCGAATGTGTTACAGACCATAACGTGTGACCATAACATTGCGTAACACCTGAGCAGCCACTGGAAACTTAACGTCTATTACGCCAGGTATTACGGTCCATAACACCGGTTACGGATGTCGTTTGAATAATTGCCAGGTCGTTAATGAAGCATGAAACGGGGTCATTTGGATCGACCGCAACACGAGTTATGGCTCTTACCCTATGTTATGGTTCGTATTTGGGAGCTTAACGGTCGGGGAAGATTTAAATACCTTACCCGATGGTTACCCTCTCATTTTCCACAATTTCAAACGGCACACCTTATAACTTCCCTTATCATCTCTTTATCTCTCCCTTACCATATCTTCATTTTTCCCTTACAATCTAAAAGTCTTTTTCTCTTAAGTTCTGTTATACCCCGTATTTTCAGAGCCTGAGCGTGAAACGTGCTTCCTCAAACATTTACAATCACGTTGTTACTACATAATTTAAACTCACGTTGATAGTATTATATTTTGTATTTTTTGTACGTCGGATTATACGAAAGCGGAGGTGGGCCTCACACATCGAGATTTTTTAGGAACACGTGACAAGTTATATGAATCACATATGTGAAGTCAAACACAACTCAAGAAGGACCCTTGAGCCAAATCAAAGTGGAAGTCCTCCAAACAAATATTTTTAAGTAACGTTTTCGGGTGATATGACTTCGAGGAGCAAAAACGGTATTATAAATTTGGAATTTGGAAAACTACCAAGACATAGAAGTTGTAGATAATGGAATTAGGTTTCCAACCATAGGTCGTGGGTCCACAGGAGATGTCGAGATAAGGAGATATGGACGTTTGAAGGCAGAAAGGTCAGTGGGCTAGGCCAAATCCGGGCCCAACCGGGTTATGCCCATGACCCATGTTTATTTAAGTGATATATCAGCCTTTTCTCCTCATTTTTCAGGACACAACACCCAGAAAATTTTGGAGAAAAAGAGAGAAGAGAGCTTAGAGAGAAAAGATCAAATTTGACCAAAATCTGAGCCCCGAAGCCCGTGTAGAGAAAAGTGTTCTACGTTGTGTTGCCTCCAATTTGAGCTAAAAATCAACCAAAAAGAAGGGGGTGGATGTGGTGCCTTCACACTTGAGGTAAGATTAAGGTTCCTTTTCATTGCTAATAAGTTTATTTAGAGTTCTACCGAACTAGAACGGAGAAAATAGTGTGATAAATTCATTTGTTGGTGTTGTGAATTATGGAATGAGATTTGAAACGAATTTTGAATGAAAATAAATGTATGAAACTTGTATAATGTGGAGGATGTCGTTATTGATGTTGTTAGTATTAATTTCGACTCCCTTACGGAAATAAAATTATTAAATAGTTATATCGCAAATTTGGTTGGTTGAGGAATTTAGAAAATAATGTGTGGGCTGTTTTATGGCATACGTTGGTATTGGAAATATTGTGATTAATGTTGGTATTGTTGTTGTTGTTGTTGGTTGCTGAATTGAGAATTCGGGCTAGGCATATAAACAGGGGAGATGCTGCCCGATTTTCGGTAGAATATAAAATAGTATGATTTGAAATATGGTACAAATGTGCGATGAAAAGGCTAACATTAGCATAAATTCCTTTTAAATGTAGACTTACAAGCTTGGACGAATGAGCGTAGCTTATAAGCGGTCGAACAGGTATGTAAGGCTTACCCTTTCCTTCTTTTGGCATGTCCTAGAGCCAAGTAAGGTATGATATGCACTTTGAGGTAACTCTACTCTTTGATTCCGAGTTTGTTTATGATTCTTATGCACTTCTTGATATGAGTACATTCAATATGATCGAGCTTATACATGGTTGGACAACGAGATGAGCATCAGGAGTTTTGTTCCTAAAAGTGTTCTGTATGTGTTAATGTCTGAAGCTCTATTTGATAAGTTTCCGAGTTTGTCTACGATTCTTATTGGCCTATTGATATGAGTATACTTAGTACGGTTGAGATTATTGCATAATTGGATAATGAGCCGAGTATAAGAGTTCATGTCCTTAAAATGGTTCTGTAAGTATTAATGTTTCTAACTTTTGCATACAGTCTTGGATCGGGTCGAACGTTCCTCGGTAGTAATATACTATATTTGTGGATCGGGCTGCACGTTCCGCAGCAATATATTTATGGATCGGGCAGCACGTTCCGCAGCAATATATTTATGGATCGGGCTGCACGTTCCGCAGCAATACACTGTATGATGTTCTATGAGTATGCATATATGATATATGATGTCGGCATATTGATTTGATCCATAATGATATTCCAAAAGGTACCTAATATTATTGTTGCTTCGATTTTCCAAAAATGGCTTCTGAAACGTTCGTAGAAGGTTCTGTACTTAAAACGCCCATAACTTTCTTGTACTAAGTCGGATTGACCCAAAACTTATTTCTGAGCCCTCAGGTGTCAGTAAGTATACTTGTCTATCGAGTCTTGATTTATATGCACATGGTTTCTCACGACTCTGCTCGTGCATGCCATAATGTATCCTCCACTTAGTCCCGGGCAGGATATGTTCTCGTGCGTACTCGTCTGCATTGTTCACCGCGTCTCTCTCACTTGCGGGCCATGGCACGTTATACATGATATGATGACATGATGATATGATGATGGGGAGGTGCCCAGGATGGCATATGATGACTCTATTCACCACGTCCCGCAAAAGAGGGCCGGGGCACGTTACATGCATATATGATACATGATATTGACATACATGATATATGATTTACCGCGTCCCTCATTGAAGGCCGGGACACGTTATATGCATACATGATATATGATTCACCGCGCCCCTCACTGGAGGGCCGGGGCACGTTACATGCATATATGATATATGACATTGGTATACATGATTTCATTCACCGCGTCCCTCACTAGAGGGCCGGGGCACGTTATATGATATATGATATATGATGATGGCATACATGATTTTCATTTATGATTTATGATGACATACAGGATTTTCATTTCAAAAGGCAAGTGCTTTGATGTTTTAAAAGTTCATACTGGATTCTAGTAAATCTCTGTTTCAGCTGTGGTTCTCTTTTCTGTATTCCATGCCTTACATGCTCAGTACATATTCCGTACTGACCCCTTTTTTTTCGGGGGTTGCGTTTCATGCCGCGCAGGTACACCCAGATGAGTAGAAGCCAATATGAAAGATGTTCCAGCGGCATTGGAAAGCTCCACTTGCTCCTGGAGTGCTGCCGAGTCAGAGTATATGTGTTATGATTTCTGATTAATGTTAGAGACTTTACAGACAGAGTCGTGGGTATTGGAAGTCAGTCTGTAAGCGGCTCCATCAGCCGGTGTGTCATTTTGTGTTATGTTATAAAGTCCATGTGGTTACAGATTTTATTTGATTAAAGAAAGATGAAAAAAATATTCTGAAAGCATTTACTATGAATTTCATTTGCATTTGATTTAAGAGTCCAAAGAGATTATATGTTTAATAAGTGTCTGCGGGTTCGCTCGGCCTTAAATAAAGGTCGGGTGCCCATCACACCCTGATCAAGATTAGGGTGTGACAAAGTGGTATCAGAGCAGGTTGTCCTAGGGGTTGTCTGCAAAGCCGTGTCCAGTAGAGTCCTGTTTATGGGTGTGAAGCCGGCCACATTTATAAACAGGAGGTTGCAGGGCATCTAGGGATTTGTTGACCTTCTTTCTGTCTCAGATCGTGCGATAGAGCCAAGTCATAGGTAATGCGATTCCTTATATGTAAGCCTTACATACGACGCAAGAAGTTGAGTGATGATATGGAAGGTCATAAAGGTAAGTTGTAACATATTTGTTTTGTTACCTGAAATTGGGAGCCCTGAGTGGCTGGAATATGTCGTACACAAATATATGCCCTGTGAGGCATTGTTGGTATTTGTTGTGTGCAGATTCTGAATAGTAAGAATGGTAAAGAAGATTCTGTTAGAATTTTTCAAAATCAGGCTATTTAGTTAGGTACATCTAACAGGAAAGAAGCGTGGAAAGTAAATATTGTAAATGGACGATAAGTAGGGTGAGTTGTTTCAGAAAGGTTATGGATTTGGCAGGGCGATGAAGGCGCGATCACTACCATCAGGAATCTAGGAATCTGGGACGAAGGTAGTTATACACGAAAGTGAAAGGTGAATATTGAGGATTGAAAAGGGGTAAAATAGTAATTGTAAAGGAAAAGACGTGTTACGAGGAGGTCTCGGAATCTGTAAGACTTCGACTTGCCCCAGATTAGGTAATAAAGGTCATGCGAGGAAGTGGATGCGATTATATCAGCATTAAGGCACTGGATTCCATCGAAGTTTCGAGGTTAAGCGTGCTAAGGTGGGAGAAATTTTGGGATGAGTGACCCCCTGGGAAGTGAACTAAAGGTCCTATAAATTGAGACATAAGAGGCAAATGAGAAGTTAGAGTAGCCTAAGAGAAATCAGAGTATACGGGATGGTTGGAGACCATAAGAGGTCGCGTAGGATGAGGCAGACTAGATTGGTGAAGAGATAGAAAGTGCATCTCAGCTTTGAAATTAGGATAAGTTTGAATAGCGTTTGAAAATGTTTTGTAGGCGAGATGGTAGAAATTATATATATACCTATATATGAATGCGTATAATATTCTACATGTGATTGTATCAGTGGGCATGTATGTCCCAGCAACCGGTGCTATGGTATATTGAAGGCACCGATCGAATAGGGTAATAAAGCGCGAGTAACAAAGAGAGCAAGAAAGGTGTACAAGCTAAGTTCACAACGGATAATGGAGAGGATGACAAATCCAAAGGACATTTCGGATGATGACTATTATAACGAAGTGACAACGAATGGTAGTTAGTAATTTTTCGAAGAAAAGAAAGAACGCTGTTCTTATGGTTGGAAAATAAAAGAGGCCGTCGGGTATTTGAAAATAGTTCATGGACCATTAATTATACTGAATATGAGAGTATACGCTATGGAATTATATGAACTATCAACGTGAAGCTATGCCCAATTATAATTGTGGGGGGTCTACGCCGGAGAGCCAACAAGGAATAACGATTGATGAAACAATCGCCAATACAAGGAAATTAAAGACAAGTATACTGGTGCCGAGGGATATAGAAAGAAAAGGAAACAGGCGAAGTACACAAGCCTAAGAAGTAGTCATATTATGAGAAAAAGGAGGATGCATCTCCTACGGATACTAAGACAGAACAAGTAAAGTACCTAAAGAAATAAGCTGGAAAGAAAGATGTGGCTATGAGTTGCGAGTTCACCACGTGATAATAAGGTGATAAAGTAAGGATATCACCAATAACAAGTAAAGATATGATTATGATTGTCGTTGAAATCAATTCTGAGTACAACACAAGAATAAAAGACTATGACGCACAAGGGGTCTTAGTTGCACATGAGACTTAGATCCTTGATAAGACAAATGGCAGCTTAAAGGAAATGCAATTACGGTTACCGTAAGTCAATTACGGGAAAGAGAGAAATAACGGAGATGGAAAGAAAAGGGGAAGATGATGCTACCAGTGAATGCTGATTATTGAATAATGGGATAAATGGTACTACACGGAGGGTACAGACGGTTTGACATACTAGTATTCTAAATATCCCCATGGGACAGAGTTGTTAATTGGAGCAGACGTAGACATTGACCCATAATTAACGGTTGAGTTAAGTAAAATACATCCTTTGTTTGATTTGCAACATTGGCTGTACTATTGAATTACGTTACTTCAAGATGAGTATGTTAAGACTTCGCACATAAAGTACTGTAACTATAAATTACGGGAAATGACATGAATATGATGTAGTTTGAAAAGGGAATTGAGGAAAGGGGTACATGAATTCAAGATCGGAGATGAGGTAATGGATTTATGAGTGTTATAAGTAAGACTTTAAAAGGGGGGAAGCAAGTAAGGAAAGTTTAAGTGTAGAGATTGGAACGACAAATCCAAAGATGTGACAATTGTAGACCCTAAAACAAAAAGTGAGAGTTATATGGAAATGATATAGTTGTTATCGTTATCCATTTCAGTACGGACATTGAGTGAATCGATGGAAGAAACGTATTGGGCTTAAAATTGAAAAGTAAGGATTGAAGACCGAAGTGTGGATTTGTTTTGGAAGGCACCGTAAGGTAATACTCATAAGGAGAAAGCGAGTGAATAGGATGCAAAGATTCAAGACGCACTCAGACATGAAAAACAGATGTAATTTGAAGTGAGAATTTTTGTAGAAGCGAATTCAATAAGATATAAGGGTCAGTCAGGAAAAAGCAAATAGCGTCATTGCAGGGTATCTTTCAAGATTGGACTGAAAATAATTCATCAGGAAGAAAAGGAATTGAACGATGTTCCGGTGAAGAGGACAAACATTAACAAGATATTGGAATAACTACGATGCTTACTATGGTATGACCACCCAGTAAAGGGAGACTACAAAACAGCAATAGCCGAACAACTAAATGACCAGGTTGTAGGAAAAAGATGATGCAATAATGCATCAATTAGGATAGTATTAGAAGAAGGATGATCCGATAATGGATGTACCCGAGAATGGGATTATGGAAAGAGTACGAGCTTAGTTTAAACATTCGAGGACGAATGTTCCAAAGGGGGGAAGGATGTTATACCCCGCATTGTCAGAGCCTGAGCGTGACACGTGCTTCCTCAAACATTGACAATCACATTGTTACTACATAATTTAAACTCGCGTTGATAGTATTATATTTCGTATTTTTTGTACGTCGGATTATTCTTAAGCGGAGGTGGGGCCCACACATCGAGATTTTTTAGGAACACGTGACAAGTTATATGAATCACATATGTGAAGTCAAACACAACTCAAGAAGGACCCTTGAGCCAAATCAAAGTGGAAGTCCTCCAAACAAATATTTTTAAGTAACGTTTTCGGGTGATCTGACTTCGAAGGGAAAAAACGGTATTATAATTTTGGAATTTGGAAACATACCAAGAAATATAAGTAGTAGATAATTGAATTAGATTTCCAACCATAGGTTGTGGGTCCACATGAGACGTCGGGTTAAGGAGATATGGACGTTTTAAGGAAGAAAGGTCAGTGGGTTAGGCCCAATCCGGGCCCAACCGGGTTAGGCCCATGACCCATGTTTATTTAAGTGATATATCAGCATTTTCCCCTCATTTTTCAGGACAAAACACCCAGAAAATTCTGGAGAAAAAGAGAGAAGAGAGGTTAGAGAGAAAAGATCAATTTTGACCAAAATCTGAGCCCCGAATCCCGAAGCCCGTGAAGAGAAAAGTGTTCTACGTTGCGTTGCCTCCAATTTGAGCTAAAAATCAACCAAAAAGAAGGGGGTGGACGTGGTGGCTGCACACTTGAGGTAAGATTGAGGTTCCTTTTCATTGCAAATAAGTTTATTTAGAGTTCTACTGAACTAGAACGGAGAAAATAGTGTGATAAATTCGTTTGTTGGCGTTGTGAATTATGGAATGAGATTTGAAGAGAATTTTGAATGAAAATAAATGTATTCAACTTGTAGAATGTGGAGAATGTCGTTATTGATGTTGTTAGTATTAATTTCGACTCCCTTACGGAAATAAAATTATTAAATAGTTATATCGCAAATTTGGTTGGTTGAGGAATTTAGAAAATAATGTGTGGGATGTTTTATGGCATACGTTGGTATTGGAAATATTATGATTAATGTTGGTATTGTTTTTGTTGTTTTTGGTTGCTGAATTGAGAATTCGGGCTAGGCATATAAACAGGGGAGATGCTGCCCGATTTTCGGCAGAATATAAAATAGTATGATTTGAAATATGGTACAAATGTGCGATGAAAAGGCTAACATTAGCATAAATTCCTTTTAAATGTAGACTTACAAGCTTGGACGAATAAGCGTAGCTTATAAGCGGTCGAACAGGTATGTAAGGCTTACCCCTTCTTTCTTTTGGCATGTCCTAGAGCTAAGTAAGGTATGACCTGACATGCGCCTTGGGGTAACTCTACTCTTTGATTCCGAGCTCGGTTATGATGCTTATTCTCTTTTGTCATGAGCATGTTTCGTATGGTTGAGTCTATTGTATGATTAATAAATAAATAAGCTACCTCATATGGTTTTGATATGTATCCATGATTCCGAAGCTCTGTTTGATATGTTTCCGAGGTTGTCTATGATTCTGATTCACTTCTGATATAAGTATGTCTGATACGATCGAGCTTATTATATGATTGAATAACGAGATAAGCATAAAGAATTGTGTTTCTAAAAGAGTTCTGTAAGTTTTAATGTTCCTAACTTTCGTAAAAGATCTCAGATTTGCTTTGAAATGTTCGTAAAAGTTCTATGGTTAAAATTTCTGTAACTTTCACGTACATATGGTTCCAAAATTTATATTTGATTTGATCCATAACGATATCCGAAAGGTACTTGATATGGTTGTTGCTTTGATTTTCCAAAAACGGCTTCTGAAACGTTCATAGAAGGTTCTGTATTTCAAACGCTCATAACTTTCTTATACTAAATCGGATTGATCTGAAACTTGTTTCTGAGCCTTCAGGTGTCGGTAAGTGTACTTGTCCATCGAGTCTCAGAATTGATTTATATGCATATAGTTTCTCACTACTCTGCTCGTGCATGTGTCATTGCCTCCTTCAGTGAGTCCTGGGCCGGTATGTATCGTGTGTATGGTTCGCCGAGTCCCTTGCTTGAGGCCCGGGTTCCATATATATATATTCTGGAGTATGATGTGTCCGGTTCCGGGGTACCGTGTATATATGTCCGGTCCCCGGGTACCGTGTATATGTTACGAAGTATGATGTGTCCGATTCCCCAGAGTATGATATATCCCGGGTACCGTGTATATGCTATGATGTGTTATGTGACGGAGATGTTCGGAGATATGAAATCCTCTGGAGTATGATGTGTTATGGCGCCAGAGACAGGAGTGGCGACCTTGTTCCTGTGCCCTATGCATGACTTTGATATGCATCATTTGTGTTTCAAAAAGTAAGCATTCTGATATTCTGGATAAGCTACTTACCCTCTGTATTTCTTCTGATATATGATGTCGGCAATAATATAATATATATGGATCGGGCTGCACGTTCCGCAGCAATATAATATATGTATGGATCGGGCTGCACGTTCCGCAGCAATATAATATATTTATGGATCGGGCCGAACGTTCCTCGGCAGTATATATTATATTAATGGATCGGGCCGAACGTTCCTCGGCAGTAAATATTATATTTATGGATCGGGTCGAACGTTCCTCGGCAGTATATATTATATTTATGGATCGGGCTGAACGTTCCTCGGCAGTATATGTTATATATATATGGATCGGGTCGTACGTTCCTCGGCACTATTATATTACATATGGATCGGACTATACGTTCCACAACACTATCAGTTATATGTATATCTGTATATGATGATATGTAGGCGATAACATATGATGTCGGTACGTACAGTCTGTGTTTGGAAAGTAAGCATTTTGGCACTATGGATGATTTACTTACTTGTTGTACTCCTTCTGACATATGACTTCGGCATATATGATTTGCGCTTGGAAAATAAGCATGTTGGTACTCTGAATGATGTACTTACCTTTGTACTGCTTGTTTCTATTATGGTTCCATTTTCTGTATTCTATGTTTTACATGCTCAGTACATTTTCGTACTGACCCCTCTTTCTTCGGGGGCTGCGTTTCATGCCGCGCAGGCACACCCAGATGAGTTGAATCTATTATAGAAGATGTTCCAGCGGAGTTGGCAAGCTCCACTTGCTCCTGGAGTGCTGCCGAGGCAGAGTGTGTGTGCTATGATGTCTGATTAATGTTAGAGACTTTGCAGACAGAGTTGTGGGTATAGAATGTCAGTTTTGTAAGCGGCTCCATCAGCCGATGTGTCATTTTGTGTTATGTGATAAATTCCATATGATTACAGATTTTGTTGATTTAAGAACAAAGAAAAAGAATATTTCTGAAAGCCTACTATGTATTTCATGTTTACTTGATTTAAAGGTTCAAAGAGGTTATGTGTGTATTAAGAGTCAGAGGGTTCGCTCGGCTCTAAGTAAGGGTCGGGTGCCCATCACACCCTAGCGGGATTAGGGTGTGACAGTAGATCTTGCGAAGCCAAAGACTTAAGTTCGGATTAGCGTAGAAAGCGGACAAGGTATGTAAGGCTTACCTTTCTTTCTTTTGGCATGATCTTTATGAAACGAGCAAAAGACGTATATGTATGATTTCAAAGAAATTCCTATTCTTAGAGCCACTAGGATGGCTAATATTCTTGACTACCATAAGCTGTTTCATATGGTTTTGATGCGTATCTATGATGTCCGAAGTTCTGTTTGATATGTTTCCGAATGGCATCCGAAAGATGATTAATATGACTAAAGTTTTGATCTTCAAATGCTAGCACGTTCGATTATTCCATTGAGTCTTTGATATATTTTGATATGTACATATGGTTCCAAAAGCTATATTTGATTTGGTCCTTAACGATATCCGAAAGGTACTTGATATGATTGTTTCTTTGATTTTCCAGAAACGGCTTCTGAAACGTTCGGAGAAGGTTCTCTACTTCAAACGCTCATAATTTTCTTATACTAAATCGGATTGACCCGAAAGTTGATTCTGAGCCTTCAGGTGTCGGTAAGTTTACTTATCTATCGAGTCTTGATTTATATGTATATAGTTTCTCACTACTCTGCTCGTGCATGCCTAAATATGTCTATTCACCGAGTCCCGGGCCGGGTATGTTATCGTGCGCACTCCACTGCATTGTTCACCGAGTCCCTCATTAGAGGGTCGGGTACGGTATATGATTATGATGAGATGATGATATGTTATGGTGGCCAGGAGGGCATATGATGATCTGATTCACCGAGTCCCTCACTAGAGGGCCGGGTACGGTATGTATATATGTATATGCATGATGATATGATGGCATACTGATATGATGATATGATTTCACTCACCGAGTCCCTCACTAGAGGGCCGGGTACGGTATATATATATAGATGATATATGATGTTGACATGCATGACTCTATTCACCGAGTCCCTCACTAGAGGGCCAGGTACGGTATATGTATACATGTATTCATGATGACATAATGACATGATTTTATTCACCGAGTCCCACAATGGGCCGGGTACGATATGTGATATTGGTATGTTTGATTCTGCCTTGTACTGCACAGGTACAGCGGTTCCTTGACTATCATACTTGACTCATGGAATCTCTATTTCAGTTATGATCATTCCAGTTGTATTTCATGCCTTACATACTCAGTACATATTCCGTACTGACCCCCTTTCTTTGGGGCTGCGTTTCATGCCCGCAGGTACAGACGCGCACGTGAGTGGTCCGTCAGCTTAGGACCTCCATTCTACTGTGTTGAAGTGCTCCCTTGTTCTGGAGCCCATACTTTTGGTACAGATCTTTCTGTTGTATATATTTATGTATATATGACTATTTAGGGGTACGGCGGGGCCCTGTCCCGTCATATGATTCTGTTCTCTTTGTTAAAGGCCTGTAGACATGTATGTGGGTCATGGGTCGATGTGGTTCGGATATGTCTGTGTGGCTTGCGTCTAAGCGGTTCCATTGGCTATGACAGCCTTAACGGCTTGTATGTATGCATACGTATATATATTGTTACATCCGGCATTTTTGCATATTCGAAAAATTTGTGATAACTTGACTTGTAATGAATAAGGCCATAATTGGACCTTACTTGATATGAATGTGTTGGTTATGAATACATTGGTGTGGAATTACGAAAGGAGGCTAAGGGCAAAAATTGGAATTTTGGAAACTTGTTCCATGAATTACAAAGGTTAGCCAAGTGGGCTCAAAAAGAAAAAAAATAAGAGAAGATGAGGCCCAAAAGGGAAGGCCCAACCGGCCATATACATTGATCCAAGTCCATGGAATTATTTTCCATGTGACAAATTATATTATAAGGCATCTATATCCTAAGAACCTTCAAGAGAAAACAAGAAAAACAAAGAACAAACAAGAGGAGAAAAAGAAGAGAGGTTTCGGGTGGAGGAAAGAGAGAAAGAAAGAAAAGAAAAAAAAATCTCCAAGCCTCAACTTTGATGCAAGAGTTATAATTTTGTTGTAATCTTACCAAGTGCAAGGTCCTCTACAAGATGGTATAATTATCTTGGCAAGAAAGTGATTTTTGTAGCAAGTAAAGAACTTGGGAGAAAGGTAAGGATTTTATGCCTTTGTTATGATATGGAAGGTATATGTATGTTGTAGTGTGTGGAAATGAATGAAAAACATGAAAATCTTGTGTGTTGAGGTGGTATGCATGTTGGCCGAAAGTGTGCATGTATTGTATGTTCATGAAGATTTGAATTCATGTTGGAATTTAGTTGTAGTATGGTAGAAATTGTATTAGAAGTGAAAGTTGAATGAATTAGTGGAAGTTGGAAAATTATGTGTGTGGCCGTGTGGTGCTATATGTTGGAAGGAACATGGATTTGTTATAATTAGTATGTTAATTGTGTGGTAATCTTGTGATGAAAATGAGAAAAAAATGTTGTTAATTGGTTGTCGGAAAGTAGGTGATGTTAGTATAGTTTATGTGATTATGAGAATGAAATTGTAAGAATGCAAATTGTTATGGTATGTAAATGGAATTGGAAGATAAGAATATGCTATGGATGTTTAGGTTAAAGATTGGAAGTTGTGGGCGAAATCTGCCCTTAGTAGGAAACTTGTATATTGCGTATATCTTGTGTATATCTTGTGAAAATGGTATGACATGCCTCCGAATCATGTTGTGGTGATATTGATAAGTGATGAATATGAAAATAATAAGATTGGTTTGGAAGTGTAAGGTCGGAAATGAAAGATGTTTCGTTATGCTGGAAAGATGGCTAGTAAAGCCATATCGTGTATTGTGTTATGCTTGTTGTTGTTATTGATGTTGTTTCTGGGTTGCTGTGCTGGTGAACCAAGCCGAGCTAAGTCTCGGGGATGTTATATATATTGGGGAAATGCTGCCGAAATTTCGGTAGGCAAGTATGTATTAAGTTTGGAGTCTTAAAGTTTGAAATTAACAATTGGTAAACTTTACCATTTCTAGATTTTGGACGAAATTGGAATTGAAGCCAAGCGAGCGTAAGGTGCAATCGAGGTCTGTAAAGCCTTCCCCTTTATTCTTAGGCATGTTCTGGATGTAATAGGCTCAGCCGTGAGCCTTAAGTACGACTCCGTTTCTCGGAATTCGAGATGGAAATCCGTTCCAATTCCTTCAGTACAATTGAAACCATTTCCTTATAAAATGCCTTCAAAGTGAGCTTTTGCACGAAACCTTCCCAAACGGAGTCGGAACACTTCCAAATGGTTATGGATGACCTCATAAGGTCTATTATCAGTAATTTACATATGTCGCCCCGAGTTGGTCCGAGGCGGGCCCATAAGGCCCGATGCCTTCTGTATAACCTTAATTACTTTAGTTCTGTCCGATTTTCTCAGAAAACATCTGGACTATTATTTTGATTATGAAATGACTCTTTTAATGCAAATCTTACAAAATGATTTCTGGACATCTGAGAATCTGATCCTGATAATAATTTGTCATGCCTTCCCAAGTAGGACATAGGCACGTATTATGCATACTATCCGGATACTCTGACTTGACTCGCCGTTTGGCACCCTTCAGTTTGATTGAGTTTGTATGTTGAGTCTGTATGTATGTGGTTTCTCATTAATCTGTTCGTGGCTGTCTCAATGCATTCCTTCACTACGTCCCGGGCCAGGTTCTGTTATCGTGCATGTTCCTCTGCATTGTTCATCGCGTTCCTCGGCGTGCGGGCCGGGATCTGTTATATCTGTATGACTATGATATTATGATCTGTGTATGGGGATGGCGGCCAGGATGGCATATGATTTGATCTGATTCTGTCTGTCCACAACGTCCCGTACTAAGAGGGTCGGGTTCTATTACCGTGCCCCCAGACAGGGCCGGGATCTGTATGTATGTATGCATGTGCCATCAGCATTTATATAAGCACATGCCTCTGTATGATTCTGTATGATTCTGTATAACTCTGTATGACTCTGCATGCATAATTCTGTCCGTCCGTCTGGATTACGATTTTGTCTGTATGTCCATATGGATTCTGATTCTGTATGTCCGTATGGTTTACGATTCTATCTGTCTGTCTGAACCATGATTCTGTCCGTCTGTCGGGATTATGATTTCGTCCGTCCGTTTGATTTATGGTTCTGTCCGCTATATATATATGCTTCCGGTTCAGACTATGATTATGTTGGTTATGTTTCTGCTTTACATACTCGGTACATTTTTCGTACTGACCCCCGGTTCTTCGGGGGCTGCGTTACATGCCCGCAAGTACAGACGCACCTGGAGATACGCCGCCAGTTTAGGGCATCGATTCTGCTATATTGGAAGAGCTCCTTTAATCCGGAGCAAATACTTTTGGTATATATCTTCTGTCATCTGTAGACTCTGTATGTATGGTATTTTGGGGTACGGCGGGGTCCTATCCCGTCATCTGATTCTGTATGTCTGTAGAGGCCTGTAGATAGATATGTGGGTTACGGGTTTCATCTGTTTAGGTAAGTACGAATGATTTTCTGACTCCGTCTGTATGTTAGCCTCATCGGCTTGTCTGTAAATTTCTGTATGTTCAGGTATGTATATTGTTATGTTCCGTGTTTTTGTATAATTGGAAATCGAGAAATAATTAAGATTTGTGTGTTATAAGGAAATATTTTGATTTTAGTGAATATGACTATGTTGATTATGGAATCATTAATGTTAAGACATTGGGGAAGGCCGAGGGTAAATTTGGAATTTCGGAAATTAGTTTCGGGAATTACAAAACGGGACTTTTTATGAATTGGGCCAAGAAAATATGACACAAAATTGAGGCCCAAAGTATTGAGGGTGGCCGGCCATAGCAATGGCCCAAACCCATCCTTTTAATGTCATGTGCTAGGCACATGACCAATAATATGGATATATATATCATCTTACACTTAGAATTATCAAGAACAAAGAACAAAATTCAAGAGCACCACAAAAGAGGGCTTCGGCCGAGACTAAGAAAGAGAGAAAAAGAAAATTGTGCTAGCCTTGTTTGAGGTCCAAAAATCCTAGTTTCTACATAGTTGTGAAGTACTCAAGACCCTCTTCAACGGGGTATAATTAGTTTGGCACAAGAACCACGTTTGCGGCAAGTCGGATTTTCAAGAAAAAGGTGAGAAATCTATGTTTTTATGTTATGAAATGGGTTTATATGTTATAGTGATTGATGTTGCATGAAGATTATGGAATGGTGTTGTGTTTGTGCATGGCGTGTGTGTGTGAGAAGGGTGTGTTTGGCCGTGAGCCCTAGGAGGGAGAAAGAATGTGAATTTGATCTTGTTTAGTTTGTTTAATGCGTCGTTGTGACCTTTATGTCGTAAATGATTAGTTAATGAATTGATTTGGCATTGGAAAATGATTTCAGAACGTTATCGGAAAGTATACACCTTTAGTATATTTTTGTATATCATTGTATATCTAGGGTGCTAAAGACCTT
This sequence comes from Lycium barbarum, assembly GCF_019175385.1. Classification (NCBI taxonomy): domain Eukaryota; kingdom Viridiplantae; phylum Streptophyta; class Magnoliopsida; order Solanales; family Solanaceae; genus Lycium; species Lycium barbarum. The sequence continues at coordinate 64,880,284 of NC_083337.1, forward strand.
AAATATGATTTATGGTTGATGTTAAGAAATTCGGAATGAAGCGACGCAAGTTAGAATGTTCGTCGTGACTTTTGATGTTTTGAATGAAATATGGAAAATAATGAATTTCGGGAACTTTCGTATATGGTTTGGAATATATTTGGGATGTGATTGAATAATCTTGAATGGTTGAATGAATACAATAATGTGGATATAGATTTGGAATTTTGAAGCTTGAATGAAAAGTTGCCAACTTATGTAATAAGGTAGAATTTTGAAGTTAGTATGGTTTGAATATGATTTGTGTTGTTTGATGATGTGTGGGCTGTTGTTGTTGATGTATTTTGAGCCGAGCTAAGTCTCGGGGGTGTTAGATTTATAGGGGAAATGCTGCCGAAATTTCGGTAGGCAAAAATGAAGTTAATGGCATTTGTTTTAAGCCTAACGATCTCAAATTGGTAACTTTGACCATTTGCAGATTTAGGACGAAACGGGACTTGACTTTTGGGAGAGCATAAGACGTCAGTAAGGTATGTAAAGCTTCCCACTTCTTTGTTTGGCATGTCTTAGTGTGTTAGGTAAATTTTGGAACCTCCGGAGCCTTTCTGCTCCTCGAAACCCGATCTACAAAATGACTACTATTCATTCAATTCAATTGAAGCCTAAAGGCTCTATTTTGGCTAGAATGCAACCAAATGTTCGAAACCTATCGAAATGTGATCGGGTTACTTTGAAATCATTATGTATAATCTTCTGGCCTTTAAATGTTCGTAAATTATGTTCGCCACCTCAATTTGACTCGAGGTGGGCCCGCTATCCCCGAGACGCCCTATTTGTCCTATTGGGCGGTCCTTTTGAATAAAGCTTGATATGATACTTTCGGTTATGGCACTTCCTCCCACGAGATATGTATTGAATATTATGATATGCTAAGTTACGTTTTGAGCCATACGTACCATTTTGGGAAACATCTTGTGAAATAAAACTTTGTATCGACTAAGTATTCGGTTATTTTGTACTATGAAATGACTTATGAAATCATTATGTTTTGAAAGGCTATTTTGAAATATGATTTGCATTTGTTCGCTCACGACTCCGCTCGTGCCTTACTATGACTTCGTTTACCGGTTCCCGGGCTGGTTATGATTATACTGTGATATGGCTCGTGATGCGATACGCTCACCTATGTTGTGTTTGTGTTCGGGGATGTACGGAGATTTGAAACCTTCTGGTGTTATGCTGTGTGTGGCGCCAGCGTCGGAGTGGCGACCACGTTCTTAAGCGTTTACATGATTTCGTTTGCATTATGTATACGTATATGATTTTGATACGGATTTTGACATACTGAATTGTACTCCACTTTGTCATCTGATTTGCTTTCGGTTTTGGCCCATATTTCTGTACTCCGTGCTTTACGTACTCAGTACATATTTCGTACTGACCCCCTTTCTTCGAGGGCTGCGTTTCATGCCCGCAGGTGCAGATATTGGTGATCCTCCACTGTAGGCTTCACTCTTTGCTACTTCGGAGTACTCCTTCTTGACTCGGAGTCCACTTTTGGTACAGACTCTCTTTTGCTATGTATATTCTGTATATTTGACTATTTGGGTACGGCGGGGCCCTGTCTCGCCATATGTTTTTGTTTTGAGTTCGTAGAGGCCTGTAGTCATATATGTGGGGCGAGGGTCCTATATATGTTCGTTTGATTTTGTTTTCTGGTCTTAAAGCGGTCCGTTTGTTTTGAGGGCCCTGAATGGCCCTTATGCTTATATTTGCATTTTTGACCGGCGATGTCTATTTCGCCGCGCAGTTTGGATCCGATATGACATTTTGATTTGTGCGACCGCTTAAGACATATTTTGATATAAACTATGTTCGATATGATTTTTATGAAATTCTGAAATAAGTTTGGATTTGGCAATGAATACGTAATTTGGTCTGGGTACCCAAGTAGGGTGCCAGTCGCGGCCCACGGGGCTGGGTCGTGACAAAAGTGGTATCAGAGCAGTTTGTCCTCGGAATGTCTACAGGCCGTGTCTCGTAGAGTCTTGTTTATCGATGAGTTGTGCACCACATCTATAAACAGGAAGCTACAGGGCATTTAGGATGTTACTTTCTTTGGAATCTTAGATCGTGCGATAGAGCTGTGCTGTTAGGGTGATTTTGATCTGACTCGCTATTGTGTTTGCAGTGATGCCTCCGAAGAAGGCAACGGCGGCCCAGAAGGGCAAAGCGAGGATGGGAGAGACTAGTCAGGCACAGCGATCTACCCGAGCTCGTGTCTATATTTTGCCTGAGGTTGTGCCTCGTTCTGAGGGGTCCGCTACACCCCCACTAGTATAGCCTGGAGCAGGACCTTCAGCAACTCCAGAGGCCCGAGTACCCGCTCCTGAGACTCCAGCTCCTCCGCCAGGGGCGGAGGACAGGACCCGGAGAGAGGCGGTACAGTTGCTGACTACACTGGTAGCAGGACAGGCTCGCAGACGCGGGCGGAGGGACGATGATGATGATGACAGGCGGGACAGCCTGAGAGTTCGGGAGTTCTTATTGTGTGGCCCCCCAGAGTTTTTCGGGTCTAAGCCCGACGAGGACCCCCACGACTTTATTCGGGGGATGCGGCGCTCACTGGACTTGGTCAGGGCTTCAGAGACTGAGTCGGTCGAGCTGGCTTTGCACAGGCTTCGAGATGTTGCCACTCACTGGTATGAGACTTGGGAGTTATCCAGGGGTGAGGGTGCTCCCCCAGCTACGTGGGACCAGTTTGTGACTGCTTTCACCCGCCACTTTCTACCCCCAGAGTTGCGGCGGGCACGGGCCGACCGATTCTTGCATTTGCAGTAGAGGGGTCGGAGTGTGCGCGAGTATAATCTTGAGTTTGATTCTCTGGCCCGATATGCACCGGTCGTGGTAGCAGACATGTCCGATCGGATGCACAGGTATGTCATGGGATTGGATCGGTATTTGATCGACGGCTGCATGGCAGTGTCATTGCAGACAGATATGGACATTGCCCGACTTTAAGCCTATGAGATGGGTATGGAGGATCGTCACAGGTCTGATCATTCTGGTAGAGATCGGGACAGGAGGCCGCCCAAGAGGGCTAGGTCCGCAGGTTATTCCGGGGATTCTCGAGGCGGACAGCCTCAGCAGCAGCAGTCAGGCAGACAGCTACCTCCGTCCGGCCGGAGTACTCAGTCAGGCAGCCGGAGATTTGATAGTGCGGGACCGTCTGGGGCCGGTCAGAGCTCCAGAGCGGCAGGTTCACAGGTATCCAGAGGCCCCAGCCAGGCCAGACCACCCAGGCCCCGTTGTGCTCATTGCGGGAAGTCTCATCCTGGGGAGTGTTATCGAGCTACTGGAGCTTGTTTTTCGTGCGGTGGTCAGGGCCATTTTATGAGAGATTGTCCGTTGGCCAGCGGTTCTGGTAGTGTGGCTCAGCCGACAGGGTCAGCCGCCGGTTCTTCTTCTGCTCCATCTGTTGCACGCCCTGGAGGGCGAGGTATGCCAGCACCGGCAGGACGCGGTCGAGGCCGCGGTGGCGCTTCAGGTTCTAGCGGTCCCTCGAACCGCATATATGCTTTGGCCAGCCGCCAGGATCAGGAGGCTTCGCCAAACGTCGTCACAGGTACATTACTGGTTTTCTCCAGATCTGTATATGCATTGATTGACCCTGGCTCTACTTTATCATATATCTCCCCGCTTGTTGCTAGTAAAATTGGGATAGTCTCTGAGCCTATAGAGCCATTTGAGGTAGCTACGCCAGTTGGGGATTTTGTTATAGCGAGACAGATCTATAGAGATTGTTCTATGACCATTTATGATCGTAGCACTAAGGCTGATTTGATAGAGTTAGACATGCTTGAATTTGACGTCATTATGGGTATGGACTGGTTGTCTTCCTGTTATGCTAATGTCGACTGCCAGAAAAAGGTAGTCCATTTTCAGTTTCCAGGGGAACCAGTTATAGAGTGGTTCGGATCTACAGCATCGCCGAGGGGTAAGTTTATTTCATACCTCAAGGCTAAGAAGATGATCCAGAAGGGTTATATCTATCATTCGGTTCGTGTGCACGATACTGCAGCGTAGATACCTACCCTTCAGTCTGTTCCGGTCGTCAGTGAGTTTCCAGATGTTTTTCCTGACGAGCTTCCTGGCCTTCCGCCTGAGCGAGAGATTGATTTTACTATAGAGTTGATGCCGGATACGCAGCCTATATCTATTCCTCCGTGCAGGATGGCACCGGCTGAGTTGAAAGAGTTGAAGGAGCAGCTGAAAGATTTGTTGGATAAGGGCTTTATCAGACCCAGAACATCACCCTGGGGAGCGCCGGTATTGTTTGTCAGAAAGAAAGATGGGTCATTGCGGATGTGTATCGACTACCGGCAGCTAAATAAGGTGACTATAAAGAATAAATATCCCATCCCCCGAATTGATGACTTGTTTGATCAGCTGTAGGGTGCTAAATATTTTTCGAAGATAGATCTGCGCTCAGGTTATCATTAGGTGCGAGTACGGGAGTCAGATATCCCGAAGACCGCTTTCAGGACCCGGTACGGGCATTATGAGTTCAGAGTTATGTCTTTCGGGCTGACTAATGCTCCAGCGGTATTTATGGATCTGATGAACCGGTTATTTCGGCCTTTTCTGGATATGTTTGTTATTGTGTTTATTGATGATATTTTGATTTACTCGCGATCAGCCGAGGAGCATTCAGATCATTTGAGGACGGTACTTGGCGTTCTCCGTCAGCAGAAGTTATATGCTAAATTCTCCAAATGTGAATTCTGGTTGACTTCTGTGGCATTCTTGGGCCATATTGTCGGTGCAGACGGTATTCGGGTCGATACGCAGAAGATTGAGGCTGTGCAGAATTGGCCCAGGCCTACTACACCGACGGAGGTGCGCAGTTTTCTGGGATTGCCCGGATATTATCGCAGGTTCGTGGAGGATTTTTCTTCTATTGCAGCACCACTGACGAGGCTTACCCATAAAGCAGCAAAATTCCAGTGGACAGATGCCTGTGAGCGTAGCTTTCAGATGCTGAAGGAGAGATTGATTACAGCACCATTTTTGGCTCTTCCAGAGGGATCTGACGGGTATGTTGTCTATTGTGACGCCTCTGGTATTGGGATAGGTTGTGTATTGATGCAGCACGGTCGAGTTATAGCCTATGCTTCCCGGCAGCTCAGACCGCACGAGAAGAACTATCCCACTCATGATCTTGAGTTGGCTGCGGTAATCCATGCTTTGAAGATTTGGCGGCATTATTTATATGGGGTCCATGTTGATATTTATACGGACCATAAGAGTCTCCAGTATATTTTTAAGCAGAAGGAACTAAATTTGCGGCAGCGGAGATGGCTTGAGTTACTAAAGGACTACGACGTTGATATTCTGTACCATCCGGGGAAAGCCAATGTGGTAGCCGACGCGCATAGCCGCAAGTCCGTGGGCAGTCTGGCTGATGTTCCATCTGATAAGAGAGATTTGGTTCGTGATATTCATCAGCTGGCCAGCCTCGGAGTTCGTTTGGCGGATTCTGGAGATTCTAGGATTTCTGTTCGTGCAGTTGCTGAATCATCTATTATTCAGGAGGTAAAGCAGCGCCAGTTTGAAGATCCTCTCCTGATTCAGTACAGAGATGTGGCCCTTAATAAAACAAAGACTCAGTTTGATATCTCGCCTGAAGGAGTATTATTATATGACGGCAGATTCTGTGTACCGGACGTTGCGGGCTTACGGCGGCAGATTATGGGCGAGGCCCATAATGCACGGTATTCTGTTCATCCTGGTTCCACTAAAATGTATCGGGATCTCAGGTGCTTGTATTGGTGGGACGGCATGAAGAAAGATATTGTTGAGTTTGTTAGTCAGTGCCCGAACTGCCAGCAAGTTAAGATCGAGCATCAGAAGCCCGGTGGATTATTACAGGAGATGGAAATTCCAGCCTGGAAATGGGAGATGATTAATATGGATTTCGTTGTTGGGTTACCGTGCACTCCACGCAGGTACGACTCTATCTGGGTTATTGTTGACAGGGTGACGAAATCAGCCCATTTCCTTCCGGTTCGGACTACTTATTCGGCTGAGGACTATGCCAGATTGTATATTAGAGAGATAGTCAGACTTCACGGAGTCCCTATATCTATTATTACTGACCGAGGTGCCCAGTTTATAGGTAATTTCTGGAGGTCATTTCAGGAGGGATTAGGGACTCAGGTGAGCCTTAGTACAGCTTTTCACCCTCAATCCGACGGGCAGGCCGAGCGCACTATTCAGACGCTCGAAGATATATTGCGGGCCTGCGTTATTGATTTCAGGGGCAGCTGGGATGATCATTTGCCGCTTATTGAGTTTGCCTATAATAATAGTTATCACTCCAGCATTCAGATGGCTCCGTACGAGGCCCTTTATGGCAGGAAATGCAGATCTCCTATTGGTTGGTTTGACGTGGGCGAGACTAAGCTGATTGGGCCAGATGTGATCCAGGAAGCTGTAGATAAGGTAAAGCTTATTCGAGAACGATTATTGGCTGCTCAGAGTCGACAGAAAGCTTATGCAGATAGACGACGTCGACCGTTAGAGTTCCAGATTGGCGACTGGGTATTCCTGAAGGTGTCGCCCATGAAGGGTGTCATGAGATTCGGTAGAAAGGGTAAGTTGAGCCCCCGGTACATTGGGCCGTATCAGATCGTTCGAAAGATAGGCGAGGTCGCCTATGAGCTAGACTTACCATCCGACTTGGAGGTCGTACACCCAGTGTTTCATGTGTCTATGTTGCGGAAATGTATTGGTGATCCTTCCAGGATATTCCCAGTTGATGATATTCAGGTGACGGAGCAGTTATCTTATGACGAGCAGCTTGTATCTATTCTGGATCGACAGGTGCGGAGACTACGCACTAAAGAAGTGCCCTCCGTCGAAGTCCTGTGGCGCAACAATAATCGGGAGGAGATGACTTGGGAGGCGGAGGACGAGATGAAAAGGAAATACCCTCACTTGTTCCCGACGTCCACAGGTAATCTAAATTTTTCAGTTTGTTGTGTTGATTGATAAAATGAATTATGTATGTCATTATTAAAAAGGGACACTCCTGCCTTGATCATAAGACCTTATAAGATTAATTTAACATTCGGGGATGAATGTTTTTAAGGGGGGGAGAATGTTATGTTCCGTGTTTTTGTATAATTGGAAATCGACAAATAATTAAGATTTGTGTGTTATAAGGAAATATTTTGATTTTAGTGAATATGACTATGTTGATTATGGAATCATTAATGTTAAGACATCGGGGAAGGCCGAGGGTAAATTTGGAATTTCGGAAATTAGTTTCGGGAATTACAAAACGGGACTTTTTATGAATTGGGCCAAGAAAATATGACACAAAATTGAGGCCCAAAGTATTGAGGGTGGCCGGCCATAGCAATGGCCCAAACCCATCCTTTTAATGTCATGTGCTAGGCACATGACCAATAATATGGATATATATATCATCTTACACTTAGAATTATCAAGAACAAAGAACAAAATTCAAGAGCACCACAAAAGAGGGCTTCGGCCGAGACTAAGAAAGAGAGAAAAAGAAAATTGTGCTAGCCTTGTTTCAGGTCCAAAAATCCTAGTTTCTACATAGTTGTGAAGTACTCAAGACCCTCTTCAATGGGGTATAATTAGTTTGGCACAAGAACCACGTTTGCGGCAAGTCGGATTTTCAAGAAAAAGGTGAGAAATCTATGTTTTTATGTTATGAAATGGGTTTATATGTTATAGTGATTGATGTTGCATGAAGATTATGGAATGGTGTTGTGTTTGTGCATGGCGTGTGTGTGTAAGAAGGGTGTGTTTGGCCGTGAGCCCTAGGAGGGAGAAAGAATGTGAATTTGATCTTGTTTAGTTTGTTTAATGCGTTGTTGTGACCTTTATGTCGTAAATGATTAGTTAATGAATTGATTTGGCATTGGAAAATGATTTCGGAACGTTATCGGAAAGTATACACCTTTAGTATATTTGTGTATATCATTGTATATCTAGGGTGCTAAAGACCTTAAATATGATTTATGGTTGATGTTAAGGAATTCGGAATGAAGCGACGCAAGTTAGAATGTTCGTCGTGACTTTTGATGTTTTGAATGAAATATGGAAAATAATGAATTTCGGGAACTTTCGTATATGGTTTGGAATATATTTGGGATGTGATTGAATAATCTTGAATGGTTGAATGAATACAATAATGTGGATATAGATTTGGAATTTTGAAGCTTGAATGAAAAGTTGCCAACTTATGTAATAAGGTAGAATTTTGAAGTTAGTATGGTTTGAATATGATTTGTGTTGTTTGATGATGTGTGGGCTGTTGTTGTTGATGTATTTTGAGCCGAGCTAAGTCTCGGGGGTGTTAGATTTATAGGGGAAATGCTGCCGAAATTTCGGTAGGCAAAAATGAAGTTAATGGCATTTTTTTTAAGCCTAAGGATCTCAAATTGGTAACTTTGACCATTTGCAGATTTCGGACGAAACGGGACTTGACTTTTGGGAGAGCATAAGACGTCAGTAAGGTATGTAAAGCTTCCCACTTCTTTGTTTGGCATGTCTTAGTGTGTTAGGTAAATTTTGGAACCTCCGGAGCCTTTCTGCTCCTCAAAACCCGATCTACAAAACGACTACTATTCATTCAATTCAATTGAAGCCTAAAGGCTCTATTTTGGCTAGAATGCAACCAAATGTTCGAAACCTATCGAAATGTGATCGGGTTACTTTGAAATCATTATGTATAATCTTCTGGCCTTTAAATGTTCGTAAATTATGTTCGCCACCTCAATTTGACTCGAGGTGGGCCCGCTAACCCCGAGATGCCCTATTTGTCCTATTGGGCGGTCCTTTTGAATAAAGCTTGATATGATACTTTCGGTTATGGAACTTCCTCCCACGAGATATGTATTGAATATTATGATATGCTAAGTTACGTTTTGAGCCATACGTACCATTTTGGGAAACATCTTGTGAAATAAAACTTTGTATCGACTAAGTATTCGGTTATTTTGTACTATGAAATGACTTATGAAATCATTATGTTTTGAAAGGCCATTTTGAAATATGATTTGCATTTGTTCGCTCACGACTCCGCTCGTGCCTTACTATGACTTCGTTCACCGGTTCCCGGGCCGGTTATGATTCGTGCGCCCTATGATAATTCGGTCGTATGTTGTGTTACGGTTCCTGAGGCCTCGCCATAGGGCTGGGTTCCGTTTGGAGTTATGCTGTGATATGGCTCGTGATGCGATACACTCACCTATGTTGTGTTTGTGTTCGGGGATGTACGGAGATTTGAAACCTTCTGGTGTTACGCTGTGTGTGGCGCCAGCGTCGGAGTGGCGACCACGTTCTTAAGCGTTTGCATGATTTCGTTTGCATTATGTATACGTATATGATTTTGATACGGATTTTGACATACTGAATTGTACTCCACTTTGTCATCTGATTTGCTTTCGGTTTTGGCCCATATTTCTGTACTCCGTGCTTTACATACTCAGTACATATTTCGTACTGACCCCCTTTCTTCGGGGGCTGCGTTTCATGCCCGCAGGTGCAGATATTGGTGATCCTCCACTGTAGGCTTCACTCTTTGCTACTTCGGAGTACTCCTTCTTGACTCGGAGTCCACTTTTGGTACAGACTCTCTTTTGCTATGTATATTCTGTACATTTGACTATTTGGGTACGGCGGGGCCATGTCTCGCCATATGTTTTTGTTTTGAGTTCGTAGAGGCCTGTAGTCATATATGTGGGGCGAGGGTCCTATATATGTTCGTTTGATTTTGTTTTCTGGTCTTAAAGCGGTCCGTTTGTTTTGAGGGCCCTGAATGGCCCTTATGCTTATATTTGCATTTTTGACCGGCGATGTCTATTCCGCCGCGCAGTTTGGATCCGATATGACATTTTGATTTGTGCGACCGCTTAAGACATATTTTGATATAAACTATGTTCGATATGATTTTTATGAAATTCTGAAATAAGTTTGGATTTGGCAATGAATACGTAATTTGGTCTGGGTACCCAAGTAGGGTGCCAGTCGCGGCCCACGGGGCTGGGTCGTGACATATATGTTCGCGTGCGCCGCATCTGTATCGGCCTGATTCTGTACACATCTGTTTGAAAAAAAAATCAGTATGGTACGAAATTCTGTTAAGTAGGTACGTACGGGTATCCAGTTAGGATACCAGTCGCGGCCCACGGGGTTGGGTCGTGACAGAAGTGGTATCAGAGCGGTTAGTCCTCGGTATGTCTACAGGCCGTGTCTAGTAGAGTCTTGTTTATCGGTGTGTTGTGCACCACATCTATAAACAGGAGGCTACAGGACATCTAGGATGTTACCCTTCTTCGGATCTTAGATCGTGTGATAAAGTTGTATGGTTAGGATGTTTCCTACGAATTGTTGTATCTACAGCGAGGCTCCAGAAGAGCAGAAGTGTCAGTATTTGGGAAAAATGTTTCTGACCCTCTTCCTGCAGGTAATTGTGGATTGACAAAGAATGAAGAGGAGTGCTTTTGATGATGGGGATGGGGGTGCTAAGAAGGCCCCTAGGACGTCACCAGGACCGAGTAGGCAGATCCCCAGCTACTCGATTGAGACAGACCCTTCGGAGGATCCAGAGACTATTCCTCCCGAGTTTCTGATCCCCAGAGCAGAGGATCCCAGAGAAGATAGTTATGATACTGACCCCTCGGAGGACCCAGCGACGATACCTCCAGAGTTTCTTACACCCAGGGAGGAGGATAGCCCAGATGCTGAGCCACTAGAGCATTCCTCTGGGACGCCGGAGGAGGAGGTCCCCGAGGACATGCCAGCAGCTCCTGTAGTGGAGCATTATGTTAGACAGGCTTCTCCGGAGAGAACCTACTCCAGTCCTTTGTCCTGGCCATCAGTGAACCAGGAATTGCCGGGCTACCTACACTCCTCCGATTCAGATGCAGGTAATAGCGGGGGCCAGGCGAGTGGGGGTCAGACAGATGATAATGATGAGGGACACAGTTGCCACGGCAGCTCCCCAGGTTAGACCCGAGATTGATCATTTATGAGTATGTAAGTTTCCTAGAATTTCCAATGTGTGTATGATATCTGAAAAATGTTATTCAATGATGACGACGGAAATTTAGAAAGGATTAGCGACCTAGTGACTAAAGGCAAGGGCGACTGAGATGTCCCCACCATCAGTGTGAATCTAGAAACCCCAGATGAAAATGAACAGGAAAGTGCCTCCGATGCCGTTTGAGTTGGGCATGTGAGGCAAGTTTCGACATTGTTAAAAAAATTTAATTGAAGTTATCAGCCCTGTGTGGCTACGATACGATATGATATGATGTATATATATGCGTAAATGTGTCGGCCCTGTGAGGCATGGTTGGTATTTCTGGTGTACAGGTTTCGGATAGTGAGAAATACAGAGGAACCTCTGCCCAAATTTTTCCAGAAATATGGAGATAAATATGTAAATTAAGTACTAAAAGGTTCTGCGATTCTTGTCGGAATTTAGTTTTCCTCTGTTGGTGGGTGGAGAGCACCTTACGATGATATTTTATCAGATTTCATCGACTAATTGGAGATGGGATTCGTGGGATGAAGATTTAAATCTGTGGGCTGTCTAAAATCGTATGTATATGTGCATGAAAGTGAATAGCGGAGGTTCAGAAAGGCAATATGGTAATTGTATGGCTTAGCCCGGGGTGGGACCCACTACGAGAATTTTCTGAAAATTTACTAAGACCCCGATCTGCCCTAAATTACGTGACAAAGGTCGTGCGGGGCAATCGACGAAATTATATTAGCCGTAACGCGCCAAAATGCATGAAAGTTTCGAGGTTAAGCGTGCTAAGGCCAGAGCAATTCTGGGATGGGTGACCCCCCTGGGAAGTAATGCAAAATTTTTCACAAGTGTAAGTATGATAGATGTAAACGGAAATTTGGGGTAACCTAAGGGAAAAGAGAATGTGTGGAGTAACTAGTGCCCTTACAGAAGTCGCGCAGACTGATGCGGACTAAATGGGCGAAAATAAAAAGCGCAATACCGCTCGGAAATTGAGTGAATTTGAATAACGGTCGAAGGTGTTCGCCAGTAAGATATTAGCAACTGTATATGTGTGTGTGTATGTGTATGATTTTCGTCTGGTGCCCATATGGGTCAAGAGCCGAGTCCCGGCGACTAATGTTGTGATAGACGAAAGGTTTTACTAAACCGAATAGATAAAATGAAGTGGGGGTGAGGACACGAAGGTTGTCAAAGAATTGAAAAACCCCTATTACATTATAACTTAGTCTGGTGCGACGATATCTGGAAAAGAAAATGAGTAGGGATAGTAGGAAAGATGAAGGATAAGAAAACGTGAAAAAGCGGAAGCTTTGAAAAAGTCGATAAGCGACACGTAAGACGATTTGTATGACAACTTGACGAACAAGTTTATGAATGAGTGAACAGGTTTTGATGAAATAACCTGTGATACAATGGTCGGAATGAATAATGAGATATCGATAAAAAGGAAATTTTCGTAAATCACCGGAGCCTCAATAAGAGTGATCTGATTCTAATCCAGATTCTATCTGTTATACTTCTGCACTTCTGATTCTGATAAGGCTCTGCCTATTACGCCCTCCGTACTTCTGGATCCGATTATGTTACTATCTGATATACCTCTGTACAATTAACTCTGGATACAAATCTGTCCGACACACCTCTGTATGTCTGACTCTGGATATGAATCCGTCTGATACATCTCTGTACGTCTAATTTTGATCACGCGTCTGTCTGATACCTCTCTGTACGTCTGACCTTGATCACGAATCTGTCTGATACACTCCCATACGTCTGATTCTGATTACGAATCTGTCCGCCATGGTTTAATACGTTTGCCTCTAACTACGAATCTGTTTGATATGCTCCTGTGCGTCTGATTCTAGTTATGAATCTGATTGGTATGACGTGGGATTGTGATAATGTGGTAAGGAATCGAGGAGTGTGGCGAGAAGCAAGTATAATGTTTGAAAAGCTTTGAAGGAAAAGGAGAAGAGACACAACGTCTGTGAAAGAGCGAAAAGCATTCATCTGTTATCGGAATATAATTCTTAGCCCAGTGACTGTGCCAGATATGAGAAGATACGTTATGAAAACATACGAGTTAGTAATGTGAAGAATTACTCCATCATTTTGGTAAAGAATCCATATCGGAAAGTCAACAAAGGACGATTATCAAAAGAACCCTCCCGAAGTATTATGACGCCCCATGAGGTCAATTTAACATTCGAGGACGAATGTTTTAAAGGGGGGGAGGATGTTACATCCGACATTTTTGCATATTCGAAAAATTTGTGATAACTTGACTTGTAATGAATAAGGCCATAATTGGACCTTACTTGATATGAATGTGCTGGTTATGAATACATTGGTGTGGAATTACGAAAGGAGGCCAAGGGCAAAAATTGGAATTTTGGAAACTTGTTCCATGAATTACAAAGGTTAGCCAAGTGGGCTCAAAAAGAAAAAAAAATAAGAGAAGATGAGGCCCAAAAGGGAAGGCCCAACCAGCCATATACATTGATCCAAGTCCATGGAATTATTTTCCATGTGACAAATTATATTATAAGTCATCTATATCCTAAGAACCTTCAAGAGAAAACAAGAAAAACAAAGAACAAACAAGAGGAGAAAAAAAAGAGAGGTTTCGGGTGGAGGAAAGAGAGAAAGAAAAGAAAAAAAATTCTCCAAGCCTCAACTTTGATGCAAGAGTTATAATTTTGTTGTAATCTTACCAAGTGCAAGGTCCTCTACAAGATGGTATAATTATCTTGGCAAGAAAGTGATTTTTGTAGCAAGTAAAGAACTTGGGAGAAAGGTAAGAATTTTATGCTTTTGTTATGATATGGAAGGTATATGTATGTTGTAGTGTGTGGAAATGAATGAAAAACATGAAAATCTTGTGTGTTGAGGTGGTATGCATGTTGGCCGAAAGTGTGCATGTGTTGTATGTTCATGAAGATTTGAATTCATGTTGGAATTTAGTTGTAGTATGGTAGAAATTGTATTAGAAGTGAAAGTTGAATGAATTAGTGGAAGTTGGAAAATTATGTGTGTAGCTGTGTGGTGCTATATGTTGGAAGGAACATGGATTTGTTATAATTAGTATGTTAATTGTGTGATAATCTTGTGATGAAAATGAGAAAAAAATGTTGTTAATTGGTTGTCGGAAAGTAGGTGATGTTAGTATAGTTTATGCGATTATGAGAATGAAATTGTAAGAATGCAAATTGTTATGGTATGTAAATGGAATTAGAAGATAAGAATATGCTGTGGATGTTTAGGTTAAAGATTGGAAGTTGTGGGCGAAATCTGCCCTTAGTAGGAAACTTGTATATTGCGTATATCTTGTGTATATCTTGTGAAAATGGTATGACATGCCTCCGAATCATGTTGTAGTGATCTTGATAAGTGATGAATATGAAAATAATAAGATTGGTTTGGAAGTGTAAGGTCGGAAATGAAATATGTTTCGTTATGCCGGAAAGATGGCTAGTAAAGCCATATCGTGTATTATGTTATGCTTGTTGTTGTTATTGATGTTGTTTCTGGGTTGCTGTGTTGATGAACCAAGCCGAGCTAAGTCTCGGGGATGTTATATATATAGGGGAAATGCTGCCGAAATTTCAGTAGGCAAGTATGTATTAAGTTTGGAGTCTTAAAGTTTGAAATTAACAATTGGTAAACTTGACCATTTCTAGATTTTGGATGAAATTGGAATTGAAGCCAAGCGAGCGTAAGGCGCAATCGAGGTATGTAAAGCCTTCCCCTTTATTCTTAGGCATGTTCTCAATGTAATAGGCTCGGTCGCGAGCTTTAAGTACGACTCCGTTTCTCGGAATTCGAGATGGAAATCCATTCCAATTCCTTCAGTACAATTGAAACCATTTCCTTATAAAATGCCTTCAAAGTGAACTTTTGCACGAAACCTTCCCAAACGGAGTCGGAACACTTCCAAATGGTTATGGATGACCTCATAAGGTCTATTATCAGTAATTTACATATGTCGCCCCGAGTTGGTCCGAGGCGGGCCCATAAGGCCCGATGCCTTCTGTATAACCTTAATTACTTTGGTTCTGTCCGATTTTCTCAGAAAACATCTGGACTATTATTTTGATTATGAAATGACTATTTTTATGCCAATCTTACAAAATGATTTCTGGACATCTGAGAATCTGATCCTGATAAAAATCTGTCGTGCCTTCCCAAGTAGGACATAGGCGCGTATTATGCATACTATCCGGATACTCTGACTTGACTCGCCGTTTGGCACCCTTCAGTTTGATTGAGTCTGTATGTTGAGTCTGTATGTATGTGGTTTCTCATTAATCTGTTCGTGGCTATCTCAATGCATTCCTTCACTGCATCCCTGGCCAGGTTCTGTTATCGTGCATGTTCCTCTGCATTGTTCACCGCGTCCCTCGGCGTGCGGGCCGGGATCTGTTACATCTGTATGACTATGATATTATGATCTGTGTATGGGGATGGCGGCCAGGATGGCATATGATTTGATCTGATTCTGTCTGTCCACCGCGTCCCGTACTAAGAGGGCCGGGTTCTGTTACCGTGCCCCCAGACAGGGTCGGGATCTGTATGTGTGTATGCATGTGCCATCAGCATTTATATACGCACATGCCTCTGTATGATTCTGTATGACTCTGTATGATTTTGTATAACTCTGTATGACTCTGCATGCATAATTCTGTCCGTCCGTCTGGATTACGATTTTGTCTGTATGTCCGTATGGATTCTGATTCTGTATGTCCGTATGGTTTACGATTCTATCTGTCTGTCTGAACCATGATTCTGTCCATCTGTCGGGATTATGATTCCGTCCGTCCGTTTGATTTATGGTTCTGTTCGCTATATATATATGCTTCCGGTTCAGACTATGATTATGTTGGTTATGTTTCTGCTTTACATACTCGGTACATTTTTCGTACTGACCCCCGGTTCTTCGGGGGCTGCGTTACATGCCCGCAGGTACAGACGCACCTGGAGATACGCCGCCAGTTTAGGGCATCGATTCTGCTATATTAGAAGAGCTCCTTTAATCTGGAGCAAATACCTTTGGTATATATCTTCTGTCATCTGTAGACTCTGTATGTATGGTATTTTGGGGTACGGCGGGGCCCTGTCCCGTCATCTGATTCTATATGTCTGTAGAGGCCTGTAGATAGATATGTGGGTTACGGGTTTCATCTGTTTAGGTAAGTACGAATGATTTTGTGACTCCGTCTGTATGTTAGCCTCATCGGCTTGTCTGTAAATTTCTGTATGTTCAGGTATGTATATGTTCGCGTGCGCCGCATCTGTATCGGCCTGATTCTGTACACATCTGTTTGAAAAAAAAATCAGTATGGTACGAAATTCTGTTAAGTAGGTACGTACGGGTATCCAGTTAGGATACCAGTCGCGGCCCACGGGGTTGGGTCGTGACATCTATTTTTTGAACGATATGTTCTATGACAGCCTTGGTGGCTTCTGTATGATATGTATGTTACATGTGACCGCGTAAGACGACATCTGTTGTTACGTCCCGTATTTTATACATTGGGACAATCCGGATTAACTATGATAAGTTAGGGCCAAGACCATTCCGGGACTTGAAGTCGAGACTTTTGACCTTCGACTTTATTTTGAGACATAAGTTGTTCATGAAATTGTTGGCATGGAACACTTAGGAAAAGTGGGGACCAAAAATCATATATTTGGAAGTTGAAAATCTTGCAAAAGAGGCCCTTTGGTCATGTGGCTTTGAAAGTGACCCCACACACTTTGTGGCCAATTTTAAATGGTCCAACACATGTGTGGACCATGGACACTTGGAGGGCTCATCTTGGGGCTTAAAAGATGACTTCTAAGTCATCTTCTAGCACTTCCACACTTAGAAAAATAAATCAAGAAGTTGAAGAACAACAACCAACACCATTCGGCCAAGAACCAAGAAAACCAAGTCCAATTTTAGCCACCCCAAAAATATTTCTTTGGTGCAAATCCACTAATTGGAGGTCCCTAAGTATCGTGGAATTGTTGTTGGAGCGATCAAGCCATCCGTTTAGTAGATCGCAAACCCTAGGCATAGTGTGGAGTTGAAGAAGAAAGGTAAGATTTGATCTTGTTTTATGTGTTATAAATGTTGTATGCATGTTGTAGTATGCTAAAATGGACGAAAATCATGAGATAGGGTATGTTGGAAGTGGGTCGTGTGTTTGGTATGTTAGCCGTGTGAGGTGTGTGTATGTTGTGTGGTTGAGGTGATGAATTGTTCTTATGTAGCATGTTTAATTGTTGTAGTGTGTAAGATGGCTAAGAATCACTAATATATGCATGTGTGGTAATAGCCGAATGTGGGTCATACTATCTGCCAAAGAACGCATTAATGTCGCTTAGTGTTTTAGTGGTTGTTGTGATGACTTTTATGTTGGAAATGAGAGTTTAATGTCGCAAGTTGATATGGTAAGTGTTGCGGACTGATTTGGAGAATTATGTGCAAGTAATGCAATTTTTATTTTTATGAGAATAGCATTGTTAGAATGATGTGTGACGGGGATACGGAGATTTGAACCTTCTGGTGTTATGCTGTGTTATGGCGCCATCGACGGGCGGGCGACCATATTCTCTGTGCCCTATGCATCAATTATATTTTGAGAGTAAACATTTTGATATTTTGGGTTTGCACTTATGTTCTGTACTTCTATTTCGTTTATGCCTCAGATTTATTTTCTGTATCTTCTGCTTTGCATACTCAGTACATATTTCGTACTGACCCCCTTTCTTCGGGGGGCTGCGTTTCATGCCCGCAGGTGCAGACGCACAGTTTGGTGATCCAGCCGTTTAGGATACCCTCTTCTGCTGTTTGGAGTGCTCTTCTTATTCCGGAGCCTACATTTTGGTATATATCTTCGTTCGTTGCATATGTATGTATTTGTTCAGGGGTACGGCGGGTCCCTGTCCCGCCATATGATTCGGTCTGTCTGTTTAGAGGTCTGTAGACGTATGTGTGGGTTTTGTGCCTACTTCTGTACGGGTGTGTTTGTATGATCCCACTTGCCATGGCAGCCTTGTCGGCGTGCGTTTGTATATGTTTTGGGTCGTTGCGCCATTTGATAGCCTTGTCGGCTTCTGATATATATGTACATATATGGTTGTGTTTGAAATGTGTCTGAGACAGTTTGATATAATATGAGGCAGCGTGTGATATTTGTGCCCGTATACGCTATCTGTATGTGATTCGGATTTGATGAGTATGTTCGGGTGCCCAGTTCGGGCACTAGTCACGGCCTACGAGGGTGGGTCATGACATCTGTTCTCAGTATCTGTATAAATTAATATATGTTGGATATGGATAAGTCATTGATATGTTGATTTGGTAAGTAAGTGTGTATGGGTGTCCAGCTCGGGCATTAGTCAGGCCCACGGGGTTGGGTCGTGACAAAAGTGGTATCAGAGCGGTTTGTCACGCCCCGAACCATGGCCTGGGCGTAACACGGCACTCGGGCCTTGCTTGCATGTGTCCGAGCGAACCTCATGGCTTACTTGTCAACATGGGTATCAAAACAATACAATCTATATGATGCAATTTAAATAAATCATGAAAATGTAATTTGCGGAATAAAGTCTTGAAATTATCTCATAGCATGAAATATCATGGAAACACAATAGTTTGCAAACATAAAAGCATAACTGACTCTGTGAACTAACATATGTCTATGAAATCTCTAAAACATGTCTGAATACTAACTACCAGGACATGGCCCTGGACTACCATAAACTAAATACTAATGCAGACTCCATGTTGAACCCCGAGAGAAGTGGGGCTCACCAATAAGCTGATATCTGAAGTGATCCTACTGCGCAGATGTATGCTCCTAAAAACCGGTATCTGCACCGTGAAGTGCAGGCCCTGGGCAAAAGGGACGTTAGTACATGGTGAATAGTACTAGTATGTAAAACCTGCTGAAATGAAGAACATGGCACAACATAGATATAGGATATGAACTGAAACTGAATGTAACTTGAACATGAACATGAAACGTGAGTGAAGTCTTAAAACAGTAATCAACAGAAATACTTGTATGTAAAACTACTTTGTATCGTAGGGAATGCTATAGTATAACCGACAACATGGTCTGGTACTTGCGTCCTACCAGCAGAACACTCACAACCTTGCCAGGGATATGAGATTTAAGTAATAATAAGCATGTAAGGATCCAAACTGCATAATGAAGGTGTTGCCTCCTTGCTGACAACCCTTATCCTACGGTGGCTACGTAGTTTCAGGATATCTGAGCCTTCT
Organism: Lycium barbarum; assembly: GCF_019175385.1. Taxonomy (NCBI): domain Eukaryota; kingdom Viridiplantae; phylum Streptophyta; class Magnoliopsida; order Solanales; family Solanaceae; genus Lycium; species Lycium barbarum. The sequence continues at coordinate 64,899,624 of NC_083337.1, forward strand.
CGGTTAACTAAGCAATTCCCAAAACATGAACATAATATAGTTGGCTAAGAAGCCCATGATTTTCGTGAAATAACTTGTAAATAACTTGTAATCATGATTTCACGAAATAACTTGTAAACGTGGTTTCATGAAATATCTTGTAATATGGTTTCATGAGATAACTTGTCATAGTCTTGCAAACATGTTCTTGATTCGTGAGTAATAACAATAGTTCATAATTATATATATATATATAATTGACTTGAAAACATGCTTGTAACTTGCTACATAAAATCATAAAGTTGCATATAAACATAATGAGAATACATGAGGAAGAATTCATGATTCATGGATTAAGCTAGGGTTCCTAATAACCGTAATGGAAGATTAGGAATACAATAACGAATATAGATACAAAATTCATGTACATAAATACGGACTACCAATATGTTGGGTTTAATGCCCTAGGGTTTGAACTTCATGGATATCAAGAAACGGAGCATGGGGAAGAACGTAGAGATTCCCTCATGTGGATGGAAGTTCTAAATACCTTAATTGCTCCAAAACTTGAATTAAAGACTTGAGCTTTGAAGAAGATTTCCAAAATCTTGAATTCTTGAACCTTGAGATGGGTTTTCTTGAAAACCCTAGTTTTAGAATGATAATTGCTTGTTTAGATTACAAGGATAGGTGTTAGAATTGAGTTGGAATAATTTGAGTAGGCTTACCTTAGTGTTCTTGATGATGGATGAGGGTAGGAAGTCGTTCTAGGGCTTGAAGGAATGAAAAATAATGATTTAAACTGGTATGGACGAAGATATACTGTCCTGGGAAAATGCAATTTACGTCCAACACTGTGCCGGCCGTATTTTCAGTTTACGGGTCGTAAACTGCAATACGGGTCGTATTTTGCGATATGGACTGCACTGCATCTCTTCAGTAAAATGGTCATAACTCTTTGCACAGCTACCCGTTTGACCCCCGTAAGATACCGTTGGAAAGGTATTTCAATGCTCTACAACTTGTATCAAGGAACTTTTCACAAATTCCAAACAAGTTTTGAAATACGGGCCGTAAAGTGAAATACGGTCCGTATTTAACCATATGACCTCAAAATGTCAAATTCCAGAATGTTCAGAAATTCTTGGTTTCAGTTTACGGGCACTGTTCATGGGCGTAAACCACCATATCACAACTGAACGGAAAAATTTCAATTCCCACATTCTTTATCTGATGTTCTAAGTCTAGGATCGTTGTCAAAACTTTCGTTAAAGGTACGGGGTGTTACAGGTTTGTCCTCGGAATGTCTACAGGTCGTGTCTAGTAGAGTCTTGTTTATCGGTGTGTGGTGCACCACATCTATAAACAGGAGGCTACAGGACATTTAGGATGTTACATTTCCTTTGATCTTAGATCGTGCGATAGAGCTGTATTGTTAGGATGGTTCCTTTCTGACAAATTGCTGTGTCTACAGCGAGGCTCCAAAAAGAGCGATAGCGTCAGTATTTTCGGAAATTGCTTCTGATCCTCTTCCTGCAGGTGATTGTAGATTGATGAAAGGTGAAGAGGACAGCTTCAGATAGTGGGGGTGCTAAAAGGCCCCTAGGGTATCTCCAAGACCGAGTAAGAGGAGCCTCAGTTATTTGATTGAGACTGATCCTTCGGAAGACCCAGCAATAATTCTTCCAGAGTTTCTGACCCCCATAGCAGAGGATCCCACGGAGGGCAGTTATGATAAAGATCCCTCGGTGGATCCTGCGACGATTCATCCAGAGTTTCTTACCTCTAGGGAGGAGGATAGTTATGATACAAATCCATCCGAGCATTTCTCTGGGACACCGGAGGAGGGGATTTCCGAGGCCATGCCGGTTGCTCCTGTGGTGGAGTACTATGTTAGACAGGCCTCCCCGGTGAGTGTTACGAACTACTCCAGTCCCTTATCCTGGCCGTCAGTAAACCAGGAATTGCCTGGTTATCTATACTCCTCCGATTCAGATGCGAGCAATGACGGGAGTCAGACGAGCGGATGGCAGACAGACGATGGTGAGGAGCACACTTCACATGGCAGCTCCCCAGATCAGACCCGAGACCGATCGGCTACAGGTATATGAGTTTTCTTGGAACTTTCTATGTATGTGTAACTTCTGTAGAAGTATCATGTAATGACGACAAATGGAAATCAAAAGGGGGCCGATGGCCCAGTGGTTATAAGTTGTTATATCCCGCATTTTTGTGCGATCGGATAATTCAAGATAATCGCGGGAAGATAACAAGCAGGGCCTTATTTTTATTTTGTTTGGCATACGAGTTGCTTATGAAAATCTTGAAGTGGAAATATTAAGAAAGGTGAGGGGTAAAAAGGGAAATTCGCAATATGACTCATAGAAGTATAGAGGAAGGCGAAGGGTAAATTTGGGATTTGGAAAAAATTTACTTTTTCATGAAGTGCAAAATAAAACAAAAAAAAAGTGGGCTTGTGTTGATTTGGGCCATGTTGGCCGTCCCCTCCCCCTTGATGGGCCAAGCCCATGTGGGAATTAAATGAATGGTTTAAAAGATGACTTAATAGTCATCTTATTCACATAACTCTCTAGAAATTTCAAGAGAACAAAGAACAAGAGAAAAGGGAGAAAAACTCCATAGGCCTTTCGGCCAAGACCAATCCAACAAGAACCTTGAGGAAACTTTTCTTCAAAAATTATTTTCTACTAATTAGAGGGTCCTTAGCAAAGAGGAGTGGTCATTGGAGCAAGAAATATACAAATTCTTGAAAGTTACAATCTTGGCCAAGAAGGAGGATAAGAAGAAAAGGTAAGAATTCATCATCCTTTATGTGTTTTTAATGTTTGTATATGATGTGGTATGCGAAAATGGGTGGAATTTATGAAAATATGGATGATTGATTGTAGCCATGCAAGAGTAGTAGTGGCCGTGTAGTGTGTGGTGTATGTAAGGCCGTGTGTGTGTGTTGTATTGTGAAAGGATAGTGAGCAAATTTTATCTTGCATGTTGGTTGTTGTTGTAATGAAATCTATGGTGAGAAATGGAAGTTTAATAATTTTAGTTTAGGTTGTAATTATTGTAAACTTGTTTTAGAAGTTATATGAATTGAATATAATGTTTGTGCATGTATGGAAGATAAGGTTGTTAGTATGATGTTGTTAGTAGGTAAATTGTTAGGTTGTTGTGATTGAATTTGAAAGAAGGAGTTAGGTTGATATTATTCTTGTTGAATTGGAAGGCGTTGGGTGAAGTAGTATGTCATTGAATGTTATGCAAATTGAATTGAATGTAAATGAAATGTCATTGAATTGTAAGACAAAATTGCTAATGTTAGAATGAGTCTTGGGTTAATTGTTGACGTTGTTGGCAAGATTGTTGGTATTATTGTTGATAGTTTGGCCGGGTTGCATTCTCGGATTGTTGTTTGGTTAAGAATTGGCCAAGATAGATTCTTGGGGATGACGTATTTACAGGGGAAATGCTGCCGAAATTTCGGTAGATAAAGTGTTAGTTTAGGATAAGAATCCTAGATATCTATAACTAATGTTTGAATTCATTAACATTGTTATAGATTTTGGAAGCCCAAGAGTTAAGTTGGATTGACTAAGGAAGCGTGCAAGGTATGTAAGGCTCGTCTCTTTTCTTCTAAAGGCATGATCCCCACGTCATAATGTCTTAAATGTTTTTACATCTTATTTGCTTGCAAAATCTAGAAGTCTATGACTCCAAGATATAAGTCTTTTCCTAATAGTTCATAATTTTTTTTTTTAAATGTCCATATTTTCCAAAAACCAAGTTTTAAGAGATTGAAAGCTTTTATGACTAAAATGATGAATATGATTTTATAATGACAACGATGACGTCAAGTATGAGAAAATGTCTATGCCAAATATGTTGACGATATGTTCCTACCATGAATATGACAATATGAAAATGTTAAGTTATTTCTTGATTTCTCAACTCTATTGTGAATAATGACTATCTTAAAGGTTCCAAGTATATGAAACGATACCTTATGATCCTGTTCTAGGTTTTCTCATAATGACCACTTCATTGATAGTCTCGCCTTATATAAATTGTCCCTTCAAGGTGAGACACGACGCCCATGGCTATTCCATAATATGATCGGAGGTTACCGACCTTACGTCACTCCGATGGATACAGGACTTTCTTTGGGCTCTCATGCATGCTGCTATATGATATATGTATATGATATGTATATGTACATGTGGGACATATGTGGGGAAGGGAGATATGTTGCGCTATAAGACGCATTGCCACCTGGTCAGCTGGCGTAACTCATCCCGGACGCGGGCCATATGTGGAGGAGCCGATGTATTTCGGCGCTATGATATGATATGATATGATGATACGTTTACTTTCTATATATGGACATGAGATGTTTTTCAAAGGAAAGATAAGCATGCATGGCATCCGGCCTAACAGGCTTTCGTATGTACAGGTTACTTTCTTATCTCACTATATGCTCTATGATTCCATGGCATTGTTATTCATCCCTTATGTTTCTTGTTATGATATATTTTATGCCTTACATACTCGATATATTACTCGTACTGACGTCCCTTTTTGTGGACGCTGCGTTTCATGCCGCGCAGGTAATCAGGTAGACGGGCTTGACTCCTAGGAGCTTCATCAGCAGTATATTGGAAGTGCTCCAGTTGTTCCGGAGCTCCAGTTTATTGGTACTATTTTTGTGTACATGTTCGGGCACGGCAGCACCCGGCCCATCTTGTCACTATATGTATTTTGTTTAGAGGCTAATAGACAGATATGTACAGTTAGATGCTTCAGAACCTTGTTTTGTTCCGTCACTGTATAATATGTTAGTAAAGTTTATTAATATACGTTGAAAATAATGTTATTAATGATAGTATTAATTAAAGAAATGATAATTATCTATACAGCCTACTTAGTAATAAGAATACGATACGAAATAAGGGGTGCTCAGTACAAGTATTGGGCACCTGTCGCGTCCCCTAGTTGGGTCGTGACAGAAGTGGTATCAGAGCAGGCGGTCCTAGGGGTTTGTCTACGAGTCGTGTCCAGTAGAGTCCTGTTTATAGGTGTGTAGCGCACCACTTATAAACAGGGGGCTGCAGGGCATTTAGGAAATATGACCTTCTTTGTACTCTAGATCGTGCAATAGAGCTATGCTACCAGGTTCCCATATTCTTTTCCTAATCCTGTGTTATGGTTTCAGTAATGCCGATGAAGAGAAAGGCTACGGCGGCCCAGAAGGGCAAGGTGGTGGCTGGAAACAGAGTTGAACGAGAGCTAGAAGAAGGCGAGTCTTTGTCACGACCCAGCCCCGTGGGCCGCGACTGGCACCCTACCTGGGTACCCAGACCGAATCGCACATTCATTTTCAAATCCAAACTTATTTCATAATTTTTCGAAATCATATCGAACATAATTTATATCAAAATATGTCTTAAGCGGTCGTGCCAAATCAAAATATCATATCAAATACAAACGAAGCGGCGGAGTAGACATCGCCGGCCAAAAGTGCAAACATAAGCATAAGGGCCATTTGGGGCCATCATAACGAACGGACCGCTTTAAGACCAGAAAACAAAATCAGACAAACATACATAGGACCCTCGCCCCACATATATGACTACAGGCCTCTACAAACTCAAAACAAAGACATATGGCGAGACAGGGCCCCGCCGTACCCAAATAGTCAAACATACCGAATATATACAAAGCAAAAAGAGTCTGTACCAAAAGTGGACTCCGGATCAAATAGGAGTACTCCGGAATAGCAAGAAGTGAAGCCTACTGCGGAGGATCAACGATATCTGCACCTGCGGGCATAAAACGCAGCCCCCGAAGAAAGGGGTCAGTACGAAATATGTACTGAGTATGTAAAGCACGGAGTACAGAAATATGGATCAAAACCGATAGCAAATCAAATGTCAAAGTGGAGTACAAATGGGTAGGTCAAAATCTATATCGAAATCATATACGTATACATAATGCAAATGAAATCATGCAAACGCTTAGGAACGTGGTCGCCACTTCGACGCTGGCGCCACACACAGCATAACACCAGAAGGTTTCAAATCTCCGTACATCCCCGAACACAAGCATAATCATAGGTGAGCGTATCGCATCACGAGCCATATCACAGCATAACTCCAAACGGAACTCGGCCCTATGGCGAAGCCTCGGGAACCGTAACACAGCATACGGCCGAATTGTCATAAGGCGCACGAATCAAAATCCGGCCCGGGAACCGGTGAACGAAGTCATAATAAGGCACGAGCGGAGTCGTGAGCAAACAAATGCAATCCATATTTCAAAATAGCCTTTCAAAACTTAGTAGTCTCATAAGTCATTTCATAGTACAAAATAATCGAATACTTAGTCGATACAAAGTTTCATTTCACAAAACGTTTCCAAAATATTACGTATGGCTCAAAACGTAACTTAGCATATCATAATATTCAAAACATAGCCCATAGCAGAACGTTTCAAAATCAAAGGGTTCATATCAAATCTTATTCCCAAGGAGAGCCCGATAGGACAAATAGGGCATCTCGGGGTTAGCGGGCCCACCTCGAGTCAAATTGAGGTGGCGAACATAATTCACGAACATTAATAGGCCAAAAGGTCATACATAATCATTACCAGGTGACCCGATCATATTTCGATAGGATTCGGACGATTGGTGGCATTCTAGCCAAAATAGAGCCCTTAGGCTTCAATTGAATTGAATGAATAGTAACTTTTCTGTGAATCGGGTTTCGAGGAGCAGAAATGCTCCGGAAGTTCCAATATTCACCTAGCATACTAAGACATGCTAAACGAAGAAGTGGGAAGCTTTACATACCTTACAGACGTCGTATGCTCTCCCAAAAGTCAAGTCCCGTTCCGTCTAAAATCTGCAAATGGTCAAAGTTACCAATTGAGATTCTTAAGCTGAAAAATGCCATTAACTTAATTTTTGCCTACCGAAATTTCGGCAGCACTTCCCCTATAAATCTAACATCCCCGAGACTTAGCTCGGCTCAAAATACAACAACAACAGTAGCCCACACATCAACAACAACACAAATCATAATCAAACCACTCTAGCTTCAAAGTTCTACCTTATTACCTAAGTTGGCAACTTTTCATTCAAACTTCCAAAACTCCAAATCTATATCCATATTATTGTATTCATTCACTCATTCAAGATTATTCAATCAGATTCCAAATACATTCCAAGCCATATATGAAATTGCCCAAGATTCATTACTTTCCATAATTCTTTCAAAACATCAAAACTTACAACGAACGTTCTAACTTGCGTCGTTTCATTCCGAATTCATTAACATCAACTATAACTCATATTTAAAGTATTTAGCACCCTAAATATACAATGATATACACAATTATACCAAAGGTATACACTTTCCGATAACGTCCAAAATCACTTTCCAACGCCAATTCAATTCTTTAATCAATCTTTTACGACATAAAGATCACAACAACGCATTATTCAAACTAAACAAGATAAAATTCCTATGCCTTACACTTCATGAAACTCACGGCCAAACACACCCTTTTTACACCCACACGCCATACACAAACACAACACCATCCCATAATCCTCGTGCAACATCAATTACTATAACATATAAATCCATTTCATAACATAAAAACATAGATTTCTTACCTTTTTCTTGAAATTCCGATTTGCCGCAACGTGGTTCTTGTACCAAACTAATTATACCCCGTTGAAGAGGGCCTTGAGTACTTCATAACTATGTAGAACTTAAGATTTTTAGATCAATAACCAAGCTTGGAAATTTTCTTTTTCTTTCTTTCTATTCTACGGCCGAATGCCCTTTTTTTGGGTGTTCTTGAATTTTGTCCTATTTTCTTGATACGGGAACATATTTAGCGAAGGGATAGACGCGGCAGACTCCGCGATGAAGGAACTACAATTGTAAGAAGATCGCGGAAGGCAATGATTGCTTAAAGGGCATAGGCGTGTATGGACCCTCTTAATAAAAGGGGGGGGGGGGGGGGGAACGTGTTAGACCTAAAATGAACTATGACGATTCAAATTCCAATAAGGGAGACTTATTAACTCAGGGCCAGAGCTCGGAGCTAAGTCAATTGGCCTATGGCCACAGGCAACCTAAGCTTCTAAAATGGATATGTTAAGCAACGTGTGAGATAACTACAAAGGAGACCTCCCCGAAGTATTATAATACACTATGAGGCCAGTTTAACATTCGAGGACGAATGTTCTAAAGGGGGGGAGGATGTTATATCCCGCATTTTGTGCGATCGGATAATTCAAGATAATCGCAGGAAGATAACAAGCAGGGCCTTATTTTTATTTTGTTTGGCATACGAGTTGCTTATGAAAATCTTGAAGTGGAACTATTAAGAAAGGCGAGGGGTAAAAAGGGAAATTCGCAATATGACTCATAGAAGTATAGAGGAAGGCGAAGGGTAAATTTGGGATTTGGAAAAAATTTAATTTTTCATGAAGTGCAAAATAAAACAAAAAAAAAGTGGGCTTGTGTTGATTTGGGCCATGTTGGCCGTCCCCTCCCCCTTGATGGGCCAAGCCCATGTGGGAATTAAATGAATGGTTTAAAAGATGACTTAATAGTCATCTTATTCACATAACTCTCTAGAAATTTCAAGAGAACAAAGAACAAGAGAAAAGGGAGAAAAACTCCATAGGCCTTTCGGCCAAGACCAATCCAACAAGAACCTTGAGGAAACTTTTCTTCAAAAATTATTTTCTACTAATTAGAGGGTCCTTAGCAAAGAGGAGTGGTCATTGGAGCAAGAAAAATACAAATTCTTGAAAGTTACAATCTTGGCCAAGAAGGAGGATAAGAAGAAAAGGTAAGAATTCATCATCCTTTATGTGTTTTGAATGTTTGTATATGATGTGGTATGTGAAAATGGGTGGAATTTATGAAAATATGGATGATTGATTGTAGCCATGCAAGAGTAGTAGTGGCCGTGTAGTGTGTGGTGTATGTAAGGCCGTGTGTGTGTGTTGTATTGTGAAAGGATAGTGAGCAAATTTTATCTTGCATGTTGGTTGTTGTTGTAATGAAATCTATGGTGAGAAATGGAAGTTTAATAATTTTAGTTTAGGTTGTAATTATTGGAAACTTGTTTTAGAAGTTATATGAATTGAATATAATGTTTGTGCATGTATGGAAGATAAGGTTGTTAGTATGATGTTGTTAGTAGGTAAATTGTTAGGTTGTTGTGATTGAATTTGAAAGAAGGAGTTAGGTTGATATTATTCTTGTTGAATTGGAAGGCGTTGGCTGAATTAGTATGTCATTGAATGTTATGCAAATTGAATTGAATGTAAATGAAATGTCATTGAATTGTAAGACAAAATTGCTAATGTTAGAATGAGTCTTGGGTTAATTGTTGACGTTGTTGGCAAGATTATTGGTATTATTGTTGATAGTTTGGCCGGGTCGCATTCCCGGATTGTTGTTTGGTTAAGAATTGGCCAAGATAGATTCTTGGGGATGGCGTATTTACAGGGGAAATGCTGCCGAAATTTCGGTAAATAAAGTGTTAGTTTAGGATAAGAATCCTAGATATCTATAACTAATGTTTGAATTCATTAACATTGTTATAGATTTTGGAAGCCCAAGAGTTAAGTTGGATTGACTAAGGAAGCGTGCAAGGTATGTAAGGCTCGTTTCTTTTCTTCTAAAGGCATGATCCCCACGTCATAATGTCTTAAATGTTCTTACATCTTCTTTGCTTGCAAAAGCTAGAAGTCTATGACTCCAAGGTATAAGTCTTTTCCTAATAGTTCATAATTGTTTTTTTTTAAATGTCCATATTTTCCAAAAACCAAGTTTTAAGAGATTGAAAGCTTTTATGACTAAAATGATGAATATGATTTTATAATGACAACGATGACGTCAAATATGAGAAAATGTCTATGCCAAATATGTTGACGATTTGTTCCTACCATGAATATGACAATATGAAAATGTTAAGTTATTTCTTGATTTCTCAACTCTATTGTGAATAATGACTATCTTAAAGGTTCCAAGTATATGAAACGATACCTTATGATCCTGTTCTATGTTTTCTCATGATGACACGCTTCATTGATAGTCTCGCCTTATATAAATTGTCCCTTCAAAGTGAGACACGACGCCCATGGCTATTCCATAATATGATCGGAGGTTACCGACCTTACGTCACTCCGATGGATACAGGACTTTCTTTGGGCTCTCATGCATGCTGCTATATGATATATGTATATGATATGTATATGTACATGTGGGACATATGTGGGGAAGGGAGATATGTTGCGCTATAAGACGCATTGCCACCTGGTCAGCTGGCGTAACTCATCCCGGACGCGGGATGCCCGGACGCGGGCCATATGTGGGGGAGCCGACGTATTTCGGCGCTATGATATGATATGATATGATATGATATGATGATACGTTTACTTTCTATATATGGACATGAGATTTTTTTCAAAGGAAAGATAAGCATGCATGGCATCCGGCCTAACAGGCTTTCATATGTACAGGTTACTTTCTTATCTCACTATATGCTCTATGATTCCATGACATTGTTATTCATCCCTTATGTTTCTTGTTATAATATATTTTATGCCTTACATACTCGGTACATTACTCGTACTGACGTCCTTTCTTGTGGACGTTGCGTTTCATGCCGCGCAGGTAATCAGGTAGACGGGCTTGACTCCTAGGAGCTTCATCAGCAGTATATTGGAAGTGCTCCAGTTGTTCCGGAGCTCCAGTTTATTGGTACTATTTTTGTGTACATGTTCGGGCACGGCAGCACCCGGCCCATCTTGTCACTATATGTATTTTGTTTAGAGGCTCGTAGACAGATATGTACAGTTAGATGCTTCAGAACCTTGTTTTGTTCCGTCACTGTATAATATGTTAGTAAAGTTTATTAATATACGTTGAAAATAATGTTATTAATGATAGTATTAATTAAAGAAATGATAATTATCTATACAGCCTACTTAGTAATAAGAATACGATACGAAATAAGGGGTGCTCAGTACAAGTATTGGGCACCCGTCGCGTCCCCTAGTTGGGTCGTGACATAAGTAACGATGACTGAGACGTCTCCGCCACCAGTGAGAATTTAGAAACCCCGGATGAAAGGTAACCATATGTACAGATGGAAGTGAATATTGAGGATTCAAAAGGGCAACACGGTAATTGTATGGTCAGAAAAGTAAAAGGATCCTCTCTAGATCGGAGTGGGACCCGCTACGAGGACCTTTTGGAAGTTGTTAAGGCCCCGATTTGCCTTAGATTACGTGATAAAGGTCGTGCGGGGTAGTGGATGCAATTATACTAGCATTAACGCATCGAAATGCATTAAAGTTTCGATGTTAAGCGTGCTAGGGCCAGAGCAATTTTGGGATGGGTGACCCCTTGGGAAGTGTACTAAAATTTCCACAAATGTAGATATAAGGGACAAATGGGAAATTTGGAATAACCTAAAGGAAATTAGAATATGCAGAGTGGTTAGAAACCTTAAAGAGGCCGGGTAGGCTAAGGCAGACTAGGCCGGTGAAGAAGAAGAAAGCACAACGCAGCTCTGGAATCAGGGTAAGTTTGAATAGTGTTCGGAAACATTCTGTAAGCGAAATGGTAATAAATATACGTGTATGCATAGGATATCTCATTATGACTGTATCGATCGATAGGTGAAACCTAGCAACCAGTGATGCGACGTATGTAAGACATTAACTGGACGGAATTCAAGAGACGAAGCGAAAGGTATGATATAGATGTTATGAAATAAACTGATACTGATTTCACTATAGGTAAGAAACATGATTGAGCAAAGCCTCCAAAAGAGCCGACGGGCAAAGCATGAAACTATTTGCGTAGAATTTGAAGGACAGGTCTGTAAAAGAACTAGAATGTGGTAGTATTGGACAAAAGAGAAACAAACTTGAGGAAGGTTAAGGGTGAAAATAGGACAAACATATGAGAGTACGGAGGATACTTTAATAAGTTGGTGATAGCAAATCGATTACTTGCCAAGGGAAGGACAAGGATAGTGAGTTGGCGTAATTGATAAGAAAACCTATGACATAGAATGAGGATTCATATGAGGACTGAGAAATTCGATTGTCGAGAAAATAGAATGAAAGATAAGGAACGGGCATGAAGGAAAGGACAGCTTGACCAAATCCTCTATTGTGGAAGGATATAATTACAAAAGGATAATTACGTAGCCATGTTGGTATAGTTGTTTTGAACATAGAGAAGTCTTTCTGGAGGGTAACTTAAGAATGGAACTGATTCACGCGTATAAAAGAATATCTTGTGAACTCCAGAGCCGATGCTGCAAACAACCAGAGAAGAAAGCTACTCCCTAAGAAAGAGATTAAGGATACTGATGGCTTAATCGAAGGAAAAAAAAAAGAGTGGTTAGGAAAAAAAACGTGACTGGAAACGGATACGCACCAAAAGGTTAATGACATTGTTAGACATAAAGGACAGAGGTATGTCGAAATGGAAAAAAAAAGTAAGCGTCAGAAATGGATGCCCTTATGAGTATTGTGATTAAATACAAGAACGCAGTTAGCGAGGAGATAGACGTGACAGACTCCATGATGAAGGAACATCAATTATAAGAAGATCGCGGAAAGCGATAATTACTTAAAAGGCATAGGCGTATATAGACCCTCTTAATAAAGGGGGGGGGGGGGGGGGGAGAACATACTAGACCTAAATTGAACTATGACAATTCAAGCCCCAGAAAAGGAGACCTGTTAACTCGAGGCCGGAGTTTGGGGTATATTGGCATATCATAAAGGTTACGAAAGGACGTGGAAATAAATTGACAACGAGTGTACTATGAGGTAGGTATAGGGAGAAAATATGGAAGACATGTGGAGAGAATGCTTTATGCTGACACGAGCCTCGATATTCCTCGATCATGGTTTTAATTCCCGTACAGAGCGAAACTTGCGTAGTACCTAGATATGTAAAGATGTGCCCAAAAGGGTAATAAAGAGCAAGAAAGGTATACAAGCTAAATCCACAAGGTCAATGAAGAGGATAACAATCCAAAGGACGCCTCGGACGACAACTGTTATAATGAAGTAACCACGGTTGGTAGTCAATAGCTTCTCGAAGAAAGGAAGCACGCTGCTCATATGAATAGAAAGTAAAAGAGGCCACCGGGTATTAGAAGATAGTTCATGGACCATTAATCATGCTGAACATGAGGGTATACGCTATGGAATTGTAAGAATAATTAAAATGAAGCTATGCCTAATTTTTAATTATAAGGAGCCCACGCCGGAGAGCTAACAAGGAATAACGATTGATGGAACGATCACCAATCCAAGGAAGTTACAGACAAGTATACTGGCATTGAGGGACGTGAGGGAAGGAAATAAGGAAAAAGTTGCAGCAAGAACCCAAAGATGTTGCGAGTTAAGAAATTAACTGAACTCGAATCATAAGTTGCCATGAGTATAGTTGGGCTGCGAAGGATAAGAAATGGCAAAGCAATATCACGTATATACGTTTTGGATACTGATATAACTAGCCTTGGGAAGGAACATAACCATTGTACTCATTAGTGACAAAGTCGTGCTTGAATAAACACTTAGAATGCAAAATTAAGAGGGAAAGCCCGAATGGGATACCAAAAAGATAAACACAAAGATTATGTCATATATGAGCAGGGTAATTGCCCATTAGCAAGAAACAAGGAGTGAGAAAAGAAGAATACTTAAAGACCGAAAATCGACGTCGACACTTAGAGTTCCAGATTGGCGAATGGCTATTCATGAAGACGTCACCTATAGAAGGTATAATAAGCCTCGGCAGGAATGAAAAGCTCAATCCGAGATATAGTAGACCTTATCAAATTGTCCGTAGTATTGGCAAAGTCGCCCGTGAATCAAAGTTACCACCTGAATTAGAAGCAGTGCATCCAGTCTTCCACGTGCCTATGCTTCGCAAATGTGTTGGTGACCCTTCCCAAGTGTTTCATATAAATGATATCTAAGTGACAGAGAAGCTACCATATAAGTAATAGTCTGTGTCTATAATGGATGGTCAGGTGAGAAGGTTATATGCCAAAGACGTGTTTCCGGTTAAAGTATTGCGGCCAAACAATAATAAAGAAGAGACGATCTAGGAAGTCGAAAAAGAGATGAAAAAGGAACACCCCTATTTATTTTCTACGCCTACAAGCAACCTAAGCCTCTAAAACGGATATGATAAATGATCATATGTGACAATTATAAAGGAGACCTCCCCGAAGTATTATAATACACCATGAGGCCAGTTCAACATTCGAGGACGAATGTTCTAAAGGGGGGAGGATGTTATATCCCGTATTTTTGCGCATTCGGATAATTCAAGATAATTGCGGGAAGTTAAGAGCAAGGCTATATTTTTTACCTTGTTTAGCACACAAGTTGCTTATGAAAATTTTGATGTGGAAATATTAGGAAAGGCTTGGGGTAAAAAGGGAAATTCACAAGATGACTCATAGAAATACGGAGGAAGGCAAAGGGCAAATTTGGAATTTGGAAAATAAATTTTCATGAATCACAAAAAAAAAGAAAAAGTGGGCTTAAGTAAATGGGACAAAGTGGCCGGCCATGATGGTGTGGGCCAAGGCCCACATGGATGCATAGAATAAATAGTCCAAAAGATGACTTATTAGTCATATTATTCATCTCCAACCTTAGAAATTTCAAGAAACTCGGAGAAGGGGAACAAGGGCCATTCGGCCATAGCAACCAAATAAGAACCTTGAAAAATCTTAATCAAAAAAAAATATTTCCTCCTAGAATTCCTACTAATTGGAAGGTCCCTAGCAAAGTGAAGTAGTCATTGGAGCAAGTAGAGCATCCATTCTTGCAAGCTACAAATTCTAGTCAAGTGAGAAGTTAAAGGAAAAAGGTAAGAATTAATCTTCTTTTATATGTTATGGATGGTTGTGTATGTTGTAGTATGTAGAAATGGATGAAATTTATGAAAATATGGATGTTGTGTTGTGGCCGTGTGGTTATTGTATGGTATGGAAGAGAATGAATCAATTTTTCTTAAGTATTTTGGTTGTTGTTGTAATGGAATCTATGACGGAAATGAAAGTTTGATGATTCTAGTTTAAGTTGTAAGTGTTGGAGAGTTGTTTAGAAGCTAATGTGATGTTAAAAACCATTTCTTGGATATATGGAAAATAATGTTGTTAGTGTGTGAATTGGTGGTGTAGTTCATGAATTTGAAAGGAAGAAATGTGTTGTTATTGTTCTTGTTGAATTTGGAAGGTTTCGGATGGAATGACATATTGGTTGGATTATTGTGAATATTGTGCGGATTGTTTGAAGCGTTCTTGAATATTGTTTGAATGGCTTCGGATTAGTACTTGAATGTGTGAGCAAATATGAATTGAATATAAGTGAAACGCCGTTGAAGTTTGTAGAAAGAAGTTGCTAATGTTAGTATGCGTTTTGAATCGATTGTGGATATTTTTAGAATAATTGTTGGTATTGTTGTTGATATTTTGGCCGAGTTAAATTCTCGGATTTGTTGTTGTATTTTTGGCCGAGTTGAATTCTCGGGGTTGTTGTATTTATAGGGGAAATGCTGCCGAATTTTCTGTAAATAAAGTGTTGGTTTAGAATTGGACTCTTAAGTGTTATGGCTAATCTTCGGTATGTATGAATATTGTTGTAGATCTTGCGAAGCCAAAGACTTAAGTTCGGATTAGCATAGAAAGTGGGCAAGGTATGTAAGGCTTACCTTTCTTTCTTTTGGCATGATCTTTATGAAACGAGCAAAAGAAGTATATGTATGATTTCAAAGAAATTCCTATTCTTAGAGCCACTAGGATGGCTAATATTCTTGACTTCCATAAGCTGTTTCATATGGTTTTGATGCGTATCTATGATGTCCGAAGTTCTATTTGATATGTTTCCGAATGGCATCCGAAAGATGATTAATATGACTAAAGTTTTGATCTTCAAATGCTAGCACGTTCGATTATTCCATTGAGTCTTTGATATATTTTGATATGTACATATGGTTCCAAAAGCTATATTTGATTTGGTCCATAACGATATCCGAAAGGTACTTGATATGATTGTTGCTTTGATTTTCCAAAAACGGCTTCTGAAACGTTCGTAGAAGGTTCTGTATTTCAAACGCTCATAACTTTCTTATACTAAATCGGATTGACCCGAAACTTGTTTCTGAGCCTTCAGGTGTCGGTAAGTATACTTATCTATCGAGTCTTGATTTATATGCATATAGTTTCTCACTACTCTGCCTAAATCGGATTGACCCGAAACTTGTTTCTGAGCCTTCAGGTGTCGGTAAGTATACTTATCTATCGAGTCTTGATTTATATGCATATAGTTTCTCACTACTCTGCTCGTGCACGCCTAAATATGTCTATTCACCGAGTCCCGGGCCGGGTATGTTATCGTGCGCACTCCACTGCATTGTTCACCGAGTCCCTCATTAGAGGGCCGGGTACGGTATATGTATATGATGAGATGATGATATGTTACAGTGGCCAGGAGGGCATATGATGATCTGATTCACCGAGTCCCTCACTAGAGGGCCGGGTACGGTATGTATATATGTATATGCATGATGATATGATGGCATACTGACATGGTGATATGATTTCACTCACCGAGTCCCTCACTAGAGGGCCGGGTACGGTATATATATATAGATGATATATGATGTTGACATGCATGACTCTATTCACCGAGTCCCTCACTAGAGGGCCGGGTACGGTATATGTATACATGTATTCATGATGACATAATGACATGGTTTTATTCACCGAGTCCCACAATGGGCCGGGTACGATATGTGATATTGGTATGTTTGATTCTGTCTCATACTGCACAGGTACAGCGGTTCCTTGACTATCATACTTGACTCATGGAATCTCTATTTCAGTTATGATCTTTCCAGTTGTATTTCATGCCTTACATACTCAGTACATATTCCGTACTGACCCCCTTTCTTCGGGGGCTGCGTCTCATGCCTGCAGGTACAGACGCGCACGTGAGTGGTCCGTCAGCTTACGACCTCCATTCTACTGTGTTGAAGTGCTCCCTTGTTCTGGAGCCCATACTTTTGGTACAGATCTTTCTGTTGTACATATTTATGTATATATGACTATTTAGGGGTACGGCGGGGCCCTGTCCCGTCATATGATTCTGTTGTCTTTGTTAGAGGCCTGTAGACATGTATGTGGGTCATGGGTCGATGTGGTTCGGATATGTCTGTGTGGCTTGCGTCTAAGCGGTTTCATTGGCTATGACAGCCTTAACGGCTTGTATGTATGTATACGTATATATATGTTTTGAACGATATTGTCACGACCCAACCCCGCAGGCCGTGACTAGTGCCCGAGTTGGACACTCATATCCCCTGTTAACTATAATCTTTTATAACCAGCATATCATGAACTTATTTGTATAAAAAGACAGGGCGTTATTTTAAAGCTGTCACGATTCTGTATGTCATAAGCACCTGTCTCCTGAGGAGTTACCATTTTCAACAACAACATATTTATATCTACGCAAGCCGACAAGGCTGCCACTACACGCAACATCCCAAACATATATATATATATATATATATATATATATATATATATATATATATATATATGCAAGCCGACAAGGCTGCCATTACGAGTGGGTACGCCCCAAACATAAGTCATATTCATACAACGCAACAACAACTATATACAGACCCACACAGATGTCTACAGACCTCTAAGAGTAATGACAGTATCATGTGACGGGATAGGGCCCCGCCGTACCCCGAATAAACACATACACATACAGCAAAAGGGAGTTATACCACAAGCTAGGCTCCGGAACAAAGGAGCACTCCAAAGTAGCTGAATAGATATCCTAAGCTGGCGGATCTCCAAAACGAGCGTCTGTACCTGCGGGCATGAACGCAGCCCCCCAAAGAGAAGGGGGTCAATACGGAATATGTACTGAGCATGTAAAGCATGAAACATAGTGATAGACTCATACTGAGATAAGATGTATAGGACTCAATGCAACCAACAGAATTTCATAAAAACTTGCCTGTGAACATATTTCATCTGTATCGTTCTCATATCAATAACAACATAGTGTTTTGTAATCAATGCTGCATAATCATTCTGTATATAACATGTATAACGTGTCCCGGCCCTTTAATGAGGGACTCGGTAATTATAATCATAGCATCATAAACATAAACATATACGTGTCCCGGCCCTTTAGTAAGGGACTCGGTAATAAGGAATATATGCCCTCCTGGCCACCATCTCCATATCATCATATCATCATATCATCATGTCATCCTGTCATATATATATAATGTGTCCCGACCCTCTAGTGAGGGACTCGGTGAATAATATAGTAAACATGCGCACGAAAACGTGTCCTGGCCCGGGACTCAGTGAAGGATATAGCGGTAAGCACGAGCAGAATAATAAGCAACCACATATATGCAATTCATCTTTTGAGACTCAATAGATAAGCAACTAACCAGCTCTAAAGTATTGGGATAATAATCATATTCAATTCTTTTCAACTCTCATTATAAGCCATAGCAAGGAACGTTTCAGCTTTCATGTACATGTATCAATTTCCATGATGTAGTTTTTGAAAGTCAAGTATGCTTCTGTTCATGCCATTCTTTTAAGAGTAGGAACTTCTATACATCATTCATTAGTCAATCATGTAGTAGGCTCGTGACAATAGCATTAAGGAAATATAGAATCATAAGTCATGCATGGAACTAGAGAATAGAATTTACCCCAAGGTTCATATCATTTCATACTTACGTCTAGGACATGCCAAAAGAAAGAAGGAATAGGCTTTACATACCTTTAGCATTTAGTCGTATTATAACTTGTACTTGCTACCCAAAAACACTTATCCTATATCAAGATATCAAGAGCTACAATTAGTCTACGAGGGAATTCAATACGTATTTTGACGCTCACAATCCCTTTCTAACATTTAAACGACGTTTCGTTCACATTCAAACCAACTAGTGCTACAAGCTAATATTGCTAGTAATTCTTTCATGTATCAATCCGAACTTGTTTAAACATGACTTAAGGGACTTTGGACAGCTTGTACGTCATTCAAATCAGTCCCAAACTCACGGCCAAACAGCACATACCACAATACTATTTTCACTTAGTAATTTTCCAGTTTTAACTTACAACGACAACAACACATTTAACAACATTACCTTTACGATTCTTGGAACTATTTTATTATCATTTTCATTCTTACAACAGCCCACAAACCATTTCAATTTCAACTTGAATCATTAAACTTCACTTCTACTAAACGTTCACAACAATAATCAATATTCAACATACACTAATTCACTTCTAACCTCAAAACAGTCCACGGTTTTGGACTGCTTGTATACTTCAACATGATTCGTTTCTTTAACACCTCCATTCACATATTCAACATGCATACAATACACCATAATGTCCATAACAACAACAATCAAAATATGACACAAAACAGTCCATAAATTCCCCTAAAACAGTCCCCCTACACGGCTTCAACACAACTACAACATCTTCATGATTTTCATCCATTTATCCATACTTCAACACATTCAATCCATTTCCAATACATGTACAAGAAGATTAAGCATGATTCCATTTAACTCTACAACATACGACTCATTTCAAATTCAAGAAAAACAGTCCAATACCAACATGCAACATTATAAACAAACTTCTACAATCTTTGTTCATTTACATATGTTGACACACATTCAATCCATCAACAATACATGCAAAATGAGACCAACCATGACCTCACTAAGCTCACGGCTCACCCCCCAACTTCAACCATAACAACAATCCAACAACAACATGCACAAATTGTACCTTCAAATTATCATACAACACAAGAAAATGATCATTCTTACCTTGTAACTAACTTCTTCAATCGGCTAGCCCCTCAAACTCTCTTCTTGAATTAACACTTGTTCTTGATATATCAATGGATGCTACACGTTAATATACCTTCAATGGAGTTGAATTGCTTGAGAAACTGAATTTTGATCAACTTGGAGAACTCAAATCTGGCTGTGAGCTTATAGGAGCTTGTATGGCATGTTTATGGTTTCTCCTTCACTTGAAACTTAATGGTGAATGTGTAGAACACTTTAGGGGTTTAATGGTAAGAAACATAGAAGGTCTGGCCGTGCAATGGTGGTGGAAATGCCATGGCTGGCCGTGGCTCTCTCTCTCTCCCTTCACTTGGTGAAGATGAGAGCCTCTCTCTCTAAGTTCACTTGGTGGGATTGGGAAATGAGTTGTGGCATGCAACTTTGGTCAACAAGGAGACCATTTTGCTGCCCAAGAAGGTCTTACACGTTCCCCCAACTAAGCATGGGCAAAAATCTGATTTTGTCATGTGTTTGTGGGGGCCACACGACCACTAGTGAAAAATTTGTGAGCATTTAAGTCTTAATCCCCACTTAATACTCCAACTTGAATCGTCCATATCTCCTTACCCCAATATCATTTTGACGCGCGGTTTGTTGAGTTGCAAACTAGACTCGATGAACTTAATTTTAGGCTTTTGAAACACCTTAAAACCCAATATATACTAGGAGATATGCCTCCTACAATATAGGCTAAAATCGGGTCCGAAATTTTACTGAAGTTGTTCCGATTCATTTCGTTTAACTTCTTATCCTCTTCCAACCTCATGTAACCTCTCATACATACATATACACACTTATATACATCAATAAAAATCCATATACACTTCTCGAAGGGTCCGGAGAATCACAATAACCTTAAACATAACTAGAGAACTCACAAAGCTTTGACGAAACTCCAATCGCAAAAGTATATTCATATCTTTTGTCCATCCTCTATATCATTACTAATAATCTCAAATACTTTAAAAGGTCACTCGCATTACCTCATATACATACTCATAACGCGATTTCAAATCCTTTAGGTAACCGTGTCACCTTGGGATACTTAAGGAAACCATATATATAACGATATTCTTACTAACTCGATTAACTTTCCTTGAACCTTCTTAACTCATTCTTTCTTGTTTTAATACAAGTAACACGGATTATTATGGAGTGTAACAGATATGTTCTACGACAGCCTTGGTGGCTTCTGTATGATATGTATGTTACATGTGACCGCGTAAGACGACATCTGTTCTCAGTATTTGTATAAATTAATATATGTTGGATATGGATAAGTCATTGATATGTCGATTTGGTAAGTAAGTGTGTATGGGTGTCCAGCTCGGGCACTAGTCACGGCCCACAGGGTTGGGTCGTGACACCTTTATATACATTTCAAGGGCCAAAATTTTCTAACATCGTCACTAAGCTTAATCATTCTTTCTCTTACTTCACATTCTTTGTCATAGCCACTATTCCTTCAGACCTACTTACTGAAATTAGTTCTCGAGCCTCACACATTCCTCTTTTGTTCTATATTACCACACTTTATCCTTTTCACGTACCTACCTTTGAATTGTTTTATCCAAATAGTCTCATGCTTTTGCCGGTAGTTTCTCTCGGGGGTTTCACCCACCGAGGTTTCTTACCTCTCACCTTCTTCCGACATTTTGGTCTTTTTGCCTTCCATTTACTCACTTTCTTTCTTTTCCAAATATCGTTGTATTAGAATTTTCCAATCTTAACCTGTAGTGAAAATAACATCAGCTTACCTTGTAACACTTGTACCATCTATTTTTGCTATCACTCGAACTTCGGTACCCTTACTTGATTAATGCCTTCTTTACCGTAGCGCCGGTTGCTGGGGCTCACATGTCCACCGATACAATCACATATGAGATATCATACGCATTCATATATATATATATATATATATATATATATATATATATATATATATATATATATAATTACTATCAACTAACCCACAAAATACTTCCAAACGCTATTCAAGCTTATCCAAATTCTAGAGCTATGACGCACTTTCTGTCTCTTCTCCAGTCTAGCCTGTCTCATCCTATGTGGCCTTTTATGGTCTCCAACCATCCCGTATTCTCTAGTTTCCCTTAGGCTACTCTAGCTTCTCATTTGTCTCTTATGTCTGCTTTTGCAGAACTTTTAGTACACTTCCCAGGGGTCACCCATCATAAGATTTCTCCCACCTTAGCACACTTAACCTCGAAACTTCGATGGAATCTGGTGCCTTAGTGTTGGTATGATCGCATCCACTTCCTCGCATGACCTTTATTACATGATCTGGAGCAAGTCGAAGTCTTACAGATTCCGAGACATTTTCGTAACACGTCTTTCCCTTTACAATTACTATTTTACCCTTTTCAATCCTCAATATTCACTTTTCACTTGTGTGTATAACTACCCTTCGTTTTAAATTCCTAGATTCCCGATGGTAGTGATCGCACCTTCACCACCATGCCAAATCCATAACCTTTCTGAAACAACTCACCCCACTTATCTTCCATTTACAATATTTCCTTCTCACGCTTCTTCCTGTTAGGCGTACCTAGTTAAATGGCCTGATTTTGAAAAATTTCGACAGAGTCTCTTTTGCAATCCTTACTATTCAAAATCTGTACGCAGCAAATATCAACAATGCCTCACAGGGCATACAGTCATACGACTTTTTCCAGCCACCCAGAGCTTCCAATTCCAGGTAACAGAACAAATATATCAAGGCTTCCTCTATGACCTTCCATATCATCACTCGCCTTCTTTCGTCGTATGTAAGGATTGTATAAAGAATTTCATTTTCCTATGACTTGGCTCTATCGCACTGTCACGACCCAGCTAGGGCCCGCGACGGGTACCCGGAGCAATTACCGAGCACCGCTTACTCTACTGCTTGTCTCGCTCATTTAATACTCTTTTATCAATTTTATATACCAATTGTAGGAAAATCATATTTAATCAAAACATAAATACTTTATATACATTTGCCTCTTGGCCATCAAAATAATATACATACATATGAAAACTGTCACGACCCAACCCCGTGGGCCGCGACTGGTACCCTAACTGGGTACCCGTACATACCTACCCGACCGACTTTCGAATCATACGGATTTTTTTTCTTTTTTTTTTTTTTAACACAGAAGTTATAGAAGTAGGCCGATACAAATACGGCACGCGCGCAAACACATATATACATACCTGAACATACAGACATTTACAGATAAGCTGATAAGGCTAACATACAGACGAAACCCGTAACCCACACATCTATCTACAGGCCTCTACAGACATACAGAGTCATATGACGGGACAGGGCCCCGCCGTACCCAGAATATCCATACATACAGAGTATACAGAAGACAGGAGATATATACCAAAAGTATACGCTCCGGATCAAAGGAGCTCTTCAAAACAGCTGAATCAGAAACCTACGCTGGCGGCGTATCACCTGGCGCGTCTGTACCTGCGGGCATGTAGCGCAGCCCCCGAAGAACGGGGGTCAGTACGAAAAATGTACCGAGTATGTAAAGCAGAAATATAACAGATATAAGCATAGTCCGAACCGGAGTCACAGAAATATAACGGACAGAACCATAAATCAGACTGACGGACAGAGTCATGATCCAGACAGACATACAGAATCGTGTTCCATACAAATAAACCGAATTATGGTTCGGACAGACAGACGGAATCATAATACGGACAGACGAGCAGAATCAGAATCCATACGGACATACGGAATCAGAATCCATACGGACATACAGACATAGTCGTAATTCAGACGGACAGACAAAAGTATGTCGGACAGAATTATGCATGCAGAGTAGTACAGAGTCATACAGAATCATACAGAGGCATGTGCTTATATAAATACAGATGGCACACGCATACATTCATACAGATCCCGGCCCTGTCTGGGGGCGCGGTAACAGAACCCGGCCCTCTTAGTACGGGACGCGGTGGACAGACAGAATCAGATCAGATCATATGCCATCCTGGCCGCCATCCCCATACACAGATCATAATATCATACAGACATACAGATCCCGGCCCGTACGCCGAGGGACGCGGTGAACAATGCAGAGAAATATGCACGATAACAGAACCTGGCCCGGGTCGCAGTGAAAGAATGCATTGAGACAGACACGAACCGATAAATGAGAAACTACTCACATACAGACTCAACATACAGACTCAATCAAACTGAAGGGTGCCAAACGGCGAGCCAAAATCAGAATATCCAGATAGTATGCATAGTACGCGCCTATGTCCTAGTTGGGAAGGCACGACAGATTATTATCAGAATCGGATTCTCAGATGTTCAAAAATCATTTGTATAAATTACACAAAAATAGCCATATTATACACAAAATAATAGTCCAGAAGTTTTTAGAGAAAATCGGATCAAAACGGAAGTATTTAAAATTTTACAGAAGATATCGGGCCTTGTGGGCCCGCCTCGGACCAACTCGAGGCTACATGGGTAAATTATTGCTAATAGACCTTATGAGGTCATCCATAGTCGTTTGGAAGTGTTCCGACTCCGTTTAGGGAAGTTTTGTACAAAAATTCACTTTAAGGGCAATTTGTAAGAAAATAGCTTCAATTGAATTGAAGGAATTGGAGCGGTTTTCCGTCTCGAATTCCGGGGAACGGAGTCGTACTTAAGGCTCGTGGCCGAGCCTACCACATCCAGAACATGCCTAGGAACATAGGGAAATGCTTCACATACCTCGATGGCGCCTTATGCTCGCTTGGCGTCAATCCAAATTCCGTCCAAAATCTGGAAATGGTCAAGTTTACCATTTGTTAGTTTCATTCTTTCCATATTCCAACTTTACACATACTTGCCTACCGAAATTTCGGCAGCATTTCCTCTGTATATACGACATCCCCGAGACTTAGCTCGGCTCAATTCATCAACACAACAACCCAGGAATGACATCAAAACATCAATGGACATTAAACATACACTAAGGCATCATTAGCCATCTTTCGACATAACGAAACATTTTTCGTTTCAAACTTGCATTTCCAAACCAAACTTATTATTTTCATATTCATTATCCATCAAAGTCATTACGACATACATCGGAGGCATCCATACCATTTTCACATAATATTCATAAGATACACAACATTCAAACTTTCCATTAAGTCACTACTTTTCCAATCTTTTCCTAACTTTCAACATACAAGTTCATTATACATTTCCATCCTCCAAATTCATCAACAATAATCATAATTTGCCTCTTGATACATTCATTTCCATTTTTACATAATTCATAACAAAGTTGCATACTTTCCTACAACAACTTGATAACCATTTTTCCAAAACAATAAAGATTGTTATCTTTCCATTCACTTCACCATAACATACTTAACATACAAACAAGATCAAATTCATACTCCATCAACACATAACAATACCACACGGCCACCTCCTACATTCTTCAATTTTCACTAATTCATTCCACTTCCATTTCTAATAAAATTTCCACCATACTACAACTAAATTACAACATGAATTCAAATCATCCAAGACATGTAATACATGTACATGTATTCGGCCAACATGCATATTTTTCCCACACACAAAATTTCCATGTTTTTCATTCATTCACACATACTACAACATACATATACCATTTATAACATAACAAAAGCATTAAATCTTCACCTTTCTTCAAGTTCTTCACTTGGAGGATAGAATTTCTTTCTTGCCACAATACTTATACCAACTTGTAGAGGGCTTTGCACTTGGTAATATTCCCACAAGAACTTGATTTTTAAACCAAAGATTAGGCCTCAAAAATTTTTTCTTTCTTTTTCTTTCTTTTTCTCCTTCAAACCCGAAATGCCTCTTTCTCTTCCTCTCAATTCTTTTTCTTGAAGCTTCTTTGGATAAACATGTATTATTACCTCTTTATATTAACTAGTCATGTGACTAATCACATGACTTATGGCCATGGATTTTGGGCCAATATGGCCGGTTGGGCCTCCAAGTTTGGGCCTTGTTCTCTTATTTTTTTTTTGAGTCCAACTTGGCTAATTTTGTAATTTATGGAACAAGTTTCCAAAATTCCAATTTTGCCCTTGGCCACCTTTCGTAATTCCACACCATTGAATTCATAACCTACACATTCATACCAAGTAAGGTCCAATTGTGGCCTTATTCATCACACGTCAATTTGTCTTGAATCTTTTGAATAAGCGAAAATGTCGGATGTAACATCCTCCCCCCCTTTAGAAACATTCGTCCTCGAATGTTAAATTGACCTTATGGGGCGTCATACTACTTCGGGAAGGTCCTCTTTATAATTGTCCTTTGTGGACTTTCCGACATGGTTTCTTCACCTACATGAGGGGGTAATTCTTCTCGTCACTGATTCAAATAACTTCATAATCTATATTTTTATACCCCACATAATTATCGGACCATAAACTATATTCTCGTAACAAACGAATGCTTTTCAGACATCATAGTCAATATCATTTCTTATTACACTGCTGAGTTCCCTACCACATCATCATAATCCCACTTCATACCAGACGCTTCATACCAGCAGATTCAGAACTAGGGCCGGACGCGTAGAAGCATATCGGACGGATTCGTAATCGGAGGCAGACGTACTAAACCATGGCGGACGGATTCGTAGTCAAAGTCAGGCGGACAGAAATGTATCAAATAGGGTCGTAATCAAGATCAGACATACGGAGATGTATCGGACAGGCGTGCGATCGAAATCAAACGCACAGAAGCATATCAGACGGATTCATATCCGGAGTCAGACATACAGAGGTGTGTCAGACAGAAACGTATTCAGAATCAATCATACAGGGGTAGGTCAACCAGAAACATATTCAGAATCGGATGTACAAAGATTTATCAGGTGGGGACATAATCGAGTTCAGAAGCATAGAGGCGTAATAGACAGAGCCTTAGCAGAATCGAAGTGCAGAAGCATAATAGATAGAATCTGAAGCCGAATCAGATCACTCTTAGTAAGGCTCCAGTGCTTTATGGAAAATTCCCTTATTGGTACCCTGGTCAACCAAGTTATCATACAAATCGTCTCGCGTGTCGCTTGTCGACTCTTTCAAAGATTCCGCTTATTCGCACTTCTTATCTTTCCTACCATCCATACTCATCTTCCTTTTCAGATATCGTCATAGCAGACTGAGTTATAATGGAATAGGGTTTTTTTTTTTTGTCCTTGACAGCATTTGTGTCCCCGCCCCCGCTTCGTTTCAGGTACTTGGTTTAGTAAAACCTTTCGTCTATCCCAACGTTAGTTGTCGGGACTCGGTTCTTAACCCATATGGGCACCAAATGAAAATCATGCATACACACATACACATACACATATATTTACTACTGTCTTACTGGCGAACGTCTCTGACTGTTATTCAAATTCGCTCAATTTCCCGAGCGGTATCGCACCTTTCCTTTTTGCCGATTTAATCCGCGTCGGTCTGTGTGGCTTTTGTAAAGGCACTAATTACTCCACACATTCTCTTTTCATATAGATTACCCCAAATTTCCATTTATATCTATCATACTTACTCTTATGAGAAATTTTTATGTCACTTCCCAGGGGGTCACCCATCCCAAAATTGCTCTGGCTTGAGCACGCTTAACTCCGAAACTTTCATGCATTCCGACGCGTTAGGGCTGATATAATTTCGTCGATCGCCCCGCACGACCTCTGTCACGTAATTTTTGAGCAAATCGGGGTCTTAACAAATTTTCGGAAAATTTTTGTAGCGGGTCCCACCCCCGGCTAAATCGTACCCTTACCATGTCGCCTTTCTGAATCTTAAACATTCACCTTCATACACATATACATATGATTACGGATAACCCACGGATTTAAGTCTTCATCCCACGAATTCCGCCTCCAAATAATCGGTGGAATCTGATAAAATATCACCGTAAGGTGTTCTCCGGCCACTGACAGAAGAAAACTAAAGTCCGACAAATATTGCGGGACCTTTTTGTACTTAGCCTACATATTTACTTCCATATTTCTGGAAAAATTTGGGCAGAGGTTCCTCTGTTTTTCTTGCTATCCAAAACCTGTACACCAGAAATACCAATTGTGCCTCACAGGGCCAACACATATACACACACATACATATCATATCATGTCGTATCGCAGCCACACGGGGCTGATAACCTCAAGTAAGAATTATAACGTCGTCGACACTTACCACACGTGCCCAACTCAACAGCATCGGAGGCACTTTCCTGTTTACTTTCATCCGGGATTTCTAGACTCACATTGACGGTGGGGACATCTCGGTCGCCCTTGCCTTTGGTCACTAGGTCTCTAATCCTTTTAAATTTCCGTCGTCTTCATAGAACAACGTTTTACAGATATCATACACATATCGAAAATTCTAGGAAACTTACGTACCCATAACTGATCAACTCGGGTCTAACCTGGGGAGCTGCCGTGGGAACTGTGTCCCTCATCATCGTCGTCGGTCTGGCCCCCACTGTTACCTGCATCTGAATCGGAGGAGTGTAGGTAGCCTGGCAATTCCTGGTTCACCGACGGCCAGGACAAAGGGCTGGAATAGGGCGTAACACTCTCTGGGGAAGCTTGTCTAACATACTGCTCCACTACCGGAGCTGCTGGCACATCCTCGGGAATCTCCTCCTCCGGCGTCCCAGAGGAGTGCTCTAGTGGCTCAGCCTCGGGGCTATCCTCCTCCCTGGGAGTAAGAAACTCTGGAGGTATCGTCGCTGGGTCCTCCGAAGGGTCGGTGTCATAACTGTCTTCCCTGGGAGCCTCTGCTCTAGGGATCAAAAACTCTGGAGGAATTGTTTCTGGATCCTCCGAAGGATCTGTCTCAATCGAGTAGCTGGGGATCTGCCTACTCGGTCCTGGTGATGTCCAAGGGGCCTTATTAGCACCCCCATCCCCATCATCCGAAGCGATCCTCTTCATTATTTATCAACCGACGATCACCTGCAGGAAGAGGGTCAGAAACATTTTCCCCAAATACCGACACTTCTGCTCTTCTGGAGCCTCGCTGTAGATACAGCAATTCGTAGGGGAGAATCATCCTAATCAAATAGATTTATCGCACGATCTAAGAATCCAAAGAAGGGTAACATCCTAAATGCCCTGTAGCTTCCTGTTTATAGATGTGGTGCACAACACATCGATAAACAAGACTCTACTAGACACGGCCTGTAGACATTCCGAGGACTAACCACTCTGATACCACTTTTGTCACGACCCAACCCCATGGGCCGCGACTGGTACCCTAACTGGGTACCCGTACATACCTACCCGACCGACTTTCGAATCATACGGATTTTTTTTCTTTTTTTTTTTTTTTAACACAGAAGTTATAGAAGTAGGCCGATACAAATACGGCACGCGCGCAAACACATATATACATACCTGAACATACAGACATTTACAGATAAGCTGATAAGGCTAACATACAGACGAAACCCGTAACCCACACATCTATCTACAGGCCTCTACAGACATACAGAGTCATATGACGGGACAGGGCCCCGCCGTACCCAGAATATCCATACATACAGAGTATACAGAAGACAGGAGATATATACCAAAAGTATACGCTCCGGATCAAAGGAGCTCTTCAAAACAGCTGAATCAGAAACCTACGCTGGCGGCGTATCACCTGGCGCGTCTGTACCTGCGGGCATGTAGCGCAGCCCCCGAAGAACGGGGGTCAGTACGAAAAATGTACCGAGTATGTAAAGCAGAAATATAACAGATATAAGCATAGTCCGAACCGGAGTCACAGAAATATAACGGACAGAACCATAAATCAGACTGACGGACAGAGTCATGATCCAGACAGACATACAGAATCGTGTTCCATACAAATAAACCGAATTATGGTTCGGACAGACAGACGGAATCATAATACGGACAGACGAGCAGAATCAGAATCCATACGGACATACGGAATCAGAATCCATACGGACATACAGACATAGTCGTAATTCAGACGGACAGACAAAAGTATGTCGGACAGAATTATGCATGCAGAGTAGTACAGAGTCATACAGAATCATACAGAGGCATGTGCTTATATAAATACAGATGGCACACGCATACATTCATACAGATCCCGGCCCTGTCTGGGGGCGCGGTAACAGAACCCGGCCCTCTTAGTACGGGACGCGGTGGACAGACAGAATCAGATCAGATCATATGCCATCCTGGCCGCCATCCCCATACACAGATCATAATATCATACAGACATACAGATCCCGGCCCGTACGCCGAGGGACGCGGTGAACAATGCAGAGAAATATGCACGATAACAGAACCTGGCCCGGGTCGCAGTGAAAGAATGCATTGAGACAGACACGAACCGATAAATGAGAAACTACTCACATACAGACTCAACATACAGACTCAATCAAACTGAAGGGTGCCAAACGGCGAGCCAAAATCAGAATATCCAGATAGTATGCATAGTACGCGCCTATGTCCTAGTTGGGAAGGCACGACAGATTATTATCAGAATCGGATTCTCAGATGTTCAAAAATCATTTGTATAAATTACACAAAAATAGCCATATTATACACAAAATAATAGTCCAGAAGTTTTTAGAGAAAATCGGATCAAAACGGAAGTATTTAAAATTTTACAGAAGATATCGGGCCTTGTGGGCCCGCCTCGGACCAACTCGAGGCTACATGGGTAAATTATTGCTAATAGACCTTATGAGGTCATCCATAGTCGTTTGGAAGTGTTCCGACTCCGTTTAGGGAAGTTTTGTACAAAAATTCACTTTAAGGGCAATTTGTAAGAAAATAGCTTCAATTGAATTGAAGGAATTGGAGCGGTTTTCCGTCTCGAATTCCGGGGAACGGAGTCGTACTTAAGGCTCGTGGCCGAGCCTACCACATCCAGAACATGCCTAGGAACATAGGGAAATGCTTCACATACCTCGATGGCGCCTTATGCTCGCTTGGCGTCAATCCAAATTCCGTCCAAAATCTGGAAATGGTCAAGTTTACCATTTGTTAGTTTCATTCTTTCCATATTCCAACTTTACACATACTTGCCTACCGAAATTTCGGCAGCATTTCCTCTGTATATACGACATCCCCGAGACTTAGCTCGGCTCAATTCATCAACACAACAACCCAGGAATGACATCAAAACATCAATGGACATTAAACATACACTAAGGCATCATTAGCCATCTTTCGACATAACGAAACATTTTTCGTTTCAAACTTGCATTTCCAAACCAAACTTATTATTTTCATATTCATTATCCATCAAAGTCATTACGACATACATCGGAGGCATCCATACCATTTTCACATAATATTCATAAGATACACAACATTCAAACTTTCCATTAAGTCACTACTTTTCCAATCTTTTCCTAACTTTCAACATACAAGTTCATTATACATTTCCATCCTCCAAATTCATCAACAATAATCATAATTTGCCTCTTGATACATTCATTTCCATTTTTACATAATTCATAACAAAGTTGCATACTTTCCTACAACAACTTGATAACCATTTTTCCAAAACAATAAAGATTGTTATCTTTC
The DNA here is from genome assembly GCF_019175385.1 of Lycium barbarum. NCBI lineage: Eukaryota > Viridiplantae > Streptophyta > Magnoliopsida > Solanales > Solanaceae > Lycium > Lycium barbarum. Next base: position 64,931,209 of record NC_083337.1, read on the forward strand.
CATTCACTTCACCATAACATACTTAACATACAAACAAGATCAAATTCATACTCCATCAACACATAACAATACCACACGGCCACCTCCTACATTCTTCAATTTTCACTAATTCATTCCACTTCCATTTCTAATAAAATTTCCACCATACTACAACTAAATTACAACATGAATTCAAATCATCCAAGACATGTAATACATGTACATGTATTCGGCCAACATGCATATTTTTCCCACACACAAAATTTCCATGTTTTTCATTCATTCACACATACTACAACATACATATACCATTTATAACATAACAAAAGCATTAAATCTTCACCTTTCTTCAAGTTCTTCACTTGGAGGATAGAATTTCTTTCTTGCCACAATACTTATACCAACTTGTAGAGGGCTTTGCACTTGGTAATATTCCCACAAGAACTTGATTTTTAAACCAAAGATTAGGCCTCAAAAATTTTTTCTTTCTTTTTCTTTCTTTTTCTCCTTCAAACCCGAAATGCCTCTTTCTCTTCCTCTCAATTCTTTTTCTTGAAGCTTCTTTGGATAAACATGTATTATTACCTCTTTATATTAACTAGTCATGTGACTAATCACATGACTTATGGCCATGGATTTTGGGCCAATATGGCCGGTTGGGCCTCCAAGTTTGGGCCTTGTTCTCTTATTTTTTTTTTGAGTCCAACTTGGCTAATTTTGTAATTTATGGAACAAGTTTCCAAAATTCCAATTTTGCCCTTGGCCACCTTTCGTAATTCCACACCATTGAATTCATAACCTACACATTCATACCAAGTAAGGTCCAATTGTGGCCTTATTCATCACACGTCAATTTGTCTTGAATCTTTTGAATAAGCAAAAATGTCGGATGTAACAAAAACATCTTGTGAGACCATCTAACCTACACTGCGTATCTACGAGCCTCTACTAACATAATGAATACATAGACGGAACAAGATTCCGTCATACCCAAAATATGCATATATGAATGTACATCAAAAGAATAGCCATAAGCACCTCCGAACAATGGAGTGCTATTTATCAGCTGACAGCTACTGAGGACCTGGGCCAAGCTCTCCTCCCTGTCTACCTGTGGGCATGAACACAGCGTCCGAAGAAAGGACGTCAGTACGAATATTGTACCGAGTATGAGAGGCATACATAATGAAAGGAAACATCAATAATATGAGGATAACATCAACATGAGACATCTGGATCTGACTGATAATCATAAATGAAGTAATGCATGCTATCTTACTCATACTCATCATCATAACATGTATGCATCATATGCAAGCTGCCCGTCCATGTCGGAACGGTGTGATAATCAATAATATTAGCCCGCGTCCAGGCCTCCCGCGTCCGGGGTACCATCTCATGCCGCCCACTAGTGGTGTCTGCCCACGCCCGTAGGTCGTGGTCTATCCGTATCGCCGCCCGCCGAGGCGGTGTCTGCCGGCCAACTAGGCCCGGTGTGAATGCAATCATGACATGCTTAATGTAAATACTCATAGTAATATGCTTATCATAAAATACTTATCTTATCATAATGCGTATATATGACTCATGATCAACTTTACTCTATCGGGGTGACGTAAGGTCGTGATCCCCCGATTACATTATGGAACCATTATGGACATTCTGCCTCACCTTGAAAGGACTAGTACATAAGGTGAGCGTAGGCAAGGAATAACATCATCATCATTCTAGTGTCATCATATCGTATAACTTATCTCATATAGACATTCATAGGTATAAGCTTTTAACTTCTTAGAATGCAAGAACTCATGAAAGGAATAGGGATTCAAGTTAAAAGATTCATGCCATTAGAAAGAAGGACTAGCCACACATACCTTGATCATTTAGCTAAGATATCGCTCACTTGTTCTCCGTCGATATCACGTTGTTACCTTCATAAGAGAATTCGTATCAACATTAGTAACTGACTATAAGAACGCGTCGTTAATTCTAGGAGAAGTCGGACAACGCTTCCTTCGCTCATACCACTTTTCCCATGTTCTATATCAACTCCCAATATTCATAATATTATTCGCAATATCATAATCGACAATCGTCATTTACGTACATTTGGCAAAATCCACCATTTCCCTCCAATTTTCCCTTATTTCTACTTCTAGCTCGTCCTTGCGTTTTCATGCGTTTAAATGCTTGTTTCATGATATAAACATCATTTATAAAGTATTAGTACTCACAACACTTCAATATTCATAGTTCAATTCCACTATCATTCACTTATGTCACTATTCACTCAATAATGACCCATTTCTATGTTCTTCTACATTTCAAGTGTCTAAGCTTTCCAATACTTCAAAAAACATGGAATAATCATGAAACTTACCTTGGATGATGGTTGAGCAATCCTTAAGTTGAAATACTTCAATTAGCCAAAACCCTAGTTCCACCTTCTTAGGAATTTCTTGACTTAGAAGATCCTTTGATGTGTTCTTACACTTATTTTCATGAATTTGGTGTTGATAATCTTAGGTTTCCTTGGATTTTCTTGCTATTCTTATAGTTGAAGTGTTGAAGAACACTCTAGAGTTTTCTTGAAGTGTTGGATGAAAAATGACGTGAAATGGGCTTAAGTTCCCTTTTAATAATTCAAAATCTGGTCTTTAATGGAAATTTGTCGGGATGAACAGTGGTCGTAAACCACCATATACGGACCGTATTTTGATTTACGGTCCGTCCACTGTGGTCGTATTTAACCATTTCAAAGACAGAAAGTTTTGGCTGATGGACATGGTAGTTTACGACCTGGTTTACTGTTATATCCCGCATTTTATGCAATCGGATAATTCAAGACAATCGCGGGAAAACAACAAGCAAGGCAATATTTTATTTTGTTTGGCACATGAGTTGCTTATGAAAAGTCTAGAAGTGGAATATGGAGAACGACGAAGGGCAAATTTGGAAGTTGGAAAAATTATTTCCATAAATTACAAGAACTAGCTAAGAATATAATTGGGCTTGAAATTTAAAAAAAAATAGAGGCCCAACCGGCCATGGCATGGGCTAGGCCCATGTGGGAATTTAATTTTCAAGAATAAAAGATGACAAAGTCATCTTTATCACATAATATTCAAGAAGTTTCAAGAAATTGAAAGAACAAGAAAGAGAAGGAGAAAAGTTGAAGGCCATTTCGGCCAAGGGTAAACCAACAAGAAAAGTTGACAAAAATTCCTTCAAAAATCAATTTCTACTAATTAGAGGGTCCTTAACAAGGTGGAGTTGTTGTTGAAGCAAGAAAAATTCATAATCATACAAGTTGCCAAGTTGTAGTCAAGTGAGAGGTTGAAGAAGAAAGGTGAGTTTTAATCTTGTTTTATGTGTTATGAATGGTTTATATGTGTTGTAGTATGCTAAAATGGATGAAATTCATGAAGGAAAGGAATATAGTATGTGGCCGTGCATGTGCATATATGTGTAAGAAACATGTTTCAATTATTTTGTCTAGTGTTTGGTTGTTATTGTTGTGAATGTTATGTGAAAAATGGAAGTTGAATGATTTTGGAGAGATTGTAGTTGTGAAGGCATGATGAAGCCGTGTGTGTGCATGGTGTATGTGACCGTGTATATTGGTGAATTATGAACGGATAGTGAGTAAGTTTTATTTAGCATGTTGGTCGTTGTGTTGTGGAGATTATATTACAAATGGAAGCCTAATGAGCTTAGTGGAATAGTAGTAATTGGAAGCTTGTTTTGGAAGGTTATGTGAATTGAATGCTATGTTCTTGCATGTATGAAATGTAATGATATTAGAATGGTGTTGTTGGAATATGTTATAAGATTGTTATTGTGTTCATTGGAGTCCGAAGGTTTTGAAGAAAGTAGTAAATCGATATCATGTATCTTGAATCAAATATGTGAATCGCTAGCTAGTGTGGTTGTTGAATTTATATTGATAGTTTGGCCGGGTTTGAATTCCCGGATTGTGATTGATGAGAATTTGACTAAGTTGAATGTCGAGGATGGTATATTTACAGAGGAAGTGCTGCCGAAATTTCGGTAGCCAAGTATTACCTTATGATTTCAACCCTAAGTACCCTAATAAGAGTTTTGGTAAATATGACCAATTTGCAGATTTTGACGAGATTGCAACGTGAATTTGGAGTAGCAAAAGGAGCGGAAAGAGGTATGTAAGGCTTCACCCTTCTTTCTATGGCATGTCTTAGATGTAATAAGTCGGGTACGAGCCTCGGGGACAACCCTAGTCCCCGGAATCCGCACCTAAAGTTTTCCACTTTTTGTTCAATAGAATTGAACTAGAAAGTGTGCAAATGATGGAAAGACCTCTTAAACCCTTAGAACTTGCATAAGTGGGACCCGATTACCCTAGAACCCTCACAAGTAATGACATGACACGTAACATATGTAAATCATATACGCCACCCCATCCGGCCCGAGGTGGGCCCGTTACTCTCAGATTTTCCTTACAGTCTTGCTTGACTTACTTGAAGTGAATCCAAAGGGAACCTTTGATCCTGATTTCGTTACCAAATGATAAGTACTATGACTCCTCTAACGAGGGCACTTCCATGACGATAATGATACCAATGATGTTAGATAAGAGGATATGCCTATGATATGTACTACCGGAACGACTCTATGACTAAGATGACTAAGCTAAGTATCTTATGTAAACATGAAAATGATAAACTAATTTTTGAATCCTATTTATATTTCCTAGCTATGACTTTATTTTCTAAAGATTTCAAAGTCTATGAACTGTCATCTATGATGCCCACGATTTCATTCTACATTTACTTTAATATTATTCTTCGTTGATAGTCACACCTTAAAATACTCGTTCCTTCAAGGTGAGACAAAGCGATCACGAGTATTCTATAATGTAATCGGAGGTTACCGACTTTATGTCACTCCGATAGACGTAACTTCTTTGGACTCCCGTACATGCTGGTTATATGATACAGGGATATGTGTATGGACATGTATATGTATATAGGACAAGTATTTGTATATAAGACATGTATATGTATAATAGAGAAGTAAATGTACACGTATATGTATATGGGGAAAGGGGAAGGGCCACTGTTATATCACCACCTGATTCAGCTGGATTTCATCCTGGACGCGGGATATGGGAGAGCCGTACACGGCGTCTGTATATATATGATGTATGATATATATGATATGATGTGTTGGGACACCGTTGGGGAGGGGGGTTGGGAGAGCCGATGTATTCGGCGTCTGTAAATGTGAGTAAAAGATACCGTTTACTGAATTGTACTGTTTTCTGTATACGAGAATAAGGGACACCGTGTTCTGAAAAAGGGGCAATGCTATGACATGATACGCTATACCAAGATATACTATGATATGAGATGCTACGACATGACGTGATACGACACGCTATGATAGAGCAGCACATAATATGATAAAATATGACACGATATAAATCCTATTTTCTGTGTCTACGAGAAAGAAATGTCTCAAAGAGAAAAGGACAAGCCTACATGATAGCCGGCCTGAAACAGAGGCCTTCCCACGTACAGGTTACTTTCCTTCCCCGTTATATGTCCTATGACTCCATGATATTGTTAATCGTACTCTATGTTACTGTTTATATTATCTTTTCTGCCTTACATACTCGGTACACTATTCGTACTGACGTCCCTTCTTGTGGACGCTGCGTTTCATGCCGCGCAGGTCAGCAGACAGGTGGACGTGATCCTTAGAAGCTCTACCAGCCACACTTGACAGCGCTCCAGTTGTTTCGGAGCCTCACTCCAGCGGTACTATTTTGTGTATGTACATTCGGGCACGACAGTACTCGGCCTTTTCTATGTATAAGTGTACTATGTCTAGAGGCTCGTAGACAGATATGCACAGTCAGCTATGTACAGTTAGATGTGTTGTATTTTGAATTGTTCGCGTCCCGGTATAACGCGATAGCGGAAAGCTTACTACTTATGTTTATGGTGACGCTGCTAATGTTAATGTTCAGAAAGGAAAAAAAATATATGGCTCTGTTTACACGGCTTGCCATGAAGTAAAGGTAATATGATAGATAAGGGGTGCTCGGTACAAGTATCGGGTACTCGTCACAGCCCCTAGTCGGGTCGTGACATTTACGGACCGTAAACTGGGTCGTATTTAACCATATCATCACTCGGCAGAACTTGAGATTTTTGGCCAGCTGAAGGACGATTGCACTATACGGTCCGTAAATCACTTTACGGGCCGTATAGTGCCATATACGACCACTGGACACAAAATTTTCCGCGACTTTCTTATTTTCCAAAAATTCTTAATTAGCCATTCCCGACTTAATAAAACATCATTCACTCAACTTTTCATCATACAAGTACGGAGATATTTCCGAGGTGTAACATTCTTCCCCCCTTTTGGATCATTCGTCCTCGAATGTTCGACACTCGGGGATTCTGGAAAAATTTTGCTAGAGTTTCCTTTGTAATTGGGATACTACCCTTCCATTATAACAACCCACAATATCTTCGCCTCACAGGGCCATATCACAATATCAACACATTTATGGCCACACACGACCAAAAACATAAAATTAAAACATACATACCTTACACCATCGACGTCTCATCTTGAATCTCTTCTGGGGATTGGAACAAATGGGGGTACATAGATTTCATCTTCTCCTCCGCTTCCCAAGTCATTTCTTCCCGATTATTGTTCCTCCATAGAACTTTGACTGAAGCAACCTCTTTATTCCGAAGCCTTCGTACTTGTCTATCCAAAATGGCAATGGGCATTTTCTCGTATGTTAGCTTCTCTGTCACTTGCACATCATCAACCGGAACTATTCTTGTTGGGTCTCCAATACACTTGCGGAGCATCGAAACATGGAACACTAGATGCACGGATTCGAGCTCTGAAGGCAAGTCCAATTTATAGGCTACTCGACTCACCTTGCGAATGATTTGGTAGGGTCCGATATATATGGGACTTAGCTTTCCCTTCTTGCCAAATCTCATCACTCCCTTCATCGGTGATACCTTCAGGAACACCCAATCGCCCACTTGAAATTCCAAGTCTCGTCGGCGATTATCTGCATAAGACTTTTGGCGACTTTGAGCGGTTAACAGTCGGTCTCGAATCACTTTAACCTTTTCAACTGCTTGTTGGATCAAGTCGGGGCCTATCAATTGTACCTCTCCGGTTTCAAACCATCCAATTGGAGATCTGCATTTTCTTCCATATAAGGCTTCATACGGGGCCATTTGAATACTGGAATGATAGCTGTTATTATAGGCAAATTCAATAAGAGGCAAATGCTCATCCCAACAACCGCCAAAGTCCAATACACATGCCCGTAGCATATCCTCTAAGGTCTGAATAGAACGCTCGGCTTGTCCGTCGGTCTGCGGATGGAACGCCGTGCTGAGCTTCACTTGAGTACCTAGACCTTCTTGAAAGGACTTCCAGAACTTGGCTGTGAACTGTGCCCCTCTGTCTGTGATAATGGCCAAAGGAATACCGTGAAGTCGTACAATCTCCCTGAGATACAATTTAGCATAATCTTCCGCTGAATATGTGGTTCTAACAGGGAGAAAATGAGCTGCTTTCGTGAGTCTATCCACGATCACCCATATAGAATCATACTTCCCTCGCGTACGGGGTAATCCTACCACAAAATCCATGTTAATTTCTTACCATTTCCACGTAGGAATTTTCATTGCTTGCAATAAGCCTCCTGACTTTTAATGCTCGGCCTTCACTTGGTGGCAATTTGGGCACTGTGCTACAAATTCTGCTATGTCTCGTTTCATGCCATCCCACCAATATATCAATTTGAGATCGTGGTACATCTTGGTTGCACCTGGATGAATAGAATACCGGGAATAATGTGCTTCCTCTAAAATCTGTTGGCGCAAGTTTTCTATATTCGGTACACATAACCTGTCTCGATATCTAAGAACCCCTTCTATGGAAACTTCGAATGGAGACTTTTCCTTTTCCCGAGATAGATCTCGATAGTGGCTTAACTGAGGATCTTCATATTTCCGTTCCTTAACTTCTAGATTCAATGATGAAACTGCGGGGTCATGGATGCTAATACTTGCATCTCCTGAATCAATGGGCCGTACGCCGAGACTTGCTAACAGATGGACCTCACGAACCATTTCTCGCTTTTCCGAAGGAACTCCACATAAACTACCCATCGATCGGCGGCTAAGTGCATCTGCTACTACATTCGCCTTCCCTGGATGATATAGAATGTTCACATCATAATCCTTCAGTAATTCTAACCATCTCCTTTGCCGCAGGTTCAAGTCCTTCTGTTTGAAAATATTGAAGTCTTTTGTGATCCGTATAGATGTCCACGTGCACACCATATAAATAGTGTCTCCACATTTTCAATGCATGAATGACCGCAGCTAGCTCAAGATCATGAGTAAGATAATTCTGTTCATGTTTTCACAACTGTCTCGAAGCATATGCAATAACTTTCCCCTTCTGCATTAATACACATCCTAATCCCTCACCGGAGGCGTCACAATATACTACATAGCCATCTGATCCTTTTGGAAGTGTTAGCACTGGCGCTGAGGTCAACCTGTTTTTTAACTCTTGGAAGCTACGCTCACAGGCATCACTCCACTGGAATTTAGCCGACTTCTGGGTTAACTTTGTCAATGGGGCTGAAATAGATGAGAAGCCCTCTACGAATCTTCGATAATAACCTGCCAAACCCAGAAAACTACGAACTTCTGTAGGCGTCGTAGGTCTTGGCCAAGTCTTCACAGCTTCTATTTTCTGAGTGTCGACTCGGATACCATCATCTGAAATAACATGACCTAGAAATGCCACGAATTTTAGCCAAAACTCGCACTTCGAAAACTTTGCATACAATTCCCGATCTCGAAGAACGCTAAGAACAATTCTTAGATGATCTGCATGTTCTGATTCTGTGCGAGAATATACCAGGATATCGTCGATAAACACTATCACAAAAAGATCCAAAAACGGCCTGAACACATTATTCATTAAATTCATGAACACCGTCGGGGCATTCATCAACCCGAACGACATTACTCGAAACTCGTAGTGACCATATCTTGTCCTGAAGGCGGTCTTGGGAATATCTGCTTCCCTAATTCTCACCTGATGATAACCCGATCTCAAATCTATCTTGGAGAACCATTTAGCACCTTGCAATTGATCGAACAGGTCGTCAATTCTAGGAAGAGGGTATTTATTCTTTATTGTCACCTTGTTCAACTGCCTATAGTCGATGCACATTCGTAGAGATCCGTCTTTTTTCCTTACGAACAGGACTGGTGCTCCCTATGGCGAGGAACTAGGCCTTATAAACCCCTTCTCAAGTAAATCTTTTAGCTCTTTCAGTTCTACTGGAGCCATTCGATATGGAGGAATATAAATAGGTTCGGTGTTTGGTAGTACATCAATAGCAAAGTCGATCTCCCTTTCTGGAAGAAGGCCTGGTAACTCGTCGGGAAACCCATCTGGGAATTCATTCACTACCGGGACAGACTGGAAAGTTGGCACTTCCGCTTCCGTGTCATGAACCCGAACTAGATGACAAATATAACCTTTGGCTATCATCTTTCTTGCCTTAAGGTAGGAAATAAACCTACCCTTTGGGGAAGCTGTATTACCCTTCCACTCGAGTATGGGCTCTCCCGGAAATTGGAATCGAACTACCTTTGTCCGGCAACAAACATTAGCATAGCATGATGCCAACCAGTCCATACCCATAATTACGTCAAAATCTATCATCTCAAGTTCAATCAAATCAGCCCTTGTCTGGCGATCACATATAATGACTACACAGTTCTTATATACTTGTCTCGCTATTACGGGATCACCAACTGGAGTGAATACCTCGAAAGGTTTAACTGGCTCAGGTCTCACCCCAACACAATCAGCGATATACGGAGTAATATATGAGAAGGTAGAACCCGGATCAATCAGAGCATATACGTCATGGGAAATTATAGTCAAGGTACCTGTGACAACATTTGGGGAAGACTCAAGATCCTGTCGCCCAGCTAAGGCATATACACGGGGCTGAACGGCACCTGAAGTGGATGCTCCCCCTCTACCTCTGCCTCTGCCTGCTGTAGTCTGAGGAGTCTGTGTTGTTGGGCGCGCTGAAGAAGATCCCGCTGCTGAACCTGTGGGCTGAGTCCCCGCTCTATCTCTCGCTGAAGGGCAATATCTCATCATATGACCAACCTACCCGCAAGCATAACAAGCATCCGAACCCTGACGACACTGTCCGGAATGTAATTTGCCAGACTGGCTACACTGCGGTACTGGAGGTCTCCTCTGGCTAAAGTCTCCCCTAGACTGCGTATCTGAGGCCCTCGAACTCTGCCCCTGGCCTGACTGAAAAGAACGGTCGAATCTCCTATCCGAGAATCTGGGAGGTGCACTGGTCGCTGACTGACCTGAGTGCCTAGAATGCGTCTGTCTCGGTCCCCCTCGGTACTCAGTGCTCTCCCCCATAGATCTATCCCTCTTACCTTGTCTTCTGTCACCATCACGATCACTTCTCTGCTGTCGTTGTCGTTCCTCGAGGTTCTGAGCATGGGCCTGTATCCGCAAAACATCCATCCCGTTTTGCAAAGAGGCTGTCAGGCAATCTCTGAACAGGTGTGGTCCTAAACCACTCACAAATCTATAGACTCGGTCCCCCATGTCAGCCACCATAGTCGGAGCATACCGGGCCAATGCGTTGAATTGCATACTATACTCTCGGGCACTCATGCTTCCTTGTTTCAAATTCAAGAACCTGTCCGCTCTAGCTCGGCGGACTTCAGGTGGCAAGTAGTGACGAATAAAGGCATCTACAAACTCTTGCCACACGGGAGGTGGTGCATTCTCCCCTCTTGTTACCACCCAATTCTTATACCATAGTACCGCCACGTCGCGAAGCCTATATGAGGCCAACTCCACTGATTCGGTCTCAGAAGCATGCATAAGTTTCAGCGTCCGCAACATCTCATCGATAAAACCTTGTGGGTCCTCATCCGGCTTCGACCCGACAAATTCTGGAGGATTTAGAGTAAGGAAATCACGGGCTCTTGTACTAGCTGAACGATCGCTTGGGCCCGCATTCTGTCGTTGTGCCTGAGCGGCAACCAACTGTGTCAATAAATGTATGGCCTCAGACACTTGTCGACCCGAAGCACCCGGTGGAGGAATCAGAGCTGAGGCTCCTCCCTGCTCTTCTACATTGGGCGCGGCCTCACTTTGCGATTCACTTTCCTCTACATTTGCCGGAGGCTCTCTTTCTGCCCGCTTCTTCGTCGTCGCTTTGCCTTTCTAGGCAGCTGTAGCTTTTCCTTTCGGCGGCATTTTTCTGAAACCATAACGCACCTTTAGGAATTATATAATCCTAGACATGGCTCTATCGCACGATCTCATGAGGAGAAAGATGGTCATTTTCCTAAATGCCCTGTAGCCTCTTGTTTATTAACGTGGCGCGCAACACACCATAAATAAGACTCTACTAGACACGGCTCGTAGACACTTCCCAGGGCGAACTGCTCTGATACCACTTCTGTCACGACCCAGGTAGGGCCCGCGACGGGTACCCGGAGCAATTACCGAGCACCGCTTACTCTACTGCTTGTCTCGCTCATTTAATACTCTTTTATCAATTTTATATACCAATTGTAGGAAAATCATATTTAATCAAAACATAAATACTTTATATACATTTGCCTCTTGGCCATCAAAATAATAGACATACATATGAAAACATCTTGTGAGACCATCTAACCCACACTGCGTATCTACGAGCCTCTACTAACATAATGAATACATAGACGGAACAAGATTCCGTCATGCCAAAAATATGCATATATGAATGTACATCAAAAGAATAGCCATAAGCACCTCCGAACAATGGAGTGCTATCTATCAGCTGACAGCTACTGAGGACCTGGGCCAAGCTCTCCTCCCTGTCTACTTGTGGGCATGAACACAGCGTCCGAAGAAAGGACGTCAGTACGAATATTGTACCGAGTATGAGAGGCATACATAATGAAAGGAAACATCAATAATATGAGGATAACATCAACATGAGACATCTGGATCTGACTGATAATCATAAATGAAGTAATGCATGCTATCTTACTCATACTCATCATCATAACATGTATGCATCATATGCAAGCTGCCCGTCCATGTCGGAACGGTGTGATAATCAATAATATTAGCCCGCGTCCAGGCCTCCCGCGTCCGGGGTACCATCTCATGCCGCCCACTAGTGGTGTCTGCCCACGCCCGTAGGTCGTGGTGTATCCGTATCACCGCCCGCCGAGGCGGTGTCTGCCCGGCCAACTAGGCCTGGTGTGAATGCAATCATGACATGCTTAATGTAAATACTCATAGTAATATGCTTATCATAAAATACTTATCTTATCATAATGCGTATATATGACTCATGATCAACTTTACTATATCGGGGTGACGTAAGGTCGTGATCCCCCGATTACATTATGGAACCATCATTGGCATTCTGCCTCACCTTGAAAGGACTAGCACATAAGGTGAGTGTAGGCAAGGAATAATATCATCATCATTCTAGTGTCATCATATCGTATAACTTATCTCATATAGACATTCATAGGTATAAGCTTTTAACTTCTTAGAATGCAAGAACTCATGAAAGGAATAGGGATTCAAGTTAAAAGATTCATTCCATTAGAAAGAAGGACTAGCCTCACATACCTTGGTCATTTAGCTAAGATATCGCTCACTTGTTCTCCGTCTATATCACGTCGTTACCTTCATAAGAGAATTCGTATCAACATTAGTAACTGACTATAAGAACGCGTCGTTAATTCTAGGAGAAGTCAGACAACGCTTCCTTCGCTCATACCAATTTTCCCATGTTCTATATCAACTCCCAATATTCATAATATTATTCGCAATATCATAATCGACAATCGTCATTTAAGTACATTTGGCAAAATCCACCATTTTCCTCCAATTTTCCCTTATTTCTACTTCTAGCTCGTCCTTGCGTTTTCATGCATTTAAATGCTTGTTTCATGATATAAACATCATTTATAACGTATTAGTACTCACAACACTTCAATATTCATAGTTCAATTCCACTATCATTCACTTATGTCACTATTCACTCAATAATGACCCATTTCTATGTTCTTCTACATTTCAAGTGTCTAAGCTTTCCAATACTTCAAACAACATGGAATAATCATGAAAATTACCTTGGATGATGGTTGAGCAATCCTTAAGTTGAAATACTTCAATTAGCCAAAACCCTAGTTCCACCTTCTTAGGAATTTCTTGACTTAGAAGATCCTTTGATGTGTCTTACACTTATTTTCATGAATTTGGTGTTGATAATCTTAGGTTTCCTTGGATTTTCTTGCTATTCTTAGAGTTGAAGTGTTGAAGAACACTCTAGAGTTTTCTTGAAGTGTTGGATGAAAAATGACGTGAAATGGGCTTAAGTTCCCTTTTAATAATTCAAAATCTGGTCTTTAATAGAAATTTGTCGGTATGAACAGTGGTCGTAAACCACCATATACGGACCGTATTTTGATTAACGGTCCGTCCACTGTGGTCGTATTTAACCATTTCAAAGACAGAAAGTTTTGGCTGATGGACATGGTAGTTTACGACCTGGTTTATGGACCGTAAACCAGTTTACGGGCCGTAAACTGGGTCGTATTTAACCATATCATCACTGGGCAGAACTTGAGATTTTTGGCCAGCTGAAGGACGATTGCACTATACGGTCCGTAAATCACTTTACGGGCCGTATAGTGCCATATACGACCACTGGACAGAAAATTTTCCGCGACTTTCTTATTTTCCAAAAATTCTTAATTAGCCATTCCCGACTTAATAAAACATCATTCACTCAACTTTTCATTATTCCACTCATCATACAAGTACGGAGAAATTTCCGAGGTGTAACACGCACGATCTAAGACAGAAAGAAGGTCAACAATCCCTAGATGCCCCGTAGCCTCCTATTTATAAATGTGGCCGGCTTCACACCCATAAACAGGACTCTACTAGACACGACTTTGCAGACAACCCCTAGGACAACCTGCTATGATACCACTTTATCACACCCTAGTCTCACTAGGGTGTGATGGGCACCCGACCCCATACTCAGAGCCGAGCGAACCCGCTGACTCTTATTACACACATAGTCTCTTTGAACTCTTAAATCAAATAAAATGGAATACATAGTAAAGCTTTCAGAAATATTCTTTTTCGCTATTCTCAAATCAAACAAAATCTGTAATTATATGGAATTTATATCATAACACAAAATGACACATCGGCTGATGGAGCCGCTTACAGAACTGACATTCTATACCCACAACTCTGTCTGCAAAGTCTCTAACATCAATCAGAAATCATAACATATATACTCTGACTCGGCAACACTCCGAAAGGAAGTGGAGCTCGGCAATCCAGCTGAAGCATCTTTTAGCAATGTCCTTTACTCATCTGGGTGTACCTGCGTGGCATGAAACGCAGCCCCCGAAGAAAGGGGGTCAGTACGGAATATGTACTGAGCATGTAAGGCATGGAATACAGAAAACAGAACCATAGTCGAAACAAGCAGTACCAAAAGGTAAGTACATTAGCTAGAATACCAGAGTGCTTATCTTCCGAACGCAAATCATGTATACCGATGTCATATGTCAGAAAAAGTACAGAAAATAAATAGATCATCCAGAGTGCCACAATGCTTACTTTCCAAACACCGACCATGTATGCTTAGTGCTGCGAAACGTGCAGCCCGATCAATATATAGATACTATATTTCTGCGGAACGTGTAGCTCGATCCATTTATATATTATATTGCTGCGGAACGTGCAGCCCGATCCATTTATATATTATATTGCTGCGGAACGTGCAGCCCGATCCATATACATATATTATATTTCTGCGGAACATGCAGCCCGATCCATATACATATATTATATTAGTGCCGAGGAACGTACGGCCCGATCCATATATAACATAACATGTTAGTGCCGAGTATAACATAGTGCGCACAATGACACAACCGGCCCGGGGCTCGGCAAACGATATAATAGTAGTACGCACTAGCAGAGTAGTGAGAAACCATATGCATATAAATCAATTCTGAGACTCGATGGACAAGTACACTTACCGACACCTGAAGGCTCAGAAATAAGTTTCGGGTCTATCCGATTTTGTATAAGAAAGTTATGAGCGTTTGAAGTATAGAACCTTCTACGAACGTTTCAGAAGCCATTTTTGAAAAAATCGAAGCAACAATCATGTTAGGTACCTTTCGAATATCGTTATGGATCAAATCAGAGAGAGATTTTGGAACCATATGTACGTATCAAAATGTATCAAAGACTCGATAGAATAATCAAACGTGCTATCATTTGAAAGGCAAGACATTAGTCATATCATTTATCTCTTGAATGCCATTCGGAAACATATCAACCAAACTTTGGACATCATAGATCGGCATCAAAACCATATGAAACAGCTTATGGAAATCAAGAACGTTAGCCATCCTAGTGGCTCTAAGAATAGGAGTCTCTTTGAAGTCATACATATACGTCATCTACTTGTTTCATAAGGATCATGCCAAAAGAAAGAAAGGGTAAGCCTTACATACCTGCTCCACGTCCTATTAGCTACGCTTAATTGTCCAAGCTCGTTATCGCTATTCTACATTCAAGAAGATTTACATAATCATTAGATTCATCGTCATACACACTTGTCTTAGTCTTTTCAAATAAATTCACTTATGATCTGCCGAAATTTCGGCAGCATCTCCCCTGTAAATACACCATCCCCGAGAATCTAACTCGGCCAAATCATCAATCAACAATCCGAGAATTCAACTCGGCCAAATTATCAATAACAATATCAACAATCACATCTCCAACTTCAACAATTATTTCAAATGCATTCTAACACTAGTAATTCTTTCTACACAATTCGACAGCATTTCATTTTTATTCAACTCAATCACATATATTCAAGCTAACACCAATGATCCCACATTCAAGTATTTATCCGAAATCATTCTAACATGATTCAAGAATACTTCAAACAATTCACATAATAATCAAAACAACCCAACCAACATACCACTTCACCCGAAACCTTCCAAATTCAACAAGAACAATAACAACATATTTTCTTTCCTTCCAAATTCATGAACTACACCAACAATTCACACACTAACAACATTGTTTTCCATAAATACAAGAAATGGTTTTTAACATCACATTAGCTTCTAAACAACTCTCCAACACTTACAACTTCACTAGAATCATTAAACTTTCATTTTCATCATAAATTCCATTACAACAACAACCAAAATACTAAGAAAAATTGATTCATTCTCTTCTATACCATACAACAACCACACGGCCACAATACTACATCCATATTTTCATGAATTTCACCCATTTCTACATACTACAACATACACAACCATTCATAACATATAAAAAGAGGATCAAACCTTACCTTTTCCACTTAGCTCTTCAACTTGGCTAGAGTTGTGCCTTGCAAGAATGAATGGTTTTATTGCTCCAACAACCACTCCATGTTAATTAGGGCCTTCAAATTAGTAGGAATTCTTGAAGAAAATATCTTTTTTGGATGAAAATTGAAGTCTTCAATTTTGTTGCTTCTTGGCCGAATGGCCCTTATGTTTTGGTCTTTCTCCAAGTTTCTTGAATACTCTAAGGATGAAGAATGAAAAATGGGCTCTCTTAATCATCTTGTATGCATTAATATTAAGCTCCCATGTGGGCCAAGGCCCACCCCACTTGGCCGGCCACTTGGCCCATTAATTCAAGCCCATGCTTTTTTTTTTGTTTTGTAATTCATGAAAATTTATTTTCCAAATTCCAAGTTTTCCCTTAGCCTTCCTCCATATTTCTATGAGCCATCTTGCGAATTTCCCTTGTTACCCCTAGCCTGTCTTAATATTTCCACATCAATAACTTTCATAAACAACTTGTGTGCTAAACAAAATCAAAAATATAGCCTTGCTCTTAACTTCCCGCAATTTTCTTGAATTATCCGAATGTACAAAATGCGGGATATAACATCACCACAAGTCATCACCTAGATTATAGCATCTAAACCCAACTGTGCCAAGTCTCAATACAACCAATCCATACCAGTACATCACAATCATATCACAACAATATCACCGAAAACCAAAAGGCACAATGCACTGCAATAATGTATGTATGATGAATGCAATGCATATGCACCATACACATGTACTCCGATGATGGAACATCACATCTCGGCAGCACAACCCATGGGGGACCCGCGAAGTCCATGTACCACTCGCTTAGAAAAATGACCTCAGATTACGGACTCTCATTTTTCTTTTACGCTTTCCGGCAATGACCTTGGAGGCTACACTCTCTCACTTATCATCATCAATACTATAACCATGCAATATCAATGTATCATTGAAATGGGTATGAATACGATGCCATGTAATATCAACAAACAATTCAATCTCAACAGTACCACACATGGCACAGAAGTAATATAAATAATAAGGCTGCACAATAAGTTACAATGGAATCACAATTCTTATCTCAGTATCAATCAAGTAAAATACCATAATATCATAGTCATGATATATCACTAGTCACAAATACCCAATGTCTCAACGTGGCAACAAGCCAATAAGTAAATAGAGAAAGATAATTCAACAACACAACAGGTGGCTAGCCCCCAAATCACATAACAAGGCCCAACGTAAGACAATATCTAATCCAACTTCATACCTGAAGGTTTACATGCATTCTCCGACAATATCATCTAAACATACACTTTGCTAATTGAAGTCTCACCGTAAGGTAAATCGTAACCTACCTGGAGAGCCGAACATCAAAGTCTCCAATAGTCATACCTTAGTCTTTCCTTTCCTTTGAGTATCGCGATAATAGAAGTCTAATCATATCTGAATCATGAAATTAGAATCAATAAGAAACATCAATGACCTAAATCCCAACCTATTGAATGAGGTTTATGAACTAAAAAGATGAATTGATGAATCTATAAGTATCAACATGAAATTAATGCTCTAAGTGATCAATTCCCATCAATTATAAGCTAAAAGGACTAACAAATCACTTAATTTCGGATTCTAGGCAAAACCCCTAAATTTGGGTATGAACCCTAACTTTCAATTCCATAAATTAGCTACTAATTAGGAAGGAATCATGCAATAATAGATTCTAATCATCAAATTCATGCTCAATGAAGCTAACATAATAAATAGATCAAGATTTAATAGCCTAGAGTGAAGAAGCCATTGAACCCTCTTTCAATCCACTATTTCTTAAAGAAACTAGCATGCTTAATGGATTCCTAAGGTGAATAAAGTAACATGGAATAGAAAGGAAGGTAAATGAACTTTCCACAATAATCCTCTATGAAAAATAGACTTGAATGCTCCCAAAAAACTCTCAAGTCGTAATGGTATTGAAATGAGCACTTAGGGATTTTAACACTCATTTAATGAATCTAACTGCTCGTCACCCACTTCCGCGCCGCCTTCAGCGCTTCAGCGGTCCCGTTTTTTCGATCCCGTGACCGCTTGAGCGGTCCTGCCTAAATTTCACATGGCTGCTATAGTGGAAGGACCACCGCTGGAGCAGTACCGCTGCCGCGGTTCTGGTACCGCCATAGTGAGCACCAAACACCAGAATTCTCAAGTTTCACAATTTCAACCCGAAATTCCAACTATCATTCGAGGCCCTCTACACACATGCCATATATGCATATATATATATATATAACTGCGCTACGAATGCACTCGTGGGCTCACAATTCCCATCGGAGATCTCGTTGACTGAGCCAACACCCGATACCTCAAAATTAACTCTCCAACCCAAGTCCCAAAATGCACCCCAGTGCATTAAGAACAATATACACACAAGTTCTAAATGACCATCTGGACATCTTAGAATCGATGAATTTCTAATAAAGGTCCGTTTACCTAAAAGTCAACTTTAAGTCAACCTTTTTTCTCTTTAAGCCCAAATTTCCATAAAATAGCCCAAACCATATCCAAAGACCTCGAGAAGCATGTCAATGGTCTCCTTGGGTCAAATATGAGCTAATAAAGCTCGGGAAAGGGTCAGAGGCATCGAATAAGAAATAACGACCAAACAGGTCGTTACAATTTGTGTTCTATTCTTGCCTTGTTGAGTCTGCTTCTAATATGTGTAGAAGGCTTACTAATCCCTGCAATTATGGCAAGGAATTTTTCATATTTCACCGCCGAGTTCTTTCCATAATTCTGCAAATCCTAGTTGCTGAGGACATGCCCTGGAACATGTTCACGAACCTGTTTCATCCACATGGTTCGCCGGTCTCTGAATCTTTGTACTGGCTGAGATAGAACATGTTCAAAAACTTGTTTTAACATCCCTTTCCAGTTCATACTTCTGACTTCTTTTTGAGTCATCTTTTGGTATAGATGATGGAACATGTTGACAGACTTATTTCGTTGATAGTGTGTTGTTCCGTGTCTGTTTTCTTCACATGCATTTATTCATTGCTGGAATAAGTCATGTTTTCAACCTTCATTCATTCTTTGACTTCTGATTTTGTTCTTGCTCTGTGATGGAACATGTTTGCAGACCTGGTTCTTCTGTTAACCTGATTCACATGCTTAGTATGTAAACTATTTAGCTGAACAATTTCTTCATTCTGAACATTCTCTTCTGAGTCACTTCACCACTGATCACTGCTTGGTCATTCATCCATTGCACTATTGAAAATATGATTTCTGTGTGACTCACTGCTAGGTCATTCATCCATTGCACTATCCATTGAACATTGAAGTGACTCAGACTCAGAAGACATGTTCAGAAGGAAGAAGTTGTTCAACTAAAGAGTTTGCAGACAAAGTATGTGAATCAGGTTAACAGAAGAACAAGGTCTGCAAACCTGTTCCATCACAAAGCAAGAACAAAATCAGAAGTCAAAGAGTGAGTCAAGGTTGAACACATAATTTATTCCAGTAATAAATAAATGCATGTGAAGAAGACAGACATAGAAATGCACACAATCAATGAAACAAGTATATCAATATATTCCATCATCAATACCAAAAGCAGACTCAAAAAGAAGTTAGAAGTATGAACGAGAAAGAGATGATGAAACAGGTTTGTGAAAATATTCTACCTCAGATAGTGCAGATATTCACAGACAGACGAACCAGGTAGATGAAATAGGTTCGTGAACATGTTCCAGGGCAAGTCCTATAGCAACTAGGATTTGCAGAATTATAGAAAGAACTTGGCGGTCAAACATGAAAATTTCCTTTCCATATTTGTAGGGATTAGTAAGCCTTCTACACGAATTAGAAGCAGACTCAACAAGGCAAGAATCCAAGTACTACACAAACCCTGTGTGTGTGTGATTGACTGACTAGGAAAGGGTTTTGTGTTAACCGACCTATGGAGCTTCAATGTTATAAATAACCAGGTCTTTCCAAGAAGAAGTTTGTGCACCCACATAGAGAGAATTCAGAATATTGAGGCAAGGAGATATATCCAAGAATATTCAAGAATTCGAGGTTGTGTCCCTAGTGCAAGAAGACGTATTGAAGGAGCTATTATACTGAATAATGTTTTCCAGTTCTTAAGTCTAGACTCTTGTATTAGGTTTGTACTATCAAGTGTATCTTTATCAACTTATTTAGAAGCATAAAGATACAAAACATCGTAACTTCAAGAAGAATTTTACTACTTGAAGATAGCTTGCTAGTCAAAGTTTGAGTAGCAAGGCTGAGATAGGAGCTAGATTACAGAGGTCATAACTGTAACTTGAAGTTGGCTCATTATTTTAGTGAAGTTGGGGAAATCCTACAGGTCTGTAGGTTATGGTTTTTATCACATTTTGAGCCGGGTGATTTCCACGTAAATATTGTTTGTCATTTACTTACCTACAACATATAAGTCTGGAAAGGAGCTAGCATAGAACAGTTACATTAACATGTTCCATCCTTAGGTGAAAATTGGTTACGTATAGGATAGGAAGTAGGTCGTGCAACCTAAGAAATGGTATCAGAGCAGGTTATCTTTAAAGAGGTTAATACCTTAAGAGAAGATTAGGATGGATGTTGCATAATCTACAAGACAAAGTAGAGAAGGATCAACCTTCAGGCCTCCACTCCTCAAAAGTGGACACTTTGTCACATTGAGGAGTTAGATATGGACCTACCTAAAGGATCTGGATTACAGGTTCTAGTTAATCACAACAAACGGGCCACTGATTCCCACAAAGATCATGAATGATGGAACTAGAGGACACAAGACCAAAGAGGAGTTCACGGCTGAAGATACTGAAATAATGGAGTTGAACGATAGAGCAGTAAACATTCTCTAGTGCAGCATAGGAAAGGATCTATTTTACAGAGTCTCAGGGTGCTCTAGTGCCAAGGAAATCTTGGATCTACTAGCTCAAACTCACTAGGGTATAACTCAAGATAAGCAGACCAGATTAAATGTGCTTATGAGAAGATACGAACTATTTTCCATGATAAGAAGGGTATTAATCCGAGATATGCTTGATAGACTTTTCAACATGGTCAGCAAACTCACAGCACTTGGCAAGACCTTCTCAAACAAAGATTTAGTCAAAAAAATCATATAGAGCCTTTCTCCTTCTTGGGATCAGAAAGACTTGGCCATAAGAGAATCATGTGAAACAAGTACCATACTGATAGCGGATTTATGTAAGTACCTGCTAACACACGAGGCGAAAGAAGATTATTCAAAAACTAAGGGCCAGATCTGACAAATCAGACAGCGACATGGAGGAGTCAAAAGTAGAAGACCTAGCACATAATGATCATCACAAAGAATGTCATACCTGTGAAAATTCAAGCTCCAAGACTGGAGAATGCCGAACTCATTTTAAGAGGGACAAAGCTGGAAAATGTTAAAAAGAATACGGGGGAGACAAATTAAACAAAAAGACACCCACCAAAGAAAGAAAAAAGAAAGGGACCCAAGCCAGGTAAAGGTCAACTGACCAACCTCTGATCATCTAAGAAGGGAAGAGTGACATAAAGAAATCAAAACAACGATACATGCAAAGGCTTGCTTAAGATCTTACACATGATTAAATCCAAAATTCTGTTCACTTTTATGATAGACAAACGAAGGAAAAAATCAAGGAAACAACTAGGGCTGAATGTGAAGGGGGAAAATGGCCGAACTCTGAAGAAAGATGAGATTCAGTTGAGGATGATGAAAGAGTAGAGATAAGTGATAAGAAGAAGAAAAAAGAGGAGAGCAACGACCTGAAAGAAAAGAACATACTCAAAATAGGAGGTACTCATGTGGTAATCAGGTAACCATGGAACAGGTCGAAGAACTTGTTCCATCAAATAGAACGAGGACAATCAACTAGAATAAGTAGTTCAACCTAATCTTGTGAAGTACTAAAGTGATCAAATCCTCATTACAACATCAACTGAGAAGGACATCAGAGGGAAACAACAGGTTCTATAGTTTACACAAACAATAATAATATGCTGAAAAGGTTCTTTGTTGATTATATTGAAGTAGTGACTAAAAAAGGGTGAAGAGGAATAATCATGATTAGTATTGAGAATGGTTAAAGCTGCACATTATTCCTTAAAATTGTCTAGAAATGATGTCTCAGACTGTGTGGTTTTAAAGGTAATAAAAATATTTTACTCAGTCTTGTACATTTAGTTGTATGTCCTATTCCCTAATAGGTTCATGATCTCCTTAAAGTCTAACACAATGACTGCCACAGAACTGGCATTAATATTAAAATTGCATATGGTTCGCCATTTACATGTCAAGTTTACATTCTGCCTGTTGCAGACAGTTAACTACTCAGATTATGGAAGATCTCAAACAACCTGTTGTCATTATCATAGCCAACTATAGTTGTCATTAAGTGTGTCGAGAAGAGAAAAATTGGGCATGATGACCTTCTTGAAAACCTATCACAGTCAAATATTCAGCCTTTCCGAAGAAAACTCTTCAATTGATCGTTCACACCACTTTAGTTCCATTATCACGGCTATTTAAACCAACCACAAATTACCTCACTCACACCAAGACTTCACCTTGAAACCAAATCGGAAATCTTAAAATTTCTACATTCTAGGAGTAACCATTTTCCCATACTCTCACAAAACCTCTGAATCTTAGTGTATCCTGTCCAATTATCTTTCCCCAAACCACCTCTTCTGATTATATACATGAATATACCTACAATGCAGGTGAAAGAAAGAAGGAAATTAGTTGGAGCACATAGAAAGGGGGGATGTACTAAAATTTTTGAAACAGGGGAGAGTGAGCGAAGAATGAGTAAAGCAACGAATCTTCAAGAAAAAGAACTAGTTAAGGTTGCAAAATTGGTCCAGATTCACACTGCCAGTTTAATGGAAAAATGAGTGATGAAGACGTAAGGCTTTGTGGAGAAATAAGAAAGGATAAAACAAATAAGAACCATTTGAAGAAAATGGTGGATTTCCTGGGGTAAGGAATGAAACATGATCTAAATATTGAGCTGCAAGTGCCAGAAGGTTTTCTGAGGGGCATAAATTAAGCAAGATGAGCACTTGTTCTGGCAAGGACACTACCCTTCTAGCCAAAGCCTCTCCACACCCTTTAGTTAGGACTTCCTAGAATGTACCCTAGAAATTCTTAATATCTAAGCTCCCAGTTAAGTCAAAATGATCTGATGTATGAAACTGAAATCAAGGGACTAGAATTGTACTCGTTGATACTAATAAAAGAATATATTTGATTAATCATTGCATATTGTACATATCCGTGCCTCATCTATGTGACTTGAATGTTTTGACTAAAATGAGTGACTATTCTTATTTTATGCATCTATGATAGCCCTTATGGCCGTTGGTTTAATATTGAAAATTGTTTAACACTATGAGATTAACTTTTTAATTATTCCAAAATAGGGAAGATTGTGCTAACGAGCTTTATGACTTATATGCTAACATGATAGTTCTCAAGTTCAAGTCGAAGCTGTAAATATTTGGAATAGGTTGAGACATACACAGAGTTTGTCATCATCAATAAGGGGGAATTTATTGGCATTAGCTAGACTAATGCATATATGAGTTTATGAACAAAGGTAAACCTATGGTTGCTTCCAAATAATGTGCAATGTCTGAATAAGCAAGAATGCAATGTAAAAGGAACTAATACAAAGACCTAATCGATCGCAAGGGACAATCAATACATATGAATCAGGTCTACTAACATATTCTATCAGATACAGACAAGCAGACAAACAAGCACAGTCAAAGAGGTGAAGAAGATGGCCTAGCCAACACACAAAGATATTGAAAATGAGGAGAAGAGAGGTGAAGTGACTCAGACTCAGAAGACATGTTCAAATGGAAAAAGTTGTTCAGTTAACGAGTTTCAAGACAAAGCATGTGAATCAGGTTAACATAAGAACCAGGTCTACAAACATGTTCCATCGCATAGTAAGAACAAAATCAGAAGTCAAACAGTGAGCCAAGGTTGAACACATGATTTATTCCAGCAATGAATAAATGCATGTGATTAAGATATACGGAACTACACACGATCAAGGAAACAAGTTTGTCAGCATGTTCCATCAGCCATACCAAAAGCAAACTAAAAAGGAAGTCAGAAATATGAACGAGAAGGGGATGATGAAATAGGTTTGTGAACATGTTCTATCTCAGACAATGCAGAGATTCAGAGACAAACGAACGAGGTGGATGAAACAGGTTCGTGAACATGTTCCAGGGTGTCACGACCCAACCCCGTAGGCCATGACTAGTGCCCGAGATGGACACTCGTACATATTTATTGGCCAAAATCTACTTGCGTTTAGCATATTAAGGACTTTCATACATACAAAACAATATATCATTTAAATCGTTACTTATAAAATCGCACACAAGCCTGTCAGATTATCGTAGTGTAGGGAAATGCCAAACGTAAGCCATATTAATATAACTGGACAAAAACGACCCATGACCCACATATATGTCTACAGGCCTCTAAGAGTAACAACAACATCATATGGCGGGACAGGGCCCCGCCGTATCCTGAAATATTCATATATATATATATATATATATATATATATATATATATATATATATATATATGTATGTATGTACAATAGAAGGATTTGTACCAACAGTATGGGCTCCGGAACAAGGGAGCACTCCAAAGTAGCAGGATAGATGTCCTAAGCTGGCGGGTCACCCACGTGAGCGTCTGTACCTACGGGCATGAAACGCAGCCCCCGAAGACAAGGGGGTCAGTACGGAATATGTACTGAGCATGTAAGGCATGAAATGCAATTAGAAAAATCATAATTAAAATAGAGATTCCAGGGGACAAGTATGGTAATAAAGAATTCGCTGTACCTGTGCATTATGAAACAAAATCATGCATATCATTATCTTTTACCGTACCCGGCCCATTATGGGACTCGGTGAATGAAGTCATGTTATCATGTCAGCATACTATCATATCATCATGAGTGTATGTACATATACATATATATATCGTACCCGGCCCTCTAGTGAGGGACTCGGTGAATAAAGTCATCATATGCCCTCCTGGCCGCCATAACATATCATCATCTCATCATGTCATCATATACATATACATATATACCGTACCCGACCCTCTAGTGAGGGACTCGGTGAATAATGCAGAGACGCTACGCACGATAACATACCCGGCCCGGGACTCGGTGAATAGCATACTGAGGCGTGCACGAGTAGAGTAGTGAGAAACCATATGCATACAAACCAATTTTTAAGACTCGATAGGTAAGTACACTAGTCGACACTTGAAGGATCGTAAACACGTTTCAAGTCAATCCGAGTTGGTATAAGAAAGTTATGGACATTTTACTATAGAAACCTCTACGAACGTTTCAAGGCAATCCGAGACCCTCTACGAAAGTTAGGGACACCACTGCTTATAGAACTCTTTTAGGAACAAGAAGTCTTTATACTTTATTCGTTATTTAATCATATAGTAAGCTCGGTTATACTAAGCATGCTCATGTCAAGAAGTAAATAATAACCATAAACAAACTCGGGATTAAAGAGTAGAGTTGCCCCACGGTGCGTATCATACCTTACTTAGCTCTACGACATGCCAAAAGAAAGAAAGGGTAAGCCTTACATACCTTGCCCGCTTCCTAAGCTAATCCGAACTTAAGTCCCGGCTTTCGCAAGATCTACAACAATATAGTAGGTACCAAACATTAGCTATAGACACTTAAGAGTCCAATCCTAAACTAACACTTCGTTTACAGAAATTTTGGCAACATCTCCCCTGTCAAAACAACCAACCCCGAGAATCTAACTCGGCCAAATCATCAACAACAATACCAACAACCATATTTCCAACTTTCACAATCAATTTAAAATGCATTCTAACTTTAGTAACTCTCTTTTTACATATCTTCGACGGCGTTTCATTTATGTTCAATTCATAATTGTTCATATATTCAAGTACTAATCCGAAACCATTCAAACCATATTCCAGAACACTTCAAACAATCTGCACTACATTTCCAATGGCCCAACCAACACACACTACTCGAAACCTTCCAAATGCAACAAGAGCAATAACAACACATTTCCCTCTTTCACATTCATGAACTACACCAACAATTTACACGCTAACAACATCATTTTCCATAGATACAAGAAGTGGTATTAATGTCGCATTAGCTTCTAAAACAACTCTCCAACAATTAAAACTTCAACTAGAATTATTAAACTTTCATTTTCATCATAGAATCCATAACAACAACAACCAAAATACTAAGTAAAAATTGGTTACTCATTCCTACACAACACAACACACACACGGCCAAGCACCAACACCTACACGGCTTAACCCCAACACACAAAATTTCATGAATTTCATTCATTTCTACATACTACAACATACACAAACCATCCATAACATATAAAAAGAGGATTAAACCTTACCTTTTTCTACTTATCTTCTTACTTGGCTAGGGTTGTAATTGGCACAAACAAATGGTTTGCTGACTCCAACAACTACCTCACGTTAAAGAGGACCTTCCAATTGGTTGAATTGCTAGAAGAAAATATTTTTTTGATCAATATTTTTGGACCTCAATTTTCGGTCACCTTGGCCGAATATGGCTCCTTTGTTTTCTCCAAGTTTCTCTAAGCTTCTAAGTGTGGAAAAAGATGATGAACATGATAAATAAGTCATCTAATATTACATATATAATTCATCCATGTGTCCCATGCCCCACACATGGCTTGGATCAATTAAAATTAGCCAAGCCATGGGTGGTAACCCACCTATGCCACACGGCCAACTTGGCCTTGTTGTTCATGAATTTATAACTTTTTTATAATTCACTTTCAACCCCAAATTTTCCTTAATATTCAATACTAATAATACTTACAAGCAATTTGTGCATTAAATCAAAGCCGGAAAATAACCTTGCCCTTAACTTATCGCGGTTAGCTCGGAATGTCCCAATGTACAAAATACGGGATATAACACAGGGCAAGTCCTACAGCATTTATAGAATTATGAAAAGAACTTGGCGGTCAAGTGTGAAAGATTCCTTGCCATATTTGTAGGGATTAGTAAGCCTTCTACACGTATTAGAAGCAGACTCAACAAGGCAAGAATCCAAGCATTAATCAAACCCTACGTGCATGTCATTGACCGAATAAGCAGACTAAACAAGGCAAGATATTCAAGAATTCAGGTTTGCAGCTGTAGTGCAAGAAGACTGATTGAAGGAATTGTTCTACTAAATAATGTTTTCAGTTCTTAATTCTAGAATCTTGTATTAGGTTTGTGCTATCAAGTGTATGTTTATCATCTTATTTAGAAGCATAAAAAGTAGATACAAAACATTATAACTTCAAGTAGGAGTTTACTACTTGAAGATAGCTTACTAGTCAGAGTTTGGGCAGCAAGGCTGAGGTAAAAGTTAGATTATAGAGGTTGTAATTGTAACTTGCAGTTGGCTCATTGTTGTAGTGAAGTTGGGAAAATCCTGTAGGTTTATAGGTTGTGGTTTTTATCACCTTTTCAGCCGGGTGGTTTGCACGTAAATATCGTGTGTCCTTTACTTAACTGAAGCATATTATTCCGAAAAGACGCTAGCATAGAACAGGTACAGTAACATTTTCCATCCTTAGGCAAAAATTAGTTACGCATAGGATAGGAAGTAGGTCGTGTGACCTAACAAATACACTTCGTTGTCATTTGCATCCTTGATCGGAAACATCTTCTGCAGATTTCCCCACTTTAAGATCACTTTGATGTCCCTCCACATCTTCACCAAAAGCTTACCATAGCCTTGTTCTTCTTTTTCTCCTTGTCAAAGTCATCTTTAAGAGTGGCATGGGCGGTGACCATGGTGCTATAGGCTGACTCCAGCATAGTGACAGAGTCTGAAAGCTTCTTGTAAGACTATGCCTGCTCTTTCTGTGCATCCCAATACTTCTGCATCTCTGTCCTGGAGAACTAGTCAGGACTGGCCTTTGGAGGTCCACTGGGAAGCTACGACACCAAGTCCCAGATGCTCTGTAGCTGAGAACCCAGTGCTCCAAACGGTCCATCTGGCTGGAGAAGGAGTCATCCTCTACATTGATCTCTATCTTCCTTTTCTTACTCTGAAAGGCACTGCCCTCTCCCGTGACCCTTAATGGGTGAAATGGACTATCTGGTGGTGTCCAACGATCTGCAGGAAGCTCCGACACATTAGCAATCTGGCCCAGCTCAGTAATCAAGGAAGGGAACATCAAGCTCGGACTATTCTGGGCCAAATACTCCTTAAACTTCCGAACCACGTAATGACCAACATTCACAGGGACACCATCAACTATGCAAGAAATCATCAAGGCATGGACTTATGTAACATCGGTCATGTTCCCGAAGGGAGACACCCTACTAGCTATAATGTACAACCATATCTTAGCCACGGCTGTAAAGCCAGTAGATTTGATACCCCTATTCTTGTTAGCCCACGAAACTTTCTTACCAGCAGAACACACTTTCGACACCAACCAATCATCAGAACGGGTGTCCTTCTCCTGCACTGGCCCACACAGATTATTAGGGAGATTGTAAAAGTCATTTATTTTGTCGGCCCCAAATCTCACTACCTTGCCCCTTATAATAAGCTCGGGATTTTCAAACCTAGTGCGCTTCAGATTGGCATAGAACTCTCTCACCCTTGTCTCATTTTCCGGACACGGGGAGGCAACAAAGCATATCTAACCAATGGCCTCTAGATGAAAATTAAAGCATGGGAGGAGCCCGGGCACCCTTTCCATGACGATCCCTTTTATCGGTAAAAGCCTTTTGGTGAGAAAATTTTCATAGTACCGATTGTGGCGGTCATGGGAAATGAACCTAAAAGCATCATATTTCTCCTTCGTACCTTCTTCGGTAACTTCTTGATTTTGTGCCACGTTTTCATCCATGTTTGGGTCTATTATCATCACCTTAACACCTAAAACAATCAAAGGAAAATCAGTCAAGCAATAAAATTATGTATAACATATTAATACACATCAAATAAACCAAAGAAACCAACAAAACAGGACCAGCAACCACCAGTTGCAAAGCTACTAGTTTGTGACAAACTATCCAGGCGTTGCACCTGCAGAAAAAGCACCGTAGATGCGAGGCTGCTTCTACAAAAAAATTCTGCACCTATGAATTGTACCAATCCCAGCTGTCACCATACTTGCATGAATTCTCACGCAGACGTGGGACCGCACCTGTGGAACTTTTCTCGCATGTACGGAGTTCGTCACCATTCCCTTTGTTCTGCCGAAGTTTCTCGGTCTAATCTTAATTTTTAACGAGAAAATTCTCATATTACACCCCTAATTCTCCATCTATACCAGCATGCATGATTGCTAGATTTGATGGATCGTCATTTTATTTAAAATAACGCCCAAAATTTTGAAACTCTACAAAACCTACATGCAACACCCCAACCCGAATTCTTCAAATTTTCTACCAACATTCGAACCCATAATAACGCTATAACAGTGGTAACAATGATATATACCCTCCAATTTTGTTCTAGATTAAAGAGAGGACAAGAAAGCATACCTTGTTGGAGAAAATTAAAGAAGATAGAGTTGAATGTGGGCCCTCCCTTTGTTCTCCAATTGGGTGCTCCTATGCATTTGAGGGGAGACCTTGGGGTACTATTTGGCGAGATAGAGTTCATGGATAGAGTAAATTAATTTAGGTGATAACTTCAGTGAAGGCACAGTGGAAGTACCGTCAAGTTGAAAAGGCTACATGGGAGATCGGGGCAGATATGCGTAGTGGATATCCCTAGCTCTCTACTAATTTAATTTAATTGGTATCTAATGTAACGACCTATTTGTGTTTCAGATCATTAGTTGGAAATATGATTTTTGGTTATTTAGGGTTGATTTGAGTCAACACCGGGTCAAAGTGACCTCTTCTGGGAAATCCGAATGCACAAGAAAGTTTGTAGCGGGTTTTATGTCAAGTGTGAATGCATGTGTTGGGGTTATGAGTTTCCGAATGAGTTTCAAGGTTTGGATTGGACTTAGTGAAAGACTAGATTTTTCTGGTCCAGATGCACCTGTACCTGCAAGAAAAGCGCTGCATCTGTGGGCTCGCAGTTTGCTCTGCTTCTTCGAAATTTTAAGAAGTCAGATAGATTCTGCATCTACGGACCATTTCCCCACAAAGACAAGGTTGCACCTGTGAGCCTCAGTCTGTTTCTGCGGGATCGCGGGAATCAGAATTCTTAAATCGTTTGTTTCCAAAATTCGAGCGTCATTCACTCTTAACACAATTTTAGACCTATTTGTTTTAAGCAAAACCACATAGCCTTGCTTGTGGTGATTTATTTCAAAAGGAAAAAACCAAATATGTATAGAAATAATTCCAAAGGAAATAAAAGAAAACAAAGAAACAAAAGGTACATGATTAAATATTGTATTAGAACTGCTTCCTTTCTGCAACATCTTGAATATGCTGAGATTTTCCTGTTGTATGATGTTCCCATTATAAGTCACCTCAAAGCTCTCACCAGGTGCTATGGAAATCAAGTGATCAATCTAGAAAACTACTGCCTTCTCTATATTGCTGAATTTATGCTTCTGAAATTAAACTTGTATCCTTGATAGTAGTAAGAAGCACATCTTGAAGCTGACATCTAAACCATTGTTTGTAATCAGCAGAAGAGTGTCCTATTCACTACACTTGGATGGTGAACTGCAGCAACTTCATTTGTACTGCTGCTGTGAATGCAGCTACTTCATGTATGCTACTGCTGCAGTATTGATCAGACTCTGTAGAAGATCTTCAATCTAGTTCCCTGCACTTGTATACTTTGTATCTGAAGCTAGGTAGCATAGCCTTATCCATGTTTAATATCTTTCTAGCATCAGATGGTAAATCTTGAAAGTTATTAACTTGTAGAGTACCTGCAAAATTAAGCACACAGTTAGCTAAACAGTTAGAAAGAGCATTGCCTTTCCTAAGGATATGAGCAAACTGCACTTGTCCTTTATTACTCCAATACTATATTCTTCTTAACTCCATTCTGATGTTCCAAGAGATACTCCATATCTGCCTTATGATGTTTAACAAAGCCAAGGAATCAGTTTCAATAATCACAGGCAAGAACTGATGTGCCACACAATATTCAATACCATCCCCATTATTATAGCCTCTGCACAAATATTAGTAGTATCATTTAGTGTTCTAGCTGCAGCATACATTAATTATCCTCTATCATTTCTTATGAAAAGGCCAGCAGAACTCATCCCTGGATTTCACTTAGAGGCCCCATCAGTGTTGCACTTGAACCATCCAATAGCTGGATGCATCCACATGACCTCCTTACAAATTATTTTTGGCCTATATCCCTCCAGGAGTTGCACTATTTGAGGCCATGAATACGGTACTTGTTGCAGCCGAGGATACAAAGACTAGATGAGATTATGCAGATTCAGATTTATGCCATGGTTCACCATAGTTATGTTCATTCTTCCTCCATGCATTATGACATTTCTCCTCTTCCAAAGTTGCCAACACACCACATCTGGTATAGCTTGCATAATTGTTTTCAACTTAGCATTACATGAACTATCCCATCACTTCACTATTGTTTGATGAATCTGCACAAAAGGCTCAGTAATTCTTGATGCTTCTTTATAATATTTCCATATGGACTTGAAAAAGGAACCAGTTAAGAACAAGTGCTGCATAGTTTCCTCCTGACTAGGATTAACACAACATCTACATCTAGAAGTAATGGAAATCTGCATTTTCTGGAGTACATCATCTACAGGTAACTTAAGTCTCCACACTCTCCATAATAAGAAAGATTTTTTGAAAGGAAGACCTTTGACCCACAGTTTTGGATAGAATGTAGAAGTTTCCTATTTCTATCTAAGAATATTCCAAGCACTTCTCACTGAAAACTCTCCTGAACTAGTTAAAGTCCACCAAGGTCTATCCTTCTCTGAATTCTGCTAAAAAAACACCAATTCATTCCTTACATGCTCCACAACATTTGCAGGAAAGTGAGCCTCCATTTCTGCAAAGTCCCATCCATCTTCTATCATTACATCAGCAACTTCCACAATGTTATTGTTACTATGATCAATCTCATGTAAAAAATGACTAATTGGATCAAGCTTTGTCCAGTTATCATCCCATGCATCAAATGAACCATTTTTTGTCTCCCACCATATGAACTGATCCACTTCATCTCTGGCCTGCAACATCATTTTCCATATCTGAGATCCCCCTTTCCACTGAACTCTAGTAGGCTTAATTTTCTTACAGTACTTGTTCCACATGAAGTTTGACCACATGGAATTATTCGTTTTGAATCTCCACCATAACTTAGCATATAGTGCGTTTGAAACATTATACAAGGATCTGAAACCAAGGCCACCTTCTTCTTTTGACAAACAAATGTTCTGCCATGACACCCAGTGACTGCTTCTTTCCTCTTCTTGGTTATTCTAGAAAAATCTTGCAAAGATCCTATGCATTTCATTAATAGTATACTTAGTAGGAACTATAGCTGACAAACTATACACAAGGATACTTTGAAGAACACTGCTGATAAGAACAACTTTCCGTCCATAAGATAACAATCTTCTTTTCCAGCTTTGCAGTTTATTCTTAACCTTTTTAATGAGATCATTGTAATATATCCTCTTCCTTCTTGTATGAATTATAGGACACCCCAGATATTTTAAAGGAAATTGGTCTCTAGTAAAACCTGTAATCTGCTGAACTTCTTGTTGTATATTCTATGCCACCTTATCATACAAATAGAAAGCACTTTTATCCCTATTGATAAGCTGACCTGATAACACCTCATACTCCTTCAAAATGACCATGATTTTCATCAAAGAGTATTTCTCAGCAGATGCAAATATGATTGTATCATCAGCATATGCAAGGTGATTAATCCTTGCACTCCATTTAGGCATACCATATCCAACAAAGCTACCATCCTCAACTAAAGAATTAAAAGCTCTAGAAAGGACATCAGTAGACAAAATGAATAATGCAGGAGATAGTGGATCTCCTTGCTTTACTCCTCTTGTAGAATGAAAGAACCCCCTAGTCTTGCCATTTAGCAGTATAGAATACCAATTGTTAGCCAGCAGTTTCCAAATCATGTCAATGAACATATCTAAAAATCCCATCTTCCCTAGCATTTTGATAAGATAAGACCAAGCAACCCTTTCATAGGCCTTAGCCATAGCCAGTTTAATCACCACATTAGTTGGTTTCTTTCTTTTCCTTATATTTGTGACTATCTTTTGAGCTAAAAGAACATTTTCAATAATGCTCCTCCCTTGTACAAAACCAGCTTGATTTGGAGATATCAAGAAGGAAGATGTATCACTCTAGATATGACCTTGTTAATGAAGTTACTCAAATTGATTGGCCTAATATCAGAAAAAGTATTAACCAATTCTTTCTTAGGAAGCAGCACCAAGTTTGTGTGATTAATAGATTTTGGGAGAGAATTTCCATTGAAGAAAGACAATACCATACTATACATATCCTCTCTAACAATATCCCAACACTTCTGATAGAATATACCTGAAAAACCATCTGGACCACAAGCACTTGATCCACTAAGATTGAAAACTGCATCTTTAACTTCCTCTATGGTTGGTACTTTTCTGAGTTGTTCACTCATACCATCATCAACTAGAGCTGGAACATGCTCCAGAAAACTTTCATCCACCTGATCAAAATTCTCCTGAGTGAACTGTTTTTCATAGAATGAGATTGCTTCTGCAGCTATTTGATCCTCCTCCTCAATCTAATCCCTTTCTGAATTCTAAATTTTCCTGATCTGTAGCTTCTTTCTTCTTCCTTTCACAATAGTATGAAAGAACTTTGTATTCCTGTCACCCTCTACAAACCAATCAAGACCAGATTTCTGTCTCCAATATTCTTCTTCATAGTGTAAGCATTTTTTCATTTCAGCCTAGCCTTCTGCAGTACACACCTATTGATAGGAGATGGATCCTCTTCAAACAGTTCTTCTTTAATTTTGACTATTTCCTCCCTAATAATGATTTGTTTGAAAATATCCCCATATGTCCATCTACTCCACGGAGACAAGGCCCCTTTAAGCTTCTTCATCTTACATTTGAAGCTAATGAAAAGGTCTTCATGTTCCCATACTGGCCAATTCTGCTTTACAGTGTCAATGAAAGAATAATGTTCCACCCAAAACTTCAGAAATTTGAAAGTCTTGTACTGATTTTGATCTGTTTCTCCATAAGTACATAATAGAGGAGCATGATCTGAACCTGTCCTAGCCAGATGTTCCACTTCCAAGTTGTTAAACCAGTCTTGCAAAGGAGCATTAATCAACATTCTATCCAACCTTTAAAAAATACTATCATCTCCAGCTCTACCATGCCACCATGTAAAAGGACTGCTCTTAAAACAAATCTCCTCTAGTTCACAAGAATTCACACAAAAGGCAAAGTCCGCCACATCTTGAGGTTGAATAGGGATGCCACCAATCTTTTCCTCAATATTCATTACCACACAATTTTAGACCTATGGAGCTTGGTGGGGGGCTATTTTGGAGGGATTCTCAAGGATGCTCATTAGGGTAAGCTTCCTATCATTGTACTACGATTGTATCTTGGATTAGTGGAGATTTTCATGTTAGAATCATATTTAGGATGGGGGATTTTATGACTTATTAACCCTAAGTTGAAAATGGACTTTTCATAAAAATCATGGGTTGTTTGGGAAGATTTCCTAGTTTTTAGCTTGTTAAAGCTTGGGTGAACTATTCTAATTCTAATTTCGATACAAAACGGATTTTCGTACAGATTGATTTATGGGTTTCAACATAAATAGGGGTTTTGATAGATTAGTGGCATTGAAGGTCAATTTGGGGTTAGTTTTGCATGGGAACTTAGGATTATGACTATTTAGACCTTGGATAACATGTTTCCAACTTGAAATTCTGATTTTGCCCTTGTGGGCCGAGAGTCACTTCTTAAGGTCATTTTGAACTTGATTGAGTGGCGTAGCATTATGGGTAACCTTAGATCTGTAATCTAATATAGAATAATTGTTTGATATACTTTGCTCATTTAGAGGCGATTTGAAAGGGAAAGACTCAAGTTGGATAGTTCATGGCTCTTGTTTGGCACTGAGGTAGGTTATGACTTACTTATGTTTAGACTCTGATTAGCGAAACGTATGTAGATGGTAGCTATTGACGGGAAAAGAATGATAGGCCTTCGGGCTTGGTGGTGGATAAGCCCACTGGTTTGGTATGGATGTTGTTATGTGGGCTTGTCACCATATTTGCTTTTAGGTTGTGATTATGGAGTGTGTTGTTTGTTTCTTGACATTTCAGTATCTCATGAATAGGGAAGGATTATATGTTGACTATTTGAGTTATGTTCGGTATTCATGATATTCATTACTGGTTCCATGATTTGAGATATGGTTGAATTTGATTCCATGCATTTACATATCATCCATCTACATGCATAAATGGTTATAATGGTCTTTTGTGTGGGCCCGAGTGGTAAATGGTAACAATGATATTCTGTGTGGGCCTAATTAGCAATTGGTAACAATAATATTTTGTGTGGGCCCGATTGGCAATTGGTAACAATGATATTTTGTGTAGGCTCGAGTGGCAAATGGTAACAATGATATTCTATGTGGGCCTGTATGGCATTTGGTACATGGACTTCGTGGGTCTCCCATAGGTCATGACTTTGAGCAATGCCTTAGCATGTGTGTATGGTACAGAGAGGAGGTCGGGCAGGGGGGGAGGGGGTATTGCATAGCGTTGCATTTCAGTGCATTGCACTTCATATCATTGCATAGCATATTATCTCATTGGATTCTTGGTTGATGATTTACTTGAGTGTGCCTTGCTTGTAAGGTACCTACTTAGAAACCTGACAGACTTGAGGATTAGAGACTTTTACCTAGGCTTAGGACCTCAGAGTATTAAGATTTAATATGATTATTATTATAGTGAGTTTTTACTTGAATATGCTTAGTGACTGTACCCGACTGCTTACCTTCTCTACTTGTTGATTTCTTCTTATTTATATGCATTATCTAATCGTTGTCGGCCTATAATGCCTATGAGTACTAGTGTTGTGCTCATACTACTCTTGCTGCACTCCTTGTGGGGGTGTTCAATACCTCATGACTAATCCCGAGGCTATCATCAGAGATTTTTGGCGAGCTACTAGCCGGACCCGCAGCCCTGGATCTTTTCATATGTATTATGTCTAATTCTTTTCTACAAACAGTACTTATTTTAGTATTTGAGGCTTGTATTTCAGTTTCAAACTCTGTATTCCATATCAGAAGCTCTTGTACACGTTAAGACCAGGTTTTGGGAATTGTAAACATTAAGTTATTCTTTTCGCATTGGTTATATTACTATGACTGATTTTTTTTAGTTTTTTGAACTTAAATTTTGCACTTGCTTGAAAAAGATCAAATGATTTGGGTATGGTTCGCCTATCGGGGGGGAGGGTTAGTGTAGGTGCCATCATGACCCATGAATTGGGTCGTGATAATTATCCTCATAACCATCACACTCATTTTCACTAATTCTATGATCATATTCATGATAGGAGAGCATGTACAAAAATTCTACCTTGAAGCATCATCATCATCATCATGTTATTGACTAGAGGTATAGGACTTTTCATGCTCACATTCTTCTTCATCAGAGTGACAAGTCCCAAGAATTCCTTTTGAAGGATTGGGGTGACTTTTGACTACGACCTTATACTTCTTGCTTTGAGAATCTCCAACGTCAATTTGGTCATTAGCCTTTGCCTCTTGTGAACCAATTCTTGCTTTTCTTGTCATTATATTCCCAAAGTATCTTTCTTCACCTTCACAAGTTAGCCTTTGCCTCTTATGCACCAATTCTTGCTTTTCTTGTCATTGCCAATATTCCCAACTAACCTTTCTTCACCTTCACAAGTGTAGCTAGTCTTAAGACATACCTTTGTTTCCCAAGAATGACATGACACTTGTTAGTCTTGCTATCCAAGATCACTTCTCTTGCACATATCAATCCTTACCAAGTAGTAATTGACAAGCTCTCGTTGGGATGAAATGGAAGATAATTCTCCGATAGTATTTTTAGCACATAGAGACAAAATGAACAAACTAACTCTTTACCTAGTGTCGTTTATTAACTCTTTACCTAGTGTTGTTTCTTCTCTTTTGCAAGGTTATAAAGATGTCTTTCCCGAGGAGCTACCTAGAGAATGCCACCATTGAGAAGATTTGAGCATCACATTGATTTCATTCTGGTCACAACTTCCAAATCAAGCGACTAATAGAAGTAAGCTTGATGCTACAAATGAGTTGCAAAAGCAAGTCGATGAATTACTTGAGAAATGCTTGGTTAGAGAGAGTCTTAGCCCTTGTGCGGTACCCATAACTTGGTACCAAAGAAAAATGGTACATGAAGTGTCACGACCCAACCCCGTGGGCCGCGACTGGTATCCTAACTGGATACCCATCCGTACCTACCTGACAGAATCGGCATACCAGACAGATAATTCACACTAGCCGTACACAGACTTAAGCCAATACAAATGTCGCGCGCGCTATAACATACACATACCCCAACATACTGAAATTACATATAAGCCGATGAGGCCAACATAACGGACAGAGTCACGAAAACGTACGTACCTACCCGAATCGTAGCAACCTGTAACCCACATACATATCTACAGGCCTCTAACAGACATACAGAATCATATGACGGGACAGGGCCTCGCCGTACCCAGAATTACCATACGTACAGAATATACAGATGTCAGAAGATATATACCAAAAGTACACGCTCCGGACCAAAGGAGCTCTCCAAAATAGCAGAATCGGTGCCCTAGACTGGCGGCGTATCACCGGGTGCGTCTGTACCTGCGGGCATGTAACGCAGCCCCCGAAGAACAGGGGGTCAGTACGAAAAATGTACCGAGTATGTAAAGCGAAAATATAAAAAACATAATCATAGTCTGAATCAGAAGCACAGAAATATAGCGAACGTGTTATATCCCGTGTTTTCGCACATTTGGAAAATTAGAAATAATCTTGACTTTTAAGAAGTAAGGCCATAATTAATTCTAATTAACACATGAGTTGTTTATGAAAGAATATTAATGTGGAAGAGTCGGGGAAGCCCAAGGGAAAAGTTGGAGTTTCGGGAATTATTTTCGGGAATTACAAAATAAGATCCGCAACCAATTGGGCTCAAAAGAAAATTAATGGAATGGAGGCCCAAATTAAGGGGCATGGCCGGCCAAGATTTGGCCCATGATCCACATGAATTAGTCATGTGCTTGGTCATGTGACAAGTTAATAAAGGGACCATATTATATTAGTTGTCATCTATTAGAAGTTTCAAGAGAAAGAAGAAAAAAACCAAGAGCAAGACAAGGAACCCATTTCGGGTTTGGCCATAGAAAATTTACCATCAAAAATCTTGCTTCAAAAATTAATTTCTTGTTGAATTCCTACTAATTCAAGGTCCCTTTGCAACGTGGCGTAGTTGTTTTGGAGGAAGGAGCCATTGGTTCATCAATTTGATCATATACCCAAGTGAAGAAGACTAGAGAAAAAAGGTAAGGATTCATTCCTTTTTATTGTGTTATGAAGTCTTGTTTGTGTTGTAGTATGTAGAAATGAGTTGAAAGTATAGAAATATGGAAGATTTCAAAGTGGTTTTGGGATATAGTGTCTAGCCGTGTATGCCTATTGTTGTATATATATGGTGAGTTAAAATTATGTTGTATTCTAGTTATGTTTATGGTGGAATTCACATTGGAAAGGAAAGTTGAATAAATTTGGTGGAAGTTGGAATATAGAAGTTGGCCGTGTGGTATGGTGTTGGGAAGATGGCAATGAATTAATTTATTTGGTGTGTTAGTTGAGTTGTAGGAATCCTTGCTCGTAAATGAAGATAAAATGACGTAAGTTTGTATTGAAACGGAATGTAGAAACTTATGTCGCTTAGTACAATTTTATGACATTATGAAAAACGAAGTTGTTAGGTTGCAAATTATGATGATCATGGATAGATTTGGAAGATGGAATCATGTTATGAATATGCATGCCAAAGATTAGAAGTTTTGAATGAATTATGACCTTAGCGGAAAGTTGTATATTATGTATATCGTATGAATATTTTGAATAAATGATATGAAATGCTTCTAAACTATATGGTGATGATCTTGATTAATGATAAATATGAAAACATTGAACTTGGGTTGGAAGTGTGAAGTCGGAATGGAAGTTATCGTAGTATGTCGCAAGGTAGAACTAGTTAGGTTATATTGTGTTATATTGTGAGCGTTGTTGTTGTTGGTATTGTTATTGGGTTGTTGTTGATTGTTTTGGGCCGAGTTGAATTCTCGGGGGTGCTATATGTATAGGGGAGGTGCTGCCGAAATTTCAGTAGACAAATGTGAACTTAAGTGAATTCGTAGAATCCATAATTTACAATTGGTAAATGTGACCATTTGCAGATTTCTGACGAAACAGGAACTGAGTTTGGAAAGGTATAAAAAGCTCAAAAGGTATGTAAAGCTATCCCGATTCTTCTCTTGGCATGTCCTAGATGTACTAGGCTTGGATTTACGCCTCGGGGATTATTCTGTTCATCGGAATCCGCGATTGAAATTGTCGCATTTTCATTCAATGGAATTGAACACCTTAAGAGTCCTTTTTGGAGAATTATGCATATTTTCCCCAAATGGTCTAGAAAACTACGGAATTCCCTAGAGTCTTTCTAGGTGACCTCATAAGCATAAAAATGCGTAATTTGAGCCCACCGCCTTGCTTGTCCCGAGGTGGGCCCACTATTCCCAGTTTTACCCTTATTGTACTTAAGGCTTGTTTTCGAGCAGTTTTTGAAAGAAATGTCCTAACTACTCTTTTAATTACTAAACAAAAATTGTTTTAAATATTCCATTAAGTCTTATAAATTGTTTTGGCACCCTGAACGATTTCAGAAAGATTGTGCTTCTGTAATTCTTTATGACATCCGAACCCCACGTATTATAACTCCGTCTGACTTCATTGGATTTGTTTGTCATTAATATGCCTCATCGAGTCTCTGAAAATATTTATGATATTTTAACTGCATTTAGTTTCTCACTACTCTATTCGTGGATGCCCCAATGTTTCCCACACTGAGCCCGGGCCAGGATATGTTGTCAAGCGTAATCCCCTGCATTGTTCGCCGTGCCTCGATGTGAGGGGGCAGGTATACGCGTACATGGGTTTGTGGAGTATGCTGTGCCATGTACGTTTGTTCTGATATGATTTACTATGGCCATCTGATATGACATATTATGTTACGGGGTTATGCCCCTATTCTGATTCTTCTGTGTTAGGGCACCAGCGTCGGGAGGGTGGCCACGTTCTGTCTGCCGAGTCCCTTGGCAGGGGCCGAATTTGATATGACATATGTTCTGTACACACTCTGCATGTTTTGGAAATATGTATCTGATACTTTGGATTTTCCGTTTACTTTCTGTATGTTCTGCACCAGTTATGATTTTGTTTCTGTAACTCAGGCTTTACATATTCAGTACATATTTCGTACTGACCCCCTTTCCTCGGGGGCTGCGTTTTCATGCCGCGCAGGTACCGACAACAGGTTTGCTGATCCGTCCGCTTAGGATCTCATTCTGCTATTTTTGGAGCGTTCTTTTATTCAGAGCCATCTTTTGGTATAGTCTGTCACTTCTATATATGTATATTCTCGTTCATGGGTACAGCGGGGCCCTGTCCCGTCATATGATTCTGTCGGTCTGTTTAGAGGTCTGTGGACATGTTTGTCGGTTGGGGTCTTTCTGTACAGATATGTGTATGTGTTGTGTTTGGGCGATCCCATTCGCCGCCGCGGCCGGTCCGCATATATTTAGATGTTACTCTGTTGGCCCTGTGTGGCCTTTGTTGGTATTTTCTGCGTGCAGGGTATGTGGGATAGTCCGTAAAACAAAGGGAACTCTGCCGAAATTTTTCTGGAAATTATCTAAATTGGAAATAAAGCCTTGTCGGCTTTTGCTTTATACTAGGATGCGTTTGATACAATTTGAGATAGCATTGGGTAGATGCGTTCGGGTGCCCAGATCGGGCACTAGTCACGGCCTACGGGGTTGGGTCGTGACAGAACGGAATCATAATCCAACAGACAGACAGAGGTATACCGGACAGAGTCATAATTCAGACAGACAGACGGAAGTATACCGGACAGAATCATAATCCGAACGGACAAACAGAATCATAAGTCATACAGACAGACAGAATCAGAATCCAGACGGACAAACAGAATCATACATAGGGTACAGAAACGTGGTCGCCACTCCTGCCTTTGGCGCCACAGCACATCGTATTTCAGAAGATTTCATATCTTC
Source organism: Lycium barbarum (assembly GCF_019175385.1). Classification (NCBI taxonomy): domain Eukaryota; kingdom Viridiplantae; phylum Streptophyta; class Magnoliopsida; order Solanales; family Solanaceae; genus Lycium; species Lycium barbarum. The sequence continues at coordinate 64,973,244 of NC_083337.1, forward strand.
GAACATCTCCATCACATAACACATCATATCATAACCACGGTAACCCCGGGGACAGATCACACGCCGGGAAACCGGACACATCATACATCGTAAATCATATACCCGGTAACCGGGGACGGACTTATACCACAGTACCTCGGAACCGGACACATCATACTTCGGGATTCATACATGGGACCCGGCCCCCGACAAAGGGACTCGGCGGCCCATCCGCACGATATAAACCGGCCCGGGATCCGGTGAAAGGAATCGTAGCACATGCACGAACTGATTAATGAGAAACCACATACATACAGATTATTATACAGACCCAATCAAATTGAGGTAGGCCATATGGCGAGTCAAATCAGAGTATTCGGATAGTGTTCATAATACGCGCCTATATCCTACTTGGGAAGGCACGATAGATTATTGCCGAAATCAGATTTCCAGATATCAAAACCATTTCGTAGGATTTATATAAAAATAGTCATATCATGATCAGAATAATAGTCCAGATGTTACTTTTGAAAAAAAAAATGGACAGGAATAAGGCAATTCAGGTCATATAAGAGATATCGGGACTCCGTGGGCCCACCTCGGACCAACCCGAGGCGACATACGTAAATTACTGATAATAGACCTTATGAGGTCATCCATAATCATTTGGAAGTATTCCGACTCCGTTTAGAAAAGTTTCGTACAGAAGTTCTCTTTAAAGGCATGTTATAAGGAAATGGTTTCAATCGTACTGAAGGAATTGGAGCGGATTTCCATCTCGAATTCCGAGGAACGGAGTCGTATTCAAGGCTCGCGGCCGAGCCTATTACATTCAGAACATGCCTAAGAATAAATGGGAAGGCTTTACATACCTCAATTGCGCCTTCTGCTCGCTTAGCTTCACTTTCAATTCCGTCCAGAATCTACAAATGGTCATGTTTACCAATTGTCAAATTCAAGCCTTTAAGAATCCAAATTTTATTACATACTTGCCTACCGAAATTTCGGCAGCATTTCCCCTATATATATAACATCCCCGAGACTTAGCTCGGCTTAATATATCAACACAGCAACCCAGCAACAACATCAATAACAACAACAAGTATTACAAAATATGCAATATGGCATTACTAGCCATCTTTCCGACATAACATGACATCTTTCATCCCGACCTTACATTTCCAAATCAATCTTACCATTTTCATATTCATCACTTACAACATACTTCGGAGGCATATCATACCATTTTCACAAAATATTCACAAGGTATACACAATATACAAGCTTACTACCAAAGTCATATTTTACCCACAACTTCCAATCTTTAGCATATATGTTCGTGACATATTTCTATCTTCCAACTTCATCAATGACAATCATAATTTGCCTCTTACTATTTCCATTTCCATATTTACATAAGTTACAATAAACTTGCATGTTTTCCTACAACAACTTAACAACCATTTTTCCATAACAACAAGGACCATTATCCTTTCATTCACTTCACAATAACACACTTAACATACTAAAGAAATTTAATTCATCTTCCATCCTACACATAGCACCACACGGCCATACATTAAAATTTCCAACTTTCACTAATTCATTCAACTTTCACTTCCAATACAATTTCTACTATAACTACAACTAGATTCCAACATGAATTCAAGTCATCATAGACATGCAATATTTATACATACATACGGCCAACATGCCTACAATCCCAACACACAAAATTTTCATGCTTTTCATTCATTTCCACTTACTACATCAAACATACACCTCCCATAACATAACAAAAGCATAAAATTCTTACCTTTCCTTCAAGTTCTTCACTTGCCACCAAGTCACTTTCTTGCCAAGACACTTATATCACTTTGTAGAGAATCTTGCACTTAGTAATAATCCCCCAAGAAATTGGATTTTTGAACCAAGAATTTAGCTCCAAGAATTTTTCTTTTCTTTTTCTCTTTCTCTTCCTCTTTGGCCGATTGCCCCTCTCTTTTTTTGTTCTTGTTTTTGCTTGAATTTTCTTGAAGTTTCTTGAAGCCTTATCTCTTAATATAATTAGTCACATGACTAATTGGTGGGCTTGGGCCAAAGGCCTCTTGGCCGGCCACCCTATCTCAAATTGGGCCTTATTTTCATTTTTTTAGCCCAATTGTTGGCTAAATTTTGTAATTTTCGAAACCAATTTCCAAAATTCCTATTTTGCCCTCGGCCTCCTTTCGTAATTCCACACCAATGTATTCTTAGCCGACACATTCATACCAAGTAAGGTTCAAATATGGCCTCATTCATTACAAGCCAAGTTATCTCGAATTTTTCAAATATGCAAAAATGTCGGATGTAACATCCTTCCCCCCTTTAAAACATTCGTCCTCGAATGTTAAATTGACCTCATGGGGCGTCATACTACTTCAGGAGGGTTCTTTTTATAATTATCCTTTGTTGACTTTCTGATATGGACTCTTCACCAATATGATGGAGTAATTCTTCGCATTACTGACTCATATGATTTCATAACGTATTTTCTCATATTCCACACCGTCACTGGGCCATGAACTATATTCTAGTAACATATGAATGCTTTTCGCTCTTTCACGGACGTTATGTCCCTTCTTCCTTTCCTTCAAAGCTTTTCAAACATTATCATTAATACCACTTCTTGTCACACTCCTCGGTTCCTTACCACATTATCATAATCCCACGTCATACCAAACAGATTCATAACTGGGATCGGACGCATAGAAGCGTATCGGACAGATTCATAATCGTAGGCAAACATATTAAACTGTAGCGGACAGATTCGTAGTCAAAGTCAGATGTATGGGAGTATGTCAGACAGATCCGTGATCAGAGTTAGACGTACAGAGATGTACCAGACAGATTCGTAATCAGAATCAGACATACAGAGATGTATCAGACGGATTCGTATTCAGAGTCAATCGTACAGAGGTATATCAGACAGAAGCGTAATCGGATTCAGAAGTACGGAGGCGTAATAGGCAGAGCCTCATCAAAGTCAGAAGTGCAAAAGTATAACAGATAGAGTTTTGATTAGCATCAGACCACTCCTATTAAGGCTCCAGTGATTTACGAAAATTTCCCTTTGTCGACATTTCATTATTCACCCTAACAATTATACCACGGATTAACTCGTCGAAATCTGTTCACTCATTCACAAACTTGTTCGTCAAATTGTCATACAAATCGTCTTACGTGTCGCTTATCGACTCTTTCAAAAGTTTTGCTTAATTACATCTCTTATCCTTCATCTTTCCTACTATCCATGCTCATTTTCTTTTTCAGATATCGTCGCACTAGACTAAGTTATAATGTAATCGGGGTTTTTCTATTCTTTGACAACATTCGTGTCCTCACCTCCGCTTCGTTTCATGTATTCCGTTTAGTAAAACCTTTCGTCTATCACAACATTAGTCGCCGGAACTCGGCTCTTGATCCATATGATCACCAGACGAAAATCATACACATACCTATACATTTACTAATATCTTATTTGTGAACGACTCTGACCGCTATTCAAATTCACTCAATTTCCCGAGCGGTATTGCTCTTCTTCTTTTCGCCCATTTAGTCCGCCTCGATCTGCGCGACTCCTGTAAGGGACTCCACACATTCTCTTTCCTTTTAGGTTACCCCACATTTCCATTTACATCTTATACTTACACTTGTAAAAATTTTAGTATCCTTCCCAGGGGGTCACCCATCCCAAAATTGCTCTAGCCTTAGCACGCTTAACCTCGAAACTTTCATGCGTTTGGACCCATTAAGGCCAGTATAATTTCGTCGACTGCCCCGCACGACCTTCGTCACGTAATTTAGGGCAGATCGGGATCTTAGTAAGTGTTCGGAAAATTCTCATAGTGGGTCCCACCCTGGGCTAAACCATACAATTGTTATATCGCCCTTTCGAATCCTTAGTATCTATTAGGTCGAAAATTACCTTACTCTTACTAATACCCAGAAGAAGAAAGTCACATAATGTAATAGAGTATATACCCATCCATACACATATCCCTCAAGAAAAGATCACTAACATACCTGGGTGTGCACTTGAAGACGCTCCTGGGTCCTGCCGGCCGGTCAAAGCAAATATGCGGTTCGTAGGACCGCTTTAACCAGAAGCTGCACCTCGACCTCTGCCACGACTCGCTGGCGCTGGTGCTGGTGCTCCTCGCCCTGTGGGGCGTATGGCTGCCAAATGAGAAGATGAGCCAGCAACGGACCCAGTAGGCTGGACTGAGCCCGAACCACCCTTATGCGGGCACTCTCTCACACGATGATCTGGGTTGCCACAAAAATAACAAGCGCCCGTAGCGCGATAACACTCCCCCGGGTGGGGCCTCCCACAGTAGGAACATGGGGGTATGGGTGGCCTCGACTGACCGGGACCTCTGCTCACCTGTGAGCCTGGAACTCTGGAGCTCTGTCTCGAGAACTGTGGGGGCGTACTGTGTGCTGGCTGAGACGAATACCTGTTACCCTGCCATTGAGAAAACTCACTCTGAAATCCCCCTGAATACCCGGCAGATCTGGCTCTCTTAGGCCGGCTCCTGTCGTGACCCCTATCATGCCGACGTTCCCTACGTCGGTCCTCTATGCCCTGGGCGTATGCCTGTACCCGGGCAACATGCATCCCCGGCTGAGAAGCCATCGCCAAGCAACCATCGATCAAATAAGGGTCTAGCCCCATCACATACCGGTGCACCCTGTCGGCTATCTCCGCTACTATAGCGGGTGCATACCTAGCCAGTGAGTCGAACTCTAGGCTATACTCTCGGACACTTCTACCGTTCTGCTTCAGGTGCAAGAATCGGTCAACCCTAGCTCTCCGCAGCTCTGGAGGTAGAAAATGATCAAGAAATGCCTTAGTAAACTCGGCCCATACTGCTGGGGCAGCATCGACACCCCTAGATAGCTGCCAGGACTCATACCAGTTCGCCGCTACCTCATATAACCGATACGAGGCCAACTCGACGGACTCAGTCGGCGAAGCCTTAATCAACCGTATCGTGCTCTCCATCTTTCTGATAAACTCCTGGGGGTCCTCTTCGGGTTTTGTCCCGGAGAATTCTGGAGGATTACATGTCAAGAACTCACGAGCCCTGGAGCTTTCATATCTGTCCGCACGTCCACCCCCAAATCTATGCCTGCGAACCTGCTCTGTCATCAGTGTGGTCAATAACTGAACCGCATCTCGCATGGCCCTGTCCTCCGCCCCTGACTGGGGGGCCGGAGGTACAGGTACTGGTGCTGCTGGAGCTGGCGGTGGAGCCGCCCCCTGTGCTGCAGCTGTGGCTGTTCCAAATCCCTCCGATACTAGTGGCGTAACAGAACTAGCCGTCGAAGGCACAACATTTGGCTCAATCTGGGCACGAGCCCTAGTAGTCACCTGAGCTCAGCTGGTCTCACCTGCCGCTGTAGACTTGCCCTTCTGGGCGGCTGTTGCCTTCTTTGGAGGCATCGCTGAAAACATAACAAATCGTTAGGAGGGGATCATCCTACTAATACAGTTCTATCGCACGATCTAAGATCCAAAGAAGGGTAACATCCTAGATGTCCTGTAGCCTTCTGTTTATAGATGTGGTGCACAACACACCGATAAACAAGACTCTACTAGACACGGCCTGTAGACATTCCGAGGACAAACAGCTCTGATACCACTTCTGTCACGACCCAACCCCGTGGGCCGCGACTAGTATCCTAACTGGATACCCATCCGTACCTACCTGACAGAATCGGCATACCAGACAGATAATTCACACTAGCCGTACACAGACTTAAGCCAATACAAATGCCGCGCGCGCTATAACATACACATACCCGAACATACTGAAACTACATATAAGCCGATGAGGCCAACATAACGGACAGAGTCACGAAAACGTACCTACCTACCCGAATCGTAGCAACCCGTAACCCACATACATATCTACAGGCCTCTAACAGACATACAGAATCATATGACGGGACAGGGCCCCGCCGTACCCAGAATTACCATACGTACAGAATATACAGATGTCAGAAGATATATACCAAAAGTACACGCTCCGGACCAAAGGAGCTCTCCAAAATAGCAGAATCGGTGCCCTAGACTGGCGGCGTATCACCGGGTGCGTCTGTACCTGCGGGCATGTAACGCAACCCCCGAAGAACCGGGGGTCAGTACGAAAAATGTACCGAGTATGAAAAGCGAAAATATAACAACATAATCATAGTCTGAATCAGAAGCACAGAAATATAGCGAACGGAATCATAATCCAACAGACAGACAGAGGTATACCGGACAGAGTCATAATTCAGACAGACAGACGGAAGTATACCGGACAGAATCATAATCCGAACAGACAAACAGAATCATAAGTCATACAGACAGACAGAATCAGAATCCATACGGACAGACAGAAACAGAATCCAGACGGACAAACAGAATCATACATAGGGTACAGAAACGTGGTCGCCACTCCAGCCTTTGGCGCCACAGCACATCGTATTTCAGAAGATTTCATATCTTCGAACATCTCCATCACATAACACATCATATCATAACCACGGTAACCCAGGGGACAGATCACACGCCGGGAAACCGGACACATCATACTTCCTAATTCATATACACGGTAACCGGGGACGGACATATACCACAGTACCCCGGAATCGGACACATCATACTTCGGGATTCATACATGGGACCCGGCCCCCGACAAAGGGACTCGGCGGCCCATCCGCACGATATAAACCGGCCCGGGATCCGGTGAAAGGAATCGTAGCACATGCACGAACTGATTAATGAGAAACCACATACATACAGATCATTATACAGACCCAATCAAATTGAGGTAGGCCATATGGCGAGTCAAATCAGAGTATTCGGATAGTGTTCATAATACGCGCCTATATCCTACTTGGGAAGGCACGACAGATTATTGCCGAAATCAGATTTCCAGATATCAAAACCATTTCGTAGGATATATATAAAAATAGTCATATCATGATCAGAATAATAGTCCAGATGTTACTTTTGAAAAAAAAAAACGGACAGGAATAAGGCAATTTAGGTCATACAAGAGGTATCGGGACTCCGTGGGCCCACCTCGGACCAACCCGAGGCGACATACGTAAATTACTGATAATAGACCTTATGAGGTCATCCATAATCATTTGGAAGTATTCCGACTCCGTTTAGAAAAGTTTCGTACAGAAGTTCTCTTTAAAGGCATGTTATAAGGAAATGGTTTCAATCGTACTGAAGGAATTGGAGCGGATTTCCATCTCGAATTCCGAGGAACGGAGTCGTATTCAAGGCTCGCGGCCGAGCCTATTACATTCAGAACATGCCTAAGAATAAAGGGGAAGGCTTTACATACCTCAATTGCGCCTTCTGCTCGCTTAGCTTCACTTTCAATTCCGTCCAGAATCTACAAATGGTCATGTTTACCAATTGTCAAATTCAAGCCTTTAAGAATCCAAATTTTATTACATACTTGCCTACCGAAATTTCGGTAGCATTTCCCCTATATATATAACATCCCCGAGACTTAGCTCGGCTTAATATATCAACACAGCAACCCAGCAACAACATCAATAACAACAACAAGTATTACAAAATATGCAATATGGCATTACTAGCCATCTTTCCGACATAACATGACATCTTTCATCCCGACCTTACATTTCCAAATCAATCTTACCATTTTCATATTCATCACTTACAACATACTTCGGAGGCATATCATACCATTTTCACAAAATATTCACAAGGTATACACAATATACAAGCTTACTACCAAAGTCATATTTTACCCACAACTTCCAATCTTTAGCATATATGTTCGTGACATATTTCTATCTTCCAACTTCATCAATGACAATCATAATTTGCCTCTTACTATTTCCATTTCCATATTTACATAAGTTACAATAAACTTGCATGTTTTCCTACAACAACTTAACAACCATTTTTCCATAACAACAAGGACCATTATCCTTTCATTCACTTCACAATAACACACTTAACATACTAAAGAAATTTAATTCATCTTCCATCCTACACATAGCACCACACGGCCATACATTAAAATTTCCAACTTTCACTAATTCATTCAACTTTCACTTCCAATACAATTTCTACTATAACTACAACTAGATTCCGACATGAATTCAAGTCATCATAGACATGCAATATATATACATACATACGGCCAACATGCCTACAATCCCAACACACAAAATTTCATGCTTTTCATTCATTTCCACTTACTACATCATACATACACCTCCCATAACATAACAAAAGCATAAAATTCTTACCTTTCCTTCAAGTTCTTCACTTGCCACCAAGTCACTTTCTTGCCAAGATACTTATATCACTTTGTAGAGAATCTTGCACTTAGTAATAATCCCACAAGAAATTGAATTTTTGAACCAAGAATTTAGCTCCAAGAATTTTTCTTTTCTTTTTCTCTTTCTCTTCCTCTTTGGCCGATTGCCCCTCTCTTTTTTTGTTCTTGTTTTTGCTTGAATTTTCTTGAAGTTTCTTGAAGCCTTATCTCTTAATATAATTAGTCACATGACTAATTGGTGGGCTTGGGACAAAGGCCTCTTGGCCGGCCACCCTATCTCAAATTGGGCCTTATTTTCATTTTTTTAGCCCAATTGTTGGCTAAATTTTGTAATTTTCGAAACCAATTTTCAAAATTCCTATTTTGCCCTCGGCCTCCTTTCGTAATTCCACACCAATGTATTCTTAGCCGACACATTCATACCAAGTAAGGTCCAAATATGGCCTCATTCATTACAAGCCAAGTTATCTCGAATTTTTCGAATATGCAAAAATGCCGGATGTAACATGGAGGATGTGCATTGATTGTAGAGCTATCAATAGAATCACGATGAACATTCAAATTTAAGGTCGAATTTTTTCTCAAGGGAAGGATGATAACGACCATACCGCAATTACTTCAAGATCCTTCATGAGGAGTCAAGCAAAGGAACTTCAAGATCTTGGAAGACACTTACATGATAGATACCTTGAAGAGCCCTTTGAAGACACCTACCAAATATTACAATATCATACAATAGAAGGGCGATCAAGATTTGAAGGATGGAGGCACCTGGAGGCACCTTGGTGGGCATATTACATAATTAGGCCTAATTAAAGGGTATTTTGGACATTTAATGTATTATTTAGTCCTAGTATAAATATTTCACTACCTAGCTTATTTCGACTAGATTATGTTGATGAATATTTGTGCGCTTAAATGTGATTTATTTGTTGTCTTTGAACTTTGCCCTAGGATCTGCAAGAGGTAACTTTCCTCTTGAGGATTCTAATAATTTAGGTGCATTTATTGAATGTATTAGGGGTAACTAGGATTCTAATCCTAATTGTTGTTAATACTTCGTCAATATTTGTGTCTTGTATCTTTGATTTGCTTTCTATTTTCAATTCCTTGCACTTGTTAATTTAGTTGTTATCATTTGGCATCAGACGTTGGCTAATGATTATTCCTATAGTCACTTCAGATATGGGTGGAATTTTGTGATTTGTAGTTGAATCCCAAGTTGTTTGTTAAATCGGAACTCTATTGGACATCTGAATTCAGACTTAGTATTGGAAATTTGAAGAAACATCGAAGAATTTGAAGCTTCAAAAGAAGAAAAAAAATTGAATCTACAATTTCCTTGTGTTTTTAGATATGAAATTAGTTGGTTATTGATTGTTAAGCTAAAGTTTGAAAAACCTTAGTTGAAAATGAAAGAAAACATTACTCAAAATATGTTAGCCATTGTTAGAGTTGGATTCTAGCTTTTGGATGATTAAGGGTTTTACTCCTTGGTGAGTGTTTAAGATTTTTCCCATGTATCTCTTTAGGAATCTCTCTTGGATTCATTCATGTATGAATTTCTTGTATGAGTTCTTTCTTTTCCTTGGATTCATTCTATGATTAATTGCTATTTTAATTATAAAATTGTTCTTTCTTCCTTCTAATTTGTTGTTATCTCTTTCTCCCTACTCGCTCTTCATTATCTTGTTATTTTCAATTGCTTCCGCGTATTTGGTTGTTATCAGTCATCAACCTTCTATTAATTTGAGGCATGACGCTTTTTTGCGATCTTTTGCAGTTTTCTTGGCCTTGCACACAATGATATTTGTTTACCCAACTTTAACAAGATGAACATTAGTGGAGAATAATCATATTTGAACCAAAACTCACCTTAAGGTAAGAGAAGCTGATTACTTCCAATGATTCAGATATGTATTCCCCGGAACTTTTTTCTTTTCAATATAGAGAATATTACTTTACTACTATATATAAGGGAGGATCTCAAAATTTTATAGTCCTTATGTGAAATTTTTTATCCATTTTACCCCTAACTAAAGGTTTAATTACCTTGTAATCTCTCACCCATTTTGGTAAATTTGAATAATTATGTGGGCTAATTAAATTCTAGAAGGAGGGATGATGTGGAAAGGTGATAGTGACACCACAAAAGATTATTAATTCAACCAAATTTAAAATTGATCCAAAAGTTTATTGTCATTCTTTTATGTGGAAATGATAATTAAACTTGTTTCAAATTATTTTTTCTATAAAATTTATTATGGACCAGTAAAAAAGGTGCATACCTTAATACATGCTTAATTAGTCATTAAAAATTATTTTTATTTGTGTCTTAAAAAAATTGAAAAAAATTAATTATTTAAGGTCTAACCCATTTTTTGGAAGAAGATTATTATTAGTAGTAGTAGTAGTAGTAGTACTATTACTACTACTACTACTTGGAGAGCTACAATATTTCTTTAATTATTTTTTTCAATTTTTTAAATACAATATAAGTTAATTATTTCAATTATTTGTGTCTTAATCAATACATGTATTAAGGTCAATATTTGTGTCTTAAAGTATTTCGCTGTATCAAGATTTTTAATTATTTAATTTTAAATGTTATGTTTATTTATAAGTTAACTTCATTGATGTCATTATACAACAATTTGTAGCATTAAATATTTTTTGTATTACTTGAATATCGTAATTATTTTTTTCTTCCAAAAAGTGGGTTAGCCAATATAAGTTTAATAAAAAATATTAAGTTAAAATTTAACGTAAGGTAAAACTCAATTTGGATCAGCAAAGATTTAATCTCAAAAGATTTAGTAAAATAAAAGGGAGAAAAGCTTTGATGCATGCATTAATTTGTTTGAAAATAAAAAGGAAGTCTAAATATACTCTAAAAAACTGTTGTTTTTCAACTTACAAATTTGTTTATATAATTAAATATCTTGGAAACATTGAAAAATTGTCCAACTACCTTTACAATTGATATGATGATACAAAAACAACACAAAAAGCAAGAGTAGGTAAAAAAAAAAAATTACAAATTTAAATTTTAATGTAGCTTGGGCACGGGTCAAACGACACTAGTATATATACACACACACAAAACAACAACATAACTAGTGTAATCTCACAAAGTGTCCTCCATGAAAAAGTAGGATAACGCACAACTATCCTTCTACCCTAATCTGTATCTTCCATATTCTCCTATTTAAGGTCATGTCCTCGGTAAGCTGGACCTTCGCCATGTCCCGTCTAATCACCTTTCCCCAATGTTAACACCCAATTTTGGCCCTCTGTATTTAAAAATTAACTTCTTTAGGCTTCCTAGTCATTAAATAGCACAAAATACTGTTCTTATACATTTTTTAATTTTAATATAATTTACTGATGATTGTCCTTATTTTTTAAAAATAGGAATTTTTATCAATTTATTTTCATTTTAAATAATTATTTTGTTACAGTCTTTTGTATATAAACAACATGCTAATACAGTTTTTTTACTTCAATTAATTAGCAGGTCTCCTTAATTCAAATCACATTTTTTACTTTATTCACGAAATTACCTTAAATATATTTTTATACTTTATTATTTTAGTTACAGTCTATTATTACATGGAAGTCGGAAGAACTAATTTTAAACAAAGATAAGATTTAGCACATGGTTTTGAGAAGCCATGGTTTTGTGAAGTCCATGGTTTTGGCACATGGGTTTTGATAAAAAGTGATTTACCTTTGCCTATATAAAGGAGGACTTCCCCTATTATTTTTCTCATCACTTGCACACTACCTCACACACATTTTTCTTCTCTCTACACTCTCTAGATTTTCTTTCTATAGGAAGACTAGCAAGGCTAGCACTTTCTTCCTCTTTAAATAATTTTTTTTAATTGTCTTTATATTTCAGTCATACATTGCTTCTTTACTTATTCATATATATTGTCTTTACATTTATTTACTTGCATTGTCTTTATATTTTTTTATATACATTGCCTTTATATTTATTTATCTATATTATTTTTACATTTATTTATATACATTGTGTCTTTAAATTTCTTCATATATTGTTTCTATATTTTTGTATTCTCTATACATTTTTCTTTACATTTTACATACATTTTCCTTACACTCTCCACACTTTTCCTTTATATTATATTACATCTATCTATTCTTTTATATATATTTTTATACACATAAGTTATATACATATACATGTACATATTTACATTACTTAACTACTAAGAATAGAAGGAAAAAACTTTTCATTAAAAGGAATGCACTTATTGTCTCTACATTTTTTATGCATTATCTTTATATTTTGCTATATTGTCTCTACAAATTTGTTTATTTTCAATAAATGTATACATTGTCAAGTATTTTCTTTACACTTTTGTCAATACCATCACAGTACATGCCTATTTTTTTCTATATATTTTGCTATTTACATTTACTCTACATTGGATGTACATCATATTTATATTTACCTATATTTTCATTTGTATTCTTATGTTCTTTTTACATACATCATTCACCTATACATTTGTTACATTACATACACTACACTAATCCTAGGGTCAAATCAAGTTTCATCATTCTTTTGTCAAATCACTTTTTCAAAAACTTTATGTCAAATCATCTTTTCAATAACTTTTTGTCAAATTACTTTTTCAAGGACTTTGGTCACATTACTTTTTCAAAGAATCTTTACCAAATCACTTTTTAAAGACTTTATATCACATACCTTACTTTTTGACTTTTTCAAATTATTTTAACTAATACTTTTTCTTTCATCTTGCAATTTATTACAAATAGTACACTTTTGGCTGATGAAGAAATTTCCGTCGATTTCCAAGGCCTCCCATGTACAAAAGACGGGTTTTTATTTTAAGTTTATTCATTATTTCTTTAATTCATTCGATAGTTATTTATTTTCTTACTAACACTTTTACTAAGTGTTTATACAGGTACCCGGAGACACATCCAGAAGACGACACTCGCAAGGAACTCGAAGACTTCATCGAATCCTTGTTTGTATTTACTTTCGTGCATTATTTAAAATTGTACAAAACATAAACTTGGAGTAGTGAAAACTTCACTTTAATGTTGGGCGGGGATATTTAATTACTTGTCGCTTATATGTTTAATTTAAAGTGCGTTATTCGCTTTAGGCAAGACTTAGGCCGTCTACACTTTCATAAATTGATTAGATTGACTCGATATAAATACTTTGTTAATTAAATTCACACTTTTGGCATGTAGGCAAAAATACTAGTCCATCCCTTATTTTATATTCTTTATACACTTTTAATACAACACACATTTTATATTGTTTCGTATACATTAATACATATTTTAGTTAAGTTAAATCCGCATTTTTTACTCTAGGTAAATACTAGGCCGTCCATTTACAAATCTTTCATTCTTTAAAGGCATTATATCTTTTTCACTCATTTTTTTTAAACATAATTCCTTATACTTATTTTTTACCAAAATTTTTTGCTATCCTTTTGTTCCTCATTCTTTGATAGGATATTCATTAAATGAATACTCTTTTAACTAAACGGTAGAAACAAGTCAAATCAACTTCATTTTTTCTAATAATTTTGTTATATAAACTCTTTACACCAATGACTATTCGTAGAATATTTTTACATTCTTTATGCACTAATATACCTAGTTATACAATTCTTTAGACATTTTATATTTGATATACACTCTTTTATATTTGAATTATATTCTTTATATATTTAATACACATACATTACACATAGACACACATTCTTTATATACCTATCTTACATACTCTTATATTTTTTATACATCTTCTATATTGTTGTATATACTCTTTACACCAACTGATATACCTTTGTGCCAATAGATATACACTTGTTTTTACTAACAAATACACTACCATACGAACGAGGTATGTTTTCTTTACACTCCTTTGTACATTCATATCGATATACATTCTTCATAAATTCCTGATACTTGATATACATACATTTTTTATACATTGTATGCACTTAGCATATTATCACCTAGTGTAGCTTTTCATGAAATCACAACATTTTGAAAACAAGTAATAATAATGATAAACAGATAAATAATCCCCCTCTAGTGTTCAGTTAAACTAAGTTTAAGGACTGTCTTCAGACGGGCTCTGAGGGATGCTTAATACCTTCCCCTCGGGGTAAATAAAACCCTTATCTAGAATTTCATATGTTTCGTGGACTAAAATGGAGTAGACAACCCAAATACATATAGGTTTCCTGATTTTCCTAAAAAATAAGATGGCGACTCTAACTCTTTTTAAACCAGTTAGAAGAACCGTGAAGTAGCAAACTATCTTGGACCCGTTCAAAATAGGGCGTAACACCCAATACTTCTTCGGTCTACCTCTACCTCTCCTAAACCCATCCATAGCTACCCTCTCACGCCTCCTCACTAGGGCACCATGCATTTACTTTGCACATGTCTGAATCATCTCAATCTCGCTTCCCACATCTTATTATCTATCGAGGCCACTCCTACCTTGTCCCGAATATCTTCATTTCTAATCCTATATATCTCTCCTAGTATGCCTACACATCCATCGCAACATCTTTATTTCCGCAACTTTTATCTTCTGCACATGAGTGTTCTTGATTGGCCAACACTCCACCCTATACAACATTGTTGGTCTAACCACCACTCTATAAAAATTGCCTTTAAATTTTGGTGGCACCTTCTTTTCACACAAGACTCAGGATGCGAGCCTCCACTTCATTCACCCTGTCCCAATACGATACGTGACATCATCACAATCTCTCCATTTCTTGGATAATAGACTCAAGATACTTGAAAATTTCTTTCTATTGAATGATTTGGGTACCAAGCCTTACTTACACACCAGCCTCATGCGTTGCGTCGCTGAACTCACAATATATATATTATTTGTATCTAGGTTCAATATGCGAGGAATGATGGAACTCACAATAAAAAATGAAGATAAAATGAATAAATAAATAAGTATGTCGAGTTGACTTAATGGATTACGTGGTCGTTTCTTATCAGTAACAGATTCACTTCTTATCTTGTCCAATTTCCAAAGTTGATGCAGAATGGATGCCTAAAGAATTAAGTTCCTAAATAGGCATATAGAACCTACTTATTGTTCAATTTTCTTGAGCTTGGCCAGAAGGAACATCACCCAAAAATGAGAACTCCACTAAAGTAGAACAGTAGTGACTAGAGTGCAATAGAGAAAATTGTTTGACACATTTTCTTCTCAATCCAATATTTGTTCCCAAAGATCTTAGCTTCTGCAGGGAAGCAAACTCTCCAAATTTATGACCAACAAATCAATTATGTGAAAGAGAGCTCCACAAACTCAAAATGATAATCCGCTTTCCTAGAATGCATTCTAAGCCATAAACGTACCTACTTCAAGATAAACAAAATATAAATGTATTGATTTTTTTCCACCTCCGGCAATACTCCCAAATAATGAACAAGAACACATGGAGCCATTTCCTTTACAAAATATAAATATGTTTATGTGCTTTTGGTTCTTGTTTTAGGTCATTTTATATGTCATGTCAACTCTTAATAACTTTCCTAACCTTAAATTATACCCTAGTGCTATTTTTTGCAGATTCGGACAAAAAGGACTATACAAGGCATTGATGTTTGGTAGTCCAAGTATTATTGTTGCAACTACAGAAGCTTGCATGAGGGTTTTAATAGATGATGAAGCCTTTAAGCTTGGCTGGCCAACTTCCACAATGAAACTAAGTGGGAAAAAATCATTGATTGATATTTTCATTTGAGGAGCATAAACGTTTAAGGAACAGCAGCACCTGTGAAAAGGCACGAGGCATTATCGATGTACATAAAATACATTGAGGAAAATGTTAAAGTCAACAGTGGAGAAATGGGCATCCATGGGTCAGATAAAGTTCTTGACAAAACTGAGAAAACTAACATTCCCGATAATACACATTTTTTTAAGCTCCGAAAGTGAACAAGTCATGGAGGCTTTGGAGAGAGAATACACAACTCTAAACTATGGTGTAAGAGCTATGGATATCAATCTTCCAGGATTTGCTCATCATAAAGCACTTAAGGTACTGTTCCTAGTACCTTTTATCCTATAATTTATTCCTTTGACATATCGTTTACTTTTTTTGGACAAACACGAAAATGTCCCTTCTCTTTTCAGGCGCGTAAGGAGCTTGTTGCCATCTTCCAAACAATTGTGGATGAGAGAAGAGAGAGAAGGAACCAAAATGAGCCTACAGAGAAAAAAGACGTGACGGATATTCTGTTGGAAGTTGAAGATGAGAACGACAGAGAGTTGAATTATAGGAAGTCATTGATGTTCTAGTAATGTACCTTAATGCTGGCCATGAATCTTCTGGCCACATTACAATGTGGGCTACTGTCTTTCTGCAGAAACACCACAAGGTCTTTAAAAGAGCTAAGGTAGCCAAGATTTCTCATTTCAAAAAATCACTTAAAGGCCACATTAAAATTTGTTATTTCTCAAGAACATGTTTTGATCTAAAAATAGGCAGAGCAAAATCAGGCAATTCTGAGAAAGAGGCCAACTGACCACAAGGGTGCGAAACTAAAAGAAATTAGTCAAATGGACTACCTGTCAAAGGTAACTTTCTGTTTCTTATCAACACTATACACAGTTCTGTTTTCTCCAGCCAATTCGATGAACCTACAAAATTTCATTTGATACTCTTTAACCTTGGAGGTGATCGATGAAACCATTCATGTTGTTACCTTCTCCTTTGTAGTCTTCTGTGAAGCAAAGACGGATGTCGTTACTAATATTGAGTTACAATCTCGTTCTTCTTACATTTTGATTCAAATAAAACCATATTGTGGCTAACAGAGCAGAACTCCCTTTTTCCCCCAGGTTATACTATCCCCAGAGGATGGATGTTTTGTGTATGGTTTAGGTCTTCTATTCACTTGGATCCTGAAATCTACAATGACCAAAGGAGTTTAATCCTTCTAAATAGGATGTAAGCCTAAAGAGTGTCATGAAATGAGGTGCAACAAGCAAAAAAAGTAGCACAATTCTTTGAAAAGTTAGGAATTGTTATTTTTATAATTTAGTCCCTAGTTTAGACTAGTTTTCATTTAAGTCCTCTGAAAGTTCTAGAATGTATTAACACACAAAACCCTTTATAAATCATAGTTATGAGATATATTGAATGAAAAATATCTCTCTATTTCTTCTCTCTCTCCCTATGTCCATCTCTTATTTCTCTAATTTCTCTCCTAATGAGCTCACCTCTTCCTATCGTTACAAATGGTATCAGAGCCGACGATTCTTGGCATGCATTCTACTGCCGCGACTGATTTTGGGTTTAGCTATAATGAGCCATATCCATATGCCTATCACTATTCAAATGGCGTCATTAGTTTCGTTGAGTTCAGTGATGGTTCCTTTCGAGCAGCATCTACCTTAGACTATCTTTCCGAGGCTCTCAGACTGTTAAGAGAACAACGTCGCATACTAGACAAGATGATAGCAGTGCGAACGCAATCCAAAGAAAAGCAGCAAACGAGCAACAAAGTTAATATTGCTGAAGATCATTTTTCAAATTCTGAAGGAGTTGACGAACTAGAGAAAATCGACCAACCCTCATTTGTAGTGGTTGAGTCTGACTCAAGCGCTAAGATATTGGAGAACTGGGTCCAAGATGTAACTATGGAAATTGAAGGTGTAGATGCAGAAAACTCCAAAAATGCAGACATGGTATTTGCTAAAAGTTTCCTCAAGATTGATGATGTGGGTGACTATGATACAAAGTCTATTGCTACCAAGAACATTCTTGACTGTAAACTAGCTACTTGGAATGAGCACTCTCAACTAGAAGTTGAAGATATCAGTGAAACCAATTCAGAAAATGATGAAGACCAAAGGTTTGATAAAAGTCTTCAAAGAAATGAAGAGCTCTTCTTTGAAGGAAATGTTTTGAATGATGGACATGCTTCAGATGACGTTGGTTACACCAAAATCGACGAGTTAGAAGAACCAAGTCAGCCACTCTTACATATGGTCAAATCTGGAGAAATAGAGGACCAAAGAAAAATGAAGATTCAAGGTACAAATGTTGTTCTTCAAAGTGTGGATCAGGTGTTCGATAAAACTCCTGAGAAGGACAACGCTGAAATTCCAAATGAAAAGCAGTCATTGTTGGGTAGAGAAGCACCAATTGAAATCAAAGTTGAAGATGCTAAAGCTTCATAAAACTATGGAGTCCAGGTGGTCGATAAGAACAGCTTGCTCAACTTCACAGAACAATTGGAGAACACGGTAATTTCTGCCATCACTGTTAATTACACCAGTGAACTTAATGTTCCCTCCTTGACGGATTCACTGGGACCTATGTGCCCTGATTTTGATGATGGAACACCATTAGAAAACGATGTCATAGAAGCTAACGAAAAGTCCATTAACGACTATGAAATGCTCGACCAAATTCTTCTAATGTAGGGAATCGATGTCACTAATTTGCTATGGGATGATAGTAAAGAAGATGAGGCCCCGGAACTTGAAGATCATGAACTTTCAGAAAACATTGTAGGCCATATGTACGATAAATGTTCTCTTGAGAATATAAATGTTTTGCCAAATACTGTAGTAGTACTGAGTACTGAATTTGCATATTATACAACTGTAATTGGTGCTGAAATTGCATATAATATAGTTGTACTAGGTGCTGAAATTGAGATACACGGTACATTTCTTGCATTTTCTAGTTACAATGAAGATCAAGCTTTTGCTTGTGTGCCGGAAGAGTGTGTGCTGTATTCTGGTTATCCATCTGGGCATTCATTTCACTCTCTTGCTTTGAAAATGGGTTTTACATATGAGGTATGTTTGGAAAATTCAGTGATGAATAGTACAAACCTCAAATTTGGGGGGATTTGGTTGGTTTGCGAATTGTTCAACGAAATTCTGAGCAGATATATGGTTTGTAGGATTATAATTTTGGTTGAGAACTGGAAGGAAATAGAAGCAGTTGCGACGAGGAAAACAGAAGTTATTGGTTTTGCAATAACAGAGATGGTGGAAACTGAAATTATACCTACTGTTAAAGAGGTGTATTCTGGAAAAAAGAGTCAATATACTACAATACTGCTAGTTGCTTGTGTGTATTGGGTTGTCACTTATATTGCTAGAGTTCAGCAACTAAAAGTTTCGCATTGGTCATTTGAATTATTGAGCAATGAATTGGCACAGCTTGGCTATGTATATATTTTGCTGGACACTGGGCAAGAAACATCTATATTATTCACACATTATTTATCTGTTCGTGCTGCTAGAGGAGAGATTTGAAATTGAAAGTAGATAAGCAAGAGATGGATGGCGTAGAAGAAACTTTTACTTCCTTGCTCCCTATGTGTGAATTTCTTTTGCCCTTGTTAGCTATGATCTATAGAGCAGAACTTATGAAGGTGATACCTGGTGACTGCCCGAACTTGATAGATCAAATGGTGCTTTCATTGGTTAGGATACACGATGAAAAGTTGGAATTGCTAAATCTTGAGGGGTGCAGGAAGGTTGCAGATGCAAGTGTGGAGGCAAATCCAGATAATTGCCCCTTATTTAATGGTCTCGATGTTTCTAAGTATGCAGTAACTGATTACAGTCTTGTTACTTTATCCTGTGGAGTGCAAGTGTATTTTCAGGTCTTTTTGTTACCAGGTTGCTCCACTGTATCAAACAAGAATGTTACTTCCTCTGCATTGATATCTCTTAATCAATTACCTATGGTGAAATTCCTTCATTTTCCCTATATCTCTTATTCTACAGTCAGTTATTTGGTGCGTGAGAGTCGATTTACTGAAGGAGGAAAGAGTATCACTGATGGTAATAGGTCCCCAAATGCACAGTAAAACATCTTCTATATCACTGATGGTAATAGGTCCCCAATTGCACAGATAAAACATCTTCTAGCCTTGCTTGCAATAAAAATGGTGTCTATTGTGGCAAGAGAATTCACGATGCATCATTTGGTTCCCAAACATTGGTGTGATAAAATTGGAACAATACTTACTTTGAAATTGCACAGACCCTATCACGAAACATTGGTGTCATTTCTCAAGGATACACCTTATCTTTGTGAAAGTGCAAAATCTGCACTTATGGCAATTAATCTATTGAAGTTCATCTTTTCCCTTAAACCCAACGGACAACTGGAAGCTGTCACTTCTGTTTGTAAAAGAATTATGAGTGATAAGAGTTCTTTCTTGGTGCTTTGTATTACTCACAAATTAGCTATACTTGAGGTCATGGAGCTGATAGTAAAAAAGGTTGTCTATGTAGTTCCTAATGGATCATCTAAAATGGAAAGTGATGGGGACAACTGGGAACATTTGGTACATAATGAAGTTGAGCTATTTAGAGCCGCAGCAGTAGGATCTCAAGGATTCCTCCTGGATGCATACTCGTTTATGCTAAAGGAAACTATTGGAGAGACACCATCTTCACTGTCAGAGAAGCTTGTGGATATGGTTAGCATCACATACCTGCCGTTTGAATGTTCAAAACCAAAAGGGAGGAGGAATCCGGAGTCGCTCGAAATGCTAGATGTCGAAGCAGAAATCTCTAATGTCGATATTGTTGAAATGAGTATTACTACTGTGATCAAGAATCTCACTGCTAAGTTCTCTGGTGCAGTGTTGAAGCTAACAGGCTCTATCCATGTGGCTGAGTTGCTGAAGTGTTATTCCTTTTGCATTGTCCGAATGATAGTGAAGCTAGTGATTATTGGGAGGAAAATGATGTTGGCCTTGCCCTTGTTAATTTATTCCTTCAGTGCGTCCTCCTTAAAGTTGAAATCTGGAAGTGCAACTCAAGCTTGCTTATTGGAAGGTGAAACTGCATGTGCTAAAGCTAGTTATGAAGCATTTGCACCAGTGATAACTTACCGTAATGCAAAACTTAGCTACAACTTAGAGCTAATTATTGAACAAAGGCCTGAAGCAGTTGATAAGGAAATTGGTTCCTTCTCAAGGAAAGTTTCAACACTCTTGCATAGCCTTTTGAGGTTTCTAGCTATGAAGCATTCCATAATTGTCAAGGATTGCTGGAACATTGCAGCAAAGTGTCACTGGCCTTATCCATTTCGAAGTTCATATTGTCAAACCTTGGACAAGGTTGTTTTAAGGGGGATGGATTGTCTGAAATGAGGTGCAACAAGAAAAAGAAGTAGCACAACTCTGTTGAGAAGTTAGGAATTGCTATTTTTACAGTTTAGCCCCTAGTTTAGACTAGTTTTCATTTAAGTCCTGTAAAAGTTCTAGAATGTGTTAACATATAAAACCCTCTGTAAATCATAGCTATGAGATATGTTGAATGAAAAATATCTTTTTCTTTTTCTCTTTCTCCCTATCTCCCTCTCTTCTTCTCTTCTTTCTTGTTTCTCTAATTTCTCTCTCAATGAGCTCACCGGAGCTCTTCGTATCGTTACAAAGAGCCTCTTTTTAACCTATAACAATACCCCATAAAAACCCCACCTCCAAATAAAAAAGAATAATAGTGCTGCTTACTTTGTCCTATTCATTATAAATTTCATTTGTTGTGTCCAGCTCTTTTGTATGCTTTTCGTTCTTGGTGTTCAGGGTCTTACACCAAAAGCAGGAACATTCATTCCTTTTTTTTTTTTTTTGGGGGTGGGGGTTGAAGCAGATCGTCCCCAGGAAATGATCTTGCCAAGCTAGAAATATCTATTTTTCTTCATTATTTTCTTCTAGGTTATGAGCGAGTGAAATTTGTTTACTTTCCTTTTCCCCCCTTCCTATCCGTCTTCGCAGCCTTGAAGCCCCTTGATGTATTTGCTTCATTGCAGGCCTAAAGATAACTGTTTGGGCAGAGTAAGAAGAGTCTTATCAACTACAAGTGCCTGGGCAAAATAGCAAAAAGAACGAGATAACTAATCTCTCTAAATATGGAAATTATTGCGGTGAAAGCAATGACCAACCTTCTTAGTTGGGAGTTGATAGGAAATAGGAGAAAAGATTATAATGAAAAATATTTTTTCTCCTGAATTTACCTCCACAATTCTTGCTCTAGAAAATTTGTACACATTTAAATTAGTAAGAGGATCATGTGCACATTGACTAGTAATCTCTGGCTTGCCCTTCAAGTGAAACCATAAAGAATTCACAATGTTAACTATGAGAAGGCCATCGACATTCATACCTTCCCAATACCAACTGAAATTTGACCGTTCATGCGGCCTCCGATCAAGTCTTTTACCCCTGCTAAATGTCAATTCAGAAAATGTTCCATTTTACAGTGCGCATATCTAAACCTTTTAGGAATAAAAGAACGGAAGCTACAGAAGAAATAAAGCACAGATGACAATTACTAACTGCTAATGCTCACCTGAAACTTGCTACGATCAAATCAGTGGCCTTATTTATTGCCAGCCGGGGCAGGGGAGGTGGATTCTTACTAATGTAAATATGCAGAAATAATGAAGCATTTTGACCGTACAAGACTTAGGCTTCCAAGTTAATTGGGGCTATCACAAAAACATGGACAATACATGCATAATACCATCGGTTGAGAATACTTCTTATTGCTCCAATGTGTTAACACTTAGAGACATGGATAACAAAATATCCTGTCAAAAATCAAAAGCTGTACGCTAATGATATCAGTTGAAAGGAAATCACAGGCTTGCAGATACAAAGCAAAAAGTAGAAACTTTATATTTGATCATTTTTTCCTCAACAAACATGGCCGCAGCTGGCGTATTGCTTCAAACAAGCATGGCCTGTAAGATAACATGCACAGCTTAGAGAAGGCATTTCTCCCTGCACAGTTTTCTTGTTCATTGTTAAAAAAACACCTAACCTCCATGAAAGTGCGAGAGGGGGGGGGGGGGGGGGGGGGGTGAATTGTAACTTTTTCATTCTGATAGTCGACTATATCGTAATGCAGTAATTAAAATGCAGAAATAAAATTGACACAGATATTTTATACTGGTTCAGATTCAATGTGAATCCTAGTCCAGTCCCCCTGGGTTGCAAAGGTGTTCTCTGCAGCTCTTTATAAATGTTTTGGTACAATGGTTTGTTTGAATGGAGCTCCTACGTCTACACTCGAATTCTTTTTGATACAATGCCTCACAAACTATTCTATATCTCTCCTTTCTTTTTTGTTTACACTATATCACTCAAGAATACAATGTTTGTGAAAAGTAAGGCAGAGAACTTGAGAGTATGAGACAACTGTATAATTTTCTGTCTCTGGAGCCTCGAATAAATAGTCTTCACATGTTTAGCCGTTAGACTCTATTTTTGCAGAGATATCAACCCAAGAGATTTGACCCTTGAGAATTAGGAATATTTGAGGATCTTAATTTCCAAGAATAAAGCAAGAGCTTATTAAGACTTGTAATGATCCTTTCCTTCTATGGTATCAGCCTGGTTGGCAGATGCTTCTTTCCTTGTACGTTGTTGATGAGAAATAAAGGTTGTACAACTGCTTTCCTTGTGCGTCATTTGCCTTGTTGGAGTGGTACTTGTTTTCTTGTATAGTAGATTTGATTTAATGCTTGACTCACCATGATTGTGCTGATTTAAATGCTTGAGTAAAACTGATTTTGTTCCAAAAATACGCAGTAGCCTATCTTTAATTCCTTTCCTTATGCAGCCGACCTGGGCTTGCCCTTCTATTCAGCCGACTGAACTCCTGCTGTCCATTGGGCTTATTTGTCCGATCCATTTGATTGATTCTTTGAGTATTAGTACCTACACAATAATTTGTCATCATTAAAATCATAACACTAACACTCCATTGTAAAAGTTAGAAAGGAATAACATAACTGCAAAGCCATCAACCTCACTTTGCAAAATCGATCTTTCCAGATCTGCTGCTGTATGTAGCATTAAAAGAAAAACTTGCGACCAATAACAAATTTATTAGGTAATAAAGACCAAAATAGGTAGCGAATAATTCAGCTTTTGGCATGCTCAATTCTATTTCACCAAGTTTCAGAAATTTGCATCTGAATGATTTCAAGTAGAAGAGAAAGAAAGGAGAAGGAGAGGAAATATGGGAAGAGGAAAAGGAGACAAGAAAGGAGAAGGAGAGGAAATATGGGAAGAGGAAAAGGAGACTGAAGCAAATAGAAGATCAACATTCTCAAATTCATAGGAAGGAGAGAATGAAGATCTGCTTATTCACTAACATAGTGTTCTTTTTGCAGGTGTCATAGCCATGTTGATCTCAATGTTATTTGTTCAATGTATGGTATCAGTATCTCAGGATGCTCAATCTATTGGACAAGTAACCTGAGATATACAACATAGGATACAAGGATCATAAGTAGCTGATAATAGATGGAACAACAGAAAAAAGGACAGTAATATGGAGAATACAGAATAGCGCGAAGGAATTCTGGGATGCAAAATACCAGAAGATGAAAACACAAGGAGAACAAGCAAAAGGAAGCACAGATTCAGAAACCAAACAATACACAAGCAGTGGCAGCACAGAGGTATATATCAGGTACTGAAGAAAGAGAAAGGAACTAGAACATCAAAGCAGCTAAGGAAACCAGATCAATCTACCGGAAACAAATTCAAAGGAGAAGAAGTCAACATCTCCAGAACAGCCAGGAATAGGAGCACAACATCAAAGCAGGAAAATACATCATTCCAGAAGAGACATAACAGCAGGCACAAGCTTACAGCAGAAACACACTAATTACAAGACCATTCTAATGAAATTAATGTCAGCTTGGTTATACAGTTCTTAATAGATTCTAGTTCAATTTGTTTACATCATGTTCTTTTGTAAGGATTCTAACTATTTGCTTTATTTGCTAAAAAATTAATAAAATAGCCCCCAAGCAATCTGCTTAGTGGCCTTTCTTCGAACCAAAAAAAAAAAAAAAACCTTGAAAGAGGGTTCTATTAGGACATGGAGCACGAAACATCAAAAGAAGACCGCACAGCATAGCTCAACTTGCTTGTAATTATTACTTCGTAGAACTATCAAACATGAGCAATGCAAGATACTGAAGAATTTCCGGCCTTCTAGTGGTTTCCGGCGATGACCTAGAAATTCAAGAGGATCAGTGGCCACTGGCCACGGTTCAAAATCGGTGGATAATGAGCCCAGCCTTCTATCCTTCTTCAATTAAATATCACGCTCTTCTCTGGGTCAAGGTTTGAACCCGTGATGTGCGCCTAACCCACACATCACATGTTGGATCTTATTACAAGACCAAAGCCCTAAGAGCGGGGCATCTTGGGCCCTATACAGTCCACTAAAGTAAAGAGGAATTACTCCTTCCTATTGAGAAGCCTAATACAACGGAAATAGACGCATGAGTATGCGGCAAGTTAGCATTGTAGAAATGGCATATCATCAAAAGGTGAAGCTATAAGTCAATGGCAGAAAACATCATCTGCAAAGTACAATTTACACGGAACTGCTCGAAGTAATTAGAATTGCTCTCAGCAGCTGTTAGACCCAAAGCTGAGGTAGTTTCTATCGATTTGCAGATTTCTAAACTAGAGCATGTTTTAACATTACCACGAGATATTTGATAACAATTTTGCCTTCAATAGACAGACAGTACCCTGTTGGAGACCGAAGAGTATAGTCTATTGACTCTATTCACAAACTATGATTCTTCAACGACTTTAAATCTGAAACAGAGACCAAAGAATATAGTCTACTTACTAGTTTTGAAAGATCATAATTCTATATATGGGACAGAATCTCAAAAAAATTATATGGGACAGAATCTCAAAAAAATTATATGGGACAGAAAAATCACCAATATTTATAAGAGGACAATGTATGAAGATGAAAATCTAAAATGTATAAAAGATAAGAGAAGTTTCCTTGCATGGAGTCAGAAAATATCTCAATTCAGGTTAAAAAACTAGGACAGTAAGCAAACACCATAAACTGCTATCCGTCAATTGACTTTAAAACCCTTTTTTTTTTGATGAAATGGTCACAGATTTTATTAAAATAAAAAGGAAAATCTCAGAACAATGACCGTGCTAAGAATTCCAAAAGTATGGTACAAGACTTCCAAAAAGTAGCAAAAAACTAAGTCTTGTCAGCATTTACAGGGTCCCAATGAGATGTATTAAGGAATCTACATCTTGTACTAATGCTTCTTCATACCAAAAGTGAAACAAAAAATATACAATTCAACTGATTTTACACCTGAAACAAAGACCAAAGAGCATAGTCGATTTCGTGCCTTGAAAGATCATGATTTTGTACGAGAGCCAGAGAAATCCACCAATACGAAAAGCCAATATGAAAAGTAAATGATAAGTTAGGACTTTTATCTTCCTACATCGTACTCTTGTAAAGACGGTCTAACTACTGAATGTGAGAAAGAAGCAAACCCATGCAGTTACATTCTACTCTATTGGAAAAATTGATAGCAATAGAAAGCTAAAAAAAAAAAAAAACTGCATACAATATATATAAGTTAGAAGGGCTGTGAAATAAGAGAAAATATTTGAAGAATTCAACTAATACAGAAAGATATTCAAATTTATGCCCTATTCACTTACAAAGTTCTTACAGAGAGACAGTGCGTCTATAAAGTGTTTCATCATCACTCTCCATCTCTTCTTCTGATACAATATCACTGCCTGACATCTCTAACTTCCCACCCATACAAAATGATGGACCAGAACTTTCAAGTTCTATATAATCACCATACAATCTCTCTTCAAATCTTTGGTCGCTGCAATTAAGAAGCCAAGCCAAAGAACATTTGATCAACTTGCTTCGCAACCTCTCATACCTTGGCTTGATTCTTGATTCCAAACTATAAGTGAAGTAGTCTGGAAAGTCCACAAGTTCTTTCATTGGCCTGCCCATATCACTCTTAAAAAAGTAATAGCTATTTTTCATGAGGCCAACTTGTAAAGCAACTAACTGAGGACATTTTATGATCATCTTAGCCACATCTTCAACTGAAAAACCCCGCCCAAGAAGGAACTCGACAGGTTTCAATATCACATGCTGGTGGAGGCTAACAATTTGTGGCATCCTCTCAATAACACGAGCAAAACCATCAGGATCGATCTTGAGTTTCAAGTTAAAGAAATACTGTTGTGATGACAGCTTAGCTTTCAAAGGCAAGCCAAGAATTTGTGGATACTGTGCAATAACACAAGGCAAAGCTTCCCTACTAATTCCAAAAATAAGCAAGCAATTTACATTCAGTTTCACCGTCTCTTCAAGATCATGTCCAAGTATATACGCCCGTCTCTCAAGCATCCTCGCTACAACTTTCTTTGGCACACCCAACGAAACCAAATACTCCACAAACGGTTTAATCATTGTCCCAACTCTCATTCCTAATAAATAAGGATATTGTGTTACTATTGGCCCTATATCCCTCGGATTAACCCCTATACTAACCAAATAAGCTACCGAAGTACTCATTGTTCCCTCGAGCTTAAACCCTAACAACTCCGGATATTTCATTAAAACACCCCCAATATCATCTTTGTCCACATCAAGCCCTCGTAAAAACTTCACAACCGGAACAAGCTCAATTACAACACTAGCATGAAGACACTGTGGATAAACTTTAACAAATTCACCAAGTCTTGATCCTTCAATCCCAATTCTTTCTAAGTAAGCTAAAACAGGAATTGCATTTTTCCTAACACTATATCCAAGCATCAAAGGGTACTCATTAATATCATCAATAGTTAAGCCAAGTTTCCGAAGAAATTCGACACGTTCACGCATGATTTCAAGTGTGGATGGCAATTCTAGGTGTTCTAATTCATCAGGGACTATACCAATACTCTTTAAATAGTCACAAATTATGACCTTAGACACCAATTTTTCCTTATTCCCTTGCATTATTCCCCATGTTATTGAAGGCATTTCATACTCTGGGAATTTTTTCGTCGAAAAGGGTCTCTGATTTATAGGCCTAGGAAGACAAGTATATAATTTTTGAGGATGTTTAAGAAATGAGTCCAAGAATGTTTTTCTCTTGTTTGTTCTAGTGATAGTGCGAAGTGGTAGTTTTCTTCTAAATATTGAGCTCATCTCAGAGAATTCAAGATATTGAAGGTCCAAACAGTGTAGAAAGGGATTAAAGATTTACCTTTGCTCCAGAAAGAAGGAAGCTCCGTTCCATAGCTTCAAGGGGAACAGAGATTTGAGACTAAAGAGGAAGAATGGAAGTCTTTATGCGAGTGGACCTTTTTTAAAAATAAAATATTTTTTTTTTAAAAAGGGAAGGGGGTAAGAAAATGACGTTAATGTATTAGAAATTGCTCAAAATGACATCATTTCACCTGGGATAAAAATGTCATTCATTCCACCGATCAAAACTGCCCTTAACATGAAGTAGGCGTTTGGCCATAGAAATGAAAAAAAAAAATCACTTTTCTTGGAATTATTGAAGTTGGAGTTGAAGTTGTGTTTGATCATAGGCTTTACCAAATAATACTTAGTTGTTGAAATGTATTTTTTCTAAAAAAATATGAAATATGATTTGTACCCCTCAATTTCTAAAAACTAGCAAAACTAACCAAATCAATTAATAAACATAATCAGTCCGAAATTATAGCAATTATACTCAAGATCAACTTATGGAGTGCTCAAGATGGATCATTTCTTTCCATCAAAAGGCTGCAACTGGGAAGCTTATTGGTGTACACACAAAATAGAACATCTCTAAATAGTACTTTGTTGCAAAATTCTCCCCTGCTTCTTTTCTTTTAAAGGCTTTTTAGCAAATGATGTTCAATATTTATTGGAGTGGAGAGCAACATAAGTTGTCTGTAACAGTGAAAAAAAGTTGTATAAACTTTCAGGGTAAAAATTAAGCAACATAAAAACTTTTGGGATAAAAATTGAAAACAGAAAAACAAAAGTAAAAATCCAAAACAAAAAATGGAAAAAGTGAAAAATAAGGTTTTGGTTGTTTTCCAAACTCCAAATACAACTATTTGGAATTTTTATGGCCAAACACCATAAAGTGAAAAAATATTCCGAAAAAAAAAAAGAATAATTCTTATGGCCAAACGGGGGGCACGGAAGCCACTAGGCTTAGGGTTGGGTCTTGGAACATAGGGACATTGACGGGGAAGTCTATAGAGTTGGCGAAGATCCTCCAGAAGAGGAAGATTAGTGTCACGCCCGAAACCCACACTAGACGTGACCGGCATCCGATGTCATGAACAACATCGGAAGACCTAAAAGACGCAACAATGACACTTGAACCCGCCAGGTTCAACATTCGCCTCCAACAGTTTATAAAATAAATTTAAACGAATCATCATATAAGAATAAAATTAGCGGAAGTCTTTAATAACGTAAACCTCAATCAAAACGTATCACATGCCCAAGAGTTAAACAACTCAACAACTACCCACAAGAATAAATATTGTGGAGCTTCTAATATAAAGAATGACTGTCTAACACATCGGGACGCAGCCCGATAAAATGCTAAACTAATGAATAAATATAATGAGGGTGTCCCACGAATGAACATGTGGGCTCACCAAGTCAGCAGCAACAGCAAGTCCTTCCTAAGCGCCTGAAGTATCAAGAACCTTTTCTTCTCCGTTACCTAACATACCATAAAAAACAACAATGGTATGCCTGAGTACTTTGTACTCAGTGAGTGCCTCGGGGACTGTCACGACCCAAACCCCGTGGGCCGCGACTGGTACCCTAACTGGGTACCCATACGTACCTACCTGATCGAATTCGAATCATACAGATTTTTTTATTTTTTTTTAAAACAGAAGTTAGAGAAGTAGGCCGATACAACTACGGCACGCGCGCAAACATATATATATATCTGGACATACAGAAACATACAGACGAAACCCGTAACCCACACATCTATCTACAGGCCTCTACAGACATACAGAATCATATGACGGGACAGGGCCCCGCCGTACCCAGAATATCCATACATACAGAGTATACAGAAGACAGAAGATATATATACCAAAAGTATACGCTCCGGATCAAAGGAGCTCTTCAAACAGCAGAATTAGAACCCTACGCTGGCGGCGTATCACCTGGTGCGTCGGTACCTGCGGGCATGTAGCGCAGCCCCCGAAGAACGGGGGTCAGTACGAAAAATGTACCGAGTATGTAAAGCAGAACATAACAGATATAAACATAGTCCGAACCGGAGTCACAAAAATATAACGAACAGAACCATAAATCAGACTGACGGACAGAGTCATGATCCAGACAGACATACAGAACCGTGTCCCATACAAATAAACAGAATTATGGTTCGGACAGACAGACGGAATCATAATACGGACAGACGAGCAGAATCAGAATCCATACGGACATACAGAATCAGAATCCATACGGACATATAGACGTAGTCGTCTTTCAGACGGACAGACAGAAGTATGTCGGACAGAATTATGCATGCAGAGTAGTACAGAGTCATACAGAATCATACAGAGGCATGTGCTTATATAAATATAGATAGCACACGCATACATTCATACAGATCCCGGCCCTGTCTGGGGGCGCGGTAACAGAACCCGGCCCTCTTAGTACGGGACGCGGTGGACAGACAGAATCAGATCAGATCATATGCCATCCTGGCCGCCATCCCCATACACAGATCATAATATCATACAGACATACAGATCCCGGCCCGTACGCCGAGGGACACGGTGAACAATGCAGAGAAATATGCACGATAACAGAACCTGGCCCGGGTCGTAGTGAAAGAATGCATTGAGACAGACACGAACCGATAAATGAGAAACTACTTACATACAGACTCAACATACAGACTCGATCAACCTGAAGGGTGCCAAATGGCGAGTCAAATCATAGTGTCCAGATAGTATGCATAGTACGCGCCTATATCCTAGTTGGGAAGGCACGACAGATTATTATCAGAATCAGAATCTCAGATATTCAAAAATCATTTCGTATAAATTGCACAAAAATGGTTATAACATATACAAAATAGTAGTCCAAAGGTTTTTAGAGAAAATCGGACAAAACAGAAATATTTAAAACTTTACAGAAGATATCGGGCCTTGTGGGCCCGCCTCGGACCAACTCGAGGCTACTTAGGTAAATTACTGCTAATGGACCTTACGAGGTCATCCATAGTCGTTTGGAAGTGTTCCGACTCCGTTTAGGGAAGTTTTGTAAAAAAACTCTCTTTAAAGGCAATTTGTAAGAAAATAGCTTCAATTGGATTGAAGGAATTGGAGCGGTTTTCCGTCTCGAATTCCGGGGAACGGAGTCGTACCTAAGGCTCGCGGCCGAGCCTATCACATCCGGAACATGCCTAGGAACATAGGGAAATGCTTCACATACCTCGATGGCGCCTTATGCTCGCTTGGCGTCAATCCAAATTTCGTCCAAAATCTGG
This sequence comes from Lycium barbarum, assembly GCF_019175385.1. Lineage (NCBI taxonomy): Eukaryota > Viridiplantae > Streptophyta > Magnoliopsida > Solanales > Solanaceae > Lycium > Lycium barbarum. The sequence goes on from NC_083337.1 coordinate 65,004,988, forward strand.
AAATGGTCAAGTTTACCATTTGTTAGTTTCAAACTTTCAATATTCCAACTTAACACATACTTGCCTACCGAAATTTCGGCAGCATTTCCTCTGTATATACGACATCCCCGAGACTTAGCTCGGCTCAATTCATCAACACAACAACCCAGGAATGACATAAAAACATCAATAGACATTAAAACATGCACTATGGCATCATTAGCCATCTTTCGTCATAACGAAACATTTTTCGTTTCAAACTTGCGTTTCCAAACCAAATTCATTATTTTCATATTCATTATCCACCAAAATCATTACGACATACATCGGAGGCATCCATACCATTTTCACATAATATTCATAAGATACACAAACATTCAAACTTCCCATTAAGTCACTACTTTTCCAATCTTTTCCTAACTTTCAACATACAAGTTCATAAACATATTCCCATATTCCCAAGTTCATTATCATTAATCAAAATTTTCATGAAATCACGCTAAAGCGACATACTTTCCGACAACAACTTAACCAACAAATTCTTCGTTTTAGCTTAACCATTATCCTTCCATCTACTTCACAAAGTCATAACAACACAAGTATTGCATTAAATAAATTCAATCCATCCACTTTCATACAAGGCACCACACGGCCAACATGCAATATCCCCCAACTTCCATTAATTCATCCCACTTTCATTTCTAATACAATTTCCATCACACTACAACTAAATTACAACATGAATTCAAATCATCAAGGACATGTAACACAAGCATGCTCACGGCCCAAACACAACCACTTCCAACACACAAAATTTTCATACTTTTCATTCCTTCACACATACTACAACATACATATACCATTTATAACATAACAAAAGCATGAAATCCTCACCTTTCTTCAAGTTCTTCACTTGGAGGATAAAATTGCTTTCTTGCCACAATACTTATATCAACTTGTAGAGGGATTTGCACTTGGTAATACTTTCACAAGAGATGATCTTTTAAACCAAAGAATTGGCTCCTAAATTTTTTTCTTTCTTTTCTTTCTTTTTCTCTCTCAAACCCGAACCCTCTTGCTCTTTTTTTTCTTGCTTTCTTTTTCTTTCTTGAAGCTTCTTAGAGCTTATCCATGTTATATAATTTCCCATGGAATTTAATTAATCCATGGGCTTGGATTGGCATGTGGCCGGTTGGGCCCCTTAAATTGCGCCTCCCTTCACTTATTTTTTTTTGAGCCCAAAATGGTTGGCTAATTATTGTAACTCATGGGACAAATTTCCCAAAATTCCAATTTTGCCCTTGGCCTCCTTTCGTAATTCCACACCATTGTATTCATAACCTACACATTCATACCAAGAAATGTCCAATTATGGCCTTATTCATCACAAGTCAATTTATCTTGAATTTTTCGAATAAACAAAAATGCCGGATGTAACATCCTCCCCCCCTTTAAAACATTCGTCCTCGAATGTTAAATTGACCTTATGGGGCGTCATACTACTTCGGGAGGGTTCTCTTTATAGTCGTCCTTTACTGACTTTCCGGCATGGCTTCATTACCCACATTATGGGGAAATTTTTCACATTACTGATTCAAATGCCTTCATAATATATTTTCTCATACCCCACATAATCATCAAACCATAAGCTATATTCTTGTAACAGACAGACGCTTTCCAGACATTATAGTCCATATCATTTCTTGTTACACTCCTGAGATCCCTACCACGTTTTCGTAATCCCACTTCATACGAGTCACTTCATACCAACAGATTCAGAACTAGAACTGAACGCGTAGAAGCATATCGGACGGATTCGTAATCGGAGGTAGACGTACTCAACCATGGCGGACGGATTCGTAGTCAAAGTCAGGGGCACGGAAGTATGTCAGACAGATCTGAGATCGGAGTCAGACGTACAGAAATGTATCATACAGAATCATGATCAAAGTCAGACGGACAGAAATGTATCAGATAGAGTCGTAATCAAGGTCAGACATACGGAGATGTATCAGACAGGCGTGCGATCGAAATCAGACGCACAGAAGCATATCAGACGGATTCATATCCGGAGTCAGACATACAGAGGTGTGTCAGACAGATTCATAATCAGAGTTAATCGTACAGAGATATGTCAGACAGAAACGCATTCAGAATCAATCATACAGAAGTATGTCGACCAGAAACATATTCAGAATCGAATGTACAAAGATTTATCAGGTGGGAGCATAATCGAGTTCAGAAGCACAGAGACGTAATAGGCAGAGCCTTAGCAGAATCGAAAGTGCAGAAGTATAACAGATAGAATCTGAAGCCGAATCAGATCAATCTTAGTAAGGCTCCAGTGATTTATGGAAAATTCCCTTATTGGTAACCTGGTTAGCCAAGTTATCATACAAATCGTCTCGCGTGTCGCTTATCGACTCTTTCAAAGATTCCGCTTCTTCGCATTTCTTATCTTTCGTCTTTCCTACCATCCATACTCATTTTCCTTTTCAGACATCGTCATACCAGACTGAGTCATAATGGAATAGGGGTTTTCCTAGTCCTTGACAACATTTGTGTCCTCACCCCCGCTTCGCTTCATGTATTCGGTTTAGTAAAACCTTTCGTCTATCACAACGTTAGTTGCCGGGACTCGGCTCTTAACCCACATGGGCACCAAACGAAAATCATACACATATACATACACACACACACATACATACTAATATCTTACTGGCGAACGTCTTTGACCGTTATTCGAATTTGCTCAATTTCCCCGAGCGGTGTTGCCCCTTTTTCTTTTTGCCCATTCAGCCCGCATCGTTCTGCGCGACCCTTGTAAGGGCACTAATTACTCCACACATTCTCTTTTCCTTTAGATTACCCCAAATTTCCATTTATATCCATCATACCTACACTTGTGCAAAACTTTGCATTACTTCCCAGGGGGTCACCCATCCCAGAATTGCTCTGGCTTGAGCACGCTTAACTCCAAAACTTTCATGCATTTCGACGCGTTAGGGCTGATATAATTTCGTCGATCGCCCCGCACGACCTTTGTCGTGTAATTTTAGAGCAAATCGGGGTCTTAGCAAATTTTCGGAAATTTTTTGTAGCGGGTCCCACCCCCGGCTAAGTCATACAATTACCATATTGCCTTTCTGAATCTTGGTACCTACCAAGTTAACATTTACCTTACTATTTCTAATACCCAGAAGTATAAGATCACGCAATGCAACAAAATACAGACTTATCCATACATACATCTCTCAAAAAGAATCGTTGGCGTACCTGGGCGTGCGCTCGCAGACGCTCCTGGGTCCTGCCGGCCGGTTAAAGCAAACACGCGGTTCGAAGGACCGCTGTAACCAGAAGTTGTACCACGTCCTCTGCCACGACCCACTGGCGCTGGTGTCGGTGCTCCTCGCCCCGTGGGGACAATGGCCGCCGAAGGAGAAGATGAGCCTGCAACGGACCCAGCAGGCCGGGCTGAACCTGAACTGCCCTTAAGCGGGCACTCTCTCACACGATGATCTGGGTTGCCACAAAAATAACAAGCGCCCGTAGCGCGATAACACTCCCCCGGGTGGGGCCTCCCACAGTAGGAACATGGGGGTATGGGTGGCCTCGACTGACCGGGACCTCTGCTCACCTGTGAGCCTGGAACTCTGCAGCTCTGTCTCGAGAACTGTGGGGGCGTACTGTGTGCTGGCTGAGACGAATACCTGTTACCCTGCCATTGAGAAAACTCACTCTGAAATCCCCCTGAATACCCGGCAGATCTGGCTCTCTTAGGCCGGCTCCTGTCGTGACCCCTATCATGCCGACGTTCCCTACGTCGGTCCTCTATGCCCTGGGCGTATGCCTGTACCCGGGCTACATGCATCCCTGGCTGAGAAGCCATGGCCAAGCAACCATCAATCAGATAAGGGTCTAGTCCCATCACATACCTGTGCACCCTATCGGCCATCTCGGCTACTATGGCGGGCGCATACCTAGCCAATAAGTCGAACTCTAGGCTGTACTCGCGAACACTTCTACCATTCTGTCTCAGGTTCAAGAACCGATCAACCCTAGCTCTCCGTAGCTCTGGTGGTAGAAAATGATCAAGAAAGGCCTTAGTAAACTCGGCCCATACCGCTGGGGGAGCATCGTCACCCCTGGAGAGCTGCCAAGACTCATACCAATTTGCCGCCATCTCATATAATCGATACGCAGCCAACTCCACAGACTCAATCGGCGAAGCCTTTATCAATCGTATTGTACTCTCCATATTTCTAATGAACTCCTGGGGGTCCTCCTCAGGTTTTGTCCCGGAGAATTCTGGAGGATTACATGTCAAAAACTCACGAGCCCTGGAGCTCTCATACCTGTCCACACGACCACCCCCAAATCCATGCCTGCGAACCTGCTCCGCCATCAATGTGGTCAATAACTGAACCGTATCTCGCATGGCCCTACCCTCCGCCCCTGCCTGTGGAGCTGGAGGCTCGGGCACTGGAACCTCAGGAGCTTGCGGTGGAGCCGTCTCCCGATTAGCAGCTTCTGCTGCTCTGATATCCTCCGGCAAGGGGGGGGGGGGGGGTAACAGATCCAGACGACGGGGGCACATCCTCAAGTGCAGGCTGCACACTGGCCCTGGTAACCCTCGGGGCCCGGCTGGTCTCTCCTGCCTCTATCCTCGCCTTGCCCTTCTGGGCAGCTGTTGCCTTCTTCGGAGGCATCACTGAAACATAGCAGATCGTTAGGAGAGGATCATCCTACTAATACAGTTCTATCGCACGATCTAAGAATCCAAAGAAGGGTAACATCCTAAATGCCCTGTAGCTTCCTGCTTATAGATGTGGTGCACAACACATCGATAAACAAGACTCTACTAGACACGACCTGTAGACATACCGAGGACTAACCGCTCTGATACCACTTTTGTCACGACCCAAACCCCGTGGGCCGCGACTGGTACCCTAACTGGGTACCCATACGTACCTACCTGATCGAATTCGAATCATACAGATTTTTTTTTTTAAAACAGAAGTTACAGAAGTAGGCCGATACAACTACGGCACGCGCGCAAACATATATATATCTGGACATACAGAAACATACAGATAAGCCGATAAGGCTAACATACAGACGAAACCCGTAACCCACACATCTATCTACAGGCCTCTACAGACATACAGAATCATATGACGGGACAGGGCCCCGCCATACCCAGAATATCCATACATACAGAGTATACAGAAGACAGAAGATATATATACCAAAAGTATACGCTCCGGATCAAAGGAGCTCTTCAAACAGCAGAATTAGAACCCTACGCTGGCGGCGTATCACCTGGTGCGTCGGTACCTGCGGGCATGTAGCGCAGCCCCCGAAGAACGGGGGTCAGTACGAAAAATGTACCGAGTATGTAAAGCAGAACATAACAGATATAAACATAGTCCGAACCGGAGTCACAGAAATATAACGAACAGAACCATAAATCAGACTGACGGACAGAGTCATGATCCAGACAGACATACAGAACCGTGTCCCATACAAATAAACAGAATTATGGTTCGGACAGACAGACGGAATCATAATACGGACAGACGAGCAGAATCAGAATCCATACGGACATACAGAATCAGAATCCATACGGACATACAGACGTAGTCGTCTTTCAGACGGACAGACAGAAGTATGTCGGACAGAATTATGCATGCAGAGTAGTACAGAGGCATGTGCTTATATAAATATAGATAGCACACGCATACATTCATACAGATCCCGGCCCTGTCTGGGGGCGCGGTAACAGAACCCGGCCCTCTTAGTACGGGACGCGGTGGACAGACAGAATCAGATCAGATCATATGCCATCCTGGCCGCCATCCCCATACACAGATCATAATATCATACAGACATACAGATCCCGGCCCGTACGCCGAGGGACGCGGTGAACAATGCAGAGAAATATGCACGATAACAGAACCTGGCCCGGGTCGCAGTGAAAGAATGCATTGAGACAGACACGAACCGATAAATGAGAAACTACTTACATACAGACTCAACATACAGACTCGATCAACCTGAAGGGTGCCAAATGGCGAGTCAAATCATAGTGTCCAGATAGTATGCATAGTACGCGCCTATATCCTAGTTGGGAAGGCACGACAGATTATTATCAGAATCAGAATCTCAGATGTTCAAAAATCATTTCGTATAAATTGCACAAAAATGGTTATAACATATACAAAATAGTAGTCCAAAGGTTTTTAGAGAAAATCGGACAAAACAGAAATATTTAAAACTTTACAGAAGATATCGGGCCTTGTGGGCCCGCCTCGGACCAACTCGAGGCTACTTAGGTAAATTACTGCTAATGGACCTTACGAGGTCATCCATAGTCGTTTGGAAGTGTTCCGACTCCGTTTAGGGAAGTTTTGTAAAAAAACTCTCTTTAAAGGCAATTTGTAAGAAAATAGCTTCAATTGGATTGAAGGAATTGGAGCGGTTTTCCGTCTCGAATTCCGGGGAACGGAGTCGTACCTAAGGCTCGCGGCCGAGCCTATCACATCCGGAACATGCCTAGGAACATAGGGAAATGCTTCACATACCTCGATGGCGCCTTATGCTCGCTTGGCGTCAATCCAAATTTCGTCCAAAATCTGGAAATGGTCAAGTTTACCATTTGTTAGTTTCAAACTTTCAATATTCCAACTTAACACATACTTGCCTACCGAAATTTCGGCAGCATTTCCTCTGTATATACGACATCCCCGAGACTTAGCTCGGCTCAATTCATCAACACAACAACCCAGGAATGACATAAAAACATCAATAGACATTAAAACATGCACTATGGCATCATTAGCCATCTTTCGTCATAACGAAACATTTTTCGTTTCAAACTTGCGTTTCCAAACCAAATTCATTATTTTCATATTCATTATCCACCAAAATCATTACGACATACATCGGAGGCATCCATACCATTTTCACATAATATTCATAAGATACACAAACATTCAAACTTCCCATTAAGTCACTACTTTTCCAATCTTTTCCTAACTTTCAACATACAAGTTCATAAACATATTCCCATATTCCCAAGTTCATTATCATTAATCAAAATTTTCATGAAATCACGCTAAAGCGAGATACTTTCCGACAACAACTTAACCAACAAATTCTTCGTTTAAGCTTAACCATTATCCTTCCATCTACTTCACAAAGTCATAACAACACAAGTATTGCATTAAATAAATTCAATCCATCCACTTTCATACAAGGCACCACACGGCCAACATGCAATATCCCCCAACTTCCATTAATTCATCCCACTTTCATTTCTAATACAATTTCCATCACACTACAACTAAATTACAACATGAATTCAAATCATCAAGGACATGTAACACAAGCATGCTCACGGCCCAAACACAACCACTTCCAACACACAAAATTTTCATACTTTTCATTCCTTCACACATACTACAACATACATATACCATTTATAACATAACAAAAGCATGAAATCCTCACCTTTCTTCAAGTTCTTCACTTGGAGGATAAAATTGCTTTCTTGCCACAATACTTATATCAACTTGTAGAGGGATTTGCACTTGGTAATACTTTCACAAGAGATGATCTTTTAAACCAAAGAATTGGCTCCTAAATTTTTTTCTTTCTTTTCTTTCTTTTTCTCTCTCAAACCCGAACCCTCTTGCTCTTTTTTTTCTTGCTTTCTTTTTCTTTCTTGAAGCTTCTTAGAGCTTATCCATGTTATATAATTTCCCATGGAATTTAATTAATCCATGGGCTTGGATTGGCATGTGGCCGGTTGGGCCCCTTAAATTGCGCCTCCCTTCACTTATTTTTTTTTGAGCCCAAAATGGTTGGCTAATTATTGTAACTCATGGGACAAATTTCCCAAAATTTCAATTTTGCCCTTGGCCTCCTTTCGTAATTCCACACCATTGTATTCATAACCTACACATTCATACCAAGAAATGTCCAATTATGGCCTTATTCATCACAAGTCAATTTATCTTGAATTTTTTGAATAAACAAAAATGCCGGATGTAACAGACAATAAGTAATACGAAAATAGAGTACAATAATACATAAAGAAATCAGTCCTGAAAATCAGATGAAACTAATGTAAAAATAGTTATTCAACTTGTGTATCTCAATAAGAATTATCAAAACCGATTATAAAGCCTCTTGTCAAGTTACAACTTCAAATATGTCTTTCAATTGATCATGATTATCAACAACAATTCCATGAGAGAATAAGAATATCACACATGCTAATACAGGCCCAAGAATCAAGCACATTGAAGGGATGACCGTAGAGGTTCCCTAATCATAGCGGACCACACCGGAATATGTAATTCTCGGTGGCTATTCCTCCTGAATAGCTATGCATAAACCGCATTCCGGGTAGCGAGCCCAGTAGTGGCCACTCTTCCTCCTGAATGGCTAGGCAATTACCACACTAGGGTCCATAGTGGTTACCCTTCCTCCCGAGCAACTAGGCCAAACACAACAACAAAGTTCATAGCATTGAAGCCGATTCACAATTTGTCTCAAAGTATGTCACACCATCAATTAACTTTAAGGTTCATTGTGCCATTACAAAGATCCATAATTTTATAGATAATCTTGAAAACGTTTCCACTTCTTTCAACAAGATTCCATTGTCATAGTTCTTTTTTTAAAACATCCATGCCAACAATTAACCCTCATTAATGACCAACTCTTATAGAAGAAAACAATTATGATTTCATGTACGTATATAAAGGATAATACAATCAAGGTTTAATGTGGGCTTGCTCCCTCACGCACACCAGCCACAATCAAAACGTGAATTAGGGTTTTGTATGAGAAGTTCACCTTTTTATTCAATAAAAAACTTTTGAGAAGAAGACATACATCCATAATAAGGTTTTTAAAAGAGAGACATATGTCAAGGAAGGTTTTCAAAAGAGACATACCTTAATTAAGCTTTACGTAATTCAACAATTTACTTTTACAACAGAGAACACTCAAAACCCTAGCTTGAGTCACCTTGAGAAGGATTACTTTGCAAACCCTAGTTTTTTCATCAAAGAATCATGTTAAGAATCATGGGTTTAATGCTAGGATTGATTAATAATGTTAAAGATGTTCTTACCTTAACGTTTGGAGACTTGGAGAAAAGATTTTCGTCCTTAGGGTTTACGGGAATGAGAGTAAGTCATAAAATTAACTGAATCCCGCTATTTATATACACAGTTGGCGGCGGGTGAAATATGGCCAGAAATATGTACCGTATTTCAAAATACGGACCGTATTCTGCTGCCGTATTTAATGATTAACAAAACAACGAGCAGTCTAGGGAATGAGTGAAATGCGCTCGAAAATACAGACTACATTTCAAAATACGGGCCGTAAACTCTAGCCGTATTTTATGATAGCAAAACAATCAGCAACTTAGGAAGGCGGATGAAATATGCCCAAGGATGTTACACCTCGGAAAATTTTCTGTTGATGCACAGTGAATAGTCTAATGAAGAGCATGAGTATACGGTATTTCAATAAGTAAGGAATGACATTTGATGACCCTAGTTAAGATTTCAAAGACGTTCGAGATAGGGGAAGAAAGTTTGCCAAGAGAAGGCAAGGCATACGATAGGTATCGAAAAGGATTTACGAGTAACAAGTTAACGAGGATTTAATAATGCTTTGGAGAAGAGTTATAACATCCCTTAGATTGTTAATGAGGTGATAGACAAGTGCTAAGAAGGTTCCATAAGGATTGGAGATCAAACGAATCGACGAGAGTGAACTTCAGAAAACTGGGCATTATACGGCCAAACATACTGGCCGTGGATCTAGAAATCAAGAGAAAGAGGAAAATGAGGGCTATGTATGGGAACCAAAGATCAAATGGGGTGACTTGACTAAGGACAAATCTCAAGAGCTGAGGAAGAAGTTGATGATATTGGGAGCCTGGAGAAGTAGTGGGGATGCGAGTAGCAGGTGGACTCGAACAGCGAATTGCATTAGGGAAGCAGCTAGAGAGGTGTTAGTGGTCTCCAAGGGTTTCTCTGGTGGGCATGAAGGTGACTGGTGGTGGAATGAGGAGGTTCAAGGGAAAGTAGAGGCTAAGAAGGCGGCGTACTTGAGGCTATCGGAAAGTAAAGACGAAGATGAGAGAATGGAGAGTAGGGAGCGGTATAAAGCGGCAAGGAAGGAGTTAGCAGTTACGGCGGTGAAGACGTCGGCATTTAACGCTTGTATGAAGAGTTAGGGGACAAAGGAAGGGATAAGAAACTATACAGGTTAGCCAAGGCAAGAGAGAGGAAAGCCCGCGACCTAGACCAAGTGAAGTGCATCAAAGATGAGGAGGGCAATGTATTGGTGGCAGAGGATCATATTAGATGGAGGTGGCAGACTTACTTCCACAGACTTTTGAATGAAGGGAAGGACAAGAGTATCGTGCTGGGTGATCTGGAACACCCCGAGAGCCGTCGTGATTTTGGGTATTGCAAGCGTATTAAGGTAGAAGAGGTTGAGGGGGCTATGCGTAAGATGAGTAGAGGTAAAGCGACCGGGCCAGACGAGATCCCGATAGAATTTTAGAAGAGTGCAGGCAGAGCGGGTTTGGAGTGGTTGACTGGGTTGTTTAATGTCATATTTAGGATGGCAAGGATGCCTGAAGAGAAGAGGTGGAGTACAATGATTCCGTTGTATAAGAACAAGGGGGATATCCAAAACTGCAACAACTACAGGGGTATCAAGCTGTTGAGCCACACTATGAAAGTCTAGGAGAGGGTTGTGGAGGTAAGGGTGAGGACGAGGGTACCTCTGAGAACCAGTTCGCATTCATGCGGGTTGATCGACTACGGAGGCCATTCATCTTTCGAGGAGAGTGGTGGAGCAGTATATGGAGAGGAAGATGGACTTGCATATGGTGTTTATCGACTTAGAAAAAGCTTACGACAAAGTCCCAAGAGAACTCATATGGATATGTTTGGAGGCTAGAGGGGTACCGGTAGCATACATTAGGGCGATCAAGGATATGTATGATGGAGCTAAGACCTGGGTAAGGACTGTGGGAGGGGACTCTGGACACTTTCCAATCGTGATGGGGTTACATCACATACCTTAGCCCGTTTTTATTTGCCTTAGCGTTGGATGTATTGGCGAGCCACATTCAAGGAGAGGTTCCATGGTGCATGTTATTTACAGACAACATTGTCTTGATCAACGAGACGCGGAACGGGGTGAACGCTGGATTGGAGGTTTGGAGATATACCTTGGAGTATAAAGGGTTCAGGTTGAGTAGGACGAAGAGAGAGCACGCAGAGTGCAAGTTCAGCGCAGTGACAAGTGAGGTGGACGTGGAAGTGAGGTTGGACTCGCAAGTCGTCCTAAAAAGAGAGCGTTTCAAGTACCTTGGGGCCATGATCCAAGATAATGGGGAGACTGACGAGGATGTTACGCATCGTATTGGGGCAAGGTGGTTAAGATGGAGGCTCGCATCTGGCGTCTTATGTGACAAGAAGGTACCACCAAAACTTAAAGGGAAGTTCCATAGAGTAGTGGTTAGACCATCACTTATATATAGTGGAGTGTTGGCCAGTCAAGAACTCCCATGTCCAGAAGATGAAAGTGGATGTGTGGTTTTACTCGAATAGATAGGGTCAGAAATAAAGTTATTCGGGAAAAGATAGGATTAGCCTCTGTAGAAGACAAGATGCGAGAAACGTGACTGAGATGGTTCGGACATGTCCAGCGTAGAGACATAGATGCCCCGGTAAGGAGATGTGAGAGGTTGTCGATGGAGGGCTGAAGGAGGGGTAGAGATAGGCCGAAGAAGTATTGGGGAGAGGTGATCAGGCAAGACTTGGCTAGTCTTTAGCTTACAGAGGGCATGACCCTAGATAGGAGGGTGTGGAGAGCGAGGATCAGGACAGAAGGCTAGTGGTAGGACTAGTAGTATTTTTCTTCCCAGTAGGTTAAGTATTATTGCGGTCTAGTTTCGTATTCCGTTGAGTTTGTAGAAGATTGGTTATTTCTAACTAGTTGCTAACTAATTGCTTGGGATCGTAATATATGGTAAAAGAAACCAAGGTTGTGTCCCCCTTTAGATACAGTGTATGATATGGTGATTGATCATGATATACTTTTAATGGATCGTTCTAGGATGCACTTAACCTCTAATTAAATCCCTAATGTTTCCCAACAATTAAGATTATTTCTCTTTATGATTTTCCCAAATATAAAAGAGTGTATGTGAAGAACGGTTAATTCATGCCAAGTAAATTCATCTTATTCCTAATTTAATTTATTAAACAAGGGTTAATGCCTTGAGTTCTTGTTATTTATTCCTACCAAACCCTACTCACTTTCCCAAGTTAAGCATAGTTTATGGCTTTAATCAATATTTTCAACCATCAATGATGGACGAAGAACGAAGATTAAATAAAACGAAGAATAAATAAACCCTAACAATACATATTATATATATATATATATATATATATATATATATATATATATCAATTCCAATCCCCAATCAAAAAACACCCATCCTAGTGTTCACAACTTTAGTAGAAAAATTAGCAACTCATAGTGGAAGAAGAACAAGAAGAGATAATAGAAATCATAATGCTTATTTTTGATTGATTGGAATTGAAAGAAAGTGATTGCAATTGAAAGAAAGTGATTGCAATTGTTTGTTCTCCAAAATGCTTCAAAAACTATGAGTATTTAATGCTGGAAAAAATAGTATAAAACTGACAACTCCCCATAAATAAAACCCTACAATGAGCTATTTATAAGGTTCCAAAACATAAAATTACATAATTTCAAATAGGTCATTGACGGCATTATTTACGGTCCGTATAATAAAATACGGGCTGTGTAAAGTTATACACTCAAGCAGTCTTCAAGTCTTCAGTGAAAAGTACGATCGCCTTATACGACCCCGTATAATATTATACGGTCCATGAGAGTTGTCCGTTATTCTTCATCTTCAAATCCAATTCTCTGCCTCAGTTATAATCACAAAATACGATTTCAAGTACGGCCTGTATCACAAGATACGGTCCGTAAAATGTGCCCGTAAAACAACAACTTTAACTTCAACATTCTGCTTCACTGTCCACAATTCACGGTCAGGATTACGGTCTGTATAATTATATACGGCCCGTGAAACTGCATATTAGTGCCGAATCATGCAATTTTTGTGGTTTTTGTCCTTTAACTCCTCGATTTACTTGAAACACACCAAAACGACACATACTTTGTTAAAACAAGTAAAACTTCTCGTAAAAAGGTACCAAATGTGTCATAATTTCACGGCACATCAACACCCCCAACTTAAAGTCTCTGCTTGTCCTCAAGCAAGTAATACACAAAAACGATTCAACTAAACTTAGATACAATAGAGTAACAATATCTACAATGGTTTTGATTTCGAACTAACGACATGCAAGTTTCGCACATATAACCATCTCATTTTCATAATCAACAATACAACACAAACTCGAGAATGATAAGAATAACAATGACGCTTCAATCTATGACATCACATTACCAGAACTATTAATGGACCCACAAACATCGGCTCGGATGGTTGTTTTATATTTTACATGTTAGTCCTTATGCCCTCACATAGAACAAACAATGTTCCACACATATATATACAATGAGCGGGGATGAAGACTAAAGAGAATAGAAAACACTCACATTCACGAAGACGTTCATACACTACAAATGCAAATACCATATGCTTGTCCTTATTTTCAATGCCTTCAATCTTCAGATGGTTCAGTTGTGATCACACTAGGACTTGTTCTCGGTTTGTAATATAGGCTTAGGGACGGGTAGGATAGTTATTGAGATATTAATGACTCACCCTCCTTGAACACTACATTTTTCTTCACTCTATTAGCCTTTTCTTTTCTCCCTCTTTTCACTTCTTGGACCTCGATGTGGTTTGCACCTAATGTAACCAGACTTTCTTTTTGTGCCACGATTTTCTATTTTTTTTTCTTTTATACTATTTTTCTCTTTTTTTTTATAAGTATTTACAACAACCACATCGACTCTCAACTAGATATCACGCCACCCCCAACTTAGGCTTTTAGCCTCTACTTTACATTTGTATCACCCCCAACTTAGGAATTTAGCCTCTTTTCTCTAATAGTCTCAAGGAGGGAACAGGTGCAAAGATGGAATCAGTTCAAAAAGGGTATGGGTTTGTTAACGGCTAGTCAAGAAAAAGGTCAAAGCCTCAAAAGGGAAAAAACTAGGGATTATTTACATACTGGGCAAGGCTTATAAGGCAAAGTGACTAATTTATACAAAGAAAGGCTAAGATCATTTCAACAACCAAACTATCCTAAGCACTCAAGCATGAAAAACTGGGGTAGTTCTAGATTGGAAATACAGATAAGGTCAAAGGCTCAAATAAAAAAAGGGTACATGTTTGTTAACGGCTGGTCAAGAAAAAGGTCAAAGGCTCAAAAGGGGAAAAACTAGGGATTATTTACATACTGGGTAAGGCTTATAAGGAAAAGTGACTAACTTATACAAAGAAAGCCTAAGATCATTTCAACAACCAAACTATCCTAAGCACTCAAGCATGAAAAAATCGGGCAAGTTCTAGATTGCAAATACAGAGTATGAACACAACTAACAACTCTGACACACAATGGGCATAAGGACCTTTTGTTAATGCAAATACAACCCCTAGCGATCATTCATCATCCATAATACCGTAATAATTATGATGTCAGATAAAAAACCAATCACATCAATCACTAGAAATTCCTCACTATGCATCAGTCAAATTGTAAGGGTTTCATAATTTCAACAAAATATACAAACATGCCATAAGTTCAAAACCACTACCATATAAGTCATAACTACTCTATTCTAACTAAACAACCTAAACATGCCAGTTTCAACAGAAATAAACCCCTTAGGAAAAGAATTCTGGCAAAGAAAACCCGAAGGGGTCCTAAACATATATCTACATATACAAAGACCCCACCCCGACTAAAAACTATGCACTGTCTCCAGTGCATCAATGTCAGCATAAGAAAATGGTACGGGGTACCTGGGTGCACTAGGCGCTGTGATCATCTCGGGCTGGTACCGCCTCCACAGACAGAGCTGCAGCATCAGCCTTAGTAGTAACAATCTCCCCAGCAGCCGGAACATCCACCGGTGTGCAACTAGTTGAAGCACCTTTAGGATCAGGGTAGTTCTCCCTCAAAGTGTTATGCACAGCGATCTGGAACCCCTCCTCCTTCTGGCGGCGCAATCTCTGAGCCACCTCTACTGGGTCCTTAGAGGATGGGTCCACAACATCCCATTTCCTCTTGCCCTTTAGGACCGTGGACTCATCCTCCACCTCATCATCATCTAACAGATTTCTGACTCGGATCAGTGGGTCCAATTCAACATGCGACGCTGGAGTGGGATCTTCCAACACCACCTATTCTGGCGCTTTAGAGCCTCGACCTCCTCTCTTAGCTTGGCAAGCTCTGCCCGTAATAACCTTAAATCAGCTGCGGAAGCTGTCCTCTCCGTCACAATCAATCAAAACCATCAAGCCTAGTGCAGAGGATGGTGTGAGACTGCTCAGTTTTATCCAGGATCGATTCAGTGGCGAGCTTGATCTGTTTCTCTACGTAAGGTCTGAACTGGGCCATAATAATACTAACCTGCTTGTCAGTCATTCTAGCTTGGATGACGACTTCCTCAAAGTTTTCCTTGGTCAATGCCAAGGGATCAGTCCCTCCCTGTGCTGATGGTGGAGGTCTAGTTGGAATAATACACTCACTGAAGAAACAAGTGCGGATGTGGTTGGTGGTGCTCTAGCAGCAGGAGCAGAGACAGATACCGAGGCAGGAATAGTAGCATCAGTAGAAGAGGATACCTGAGCTTGTTCATAGCTACCATCATAGAAATGGCAGGTCCCTCAGTGGAATCACCCGTGGAAATCAGTTAGTGATTCATGAAAGGGTTCAAGAACCCATTTTTAAGGCTAGAAAAGTCTTAGTTTTTTTTTAATAAGGGTAGAAACCACTACAATTGGTTAAAGTTCATCTTTCTCATCTAAAACCATTGTAGTGTCATTATTGAATCTTGGGGAAGTACATTTGAGCGGGATTTGAGATATGTGTAGATTTACAAAAATCTTTCTTGAAGTATGTCTACTTTTCAAAACAGTTCTTTTTGAAATATGTTATCTTGTTTGAAATGTGTGGATGATTGTGTGTGACTTAAAATCTTCCTCTAGAATAATAACATGATTATAACTCTTGTTTGGTGGAAGTTCTTTTGGTATTAAATATGATTTCTTTTAAACGTGGTCATGCGTGTGTAGGGTCAAGCCCGCATCGAACCTTATACGAACCATACTACCTTGTGAAACTCATTTTTCCCATTATTGGATGATTGAACTCATTTTTATAAAGGTTGGACCTTAAACTTGTTTTGTTATTAAATGGGTTTCTTAAACTTGAAATTGAATAAGTGTTACACCTCGGAAAAATTTTCCGTTGGTACGTAAGTGAACGAACTAGTGATAAATGTGAGTGCACGATATCTATGAGGAAGAAACGACATTTGATGACCTTAGGCGAGATTTCGAAGGTATCCGATGTGAGATGAGAAAGTTGGCTAAATTAAGATGAGATATAAGGTGAGCAATGCATGTGCATGGACGTGGGTGATTAAAATGAGAAGTCTAAGAAATATGAGAAGTTGCAGAATTGCAACTGCCCAGTGGTCGTAAAGTGCTAGGACGGACCGTAAACTGGTATACGATCCGTAAACTAGCAGGTCGTAAACTGCCATGCAAGGCTTCAACTTTCTGCCAGCCGAGAAATGGTAAAATACGACCTGGAGGACGGATCGTAAAGTGATTTACGGCCCGTAAACCATGGTTGTAAATCACCATGCAAGCAGCCAAAGCTTCTGGTTCTGGAAATGGTTAAAGACGATCGCGAGGGACGGTCCGTAAACTGTAATACGGGCCGTAAACCACGATGGACGACCACTGTTCACCTCAGCACAGATTTTGCAAGTCATTAAATAAAGGGACCAACACTTGTTTTATTTCATTACAACATTTCACCACTTCTGTCTAAAACCTCTCTCTACATTTATTATACAAGTTTTCAAGGATATTTGAGGATCAACAACATAAAACAAGGTGAATCAAGAGTAAGAACATCATCAAAGATTATCTAGGTCAAGAAATCCAAATGGAGAAAAACTAGGGTTTTGCTCAAAGTGGAGTATTATTAACCAAAGCTTGTTCCTACAACTTCTAAGGTAAGATTCATGATTTTTACATGATGTTTAAGGTATTGAAGAGTTGAAATACATGGACTGTAGAAAATATGGTCAAGTAGGTCATGAATGATGAATAGTGACATTTTGAGGAATAGTTTGAATTGAATCATGAATGTTGTTGTGTTGTGATATGAATGCATTATAAATGGTACTAAGATCATGAACTAGACACTTTAGACGAATGGACGAAGTTGGATGTTATGACCATGAATATGGGTGAATTAGAGGCAAATTAAGGAATCTAGATAATGTGGATAATGTGAATGACTAATGGCCATTGTTATGATATTAATGAAGCTATAGACGCATGCATTGGAAGGAAGCGTGCAAGTGTAGAATAGTCCAACGAAAAGGTATGTAAGGCTAACCCTTCTTTCATAAGGCATGGTTCCTTAGCCAAACTCTTAAATCCTCTATATGAGTATGTTGTATTCAAATGATTGACACTCCGAGCTCATAAGCTCACGATCCTCGACATGTGCTACGATTGTACTACGCACCCCATATGACGAGTAAGCATAAGATATAGATGTAGCGAAAATGATGATGATAGTGATGACGATGATAATAATAATGATGCTAAAGGTGCCTACGGGCTATTATACTTACATGTGCCTATGAAGGGCTATAATGACACCCCGAGCTTATAACGCCGGGTAGGATATATGTATATGAATACATATAAAGTATGTATACGATTACGAAACGCGCGCACACCTCTGCAGATGGTACGGATAACCCTGAAGCCTTGGTAGGGCCAGGTATGAGTAACCTTGAGCCTTGGTTGGCCAAGTATGTATGAAACACCGATCCTATGAGGTCGGGTATGCTATATAAATGTTATGTATATGAAATGACTATGTATATAATATGAATATGAATGTGATAAGACTATGTATAAGAATACGAATAAGGACATGTATACGAATATGAGCACAAGTATGGTACAAGTACTATTATGGAATACGGATGATGACGTAGGTGTACAAATACGTATGGAAAATGGAAAGTCCTACGAAAGGCAGGTAAGTGCTATGACGATGATATTATTGTCTCCCCCTCCTATGCTATTTCATATGTTGTTCGTGATGCTTATTTATTGATGTTGCTCATGCCTTACATACTCAGTACATTCTTCGTACTGACGTCCTTTTGTTTATGGACGCTGCGTCATGCCCGCAGGTGCACAAGGAGACAGACTTGATCCATAGCTGCATATTCGGAGATTACATGGAGAGCTCCATTTCCTTCGGAGCCATATCTTTTGGGTACTCATGCTTTTGTGTATATAATTATGGGCATAACGGGGTCCTGTCCCGCTAATGTGATATGTTATACTCTTAGAGGCTCGTAGACATGTGTGTGTGTGGGTAGATGTGTTTGGCCTTGTCGGCCTATGTTTTGTGTATCATTTTGTCGGCCACGTTGGCCCATGTACATTGATGTGGCATAGATGCCTATGATGATATAAATGTGCCGTTGTCCAAATGGGACTAGTTGACGAATGAATGGAAATGCATGTATAATTATGTGGCTCACCTAGATGTAAGCATAAGTGTAAGCTAAGGGGTGCCCGGGTGGGCTAGCACCGGGTGCTCGTCGCGGCCCCCTTGTCGGGTCGTGACAATAAGAGATTTGAATAAGATTTCTAAATCAGTCATGACTTGAAATGCCTCTATTTTGAGGTGATGAATTAAGAAGTGAAATTCAGCTCTAAGCCATGATTGCTGATTCAGTTAATATGCCATTATCTATATTTTATTTGTGTTTGGGCCTGTATGGGCAAGTTGTGCTAGTCCAGATGACTATTCGCCGTTATGGATCCTAACGTATCGAGACGAGTATTGCTGTGTCAGTCCAGAGGATGATTTACCTCCGTTGCTTCCTAGCCCGGATTATCTATTGCTGTGTCAGTCCAGAGGACGATTAACCTCCGAGGTATGTCGCCCGATGCATCTGTTGATGTGCTAGTCCAGAGGACGATTAACCTCTATGTCTTTTTAGTCAGAGTATTGAGCGATTGATATTTTGTTGCCTGTGGTGATATTGAATTCGTAAGTGAAATACCTGACATTGTAAATGGTAAGGAGTTAAGTTAATGTGTTCTTCATTGTTGGATTCTCTGATGACTCTTTAACGTTGGTAACTTACTTTATTCCTAGGTTTGAACTGTTATTTTCATTGATATCATTTTATTGATTTTATTCATCAGATCTTGTTTTGTTAACTATTACCCCTTAGACACTCACTGAGTACCCAGTACTCGGGCATACCATTGTTGTTTTTGATGGTATGTTAGGTATCATTGAGGAGCAGGTTCATGATATGCCTATGACTTAAGAGAACTTTTCGCTTTTGAGACTATTCGGTGAGCCCACATGATTGTTCGTGGGCACCATTCTATCTTTATTTTTCGTATTTTATTTCCGGGCTACATCCCGATGTTTTTAGACACTCTTTATTATCTTAGAAGCTTTATAGACAGTTGTCAGATTGTGGGTACTTTGTTGGAGTCTTGTGTGACTCTTTGGGCATTTTGCCACGTTTATTCACTAAGTTTCTGGTTTGACTTCCGCTGGATTATCTCAAAGTATGATCGTTCTTTTATCTAATTTATTAATGACTGGTTTTCGTATTTATTAAAATATATTCGAAAGAGATTAGACGTTTATTGATTTTATAAGGTGCTTCCGGTGTTGTTCATAGCATCGGATGCCTGTTAAGCCTAGGGTGGGTTTTGGGGCGTGACGTTAATGGTTTTTGGTTGCATGCGTTTGAATATTGATTTTTCATTGGTTCATAAAGAACCATTGGATTGACTTCGATTGGGTCAAATCTGTCCGTTAATTTGTTTTTGTGTTTGCTTCCTAGCCATTAGATGTGGTGTTGAGAGAAGAAAATCTCATATTTTCTATACTCCCACATCGGTTGTAAACTAGGGTTTGAGAATTTGGGGTTCTATATAAAGAACCCCATTCTCCACTATTTGGAAAACTTTGAGCATATCGAAATACCACTATAATTAAAAAAAAAAAAGGCCGAATTACCTAGGGTTTCTAATTTTTGAGACCTGTAATTATTCGGCTAAGCTAAATTTTAAAATTTTAATTGTGTTCTTTCTTGTTTGTTGCCGAGTTGTTGGTTTGAGGAGAAGAAGGAGTTCTTTCAAGTTCATTCTCGATCAAGGCTGCACCCCAAAAAGGTAAACTTACTTCCTTTTACTTTTATTTAGCTTTATGCTTTCATTTCCTTGTATGGTTATGTGTGTTTAGGTATGTTAGTTTCTGGTTTTAGTTTTGAGTTTTTAGTGCTTATTTAGTTATATTGTTTAGTTGGTAATTTAGTCTTCATTATGTCATTAGCTTAGTTGTGCTTTGGTTTGGTTTAATCCATGTTTGAATGTTGTTCTATTAGGCTTAGTTTATGCCTTTGTCTGATCCACAATTATACGTTTAATGTATTAATGCATTAGTTGATTGGTACATGATTTGTTGGTTCAAATGTTTCAGTAAATGAATAATAGGTTATTAAAGATTAGCATCAAGTTTGTTTGCTTTTTTTTTTGTTTGTAAATCTGTTATGACATAATCAGAACCTTGCTTGAATTTAAAGTAAACCTAAAAAATGCTACTAATGACAACGGTGTAGGATATGTCTGATATGTGGTAGGGTCATGTATGTTTGAGACTAGTTTAAAATAGGATCTAAGTATCTCTGAATCTGGTTTAATCTCATTGTTAGAGGTTTGTTGTGCATTAATTGGATTTAAATGATTAGGATGGCTATGTGTTAGCATGTTAAACTTTGATGTTTGTTAGACTATTATTTGAAATCATGTCTCTGTGCTTTCTTTTGGCTATATGAGAATAGATCACCTAAATATGTATGTCTTCATGTGGAGAAGATTGAGGATCTTATCTTATACTTGCCTGCTTGTTGTCAATTAACACTGTTAACATTCATGCCTATGGTCGTTTGGTTTATATAATACTACATCTCTGTTATATCCCGCATTTTTGTGCAATCGGATAATTCAAGGCAATCGCGGGAAGACAACAAGCAAGGCCATATTTTATTTTGTTTGACATATGAGTTGCTTATGAAAAATTTAAAAGTGGAAATAATGAGGAAGGTCAAGGGCATAAAGGGAAATTCGCAATACGACTCGTGAAAATATGGAAGAAGACGAAGGGCAAATTTGGAAGTTGGAAAAAATTGTTTTCATGAATTACAAGAACTAGCCCAAAATACAAGTGGGCTTGAAATTTAAAAAAAAAAGAGGCCCAAACGGCCATGGTATGGGCTAGGCCCATGTGGGGATTTAATTTGCCAAGTTAAAAAGATGACTAAGTCATCTTTTTGGCCATAATTCTCTAGAAACCTCAAGAAAACAAGAACAAGAGAGAGAGGAGAAAAACCTAAGGGCCATTTCGGCCAAGAGCAAAAACCAACAAGAAAATTTACAAAAATTCCTTCAAAAATCATTTCCTACCAAGTAGAGGGTCCTTAACAAAGTGGAGTTGTTGTTGGAACAAGAAAAACACAAATTCACAAGTTGGAGTTTCAAACAAGTTGGAGGATCAAAGAAGAAGGTGAGAATTCATTTTCTTTGTATGTTATGGATGTTATGCATGTTGTAGTATGCAAAAGTGAATGAAATTCATGAAACCTTGCATGTTGGTGTTGAGCCGTGTGAGGGTGTTGTTGGCCGTGCATTTATGCCTATGTATGTGTAGGAATCATGTTGTAATTATTTCATTTAGTGCTTGGTTGTTGCAATGAATGTTATGTGATAATGGAAGTTGAATGAATTTTGGAGAAGTTGTAGTTGTGCATGCATAATGTTTGAAGCTGTGTGTGTGGCCGTGCATATATGTTGAATTGTGAAGGAATAATGAGCAAGTTTTATTTAGCATTTTAGTTGTTGTGTTGTGGATTTTATATTACAAATAAAGATTTGATAATCTTGGTGAAGTGTTAGTAGTTGGAAGTTGTGTAAATTGAAAATAATGTTCTTGTATGGATGGTATGTAATGATATTGGTATGATGTTGTTGGAATATATATTATAAGATTGTTGTTGTTTTATTGGAATTGGAAAGTCTTGAAGGAAGTAGAATGCTACTTGAAGTGTTGGAATGTACTTTGAGTGGAATATGGAAATTGCTAGTGTTGTTGTTGAGTTATGTTGATAGTTTGGCCGGGTTTGAATTCCCGGATTGTGATTGATTAAAATTTGACTAAGTTGAATGTTGAGGATGGTATATTTACAGAGGAAATGCTGCCGAAATTTCAGTAGCCAAGTGTTACCTTAAGATTTCAATTCTAAGTACCCTAATAAAAGTTTTGGTAAATGTGACCAAATTGCAGATTTTGGCGGATTTGCAACGTGAATTCGGAATAGCAAAAGGAGCAGAAAGAGGTATGTAAGGCTTGTCCCTTCTTTCTATGGCATGTCTTAGACGTAATAAGTTGGGTACGAGCCTCGGGGACAACTCTATTCCCCGGAATCCGCACCTAAAGTTTCTCCTTTTTCCTTCAGTAGAATTGAACTATAAAGTGTGCGAAATGTTGAAAAGACCTCCTAAACCCCTAGAACTTGCATAGATGGGACCCGACTACCCTAAAACCCTCACAAGTAACGCCATGACATGTAACATATGCAAATCGTATACGCTACCTCATTCGGGCCGAGGTGGGCCCGTTGCTCTTGGATTTTCCTTATAGTTCTGTTTGACTTACTTGAGGTTGAATCCAAAGGGGTCCTTTGATCCCGATTCCGTTACTAAATGATAAGTACTATAACTACTCTAACGAGAATACTTTTATGATGATAATGATAACGACGATGTTAGACAAGAGAATATGCCTATGATAAGTACGACCGGAACGATCCTACAACTAAGATTTCTAAGTTAAGGATTCAACGTGAGTATGAAAGTAATAAACTAGTTCTTGAACCTTATTTCCACCTCCTAGCTATAACACTATTTTCTAAGGATTCCAAAGCCTATGAGTTGACGTCTATGATGCCCGTGATTTCATTCCATGTTTACCTCTAATGCTATTCTCCGTTGGTAGTCTCGCCTTAAAATACTTGTTCCTTCAAGGCAAGACAAAGCGACCACGATTGTTCCATAATGTAATCGGAGGTCACCGACCTTACGTCACTCCGATGGCTACACGATTTTTCTTTGGGCTCTCTTGCGTGCTTATATGACATACGTATATAAGACATGTAAATGTATATAAGACATGTTTATGTATATAAAATATGTATATGTATATAAAACATGTATGCGTGTTATAATTATATGTATATGATAAAAGAACCAGAGCGCTATAGACGCTGATGTATGTACATGACACACGTATATGCATATGATGAAAGAGCCAGAGCGCTATAGACGCTGATATATGTACATGATATATGCATATGTATACGGGGAAGATGGAGATAAGGGCAGAGCGTTATATACGCATATCCACCTGATCAGTTGGCATTACATGACATGATATCGTCCCGGAATCGGGATGCGGGATGTGTATATTTATGGTTAAATGGATCGGCTGCCGACGCCTCGGCAATATGACATGTTCTACTTTTATATATATATATATATATGAACAAGAAAATATTTTCAAAGGAAAGCTAAGCATGCATGGCATCTGCCCAAGGGCACTTATATGTACAGGTTATGTTTCTACCTCAGGACATGTGTTATAACTCTTTTTATGTCATTATCCCTGTTTTACATTTTCCGTATATTAATATTCATGCCTTACATACTCGGTACACTATTCGTACTGACGTCCCTTCTTGTGGACGCTGCGTTTCATGCCACGCAGGTCAGCAGACAGGCGGATTTGGTCCTTAGGAGCTCTACCAGCAGTATTGACAGCGCTCCAGTTATTCCGGAGCCTCACTTCCTTGGTACTATTTTGTGTATATATATTCGGGCACGGCAGTACTCGGCCCTTCCTATATATATGTTTATTATGTCTAGAGGCTCGTAGACAAATATGTACAGCTAGATGTCTTGTATTTTGAATTGTTCGCGTCTCTGTATAATGTGATAGCAACGCTTACTAGTCTATGTTTATGGTGACGCGGCTAATGTTAAAGCTCAGCAATGAAAAAAAAAATGTATAGCACAGTTCCTACGGCCTGCTAAGAGGTAAGGGTAAAATGATAAAGTAAGGGGTGCTCGGTACAAGTATCGGGTACTCGTCACGGCCCCTAGGCGGGTCGTGACAATCTCCCTCTGTCCTTCCAAACTTGATGATACTTGGTTGGGCTGAATGTTTGTCTCTTAAGAATAATTTGGACACTTTGTGTATATAGTCATGTTAAGTGCCATTTATACATCACTGCATCCTGTCTATACCTGGATGTTGAATATTGTGTATATCCCTTGCATTCTATCTTTAAAACTGGCTCTATGTCTTGTCTAAATGTGTCATGACCTGATGAGTAGCCAAAACTGGGCCTTCTGTAAAGTCTACTTAATTGTTTTACTTGAATATAAGCTGTGTATATAGAAGGTATACCAATGTATACCAAACATGTACAAGCTCTGTATACCCAAGGTATATATGAGCCTGTATATCCAGTGTATATATGGTATACCACTTAGAAGAATTCCAAATTATGTGTTTTGTGTATCATGATGATATAATTCGAGCCTAGTCCCGATTTGACTAGCCATGTTGGACTTGTTTTGTTTCTGGTCATGTACCCTTCTGCATTCGGGCCTCATTCCGCAGTTCTGTTTTAAGTTTGGGCCAGTCTACACTTGTTTAAAAGGACTAGATTAAAATTGGGCTTTTGTTTGTATTGTTTGGCTTAGTTTAATGTCCATATTTCATTTTGTACTTTGTTTTGTTCATATACATGAATTATATGCACTTAATTAATTTGGTACTTAGTGTACATCCTCTAATCCTTATCCTTTTATGTGTCTCATGTAAAACAAACAACGGGCCACTCTCTGCATTTAAACCTGCTAGGCTAGAGGCCCAACCCTCACATTTGATGGAGTCTGAATATGAAAATAAGGGAAGCTAATATATTGAAGGCCCAACCATGGGTGAAAATGGTAGAAGGCCCAGCTATAGGTGAAAAAAACCAACTGGTGGGCTTAGGTAGGCCCACTAGCCTAACTCTTTATTTATATTCATTTTCATGTGTATATGTATTTGTAAAGACATGAAAAAATATTGAAACCCCTTACGCATGTGTAGAACTGAGAAAACACCTAGTATTTTAGGAAGTCGCCTAAATCTTTCAAAAACTCGGTTAACATAACAGTTGCATGAAATTTTATACTTAATCCATTTTTGTAACGTCATGTTCAGTCGTTATTGTATTTTTAACCATTTTCCCCTCGTTGACCCATCTCCTAGCCTTATTAGTACCAATTTGACTCCCGAGGAAAGGTGGCA
The DNA here is from genome assembly GCF_019175385.1 of Lycium barbarum. NCBI lineage: Eukaryota > Viridiplantae > Streptophyta > Magnoliopsida > Solanales > Solanaceae > Lycium > Lycium barbarum. The sequence goes on from NC_083337.1 coordinate 65,030,745, forward strand.
CGATTCCCTAGGCATTGATTTGAGTTTTGACATGACTTTTAAAAAATTTGGCTAAACCGTTTGACTCATAGTTGACTTTTGGGTAAACAGAACTTTTTTAAAAATTCGTCGATTCCGAGAGGTCTGGATGATCATTTGTGACAGATTGGTGGGTTGGTGCGGTTCCCAATGCGCTCGATTACGTTTTGGGACTTGGGTTGGAAAGTTGCTTTTAGGCTATTGGGGGGTTAACTTGGTTAACGAGAGCTCCGTTGGGAATTCTAAATCCACGAGTGCGTTCGTAGAGCATTTTTATGTATCTGCATACTTGATTTGTGTTCGGGAGGTTCCGGGGTGGTTCTGGGTTTCGATTACAAGTTTAGAAGACACCAGAAAGTCTTGGTGTCAGGTGGTCTACTAGGGTGGCCCCTTGACTGCCATAGCGGTGCCACAACAGCGACCCTCTTGAGCTCTATAGCGGTGCCGCACCAGCAACCCTGTTGACCACAAAAGCGGCTGACGGGCAGTTTTCTGATTTAAATGCCTTTGGAAACACTTATTTCCTCCCATTCCTTACATTACATTTCCTTAGCATCTTGGAGGAAATTTGAAGAGGGTTTTGTCAGATTTCTCTTGAGGGTAATTTCTCTCATCTCAATCTCTTTCATTACCTTTCTTAAGTAAGAATTCATGCTAATAACTCCATAGAACTTGGAGAATAAAAGAGGGTTTTGGGTATCTTTCTTGAATAAGTTGTTAATCATAAAACCTTGATTGGTTGGTGGATTAAGATTGATTAAGTATGGAATTATTAAGTAGTAACTATATAAACATGATTCCTTCATTATTAGTGACAAATTTGTGTGATTTGAAGTTAGGGTTTATACCCAAAATTGGGGGTTTCACCTAGAATCCAAATTTGAGTATTTCATGAGTTAATATAGCTTCTAATTGATGGGAATTGATAACCTAGAGAATGAATTTCATGTTTAAGGTTAGAATTCCTAATTCTCCTTTTTAGTTCATAAACCTCATTCCATGGGTTAGGATTTGGGACTTGAATAGAAGTAAGGTTGTGAGTATTGATTCTTCTTGATTCTAATTCCCTATTCGGATATGACTAGACTTCCATTACCTTGAGGCATCAAAGAAGAGCAGGACTTAAGTGTGAAGGTTCATGTTTGCGGTTCGGCTTTTCAGGAAGGTACGGCTTACCTTCTGGTTAGACTTCGATTAGCGAAGCATATATATAGTTAGTTTGTGTTGGAGAAAAAATTTGGACCTTTGGGTATGAAGTCGGGTTGGATATTATCTTAGGTTGGGCCTTGTTGTGTGATTTGGGGGGCTAGCCACCTCGTTGCATTGTTGACTTATCTTGTTCTATTTACTTCTTGGCTCATTGCCACGTTGAGACATCAGATATTGGTGATTAGTGCAATGTCATGGCTAGGATATTGCAGTACTTTACTTGATTGATATTGAGATAAGAATAAATATTTCATTGTGGCTTATTGTGTAGCTTTATTATTGACATTACTTGTGTGCCACGTGTGGTACTATGTGGGAATTGAATTGGTTGTCGAAATTGAATTGCATTGTGTTAATGCACATTTCCATGATACATTGATATTGCATGGTTATGGTACTGATGATGATAAGTGAGAGAGTGTAGCCTCTGAGGTCTTTGCTGGAGAGTGTAAAATTGAGATGAGTTTCATATTATGAGGTGTCCATGTGGGGCACGTTGCTAATTGATATGAGGTTGATATGAAATCGTGTCATTGCCATCTTCATACTTACATCATACATTGAACACTCATCTTGCATATATATATATATATATATATATATATATATATATATATATATAAGGCACATGTGACGGGTGTGACGATGTGGCCTATGTTGTTTCTTGAAAACACTTGGGAGGTACTTTATTGATTGCGCAGCCATTCTAAGCTGTGTGATACGGGATGGTTGGCCGGCGTGAAAGGTGGAAAGGTCGTCTCTAGGCTGTGTGTCACGGAGCAACATGGTACATGGACTTCGCGGGTCCCCCATGGGTCATGACCGTCTTGACGTGATGTTCCGCTTGAGGCATGTGCGTACATGGTATTGATATATATGGCCATTGCATTCATGTCATCCATATCATTGTATTGCATTGCACTTGTTATCATTATTGTGATTGGATTGTTATTGTGTTGTGGATACTTGATTGAATATTTTACCGGTTATGATGAGTACTTGGAACACTTGAGATTTAACAATAGGCTTGATCAGATATGATAAGACTGGAAAGACTCGGGTTTAGATACTTCTCTATAGACTTGATCAGTTATGGAACCTTGTTGGTAGCTGATGGTTTGAATACTGACATGAATTGTTGATACTTGAGTACTTGATATGTATTGATGAGAACGTATTGTACTTGTACATGATTGTGAGCATGCCTATCTTTCATTTACTTTCTGTATATACGTTAGCTAATTAAGGACGGCCTATGATACCTACCAGTACTGGTTGTTGTACTGACCTGCATTTGCTGCATTATTTTATGAATGGAGAGTACCAGTATAGATCTACTTCCACCCATTGTGGCTGATATTCGATGATTGTTAATTCGAGTCTCTTCAGGGTGAGCATAAGGACGTTCGCTGCCCGAAGACTCTTCCTATTATTGTGTCTTGCTTTCCATTATGAGACATGATTTTGAGACCATTATGTATTATTATTTAGACTTGTAGTAACTAGTTTAGAGCTCTTATATGACCAGACCAGATACTGGGGTGGATTTCATTTACTTCCGCACTTATTTGTATCATATTGTAAGACTTACGTTATCTTATTGTCACGACCCGACTAGGGGGCCATGACGGGTACCCGGAGCTAACTACTGAGCACCACTCATCCAGCTAGTCATCATACCCAACCATAACATACATGATCTCTAAGGCAGCATATGCCTATATATATATATACGTGTGAGCTCTCATGGCTACAAAAATGATATACAAATATACAATGATGGATTTATGAGATCATACTACCCACACATAAGTATCTACGAGCCTCTACTAGAGTACTAGAAATATGGACGGGACAGGACCCCGTCGTGCCCAAATATGTACACAAAAACAATATCTCAAAGTAGCACCTCCGGAGTAATGAAGTGCTCCTGTAAATCTGCTGATAGCTCCTTTGAGTCTGGGTCACCTCCTTGTCTACCTGTGGGCATGAACACAGTGTCCAAAGAAAAGGACGTCAGTACGAACATGTTACACCTCAAAAATTCCATAATGTGTTGCCTTGTGGATATGCTAATGTGAGCTTAAGGTGATTATGAAATCCCTACGAGGTTAAGTGAAGGATTAGATAGTTTGAGGTGCATACAATAAGATTCCGAAGTTCTATGAATATGTGAAGTTTAGTTTGTTGAAGGGAGCGAAACGTAAGTCGTGTTCAGAAACGTTCCGCTATGATTGAGCTAATGTTTATGTGGTGATGTTTTGATGGGCTACTATAGAGCCTATTGTATGGTTAATGAAGTATTATACAAGTGTTCAGAAGGTTCCATAAGGATTGGAGATCGAACGAAACGACGAAAACCATTTCAGAGAAGTGGAGTTATACGACCACTTATACGGTCCGTATAAGGTGTCCGTATAACTCCCAGCAGGGAGATGATTTTCTAGTTGGTGAACCACGACCACTTATACGGACAGTACATGTCACGACCCGACTAGGGGCCGTGACGAGTACCCGATACATATACCGAGCTCCCTTATCTATCATATTACCTTTACCTCTTAGCAAGCCGTGTAAACAGAGCCATTTTTTTTGTATTCTTTGACATTAGCAGCGTCATTCTGAACATAAACTAGTAAACTTCGTTGTTACTTTATACAACAATCATGCCGAGACACCATACATATATCTGTACCTGACTGACTATACATATCTGTCTACGAGCCTCTAGACATAGTACACTTATACATAGAAAGGGCCGAATACTGTCGTGCCCGAATATACATACACACAAAATAGTACCGTGGGAGTGAGGCTCCGGAACAACTGGAGCACTGTAGAGTACCGCTGGTAGAGCTCCTAAGAATCACGTCCACCTGTCTGCTGACCTGCGCGGCATGAAACGCAGCGTCCACAAGAAGGGACGTCAGTACGAATAGTGTACCGAGTATGTAAGGCATAAAAGATAATATAAACAGTAACCTAGAGTACGATTTACAATATCATGGAGTCATAGGACATATAACGAGGCAGGAAGGTAACCTGTACGTGGGAAGGCCCCTTTTCAGGTCGGCTGTCATGTAGGCTTGTCTTTTCACCTTTGAAACGTTTCTTTTCATAGGTATAGGAATTAGCATTTATATATTACTTATTCTCGTGTACAGAAAACAGTACATTTCAGTAAACAGTATCTTTTATTCACATTTACAGACGCCGAATACATCGGCTCTCCCAACCCCCTCCCCAACGGTGTCCCAACACATTACATCATATATATATCATACATTAGATATATACAGACGCCGCGTACGGCTCTCCCATACCCCGCGTCCGGGCATCCCGCGTCCAGGATGGAATCTAGCTGATCAGGTGGTAATATAACAGTGGCCCTTCCCCTTCCCCATATACATTTACATGTACATTTACTTCTTTCTTATACATACACATGTCCCATATACAAGTACTTACCTTATATATATACAAACCCATACACATCTACTTGTAGCACCTAACTAGCATGCACGGGAGTCCAAGGAAAGTTACGCCCATCGGAGTGACGTAAAGTCGGTAGCCTCCGATTACATTATGGAGTACTTGTGATCGCCTTGTCTCACCTTGAAGGGACGAGTATTTAAGGCGAGACTATCAACGGAGAGTAGTATTACAGTAACCGTAGAATGAAATCGTGGGCATCATAGATGACAGTCATAGGCTTTGGAGTCTTAGAAAGTAAAGTTATAGCTAGGGAATATAAATACGATTCAAAAATTAGTTTATCAATTTCATATTCACATTGGACCCTTAGCTTAAAAATCTTAGTCGTAGAATCGTTCCGGTCGTACTTGTCATAGGTACATTCTCTTGTCTAACATTGTCATTATCATTATCCCCACAGAAACATTCTCGTTAGAGTAGTTATAGTACTTATCATTCGGTAATGAGGTCGGGATCAAAAGTCCCCCTTGGATTTACTTCAAGTAAGTCAACCAAGGCTATAGGAAAATCCGAGAGTAATGGGCCCACCTCGGGCCGGATGAGGTAGCGTGTACTAGTTGCATATGTTACATGTCGTGTCATTACTTGTGAGGGTTCTAGGGTAATCGGGTCCCATTTATGCAAATTATAGGGGTCTAGGAGGTTTTTCCGACCATTGGCACACTTTCTAGTTCAATTCTATTGAACAAAAGGTAGAAAACTTTAGGTGCGGATTCCGGGGAACAGAGTTGTCCCCGAGGCTCGTACCCAACTTATTTCTGCTAAGACATGCCATAGAAAGAAGGGTGAAGCCTTACATACCTCTTCCGCTCCTTTTTGCTATTCCAAATTCACGTCGCAATCTCGTCAAAATCTGTAATTTGGTCATAGTTACCAAAACTCTTATTAGCATACTTAGAGCTAGAATCTTAAGGAAACACTTGACTACCGAAATTTCGGCAGCATTTCCTCTGTACATACACCATCCTCAACATTCAACATAGCCAAATTCTCAACCAACACAATCCGGGGATTCAAACCCGGCCAAACTATTAACATAATCAACAATCGCACTAGCAATTCACATATTTCATCCAAGATGCATGATTTCAATTTATTACTTTCTTCAAAACCTTCCGACTTCAATGAACACGATAACAACCTTATAGTATATATTCCAACGACATCATACCAATATCATTACATGTTATCCATGCAAGAACATTATTCTTCAATATACATAATCTTCCAATTACCAATACTTTACCAAACTTACCAAGTCTTTACTTGCAATATGCAATCTACAACACAACAACTAAAACACTAAATATAACTTGCTCATTATTCTTCAACAATTCAACACATATACACGACTACATATGCCATATACACGGCTCCAACATGCATACACCACTACAATCTCTCCAAACTCATTCAACTTCCATTTTCCACATATCATTCACAACAATAACAACCAAACATTAATTAAAATAATTGAAGCATGACTCCTACACACACACACACACACACACACACACACACATATATATATATATATATATATATATATATATATATATATATATATATATATATATATATACACGGCCATATACTATATTCCTCTCCTTCATGAATTTCATTCATTTTAGCATACTACAACACATATAAACCATGTATAACACATAAAACAAGATTGAAATTCACCTTTCTTCTTCAACTCCTCACTTGCCTATCTCTTGGCAACTTGTATGATTTTGAATCTTTCTTGCTCCAACAACAACTCTACCTTGTTAAGCACCCTTTTCTTGGTAGGAAATGATTTTTAAGAGAATTTTTATCAAATTTCCTTAGAATTTCTACTCTTGGCCAAAAGGCCTCCAAGGTTTTCTCCTTCTTTTCTTTCTTTGGTTTTCTTGAAGTTTCTAGACAACTAGGTGATAAAGATGACTTAGTCATCTATTTAATTCACACAATACAATTCACTTTGGGCCTAGCCCATAAGCATGGCCGGTTGGGCCTCTCTTTTACTTAAAAAAATATTTCAAGCCCACTTTGTATTCTTGGCTAGTTCTAATAATTTATGAAACATTTTTCCGACTTCCAAATTTGCCCTTCGTCTTTCTCCATATTTCCACTTCTAGACTTTTCATAGGCAACTCATGTGCCAAACAAAATAAAATGTGTCCTTGCTTGTCGTCTTTCCGCGATTGTCTTGAATTATTCGATTGCACGAAAATGCGAGATATAACATCCTCCCCCCCTTAAGAACATTCGTCCTCGAATGTTAAACTTGCCTCATAGCGTAGTATATTATTTCGGGGAGGTATCCTTTGTAGATGCCTCATGTCACTTAGCATATTCATCTTAGGAGCTTAGGTTGCCCTTTGCGATCTTTACAGCTGAAATTCCTCCTTCGTAGCATCTGCCGCGTCAATCCCCTCACTAGACATGTTCCTGTATATCGCCATATCCGGGATTCCTTGCCTTAGCTAGTGTGGACTCAATATCGGTCTCACCCTGTGACATCTGCACTTTTCTCCTTCATCCTTAAAACTTTCTGTTGTCATGGCTTCCCCTTTTCTGTTAGTTTAGTCCGTCTTGGCCTATATGACTCGTAGGGGGTTTCTAACCACTTTCTACACCCCAATTTACTTTGGGCTGCCTACTTTTACACTCGTCTCTTGTTTTCGTATTTACGAAATTTTCAGCATCTTTCCCAGGGGGTCACCCATCATGGAATTACTCTCACCTGAGCACGCTTAACCTTGAAACTTTAATGCATTTCAGTGTCTCGGTGTTAGTACTTTTACTTCCGCTTCCTCGCACTTCTTATATCGCATAATATGGGACGCGTTGGGGTCTCGGCAATGTTCGAACGCACTCATAGCGCATATTCCTCTTTTAATAACTATTTTAGCCTTCGTGATCACAAATATTCACTTTTTACCTGTTCGTGTGGCTACTCTTCGCTCTAATTTCCGAATTCTTGGTATGTTCGGCAATACAAAGAGCAGTGTAGGATAAGATAGAATTCGAATCAACTAATACAAATGTCATAGAAAATGCCGAAAAAGTACCTGTGGCCGCGTCTGCGGGAGGCTCAGGGTCCTGTCGTCCTGTTAGTGCATATAGGCGGTGCGGAAGACTGGCTGAACTAGGTGCCCCTCCTCTACCTCGTCCGCGGCCCGCTGGGGCCTGATAAGTCTGTCCACGAGGGCGCACGGTCGACGATGAACCGATCGCTGATCCGGCTGGCTGAGTTCGGCCTCCTTCATCCTTTAGTGGGAAATCACGTACAAAATGGTCAGTTCGACCACAGGCAAAACAACCGCCGGTGTCTAGGTAGCACTGCCTAGAGTGTGGCTTGCCACACCGAGCACATCGTGGTGGGGGAAGCCCCGTCCCGCTAAAATCAGCTCTGTATTGGGATCCTGAAGCTCTAGTACCCTGATCCGGTCCCGAATAGGCGGAGCAGTCAAATATTCTATCCGCAAATCGAGGTGGTGCACTGGCCACTGATTGGCCTGGATACCTGGACTGCTCTTGTGCCTGCCCCCCTCTATACTCGCTTCTAACCCCAGAAGATCTGCCCCTTTTTTTGGGACCCCTATCTGGATAACGCTCCTCTCTCCGTGACTGGTACTGTTCTTCCAGATTTTGGGCGTGGGCCTGGATGCGGGTAATAGTCATCCCGTCCTGGAGTGAAGCCGTCAAGCATTCCTTAACCAAATGTGGCCCTAGCCCACTCACATATCGGTGCACATGATCTCCCCTATCAGTTATCATGGCTGGGGCATACCTGGCTAACGAGTTAAAACGGAGGCTGTATTCTCGAACGCTCATATTTCCCTGTCTCAGGTTCAAGAACATATCGGCTCGAGCCCATCGAACCTCTGGCGGTAGGAAATGTCGCAGGAACGCCTCAGTGAACTCCTGCCAAACCGGAGGGGGTGCATTTGCTCCCCTCGATGATATCCAACTACTGTACCACAGAACTGCCACATCCCGCAGCCTGTATGAAGCCAACTCTACGGATTCGGTATCTGAAGCTTGTATAATCCTCAGAGTCCTCAGCATCTCATCTATAAAGCTCTGCGGGTCTTCCTCTGGTTTTGACCCATAAAACTCTGGCGGCTTCAGGGTAATAAAGTCCCGGGCTCTTGCACTTACCGCCCTGTCTCCCACGTCTACATCTTGCCGCTGAGCCTGTGCGGCAACTAACTGGGTCAATAACTGGATGGCCTCTGCCATCAGCTGGCCCGGAGCTGCTGGCGGTGGGACTGGAGGTGTGGGGGCTGGAGCTGGAACTCTTTCCTGCTCTGCTGGTGCAGGGGGAGCAGGAAAAGTCTGAGGGGGAGCTTCATTATGAGATTCTCCTTCTTCTAGCTCCAGTTCGACTCTTCTCCCAGCCACCGTCTCGCCCTTCTGGGCTGCCCTAGTGTCACGACCCAACCCCGTGGGCCGCGACTGGTGCCCTACTTAGGCACCCCAAACAGACTCACAGCCAGATCATCGTATTCAGACTCATTCAAACTCAACATACGTTATTTGAACTGAAAGTGAACAACAGACGCCAGACACAAACATTTATCGAACACTTATCTTAAGCGGTCGCCCGTTCAAATTAGTCAAATCAAAATCAGAAAGGTGGCGGAATATACGTCGCCCAAATGCACACACACACATCAGAAAGGGGGCGGAATGTACATCGCCCAAATGCACACACACGTACAAACTCAGGGGCCGTCTTGGCCATAGTAGCGTACGGGCCGCTTAAGAAAGCACAACAGATTCACATACAAACACACCGGACCCACGACCCACAAATGTGACTACAGGCCTCTAAACAAAACAGAATATACGAACATATGACGGGACAGGGCCCCGCCGTACCCACACATCCACAAATGTACAGAATACCCACACAACAAAAGGTATGTACCAAATGTTAGGCTCCGGATCAAAGGGAGCTCTCCAACACAGCAGAATGAGTAGCCTAAACCGGAGGACCACCCAAACGAGCTTCTGTACCTGCGGGCATGAAACACAGCCCCCGAAGAACCGGGGGTCAGTACGGGGGAAGTACTGAGTATGTAAAGCAGAAGGTACAGAAATCACAAGCACAACTGGAGTCAGAAGAAACAAACACAAACGTCAAAGTAGCAAAGCAAACCTGTGCGGAAGGCAAATGTACAAATGCAAATGAAATCATGTATAGGGTTTAGGAACGTGGTCACCCCCGACGCTGGTGCCACAACACATCATAACTCCAGAAGTTTTCAAATCTCCGTACAGTCTCCAGACACATCATATCACACACATATCACATCATCAGAACATATCAAATGCCATATCACACCATAACTCCATAGACGGTGACCGGCCCTATGGCGAGGCTTCGGAAACGGTATCACATCATAAATTTCGAATATGGTATAGCGCGCACGATCACAAAGCCGGCCCGGGTACCGACGAACGAATTCATAGTGGATGGCACGAACGGAGTAGTGCAGAAACCATATGCATATTAAAAGTAAGTTACCAGACTCGACATATAGTTACATATAGGGATATACCGACGCCAGAGGGCTCGGTGTAGAAGTCAGGTCGATCAAAATTAATGTATGGAAGTCGCGAAGTTTCAGACTGCAGAACCTTTGGAAAAACCATTCACGGATCATTTTCCGAACATCTAACATCATTCATAGTGCAAAACGTTCCATGACGATATAGAAATTTTCAAACGAACCTTTGAGTCACAGACAAATGATTACTTTTCATATCGAACGAAAACAAACCAAACAAGTCGAATAAGGGAAGCCTCGGGGCTTGCGGGCCCACCTCGAGTCAAGTTGAGGCGGCGGACACAAATCACTGACTCTAGGCTCCATAGAGCCATCTACGAAAGTTTCGGAGAGTTTCGGACACAACGGCAAAAGTTATGAAGGTTCGAACATTCTTTCAACCAAATACAACGAATAGGGTTCAATTGCGCTGAATGAATAGTATCAAAACTTGAATCTAAATTTCCAAGAGCAGAGTTATCCCCGAGGGTCCGATCTTAACCTAGTATGACTAGGACATGCCAAAAGAAGGATAGGTAGGCTTTACATACCTGGATGGCGCCTTACGCCCGTCAAATCTCAATTCCCGTTTCGTCCGAAAACTGCAAATGGTCACTTTTACCAGTTACTATTCATGAAAGTTAACATTTTAACCTTTGGGCTATACTTGGCTACCGAAATTTCGACAGCATTTCCCCTATAAATCTAACATCCCCGAGACTTAGCTCGGCTCAGAATACAACCACAACAACAACCCAAACATCATCAAACAACAAAACCCATAATCAAACCACTCTAGTTTCAAAATTCTACCTTACTACACAGGTTGGCAGTTCTTGATTCAAACTTCAAAATTCCAAATCTATTTCCACATTAATGTATTCATTCACTCATTCACAATTATTCAAACACATCCCGAATATATTCCAAACCATATACAAAGTTCTCCAAGATTCATTACTTTCCATATTTCATCCAAAACATCGAAAGTCACGACGGACGTCCTAACTTGCATTATTTCATTCCAAATTCATTCACATCAACCATAAGCCATATTTAAGGTCTCTAGCATCATAGATATACAGTGATATACACAAATATACCAAGGGTATATACTTTCCGATAATGTTCCGAAATCATTTTCTAACACCAATTCGATTCGTTAATTATTCATTTACGTTATGAAGGTCACAACGACGCAACTAACGAACTAACAAATCAATTTCACATTGTCTCCTACTCTACTCAAGTCACGGCCAACTACACTCTTTCACACACACACACGCCATGCATCTTCACCCAAAATCCCATAATTTTCATGAAATTCTAATCACTATCACATTCATACAAGTTCCATAACTCAAAAGTGACAAAGTTCATACCTTTACTTGAAAATCCGACTTGTCGCAAACGTGATTCTTCCGCCAAATAAATTGTTTCACGTCGGAGAGGGTCTTGAGTGCTTCACAACCATGCAAAAATCAAGATTTTTGGATCAAACACAAGGCTTGGGAATTATTTCTTTCTCCCTTTTTTCTACACGGCCGAATGGGGTTTTTGTTGAAGTCAAAGATGAAATGTGATTTTTCTTGATAAGTTTAAGTATTGAATTGATATATATCCAAATATGGAGGTCATGTGCATAGCACATGACTTTTAAAATTGGGTTTGGGCCTCTCCAATGGCCGGCCATCCCCACTCTTTGGGCCTCAATTTTGTATTGTCCAATCTTGGCCCAATGCATAAAACGTCCCGTTTTTGTAATTCCCGAACTAATTTCCAAAATTCCAAATTTACCCTCGGCCTTCCCCGATGTCTTGACATTAATAATTCCATAACCAACATAGCCATATTCACCAAAATCAAAATATTTCCTCATAAGACACCAATCTTAATTATTTCTCGATTTTTCACTTATACGAGACACGGGACATAACATTCTCCCCCCCTTAAGAACATTCGTCCTCGAATGTTAAATTGACCTTATGGGGCGTCCTACTACTCCGGGAGGGTTCTCTTTATAGTTGCCCTTTATTGATTTTCCGACACGGCTTCTTCATCAACATTAGGGGGGGGGGGGTAAATAATTTTTTTTTTCACATCACCGATTCAAATGCCTTCATAATCCATTTTCTCATACCCCACGTAATCACCGAACCCTATGCTATATTCTTGTAATGGACGAACGCTTTCCAGACATCGTAGTCAATATCATTTTTCGTTACACTCCTGAGTTTCTTACCACATCGTCGTACTATCACTTTACTTCATACCAGACACTTCATGCCAAATAGATTTAGAGCTAAGGCCGGACGCGCATAAGCATATCAAACGGATTCATAGTCGACATCAGAGGTACCGAAGTATATCAGACAAATCTGGGATCGGAGTCAGACGTACAAAGGCGTATCAGACGGGTTCATAATCAGAACCGAACACACGGAGACATATCAGACAGATTCATAATCGGGGTCAGACGTACGGGATCATATCGGACAGATTCGAAATCAGAATCAAATGTACAGAATTGTATCATACAGAATCGTGATCAAACAGACTGAAATGTGTCAAACATACGCGTGATCAAAATCAAACGCACAGAAGCATATCAGACGGATTTATATCCAGAGTCAGACATACAGAGGTGTGCCAGACTGAAACGTATTCAGAATCAAACGCACAAAAATTCATCAGACGGGAACACACTCGAGCTCAGAAATACAGAGGCGTACTAGGCAGAGCCTTATCGGAATCGGGAGTGCAGAAGCACAACAGATAGAATGTCGAATTAAGATCAAATTGCTTCTAGTAAGGCTCCAATAATTTATAAGAATTTCCTCTTACTTGCAAACTTGTTTGCCAGGTAATCATACAAATTGTCTTACATGTCGCGTATCGACTCTTTCAAAGATTCTACTTATTCACACTGCTTCTCTTTCATCTTCCCTACCCTCCATACTCATTTTCTCTTTCAGGCATCGTCATTCCAAACTATGTTATAATGTAATCGGGGATTTCCTATCCCTCGACAACATTCGGGTCGTCGTTCCCCACTTCGCTTCATGTATTTGGTTTAATAAAACCTTTCGTCTGTCACAACATTAGTTGTCGGGGCTCGGCTCTTAATCCATACGGGCACCAAACAAAAATCATACACACACACATACACACACTTACTAATACCGTACTAGCGAACGTCTCTGACTGTTATTCAAATTCGTTCAATTTCCCAAGCGGTGATGTACCCTTTTCTTTTTGCCCATTTAGTCTGCCTCGTTCCGCGCGACTCCTGAAAGGGCACTAATTACTCCACACACATTCTATTTACCTGCTGATTACCCCAAATTTCTATTTATATTCATCATACTCTCACTTATGAAAAACTTTGCATTACTTCCCAGGGGGGTCACCCATCCCAGAATTGCTCTGGCTTGAGCACGCTTAACCCCGAAACTTTCATGCATTTTGACGCGTTAGGGCTGATATAATTTCATCAATTGCCCCGCACGACCTTTATCACGTAATTTTAGGGCCAAACGGTGTCTTAGCAAATTTTTCGGGAAGTTTTCGTAGCGGGTCCCACTCCGACCCAAAGAGGTCGTTTGCTCTTCTGGCTATGTGGTTTATCGTTTTAACCTTCCAAATTCCATATATTCGCCTCCCACATGTATAGATAACTGCCTCGGATATTTTCATTAATTCGGATTCTTACCCTACTTTTACTGACACACAAAAAGAGAATATCGCATAATATACTGGAATACAAACCTATCATTGCACATATTCATTCAGAAAAAAGGTTAGTAATATACCTGGGTCTGCGTCTGGGGATGCCTCTGGGTCCCGCCGACCAGTCAAAGAGTATATGCGGTTCGAGGGACCGCTAGAATCTGAACCCCCACCACGGCCTCTACCGCGGCCCGCTGGTGCTGGCATACCTCACCCCGTGGAGCGCGTGGCCGAAGGGGTAGATGACGAACCAGCAACGGATCTCATCGGCGGTGCTGCACTACCGGAACCGCCTGCCCACGGACAATCCCGCATAATATGGCCCTGACGGCCGCAAGCAAAACAGGCCCCTGTGGCCCTGAAGCACTCACCTCGGTGCGATCTTCCACAATACGAACACGGGGGCATAGGTGGCCTAGTCTGACTGGGACCCCTACTCGCCTGAGAACCTGGGGCTCTAGAACTCTGGTCTGCCTTGGACGGTCCTGCGCCATCAAATCGCTTACTAGCAGACTGTGTGTCCCGGCCTAACGGAGGGAAATACCCGCTGGACTGATACTGGGGCTGCCCTCCCCGAGAATCTCCAGAATACCCCGCTGATCTGGCCCTCTTGGGCCGTCTCCCATCATACTCTTTGCTGGGCCTATCTGCTCGGTGCCGGTTCTCCATCCCCTGGGCGTAGGCCTGTAGACGGGCGATGTCCATACCTGTCTGCAATGACACCGCCATACAGCCGTCAATCAGGTAACGATCCAACCCCATAACATATCTATGCATCCGATCTGTCATATCTGCCACCACGGCAGGGGCATACCGGGCCAGGGAATCAAACTCCAAATTATATTCACGAACGCTTCGACCCCTCTGCTGTAGATTTAAAAACCGATCAGCTCGCTCCCGTCGTAACTCTGGGGGCAGAAAGTGACGGGTGAAAGCAGTCACAAACTGATCCCACGTAGCTGGAGGAGCACCCTCACCCCTGGATAACTCCCAAGTCTCATACCAATGCGCGGCAACATCCCGAAGTCTATGCGAAGCCAGCTCAACCGACTCGGTCTCTGAAGCCCTGACCAAGTCTAAGGCACGCCGCATCCCCCGAATAAAGTCATGGGGGTCCTCATCGGGCTTAGACCCGAAGAACTCTGGAGGGCCACATAATAAGAACTCCCGAACTCTCAGGCTGTCCCGCCTGTCCTCATCATCATCGTCCCTCCGCCCGCGTCTGCGAGCCTGTCCCGCTACTATCGTGGTCAACAACTGTTCAGCCTCCCTCAGGGTCCTATCCTCCGCCCCTGGCTGAGGAGCTGGGGTCTCAGGGGCGGGTACACGGACCTCTGGAGCTGCTGAAGGTCTTGCTCCAGGCTGTACTAGTGGGGGTGTAGCAGACCCCTCAGAATGAGGCACAACCTCAGGCAGATCATAGACACGAGCCCGGGTAGCTCGCTGTGCCTGGCTAATCTCTCCCATCTTCGCCTTGCCCTTCTGGGCCGCCGTTGCCTTCTTCGGAGGCATCACTGCAAACACAACAACGGGTCAGATCAGAATGACCCTAATAGCACAGCTCTATCGCACGATCTAAGATTCCAAAGACAGCAACATCCTAAATGCCCTGTAGCCTCCTGTTTATAGATGTGGTGCACAACACATCGATAAACAAGACTCTACTAGACATGGCCTGTAGACATTCCGAGGACAAACTGCTCTGATACCACTTTTGTCACGACCCAACCCCGTGGGCCGCGACTGGTGCCCTACTTAGGCACCCCAAACAGACTCACAGCCAGATCATTGTATTCAGACTCATTCAAACTCAACATACGTTATTTGAACTGAAAGTGAACAACAGACGCCAGACACAAACATTTATCGAACACTTATCTTAAGCGGTCGCCCGTTCAAATTAGTCAAATCAAAATCAGAAAGGTGGCGGAATATACGTCGCCCTTATGCACACACACACATCAGAAAGGGGGCAGAATGTACATCGCCCAAATGCACACACACGTACAAACTCAGGGACCGTCTTGGCCATAGTAGCGTACGGGCCGCTTAAGAAAGCACAACAGATTCACATACAAACACACCGGACCCACGACCCACAAATGTGACTACAGGCCTCTAAACAAAACAGAACATACGAACATATGATGGGACAGGGCCCCGCCGTACCAACACATCCACAAATGTACAGAATACCCACACAACAAAAGGTATGTACCAAAAGTTAGGCTCCGGATCAAAGGGAGCTCTCCAACACAGCAGAATGAGTAGCCTAAACCGGAGGACCACCCAAACGAGCTTCTGTACCTGCGGGCATGAAACACAGCCCCCGAAGAACCGGGGGTCAGTACGGGGGAAGTACTGAGTATGTAAAGCAGAAGGTATAGAAATCACAAGCACAACTGGAGTCAGAAGAAACAAACACAAACGTCAAAGTAGCAAAGCAAACCTGTGCGGAAGGCAAATGTACAAATGCAAATGAAATCATGTATAGGGTTTAGGAACGTGGTCACCCCCGACGCTGGTGCCACAATACATCATAACTCCAGAAGTTTTCAAATCTCCGTACAGTCTCCAGACACATCATATCACACACATATCACATCATCAGAACATATCAAATTCCATATCACATCATAACTCCATAGACGGTGACCGGCCCTATGGCGAGGCCTCGGAAACCGTATCATATCATAACTTCCGAATATGGTATAGCGCGCACGATCACAAAGCCGGCCCGGGTACCGACGAACGAATTCATAGTGGATGGCACGAAAGGAGTAGTGCAGAAACCATATGCATATTAAAAGTAAGTTACCGGACTTGACATATAGTTACATATAGGGATATACCGACGCCAGAGGGCTCGGTGTAGAAGTCAGGTCGATCAAAATTAATGTATGGAAGTCGCGAAGTTTCAGACTGCAGAACCTTTGGAAAAACCATTCACGGATCATTTTTCGAACATCTAACATCATTCATAGTGCAAAACGTTCCATGACGATATAGAAATTTTCAAACGAACCTTTGAGTCACAGACAAATGATTACTTTTCATATCGAACGAAAACAAACCAAACAAGTCGAATAAGGGAAGCCTCGGGGCTTGCGGGCCCACCTCGAGTCAAGTTGAGGCGGCGGACACAAATCACTGACTCTAGGCTCCATAGAGCCATCTACGAAAGTTTCGGAGAGTTTCGGACACAACGGCAAAAGTTATGAAGGTTCGAACATTCTTTCAACCAAATACAACGAATAGGGTTCAATTGCGCTGAATGAATAGTATCAAAACTTGAATCTAAATTTCCAAGAGCAGAGTTATCCCCGAGGGTCCGATCTTAACCTAGTATGACTAGGACATGCCAAAAGAAGGATAGGTAGGCTTTACATACCTGGATGGCGCCTTACGCCCGTCAAATCTCAATTCCCGTTTCGTCCGAAAACTGCAAATGGTCACTTTTACCAGTTACTATTCATGAAAGTTAACATTTTAACCTTTGGGCTATACTTGGCTACCGAAATTTCGGCAGCATCTCCCCTATAAATCTAACATCCCCGAGACTTAGCTCGGCTCAGAATACAACCACAACAACAACCCAAACATCATCAAACAACAAAACCCATAATCAAACCACTCTAGTTTCAAAATTCTACCTTACTACACAAGTTGGCAATTCTTGATTCAAACTTCAAAATTCCAAATCTATTTCCACATTAATGTATTCATTCACTCATTCACAATTATTCAAACACATCCCGAATATATTCCAAACCATATACAAAGTTCTCCAAGATTCATTACTTTCCATATTTCATCCAAAACATCGAAAGTCACGACGGACGTCCTAACTTGCATTATTTCATTCCGAATTCATTCACATCAACCATAAGCCATATTTAAGGTCTCTAGCTTCATAGATATACAGTGGTATACACAATACACCAAGGGTATATACTTTTCGATAATGTTCCGAAATCATTTTCTAACACCAATTCGATTCGTTAATCATTCATTTACGTTATGAAGGTCACAACGACGCAACTAACGAACTAACAAATCAATTTCACATTGTCTCCTACTCTACTCAAGTCACGGCCAACTACACTCTTTCACACACACACACGCCATGCATCTTCACCCAAAATTCCATAATGTTCATGAAATTCTAATCACTATCACATTCATACAAGTTCCATAACTCAAAAGTGACAAAGTTCATACCTTTACTTGAAAATCCGACTTGTCGCAAACGTGATTCTTCCGCCAAATAAATTGTATCACGTCGGAGAGGGTCTTGAGTGCTTCACAACCATGCAAAAATCAAGATTTTTGGATCAAACACAAGGCTTGGGAATTATTTCTTTCTCCCTTTTTTCTACACGGCCGAATGGGGTTTTTGTTGAAGTCAAAGATGAAATGTGATTTTTCTTGATAAGTTTAAGTATTGAATTGATATATATCCAAATATGGAGGTCATGTGCATAGCACATGACTTTTAAAATTGGGTTTGGGCCTCTCCAATGGCCGGCCATCCCCACTCTTTGGGCCTCAATTTTGTATTGTCCAATCTTGGCCCAATGCATAAAACGTCCCGTTTTTGTAATTCCCGAACTAATTTCCAAAATTCCAAATTTACCCTCGGCCTTCCCCGATGTCTTGACATTAATAATTCCATAACCAACATAGCCATATTCACCAAAATCAAAATATATCCTCATAAGACACCAATCTTAATTATTTCTCGATTTTTCACTTATACGAGACACGTGACATAACACCTAGCTTTCTTCTTTGGCGGCATTACTGAAACCATAACATAGGTATAGGAAAAGAAATATGGAAGCCTGATAGCATAGCTCTATCGCACGATCTCAGAATACAAAGAAGGTCACATTTCCAGAATGCCCTGTAGCCTCCTGTCTATAAGTATGGCGCGCTACACACCCATAGACAAGACTCTACTGGACACGACTCGTAGACAAACCCCTAGGACCGAACTGCTCTGAGACCACTTCTATCACGACCCGACTAGGGGCCGTGACGAGTACCCGATACTTGTACCGAGCTCCCTTATCTATCATATTACCTTTACCTCTTAGCAAGCCGTGTAAACAGAGCCATTTTTTTTGTATTCATTGGCATTAGCAGCGTCATTCTGAACATAAACTAGTAAACTTCGTTGTTACTTTATACAACAATCATGCCGAGACACCATACATATATCTGTACCTGACTGACTATACATATCTGTCTACGAGCCTCTAGACATAGTACACTTATACATAGAAAGGGCCGAATACTGTCGTGCCCGAATATACATACACACAAAATAGTACCGCGGTAGTGAGGCTCCGGAACAACTGGAGCACTGTAGAGTACCGCTGGTAGAGCTCCTAAGAATCACGTCCACCTGTCTGCTGACCTGCGCGGCATGAAACGCAGCGTCCACAAGAAGGGACGTCAGTACGAATAGTGTACCGAGTATGTAAGGCATAAAAGATAATATAAACAGTAACCTAGAGTACGATTTACAATATCATGGAGTCATAGGACATATAACGAGGCAGGAAGGTAACCTGTACGTGGGAAGGCCCCTTTTCAGGTCGGCTGTCATGTAGGCTTGTCTTTTCACCTTTGAAACGTTTCTTTTCATAGGCATAGGAATTAGCATTTATATATTACTTATTCTCGTGTACAGAAAATAGTACATTTCAGTAAACAGTATCTTTTATTCACATTTACAGACGCCGAATACATCGGCTCTCCCAACCCCCTCCCCAACGGTGTCCCAACACATTACATCATATATATATCATACATTAGATATATACAGACGCCGCGTACGGCTCTCCCATACCCCGCGTCCGGGCATCCCGCGTCCAGGATGGAATCCAGCTGAATCAGGTGGTAATATAACAGTGGCCCTTCCCCTTCCCCATATACATATACATGTACATTTACTTCTCTCTTATACATACACATGTCCCATATACAAGTACTTACCTTATATATATACAAACCCATACACATCTACTTGTAGCACCTAACTAGCATGCACGGGAGTCCAAGGAAAGTTACGCCCATCGGAGTGACGTAAAGTCGGTAGCCTCCGATTACATTATGGAGTACTTGTGATCGCCTTGTCTCACCTTGAAGGGACGAGTATTTTAAGGCGAGACTATCAACGGAGAGTAGTATTACAGTAACCGTAGAATGAAATCATGGGCATCATAGATGACAGTCATAGGCTTTGGAGTCTTAGAAAGTAAAGTTATAGCTAGGGAATATAAATACGATTCAAAAATT
Organism: Lycium barbarum; assembly: GCF_019175385.1. NCBI lineage: Eukaryota > Viridiplantae > Streptophyta > Magnoliopsida > Solanales > Solanaceae > Lycium > Lycium barbarum. The sequence continues at coordinate 65,051,048 of NC_083337.1, forward strand.
AGTTTATCAATTTCATATTCACATTGGACCCTTAGCTTAAAAATCTTAGTCGTAGAATCGTTCCGGTCGTACTTGTCATAGGTACATTCTCTTGTCTAACATTGTCATTATCATTATCCCCATAGAAACATTCTCGTTAGAGTAGTTATAGTACTTATCATTCGGTAATGAGGTCGGGATCAAAAGTCCCCCTTGGATTTACTTCAAGTAAGTCAACCAAGGCTATAGGAAAATCCGAGAGTAACGGGCCCACCTCGGGCCGGATGAGGTAGCGTGTACTAGTTGCATATGTTACATGTCGTGTCATTACTTGTGAGGGTTCTAGGGTAATCGGGTCCCATTTATGCAAATTATAGGGGTCTAGGAGGTTTTTCCGACCATTGGCACACTTTCTAGTTCAATTCTATTGAACAAAAGGTAGAAAACTTTAGGTGCGGATTCCGGGGAACAGAGTTGTCCCCGAGGCTCGTACCCAACTTATTTCTGCTTAGACATGCCATAGAAAGAAGGGTGAAGCCTTAATACCTCTTCCGCTCCTTTTTGCTATTCCAAATTCACGTCGCAATCTCGTCAAAATCTGCAATTTGGTCATAGTTACCAAAACTCTTATTAGCATACTTAGAGTTAGAATCTTAAGGAAACACTTGGCTACCGAAATTTCGGCAGCATTTCCTCTGTACATACACCATCCTCAACATTCAACATAGCCAAATTCTCAACCAACACAATCTGGGGATTCAAACCCGGCCAAACTATTAACATAATCAACAATCGCATTAGCAATTCACATATTTCATCCAAGATGCATGATTTCAATTTATTACTTTCTTCAAAACCTTCCGACTTCAATGAACACGATAACAACCTTATAGTATATATTCCAACGACATCATACCAATATCATTACATGTTATCCATGCAAGAACATTATTCTTCAATATACATAATCTTCCAATTACCAATACTTTACCAAACTTACCAAGTCTTTACTTGCAATATGCAATCTACAACACAACAACTAAAACACTAAATATAACTTGCTCATTATTCTTCAACAATTCAACACATATACACGACTACATATGCCATATACACGGCTCCAACACGCATACACCACTACAATCTCTCCAAAGTCATTCAACTTCCATTTTCCACATATCATTCACAACAATAACAACCAAACATTAATTAAAATAATTGAAGCATGACTCCTACACACATATATATATACACGGCCATATACTATATTCCTCTCCTTCATGAATTTCATTCATTTTAGCATACTACAACACATATAAACCATGTATAACACATAAAACAAGATTGAAATTCACCTTTCTTCTTCAACTCCTCACTTGCCTATCTCTTGGCAACTTGTATGATTTTGAATCTTTCTTGCTCCAACAACAACTCTACCTTGTTAAGCACCCTTTTCTTGGTAGGAAATGATTTTTAAGAGAATTTTTATCAAATTTCCTTGGAATTTCTACTCTTGGCCGAAAGGCCTCCAAGGTTTTCTCCTTCTTTTCTTTCTTTGGTTTTCTTGAAGTTTCTAGACAACTAGGTGATAAAGATGACTTAGTCATCTATTTAATTCACACAATACAATTCACTTTGGGCCTAGCCCATAAGCATGGCCGGTTGGGCCTCTCTTTTACTTAAAAAAATATTTCAAGCCCACTTTGTATTCTTGGCTAGTTCTAATAATTTATGAAACATTTTTCCGACTTCCAAATTTACCCTTCGTCTTTCTCCATATTTCCACTTCTAGACTTTTCATAGGCAACTCATGTGCCAAACAAAATAAAATGTGGCCTTGCTTGTCGTCTTCCCGCGATTGTCTTGAATTATTCGATTGCACGAAAATGCGGGATATAACAGTACAATACTATACGGACTGTATAAGTGTCCGTGGAAGTCCCGACGGGCATATTTTTAATGTTTGTATAAATAGATGCCTTGGGTTCTTTTACTTCATTTTTCATATTCTACAAGTGTTGAGAGCTAAAAAAAAACCCTTCTCTAAGCATATTCTACTCAAGTCCAAGAGGGCACAAAGATCAAAGACTAGAATCAAGTGTTTATGTGTTAGAAAGCTTCCAAGGGTTAGAGGACTACAAAAGATTCCATTGGAGATGAACTAGGGTTTGGTTCAAGTGAAGTATTTCCACTCAAGATTCATTCTCACACCGTCTTAGGTAAGTTTTATGGTATTTCCATGTTGTTTAAGGTGTTTGAAAGTTGAAACACTTGGATTGTAGAAGAATGTAGAAAATGGGTCTTGAATGTGGGAATAGTGTCATCTTTGAGTAATAGTTTGGATTGAGTAATGATTCGTGATATGATATGATTATAAGCATGTTGTAAATGATGTTAAGAACATGGGATAGACATTGTATATGAATGAATGTAATTGTGTGTTATGACCATGGATATGGATAATTGGAAGTGAATTGAGAGATATGGATAATGTGGATGAATAAAGACTATTGTTATGATATTGTGAATGTATTATTGACGTTTGGGAGTTGATATATGATATGGAGGAAGTCGTATAAATAAAGGAGATGCTGTCCAATTTTCTCTAGTGTTAGTCGTGTATGCTAGTGTTACACCTTGGAAAAACTCCCGTACATGTACAGTGAATAGGCTAATAGAGGACGCGGTGTATACGATGTTTTGACGAGTAAGAGAGAGTATTAGATGACCCTCAACGAGGTTTTAAAGGCATTCAATGCAAGGAAAGAATGTTGCTAAGGAAAGCGAATCATACGTTATGTATCGGATAAGAATTTTGAGCAACGAGTCCATGATGGAATATTGATGTCTTAGAGAAGTGTAATAATGTCCCTAATATTGATATTGAAGTGTTAAACAAGTGCCAAGAAGGTTCCATAAGGATCGGAGATCAAACGAGACGACGAGAACGAAAACGGACTCACTGGGCATTATACGGCCCAATCTACTGACCGTATAATTTATACCAGCCGTATATTGGACCATATAATTGGCTAAGAAGGCCACCAGTCACTGGAACAAATGTACGCCCATACATACGGTCCGTATAAATAGTACGGACCGTATGTTGGTCCGTATAACATGGTCGGGCAGCTTTTAAGTTTAAGTGTAAGGGACATTTTTCATTCATTTTTCATTTCATATCTGCTCTCCTCTCTTCAAGAAAACTCTAGAATATTCCTTATCACTCATCCACTAAGATTCAAAGGGAATCCATGATCAACAACACATAATCCATGAATCAAAGTGTATGAAACTCAAGAAAAGTTCATCTTCCTCAAGAAAACCAAAGGAGGTGAGATAGGGTTTTGGTGCTAAGAAGAGAAACTTCATTCAAGACTTGTTCAAACATCATCCAATGTAAGTTTCATGACCATTTTATGTTGTTTAAGGTATTGGAAGGTTAAGATACCAGAATGGTAGAAAAACATAGCAAATGGGTCATTCAAAAGTGAATAGTGTCATGATTGAATGGTAGTTGAATTAAATCATGAATGTTAGTGTGTTGTGATTATGAATATGTTGCAAATGATGTTTAGACCATGAAATAAGTATTATGTATGAGAAAATGTGATGATGAGCCCAAAACTAGTAAATGTGGAGAAATTGGTTAAAAATGGTGGAATGTGGTAAATGTGGACGAATGACGATTATTAATATGATATGGTGAGTGTTATGATGAATGTTTGGGAGTTGAAATAAAACATGGGAAACGTAGTGGAAACAAAGGAAATGCTGTCCAATTTTCCCTAGAAATAGTAGCGTGTTCTTATCGTCGACTGACTAACGTTAGTATAAATTCTCTCTTGAAGGTAGAGACGTGTCATCAAAGGAGGACGAGCAAGCAATAGAATAGCTAAGCGACAAAGGTATGTAAGGCTAGTCCCTTCTTTCTAAGGCATGAATCCCATGATATGATATTCCTTCCTTCTTCATGATTTTTCCTACGTATCAAAAACTATGAGTCTACGATTATAAAGAGCATCACAAGATAAAGAAAACGAGTATGACGATGTTGATAATGAATCTAAGTCTAGAAGTCATAAAGGTCATGATATGATATTCCTACGAAGTTAATGATCCTTATATGATTCCTATGATAGTATTTTCCTTACCTCTCCATGACTTTCCTACTTTCCGGAAAACTAAGAGCCTATGTTCATGAATAGCCATATGGGATAAGATAAGAGGCATGTTGCGAATACGGTAATGACGATGATGAGTCTAAGTCTAAAGATACTAAGGCCTACAATATCATAGTTCCACAAGGCTAATGATCCATATTACGATCCATTGATATTGTTCATTGACTACACTCACCTTATATGCTAATTCCTTCAAGGTAAGGCATAATGCTTATGAATGCTCCATAATGGACTCGGGGGTTCTCGACCTTATGTCACCCCGACATTGTTATAGATTGCCCATAAGCCTTAATGCATGTTCTATGACCAATGTTCCGCAAAGTTATGAATCTATGTTCTTAGAGATTTCATATGAGATAAAGGTAAGAGATATGCTATATAAACGATAGTGGTAATGTTGAGCTTAAGCCTAAAGATTATGAAGACTATCATACGATAATTATACGAAATTCATGCTACGAATATGATGTGACTTTCATAAATTGTCTTTGAATTTAAATGTGTGCATTAATGAAAGGTTACGATAAGCTTATGAGATGTATAGGATAACAACGATGATGATGAGATATATTGATCCTTGTGTGATACATGTGACATGGTCGAGCCACTATGTGGCCGAATATGGAAGATATGTATGTGATACTATCGAGCCACTACGTGGCCAAATACGGATACTGTCGAGCCACTAAGTGGCCGCATACGGATACTGTCGAGCCACTATGTGGCCGAATACGGATACTGTCGAGCCACCATGTGGCCGAATACGGATATTGTCGAGCCCTAAGTGGCCGAATACGGATAACGTTTTAATGTGTATGAGTAGATACGGTATTATGATGATGAATTATATGACGTGATGATGTATACGCTATGATGATTCGTGTACGACGATTATGTATATGTGATATATGTATGGAATGCATTCATCCTTAAAGGTCGCGGAGGTTTTGCCTTCACCTCATGACTTATGATTCTCTATCATGTTTATTTCATTCATGCCTTACATACTCAGTACAATATTCGTACTGACGTCCGTTTTCTTTGGACGTTGTGTTAATGCCCACAGGTTGACAGGAAGACGGCACAGACCTATAGGAGCTATCAGCAGATTTTCAGGAGCACTCCATTATTCCGGAGGTGCTAATCGGGTTTATACTTTTGTGTATATATATGTATATGTATCTTGGGCATGACGGGGTCTTGTCCCGTCCATATGTCTAGTACTCTAGTAGAGGCTCGTAGATACGTATGTGTGGGTTATATGGTCTCACAAGGTCGCTACTGTATATACGTAGATATGTGTACATTATCTTTTGATAGCAAAAGGGCTTATGTATATAAAAGTATTTATGTTCTGCAATGAAAATGATTTCCTTATGATTATAAGTTCATGAACGAAAAAAAAAGGTTTAATGAGTATGATGAGTAGTAGAACGAGCGGTGCTCGGTGGTCAGCCCCGGGTACCCGTCACGGCCCCTTAGTCAGGTCGTGACAGCTAGCTATCGATTTTCTAATGATAGTATAACTCTAATGAAGGTAGAAACATGAGCATTGAAGGAGAACGTGCAAGTGTAGAATAGTTGAACGGGAAGGTATGTAAGGCTAACCCTTCTTTCCTAAGGCATGGTTCTTTGGCCAAATATCTATTCTTCTATGAGCCTATGATGCTCTCCAAATGATTCTATCTTCAAAAAGCTACAAAGCTTATAATTCTTGATATGTATTACGATTGTACTAGATTACTCATATGACGAGTAATCCTATAAAGATAGATGTAATGAACGACGATAATAGTGATAACGACAATGATGGCGATGATAGTAGTGATAATGCTAAAGATGCCTATGAGCTTATATGTATGTGTGCCTATGTATGGCTATTATAAAACCCCGAGCTTATATGGCCGGGTAGAATATATAGATGTATATATATATATATGACGATGCGCGCGCACCATTGCAATTGGGTACGGATAACCCTGAAGCCTTGGTAGGGCCATGGTATGTGTAACACTGAGCCTTGGTTGGCCAGGTATGTATGATAACCGAGCTTAGCCACAGTCGGGTACGTGAAACACCGAACCTTCGTGGTCGGGTATACTATGTAAATGCTATGTATATGATTTGGATATATATATGATATAGATATGAGTATAAATACGAATATGAATAAGAATATGTATATGAATACGACTATGGATACGAAATGTAAATGAGTACGGATACGAATACAGATGTATGTACACAATCTCGCGTTAGAAATGGAAAGTCCCTATGAAAGGCAAGTAAGTGCTTATGACGATGATACTACTATCTTCCATATTATGCTATCTCTTATGTTGCTTATTATGCTTCTATAATGATATTGATCATACTTCACATACTCAGTACATTCTTCGTACTGACGTCCTTTTATTTGTGGACGCTGCGTCATGCCCGCAGGTGGCCAGGGAGACAGGCTTGATCCATAGCTATATTTCTCAGGGACTGCATAGCGGAGCTCCATTTCATTCGGAGCTATAGCTTTTGGTATTGATTCTTTTGTGTACCTATTTATAGGCATAGCGGGGTCCTGTCCCGCCTATATGATATGACATTCTCTCCTTAGAGGCTCGTAAACATGTGTATATAGTTAGATGTGTTTGGCCTTGTCGGCCTATATTTTGGATATGATTTTGTTAGCCTCGTCGGCTTATGTACATTGATATGGACATAGTTGCAAATGATGATATAAATGTATTGATTGTCCAACGGGATTAGTATGATTGATGAATAGAAAGTATGATTTGATATGTGGCTCACCTAGATGTAAATGAAAAGGTATGTTAAGAGGTGCCCGGGTGGGCTAGCACTGGGTGCCCGTCGCGGCCCTCCAGTTGGGTCGTGACAAAAGTGGTATTAGAGCAGTTTTGTCCTAGGGTGTGTCTACGAGCCGTGTCCAGTAGAGTCTTGGTTATGGGTGTGTTGCGCGCCACACTTACAAACAAGAGGCTGCAGGCATTTTAGGAATGAATGACCTTCTTTCTTCATAAGATCGTGTGATAGAGCTATGATATAAGAACTTCTTTTCCTTAACCATGTCATGTGTTATGTATTTCAGAGTTGCCTGTAAAGAGAATGGCCACGGCAGCCCAAAGGGGCAAGACGGTAGCAGCAAAGCGGGCTGAAAGAGCACCGCCAGCGGTTGTAGAGGAAAGTGAGTCCCAGAATGCGGCTCAATCTCAGTCCTCCCAGTCCATGCCTGTTTCTGAGGAGCGTGAGGGAGCCTCAGCCCCAGCTCCAGCACCTCCGGCTCCTCCGCTGGATGCTTCAGGCCAAGATGTAAAAGAGGCCATTCATTTGCTTACTCCATTAGTTACTGCCCAGACTCAGCAGCAAAGTACGGGGAAAGGTGATAGAGCTGATAGTGCAAGGGCCCATGACTTCATTAGCTAGAACCTCCGGAATTCTTTGGATCAAAGCCGGATGAGGACCCTCAGAATTTTATTGATGGAATGTTGAGGACGCTTCGCCTGATACATGATTCGGACACCGAATCGGTGGAATTAGCGTCCTATAGATTGAGGGATGTTGCGGTTCATTGGTACACGGTTTGGATGGCTTCACGGGGAGCCAATGCGCCTCCCCCGGTATGGCAGGAATTTGTTGATTCTTTCCTCCGACATTATTTGCCTCCAGAAGTTCGGCGAGCTAGAGCCGATAAATTCTTGGATTTGAGGCAAGGTAGCATGAGTGCTTTAAAGTATAGTCTCCGCTTCAATTCTTTGGCTAGGTATGCTTCGGCTATGGTAGCGGATATGGGTGACCGAGTGGACCAATTTGTGAAAGTCCTAGGGCCACATTTAATGGATAGGTGCTTGACTGCGTCCCTTCAGGACAATATGGATATTTCACGCATTTAGGCCCACGCTCAAAATTTAGAAGAAAGCCTACAACAACAAAGAAGTGAGCGTGAGCATGATAGGGGACATAGAAAGAGGGCTAGATTTTCGCGTCCGATGAGTGAGTATAGAGGCGGGCACAAACAGCAAATTTTTAGGAATTCAGGCCATTCTATGACTAGTGCGCCTCCACAATTTTTAGGCCAGAGATTCGATAGATCTACTCGTTCTGGGCAGAGTCAGAGTTTTTCGGGATCTCAGTTCGGAGGTGATTCGGGTCAGGCGAGGCCACCCGTACCACGATGTTCCCAGTGTGGGAAGTTACATTGGGGTCAGTGCCGATCGGGTTTATAGGTTTGCTATTCATGTGGTCGAACTGGCCATATTATACGTGATTGCCCCTCAGATGGTGGTAGAGGTAGGACCCAGCCTTCAGGGTCGGTAGCCGAATCTTCATCATCTGTACGCCCTATGGGGCTAGGTTCACATGCGCCAGTCGGCCATGGTAGAGGCAGAGGGAGAGTCCCCAATTCTAGCGGTCCTTAGCACCGTATTTATGCTTTGGCTTGAAGCCAAGATCTTGAGTCTTCTCGTGATGTGGTCACACGTATATTATCGGTATTTTCTCATGATGTATATGCTTTGATAGATCCGGGCTCCACATTGTCATATGTTACTGTTACACCTCGAAAATTTTTTCGTTGGTACGCAAGTGGATGAACTAGTGATGAATGTGAGTGCACGATGTCTATGAGCAAGAAACAACGTTTGATGACCTTAGGCGAGATTTCGAAAGTATCCGATCTGAGACGAGGAAGTTGGCTAAGTTAAGATGAGATACAAGGTGCATGTGCATGGACGGTGGTGATTAAAATGAGAAGTTTAAGAAATATGGGAAGTTGCAGAATTGCAACTGCCCAGTGGTCGTAAATCGCAAAATACGGACCGTAAATTGCAATACGGTCCGTAAACTGGCAGTCGTAAACTGCCATGCAAGGTTTCAAATTTCTGCCCAGTCAAGAAATGGTAAAACACGACCAGGTGGACGGACCGTAAAGTGATTTACGGCCCGTAAACCATGGTCGTAAACCACCATGAAGGCAGCCCAGCTTCTGGTTCTGGAAATGGTTAAATACGCCCATGGAGGACGATCCGTATAGTGGAATACGGGCCGTAAACCACGATGGACGACCACTGTTCATCTCAGCACAGATTTCACAAGTCATTAAATAAAGGGACCAACACTTGTTTTATTTCATTACAACACTACACCACTTCTCTCTAAAACTTCTCTCTACATTTATTATATGAGTTTTCAAGGATTATAAGCCATCAATAACCTTAAGACAAGTGAATCAAGGATAAGGGAATAATCAAGGATCATCCAAGTCAAGAAATCCAAATGGAGAAAAACTAGGGTTTTGCTCAAAGAGGAGTATTATCAACCAAATCTTGTTCCTACAATTTCTAAGGTAAGATTCATGATTTTTACATGATGTTTAAGGTATTGGAGAATTAAAATACATGGATTGTAGGAAATGTGGTCAACTAGGTCATGAATGGTGAATAGTGACATTTTGAGGAATAGTTTGAATTGAATTATGAATGTTGTTATGTTACGATATGAATGTATTATAAATGGTACTAAGATCATGAACTCGACACTTTAGACGAATGGACGAAGTTGGAGGTCATGACCATAAATATGGGAGAATTAGAAGCAAATTGAGAAATCTAGATAATGTGGATGATGTGAATGACTAATGGCCATTGTTATGATATTAATGAAGGTATAGACGCTAGCATTGGAAGGAAACGTGCAAGTGTAGAATAGTCCGACGAAAAGGTATGTAAGGCTAACCCTTCTTTCATAAGGCATGATTCTTGGCCAAACTTCTAATTCCTCTATATGAGTATGTTGTATTCAAGTGATTGACACTCCGAGCTCATAAGCTCACGATCCTTAACATGTACTACGATTGTACTATGCCCCTCATATGACGAGTAAGCCTAAGATATGGATGTAGCAATAATGATGAAGATAGTGATGATGATAATAATAATAATGATGCTAAAGGTGCCTACGGGCTATTATACTTATATGTGCCTATGAAGGGCTATAATGATACCCCGAGCTTATAACGCCGGGTAGGATATATGTATATGATTATGTATAAAGTATGTATACGATTATGTAATGCGCGCACACCTCTGCAAATGGTACGGATAACCCTGAAGCCTTGGTAGGGCCAGGTAGAAATAACATTGGGCCTTGGTTGGCTAAGTACTTATGAAACACCGAACCTTATGGTCAGGCACGCTATGTATGTATATAAGTGTATGGCTATGTATATAATATGAATATGAGTGTGAAAAGACTATGTATACAAATACGAATAAGGACATGTATGCGAATATGAGCCCAAGTAGGGTACGAGTACTATTATGAAATACGCATGAGAAATGGAAAGTTCCTATGAAAGGCAGGTAAGTGCCATGATGATGATATTATTGTCTTCCCTCCTGTGCCACTTCATATATTGTCTATGATGCTTCTATATTGATGTTAATCACTTTTTACATACCCAGTACATTCTTCGTACTGACGTCTTTTTATTTGTGGACGCTGCGTCATGCCCGCAGGTGCACAGGGAGACAGACTTGATCCATAGCTGCCTATTTGGAGATTACATAGACAGCTCCATTTCCTTCGGAACCATATCTTTTGGGTACTTATTCTTTTGTGTATATAATTATGGGCATAACAGGGTCCTGTCCCGCTAATGTGATATGTTATACTCTTAGAGGCTCGTAGATATGTGTGTGTGGGTAGATGTGTTTGGCCTTGTTGGCCTATGTTTTGTATATCATTTTTTCGGCCACGTGGGCCCATGTACATTGATGTGGAATAAATGCCTATGATGATATAAATGGGTTGTTGTCTAGATGGGACTAGTTGACGAATGAATGGAAATGCATGTATAATTATGTGTCTCACCTAGATGTAAGTATGAGAGTAAGCTAAGAGGGTGCTCAGGTGGGTTAACACCGGGTGCTCGTCGCGGCCCCGAGTCGGGTCATGACAGTTACTCCGTATATTGCGGGTCGGTTTAGAGTCAAACCGGAGTCGATCAAACCTTTTGAGGTGTCTACACCCGTTGGTGAATCGGTAATAGCTAGCCGAGTATATAGAACTGCCTAGTTGTGATTTGTGACCGTCATACTATGATTGACTTGCATGAGTTAAAAATGGTAGATTTTGATGTTATTATGGGCATGGATTGGTTGGCTTCTTGCTATGCCAATGTTGATTGTAGAATGAAAATGGTTCGTTTCCAATTTCCGGGAGAACCAGTTTTAGAATGGAGAGGAAATACTGCGTCACCAAATGGTAGGTTTATTTCCTATCTAAAGGCAATGAAAATGATCACAAAAGGTTGCATTTATCATCTAGTTCGTGTTCAAGATGTAGAAGCTGAACCACCGACTCTTCAGTCAGTTCCCGTAGTGAATGAGTTTCCGGATGTATTCCCGGAAGAGCTTCCAGGCCTTCCTCCCGAGCGGGAGATTGATTTTGCTATTGATGTGTTGCTAGACACCAAGCCTATATCTATTCCTCCTTATAGAATGGCTCTCGCAGAATTGAAAGAGTTGAAGGAGCAATTGAAAGACTTGATTGAGAAAGGCTTTATTAGGCCTAGTTTATCCCCGTGGGGAGCACCCGTATTGTTTGTCCGAAAGAAAGATGGCTCCTTGCGAATGTACATTGACTATCGGCAATTGAATAAGGTGACTATTAAGAATAAATATCCTCTTCCAAGGATTGATGACTTGTTTGATCAATTACAAGGTGCCAAATGGTTTTCAAAGATATATTTGAGGTCCGGGTATCATCAAGTGAGAGTTAGGGAGAAAGATATCCCTAAGACAGCCTTCAGAACAAGATATGGCCATTTTGAGTTCCGGGTAATGTCATTTGGACTAACTAATGCACCGGCAGTATTTATGGATTTGATGAAAAATGTGTTCAGGCCCTTCCTAGATCTATTTGTGATTGTATTCATCGACGATATCTGGGTGTATTCTAGATCCGAGGTAGAACATGCGGATCATTTGCGTACTGTCCTTAGAGTTCTTCAAACTCTAGAGTTGTTTGCAAAATTTTCTAAGTGTGAGTTTTGGTTGAACTCAGTGACATTTTTGGGGCACATTGTTGCAGCCGATGGTATTCGGGTAGATAGCCAAAAGATTGAGGCCGCGAAGACTTGGCCAAGGCCCACAACTCCTACGGAGGTTTCTAGCTTTATGGGCTTAGCAGGTTACTACAGGAGATTTGTTGAAGGTTTTTCTTCTATTTCTGCACCACTCACAAAGCTAACCCAGAAATCAGCTAAGTTTTAATGGACAGATGCTTGTGAACTTAGTTTCCAAGAGTTAAAAGATAATTGACTTCTGCCCCCCGTCCTGACACTTCTAGAGGAATTAGAAGGTTATGTTATTTATTGCGATGCTTCAGGCGTTGGGCTAGGCTGTGTGTTGATGCAACATGGTAAGGTGATTGCGTATGCTTCAAGGCAATTACGGAAACATGAGAAAATTTATCCAACCCACGATCTAGAATTGGCTGCAGTGATTCATGCATTAAAGATGTGGAGACATTATTTACGTGGTGTCCATGTGGATATTTATACCGATCATAAGAGCCTTTAGTATATCTTCAAGCAAAAAGAGTTGAATTTGCGGCAACGACGATGGTTGGAATTGCTAAAAGATTATGATGTTGATATCCTATATCACCCTGAAAAGGCAAATGTTATGGCTGACGCTCTTAGCCGTAGATCTATGGGAAGTTTGTATGATGTATGACCAGAGAAAAGAGAAATGGCTCGTGAGCTCCAACAATTAGCTAGCCTAGGAGTTCGAGTAGTGGACTCAGATAGCAAGGGAACTACCATTCAGAATTCAGCAGTCTCGTCGCTAGTAGCGGAAGTGAAAGAGCGACAATACGAAGATTCCATGCTAATGCATTACAGAGATACACTCCCTCAGAAGGAGTCATCATCATTTGAGATTTCAGGAGACGGATTTCTTCGATGCCAAGGCAGATTATGTGTTCCTGATGTGGCAGGTTTACGCCACCAAATATTAAGAGAAGCCCATTACTCCCGTTATTCTGTCCACTAGGAGCGACGAAAATGTACCATGATCTTAAGTCTACATATCGGTGGAATGGGATGAAGAATGATATAGCGAAATTCGTAGCTCAATGTCCCAACTGTCAATAGGTGAAAATCTAGCACCAAAAGCCGGGCGGATTATTGCAAGCTATAGAAATTCCAACTGGGAAGTGGGAAGTGATTAACATGGATTTCATTACAGGCCTACCCCTATGCTCGACGTAGATATGATTCTATATGGGTGATTGTGGATAGACTCACAAAGTCAGCTCATTTCTTACCAGTCAGAACGACATATGTGGACGAAGATTATGCAAAGCTTTATGTTAAAGAGATAGTGCGATTCCATGGTGTCCCAGCATCTATTATCTCAGATAGAGGAACCCAGTTTACAGCTAATTTTTGGAAGTCTTTCCAAGAGGGTTTAGGGACTCAAGTGAGCCTTAGCACGATATTTCACCTACAGACTGATGGACAAGCTGAGCGTACCATTCAGACTCTTGAGGATATGTTACGGGCATGTATGATAGATTTTGGAGGTAATTGGGATGATCACTTACCACTCATTGAATTTTCTTATAACAATAGTTATCATTCTAGCATCCAAATGGCACCGTATGAGGCTTTATATGGGCGAAAGCGTAGATCCCCAATTTGGTGGTTCGAGGTAGGAGAGACTAAATTGATAGGGCCAGACTTGGTCCAGCGAGCCATAGAGAAAGTTAAGCTCATACAAGATCGGTTATTAGCGGCCCAAAGTCGTCAAAAGTCCTATGCAGATAATCGTCGAAGGGACTTAGAGTTCCAAGTGAAAGATCGGGTTTTCTTAAAAGTGTCACCAATGAAGGGTGTAATGAGGTTTGGCAAAAAGGGGAAGCTTAGTCCCCGGTACATTGGGCCTTATGAGATTGTGCACAAGGTAGGCAAAGTGGCTTACGAATTAGATCTACCTCCTGATTTGGAGTCAGTTCACCCAGTTTTCCATGTCTCGATGCTTCGTAAATATGTTGGAGATCCTACTAGGATCGTGCCAGTAAATGATGTACAAGTGACAGAAAAGTTAACTTATGAAGAGGTACCCATTGCCTTATTAGATAGGCAAGTACGGAGGCTTAGAAACAAAGAAGTGGCCTCAGTTAAGGTTTTATGAAGAAGCAATAACCGAGAAGTGATGACATAGGAAGCGGAAGAAAATATTAAATCCAAGTACCCGCATTTATTTCAGCCCCAAGAAGAAATCCAAGACGAGACATCAAGATCATAAGGTATATATGTTTTTCTTTTTATGCATTTGGGTCGTGTGTGGCCAAATTCTATTGCTATCATGTTGTGGCCCTGTGAGGCATTGTTATTATGGGCTGTTGTGATAGGATGGTAGTGCCATATTACAGGGAAAACTCTGGCGAAACTTTTATAGAATCCCCGATGACTTAACATTCGAGGACGAATGTTCTTAAGGGGGGGGGGGGGGGGGGGGAGGGGAAGAATGTTACACCTCGGAAATTTCGTAATGTGTTGCCTTGTGGATAGGATAATGTGAGCTTAAGGTGATTATGAAATCCCTACGAGGTTAAGTGAAGGATTAGATAGTTTGAGGTGCATACAATAAGATTCCGAAGTTTTATGAATATGTGAAGTTTAGTTTATTGAAGGGAGCGAAACGTAAGTCGTGTTCGGAAAGGTTCCGCTATGATTGAGCTATTTTCCGCTATGATTGAGATAATGTTGATGTGGTGCTGTTTTGCAGGCCTGCTATATAGCCTATTTTATGGTTAATGAAGTATTATACAAGTGTTAAGAAGGTTCCATAAAGATTGGAGATCGAACGAAACGACGGAAACCATTTCGGAGAAGTGGAGTGATACGACCATTTATACGGTCCATATAACTTTATACGGTCCGTATAAGGTGTCCGTATAACTCCCAGCAGGGAGATGATTTTCTAGTTGGTGAACCACGGCCACTTATACGGACCGTACAATACTATACAGACCGTATAAGTGTCCGTGGGAGTCCCGAAGGGCAGATTTTTAATGTTTGTATAAATAGATGCCTTGGGTTCTTTTACTTCATTTTTCATATTCTACAAGTGTTGAGAGCTCAAAAAAAAACCTTCTCTAAGCATATTCCACTCAAGTCCAAGAGAGCACAAAGATCAAAGACTAGAATCAAGTGTTTATGTGTTAGAAAGCTTCCAAGGGTTAGAGGACTACAAAAGATTTCATTGGAGATGAACTAGGGTTTGGTTCAAGTGAAGTATTTCCACTCAAGATTCATTCCCACACCGTCTAAGGTAAGTTTTATGGTATTTCCATGTTGTTTAAGGTGTTTGAAAGTTGAAACACTTGGATTGTAGAAGAATGTAGAAAATGGGTCTTGAATGTGGGAATAGTGTCATCTTTGAGTAATAGTTTGGATTGAGTAATGATTCGTGATATGATATGATTATAAGCATGTTGTAAATGATGTTAAGAACATGGGATAGACATTGTATATGAATGAATGTAATTGTGTGTTATGACCATAGATATGGATAATTGGAAGTGAATTGAGAGATATGGATAATGTGGATGAATAAAGACTATTGTTATGATATTGTGAATGTATTATTGGTGTTTGGAAGTTGATATATGATATGGAGGAAGTCGTATAAATAAATGAGATGCTGTCCAATTTTCTCTAGTGTTAGTCGTGTATGCTAGCTATCAATTTTCCAATGATAGTATAACTCTAATAAAGGTAGAAAGGTGAGCATTGAAGGAGAACGTGCAATTGTAGAATTTTTGACCGGGAAGGTATGTAAGGCTAACCCTTCTTTCATAAGGCATGGTTCTTTGGCCAAATATCTAATCTTCTATAAGCCTATGATGCTCTCCAAATGATTCTATCTTCAAAAAGCTACAAAGCTTATAATTCTTGATATCTATTACGATTGTACTAGATTCCTCATATGACGAGTAATCCTATAAAGATAGATGTAATGAACGACGATAATAGCGATAACGACAATGATGACGATGATAGTAGTGATAATGCTAAAGATGCCTATGAGCTTATATGTATGTGTGCCTATGTATGACTATTATGAAACCCCGAGCTTATATGGCCGGGTAGAATATATAGATGTATATATATATATATATATATATATATATATATATATATATATATATATATATGACGATGCGCGCGCACCACTGCAGTTGGGTACGGATAACCCTGAAGCCTTGGTAGGGCCAGGTATGTGTAACACTGAGCCTTGGTTGGCCAGGTATGTATGATAACCGAGCCTAGCCATGGTCGGGTACGTGAAACACCGAACCTTCGTGGTCGGGTATGTTATGTATATGATATGGATATGTATATGATATAGATATGAGTATGAATACGAATATGATATGACTATGAATAAGAATATGTATATGAATACGACTATGGATACTAAATGTAAATGAGTATGGATACGAATACGGATGTATGTACACAATCTCACGTTAGAAATGGAAAGGCCCTATGAAAAGCAAGTAAGTGCTTATGACAATGATACTACTATCTTCCATATTATGCTATCTCTTATGTTGCTTATTATGCTTCTATAATGATATTGATCATGCTTTACATACTCAGTACATTCTTCATACAGACGTCGTTTTGTTTGTGGACGCCGCGTCATGCCCGCAGGTGGCCAGGGATACCGGCTTGATCCATAGCTATATTTCTCAGGGACTACATAGCGGACCTCCATTTCATTCGGAGCTATAGCTTTTGGTATTGATTTTTTTTTGTACCTTTTAATAGGCATAGCGGGGTCCTGTCCCGCCTATATGATATGACATACTCTCCTTAGAGGCTCGTAGACATGTGTATATAGTTAGATGTGTTTGGCCTTGTCGGCCTATATTTTGGATATGATTTTGTTAGCCTCGTCGGCTTATGTACATTGATATGGACATAGTTGCAAATGATGATATAAATGTATTGATTGTCCAACGGGATTAGTACGATTGATGAATAGAAAGTATGATTTGATATGTGGCTCACCTAGATGTAAATGAAAAGGTATGTTAAGAGGTGCCCGGGTGGCCTAGCACCGGGTGCCCGTCGCGGCCCTCCGGTTGGGTCGTGATAGAACATTGTACTGAGTACGTAAGGCATAAAAAATAATAATATATCAATGAAATAAGGAGACATCGAGTGAAGAGTAACCTGTAACTGACTGTCACTTAAGAATGAAATAATGCATGCTAACTTACTTGATAAACATCATCATATCATGTATGCATATATGTATAAGCTCCCTGACCATATAGGTACGGTGTGATCATCATTAGCCCGCATCCGGGGTAACCATCTCATGCCGCCCACTAGTGGTGTTTGCCCATGCCATCTGGACATGGTGTATATGCTGCCCGCCTTAGCGGTGTCTGCCCAGCCATGTAGGCGCGGTGTAATATCATCATCATATACTTGTTATGAATCATGCATAAAAACTCAAAGACAGACTATACTCTATTGGGGTGACGTAAAATCCTGAACCCCCGATTCCATTATGGAGTATTCATAAGCATTCTGCCTCACCTCGAAGCAACTAACATGATAAGGTGAGTGGAACAAAATGAACTACATCAAAGAATCAGAATTAGGATCATTAGCTTTGTGGGAACATCATATCATAGGCTTTAGAATTCTTTAGACTTAAACTCATCATCATCGTTATCATACTCGTAACATATCTCTTTTCTTTGTCTCATAAGAAGCTCTTTATAATCATAGACTCATAATTGCCGGAATGTAAGAAAGTCATGGAGAATGAGGGAAGTCATGTCATGGGATTCATGCCTTGAGAAAGAAGGGACTAGCCTTACATACCTTTTTTTTAGCTACTCTATCACTTGAACGTTCCCCTCCAATATTCACGTTTCTACCTTCAAGAGAGTTCGTACCAATATTAGATAATCGATAACATAAGCATGTTTGAACTAAGGCTGGAGAAAATTGGGCAGCATTTCCTTTGTTTACACAACTTTCTCCATATCACATAGCAACTCCCAAACGTCAATAACAATATTCATAATATCATACTAAATCAATCTTCATCAACTATACATTATTCATTTCTCCTATTCCATTTCAAATCATTCATAGCCATGGTCATCATACGACATTATATTCATCCTCCCATATTGTTTCTCCCATGTCCTTGATACCATTTATTACATAATTATAATCACAACATCTCAAAAATCATGATTCATATTAAGCTACTACTCAACAAGGTCACTATTATCATATTTGTAACCCATTTTCTATTTCCTTCTATAATCCAAGTCTTTCAACCCCTCAATACCCTAAATATCATGAATTGATCATAAAACTTACCTTTGATTGAGTAGGAATGGGTTTTGGATAGAAATACCCCACTTGAAGAAAACCCTAGCTTCAATCTTCCAAGAGATTTCTTGACTCTGGCAACCCCAAGAGCTTCCTTGCACTTGATTCACTTGAATTTATGATACGAGCCTTTGATTTCCCTTGAATTCTTGTATATGAAATGTGTGGAATGTTCTAGAGCCTTGGAGAGAAGTGGAGAAGTGTGGAAAATGAAAATAATGAAGTGGAAACACATTTAAATACTTGGAATTACTCAACCCGTCGGGACTTCCACGGACACTTATATGGTCCGTATGAGTGACCGTACTTCACCATCAGAGAAACAACATTTCTGTTGGTTTTTATATGAACCCTTATACGGACCGTATAAGCGGTCGTATTACCCCACCTTTCTGAAATCGTTTCCGTCGTTCGTTTGATCTCCAATCCTTATGGAACCTTCTTAACACTTGTTTAACACTTCATTAACCACCTAAGGAGCGTTACAACTCTTCTTTAAGACTTCATTAAGTCAACATTAGCTCGGTACTTTACAGAAACTTTCCAAAACAAAACATATACTTTGCCTTTCTTGAGGAACTTTCTCCTCTTACTTCCAACATCTTCGAAATCTTAACTAGAATCGTTAAATAGCCTTTCTTACTTATAGAAACATCATATACTTCTCACACTGCGTTGGTCCATTTACTACGCAACGACATGGAATTTTTCGAGGTGTAACATTCTTCCCCCCCCCCCCCCCCCCCCTTTTGAACATTTTTCCTCGAATGTTAAGTTCTCGGGAATTCTACGAAAAATTTCGCCAGAGTTTCCCTTGGAATATGGCGCTATCACCCTGTCACAACAGCCCACAATAAATATGCCTCACAGGGCCATAACACAATAGCAATATATTTATGGCCACACACGACCAAAAGCATGAAAAGAAAGCATATATACCTCCTAATGTTGATGTCTCATCTTGAATCTCTTCCGGGGCTTGAAATAAGTGCGGGTACTTAGACTTCATATTTTCTTCTGCTTCCCAAGTCATTTCTTCTCGATTATTATTTCTCCATAAGACTTTGACTGAAGCTACTTCTTTATTTCTAAGCTTCCGTACTTGCCTATCTAATATGGAAATGGGTACCTCCTCACAAGTCAACTTTTCCGTCACTTGAACATCATCTACCGGTACGATCCTAGTAGGATCTCCAACAAATTTTCAGAGCATTGAGACATGGAAAACCAGATGGACTGCTTCAAGTTCTGAGGGTAAGTCCAATTCATAAGCTACTTGACCCACCTTGCGAATAATCTTGTAAAGGCCAATGCATCGAGGACTCAATTTCCCTTTCTTACCAAATCTCATCATGCCTTTCATTGGTGATACCTTCAGGAATACCCAATCATCCACTTGGAATTCTAAGTCTCGTTGACGGTTGTTCGCATAAGATTTTTGGCAACTTTGGGTTGTCAATAATCGATCTCGGATAGCCTTGACCTTTTGCACTGCTTGTTGAATCAACTCAGGGCCTATTAACTGTACCTCTCCTACTTTAAACCACCCAATTGGGGATATACACTTCCTTCCATATTGAGCATCATACGGGCCATCTGAATACTAGCATGGTAGCTGTTGTTGTATGCGAACTCAATAAGAGGTAAGTGGTTGTTATATCCCGGGTTTTCGCACATTTGGAAAATTACAAATAATCTTGACTTGTAAGAAATAAAGTCATAATTGATTCCATCTAACGCATGAGTTGTTTATGACAGAATATTAATGTGGAAGGGTCGAGGAAGGCTAAGGGCAAAACGTGGAATTTTGGAAATTAGTTTCGAGAATTACAAAAATAAAATTTGTAGCCAATTGGGCTTGTAAAATAAGAAACAAATGAGGCCCAAATCAAGGGGGGGGGGGGGGGTGGCCGGCCAACATGGCCTTGGCCCAAACCCATTTAAGTAGTCATGTGCTTGGTCATGTGACAAACAAGACAAAAGGGGATAAGTCTTCACTTCTTCAAGAAAATTCAAGAAAAATCAAACAAGCAAAAGAGAGAGCAAAGAGTAAAGGGTTCGGCCATGTCCATGTTTTTTCACCCCTCAAAAATCTTTTTCTAAAAATTGTTGTCTTGTGATTTTCCTACTAAACTAAGTGCCCTCTTCAACTTGGTGTAGTTGTCTTGGAGGAAGAAGCACTTGGATCCTCAATTTGATCACCTATTCAAGTGAAGAAGACTAGGGAAAAAGGTAAGAAATTATCCCTTGTTCTTGTGTTATGAAGTCATGTTTATGTTGTAGTATGTAGAAATGAATTGATTGTATGGAAATATGGAAGTTTGCAAAGTGGGTAGGAGATATAGTATATGGCCGTGTGTGTATATATGTTGTATAATTATGGTGAGTTTAAATTATGTCATATTCTAGTTGTGATTGTGGTAAAATGCATATTGGGAATGAAAGTTGAATGAAATTGATAGAAGTGGTTAGTGGGGTGTTTGGCCGTGTGGTTTGGAGTGTGTGGAATGGAAATGGATTAAGTTTGTTTAATGTGTTATTATGATACTTGCAATGTATATGGAGATAAAATGATATAAGTTTGTATCGAAATGGAATATTGAAGCTTATGTCGTTTTAGTACGATTTTACGACATTATGAAAATGAATTTATTAGGTTGCTAATTATGACAAGTATTGATGAACTTGGAAGAAGGAAACATGTTATGAATACGTATGCCAAAGATTAGGAGTTGTGGATAAATTATGACTTTGGCGGAAAGTTTGTATATTATGTATATCGTGTGTATAATTTGAGGAAAACGATATGAAATGCTTCTAAACTATGTTGTGGTGATCTAGATTGATAATGAATGTGAAATCGTTGAGATTAGTTTGAAAGTTAAGGTTAAAGTAAAGGTTATGACATTATGTCGGCAAGTAGAACTAGTTGTGCCATATTGTGTTTCTAGTGTTTGTTGTTGATGTTGATGTTGTTGTTTGGGTTGTTGTTGATGATTGTGAGCCGAGTTGAATTCTCGGGGGTGCTATATGTATAGGGGAAGTGCTGCCAAAATTTCGGTAGACAAATATGAGTTGAATTGAATTCGTAGCATCTATAGCTTACAATTGGTAAATGTGACCATTTGCAGATTTTCGACGAAACGGAGAGTGAGCTTGGATAGGCTTAAAAAGCTCAAAAGGTATGTAAAGCTACCCCGATCCTTCTTTTGGCATGCCTAAGTGTATTAGGATCGAATTCGGGCCTCGAAAGACTTTCTGCCCCTCGGAATCCGCAAGTGAAAATATCACTTTTTCTTTCAGTAAGATTGAACTCTTTTGGTATGTTTTCTTGGAAATTATGCAAACCTTCTCTAAACTCCTTGGAAAGCTACAGAATGTCCGTAGAACCTTTATAGGTGATCCCATAAGCTTAAAGGGCGTAATTTGGACCCATCGCCTTTCTTGTCCCGAGGTGGGCCCACTATTCCCGGTTTTGCCCTTAATGTACTTAAGTCTTCTTTTCGAATAGTTCTTAAAAGAAACGTTTTGACTACCATTCTAATTACCTAACAAACGTTGTTCTAAATATTCCATTAAGTCTGATAAATTATTTTGATACTCGAAACTCATTTACTATGATTCCTTCCGACTTCATTGGATCGGTTTGTCTTTGATATGCCTCATCGAGTCTATGGAAACATTCATGATATTTTAATTGCATTAGTCTCTCACTACTCCATTCGTGGATGCCCCAATGTTTCCCACACTGAGCCCGGGCCAGGATATGTTGTCAAGCGTGATCCTTTGCATTGTTCGTCGTGCCTCGATGTGAGGGGGCAGGTATACGCGTACATGGGTTTGTGGAGTATGCTGTGCCATGTACGCTTGTTCTGATATGATTTACTATGGCCATCTGATATGACATATTATGTTACGGGGTTATGCCCCTATTCTGATTCTTCTGTGTTGTGGCACCAGCGTCGGGAGGGTGGCCACGTTCTGTCTGCCGAGTCCCTTGGCAGGGGCCGGATTTGATATGACATATGTTTCTGTACACACTCCGCATGTTTTGAAAATATATATCTGATACTTTGTATTTTCTGTTTACTTTCTGTACGTTCTATACCAGTTATGATTTTGTTTCTGCAACTTAGGCTTTACATATTCAGTACATATTTCGTACTGACCCCCTTTCCTCGGGGACTGCGTTTTCATGCCGCGCAGGTACCGACGACAGGTTTGCTGATCCGTCCGCTTAGGATCTCATTCTGCTATTTTTGGAGCGCTCTTTTATTCAGAGCCATCTTTTGGTATAGTCTGTCACTTCTATATATGTATATTCTCGTTCATGGGTACGGCGGGGCCCTGTCCCGTCATATGATTCTGTCGGTCTGTTAGAGGTCTGTGGACATGTTTGTGGGTTGGGATCTTTCTGTACAGCTGTGTGTATATGTTGTGTTTGGGCGATCCCATTCGCCGCGGCGGCCGGTCCGCATATATTTAAATGTTACTCTGTTGGCCCTGTGTGGCCTTTGTTGGTATTTTCTGCGTGCAGGGTATATGGAATAGTCCGTAAAACAAAGGAAACTCTGCCGAAATTTTTCTGGAGATTATCTAAATTGGAACTAAAGCCTTGTCGGCTTCTGCTATATACTAGAATGTGATTGAGTGCCCAGATCGGGCACTAGTCACGGCCTACGGGGTTGGGTCGTGACAAAAGTGGTATCAGAGCGGTTCATCCTCGGAATGTCTACAGACCGTGTCTAGTAAAGTCTTGTTTATCGGTGTGTTGTGCACCACACATATAAACAGGAGGCTACAGGGCATTTAGGATACTACCCTTCTTTCTGTCTTAGATCGTGCGATAGAGCTGTGTTATCAGGATGATTCCTCCCTAACGAATTGTTACATTTGCAGTTATGCCTCCAAAAAAGGCGACAGCGGCCCAAAAGGCCAAGGCAGCAGCTGTGGGAGAGACTAGTCGGGCCCAGAGGGTTACCAGGGCCCATGCTCATATTGCTCCTGATATTTTGCCCCCGGCAGAGGGCTCTTCCACACCGCCACATGTAGAGGAGATTGGAGCAGCAGCAGCTGCAGGTCGGGGGGCGGCTCCACCGCCAGCTCCCGAGATTCCAGTACCTGAGCCCCCAGCTCCACGGCCAGGCACTGAGGATCAGTCCATGAGAGAGGCAGTCCAGCTATTGACCAGACTTGTGGCAGGACAGGTTCAGGGGCACGGACTGGGAGGTGACCGGGCTTACAGGCGTGACAGTTCGAGAGCCCGTGAGTTCTTGACTTGTGGTCCTCCAGAGTTCTTCGGGACTAAGCCCGAGGAGGATCCTGAGGAGTTTATTAGGAAGATGCGGCGCACTTTACAGCTGATTAATGCTTCAGAGACAGAGTTAGTTGCGTTGGCCTCGTACCGGTTGTATGATGTGGCGGCTAATTGGTACGAGTCATGGGAGTTATCTAGGGGTGACGGCGCTCCCCCATCAGTTTGGGATGATTTTTCTCAGGCTTTTCTTAGCCATTTTCTGCCTCCGGAGTTACGGCGGGCCAAGGCTGATAGATTCTTAATATTGAGACAGAGGGGTCGCAGTGTTCGAGAGTACAGTATGGAGTTCGACTCATTGGCCCGATACGCACCTGCTGTGGTAGCTACTATGGCTGACAGGATGCACAGGTACATTATGGGGCTGGACCGTTATTTTGTCGACAGCTGTTTGGTATTGGCTGCTCAGCCCGGCATGGATATTGCCTGGATAAGGCCCACGCCCAGGGCATGGAGGACCGGCATAGGGAGCGTCAGCCTGATAGGAGCCAGGATCGGATACAACCCAAGAGGGCCAGATCGTCTGGGTATTCTGGAGATTTTCGGGGCAGACAGCCTCAGCAGCCGCAGCAGCCTAGCAGACATCTATCCCAGCCGGCACAGAGCGCACCTCCACAGCCTACAGGTCGCAGATTTGATAGCCCAGGGTATTCAGGAGCAGGTCAGAGCTCTAGGGCTTCAGGTTCGCGGACAGATAGGGGTTCTGGTCAGACGAGGCCACCTAGGCCTCAGTGTTCTTATTATGGCAGATACCATCCTGGGGAGTGCTACAGAGCCACCGGTGCATGTTTTTCTTGTGGCCGTCAGGGCCATTCTGTGAGAGATTGCCCGTATAAGGGTAGTTCGGGTGGTGCAGCGCAGCCTACCGGATCAGCCGCCGGGTCTTCATCTTCATCAGTGGCTATGCGCCCTACGGGGCCAGGTACTTCAGCACCAGCAGGTCGCGGCAGAGGCCGTGTTGGAGCTTCTGGTACTAGCGGTCCTTCGAACCGCATTTATGCTCTGTCCAGCTGCCAGGATCAGGAGGCATCGCCTAATGTCGTTACAGGTACATTATCGGTTTTCTCTCGGTCTATGTATGCATTGATTGATCCAGGTTTGACCTTGTCGTATATTTCGCCTCTGGTTGCTAGTAAAATTGGTATAACGTCTGAACCTATAGAGCCGTTTGAGGTAGCCACACCGATTGGGGACTTTATTGTAGCGAAACAGGTATATAAAGACTGTTCTGTAATTATATGCGGCCGAGACACTAAGACAGATCTGGTGGAGTTAGATATGATCGAGTTCGATGTTATTATGGGTATGGACTGGCTAGCTTCCTGTTATGCTAATGTTGACTGCCAAAATAAGGTAGTTCGTTTCCTGTTTCCCGGGGAGCCAGTTATAGAATGGGCCGGTAATACAGCATCGCCGAAAGGTAAGTTTATTTCATACCTTAAGGCGAAGAAAATGATCAGAAAGGGTTATTTTTATCATCTGGTTCGGGTACAAGACTTGACAGCAGAAACGTCGACTCTTCAGTCAGTTCCCGTGGTTAATGAATTTCCGGATGTATTCCCAGATGAGCTTCCAGGCCTTCCTCCGGAGCGGGAGATAGATTTTACTATTGATTTGCTTCCAGATACTCAGCCGATATCTATTCCCCCGTACAGAATGGCACCGGCAGAATTGAATGAACTAAAAGAGCAGTTGAAGGATCTGTTAGAAAAGGCTTTATCAGGCCCAGTACTTCACCTTAGGGGGCCCCGGTATTATTTGTGCGTAAGAAAGACGGGTCGCTGCGTATGTGTATTGATTATCGGCAGCTGAATAAGGTAACTATAAAGAATAAATACCCCCTCCCCAGAATTGATGACTTGTTTGATCAGTTGCAGGGCGCCAAATATTTTTCGAAGATAGATCTTCGGTCAGGCTATCATCAGGTACGGGTACGAGAGGCTGATATTCCTAAGACAACATTCCAGACCAGATATGGGCATTATGAATTCAGAGTTATGTCTTTTGGGCTGACTAATGCTCCTGCGGTATTCATGGATTTAATGAACCGGGTTTTCAGGCCGTTCTTAGACATGTTCGTAATTGTATTTATCGATGATATCCTGGTTTATTCTTGGTCCGAGGCAGAACACGCAGATCATCTGAGAGCGGTACTTGGGGTACTTCGGCATCAGAAATTATATGCAAAATTTTTTAAATGTGAATTCTGGCTGGCTTCAGTGGCATTCCTGGGGCATATTATTGCAGCTGATGGTGTCCGGGTGGATACACAGAAGATTGAGGCCGTGAAAAATTGGCCCAGACCCACGACGCCCACAGAGGTACGTAGTTTCCTGGGGTTAGCTGGCTATTACAGAAGATTTGTGGAAACGTTTGCTTTGATTTCAGCGCCTTTGACAAGGCTAACTCAGAAGGGAGCCAAGTTCCAGTGGACTGATGCTTGTGAACGAAGCTTCCAGTTGCTGAAAGAGAAGCTGACTACAGCCCCAGTTCTGACTCTTCTAGAGGGACCCGATGGATATGTTATTTATTGTGACGCTTCTGGCGTGGGATTGGGCTGTGTATTGATGTAGCACGGCAGAGTTATAGCTTATGCTTCTCGGCAATTGAAAAAGCATGAAAAGAATTATCCTACTCACGATCTGGCGCTTGCAGCGGTGATCCATGCCCTGAAGATATGGAGACATTATTTATATGGCGTTCATGTTGATATCTATACAGATCATAAGAGTCTCCAGTATATTTTCAAGCAGAAAGAGCTTAATTTGCGGCAGCGGAGGTGGCTGGAGCTCCTGAAGGACTATGATATGGATATTCTGTATCATCCGGGAAAGGCTAATGTTGTGGCAGATGCGCTTAGCCGGAAATCTATGGGCAGCTTGGCAGATTTACAGCCAGACAGGAGAGAGATAGTGCGTGACCTTCATCAGTTGGCTAATCTTGGGGTTCGTCTGGCCGAATCTGGAGGTACACGGATTTCTGTCCAGGGGGTTTCTGAATCATCTATTAAGGAAGATATCAAACGACATCAATATGAAGATCCTGTTTTGGCACGATACAGAGACACAACCTATGATAAGGAGAAGACTCCGTTCGAGTTCACTCCGGACGGGACTTTATTATTCAGGGGCAGGTTGTGTGTACTTGATATTGCAGGTCTTCGACAGCAGGTTATGAGTGAGGCACATTATGCTCGCTATTCGGTCCATCCTGGGTCTACGAAGATGTACCATGATCTCCGATGCTTATACTGGTGGGATGGCATGAAACGGGATATCGCAGAGTTCGTCGCCCAGTGTCCCAATTGTCAACAGGTCAAAATTGAACATCAGAAACCGGGTGGACTGTTGCAGGAAATGGAAATTCCGACGTGGAAGTGGGAGATCATTAATATGGACTTCATTACAGGGTTGCCTCGCACTCCACGGAAGTATGATTCCATCTGGGTTATTGTTGATAGGCTGACAAAATCAGCCCATTTTCTCCCCGTCAGAACCACTTACTCCGCTGAGGATTATGCCAGGCTTTATATTAAAGAAATTGTGCGACTTCATGGAGTTCCTATATCTATTATCACTGACAGAGGTGCTCAGTTCACAGCGAACTTCTGGAGATCTTTTCAGGAAGGATTAGGGACTCAGCTGAGCCTGAGCATAGCTTTCCATCCTCAGAGTGACGGACAGGCCAAACGCACTATCCAGACGCTTGAAGATATGTTGCGGGCCTGTGTTATTGATTTCAGAGGTAGCTGGGAGGATCACTTGCCATTGATTGAATTTTCTTATAATAACAGCTACCATTCCAGCATCCAGATGGCTCCGTACGAGGCTTTATATGGTAGGAAATGCAGGTCACCTATCGGCTGGTTTGATATTGGCGAGACAGAGTTAATCGGCCCGGATATGATTCAGCAGGCCGTTGATAAGGTGAAACTTATCCGGGAACGACTATTGGCAGCCCAGAGTCGACAGAAATCATACGCTGATAAACGGCGTCGTCCTTTGGAATTCCAGGTTGGTGATTGGGTATTTCTGAAGGTATCGCCTATGAAAGGCGTAATGCGGTTAGGCAGAAAGGGCAAACTTAGTCCGCGTTATATTGGGCCTTATTTGATTGTGCGGAAAAATTGGGAATGTCGCCTATGAGTTAGATTTGCCATCTGATTTGGAAGCGGTACATCCGGTATTCCATGTCTCTATGCTCCGCAAATGCATTGGTGATCCCTCCAGAATATTTCCGGCGGATGATATTTAGGTGACGGAGCAGTTATCTTACGAGGAGCAGCCCGTAGCCATCTTGGACCGCCAGGTAAGAAAGCTCCGGAACAAAGATGTAGCCTCTGTTAAGGTGCTGTGGCGGAACAACAATAGGGAAGAAATGACCTGGGAGGCCGAAGAGGAGATGAAGAAGAAATATCCTCATTTATTCCCTATGCCCACAGGTAATCTCGAATCTTTGTTTAATCCCATTTCAATAGCGAATGTGCTGTCTATAAACAGAAAATCCCCCGAAGTATTTTCAGACCCTATAAGATTAATCTAACATTCGAGGACGAATGTTCTAAAGGGGGGGAGGATGTTATATCCCGGGTTTTCGCACATTTGGAAAATTAGAAATAATCTTGACTTGTAAGAAATAAAGTCATAATTGATTCCATCTAACGCATGAGTTGTTTATGACAGAATATTAATGTGGAAGGGTCGAGGAAGGCTAAGGGCAAAACGTGGAATTTTGGAAATTAGTTTCGAGAATTACAAAAATAAAATTTGTAGCCAATTGGGCTTGTAAAATAAGAAACAAATGAGGCCCAAATCAAGGGGGGGTGGCCGGCCAACATGGCCTTGGCCCAAACCCATTTAAGTAGTCATGTGCTTGGTCATGTGACAAACAAGACAAAAGGGGATAAGTCTTCACTTCTTCAAGAAAATTCAAGAAAAATCAAACAAGCAAAAGAGAGAGCAAAGAGTAAAGGGTTCGGCCATGTCCATGATTTTTCACCCCTCAAAAATCTTGTTCTAAAAATTGTTGTCTTGTGATTTTCCTACTAAACTAAGTGCCCTCTTCAACTTGGTGTAGTTGTCTTGGAGGAAGAAGCACTTGGATCCTCAATTTGATCACCTATTCAAGTGAAGAAGACTAGGGAAAAAGGTAAGAAATTATCCCTTGTTCTTGTGTTATGAAGTCATGTTTATGTTGTAGTATGTAGAAATGAATTGATTGTATGGAAATATGGAAGTTTGCAAAGTGGGTAGGAGATATAGTATATGGCCGTGTGTGTATATATGTTGTATAATTATGGTGAGTTTAAATTATGTCATATTCTAGTTGTGATTGTGGTAAAATGCATATTGGGAATAAAAGTTGAATGAAATTGATAGAAGTGGTTAGTGGGGTGTTTGGCCGTGTGGTTTGGAGTGTGTGGAATGGAAATGGATTAAGTTTGTTTAATGTGTTATTATGATACTTGCAATGTATATGGAGATAAAATGATATAAGTTTGTATCGAAATGGAATATTGAAGCTTGTGTCGTTTTAGTACGATTTTACGACATTATGAAAATGAATTTATTAGATTGCTAATTATGACAAGTATTGATGAACTTGGAAGAAGGAAACATGTTATGAATACGTATGCCAAAGATTAGGAGTTTTGGATAAATTATGACTTTGGCGGAAAGTTTGTATATTATGTATATCGTGTGTATAATTTGAGAAAAACGATATGAAATGCTTCTAAACTATGTTGTGGTGATCTAGATTGATAATGAATGTGAAATCGTTGAGATTAGTTTGAAAGTTAAGGTTAAAGTAAAGGTTATGACATTATGTCGGCAAGTAGAACTAGTTGTGCCATATTGTGTTTCTAGTGTTTGTTGTTGATGTTGATGTTGTTGTTTGGGTTGTTGTTGATGATTGTGAGCCGAGTTGAATTCTCGGGGGTGCTATATGTATAGGGGAAGTGCTGCCGAAATTTCGGTAGACAAATATGAGTTGAATTGAATTCGTAGCATCTATAGCTTACAATTGGTAAATGTGAACATTTGCAGATTTTCGACGAAACGGAGAGTGAGCTTGGATAGGCTTAAAAAGCTCAAAAGGTATGTAAAGCTACCCCAATCCTTCTTTTGGCATGCCTAAGTGTATTAGGATCGAATTCGGGCCTCGAAAGACTTTCTGCCCCTCGGAATCCGCAAGTGAAAATATCACTTTTTCTTTCAGTAAGATTGAACTCTTTTGGTATGTTTTCTTGGAAATTATGCAAACCTTCTCTAAACTCCTTGGAAAGCTACAGAATGTCCGTAGAACCTTTATAGGTGATCCCATAAGCTTAAAGGGCGTAATTTGGACCCATCGCCTTTCTTGTCCCGAGGTGGGCCCACTATTCCCGGTTTTGCCCTTAATGTACTTAAGTCTTCTTTTCGAATAGTTCTTAAAAGAAACGTTTTGACTACCATTCTAATTACCTAACAAACGTTGTTCTAAATATTCCATTAAGTCTGATAAATTATTTTGATACTCGAAACTCATTTACTATGATTCCTTCCGACTTCATTGGATCGGTTTGTCTTTGATATGCCTCATCGAGTCTATGGAAACATTCATGATATTTTAATTGCATTAGTCTCTCACTACTCCATTCGTGGATGCCCCAATGTTTCCCACACTGAGCCCGGGCCAGGATATGTTGTCAAGCGTGATCCTTTGCATTGTTCGTCGTGCCTCGATGTGAGGGGGCAGGTATACGCGTACATGGGTTTGTGGAGTATGCTGTGCCATGTACGCTTGTTCTGATATGATTTACTATGGCCATCTGATATGACATATTATGTTACGGGGTTATGCCCCTATTCTGATTCTTCTGTGTTGTGGCACCAGCGTCGGGAGGGTGGCCACGTTCTGTCTGCCGAGTCCCTTGGCAGGGGCCGGATTTGATATGACATATGTTTCTGTACACACTCCGCATGTTTTGAAAATATATATCTGATACTTTGTATTTTCTGTTTACTTTCTGTACGTTCTATACCAGTTATGATTTTGTTTCTGCAACTTAGGCTTTACATATTCAGTACATATTTCGTACTGACCCCCTTTCCTCGGGGACTGCGTTTTCATGCCGCGCAGGTACCGACGACAGGTTTGCTGATCCGTCCGCTTAGGATCTCATTCTGCTATTTTTGGAGCGCTCTTTTATTCAGAGCCATCTTTTGGTATAGTCTGTCACTTCTATATATGTATATTCTCGTTCATGGGTACGGCGGGGCCCTGTCCCGTCATATGATTCTGTCGGTCTGTTAGAGGTCTGTGGACATGTTTGTGGGTTGGGATCTTTCTGTACAGCTGTGTGTATATGTTGTGTTTGGGCGATCCCATTCGCCGCGGCGGCCGGTCCGCATATATTTAAATGTTACTCTGTTGGCCCTGTGTGGCCTTTGTTGGTATTTTCTGCGTGCAGGGTATATGGAATAGTCCGTAAAACAAAGGAAACTCTGCCGAAATTTTTCTGGAGATTATCTAAATTGGAACTAAAGCCTTGTCGGCTTCTGCTATATACTAGAATGTGATTGAGTGCCCAGATCGGGCACTAGTCACGGCCTACGGGGTTGGGTCGTGACAAAAGTGGTATCAGAGCGGTTCATCCTCGGAATGTCTACAGACCGTGTCTAGTAAAGTCTTGTTTATCGGTGTGTTGTGCACCACACATATAAACAGGAGGCTACAGGGCATTTAGGATACTACCCTTCTTTCTGTCTTAGATCGTGCGATAGAGCTGTGTTATCAGGATGATTCCTCCCTAACGAATTGTTACATTTGCAGTTATGCCTCCAAAAAAGGCGACAGCGGCCCAAAAGGCCAAGGCAGCAGCTGTGGGAGAGACTAGTCGGGCCCAGAGGGTTACCAGGGCCCATGCTCATATTGCTCCTGATATTTTGCCCCCGGCAGAGGGCTCTTCCACACCGCCACATGTAGAGGAGATTGGAGCAGCAGCAGCTGCAGGTCGGGGGGCGGCTCCACCGCCAGCTCCCGAGATTCCAGTACCTGAGCCCCCAGCTCCACGGCCAGGCACTGAGGATCAGTCCATGAGAGAGGTAGTCCAGCTATTGACCAGACTTGTGGCAGGACAGGTTCAGGGGCACAGACTGGGAGGTGACCGGGCTTACAGGCGTGACAGTTCGAGAGCCCGTGAGTTCTTGACTTGTGGTCCTCCAGAGTTCTTCGGGACTAAGCCCGAGGAGGATCCTGAGGAGTTTATTAGGAAGATGCGGCGCACTTTACAGCTGATTAATGCTTCGGAGACAGAGTTAGTTGCGTTGGCCTCGTACCGGTTGTATGATGTGGCGGCTAATTGGTACGAGTCATGGGAGTTATCTAGGGGTGACAGCGCTCCCCCATCAGTTTGGGATGATTTTTCTCAGGCTTTTCTTAGCCATTTTCTGCCTCCGGAGTTACGGCGGGCCAAGGCTGATAGATTCTTTTTATTGAGACAGAGGGGTCGCAGTGTTCGAGAGTACAGTATGGAGTTCGACTCATTGGCCCGATACGCACCTGCTGTGGTAGCTACTATGGCTGACAGGATGCACAGGTACATTATGGGGCTGGACCGTTATTTTATCGACAACTGTTTGGTATTGGCTGCTCAGCCCGGCATGGATATTGCCCGGATAAGGCCCACGCCCAGGGCATGGAGGACCGGCATAGGGAGCGTCAGCCTGATAGGAGCCAGGATCGGAGACAGCCCAAGAGGGCCAGATCGTCTGGGTATTCTGGAGATTTTCGGGGCAGACAGCCTCAGCAGCCGCAGCAGCCTAGCAGACATCTATCCCAGCCGGCACAGAGCGCACCTCCACAGCCTACAGGTCGCAGATTTGATAGCCCAGGGTATTCAGGAGCAGGTCAGAGCTCCAGGGCTTCAGGTTCGCGGACAGATAGGGGTTCTGGTCAGACGAGGCCACCTAGGCCTCAGTGTTCTTATTGTGGCAGATACCATCCTGGGGAGTGCTACAGAGCCACCGGTGCATGTTTTTCTTGTGGCCGTCAGGGCCATTCTGTGAGAGATTGCCCGTATAAGGGTAGTTCGGGTGGTGCAGCGCAGCCTACCGGATCAGCCGCCGGGTCTTCATCTTTATCAGTGGCTATGCGCCCTACAGGGCCAGGTACTTCAGCACCAGCAGGTCGCGGCAGAGGCCGTGGTGGAGCTTCTGGTACTAGCGGTCCTTCGAACCGCATTTATGCTCTGTCCAGCTGCCAGGATCAGGAGGCATCGCCTAATGTCGTTACAGGTACATTATCGGTTAAGACTTCATTAAGTCAACATTAGCTCGGTACTTTACAGAAACTTTCCAAAACAAAACATATACTTTGCCTTTCTTGAGGAACTTTCTCCTCTTACTTCCAACATCTTCGAAATATTAACTAGAATCGTTAAATAGGCTTTCTTACTTATAGAAACATCATATACTTCTCACACTGCGTTGGTCCATTTACTACGCAACGACATGGAATTTTTCGAGGTGTAACATTCTTCCCCCCCCCCCCCCCCCCCCCTTTTGAACATTTTTCCTCGAAAGTTAAGTTCTCGGGAATTCTACGAAAAATTTTGCCAGAGTTTGCCTTGGAATATGGCGCTATCACCCTGTCACAACAGCCCACAATAAATATGCCTCACAGGGCCATAACACAATAGCAATATATTTATGGCCACACACGACCAAAAGCATGAAAAGAAAGCATACATACCTCCTAATGTTGATGTCTCATCTTGAATCTCTTCCGGGGCTTGAAATAAGTGCGGGTACTTAGACTTCATATTTTCTTCTGCTTCCCAAGTCATTTCTTCTCGATTATTATTTCTCCATAAGACTTTGACTGAAGCTACTTCTTTATTTGTAAGCTTCCGTACTTGCCTATCTAATATGGCAATGGGTACCTCCTCACAAGTCAACTTTTCCGTCACTTGAACATCATCTACCGGTACGATCCTAGTAGGATCTCCAACACATTTTCAGAGCATTGAGACATGGAAAACCAGATGGACTGCTTCAAGTTCTGAGGGTAAGTCCAATTCATAAGCTACTTGACCCACCTTGCGAATAATCTTGTAAAGGCCAATGCATCGAGGACTCAATTTCCCTTTCTTACCAAATCTCATCATGCCTTTCATTGGTGATACCTTCAGGAATACCCAATCATCCACTTGGAATTCTAAGTCTCGTTGACGGTTGTTCGCATAAGATTTTTGGCGACTTTGGGTTGTCAATAATCGATCTCGGATAGCCTTGACCTTTTGCACTGCTTGTTGAATCAACTCAGGGCCTATTAACTGTACCTCTCCTACTTTAAACCACCCAATTGGGGATATACACTTCCTTCCATATTGAGCATCATACGGGCCATCTGAATACTAGCATGGTAGCTGTTGTTGTATGCGAACTCAATAAGAGGTAAGTGGTTGCTATATCCCGGGTTTTCGCACATTTGGAAAATTAGAAATAATCTTGACTTGTAAGAAATAAAGTCATAATTGATTCCATCTAACGCATGAGTTGTTTATGACAGAATATTAATGTGGATGGGTCGAGGAAGGCTAAGGGCAAAACGTGGAATTTTGGAAATTAGTTTCGAGAATTACAAAAATAAAATTTGTAGCCAATTGGGCTTGTAAAATAAGAAACAAATGAGGCCCAAATCAAGGGGGGGTGGCCGGCCAACATGGCCTTGGCCCAAACCCATTTAAGTAGTCATGTGCTTGGTCATGTGACAAACAAGACAAAAGGGGATAAGTCTTCACTTCTTCAAGAAAATTCAAGAAAAATCAAACAAGCAAAAGAGAGAGCAAAGAGTAAAGGGTTCGGCCATGTCCATGATTTTTCACCCCTCAAAAATCTTTTTCTAAAAATTGTTGTCTTGTGATTTTCCTACTAAACTAAGTGCCCTCTTCAACTTGGTGTAGTTGTCTTGGAGGAAGAAGCACTTGGATCCTCAATTTGATCACCTATTCAAGTGAAGAAGACTAGGGAAAAAGGTAAGACATTATCCCTTGTTCTTGTGTTATGAAGTCATGTTTATGTTGTAGTATGTAGAAATGAATTGATTGTATGGAAATATGGAAGTTTGCAAAGTGGGTAGGAGATGTAGTATATGGCCGTGTGTGTATATATGTTGTATACTTATGGTGAGTTTAAATTATGTCATATTCTAGTTGTGATTGTGGTAAAATGCATATTGGGAATGAAAGTTGAATGAAATTGATAGAAGTGGTTAGTGGGGTGTTTGGCCGTGTGGTTTGGAGTGTGTGGAATGGAAATGGATTAAGTTTGTTTAATGTGTTATTATGATACTTGCAATGTATATGGAGATAAAATGATATAAGTTTGTATCGAAATGGAATATTGAAGCTTATGTCGTTTTAGTACGATTTTACGACATTATGAAAATGAATTTATTAGGTTGCTAATTATGACAAGTATTGATGAACTTGGAAGAAGGAAACATGTTATGAATACGTATGCCAAAGATTAGGAGTTTTGGATAAATTATGAC
This sequence comes from Lycium barbarum, assembly GCF_019175385.1. Classification (NCBI taxonomy): domain Eukaryota; kingdom Viridiplantae; phylum Streptophyta; class Magnoliopsida; order Solanales; family Solanaceae; genus Lycium; species Lycium barbarum. Next base: position 65,086,512 of record NC_083337.1, read on the forward strand.
TTTGGCGGAAAGTTTGTATATTATGTATATCGTGTGTATAATTTGAGGAAAACGATATGAAATGCTTCTAAACTATGTTGTGGTGATCTAGATTGATAATGAATGTGAAATCGTTGAGATTAGTTTGAAAGTTAAGGTTAAAGTAAAGGTTATGATATTATGTCGGCAAGTAGAACTAGTTGTGCCATATTGTGTTTCTAGTGTTTGTTGTTGATGTTGATGTTGTTGTTTGGGTTGTTGTTGATGATTGTGAGCCGAGTTGAATTCTCGGGGGTGCTATATGTATAGGGGAAGTGCTGCCGAAATTTCGGTAGACAAATATGAGTTGAATTGAATTCGTAGCATCTATAGCTTACAATTGGTAAATGTGACCATTTGCAGATTTTCGACGAAACGGAGAGTGAGCTTGGATAGGCTTAAAAAGCTCAAAAGGTATGTAAAGCTACCCCGATCCTTCTTTTGGCATGCCTAAGTGTATTAGGATCGAATTCGGGCCTCGAAAGACTTTCTGCCTGTCACGACCCAACCCCGTAGACCGTGACTAGTGCCCGATCTGGGCACCCGAACCCATCTATTAAATATTATCTCAAATTCTATCAACTCATTCTAGTATATGGCGGAAGCCGACAAGGCTTTATTTCAAATTTAGGTAATTTCCAGAAAAATTTCGGCAGAGTTTCCTTTGTTTTACGGACTATCCAATATACCCTGCACGCAGAAAATACCAACGAAAGCCACACAGGGCTAACCAAGCAATATATAAACATATGCGGACCGGCCGCCTCGGCGTATAGGGTCGCCCAAACAACATATGCGGACCGGCCGCCTCGGCGTATGTGATCGCCCAAACGACATGTACATACATTCATACAGAAAAGACCCTAACCCACAAACATGTCCACAGACCTCTAAACAGACCGACATAATCATATGACGGGACAGGGCCCCGCCGTACCCATGAACGAATATATACAAATGCACTAAAAAATATATATACCAAAAGTATAAGCTCCGGAAAGAGAGGAGCACTCCGAATAGCAGAAAGGGTGTCCTAAACAGGTGGATCACCAGGCTGTGCGTCTGTACCTGCGGGCATGAAACGCAGCCCCCGGAGAAGGGGGTCAGTACGAAATATGTACTGAGTATGCAAAGCAGAAGGTACAGAAATAAATCTGAATAATAATCGAATCAGATATATAGAAAATAATACATATCAAAATGTTTATTTCCAAAGTATAAATTATGCATAGGGCACTGGAAAATGTGGTCGCCCGCCTGTCGATGGCGCCACAACACAGCATAACACCAGAAAGTTTCAAATCTCCGAATCCCCGTCACACATCACAACACAGCATAACGCCAAACACAGCATAACGCCAAACATAAGTGGAACCCGACCCTCGAGCAAGGAGCACGGTGAACCATAAACACAGCATAACACCGGAATATATCAAAAAGCGCACGACAACAGAACCGGCCCGGGAACCGGCGAACGATATCATAGTAGGCACGAGCGGAGTAGTGAGGAATCATATGCATAAAATCATTATTATAAATCCGAAGGATAAGTAAAATAGTCATATTTGAAATCGGAATAATAATTATCACTTTTTGATTCAAAGTTGTCGAATTTACATAAAGGGCGTCGCGGGACCCACGGACGAGTATAGACCCGAACTGAGTCCGCCTATGAAAAACATACCCATTATACATCAAGCAAACTCCTATAAAAATTATTGGAGCGATCCGAGCCTCTATGCGAAAAATATGGCATTCAGAGATTACAAAATTCCTTAAAGCGAACATTTTCTATGCGAATTTCGGAAAGCAATTACTTCAAATACATCATGGTTCATATTTCATAAAAACATACATAAGAGTGCCAAAGAATATATATATATGGATCATAACATGCTCGGATCTCGAATTTGGAATTCCCTTAAAGCTCTAATCTAGCCTATGTGAAACTAAGGCATGCCAAAAGAAGGAAGGTTGTTTTACATACCTCAAACGCTCTCCAATATGATCCAACTCAAGCTAAGTCCAAACTATGATTCGGGCTGCCCAAGGTCTACAAACAAGCCATAAAATGCCAAACATTAGCTAAAGACTTTTTGGGCATTAAATTCCAATTTCGCCCTTAATTCTACAGAAATCCGGGCAGCATTTCCCCTGTAAATAGGCTACCCCGAGAATTTAACTCGCTCAAAATCAACAACAACAACCACAATAACCAACCTAGTAACATTGACAACCAATCCGAAAAGCAAAATAATAATGGTAGCTCTCTTTTACGCCATTTGACAACTTCCCAATTATTCAATTCCATGGCTTACTTTAAAGCCACAATATCGTTCGTACATTTGATTATTAACCCAAACCCATACTAACAACATTCAAGGGCATTCTAAGCAATTCATACCACATTTCCAACAACCCGAATTTTTTTTCCAAGCTGGCCGAAAACAGCCCCAACCGAGACAGCCCTTTAAAATTTTTTTTCTTCATTTCCAAATCATGGTTTGTATCCTCAAATTACATTCTAACAATGCTATCTCATCAATATACCAATTACAATAAATATACAATAACCTCCAAAAACAGTCCGCACATTAACAACATCATGTTGAGTCAACAAACATTCATTTCCAACATAAGATTCATAGCGACGGCGATTAAAACATTAAGCGACGTTCATTCGTTCATCGTCATATAATGTGACCCATTTCAATCAACACTATATATACACATATATGGATGATTCTCAATTGTTCTTCACCTTACAATGATCCCAATCAACTAACTAAACATTAATTCATAATTTCAATCACAACACAACAACACCCATCACACGACCCACTCCCAATCATACTATATTTCATGATTTCCAACCACTATAAGATACTACAACATGAATATAACCTTCATAACACAAAAACATAATGAATGCTTACCTTCCTTCTTCACTTCCTTCAATAGTTAGGGTTTGCAATTGGGCACAACTAGTGGTTGGATGACCCAAACAACTCTTCCACGTTACTTAGGGACTTCTAAATAGTTGATTTATACCAAGGAAATAATTTTGGGGTGGCTTGATTTGGATTTGGTTTTTCTTGGTTTGTAGCCGAGAGGGGTGTTGAAGGTGGTCTTCAACTCCTTGATTTTTTTTTCTAAGTCTTGCAATGGGGAAAAGATGACTACTTGGTCATACTTTAGGCTCATATAGTTGTTGTCCAAGTGTCCTTGGCCCACACATGGAGTGGACCAATTAAAATTGGCCACACAATGTGTGGGACCAATTCCCATTTACATGGCCACCAAGGAATTTATTTTTTATTTTTTATTTTTTTGCACAACATTTTAATTCCAATTTTATGAATTGTAGTCCCAATTTTCCCTAAGTGTTCAATGCCATCAATTTCATACATGACTTATATCTCAAATTAAAATCAAATGGTCAAAAGTCCCGACTTCAAATCCCGGAAAAATCTTGGCCTTAAATTATCATAATTAATCCGGGTTGTCCCAATGTATAAAAATACGGGACGTAACATCCTCCCCCCCGTAAGAACATTCGTCCTCGAATGTTGGATTAGTTCTACGGATCTTACTCAAATTCGGGGGAGTTGCTTTTATAGCCATCACATACAAATCATTCATAAATCAACATGGTCAGACAAAGAATTTGAATTACCTGAAGGTACTGGGAATAAGTGAGGATACTTTTCCTTCATCTGCTCCTCAGCCTCCCAGGTAATTTCTTCGCGGTTATTATTCCGCCACAGCACTTTAACCGAAGCCACATCTTTATTCCGCAACTTTCTCACCTGACGATCCAATATGACTATAGGCTGCTCCTCGTAAGATAGCTCCTCTGTGACCTGTATCTCATCTGAAGGAAAAATTCTGGAAGGGTCACCAATACATTTACGAAGCATAGAAACATGGAATACCGGGTGAACCGCTCCCAAGTCAGCTGGCAAATCCAATTCGTAGGCCACCTTGCCTATTTTGCGAATAATCAGATAAGGCCCAATATATCTGGGACTGAGCTTTCCTTTCTTGCCAAATCGCATAACACCTTTCATCGGTGACACTTTCAGGAACACCCAATCGCCAATCTGAAACTCTAACGGTCGACGTCGCTTATCGGCATTAGATTTCTGTTGGCTCTGGGCTGCCAACAATCTTTCTCGAATAAGTTTCACCTTATCCACGGCCTGCTGGACCACATCTGGGCCAATCAACTCAGTCTCCCCAACATCAAACCAACCGATCGGTGATCTACACTTCCTGCCATACAAAGCCTCATATGGTGCCATCTGAATACTGGAGTGGTAGCTGTTATTATACGCAAACTCAACAAGCGGTAAATGATCGTCCCAGCTACCCCTGAAATCAATAGCACAGGCACGCAACATATCTTCCAATGTCTGAATAGTGCGCTCGGCCTGTCCGTCGGACTGGGGATGGAAGGCTGTACTCAGGCTCACCTGGGTCCCCAATCCCTCCTGAAACGATCTCCAGAACTTAGCTGTAAACTGGGCACCTCTATCGGAAATAACAGACACAGGAACTCCATGAAGTCGTACAACCTCCCTGACATAAAGCCTGGCATAATCCTCAGCTGAATAGGTGGTCCGAACCGGAAGAAAATGGGCTGATTTCGTCAGCCGATCAACAATAACCCAAATAGAATCATACCTCCGTGGAGTGCGAGGTAGACCTGTAATAAAGTCCATATTAATGATCTCCCACTTCCACGTCGGTATCTCCATCTCCTGCAATAGCCCACCGGGCTTCTGGTGCTCAATCTTAACCTGCTGGCAATTTGGACACTGAGCAACGAACTCTGCTATATCTCTTTTCATACCGTCCCACCAATATAGGCATCTGATATCATGGTACATCTTCGTCGACCCTGGGTGAACAGAATATCGGGCGTAATGTGCCTCGCCCATAACCTGTCGCCGCAACCCTGCAACGTCAGGTACACACAATCTGCCTCTGTGAAATAACACTCCATTAGGTGAAATCTCAAACGGAGTCTTCTCCTGTGCCAGCGCTGCGTCTCTGTACTTTGCCAGAATAGGATCCTTATACTGATGCCGCTTAATATCTTCTGTAATAGAGGACTCAGCAATACCTCGAACAGAAACCCCAACATCTCCAGAATCAGCCAAGCGAACTCCAAGACTAGCCAACTGATGAATATCGCGAACCATTTCTTTACTCTCTGATGGCACGTCTGCTAGGCTGCCCATAGACTTGCGGCTGAGTGCATCCGCCACAACATTAGCTTTCCCAGGATGGTAGAGAATGTCAACATCATAATCTTTCAGCAACTCTAACCACCTCCGCTGCCGCAAGTTCAGCTCCTTTTGCCTAAAGATGTACTGAAGGCTCTTATGATCTGTATAAATGTCAACGTGAACCCCATATAAATAATGTCTCCACATCTTCAAAGCATGAATGACCGCGGCCAGCTCCAAATCGTGAGTAGGATAATTCTTTTCATGTTTTTTGAGCTGCCGGGAAGCATAAGCTATCACCCTGCCGTGCTGCATCAACACACATCCCAAACCAATACCAGAGGCATCACAATAAATCACATACCCATCTGGACCCTCCGGAAGAGTCAGGACTGGAGCCGTAGTCAACTTCTCTTTCAGCAACTGGAAGCTACGCTCGCAAGCATCTGACCACTGAAACTTAGCTCCCTTCTGAGTCAGCCTTGTCAAAGGCGCTGAAATGGAAGCAAACTTCTCCACGAATCTCCGATAATAACCAGCCAATCCCAGAAAGCTACGCACCTCTGTCGGCGTCGTAGGTCTAGGCCAATTCTTTACGGCCTCGATCTTCTGGGTATCCACCCGGACGCCATCAGCCCCAATAATATGTCCCAGAAATGCCACTGAAGATAACCAGAATTCACACTTAGAAAATTTAGCATATAATTCCTGGTGCCGAAGTGTGCCAAGTACCGTCCTCAAATGGTCTGCATGCTCTGCTTCTGACCGAGAATAAACCAGAATATCATCGATAAATACGATCACAAACATATCCAAGAACGGTCTGAATACCCGATTCATCAGGTCCATAAATACTGCTGGGGCATTTGTCAGCCCAAAAGACATAACTCTGAACTCATAGTGCCCATATCGGGTCCTGAATGCTGTCTTGGGAATATCAGCCTCTCGTACCCGTACCTGATGGTAACCCGATCGCAGGTCTATCTTCGAGAAGTACCTGGCACCCTGCAGCTGATCAAACAAATCATCAATCCTGGGGAGGGGATATTTATTCTTGATGGTTACCTTATTCAACTGCCGATAATCAATGCACATCCGCAGCGAGCCGTCTTTCTTCCTCACAAATAATACTGGAGCTCCCCAGGGTGACGCACTAGGCCGAATGAAACCCTTCTCCAATAAATCTCTCAGCTGCTCTTTCAATTCTTTTAATTCTGCAGGTGCCATTCTGTACGGAGGAATAGAGATAGGCTGAGTGTCTGGCAACAGATCAATAGCAAACTCTATCTCCCGTTCGGGAGGTAGACCCGGAAGCTCATCTGGGAATACATCTACAAATTCATTAACCACTGGGACTGACTGAAGAGTCGGTGCCTCTGCCTCTAAATCATGAACACGGACCAGATGATAAATATACCCCTTTCTGATCATTTTCTCAGCCTTGAGGTATGAAATAAACTTACCCCTCGGCGATACTGTATTACCTGCCCACTCTATAACTGGCTCCCCTGGGAATTGGAATCGGACTATCTTCTTTTGACAATCAACATTAGCATAGCAAGAAGCTAGCCAATCCATACCCATAATCACGTCAAACTCGATCATATCTAACTCTACCAAATCCGCCTTAGTGCAGCGGCCACAGATAATCACGGAACAATCTCTATAAATCTGACTGGCTATAACAGAATCCCCTACTGGTGTAGCTACCTCAAAAGGCTCTATCGGTTCGGATTCTATCCCAATTTTATCAGCAACGAGTGGAGATATAAATGATAATGTAGAACCAGGATCAATCAATGCATACATATCACGAGAGAAAACCAGTAATATACCTGTGACGACATTAGGCGAAGCCTCCTGGTCTTGTCTGCTGGCTAAGGCATAAATGCGGTTCGAAGGACCGCTAGAACCCGAAGCTCCGCCACGACCCCTGCCGCGGCCTGCTGGTGCTGGAGTACCTCGCCCCGCAGGGCGCATCGCCACCGAGGCTGAAGATGAACCACCGGCTGACCCGGTAGACTGAGCTGAACTGCCTGTACCACCTCTAGCCGGACAGTCTCTCATCTGATGGCCCTGACGGCCGCACACAAAGCATGCACCCGTAGCTCGGAAACACTCTCCCGGGTGCTGTCTCCCACAGTAGGAACACAAAGGTCTGAGTGGCCTCATCTGACTGCTGGAACCTCTGTTCAACTGTGAACCTGAAGCCCTGGAGCTCGGGCCTGCCCCTGAATATCCGACACCCTCAGATCTCCTGCCGATAAACTGTGGGGGTGTACCCCGGCCTGACGGAGGAGGATGTCTGCCTGACTGCTGCTGCTGAGGCTGTCCGCCTCGAGAATCTCCAGAATAACCTGCGAATCTGGCCCTCTTGGGCGGCCTCCTGTCCCGATCTCTGCTAGAATAATCAGCTCTATGTCGGTCCTCCATACCCAGGGCATAAGCTTGTAGTCGGGCAATATCCATGTCTGCCTGCAATGCCACCGCCATACATCCATCAATCAAATAGCGGTCTAACCCCATCACGTATCTGTGCATCCGATCGGCCATATCTGCTACTATGGCAGGTGCATACCGGGCCAAAGAATCAAACTCCATATTATACTCACGGACGCTCCGACCCCTCTGCTGCAGATGCAAAAATCGGTCAACCCGCGCTCGCCGTAACTCTGGGGGCAAAAAGTGGTGAGTGAAACCAGTCACGAACTCGCCCCAAGTAGCTGGGGTAGCACCCTCACCCCTGGATAGCTCCCAGGACTCATACCAGTGAGCAGCAACATCCCGTAGTCTATGCGAAGCCAACTCAACAGACTCAGTCTCTGAAGCCCTGACCAAATCTAGTGAGCGCCGCATCCCCCGAATAAAGTCATGGGGGTCCTCGTCGGGCTTAGACCCGTAAAACTCTGGAGGGCCACATAATAGAAACTCTCGAACCCTCAGGCTGTCACGCCTATCGTCATCATCATCATCTCTCCGCCCGCGTCTGCGAGCCTGTCCCGCTACCAGAGTGGTCAATAACTGCACAGCCTCTCTCAGTGTCCTGTCCTCCGCCCCTTGCTGAGGAGCTGGAGGCGCGGGAGCTGAAGCCCCTGGAGCTAATGGTGAAGCTGCTCCAGACTCCTCTGACGATGAAGACGTAGCAGAGTCGGCTGGCCGGGACGTAATATCACGCATCATCTGAGCAAGGGTCCGAGTACCCTTCTGAGCCCGGCTGGTCTCTCCTACTACGCCCCTTTTCTTCTGGGCGGCCGTCGCCTTTTTCGGAGGCATCACTGAAAGAAAAACAACAACAGATCAAAACAGAATCATCCTAATAGCACAGTTCTATCGCACGATCTAAGATCAGAAGAAAAGACAACATCCTAAATGTCCTGTAGCCTCCTGTTTATAGATGTGGTGCACAACACACCGATAAACAAGACTCTACTAGACACGATCTGTGGACACTCCGAGGACAAACCTGGCTCTGATACCACTTCTGTCACGACCCAACCCCGTAGACCGTGACTAGTGCCCGATCTGGGCACCCGAACCCATCTATTAAATATTATCTCAAATTCTATCAACTCATTCTAGTATATGGCGGAAGCCGACAAGGCTTTATTTCAAATTTAGGTAATTTCCAGAAAAATTTCGGCAGAGTTTCCTTTGTTTTACGGACTATCCAATATACCCTGCACGCAGAAAATACCAACGAAAGCCACACAGGGCTAACCAAGCAATATATAAACATATGCGGACCGGCCGCCTCGGCGTATAGGGTCGCCCAAACAACATATGCGGACCGGCCGCCTCGGCGTATGTGATCGCCCAAACGACATGTACATACATTCATACAGAAAAGACCCTAACCCACAAACATGTCCACAGACCTCTAAACAGACCGACATAATCATATGACGGGACAGGGCCCCGCCGTACCCATGAACGAATATATACAAATGCACTAATAAATATATATACCAAAAGTATAAGCTCCGGAAAGAGAGGAGCACTCCGAATAGCAGAAAGGGTGTCCTAAACAGGTGGATCACCAGGCTGTGCGTCTGTACCTGCGGGCATGAAACGCAGCCCCCGGAGAAGGGGGTCAGTACGAAATATGTACTGAGTATGCAAAGCAGAAGGTACAGAAATAAATCTGAATAATAATCGAATCAGATATATAGAAAATAATACATATCAAAATGTTTATTTCCAAAGTATAAATTATGCATAGGGCACTGGAAAATGTGGTCGCCCGCCTGTCGATGGCGCCACAACACAGCATAACACCAGAAAGTTTCAAATCTCCGAATCCCCGTCACACATCACAACACAGCATAACGCCAAACACAGCATAACGCCAAACATAAGTGGAACCCGACCCTCGAGCAAGGAGCACGGTGAACCATAAACACAGCATAACACCGGAATATATCAAAAAGCGCACGACAACAGAACCGGCCCGGGAACCGGCGAACGATATCATAGTAGGCACGAGCGGAGTAGTGAGGAATCATATGCATAAAATCATTATTATAAATCCGAAGGATAAGTAAAATAGTCATATTTGAAATCGGAATAATAATTATCACTTTTTGATTCAAAGTTGTCGAATTTACATAAAGGGCGTCGCGGGACCCACGGACGAGTATAGACCCGAACTGAGTCCGCCTATGAAAAACATACCCATTATACATCAAGCAAACTCCTATAAAAATTATTGGAGCGATCCGAGCCTCTATGCGAAAAATATGGCATTCAGAGATTACAAAATTCCTTAAAGCGAACATTTTCTATGCGAATTTCGGAAAGCAATTACTTCAAATACATCATGGTTCATATTTCATAAAAACATACATAAGAGTGCCAAAGAATATATATATATGGATCATAACATGCTCGGATCTCGAATTTGGAATTCCCTTAAAGCTCTAATCTAGCCTATGTGAAACTAAGGCATGCCAAAAGAAGGAAGGTTGTTTTACATACCTCAAACGCTCTCCAATATGATCCAACTCAAGCTAAGTCCAAACTATGATTCGGGCTGCCCAAGGTCTACAAACAAGCCATAAAATGCCAAACATTAGCTAAAGACTTTTTGGGCATTAAATTCCAATTTCGCCCTTAATTCTACAGAAATCCGGGCAGCATTTCCCCTGTAAATAGGCTACCCCGAGAATTTAACTCGCTCAAAATCAACAACAACAACCACAATAACCAACCTAGTAACATTGACAACCAATCCGAAAAGCAAAATAATAATGGTAGCTCTCTTTTACGCCATTTGACAACTTCCCAATTATTCAATTCCATGGCTTACTTTAAAGCCACAATATCGTTCGTACATTTGATTATTAACCCAAACCCATACTAACAAAATTCAAGGGCATTCTAAGCAATTCATACCACATTTCCAACAACCCGAATTTTTTTTCCAAGCTGGCCGAAAACAGCCCCAACCGAGACAGCCCTTTAAAAAAAATTTTCTTCATTTCCAAATCATGGTTTGTATCCTCAAATTACATTCTATCAATGCTATCTCATCAATATACCAATTACAATAAATATACAATAACCTCCAAAAACAGTCCGCACATTAACAACATCATTTTGAGTCAACAAACATTCATTTCCAACATAAGATTCATAGCGACGGCGATTAAAACATTAAGCGACGTTCATTCGTTCATCGTCATATAATGTGACCCATTTCAATCAACACTATATATACACATATATGGATGATTCTCAATTGTTCTTCACCTTACAATGATCCCAATCAACTAACTAAACATTAATTCATAATTTCAATCACAACACAACAACACCCATCACACGACCCACTCCCAATCATACTATATTTCATGATTTCCAACCACTATAAGATACTACAACATGAATATAACCTTCATAACACAAAAACATAATGAATGCTTACCTTCCTTCTTCACTTCCTTCAATAGTTAGGGTTTGCAATTGGGCACAACTAGTGGTTGGATGACCCAAACAACTCTTCCACGTTACTTAGGGACTTCTAAATAGTTGATTTATACCAAGGAAATAATTTTGGGGTGGCTTGATTTGGATTTGGTTTTTCTTGGTTTGTAGCCGAGAGGGGTGTTGAAGGTGGTCTTCAACTCCTTGATTTTTTTTTCTAAGTCTTGCAATGGGGAAAAGATGACTACTTGGTCATACTTTAGGCTCATATAGTTGTTGTCCAAGTGTCCTTGGCCCACACATGGAGTGGACCAATTAAAATTGGCCACACAATGTGTGGGACCAATTCCCATTTACATGGCCACCAAGGAATTTATTTTTTATTTTTTATTTTTTTGCACAACATTTTAATTCCAATTTTATGAATTGTAGTCCCAATTTTCCCTAAGTGTTCAATGCCATCAATTTCATACATGACTTATATCTCAAATTAAAATCAAATGGTCAAAAGTCCCGACTTCAAATCCCGGAAAAATCTTGGCCTTAAATTATCATAATTAATCCGGGTTGTCCCAATGTATAAAAATACGGGACGTAACACTGCCCCTCGGAATCCGCAAGTGAAAATATCACTTTTTCTTTCAGTAAGATTGAACTCTTTTGGTATGTTTTCTTGGAAATTATGCAAACCTTCTCTAAACTCCTTGGAAAGCTACAGAATGTCCGTAGAACCTTTATAGGTGATCCCATAAGCTTAAAGGGCGTAATTTGGACCCATCGCCTTGCTTGTCCCGAGGTGGGCCCACTATTCCCGGTTTTGCCCTTAATGTACTTAAGTCTTCTTTTCGAATAGTTCTTAAAAGAAACGTTTTGACTACCATTCTAATTACCTAACAAACGTTGTTCTAAATATTCCATTAAGTCTGATAAATTATTTTGATACTCGAAACTCATTTACTATGATTCCTTCCGACTTCATTGGATCGGTTTGTCTTTGATATGCCTCATCGAGTCTATGGAAACATTCATGATATTTTAATTGCATTAGTCTCTCACTACTCCATTCGTGGATGCCCCAATGTTTCCCACACTGAGCCCGGGCCAGGATATGTTGTCAAGCGTGATCCTTTGCATTGTTCGTCGTGCCTCGATGTGAGGGGGCAGGTATACGCGTACATGGGTTTGTGGAGTATGCTGTGCCATGTACGCTTGTTCTGATATGATTTACTATGGCCATCTGATATGACATATTATGTTACGGGGTTATGCCCCTATTCTGATTCTTCTGTGTTGTGGCACCAGCGTCGGGAGGGTGGCCACGTTCTGTCTGCCGAGTCCCTTGGCAGGGGCCGGATTTGATATGACATATGTTTCTGTACACACTCCGCATGTTTTGAAAATATATATCTGATACTTTGTATTTTCTGTTTACTTTCTGTACGTTCTATACCAGTTATGATTTTGTTTCTGCAACTCAGGCTTTACATATTCAGTACATATTTCGTACTGACCCCCTTTCCTCGGGGGCTGCGTTTTCATGCCGCGCAGGTACCGACGACAGGTTTGCTGATCCGTCCGCTTAGGATCTCATTCTGCTATTTTTGGAGCGCTCTTTTATTCAGAGCCATCTTTTGGTATAGTCTGTCACTTCTATATATGTATATTCTCATTCATGGGTACGGCGGGGCCCTGTCCCGTCATATGATTCTGTCGGTCTGTTAGAGGTCTGTGGACATGTTTGTGGGTTGGGATCTTTCTGTACAGCTGTGTGTATATGTTGTGTTTGGGCGATCCCATTCGCCGCGGCGGCCGGTCCGCATATATTTAAATGTTACTCTGTTGGCCCTGTGTGGCCTTTGTTGGTATTTTCTGCGTGCAGGGTATATGGAATAGTCCGTAAAACAAAGGAAACTCTGCCAAAATTTTTCTGGAGATTATCTAAATTGGAACTAAAGCCTTGTCGGCTTCTGCTATATACTAGAATGTGATTGAGTGCCCAGATCAGGCACTAGTCACGGCCTACGGGGTTAGGTCGTGACAGTGGTCATCCCAACAACCACCAAATCTAACACACATGCCCGTAACATATCCTCCAAGGTCTGAATAATGCGTTCGGCTTGTCCATCGGTCTGCGGATGAAACGCCGTGCTAAGATTTACCTGAGTACCCAAACCTTCTTGGAAAGACTTCCAGAATTTAGCTGTAAATTGGGCTCCTCGATATGTGATAATAGATATCGGGAGGCCATAAAGCCACACAATCTCTTTAAAATACAACCTTGCATAATCTTCTGCTGAATATGTAGTTCTGACTGGAAGAAAATAAGCTGATTGCATGAGTCTGTCCACGATTACCCATATGGAATCATACTTGCTTCGGGAACGAGATAACCCTGCAATGAAGGACATGTTGATCACTTCCCATTTCCAAGTTGGAATCTCCATTGCTTGCAATAATCCTTCTGGCTTTTGATGTTCGATCTTCACTTATTGGCAATTTGGACATTGGGCTACAAATTCCGCTATGTCCTTCTTCATTCCATCCCACCAATACATGAGCTTAAGATCGTGATACATCTTTGTCGCTTCTGGATGAATAGAATACCGAGAATAATAAGCTTCCTCCATAATCCGACGACGTAGTTCGGCAACATTCGGAACACACAACCTGTCTCGGTACCTAAGAACTCAATCTATAGATATTTCAAATGGAGACTTCTCCTTCTCACAGAATGAATCTCTATAATGGCTCAACTGGGCATCTTCATATTGACGTTCTTTCACCTCCATATATGAGGATGAAACAGTTGGATTATTAATACCAATTCCTGCATTGCCTGAGTCAATTAGGCGAACTCCAAGGCTGGCTAGCTGGTGGAGTTCACGAATTAATTCTTTCTTCTCCGAAAGAACCTCACATAGGCTACCCATTGATTTGCGGCTAAGTGCATCAGCCACTACATTCGTCTTCCCAGGATGGTATAAAATACTCACATCATAATATTTCAATAATTCCAACCACCGTATCTGTCGAAGATTCAACTCTTTCTGCCTGAAAATGTACTGGAGACTCTTGTGGTCTATATAGATATCAACATGTACACCATACAAGTAGTGTCTCCACATCTTTAGTGCATGAATAACCGCAGCCAATTCAAGATCATAAGTTGGGTAGTTCTTCTCATGTTTTCGCAACTGCCTTGAAGCATAGGCAATGACTTTACCGTGCTACATCAACACACATCCTAACCCAAGACCAGAGGCAAAACAATATACAACATAACCATCTGGCCCTTCTGGAAGTGTCAAGACTGGGGCTGAAGTTAATCTGTCCTTTAATTCTTGGAAAATGCTTTCACAAGCATCAGTCCATTGAAATTTTGCTGATTTCTGAGTTAACTTCGTTAATGGTGCTGAAACCGAGAAAAACCCTTCCACAAATCTCCTATAGTAACCTGCCAACCCGAGAAAACTACGAACCTCTGTAGGTGTTGTGGGCCTTGGCCAAGTCTTCACAGCTTCAATTTTTTGAGTATCAACTCGAATTCCATCAGGTTAAATAACATGGCCCAGAAATGTCACAGCATTCAGCCAAAACTCACATTTTGAAAACTTAGCATACAATTCTCGAGTCCGAAGAATTTCAAGGATAATGCGTAAATGGTTTGCATGCTCGGATTCTGTCCGATAGTATACAAGAATATCATCAATGAACACAATCACGAATATATCTAAGAGATGCCTGAATACATTATTCATCAAATTCGTAAACACTGCTGGAGCATTAGTCAACCCAAATGACATTACCCAAAATTCATAGTGGCCATATCTCGTTCTGAAAGCTGTTTTAGGAATATCTTCTTCTCTGACTCTCACTTGATGATAACCTGATCTCAAATCTATTTTGGAAAATCACTTGGCACCTCGTAAATGGTCAAACAAATCATCGATTCTCGGGAGAGGATATTTGTTCTTAATTGTCACCTTATTCAGCTGCCTATAATTAATGCACATCCGTAGGGAACCATCTTTCTTTCTCACAAATAGGACTGGTGCTCCCCACGGTGATGAACAGGGCCTAATAAATCCCTTCTCAAAAAAATCCTTTAGTTGTGCCTTTAGCTCTTTCAATTCTGCAAGAGACATTCGGTAAGGAGGAATAGAGATAGGCTTAGTATCCGGCAACACATCAATAGCAAAGTCAATCTCCCTTTCCGATGGAAGACCTGGGAGTTCATCTGGAAATATATCCGAAAATTCATTCACTACCGGGAAGGATTGAAAAGTCGGTGGCTTCGCTTCGGTGTCACGAACTCGGACTTAGTGATAAATATAGCCTTTGGCTATCAGCTTCCTTGCCTTAAGGTAGGAAATAAACCTACCTCTAGGAGACGCTGTATTACCTTTCCATTCAAGCGCGGGTTCTCCTAAAAATTGGAATCGAACGACTTTCATTCTTCAATCCACATTAGCGTAACAAGAAGACAACCAATCCATACCCATAATCACATCAAAATCTAACATTTTCAGTTCAACTAAATCAACTTTAGTCTGACGATCACATACCACAATTATACAATTCTTGTATACTTGTCTAGCTATCACGGGATCACCAACCGGAGTAGATACCTCAAAAGGTTTAATTGGCTCAGGTTTCACTCCAATACTACCAGCAATATATGGGGTAATATAGGATAACGTAGAACCCAAATCTATCAATGCATAGACTTCATAAGAGAATATGGATAATATACCTGTAACCACATTCGGGGAGGACTCGAGATCCTGACGTCCAACTAAACCATAAATACTGGGCTGAGTACCACCTGAACTGGATGCTCCCCCTCTGCCTCTACCTCGACCTGCTAGAATCTAGGGGGTCTGCCCTAGCGGGCGCACTGAAGAAGAACCAACCGCTGATCTTGTTGGCTGAACCCCAAATCTACCACCCATTGATGGACAATCTCGCATCATGTGCCCAACCTGACCACAGGCATAGCAAGCATCTGAACCTCGGCGACACTGACTAGAATGTAATTTACCGTGTTGATTACATCGCGGTACTGGTGGTCTCCGCTAGCTAAGATCACCTCCAAACTGAGAACCTGAGACCCTCGAACTCTGACCCAGACCAGAATAAATAGGGCGATCAAATCTCCTGCCCGAAAATCGAGGAGGCGCACTAGTCACCGACTGCCTGAATATCTAGAATATGACTGCTCGATCCCCCTTTATAGTCGCATAGGTCTGGCCCTCTTACTCTGCCCTCTATCAATATCGCGCTCACCCCTTCGCAGATGTTACTGCTCTTCTAAGTTCTGGGCGTGGGCCTGAATATGGGAAATATCCATCCCCTCCTGTAGTGAAGTCGTCAAGCAATCTTTAAACAAATGTGGCCCTAAGCCTCTCACAAACCTATGCACTCTATCTCCCATGTCGGCCACCATAGTCGGAGCATATCTAGCCAATGAGTTAAAGTGAAGGCTATTCGCTCTCTGGCCCGACGAACCTCGGGTGGCAAATAGTGGCGGATGAAGGCATCTACAAACTCTTGCCAAACTGGAGTAGGTGCATTCTCTTTTCTTGAAGATATCCAATTATTATACCATAGGACCGCTAAATCCCGGAGCCTATAAGATGCCAACTCCACAGATTCAGTTTCGGAGGTATGGATAATTTTTAACGTTCTCAATATCTCATCAATAAAACCTTGCGGATCTTCATCCGGCTTTGACCCGAAAAACTCTGGATGGTTTAAACTCATAAAATCCCGGGCTCGATTGCTAGTCGCCCTGTCACCTGATCCTGTACTCTGCCGCTGTTCCTGAGCGGCAACTAACGGTGTCAATAGATGAATAGACTCAGTCATTTGTTGACCCGAAGCAGCCGGTGGAAGGACTGGAGGCATAGAAGCTGGAGCTGAAGCCCCCTCTTGTTCTTCTAGAACAGGCGGAGTGGGAGAGGTATTAGATGGAGCCTTATTTTATGATTCACCTTCTTCTACATTAGTTGGTGGCTCCCTTTCTATCCTCCTTTCTGTCGTAGCCTTGCTCTTCTGGGCGGCTGTGGCTTTTCGCTTTGCCGGCATAGCTGAAATCATAACACACCATTAGGGAGGAGAAAATATTATAACATGGCTCTATCGCACAATCTTATAAGAAGTAGAATGGTCATTTTTCCTAAATGCCTCGCAGCTTCTTGTTTATAAGTGTGGCGCGCTTCACACCAATAAACGAGACTCTCCTAGACATGGCTCGTAGACACACCCTAGGACTGAACTGCTCTGATACCACTTTTGACACGAGCCGACTAGGGGGCCATGACGGGTACCCAGAGCTGACTACCGAGCACCACTTATCCTGCTAGTCATCATACCTAACCTTAACATACATGATCTCTAGGGCAGCATATGCCTATATATATATATATATATATATATATATATATATATATATATATACACGTGTGAGCTCTCATGGCTACAAAAATGATATACAAATATACAATGATGGATTTATGAGACCATACTACCCACACATAAGTATCTACGAGCCTCTACTAGAGTACTAGACATATGGACGGGACAGGACCCCATCGTACCCTAATATGTACACAAAAACAATATCTCAAAGTAGCACCTCCGGAGTAATGGAGTGCTCCTGTAAATCTGCTGATAGCTCCTATGAGTCTGGTCACCTCCCTATCTACTTGTGGGCATGAACATAGCGTCCAAAGAAAAGGACGTCAATACGAACATTGTACTGAGTATGTAAGGCATAAACAATAATAATATATCAATGAAATAAGGAGACATAAAGTGAAGAGCAACCTGTAATTGACTGTTACTTAAGAATGAAATAATGCATGCTAACTTAATTCATAAACATCATCATATCATGTATGCATATATGTATAAGCTCCCCGACCCTATAGGTACGGTGTTATCATCATTAGCCCGCGTACGGGGTAACCTTCTCATGCCACCCACTAGTGGTGTCTGCCCATGCCATCTGGACATGGTGTATACACTGCCCGCCTTAGCGATGTCTGCCCGGCCATATAGGCGCGGTGTAATATCATCATCATATACTTGTCATGAATCATGCAAAAAAACTCAAAGAAAAACTATACTCTATCAGGGTGACGTAAGGTCGTGAACCCCCAATTCCATTATGGAGAATTCATAAGCATTCTGCCTCACCTCGAATGAACTAACATGATAAGGGGAGTGTAACACAATGAACAACATCAAAGAATCATAATTAGGATCATTAGCTTTGTGGGAACATCATATCATAGGCTTTAGAATTCTTTAGACTTAAACTCATCATCATCGTTATCATACTCGTAACATATCTCTTTTCTTTATCTCATAAGAAGCTCTTTATAATCATAGACTCATAATTGTCGGAATGTAAGAAAGTCACGGAGAATGAGGGAAGTCATGTCATGGGATTCATGCCTTGAGAAATAAGGGACTATCCTTACATACCTTTTCGTTTAGCTACTCTATCACTTGAACGTTCCCCTCCAATATTCACGTTTCTACCTTCAAGAGAGTTAGTACTAATATTAGATAATCAATAACATAATCGTGTTTGAACTAAGGCTAGAGAAAATTGGGTAGAATTTCCTTTGTTTACAAAACTTTCTCCATATCACATAGCAACTCCTAAATGTCAATAACAATATTCATAATATCATACTCAATCAATCTTCATCAACTATACATTATTCATTTCTCCTATTCCATTTCAAATCATTCATAGCCATGGTCATAATACGACATTACATTCATCCTCCCATAATGTTTCTCCCATGTCCTTAATATCATTTATTACGTAATTATAATCAAAATATCTCAAAAATCACGATTCATATTAAGCCACTACTCAACAAGGTCACTATTCTCATGGTTGTAACCCATTTTCTATTTCCTTCTATAATCAAATTCTTTCAATCCTTCAATACCCTAAGGGGTCGTTTGGTAGAATGTATAAGCTGGGATATCCCAGCACTAATTTTTGTACTATGTTTGGTAGAAGGTATAAATTTATCCTGGGATAAATTTATACCTTGTACCAAACATGGTACAAAAATTAGTGCTAGGATATCCCAGCTTATACCTTCTTATCCCACTTATACTGGGATTATTTTATACCGTCTTTTAGATGGTATAAAATAATCCTAATAGATGGGATAAATTAGTCCCAGGATTATAATCCCGAGATAATTTCGACTATCTACCAAACGACCCCTAAATATCATGAATTGATCATAAAACTTACCTTTGATTGAGTAGGAATGGGTTTTGGATAGAAATACCCCACTTGAAGAAAACCCTAGCTTCAATCTTCCAAGAGATTTCTTGACTCTAGCAACCCCAAGAGCTTCCATACACTTGATTCACTTGAATTTATGATATGAGCCTTTGATTTCCCTTGAATTATTGTATATGAAATGTGTGGAATGTTCTAGAGCCTTGGATAGAAGTGGAGAAGTGTGGAAAATGAAAATAATAAAGTGGGAACACATTTAAATACTTGGAATTACTTAGCCCGTCGGGACTTCCACGGACACTTATACGGTCTGTATAAGTGACCGTACTTCACCATCAGAGAAACAATATTTCTTTTGGGTGTTGTACGGACCCTTATACGGACCGTATAAGCGGTCGTATAACCCCAACTTTCTGAAATCGTTTCCGTTGTTCGTTTGATCTCCAATCCTTATGGAACCTTCTTAACACTTGTTTAACACTTCATTAACTATCTAAGGAGCGTTAAAACTCTTCTTTAAGACATCATTAATTCAAGATTAGCTCGGTACTTTACAAAACTTTTCCAAAACACAACATATACTTTGCCTTTCTTAAGGAACTTTCTCCTCTTACTTCCAACATCTTTGAAATCTTAACTAAATTGTTAAATAACCTTTCTTACTTATAGAAACATCATATACTTCTCACACTGCATTGGTCTATTTACTATGCAATGACATGGAATTTTTTGAGGTGTAACACTTATCTTCTTCTGCTATTTTTCTGTTATTTTTGAATTTTGAGTTAAGGCTTTGCCTACCGAGGTGGGATAGGTGCTCGCGCAACTTAGTGAAATTGGATCGTGACAAGATGGTATCAGAGCCCTAGGTAACCCGATCTATAATACAAGAGCGTGCCAAGTAGAGTCTCGTGGATCGGTACGATGAGCTTTGTACTTATTTGCGAGAGGCTATAGCAAGACAGATTTATAGAGATTGTTCTGTGACCATTTATGATCGTAGCACTAAGGCTGATCTGATAGAGTTAGATATGCTTGAGTTTGACGTCATTATGGGCATGGACTGGTTGTCTTCCTGTTATGCTAATGTCGACTGCCAGAAAAAGGTAGTCCGTTTTCAGTTTCCAGGGGAACCAGTCATAGAGTGGTTCGGATCTACAGCATCGCCGAGGGGTAAGTTTATTTCATACCTCAAGGCTAAGAAGATGATCCAGAAGGGGTATATCTATCATTTGGTTCGTGTGCACGATACTGCCGCGGAGGTACCTACCCTTCAGTATGTTCCGGTCGTCAGTGAGTTTCCAGATGTATTTCCTGACGAGCTTCCTGGCCTTCCACCTGAGCGGGAGATTGATTTCACTATAGAGTTGATGCCGGATACGCAGCCTATGTCTATTCCTCCGTACAGGATGGCACCAGCTGAGTTGAAGGAGTTGAAAGAGCAGCTGAAAGATTTGTTGGATAAGGGATTTATCAGACCCAGCACATCACCCTGGGGAGCGCCGGTATTGTTTGTCAGAAAGAAAGATGGGTCATTGCGGATGTGTATCGATTACCGGCAGCTTAATAAGGTGACTATAAAGAATAAATATCCCCTCCCTCGGATTGATGATTTGTTTGATCAGCTGCAGGGCGCTAAATACTTTTCAAAGATAGATCTGCGCTCTGGTTATCATCAGGTGCGAGTACGGGAGTCATATATCCCGAAGACTGCTTTCAGGACCCGGTACGGGCATTATGAGTTCAGAGTTATGTCTTTCGGGCTGACTAATGCTCCAGCGGTATTTATGGATCTGATGAACCGGGTATTTCGGCCTTTTCTGGATATGTTTGTTATTGTGTTTATTGATGATATCTTGATTTACTCGCGATCAGCCGAGGAGCATTCAGATCATTTGAGGACGGTGCTTGGCATTCTCCGTCAGCAGAAGTTATATGCTAAATTCTCCAAATGTGAATTCTGGTTAACTTCTGTGGCATTCTTGGGCCATATTGTCGGCGCAGACGGTGTTCGGGTCGATACGCAGAAGATTGAGGCTGTGCAGAATTGGCCCAGGCCTACTACACCGACAGAGGTGCGCAGTTTTCTGGGATGGGCTGGGTATTATCGCAGGTTCGTGGAGGATTTTTCTTCTATTGTAGCACCACTGACGAGGCTTACCCAGAAAGCAGCAAAATTCCAGTGGACAGATGCCTGCGAGCGCAGCTTTCAGATGCTGAAGGAGAGATTGATTACAGCACCAATTTTGGCTCTTCCAGAGGGATCTGACGGGTATGTTGTCTATTGCGACGCCTCTGGTATTGGGATAGGATGTGTATTGATGCAGCACGGTCGAGTCATAGCCTATGCTTCCCGGCAGCTCAGACCGCACGAGAAGAACTATCCCACTCATGATCTTGGGAATTACGAGGCAACGAGTGCTTTCATAGCGCATTTTTATGTATATCTGCATATTTGGTTTGTGTTCGGGAGGTTCCGGGTATCGATTCCAAGTTTGGAAGACATCAGAAAGTTCTGGTGTTAGGTAGTCTGCTAGGGCAGACCCTTGACCGCCATAACAGTGCCGCAACAATGGCCCTCTTGACCGCCATAGCGGTGCCGCACCAGCGGCCCTGTTGACTTCAAAAGCGGCCGACGGACAGTTTTCTGATTTAAATGCCTTTGGAAACTCTTATTTCCTCCCATTCCTTATATTACATTTCCTTAGCATCTTGGAGGCTATTTGTAGAGGGTTTGGTCAGATTTCTCTTGAGGATAAGTTCTCTAGTCTTAATCGCTTTCATTACCTTTCCTAAGTAAGAATTCATGCTAGTAACTCCACAGAACTTGGAGAATAAGAGAGGGTTTTTGGGTATCTTTCTTGAATAAGTTGTTAATCATAAAACATTGATTTGTTGGTGGATTAAGCTTGATTAAGCATGGGATTGTTGAGTAGTAACTATATAAACATGATTCCCTTATTATTAGTGACAAATTTGTGAGATTTAAAGTTAGGGTTTATACCCTAAATTGGGGGTTTCACCTAGAATCCGAATTTGAGTATTTCATGAGTTAATATAGCTTATAATTGATGGGAATTGATCACCTAGAGTATGAATTTCCTGTTTAAGCTTAGAATTCCTAATTTATCCTTTTTAGTTCATAAACCCCATTCCATGGGTTAGGATGTGGGACTTGAATAGAAGCAAGGTTGTTGTTATGTCCCGTGTTTTCGTACAATTGGAAATCGAGAAATAATTACGACTTGTATGTTATAAGGAAATATTTTGATTTTTGTGAATATGACCATGTTGGTTATGGAATCATTAATGTCAAGACCTCGGGGAAGGCCGAGGGTAAATTTGGAATTTCGGAAATTAGTTTCGGGAATTACAAAACGGGACCTTTCGAGAATTGGGCCAAGGAAAATATGACACAAAGTTTAGGCCCAAGGGATTAGGGTGGCCGGCCTTAGCAAGGCCCAAACCCATTATGTTGATGTCATGTGCATAGCACATGACTCTTAAAAGGATATATATCATGTACACTTGATAATTATCAAGAAAATAGAACAAAAATTCAAGAACACCCCACAAAAGGGCTTCGGCCGAACCAAGAAAGAGAAGAGAAAGAAATTCTCCAAGCCTTGTTTGTGATCCAAAAATCCTAATTTCTACATAGTTGTGAAGTACTCAAGACCCTCTTCAACGGGGTATAATTAGTTTGGCACAAGGACCTCGTTTACGACAAGTCGGGTTTTCAAGAAAAGGTAAGAATTTTACCCCTTTAATGTTATAGAATTGATATGAATATGTTAAGGATTGGGAATAGACGAGGATCCCGTAACCTTGATGTAAATAGAAAGCCGTGGGTGTGTGTGTATATGGTGTGTTGGCCGTGAGCCATAGGGAGAAGAAAGTGAGGTGAATTGATCTTGTTTAGTTGGTATAATGTGTTTTTGTGATCCTTGTGTCGTAAATGATTGATTGATGAATTAAATTGGCGTTGGAAAATGATTTCGGATATTATCGGAAAGCGTATACCTTCGGTATCATTATGTATATCATTGTATATTTAGGGTGCTAGAGACTTTAAATATGAATTTATAATGATGTTAATAAATTCGGAATGAAACGACGCGAGTTTGAATGTTCGTCGTGAATTTTCGATGTTTTGAAGAATTTCGGAAAGTAATGGATTTTGGGGCAATTTCGTGTATGGCTTGGATTGTAGTTAGGATGTGATTGTATAAGTTTGAATGAGGAAATGAATGCAATTATGTAGATATAGAGTTGGAGTTTTGGAAGTTCGAATGAAAGTTGCCAACTTAAGTAATAAAGTTGAACTTTGAAGCTAGAGTGATTTGATTATTACTTGTGTTGTTTGATGATGTGTGGGCTGTTGTTATTGATGTATTTTGAGCCGAGCTAAGGCTCGGGGATGTTAGATTTATAGGGGAAATGCTGCCGAAATTTCAGTAGGCAAAAATGAAGTTAAAGGCATTTTAAGCCTAAGAATCTCAATTGGTAACTTTGACCATTTGCAGATTTCAGACGAAACGGGACTGGACTTTTGGGAGAGCATACGACATCTGTGAGGTATGTAAATCTTCCCACTCCTTCGTTTGGCATATCTTAGTATGATAGGCGAATATGAGAACTTCCGGAGCATTTCTGCTCCTCGAAACTCGATCCACAGAAAAGTTACTATTCATTCAATTCAATTGAAGCCTAAGGGCTCTATTTTGGCTAGAATGCCATCACTCGTCCGGAACCTATCGAAATGTGGTCGGGTAACCTAGAAATGATTATGTATGACCCTTTGGCCTATAAATGTTCGGAAAATATGTTCGCCACCTCAATTTGACTCGAGGTGGGCCCGCTAACCCCGAGACGCCCTATTTGTCTTATTGGGCTGTCTTTTTGAATAAAGTTTGAAACGATACTTTTGATTTTGGAACTTCCTCCTACGGGATATGTTTTGAATATTACGATACGCTAAGTTACGTTTTGAGCTATACGTACTATTTTGGAAATGTTTGTGAAATGAAACTTTATATCGACTAAGTATGCGATTATTTTGTATCATGAAATGATTTATGAGATTATTATGTTTTGAAAGACTATTTTGAAATACGATTTGCATTTGTCTGCTCACGACTCCGCTCGTGCCTTGTTATGACTTCGTTCACCGGTTCCCGGGCCGGTTTTGATTCGTGCGCCTTATGATAATTCGGCCGTATGCTGTGTTACAGTTCCCGAGGCTTCGCCATAGGGCCGGGTTCCGTTTGGAGTTATGCTGTGATATGGCTCGTGATGCGATACGCTCACCTATGATTGTGTTTGTGTTCGGGGATGTATGGAGATTTGAAACCTTCTGGTGTTATGCTGTGTGTGGCGCTAGCGTCGGAGTGGCGACCACGTTCCTAAGCGTTTGCATGATTTCGTTTGCATTATATATACGTATATGATTTGATACGGTTTTTTTTGACATACCGATTTGTACCCCACTTTGTTATCTGCTTTGCTTTCAGTTTTGTTCCATATTTCTGTACTCCGTGCTTTACATACTCAGTACATATTTCGTACTGACCCCCTTTCTTCGGGGGCTGCGTTTTATGCCCGCAGGTACAGACATTGGTGATCCTCCACAGTAGGCTTCCCTCTTTGCTATTCCGGAGTACTCCTCTTTGATCCGGAGTCCACTTTTGGTACAGACTCCTTTTGCTTTGTATATATTTTGTACATTTGACTATTTGGGTACGGCGGGGCCCTGTCTCACCATATGTCTTTGTTTTGAATTCGTAGAGGCCTGTAGTCATATATGTGGGGTGAGGGTCCTGTATATGTTGGTTTGGTTTCGTTTTCTGGTCTTAAAGCGGTCTGTTTGTTATGATGGCCCCAAATGGCCCTTATGCTTATGTTTGCACGTTTGACCGGCGATGTCTATTCCGCCGCTCAGTTTGTATTTGATATGGCATTTTGATTTGGTGCGACCGCTTAAGACATATTTTGATATAAATTATGTTCGATATGATTTCGAAAAATTATGAAATAAGTTTGGATTTGAAAGTGAATGTGCGATTCGGTCTGGATACCCAGGTAGGGTGCCAGTCGCGGCCCACGGGGCTGGGTCGTGACAGTTGTGAGTATTGATTCTTCTTGATTCTAATTCCCTATTCGGATGTGACTAGATTTCCATTACCTTGAGGCACCAAAGAAGAGTAGGACTTAAGTTTGAAGGTTCAAGTTTGCGGTTCGGCTTACCAGGTAGATTACGGCCTACCTCTGGTTAGACTTCAGTTGGTGAAGCATATGTATAATTAGTTTGTGTTGGAGAAAATATGTGGACCTTCGGGTATGAAGTCGGGTTAGATATTGTCTTAGGTTGGGCCTTGTTTTGTGATTTGGGGCTATCCACCCTGTTGCATTGTTGACTTACCTTGTTCTATTTACTTATTGGCTCGTTGCCACATTGAGACATTGAATATTGGTGATTAGTGAAATATCATGGCTAAGATATTGCGGTACTTTACTTTATTGATATTGAGATGAGAATGGTGATGTCATTGTGGCTTATTGTGTGGCTTTATTATTGGTATTACTTGTGTACAATGTGTGGTACTTTTTGGTAATTGAATTGGTTGTCGATATTACATTGCATCATATTCATACTCATTTTCAATGTACATTGGTTATGGTACTGATGATGATAAGTGAAATAGTGTAGCCTCCGAGGTCTTTGCCAGAGAGCATAGAATTGAGATGAGATTGAGATTTTGAGGTGTCACACCCTAATTCCGCTAGGGTGTGATGGGCACCCGACCCCATATCCGAAGCCGAGCGAACCCACAGACTCTTATTTCATACATGATCTTTCCAAACTTATTGAATCAAATAAGCATGAAATACATATTAAGGCTCTCAGAATTTTTTTTTCTTTTTCTTTGCTTACCAAATTCAACAAAATATGTAATTATATAGAATTCACATTATAATACAAGCTGACACATCGGCTGATGGAGCCGCTTACAGAACTGACATACTATACCCACGACTCTGTCTGGAAAGTCTCTAACATTAACCAGAAACCATATCACATATACCTCTGACTCAGCAGTCCTCCAGGAGCAAATGGAGTTTACCATCTTCGCTGGAACATCTTCTATAATGTCTTCAACTCATCTGGGAGTATCTGCGCGGCATGAAACGCAGCCCCCGAAGAAAGGGGGTCAGTACGGAATATGTACTGAGTATGCAAGGCAGAATACAGTAAATAGAGTCATAATGCTGTGATATGGCTCGTGATGCGATACGCTCACCTATGATTGTGTTTGTGTTCGGGGATGTATGGAGATTTGAAACCTTCTGGTGTTATGCTGTGTGTGGCGCCAGCGTCGGAGTGGCGACCACGTTCCTAAGCGTTTGCATGATTTCGTTTGCATTATATATACGTATATGATTTGATACGGTTTTTTTTGACATACCGATTTGTACCCCACTTTGTTATCTGCTTTGCTTTCAGTTTTGTTCCATATTTCTGTACTCCGTGCTTTACATACTCAGTACATATTTCGTACTGACCCCCTTTCTTCGGGGGCTGCGTTTTATGCCCGCAGGTACAGACATTGGTGATCCTCCACAGTAGGCTTCCCTCTTTGCTACTCCTCTTTGATCCGGAGTCCACTTTTGGTACAGACTCCTTTTGCTTTGTATATATTCTGTACATTTGACTATTTGGGTACGGCGGGGCCCTGTCTCGCCATATGTCTTTTTTTTGAATTCGTAGAGGCCTGTAGTCATATATGTGGGGTGAGGGTCCTGTATATGTTGGTTTGGTTTCGTTTTCTGGTCTTAAAGCGGTCTGTTTGTTATGATGGCCCCAAATGGCCCTTATGCTTATGTTTGCACGTTTGACCGGCGATCTCTATTCCGCCGCTCAGTTTGTATTTGATATGGCATTTTGATTTGGTGCGACCGCTTAAGACATATTTTGATATAAATTATGTTCGATATGATTTCGAAAAATTATGAAATAAGTTTGGATTTGAAAGTGAATGTGCGATTCGGTCTGGATACCCAGGTAGGGTGCCAGTCGCGGCCCACGGGGCTGGGTCGTGACAAAAGTGGTATCAGAGCAGTTTGTCCTCGGAATGTCTACAGGCCGTGTCTCGTAGAGTCTTGTTTATCGATGTGTTGTGCACCACATCTATAAACAGGAAGCTACAGGGCATTTAGGATGTTACTTTCTTTGGAATCTTAGATCGTGCGATAGAGCTGTGCTATTAGGATGATTTTGATCTGACTCGCCTTTGTGTTTGCAGTGATGCCTCCGAAGAAGGCAACGGCGGCCCAGAAGGGCAAAGCGAGGATGGGAGAGACCAGCCAGGCACAGCGAGCTACCCGGGCTCGTGTTTATGATTTGCCTGAGGATGTGCCTCATTCTGAGGGGTCTGCTACACCTCCACTAGTACAGCCTGGAGTAGGACCTTTAGTAGCTCCAGAGGTCCGTGTACCCGCTCCTGAGACTCCAGCTCCTCAGCCGGGGGCGGAGGATAGGACCCTGAGGGAGGCTGTACAGTTGTTGACTACACTGGTAGCAGGACAGGCTCGCAGACGCGGGCGGAGGGACGATGATGACGATGACAGGCGGGACAGCCTGAGAGTTCGGGAGTTTCTGTTAAGTGGCCCTCCAGAGTTCTTCGGGTCTAAGCCCGATGAGGACCCCCATGATTTTATTCGGGGGATGCGACGCTCACTGGACTTGGTCAAGGCTTCAGAGACCGAGTCGGTTGAGCTGGCTTCGCACAGGCTTCGAGATGTGGCTACCCACTGGTACGAGACTTGGGAGCTGTCTAGAGGAGAGGGTGCCCCTCCAGCCACTTGGGATCAGTTTGTGACAGCATTCACCCGCCACTTTTTGCCCCCAGAGTTACGGCGGGCGCGGGCTGATCGATTCTTACGTCTGCAGCAGAGGGGTCGGAGTGTTCGCGAGTATAACCTTGAGTTTGATTCTCTGGCCCGATATGCACCGGCCGTGGTAGCAGATATGTCCGATCGGATGCACAGATATGTTATGGGATTGGACCGGTATTTGGTTGATAGCTGTATGGCAGTGTCATTGCAGACAGACATGGACATTACCCGACTTCAGGTCTATGCGATGGGTATGGAGGACCGTCGCAGGTCTGATCCTGCTGGCAGAGATCGAGATAGGAGGCCGCCCAAGAGGGCTAGGTCCGCAGGTTATTCTGGAGATTCTCGAGGCGGACAGCCTCAGCAGCAACAGTCAGATAGACATTTTCCTTCGTCCGGCCGGGGCACTCAGTCAGGCAGTCGGAGATTCGATAGTACGGGACCGTCTGGGGCCGGTTAGAGCTCCAGAGTGGCAGGTTCGCAGGTATCCAGGGGTCCCAGCCAGGCCAGATCACCCAGGCCCCGTTGTCCTCATTGCGGGAAGTCTCATCCCGGGGAGTGTTACCGAGCGACAGGAGCTTGCTTTTCTTGTGGTGGTCAGGGCCACTTTATGAGAGACTGTCCATTGGCTAGCGGTTCTGGTAGTGCGGCTCAGCAGACAAGGTCAGCCGCCGGCTCTTCTTCTGCTCCATCTGTTGCACGCCCTGGAGGGCGAGGTATGCCAGCACCGGCAGGACGCGGTCGAGGCCGCGGTGGCGCTTCAGGTTCTAGCGGTCCCTCGAACCGCATATATGCTTTGGCCAGCCGCCAGGATCAGGAGGCTTCGCCAAACGTCGTCACAGGTACATTGCTGGTTTTCTCCAGATCTGTATATGCAATGATTGACCCTGGCTCTACTTTATCATATATCTCCCTGCTTGTTGCTAGTAAAATTGGGATAGTGTCTGAGCCTATAGAGCCATTTGAGGTAGCTACGCCAGTTGGGGATTTTGTTATAGCAAGACAGATTTATAGAGATTGTTCTGTGACCATTTATGATCGTAGCACTAAGGCTGATCTGATAGAGTTAGATATGCTTGAGTTTGACGTCATTATGGGCATGGACTGGTTGTCTTCCTGTTATGCTAATGTCGACTGCCAGAAAAAGGTAGTCCATTTTCAGTTTCCAGGGGAACCAGTCATAGAGTGGTTCGGATCTACAGCATCGCCGAGGGGTAAGTTTATTTCATACCTCAAGGCTAAGAAGATGATCCAGAAGGGGTATATCTATCATTTGGTTCGTGTGCACGATACTGCCGCGGAGGTACCTACCCTTCAGTATGTTCCGGTCGTCAGTGAGTTTCCAGATGTATTTCCTGACGAGCTTCCTGGCCTTCCACCTGAGCGGGAGATTGATTTCACTATAGAGTTGATGCCGGATACGCAGCCTATGTCTATTCCTCCGTACAGGATGGCACCAGCTGAGTTGAAGGAGTTGAAAGAGCAGCTGAAAGATTTGTTGGATAAGGGCTTTATCAGACCCAGCACATCACCCTGGGGAGCGCCGGTATTGTTTGTCAGAAAGAAAGATGGGTCATTGCGGATGTGTATCGATTACCGGCAGCTTAATAAGGTGACTATAAAGAATAAATATCCCCTCCCTCGGATTGATGATTTGTTTGATCAGCTGCAGGGCGCTAAATACTTTTCAAAGATAGATCTGCGCTCTGGTTATCATCAGGTGCGAGTACGGGAGTCATATATCCCGAAGACTGCTTTCAGGACCCGGTACGGGCATTATGAGTTCAGAGTTATGTCTTTCGGGCTGACTAATGCTCCAGCGGTATTTATGGATCTGATGAACCGGGTATTTCGGCCTTTTCTGGATATGTTTGTTATTGTGTTTATTGATGATATCTTGATTTACTCGCGATCAGCCGAGGAGCATTCAGATCATTTGAGGACGGTGCTTGGCATTCTCCGTCAGCAGAAGTTATATGCTAAATTCTCCAAATGTGAATTCTGGTTAACTTCTGTGGCATTCTTGGGCCATATTGTCGGCACAGACGGTGTTCGGGTCGATACGCAGAAGATTGAGGCTGTGCAGAATTGGCCCAGGCCTACTACACCGACAGAGGTGCGCAGTTTTCTGGGATTGGCTGGGTATTATCGCAGGTTCGTGGAGGATTTTTCTTCTATTGCAGCACCACTGACGAGGCTTACCCAGAAAGCAGCAAAATTCCAGTGGACAGATGCCTGCGAGCGCATCTTTCAGATGCTGAAGGAGAGATTGATTACAGCACCAATTTTGGCTCTTCCAGAGGGATCTGACGGGTATGTTGTCTATTGCGACGCCTCTGGTATTGGGATAGGATGTGTATTGATGCAGCACGGTCGAGTCATAGCCTATGCTTCCCGGCAGCTCAGACCGCACGAGAAGAACTATCCCACTCATGATCTTGGGAATTACGAGGCAACGAGTGCTTTCATAGCGCATTTTTATGTATATCTGCATATTTGGTTTGTGTTCGGGAGGTTCCGGGTATCGATTCCAAGTTTGGAAGACATCAGAAAGTTCTGGTGTTAGGTAGTCTGCTAGGGCAGACCCTTGACCGCCATAACAGTGCCGCAACAATGGCCCTCTTGACCGCCATAGCGGTGCCGCACCAGCGGCCCTGTTGACTTCAAAAGCTGCCGACGGACAGTTTTCTGATTTAAATGCCTTTGGAAACTCTTATTTCCTCCCATTCCTTATATTACATTTCCTTAGCATCTTGGAGGCTATTTGTAGAGGGTTTGGTCAGATTTCTCTTGAGGATAAGTTCTCTAGTCTTAATCGCTTTCATTACCTTTCCTAAGTAAGAATTCATGCTAGTAACTCCACAGAACTTGGAGAATAAGAGAGGGTTTTTGGGTATCTTTCTTGAATAAGTTGTTAATCATAAAACATTGATTTGTTGGTGGATTAAGCTTGATTAAGCATGGGATTGTTGAGTAGTAACTATATAAACATGATTCCCTTATTATTAGTGACAAATTTGTGAGATTTAAAGTTAGGGTTTATACCCTAAATTGGGGGTTTCACCTAGAATCCGAATTTGAGTATTTCATGAGTTAATATAGCTTATAATTGATGGGAATTGATCACCTAGAGTATGAATTTCCTGTTTAAGCTTAGAATTCCTAATTTATCCTTTTTAGTTCATAAACCCCATTCCATGGGTTAGGATGTGGGACTTGAATAGAAGCAAGGTTGTTGTTATGTCCCGTGTTTTCGTACAATTGGAAATCGAGAAATAATTACGACTTGTATGTTATAAGGAAATATTTTGATTTTTGTGAATATGACCATGTTGGTTATGGAATCATTAATGTCAAGACCTCGGGGAAGGCCGAGGGTAAATTTGGAATTTCGGAAATTAGTTTCGGGAATTACAAAACGGGACCTTTCGAGAATTGGGCCAAGGAAAATATGACACAAAGTTTAGGCCCAAGGGATTAGGGTGGCCGGCCTTAGCAAGGCCCAAACCCATTATGTTGATGTCATGTGCATAGCACATGACTCTTAAAAGGATATATATCATGTACACTTGATAATTATCAAGAAAATAGAACAAAAATTCAAGAACACCCCACAAAAGGGCTTCGGCCGAACCAAGAAAGATAAGAGAAAGAAATTCTCCAAGCCTTGTTTGTGATCCAAAAATCCTAATTTCTACATAGTTGTGAAGTACTCAAGACCCTCTTCAACGGGGTATAATTAGTTTGGCACAAGGACCTCGTTTACGACAAGTCGGGTTTTCAAGAAAAGGTAAGAATTTTACCCCTTTAATGTTATAGAATTGATATGAATATGTTAAGGATTGGGAATAGACGAGGATCCCGTAACCTTGATGTAAATAGAAAGCCGTGGGTGTGTGTGTATATGGTGTGTTGGCCGTGAGCCATAGGGAGAAGAAAGTGAGGTGAATTGATCTTGTTTAGTTGGTATAATGTGTTTTTGTGATCCTTGTGTCGTAAATGATTGATTGATGAATTAAATTGGCGTTGGAAAATGATTTCGGATATTATCGGAAAGCGTATACCTTCGGTATCATTATGTATATCATTGTATATTTAGGGTGCTAGAGACTTTAAATATGAATTTATAATGATGTTAATAAATTCGGAATGAAACGACGCGAGTTTGAATGTTCGTCGTGAATTTTCGATGTTTTGAAGAATTTCGGAAAGTAATGGATTTTGGGGCAATTTCGTGTATGGCTTGGATTGTAGTTAGGATGTGATTGTATAAGTTTGAATGAGGAAATGAATGCAATTATGTAGATATAGAGTTGGAGTTTTGGAAGTTCGAATGAAAGTTGCCAACTTAAGTAATAAAGTTGAACTTTGAAGCTAGAGTGATTTGATTATTACTTGTGTTGTTTGATGATGTGTGGGCTGTTGTTATTGATGTATTTTGAGCCGAGCTAAGGCTCGGGGATGTTAGATTTATAGGGGAAATGCTGCCGAAATTTCAGTAGGCAAAAATGAAGTTAAAGGCATTTTAAGCCTAAGAATCTCAATTGGTAACTTTGACCATTTGCAGATTTCAGACGAAACGGGACTGGACTTTTGGGAGAGCATACGACATCTGTGAGGTATGTAAATCTTCCCACTCCTTCGTTTGGCATATCTTAGTATGATAGGCGAATATGAGAACTTCCGGAGCATTTCTGCTCCTCGAAACTCGATCCACAGAAAAGTTACTATTCATTCAA
The DNA here is from genome assembly GCF_019175385.1 of Lycium barbarum. Taxonomy (NCBI): domain Eukaryota; kingdom Viridiplantae; phylum Streptophyta; class Magnoliopsida; order Solanales; family Solanaceae; genus Lycium; species Lycium barbarum. The sequence continues at coordinate 65,119,598 of NC_083337.1, forward strand.
TTCAATTGAAGCCTAAGGGCTCTATTTTGGCTAGAATGCCATCACTCGTCCGGAACCTATCGAAATGTGGTCGGGTAACCTAGAAATGATTATGTATGACCCTTTGGCCTATAAATGTTCGGAAAATATGTTCGCCACCTCAATTTGACTCGAGGTGGGCCCGCTAACCCCGAGACGCCCTATTTGTCTTATTGGGCTGTCTTTTTGAATAAAGTTTGAAACGATACTTTCGATTTTGGAACTTCCTCCTACGGGATATGTTTTGAATATTACGATACGCTAAGTTACGTTTTGAGCTATACGTACTATTTTGGAAATGTTTGTGAAATGAAACTTTATATCGACTAAGTATGCGATTATTTTGTATCATGAAATGATTTATGAGATTATTATGTTTTGAAAGACTATTTTGAAATACGATTTGCATTTGTCTGCTCACGACTCCGCTCGTGCCTTGTTATGACTTCGTTCACCGGTTCCCGGGCCGGTTTTGATTCGTGCGCCTTATGATAATTCGGCCGTATGCTGTGTTACAGTTCCCGAGGCTTCGCCATAGGGCCGGGTTCCGTTTGGAGTTATGCTGTGATATGGCTCGTGATGCGATACGCTCACCTATGATTGTGTTTGTGTTCGGGGATGTATGGAGATTTGAAACCTTCTGGTGTTATGCTGTGTGTGGCGCTAGCGTCGGAGTGGCGACCACGTTCCTAAGCGTTTGCATGATTTCGTTTGCATTATATATACGTATATGATTTGATACGGTGTTTTTTGACATACCGATTTGTACCCCACTTTGTTATCTGCTTTGCTTTCAGTTTTGTTCCATATTTCTGTACTCCGTGCTTTACATACTCAGTACATATTTCGTACTGACCCCCTTTCTTCGGGGGCTGCGTTTTATGCCCGCAGGTACAGACATTGGTGATCCTCCACAGTAGGCTTCCCTCTTTGCTATTCCGGAGTACTCCTCTTTGATCCGGAGTCCACTTTTGGTACAGACTCCTTTTGCTTTGTATATATTTTGTACATTTGACTATTTGGGTACGGCGGGGCCCTGTCTCACCATATGTCTTTGTTTTGAATTCGTAGAGGCCTGTAGTCATATATGTGGGGTGAGGGTCCTGTATATGTTGGTTTGGTTTCGTTTTCTGGTCTTAAAGCGGTCTGTTTGTTATGATGGCCCCAAATGGCCCTTATGCTTATGTTTGCACGTTTGACCGGCGATGTCTATTCCGCCGCTCAGTTTGTATTTGATATGGCATTTTGATTTGGTGCGACCGCTTAAGACATATTTTGATATAAATTATGTTCGATATGATTTCGAAAAATTATGAAATAAGTTTGGATTTGAAAGTGAATGTGCGATTCGGTCTGGATACCCAGGTAGGGTGCCTGTCGCGGCCCACGGGGCTGGGTCGTGACAGTTGTGAGTATTGATTCTTCTTGACTCTAATTCCCTATTCGGATGTGACTAGATTTCCATTACCTTGAGGCACCAAAGAAGAGTAGGACTTAAGTTTGAAGGTTCAAGTTTGCGGTTCGGCTTACCAGGTAGATTACGGCCTACCTCTGGTTAGACTTCAGTTGGTGAAGCATATGTATAATTAGTTTGTGTTGGAGAAAATATGTGGACCTTCGGGTATGAAGTCGGGTTAGATATTGTCTTAGGTTGGGCCTTGTTTTGTGATTTGGGGCTATCCACCCTGTTGCATTGTTGACTTACCTTGTTCTATTTACTTATTGGCTCGTTGCCACATTGAGACATTGAATATTGGTGATTAGTGAAATATCATGGCTAAGATATTGCGGTACTTTACTTTATTGATATTGAGATGAGAATGGTGATGTCATTGTGGCTTATTGTGTGGCTTTATTATTGGTATTACTTGTGTACAATGTGTGGTACTTTTTGGTAATTGAATTGGTTGTCGATATTACATTGCATCATATTCATACTCATTTTCAATGTACATTGGTTATGGTACTGATGATGATAAGTGAAATAGTGTAGCCTCCGAGGTCTTTGCCAGAGAGCATAGAATTGAGATGAGATTGAGATTTTGAGGTGTCACACCCTAATTCCGCTAGGGTGTGATGGGCACCCGACCCCATATCCGAAGCCGAGCGAACCCACAGACTCTTATTTCATACATGATCTTTCCAAACTTGTTGAATCAAATAAGCATGAAATACATATTAAGGCTCTCAGATTTTTTTTTTCTTTTTCTTTGCTTATCAAATTCAACAAAATATGTAATTATATAGAATTCACATTATAATACAAGCTGACACATCGGCTGATGGAGCCGCTTACAGAACTGACATACTATACCCACGACTCTGTCTGGAAAGTCTCTAACATTAACCAGAAACCATATCACATATACCTCTGACTCAGTAGTCCTCCAGGAGCAAATGGAGTTTACCATCTTCGCTGGAACATCTTCTATAATGTCTTCAACTCATCTGGGAGTATCTGCGCGGCATGAAACGCAGCCCCCGAAGAAAGGGGGTCAGTACGGAATATGTACTGAGTATGCAAGGCAGAATACAGTAAATAGAGTCATAGTCAGAATCAGAAGTACAGAAGTATAACAGACAGAATCACAATCAGAATCACAGTACGAAGAGAGTGTACACTAGTCAAAATACCGGGGTGTTTATCTCTCAGAGTGCAAATCATGTAAACTGATGTTGTACGCCAGAAGAAGTGCAGAAAATAAGAAAAATCGTTCAGAGTACCAAAACACTTACTTTCCAAATACAGACCTTACGTGCTGGCATCATATGTCTCCATATACATATTCATATAGCCAATCCATATATATACACATATCATATACTGCCGTGGAACGTACGGCCCGATCCATATATACATATCATATGTGCAAATAACGTGTCCCGGCCCTCGAGTGAGGGTCTCGGTGAATAGAATCATGTATGTCAACGTCATATATCAGAAGAAATACAGAAGGTAAGTAGCTTATCCAGAATATCAGAATACTTACTTTTCAATCACAAATGATGCATATCAAAGTCATGCATAGGGCACAGGAACATGGTCGCCACTCCCGTCTCTGGCGCCATAATACGTCATACTCCAGAAGATTTCATATCTCCGAACATCTCCGTCACACATCAAAACATATACATGGTATCCCGAGAACCGGACAGATACCACGAGAACCCGGGAACCGGATACACGGTACCTCAAGAACCGGACAGATACCACGAGAACCCGGGGACCGGTCACATCATACTCCATATACATATACACGGTACCCCGGGAACCGGACAGATACCACGAGAACCCGAGGACCGATCACACGGTAACCGGAGACGGACATATACCACAGTACTCTGGAACCGGATACATCATACTCCGTATACACGGTAACCGGGGACGGACAGATACCACAGTACCCCGGAACCAGAAACATCATACTTCATATACATGGTAACCGGGGATGGACGGATACCACAGTACCCCGGAACCGGACACATCATACTTCGGAATTCATATATGGAACCCGGCCATCGAACAAGGACTCGGCGAACCATTCGCACGATACATACCGGCCCGGGACTCGGCGAAGGAAAACATAACATATGCACGAGCAGAGTAGTGAGAAACCAAATGCACATAAGTCAAGACTCGATGGAATAATCGAACGTACCATCAGAATATTTGTTACAGATTGCTCATAATTGAATATTTATATCAAATACTTATATCAGAGTACTTATGTCAGAATACTTATATCAGAATACATTTGTCTGAATGCCCTTATTATAATACTTATGCCAGAAGACTGATATCAAAATGCGTATATCAAAATATTCATATCCGAATGCTTATATCCAAATATTCATATCGAATTACTTGTATCAAAATGTTCATATCAGGATACGTTTATCAGAATACTTGTATCAGAATACGTGTATCAGAATACGTTTATCAAATACTGGTATCCAAATACTTGTATCGTAATACTTATGTTAGAATGTTTTTGTATCAAATACTCATAACGGATTATTTATATCAAATTACATGTCCATATCAGAATATTCGTATTAGAGCACTTATACCAAGATACTTATACCAGAATATTCATATCGAATTACTTGTATCAAAATGTTCATATCAGGATACTCATCTTAGAATTGGGAACACTCATATCCAATTACTTGTATCGGACTATTTATATCGGAATAGTCAAATCAGAATACTTATATCGAAGTTTGTAGATGCTTATTTTAGAGGATACATACGAATCACAACAAGCTCGGAGCAATAGCCAAAACTTTTCCTTAATTATGGTACGGAAATGAATCAAATAGGACAACACAAATAGGTCTCGGGGATTACGGGCCCACCTCGGGTCAAGTCGAGATGGCATACACAGATTTCATACATTAAGCTTCATGGAGTCACTTATGAAGGTCTTAGTGTCATTCGGTTCCATTTGGGCAAGTTATAGATATTTCAACACTTATTCCAACAAGGCATGAAGAATTTGATTCAATTCTATTGAATGAAAAAGGGTCAAATTCAAACTCGGATTTCGAGGAATAGAATCTCCCCCGAGGCTCGTATCCAAACCTAATATGTCTAAGACATGCCAAAAGAAGGAAAGGTGAAGCCTTACATACCTTTTCCGCTTCTTAAGCTTCTCCAAATTCAAGTCCCAAACTCTCAAAAATCTACAAATGGTCACATTTACCATACATTAATTAGAAGCCTTTAGAAGTTAAATCTTAAAGTAACACTTGTCTACGAAAATTTCGGCAGCATTTCCCCTGTAAATGCGCCATCCCCGAGAATTCAACTCGGCCAATTTTAACAACAACAAACCCGAGAATGCAACTCGGCCAAATTATCAACAACGATACCAACAATCATATCTCTAACTTCAACAATTATTTCAAAATACATCCCAACCTTAGTAACTCCTTTTACATAATTCAACAACATTTCATTTGTATTTAATTTATAATTGTTTACATATTCAAATACTACTCCAAAACTATTCAACAATATTCAAGAATACTTCAACATCCCACACAACATTTCAAACGGCCCAACCAACACATACACTACCCGAATTCTTTCAAATCCAACAAGAATAATTACATCACATTTCATTTCTCTCAAATTCATAAACTACACTAGTAATCTACGTTAACAAATTTATTCTTATAATCACAAGAAATCATATTAGGATCACATTCATTCCTCCAATAGTTTCTCAACCAACCAACTTATGATACGACCATTTAATAAATTTATTTTTCATAAAGAAGCCGAAATTAATACCACAACATCAATAACAACCTCCTCAACATCCAACAAGATTAATATATATATTTTCATTCAAAATTCCCTTCAAAATTCCAATCCATAATTTTACAACATCAACATAACAACTATAACTTTATTCTTGCAAATATTCCTTAATCAAGGTTGATAAAGAGAGAGATTTAATGATTCATACCTTATTTTTATAAAGGTAGCCAAATCTTCATTATCCACTTATTTTCAAACTCACTTCAATGCAAAACACAAATATAATCGCGTCTACGCGTTGTCCGGAACTCGATTAGTATTTCGTGATTTGAAATTTGCTCAAAATCCTCTCTTTTAAGTGATGTAAGAGGACCCTTTGTGGGCTGAATTTTCTGGAAAATTTTGGAATGTTTTTGGATGAAAAATGGGATTTTAATCCCTTTTATAAGTGGCCAAAAGTCGGCGTCACTGTAGCTACAGTACTGTAGCAGTACTGTAGCGGTACTGTTGCAGTGCTGTTTCTGCGTCGACAGTTCAGTTTGTAACGTCTATAATTCTCTACTCCGACGTCCTATCGACGAGCGGTTTGTTGCATTACAAACTAGACTCGACGAAATTCATTTTAGAATTTTGAAACACCTTAAAACTCCATATATACTAGGAGATATGCGCCTCCAAATTTGACTAAAAATCCGCCCAGCATTTCTCAATTTTTCGTCGAACTTATTTTCTTCAATTTGCTCGATCTCGAAATATTCCGAAACCCTCCATACATGATATTTATCACTTATTATACTAATAATGACCATGTTCTCGTGTTTCAAAATACTCTTTCCCGATTACGACTTACGAGATCGTAATTCTCCCTTTTTCTTCGTTGTTACATATTTCCCATGACTTGTACCTCCCCAAACGGCATGAGACGTCTCCGACACTCCATTACTATGGTGATGTACACGTCATTCTCATGTTCTGAAAATACGGGGTGTAACATGAGGTGTCCATGTGCGGTACGTTTCTAATTGATATGAGATCTTGTCGTTGTCATCTTCATACTTACATCATACATCTTGCACTCATCTTGCATATATATATATATATATATAAGACACATTTGACTGGGGGTGACAATGTGACCTATGTTGTTTCTTGGAAACACTTGGAAAGTACTATATTGATTGCGCAATCATTCTAGGCTATGTGATACGGGATGGCCAACAGACCTGATGGGTGGAAAGGTCGTCTCTAGGCTGTGTGTTACGGAGTGACATGGTACATGGACTTCGCGGTTCCCCCATGGGTCATGACCATCGAGACGTGATGTTTCGCTCGAGGCATGTGTGTACACGGTGTTGCTATATGGCCATTGCATTCATGTCATCTATGTCATTGCATTGCATTGCACTTGTTATCATCATTGTGATTAGATTGTTATTGTGTTGTGGATATTTGATTGAATATTTTACCGGTTATGATGAGTACTTGGAACATCTGAGATTAGATGCTTTAACAATAGGCTTGATTGGATATGATGATACTGGCAACACTCGGGTTTAGATACTTTACTATAGACATGATCGATTATGGAACCTTGTTGCTAACTGATGGTTTGAATACTGACGGGAAGTGTTGATACTTGAGGACTTTATATGTATTGATGAGACTGTATTATATTTGTACTTGATTGTGAGCCTGCCTATCTTTCATTTACTTTCTGTATATATGTTAGCTAACTGAGGATGGCCTATGATCCTACTAGTACTTGTTGTTGTATTGACCTGTACTTGCTGCATTCTTTTACGAATGCAGAGTACCAGGATAGATCTACTTCTACCCCTCGTGGCTGATATTCGAGGATTGCTGATTCGAGTCTCTTCAAGGTGAGCATGAGAATGTTCGCTGCCCGAAGACTCTTCCTATTATTATGTCTTGCTTTCCATTCTAAGACATAATTTCGAGACTATTATATATTATTATTCAGACTTGTAGTAATTAGTTTAGATGCTCTTGTATGACCAGACCAGATACTGGTTTGGATTTCATTTACTTTCGCACTTATTTATATCATATTGTGAGACTTACATTATCTTATCTTCTTCCGCTATTTTTCTATTATTTGTGAATGTTGAGGTAAGGGTTCGCCTACCTAGGTCAGAAAGGTAGGTACCCGCAGACTTAGTGAAATCAGGTCGTGACAGTTTCTTCAATGAATTTTCTATAAACTAGCTCGATATTGAATAAGGTTAAATATTTTAAAAAATGATTAAGTAATAACTGATTTGGGCCTTCAGCCCTTTGTAGGGCTTGGTAATAAAATAGCAGATACTTAAAACTATTTCAAGCCTTAAAGCCCAACTGTTGAAACTAGAAGTTACTTATTGAACTTCTAAAAAATGGAATTTGAGGAAAAAATGAAGGAGTAATTTAAAGGTTGTTTGGCGGAATTATTTTGGGTTAAAAAACTTCAATCACTTAGAACAGAATTCTGGAAATGGGCTCTTTTGAATTTGGACTTAAAATGATTTTTTTTAACTGTTTGGGCCGAGAAGCCCAAAATACTACCGACTGAAAATACAGGGAGTTCTATTTGGACCAAGTTTGAAATAAGATGGAATTTGGTCTACATTATGAGTTGGCCCATATGAACTTCAAATAAAAATTGAACTTGATAAGAACTTTCATTTCTTATGTATATGTATAAAATAGGAGATATACTCCATATTTTCTGATATATATGTATAATAAAACCTATAAGTACTAAACTCATTTTATTAGGACTAAAATAGTAGTGACTCTACTTGGGAGAAATCCCGAGTATGTCTTAGTCCGGAAAAAAGTGAGTTGAACACTTATACGGATTTTCAAACCCAAAACCCCCTTTTCTAAGGGTACTTTTTGCCGAAATTATGACAAATGAATGACTTTGCGGAAAATTAAACCTTCTTAAGCAAATAAATACGTTAATCACATTGAAGCTCGTAGATCAACCGTATTCTACGGATCCTCAATACTAGGGTGCTTAAAACCTTTCCTAGGGAATCACTAAAACCCTTACCTCGAACTTTGGTCCAAAAAGAATTTTTCTCTTCCTTTATAAACCCTTTTAACGCCAGTTTTCGTAGTTTTCCTTAAATAAATTAGGTGGCAACTCTAAATACTAAAATCCAATTAGAGCACGAACAACCTCTTAGTAGCTTTTATGCGCCCGCGTAAAAGTGAACCGTAACAGATGGCAACTCTGCTGGGGAATTTTCTAGATTCTAACCATAAGGGTTTCAATATAATGTGATATTAATTGTGAATATTTGCTTATTTGTTTACTTTCCTACAATTTATAAATGTCATGTACTCATATCATAAATTCTGCCATTCCTGGAAAAGAACATGGTTTCAAAGGGGACACGCGGGCTCGTAGTCTAGCCTTCACTAGAAAAACTAGAAACACCTCTTTTTTGGACCACGTTGAACACGGAGTTGGTGTGCGGTCACCCAACAGCCGACAAGGTTGACACCGAGTAGCCCGCTAAAACAAATCCAAAGGAGAACTAGAAGGGTTTGGATATTTGAGACGTATCTAAACCCAATAGGGAGACTACCTCGTGTAAAGTACGGTCTACGACCCAAAACAATACCGCATCTCATTTATGTGCTAAATGAAAACATGTAATATGCCTATGTGCTGAACCATTACCTATTAGAGGAGGGTGGGGGAGGGGGGGGGGGTGTTACGCCTCTCGTTTTGTCGTAAGAAAGTCCTTGGTTTCGTAGTTGGGCATACCCTTAGTATGGAGATCCGCACCCGAGTTTTGAGATGTTAAGTACCCTACCTCATGCGTACCAAAGTATAAGTATGTGTTCTTTGTAATACGATAGGATTAGAAATTAAACGAATCGAATTGATGCGAACCAGAGCAGCTCAGGGATTCAGGCATCAGTGCACATTAACAGTGCAAAGGGACAGGCTGTCGACATGTCGATAAGCCGTCCTTTCACACTGTCAATATGTTGTGGGCTCTAAATCTGGGGTAGAAGATTGACGGTTCAAGTCGACGGACCGTCGACATGTTGACGGGTCGTCGACCCGCTCATCAAACCGCACCATTGGGACCCTTTGTGTCCACTTATATATAAACGCACCTCACATTTTATTTCTTATTTTATCATCCTCCAAATCAGAGAAAACCCAAATATATATCCTCTCAAGATTTCCTATCATATTAGTGAAGATTTAGTAGGATTCGAGCCCCGTAAACCCGAGCTTGTGAAGGGAAAGTTGTTCCTAGGGTTCCATTGAATTTGTTGAGGTTTGGGATTGGAGCTGAAGTTTGATTCTTAGAATCCTATACCCCTCAAGGTATGTATATTATTCCTACCTTCGTGTTTGAGTTTATTATCAAGAGTTTTGGTGGTTTAAGTAAAAGAAATATAGTTATGGAAGTGGTAAGTTGAATAGGGGTAAAGTTAGGGTTAGTGTAACATCCCGTAAATTCGAGTTAGGTGTGAATGTCTAAAAATCTAGTATTAAGATGATATTATACCTATATGAATTCATTCTTGATGAATTCGGGTGGAAGATGGTCGTTTTGAAGCGAAACCAACAATTGAATTTCTTAAGGGCTCTTAAATTCGCCTATGTTTTGGTAGGTCTGTCTTCTGGACGATTTTCATGAAAATGTATTGCGAATTTGGCAAAACTTCCTTGACGAAAGTTGTAAATCTTTGAAATAGATTTCCAATGGTAGGTCTCCCATCTCAAGCAAAGTTACGTACAAAAAGTTATGATCTCTTTACTGAGCGAAGGTCAATTGTCGAAAACGAAAAAAAATGTGCTGGGCCCGCGTCGCGGATCCAGCATGGAAAAATCAGCTGCAGACCAAAATAAAAACATGATCAGGTGCTGAACCCGCAACGCGGACTTATCAGGGATCGGGAGTTATTTTATGATTTTGAATTTCCTTTAAGTCCTAATTCATTGTGTTATTTCCCACTTCGTTTCAAATCAATATTTCTAAAGAAAAGAACCCTAGAAATGTCTCTCTAAACCTAAGGTGGGTTCTCACTCAATATTTATCATTCCCACACCATACCCATCCCCTCTTGATAGCAAATCATCTCTCTAAAACCCTAAGTTCTTGTATATTCAAGAAGAGGAAGAAGAGAGGCATGTGGGATTCCATTAAAAGGTAAGACTCTTGATTTTATGAGATTATTATTATTGTTTGAAATATTATAGAATAAATAAAGAGGTTAAGATCCACCAATGATCTCCATAAGCTTCAAGAACAAGATTTAAGGCTTGCGAAAAACCATAGTTTTCGAAATTCCAAGATACTATTCAAGTTCTAATCTTTATCATCTAAAACCATTGTAGTGAGATTATTGAGTCTTGGAAAGTGCGTTTGAGCGGGATTTGAGGTATGTCTCTTTTGAACATACTCTTTCGATCGGTTTTTATGAACTCTTTGGTTGTGATTTATATGTCTCTTTTAAAATCATTTTTGACTATAAAGGTTATTTGTATGTCTCTTTTTACAAACTCTCTTGAAAGATTGATTCTTTATAAAAGCATGTTTTGAATGATATGATGAATTGGATTTACACTCTTGAAATCTATTACATGTTTTGATTAATGGTTAATGTGCGTGAGGGGATGAGCCCACATTAAACCTAGATTGTAACAAACCCTATATATGTATAAGATATTATGAATGCTTTCCTCTATGAGAGATGCTTAGTGATGATGGTTAACTGTTGGTATTGATGATTTTACAAAGGAACTATGACAAAGTGATCTAGTTTAAAGAAGTGGAAACGTTTTCATGATTATCTATGAAATTATGGATTTTCGTAATGACATTCTCATTGATGAATTGGGACATGGAAATCTTGTGTAAAGAAGTTATACGTTTTCAAAACATTGATTGGAATGACTTATTCTTTCGTTATGGCATAATGAACTTTAATGTTATTGATGCTGTGACTCCTTTGAGACAAATTATGAATAGGATTCTATGCCATGTACTTTGTTGTTGTGTTTGCCTTGCTATTCGGGAGGAAGAGTAGCCACTATGGATCCTAGTGTATTAATGCCTAGTTATTCGGGAGGAAGAGTGGCCACCGCTGGGTTCGCTACCCGGGGTGTGATTTATGCCTAGCCATTCGGGAGGAAGAGTGGCCACCGCTGGGTTCGCTACTCGGGGTGTGATTTATTCCTAGCTATTCGGGAGGAAGGATAACCACCGCATACTACATAGTCCGGTATGAATTATGTCTAGCTATTCGGGAGGAAGGATAGCCACAGAGAATTATATGTTCCGGTGTGGTGCGCTATGCGCGATATGCTTGATTCTTGGGCCTGTATTAGCATGTGTGACATTCTTATTCTCTTATGGAATTGTTGATGAATATCTTAATTGATTTAAAGGGCATATTTGAAGTTGTAACTCGACAAGAGGCTTTATAATTGGTTTTGATACTTATTATTGAGATACATAAACTGAATAACTGTTCTTACATTGGGTTCACATGATTTTCAGGACTAATTTCTTTATGTATTATGTACTCTATTTTCTTGTTACTTATTGTCCCCGAGGCACTCACTGAGTACGAAGTACTCAGGCATACCATTGTTGTTTTTGATGGTCTGTTCGGTAACGGAGAAGAACAGGTTCTTCATACTCCAGGCGTTTAGGAAGGACTTGCTGTGCTGCTGATTTGGTGAGCCCACTCATTCATTCGTAGGACACTCTATTTATTTAATTCCCTTTATTTATTCTAGTTTCCGAGCTGCGTCCCGATGGATTAGACATTTATTCCTTATTCTTAGAAGCTCCTAAGTATACATTTGAAATGTGGGTAGAAGAAGAGTTGTCGTTTAACTCCTTCGGGCACACTATCATGTTTTGAGTGAATTATTTAAATTATAAAGACTTCCGCTGATTTAATTCATATATTCATGATTGTTACATTTATTTTATAAACTGTTGGAGGTGAATGTTGAACCTGGCGGGTTCAAATATTATTATCGTGTTGTTTAGCTTCTTATGATGTTGTTCATGACGTCGGATGCCGGTCACGTGTAGGGTGGGTTTTGGGGCGTGACAGTTAGGGGATGTTTTGAGGGTTGATTTGATAATATTTTGGTATGTAAGTGTTGATATTGTTGTGGTTGGTATTGCTGTTGATGTTGGATTCAGTTGGAGGTTGAAGGATTGTTAAGTTTACAAGAGAGATGTTGGCCGCAATTTGTTAAGCTCTTTTAGTACTTAAGTTGGTTACTAAGTGATGTAAATGGTTTAATTGTGGCCTATGTTATCTTGATTGTAGACTACGAATGCGAGAGGTAGAACTTGGATGAATAGATACGCTTCAAGGTATGTTAAGGCTGTCCCTTCTATTATTTTTTGCATGATCCTTATCTTATGATCGAACAGAGAAAGCGAGCGAGATCTAAAGACTCTACTCCCAGATAGTGTAAGATTCATCGTATCCTTGATCTCCTATATTTTATACCTATGGTTTCCAAAGATCTTATGTTGCTCAGAGTAGTTCAGAGTATTCTTTTCCGAGTCTCGCACGCATATATATATATATATATATATATATATATATATATATATATATATATATATATATATATATATATATATATATATATATATACAACTATTTTCTTACACCGCGCTGCGCTATAGTCGGCCGGGCAGGCACGTAGATGTGCACACCACTGCAGTGGGCAGATTATGGATTACCTTGGACGCGGGATTACGATGAGATGATCATAACACCGCTCCTATATGGCCGGGCAGTATACTATACATATGTGTATGTATAAGATGTTTTCTTTTAAAAGAGCATGCATAGCAGCCGCCGCAGAGGCACTTTCAAATATTGAGTTGAGCTTTTATGTTTCAGATATTTTTTTTCATGATTCCTATGTATATGTTGTTCTTATGCCTTACATACTCGGTACATTTTTTACTGACTCCCCTATTGGTCGGGGGCTGCGTTCATGCCCGCAGGTTCAGGTAGACCGATAAGTGGTCCAGCTCAGTAGGACTTCCATCCAACAGTGGTCAGGGCGCTCCATTGATCCAGAGCTGCAGTCTATTTTTGTTATGCCATTTTGAGATGTATATGTATATGGGTATGGCGGGGCTCTGTCCCATCCTTTTTATATCTTTCTATTCTATTAGAGATCTGTAGACAGTGGTAAGTAGTTGGCACATGATGTAGCCTTGTCGTCTCCTATTCTTTTGCTGTACAACATATGTAGCGGCCTTGTCGGCTTGCACTATTGTTTTCAGTATATATATATATATATATATATATATATATGTATGTATGCATATATGCACAAATGGTTGATAGTTCTTGATGCTATTCTTGTATGAGTCAGCATGGCTCAAAAGTCATATGGGCCACCCAGTTATTCAGTGAGCTCCAGGTACGAGGATAGGGGTGCTTTGTCAGTAGAGTTCAGGCACCTGTCATGACTCACTGGTGTGGGCCGTGACAGAAGTGGTATCAGAGCTGTTCCATCCTAGGGTTGTCTACAGACCGTGTCTAGTGGAGTCTTGTTTATGGATGTGTTGTGTACTACACTTATAAACAGGAGGCTGCAGGACATTTAGGAAATTGTCATTCTTTCTCTCTTAGATCGTGCGGTAGAGCCATGTGTTAATAGTTCGCCTTGTAATAATTTGTTCTGATTTCAGCGATGCCTTGCAAGAAAGCCACAGCTGCCCAGAAGGGCAAGGGAGTGGCTGGTGAGGCCACTAGCCATACTCAGTGGGCTACCAGGGCTCGGGGTAAGTCCCAGAGTGAGAGCCCATCTCAGACTTCCCATACCCCGCCTCTAGCACCTGCCCGAATGCCCTCTGTTCCTCCACCAGATGCACCGGGCCAGGATATGCAGGATGCTATATAGTTATTGACCAGATTGGTAGCCGCTCAGGCTCAACGTCAGGGAGTTGGTGTTGATTAGGTAGATAGAGCTGTTAGTGTGAAGGTTATGACTTTTCTCGGGTTTGATCCTCCAGAGTTCTCTGTGTTGCGGCTAAATAAGGACTCCTATGACTTTATTGATAGTATGCAGAGGATTTTGAGGGTTATGCACGCTGATAAGGTCGAGTCAGTGGAGTTGGCATCTTATAGGATCTGTGATGTTGCAGTGCATTGGTATCAGGCATGGGAGCTATCTAGGGGAGAGAATGCCCCTCCAGACATTTAGCGAGAGTTTTCAGACACCTTTATTCATCATTATTTGCCGCTAGCGGTTCGGCGGGCCTGAGCAGACAGGTTTTTACACAGTCAGCAGGACAACATGAGTGTTCAGGAGTACAGTGTATACTTTGACTCCTTGGCTAGATATGCCCCACCTATGGTGGCTGAGATAGAGGATCGAGTTCATCGTTTCGTGGCTGGTCTAGGGCCACATTTGATTGATGAGTGTTCAACAGCTGCATTACAGCCGGGTATGGATATTTACCGTATACAGGCATATGCACAGAACTTGGAGAATCGTAAACGTCAGCGTAGCACAGAGCGTGACCGAGACCGGGGCCATTATAAGAGGGCTAGGTCTTTATATATTGCTGGTAAGTTTAGAGAGGGACAGAGACAACAATATTCTCGGTATCCATTTCATCAAGTAGGGAGTGCACCTCCACGATTTTCAAGCCAGAGATATGATCGTCTTCTTATTCCGGAGTTGGTTAGAGTTCCAGAGCTTCGGGTTCTCAGCACAGACCAGAGTCAGGTCAGGTGAGGCCACCTTTTCCATGATGTACCCAGTGTGGTAGGCTACACTACGGACAGTGTCCATTGGGATCAGATGCTTGTTATGCTTGTGGCCAGCCAGGTCATGTGATGAAGGAGTGTCCATCGAGGGGTGGTGTAGGTACTGTTTAGCCTATAGGGTCCGTAGCTAGTTCTTCTTCATCTATACACCCGCTAAGGAAAGGTTCTTAGACACCAGTAGGACGTGGTAGAGGAAGGAGTTTAGCACCTAGTTCGAGCGGTCCTCAGAACCGCAACTATGCATTGGCTGGTAGATAGGATTCTGAGTCGTCTACGGATGTTGTTACAGGTATATTATTAGTTTCCTCCTATGATGTATATGCACTGATTGATGTGGCCTCTGAATCTGGGGTGGAAGATTGACGGTGCAAGTCGACGGTCCGTCGATATGTTGACGGGCCATCGACCTGCTCATCGAACCGCACCACTGGGACCCTTTGTGTCCACTTATATATTATCGCCCCTCACATTTTATTTCATATTTTCCAAATTAGAGAAAACCCTAATATATCTCCTCTCAACATTTCCTATCATATTAGTGAAGATTTAGTAAGATTCGAGCTCCGTATACCCGAGCTTGTGAAGGGAAAGTTATTCCTAGGGTTCCATTGAAGTTGTTGAGCTTTGGGATTAGAGTTGAAGTTTGATTCTTGGAATCTTAGACCCCTCAAGGTATGTATATGATTCCTACCTTCGTGTTTGAGTTTATTATCAAGTGTTTTGGTGGTTTAAGTAAAAGAAATATAGTTATGGAAGTGGTAAGTTGAATAGGGGTAAAGTTAGGGTTAGGGGATGTTTTGAGGGTTGATTTGGGATAGATTTGATTATATTTTGGTATGTAAGTGTTGATATTGTTGTTGTTGGTATTGGTGTTGATGTTGGATTGAGTTGGAGGTTGAAGGATTGTTAAGTTTACAAGAGAGATGTTGGTCGCAATTCATTAAGCTCTTTTCGTACTCAAGTTGGTTAGTAAGTGATGTAAATGGTTTAATTGTGGCCTATGTTATCTTGATTGTAGACTACGAATTTGAGAGGTAGAAATTGGGTGAATAGATACGCTTCAAGGTATGTTAAGGCTTTCCCTTCTATTCTTTTTGGCATGATCTTTATCTTATGATCAAACCGAGCAAGCGAGCGAGTTCTTAAGACTCTACTCCTAGATGGTGTAGGATTTATCACATCCTTGATCTCCTATGTTTTATACCTATGGTTTCTAGAAATCTTATGTTGGTCAGAGTAGTTCAGAGTATTCTTTTCCGAGTCTTTCAAGCAGTTATATATGCATATATATATATATATATATATATATATATATATATATATATATATATATATATATATATATATTTATCGCGCCGCGCTATAGTCGGCCGAGCAGGCACATAAATGTGCACACCACTGTAGTGGGCAGATTATGAGATGACCCCGGACGCGGGATTACGATGAGATGATGATGAGATGTTGATAACACCGCGCCTATATGTCCGAATAGTATACTATAGATATGTGTATGTATAACATGTTTTTTTTTTAAGAGAGCATGCCTAGCATCCGCCACAGAGGCATTTTCACATATTGAGTTTAACTTTTATGTTTCAGAATTTTTTTTTCATGATTCCTATGTATATGTTGTTCTTATGCCTTAAATACTCGGTACATTTTCCATACTGACTCCCCTTTTGCTCGGGGGCTGCGCTCATGCCCGCAGGTTTAGGTAGACCGACAGGCGGTCCAACTCAGTAGGATTTCCATCCAACAGTGGTCAGTGCGCTCTATTGATCCGGAGCTGCAGTCTATTTTTACTGTGCCATTTTGAGATGTATATGTATATGTATATGTGTATGGCGGGGCCCTGTCCCGTCCTTTCTACAGCTTTCTATTCCATCAAAGGTCTATAGACAGTGGTATGTAGTTGGCACATGATGTAGCCTTGTCGGCTCCTATTCTTTTGTTGTACAACACATGTAGCGGCCTTGTCGGCTTGCACTGCTCCTTTCAGTATATATATATATATATATATATATATATATATATATGTGTGTGTGTGTGTGTGTATATGTATGCATATATGCACAGATGGTTGATAGTTCTTGATGCATAGTTCTTGTTGTTGTTCTTGCATTTGTCAGCATGGTTTAGTTATAAGTCATATGGGCCACCCAATTTTTCAATGAGCTCCAGGTACGAGAATAAGGGTGCTTGGTTAGTAGAGTTCCGACACCTGTCATGACTCACCGGCGTGGGTCGTGACAGCGGGGGGGGGGGGGGGGCGTTAACCTTTTTTTGTCGGTGTCGATTGATTTACAGTTTGACATCGATTTCTACACGCCCGATTTATTACACATGTGGTGGGATAGATTGAGTCAATGGGAGAAGAGGGACATTTCTTGCCATTTGGGGAACTTAACCTCGATAATAACTATGAAGGGTTGTAGGGAGCAAATTGAAGTGATCACTGGGTTTTAGGTGTCACGACCCAACTAGGGGCCGCGACGGATACCCGATACTTGTACCGAGCACCCCCCTAACTCGTATCTCATTCTTATTACTGAGTGGGCCATAGTGGTAATACCATTATTTCTTTACTTAATTCTATCATTAATAGCATAACCGTAATCAGGTGTTAATGAAATCTTCTAGCATGTTATACAACCCCAAAACGAACAAAAGTACAAACCATCTGACTGTACATATCTGTTTACGAGCCTCTAAACATAGCACACACATATATATAAGAAGGGCCGGGTTCTACCGCGCCCGAATATGTACACAAAACTAGTACCAAGAAGCTGAGGCTCCGGAACAACTGGAGCGCTGACACAGTACTGCTGATGGAGCTTCTAGGAGTCAAATCTGTCTACCTGCTGACCTGCGCGGCATGAAACGCAGCGTCCACAAGAAGGGACGTCAGTACGAGTAATGTACCGAGTATGTAAGGCATGAATAATAACATTCAGACAATATAGAACAGGGATAATAACATAATAGAAATGTAGAGCATGTCGTGAGGTAGGAAAATAACCTGTACATATAAGTGCCTTTCGGCGGATACCATGCATACTTAGCTTTCCTTTGAAAAACATTTCTTACTCATATACATGTGAGGATAGAACGTGTCATATTGCCGAGGCGTCGGCAGCCGATCCATTTAACCATAATATATATATATAAATATATATATATATCCCGCGTCCGGGCATCCCGCGTCCAGGATGATATCAAGTCAAATACGGATACATGTACCGTGTGTATATCCCAGCGTCTATAGCGCTCTGCCCTTTTTCCCGTCTTCCCCACATACATATATATATATATATATATATATCATAGCATGCAGGAAAGTCAAAGAAAAGCTATAACCCTATCGGAGTGACGTAAGGTCGGTAATCTCCGATTACCTTATGGAATAACCATGGCCGCTTGTCTCACCTTGAAGGAACGATACTTATAAGATGAGACTATCAACGAAGGACAACACTAAGAAAACATAGAATAAAATTATGGACATCATAAACATCAATTCATATGCTTTGGAATCCTTAGAAAATAGGGTCATAACCAAGGAATAGAATTAACGATCAAGATCTAGTTTGATACTTTCATGCTCATATTGAATCCTTAACTTAAGGCTCTTAGTCGCGGAATCATTCTTGTCATACTCATCATAGACATATTCTCGTTCTTAACATTATCGTTATCATTATAGAAATATCCTCATTAGAATAGTCACAACACTTATCGTTTGGTAGACGGAAAAATAAAGAAAAATCCGGGAACCATGGGCCCAACTCGGGTCAAATGAGGCGGCGTACACAATTTACGTACGTTACGTTTTATGACGTCACTTGTGAGAGTTTTAAGGTAGTCGGGTCTCATTTGTACAAGTTCTAGATAGCTAGGCAATTCTTCCCACTATTCATGAAAGGTCTAATTCAATTCTATTGAAAGAAAAAGGGAAAACTTTAGGCGCGGATTCCGGAGAATAGAGTTGTCCCCGAGGCTCGTATCCAACCTAGTATGTCCAAGACATGCCAAAGAAGGAAGAGTAAATCCTTACATACCTTTTTCCGCTCCTTATGCTACTCCAAATTCAAGGTGCAATTCCGCCAAAATCTACAATTTGGTCACATTTACCCAACATTGATTAGAGCATTTAGAAGTTGAATCTTAAGATAACACTTGTCTACCGAAATTTCGGCAGCACTCCCCCTGTAAATACACCATCCCCAAAATTCAACTTAGCCAATTTTTAATCAACAACAATCCGGGAATTCAACCCGGCCAAACTATCAACATAATGCCAACAACCATACTAACTATTTCCATATTCAATCCAAGATACATTATAACACTTCTATTAACACACTACTTCCTTCAAAACCTTCCAACTCCAATAAAACAATAACAACTTTATAATATATATTCCAACAACACCATACTAATATCATTGTCTTCCATACATGTAAAAACATAATATTCAATTTACATAAACTTCAACCACAAGTCTCCAACTTCTACCATTTCACTAAGATTATTAAGCTTTTATTAGCAATATAGAATCCACACAACAACAACCAATATACTAAATAAAATAATTAGAACATAATTCCCACACACACATAGGCATACACGGCCACACACCTATATTCTTGTTCTTCATGAATTTCACTCACTTTTATACACTACAACATGCACAAGCATCCATAACATAAAAAAAAAAAGAATGAATTCTTACCTTTCTCCTCACTTCTTCACTTGGCTAAAACTTCCAATTTGCAAGAATATGAATTTTGTTTCTTCTTCCAAAAACCACTCCACCTTGCTAGGAATCCTTCAATTGATAGAAAATAATTTTTGAAGAAAACTTTTTCCAAAATTTTTGTTGATCTTGTCTTGGCCGAAATGGCCTAGGGGTTTTTCTCCCTTTTTTTTGTTCCTTGTTTCTTGAAATTTCTAGAGGATTATGGACAATTAGAAGACTTAGTCTTCTTTTATTTTGACCACTTAGGCTTTAGTTGGGCCTAGGCCCACCCATGTGGATGGCCCAAGTGGCCCCTTTTTAATTTCCAAGCCCATATTTTGCTCTCTTGGTCTTGCAACTCATAAATTAATTTTTTCCAAAATTCCACATTTGCCCTTAGCCTCCGTCCATATTTCCACGAGTCATATTGCGAATATAACCTTTTTACCCCTAGCCTTTCTTAATAATTCCGCTTCTAAATTCTTCATAAGCAACTCATATGCCAAACAAAACAAAAATAAGGCCTTGCTTGTTGTCTTCCCGCGATTGTCTTGAATTATCCGATTGCACAAAAATGCGGGATATAACATTAGGATCGAGATAGAATGGTTTTATGCTTTGAGGATAATGTGGAGATGGCCTCGACTCTGGAGGAGCTAAGAGACGTCTTAATCAGTGTAGGATTGGGTCTAAAAAGAAGAAAGAAACCTAATAACCACGTCCTAATCCTAGAAAAACCCACCTACCACCAAATACTCAAAATGCTTTCCTTTTCCTATGCCAATTGGGCGCCTGGACAAACTATATCCTTTAGAGAATTATACACACGATTCGGTAACCCAAAGGGATTTGTGGAACAGCCAGCCGAATTCGAAACCTATGCCAAATGGGACGCTACCTGACCCTTAGCCATTGCCATATGCTATTTGGGACTCATGGTCTTTCCCAAAGACGCTACATTAGCCATAGACACCCGAATTATTTCAGTCACCCATGCCACCTTCTACGGCATAACATGCCAAGAAGACACCAAATACTTCGACCTAACCCCCACAATCCTACCCGATATATACCGAGCCTTAAACCTTTGCCGAAACTACTATAAATAATTTCAAGGATGCAACCTACTCCTACAATGGTGGATCCTCAAACACATAATCCGAGTCGGGGTTCCCAATTCCTAAGGAAGCCGGTAGTAAAAGACGGCCTGTTTAATTTTTGTCCAAATTTTGGGGATCAGACCAAACGAGATTGGGTGTTTACGTTCTCTAGGCTTCAGGAGGATAATGTAAAATGGATGTTTGATGACTTCATAATCGACACCGTGTTAGTCAAAGGGAGAAATTGCCCGTTTTGCCACTTATGGGAATTCGAGGGATCCACCCTTATGCGCCTTCAAGACTTTTAAGACAGTTCGGGAGGACCCGAGTCATATCCCAAGTAGGAAACATGGGGGATTTTATTATTGAATATGTCGGGGATAGGATCTCGAGGGCCGGAGATTGTGTTCGTAAATAGAACGGCTGCACAATGTGAGGCCCAAACACGTTAGCTCCTGACAGGTTTTATCCAGGGTATAAAGAAGAATATAGGGATTGGTTGAGAGCCGACTTGTAAGGCTCCCTTCCCCCCAACCACATCCTCTATAATTGTGTGCTAGATAAAGCCTCTAAGGCCGAGATTAGAGCCCGTTTGATTCAAAGAAGGGCCGATGATCGAGATGCTAAGTAATTGGAGAAAATAAAGCATGGCCAACCTACCATAGAAAGATTGAACCACGAGTTGGAATTCACTCATGATTGTTTGGTGGAGCTCGATGATCGAATGAAGAAGACTTTAGAAAACGTCGTTCCAATGCGTTTCACAGAAAAAGGGTTTCTAACGGATGCCATGTTGACGTCAACTCACCTCCATATCCAGACTGCCCTCTGAAGGGCCAAGATGGCGAAAACAGATAGGGCTTCATCATCAACTATTGGAGGACATTTCTTTTGATTTATTTTCTTGTCTTTACGCATCGTTTTTACCTCTACGGGGAAGAATATTACTAATGGAAGTTTATTTCTATTCTTGGACAATGGTTTGGCATAATTGGCATGTTCATGTTTCAATACGACTAAGAGGTTTAGAAACCCGAGTAGTACATGTTAATATTATTATGTGAATATATGCTTTGTTTTTTTCATACGTTTCATTTTAAAAAGCTTGATTAATCTCAGGTATCGACCACTACCTAAAGAAAAACCAAAGAATAACACCAAAATGGTTACAACACCCACTAACGCTAAGGTCTAAAGGGATTTCGTAAGTACCCAAGAATATACCGCCATCAAAAGGAAAATCCAAGATTTGGAAAGGAAAATTCGTGCAGTTAGGGCCAAGATCAAAGAAGTTGACGAGTTGATGGACTCGGCGGAAAGCCCGTCCAAAGGACCCACCGAGATAAGATTCCACCAAAAGGACTTGCTAAGCAAGGGGAAATCCCCAGGATATGTAACTCTAATCGAAGAACAAGAAAGTGAGGGGCATGAAATAGAGTCCGATCCATAGGAGCCAACTTGGCCATCAAGAGAGGTTGCCTCTGTCACCTCCACGAACCAAGAGAGAGAGCCAAAAAAGTCAAGTAGAGTTCATCCGTCCACCCTGGCCAACTTGGTGGGAAATTGCGCTTAAGGTCGTCGCTTCTCCATATGACGTCTCACCAAGGCATGTGACATGTGAGGAACTCTTTGACAAACTCAAGAGCATGGGTGCCATCTGCATTAGCCGCAAGAATCTGCCCCCATATGCGCCGGTGTTTGCACATAAAAGGTGCCCATTCCATCAAGAGCAATCAGGTCATACTGCCAATGAACGTTTGGCTCTTAGGAAGAGAGTCATAAGGCTAATAGATGACAAAACCATCCCCATTCCCTTGTGGTTCATGATACCGTCTCTCCAAACAAAAGAATCACGCTAAGCACTCATATTTGACGTTATGACTTCACTGTCTTCAAAGATTCATAGGCCAGCATTTTTCAGAAATTGGCTAGCACAGGAAAGATTCAGCCAACAGAGCTTCTTAGAGAGACTCGTCAGTGGAGACAAGTCGAAGAAAGATTTGACTTTTCCACTCCGGGGCTCCGGGACATGATATTGAAGAATGTGAAGCTTCTAAGTTTGAGCTGGAATATTTGGTCCATACGGGAGGAATTTGGGTAGTACTCCCTCCTCAATATTAAAAGTAAAGGCCTCTTGGTTGAGGCATATGGTTGAAAGGACAAAAAATCACTTTTGATCTCGGGGAGAGGTCACCTTTTGGGTAGATATTTTAGGAGGATCCTCTTTTGTAATTTTACACAGATTTGTCCACCTCCAATATTTTGTAAAAGAAACTACGTCCGACCTGATGTCCCGCGGAGGGATACGTAGGAAGCCCCTATAGGGCCTGGTCCGGTTAGGTTAAGTAGGAGAGTCTTTATTTTTATGTAAAACGAACTACGAAAGGGTCTGACTTCCTGCGGAGGGATACATAGGTAGTCTATGTAAGACTCGGTCCTTATATTTTATAAATAAATATTCTCCTACTTATCAAAAGCCAAATACCTAAAAGCTCGATACAAGAGATTAATCAAGCAATGAAATCCAACGTATGATAATTCGTGTGCTACTTGCTTTACATGCTTACTTTGTGCGATATCTTGTTTATTTTACCATGATCTAACAACTAAGTTTGTCACCTTTGAGTGATTTTTCGTCTTATAGAAGAGAAAGTTCATCCGAGCTCACACTGGCATACTTCACGAGGTCTAAAGGCGCAATAGTATCCCTATCACAACAAGACTGAGGCAAAGGGATAATGACTGGTACACCAAAGAATGAACAAAACCAAACTGACCTCACTCTTAGAGAGTCGCCTGTGGCCGAACCACAAGGACCCTCGCCTTCCGAGGATATAATCAAGATTCTGTTAGAAAATGTCGCTGATCTTCAGGAGAAGGCAGCAAGCAATAAAATGGCCAATGCTGCCCAGGAAGCAGCCACTGAAATAGGAAGGCCTCCGCCGCCTTTTCCATCTCTAAGCTCTCCATTACTCGACCATTTCCCCACCTATCCTGCCGGGATCCCCGTGCCATTCATTGAATACATTGATACCTCGTACCAAACCCCACCGCCAACTGGAAATACCCGAATCCCTGGAACCACATATTCTGTTCCTTCTTACCAAATGACACAAAATGCCCATCCTAGCTCCACTACACAAACAAACACTGCTCCACCACCAACTACAAAAGCTACCTACGCGGCCAGAAATCACCTTGCACACCCAACTGTTTCTTTCCGCACACCTATTACCACGGATACCTTCTCACCCGATCACTAAGAAATTGATGACTATGAAGAGATGGAGAAGCCATGAAGGGCCAAATAGGACAGGCGCGACAAAGAAATAGAGGGCAAAATGGCCAAGAAGTTGGAACAATCTACGAAATCTGCTCGAAAGGCTACAGGCTTAAGCTGTGATGACATGTGCATGTATCCCAAGTTGGTTTTGCCGGAAGGCTTTAAGGTGCAAAAATTTGAAATGTTTAATGGAACGGGTATCCCCAAAGCCTATCTCCGAACTTACTATGATCAATCGGTAGGCGTACGAAACAACCAAGTGCTCATCATGAGACTATTTAGTCGAAGTTTGACTTAGGAGGCTTCTGAATGGTTCACGGTGCAAGATATACGCCGATGGACCACATGTGAAGACATGGCCAGAGTTTTCATGGAAAGATTCCGCTTTAACATGGAAATGGTGCCAAACAGGTACTACCTGGAGAAAATGAACAAAAATCCATTGAGAACTATCGCGAGTATGCAAGTAGGTGGAGAACGGAGGCTGCTCAAGTGCAATCGCCTATGGGGGAGGAAGAATTTGTTTCTATCTTTATCCGTTCCTAGGAAAAAGATTTCTACGATCGAATGCTTTCAATGGCTGGGAGGCCATTTTCCGAACTTGTCAAAATGGGGGAGGCCATAGAAAATGGCCTTAAATCAGGACGAGTTGTGAGTGTAGCTAGCAGGGCTACTGGAACAAGTTCGATAGGATTTGTTCGAAAGAATAAGGAAGACGTGGAAAACGTCTCCCATACCGCCAGTCCCAGACTCAAGAGGAAGGAGGATTTTCAGTCTCCAATAAACGTATATTCTTCATCACCTCCAAATGCCTACATAGCTACCTCATACAACCTAGTGCCTGTGTACTACACACAACCCACTTTCCAAACACCACCGCCCACCTACCAAACTCCACAAAATACCTTCCTACACCACCGCTCACTTACCAAGCTCCACAAATTACTTTCCAAACACTACCGCCCACTTACTAAGCTCCACAAAATACCTTCCAAACACCATCACCCGCTTACCAAGCTCCACTAAATAATTTCCAATCACCGCCACCAAACTATCAATCTCTCGCACATGCTTTTGGGCCCCAAAAAAATAATACCTAGACAAATTAGCAAAACAAACCACCCCCAAATACTTACAATGCGCCACGTCAAAATTTTCAGAAAAAGCTCGCCCTAACATTTATACTATTATTGGAAACTCAAACTGAGTTATTCAAAAGGTTAAGTGCTGCCAGAATGATACGAATACTACCCCAAAGGCCGTCGATCCCAAGAACCGATTCTAACGGCAAGACCAAACGTGCGCCTACCATGCCAATGGAGTGGGGAACAGTACCGAGGACTGTATCAATCTAAAGTACAAGATACAGGATTTGATAGACAGAATGGAAATTGTCCTCCAAACGGGTGAGCCTAATGTGAATACCAATCCTTTGTTTAATCACGGCAGCAATGTCATTCATATGATTGAAAAGCAGGAAGATTGGATTGTAGGAAAGCATGCGATTAGGGACTTTGTAAAAGCACTCGAGCGCACAGCGGCATCACTTACCATACAGGAGCGCCCATAGTTCAAGTTATTAATACCATCACCAGTAGTTGTGAAGATTGCTTAGATAACAGAAGCGCCACCCAAAAAAATATTTCGTGGTACAAGTGGCTGTAGCACATGGGATGAATAGATTAGGAAGATGTTATATGCTTAAGATTTGGCTGAAGGGGAACCACGAAAGGATGGAAACCAAAAAATGACCATTACCGAGAGTGAAGCAGAAGAATTCTGCTATCGAATGTAGCCAAAGAAGTACTACATTTTGGAGCATTTAAAGAAAATGCCAGCCTAAATATCAGTGTTGGCGCTCCTATTGAGTTCCCCGCAACATCATGTGGCTTTGATAAAGGTATTAGAAGAAGCCACGTCCCTACTGGGACGAGCAGTGAAAATCTAGCGGAAATGGCGGCACATATCATGGAAGATCATCAAATTGCCTTCACTGAGAAAGAACTACCTAAAGAAGTCACAAATCACAACAAAGCGCTATATATCACGGTTATGTGCCACAACATGTTAGTCACTCGAGTTTTGGTCGACAATGTTGCTAGGCTCGACATTTTCCCCGAATCCACTTTGGTTCAGTTGGGATATGATGCTATTGGAGAGGTTGACCTCAACATTCAAATTGGGCTGGCAGAGTTCATCAATGAATTCCAGGTCATGGAAATGCCCGCCTGTTACAATCTGTTAGTAGGAAGGCCATGGATCCATATGGCAGGAGTAGTGCCATCTTCCCTCCATCAGTTTTTGAGATTAGTATGGGATGGCCACGAGGTTGTAATTCATGGACAAGGTAGCATCGACAACTACCCAGACAATTCGATACCAGTCATCGAGGCAGCGCCCAAGGGAACGAACTTTCATATGACAGAACTAGTGGGAGCCGTTCAAAAGGTAGATTCTACGGAGGCAGCCATGTCTATAGTGTATAAAATATTTGCATCAGTTATCCTTCAGAATGGCTTTGTACCTCGAAAAGGTTTGGGAGGAAATTCGCATGGCATCACAAATCCAATCCCTATTCCTTAGGACAATTTTCGTTTTGGACTAGGGTATGTCCCAACCAACGAGTAGGTTTTGGCAACTACTAAAAAGAAGAGGGACATTGAGAAGCTTTGCAAGCCTATGCCGAACGTATACCAGTGATTCCCAAACAGAATGCCGATGCCGAATAATGCAGACATAGAAGAAGGGATAGGAATGCTATTCCAAGAGGAAGATTTCTCAGTGGTGCTGAAAGAATACACAGAGGCGCCCACCATCAGAGATTCTAATTCGGGCAAACAACTGTCAAACTGGACTTCCGTCCCACTTTGGGTTCCTTGGTAGTGAAACGATGAATTTATTTTCTGAAAAAATGGCGAGAATCGATCGAGGCTCGATTACTCGCCCTTTGCACTGTACTTTACCTCGTAATGTTTTCAAAAAATGAAAATGACTCGATGTTGATTCGAACCAGGACCACAATTGTATTTTATTTCAATCGAATTATGGAAACATAACTTGTACATATATATTTTTTAAATTGCATGCATGTACTAACCTCACTTTACTTTGTTTTTTTTGTAATAAAAACAATAATGCAATCCTAAATGTCATGACATGTTGCGATGAGAATGAGTCACACAGTATAGAAGAAGAGGAATATGAGGAATACAACGAGGAGATGATGTTATCCAAAGGCCCAATAGAGGAAGCAGAGCAATTGAACAATGAGCAGAAGCCAAATATGGATGAAACAGAAGCAATCAATCTAGGTGACGAGGAAAACATTAGAGAAACTAGGATAAGCGCGCACCTAGAAGCACCGCAAAAGGAAGAGATAATAAACCTCCTAAAAGAATATATAGATATATTTGCATGGTCATATGCTGACATGCCAGGGTTAAGCACTAGTGTGGTGTCCCACAGATTACCTATCAATGCAGGGTTCACCCTTGTAAAACAAAAAACCAGGCAGCTTAAGCTGGATCTCAGCATCCGCTTCAAGGACTAGGTGGAAAAATAAATCAAGTCAGGGGTGGTAGAAGTAACCTCATACCCCACATGGTTAGCCAACATAATTCCTATAACCAAAAAGGATGGAAAGATACGAATATGTGTAGACTATCAGGATCTCAACCGAGCCAGTCCAAAGATAACTTTCCACTTTCGAACATCCATATACTCATAGATAATTGTGCCTAACATGAGTTGCAGTCATTTGTGGATTGTTTCACTGGGTATCACCAGATCCTCACGAATGAAGGAGATGCGGAGAAAACAACCTTCATCACTCCATGGGGAGTGTACCATTATAGGGTAATGCTAATTGGTCTTAAAAACGTTGTTGCCACCTACACGAGGGCAATGACTACCATTTGTCACGACTTGATCCGCAGGGAAATTTCAGTGTATGTGGACAATGTCATCATCAAGTCGAGATAGAGTGCAGAGCACACCACACATTTGAGGAAATTCATTGATAGGCTCCGAAAGTTCAAACTAAAACTAAACTCGACCAAGTGCGCATTTGGAGTGCCTGCTGGGAAATTTCTTGCATTCATAGTGAGTCGAAGGGGCATAGAACTAGATCCTACCAAGATCAAAGCAATCCAAGAGTTACCTCCTCCCAAGATGAAGAGAGAGGTCATGAGCATTTTAGGATGGTTGAATTATATCAGGCGATTCATAGCCAGTCCACCACCATTGTGGAACCCATACTGTAGCTTTTGAAGAAAGACGCGCCCATAAATTGGACAGAATAATGCCAAGAAGTTTTTGACACCACAAAGAGATATTTGTCTAATCCATCAGTTTTGGTACCTCCTAGGCTCGGGAGCCCACTTTTATTATATTTGTTTGTATCAGAGAATGCCTTTGGTTGCGTGTTAGGACAACACGATGAGACAGGCAAAAAGGAACGTGCCATATATTACTTGAGCAAAAAATTTACTGTATGTGAGGAAAGATACACACTGGTGGAAAAAACCTGTTGCGCCCTGACGTGGGTGGCTCAGAAGCTAAGGCATTACTTTGCATCATATACCACAAACCTTATATCCAAAATGGATCCGCTAAGATATATCTTTCGCTAGCCCATGCCTATTGGAAAGTTGGCAAAGTGTCAAATGCTATTGAGAAAATTCGATATAGTGTACATAGCACAGAAAGCAGTCAAAGGACAAGCATTGGCTGATCTCTTAGCTGAAAGTCCCGTGGATGAAGATCTTGAACCCTTTCGAACCCATTTTCCAGACAAGGAAGTGCTGGCCATCGAAGAAGAAACAGTAAAAACCTACACCAGGTGGAGATTATTCTTCGATGGGGCCGTCTGTTACAAAGGTTCAGGAATTAGAGCAATTTTGATATTAGAAACCGAGCAACATTACCTAATGGCCGCAAAGCTCAAATTTCGCTATATCAATAACATGGCAAAACACAATGCTTGCATCTTCGGTCTGACAATGGCATTGGATATGGATGTCAACGAGCTGTTGGTCATAGGAGACTCTGATCTCCTAATACATTAAGTACAGGGCGAGTGGGTCACTAAGAATGACAAAATCTTGCCGTATGTAAATCTAGTGCAAATATTGTGCAAAACGTTCAAGAAGATCCAATTCACGCATACCCCAATGGCTCAGAACAAAATTGCCGATGCTTTAGCCACCATAGCATCCATGATCCAGCATCCCAAAAGTAGTCACATGGACACATTGGAAATCAATTTGAAAGGACAACATGCATACTGTTCTCATGTGGAAGCAGAGCTAGATGACAAAACATTGTATAACGACATCAAGTTGTATTTGCAGAAGCGGGAATATCCCCAAGGCATCGTGAGTAATCAAAAGAAAACCATCCGAAGGATGGCTAATAATTTCTTCCTAAACCAAGAAATACTATACAAGTGAACCCTGGATTTGGGTTTGCTCCGGTGTGTAGACGCGGTAGAAGCCACAAAGCTATTAGAAGAAGTACACGCCTGGTCTTGCGGGCCTCATATGAATGGTTTTGTACTAGCCAAAAAAAATACTCTGGGCAGAATACTACTGGATGACCAAGGAAAGCTATTGTTGCGATTTGTACAAAAATGCCATCAATGCCAGATTCATGGAGATCTGATCAAAGTCCCGCCCAGTGAACTCAATGCCATGAGCTCACCTTGTCCATTAGTCGCTTAGGGTGTGGACGTCATTGGACCAATCGAGCCTGCTACTTCAAATGGGCATCGATTCGTCCTAGTTTCCATTGATTACTTCACTAAAGGGCTGGAAGCAATGTCCTACAAATCAGTGATGAAGAAAGTAGTGGCTGACTTTGTGCGAAATAATATCATATGCCATTGCGGCATTCCTGAGTCCGTCATAATGGATAACGAGGCCAATCTGAACAGTCACTTGATGAAGGACATCTGTGAGTATTTTAAGATCACTCATAGGAACTCCACAACCTACCGGCCAAAAATGAATGGAGCTGTAGAAGCAGCCAATAGAACATCAAAAGGATACTAAGGAAGATGACGGACAGCCATAGAGGTTGACATGACAAATTTCTATATGTCTTGTTAGGATACCGCACAACAGCCCACACTTCAGCAGGAGTAGCTCCTTACTTGCTTCTTTTACGATAGTAAAGCTGTCATACCCGCCGAGATTGAAATACCTTCGCTCAAAATCATTCAAGAGGCGGAATTGGATAATACCGAATGGGTTGAAGCTCGATACGAGCAATTGGCTCTAATTGATGAAAAGAGGATGGTCGTCGTATGTCACAGTCAACTGTACTAACAAAGGATGGCACACGCCTTCAACAAACGCATAAGAGCACGACTCTTTCAAATAGAGCAGTTGGTGCTCAAAACAATATTCCCACACCAGGACGAGTACAAGGGAAAGTTCGCTCCTAACTAGAAAGGTCCCTACGTGGTGTGCAAAGTGCTCTCTGGAGGAGCAATAGTACTAATATAGATGGACGGAAAGAGTGGCCCAGGCCAATCAACGCAGATGCAGTCAAGCAGTACTATCCCTGAAGACGCCCCTCCTCAATTGTAAAAGTTTATTTTTTCAATTTTGTTTAGTTATTCCTTTGCTTGTAATCGTTTGTAATAGTTAGAAGAAAAAAAATAAATTACCCCTTTTTGTATTATAAACTACACAATGACTTGACCTCTCCAAAGTGGGATACGTAGGCAGTCCATTTGGGACCTGGTCACATTATTAGTGTAAAAAAAAAGTCAATTCCTCTATTCTGAACTACGTTCGACCTGATTCCTACTGCGACAGGATACGTAGGAGCTCTTTCAGGTAGGTCGTACCAAAAGAAAAACCTATGAAACCCGTAGGAAGCCTCAAGAAGGATTTAGATCAGGCACAAAGAGATTGCCACACATGCCTAACCGGGGCAGAATTTTGAGGATCTCAAAAATTCGCGCCGACAGCCCATTACGAGAAGTAGTAAACCTCGAATTCTAAATTGGGGCAGAAAGTTTGAGAGACTCACCCTCAACCAGTTAAACAAAGTTTGATCAATTCGACACACTAAACTAGGGCTAAAATTTTGAGGGGACCTCAAAATTTCCATGCCATTACTCGGCACGAG
This sequence comes from Lycium barbarum, assembly GCF_019175385.1. NCBI lineage: Eukaryota > Viridiplantae > Streptophyta > Magnoliopsida > Solanales > Solanaceae > Lycium > Lycium barbarum. Next base: position 65,150,947 of record NC_083337.1, read on the forward strand.
AGTTCGCCAAGCAAACACAATCAAACTAGAACAGAATTTTTGAGAAAATCTCAAAAACTCTGCAAATGAGAAGGTGCCATCAGCTGTCGAGCAACAAAGAAGGAATACTTCTCATTCAAAGCGCATGTCATGACAATTAACCTAAACAGTTTCATAAAAATTAGAGGATGCGTTTACTTCCATAAAATAGTTTTTAGCTATCAAATTATGGGAAAAAAAACATTTTCCCTTGCATGATAAGAATAATTTCATCTTTCAATTACCAAGCCCAGGAGCAATTGAGCCCGAAGTTGCAAAGCTAGCGATACAGTCAAGGATGGAGAGACAAATCAACTTTAATAAGAAACTAACCCTTTGGTGATGCACGTCCCCATGTCATCAGGAGGACGACCCATGTTTCTAACTTTGTTTCATGTGCAGGTGAAAACTATTTGCCAGATGACGTAGCAGTTACCGCCGGAGGTGAGATGCACAATTTGGTTAGCCACGAGGGCTATCAAGGGGTCAAAATGCCATAAGGGCAAATATCTAACTACGAGGGATATAAGAGAATCAAAACGCCATAAGGGCAAATATCTAGCCACGAAGGCTATAAGAGGGTTAAAACGTCATAAGGGCAAATATCTATCCACGAGGGCTATAAGAAGATCGAAACGCCATAAGGGTAAATATCTAGCCATGAGGGATATAAGAGGATCGAAACTCCATAAGGGCAAATATCTAGCCACGAGAGATATAAAAGGACTAAAGTGGCATAAGGGCAAACATCTAGCCATGAGGGCTATTAAATGGGCAAAAATGCCGCGAGGGCAAACATCTGACCAACAGGGTCATAGTGAAAGACCAAAGCAACGAAGCAACGCATCCGACTGAGAGGGTCATGGCGAATGTTTTTATGGTCAACTGATGTAAATATGGCCAGTCAGCTACAGTGTTTGCTACAAGAGTCAAGCAAAGTAAATCTGGTCAATTGGTTGCAGTTTTCGCTACAAAGGTCAAGCGATGTAAATCCGACAGTTTTCACTCCAGTGAGTCAGGCGATGTAAATCTGGTCAATTGGTTGCAGTTTTCGCTACAAAGGTCAATCAGTGTAAATCCGGCCAGTTGGGTGCAGTTTTCGCTACAGTGAGTCAGGCGATGTAAATCCAGTCAATTTGTTGCAGTCTTCGCTACAAAGGTCAAGCGATGTAAATTCAGCCAGTTGGGTGCAATTTTCACTCCAGTGAGTCAGGCGATGTAAATTCGGTCAATTTATTGCATTCTTCGCTACAAAGGTTAAGTGATGTAAATTTGGCCAGTTAGGTGCAGTTTTTGCTCCAGTGAGTCAGGCGATGTAAATCCGCTTAATTGGTTGCAGTTTTTGCTACAAAAGTGAAGCAATGTAAATCCGGCCAGTTGGGTGCAGTTTTCTCTCCTGTGAGTTAGGCGATGTAAATCCAGATAATTGGTTGCAGTTTTCGCTATAGAGGTCAAGCGAAGTAAATTTGGTTAGTTGGGTGCAGTTTTCGCTCCAGTGAGTTAGATGATATAAATCCAGTCAATTGATTGCAGTCTTCTCTACGACGGTCAAATGATGTAAATCCAGCCAGTTGGGTCCAATTTTTGCTCTAGTGAGTCAGGCGATGTAAATCCGATTAATTGGTTGTAGTCTTCGCTACAAAGGTCAAGCGATGTAAATCCGACCAGTTGGGTGCAGTTTGCGCTCCAGTGAGTCAGGCGATGTAAATCTGGTCAATTGGTTATAGTTTGCGCTAAAATGGTCAAGCGACGTAAATTCGGCCAATTGGGTGCAGATTTCCCTCCAATGAGTCAAGCGATGTAAATTCGGCCATTCGGCTGCAGTTTTCGCTACAAGAGTCAGGCAATGTAAATCCGGTCAATTGGTTGCAGTTTTCGCTACAAAGGTCAAGCGACGTAAATCCAGCCAGTTAGGTGCATTTTTCGCTCCTGTGATTCAGGCGATGTAAATACGGTCAATTGGTGCAGTTTTTGCTATAAAGTTCAAGCGATGTAACAACCAATTGGGTGCAGTTTTCGCTCCAGTGAGTCGGGTGATGTAAATTCGGTCAATTGGTTGCAGTCTTAGCTACAAAGGTTAAGCGATGTAAATCCGGCCAGTTGGGTGCAATTTTCGCTCCACTGAGTCAGGCGATGTAAATCTGGTCAATTGGTTGCCGTTTTTGCTACAAAGGCCAAGACATATAAATTTGTCCAATTGGTTGCAGTTTTCACCCCACTATATCAAAGCGATGTAAATCTAGTTAGACGACCGCATTATTCGCTCCAAAGATCAGAATGATGTAAATCCGGCCAGAAGGCCACATTATTCGTCTCAAGTTCAATCACAATGTTTGCCCAATAAATGGAAGCATATTGGCAGTCGCCAAATAAAGAAGCAGGTTGATTCATTCAGATCTAGAAACATGCAGAGCAAACATGGAACTTTTTGTTACGCAGCCGGTCGAGATAGGATTCCTATTATATATATATATATATATATATAGAGTCAAGCTCTCTAGTCAGGACTTGGAAGATCACTCCGCCCTATACTCAGCCACACAAAGTGTTTATTTGCTTATTTGATTTATTCCCTTTCTTTAAATTTTCCCGCAACCGGTCGGATACATACCGGCACACACACAGAGGTATTCCCGCATAAGGGATACCCTTGTCCTCCTATCAAGTCGTACGACAAGTGACTTGATTCCCAAGACTAGGGATATGTAGGCGGACTCAACACCAGAGAGTCAGTCACACTCCAACCAATCACTCCGAACATCCTAGTTTGATAACCAGGAAATCCAAAATTTGCTTAAACTTGCATTTAGAATTCTAAAATGAGTCGAACTACAAGTGGCCTAAATTCTCATGTAACTTGAGATATGTGGGAAACCCAGAAACTAGGGTCCGACCACGTATTTAAAAATTTAATAAAAATGAGAGATAGTATGAATTGGGTCAGTAAAAAATCAGGGCTAGTTCCCCGAACACCGAAAGGGCAGTTGTTGACACCTAATTTGGACCTCCCATAATTTATTTTAATTACCTAGAGTCATTGGATATCAAACTGAGTGAAATAGGTATTTTCTACAAATCAAAATGATTTTATAAAACTATTGGATAATGTTTGCCATTCTATTTGGCAAAATAACCTCAATTATATTATTAAATAATTTTAGAAAATAACTTATATATTTTTATAATTAAATATGGAAACTTTTGCTAATTTTAATCAAGAAAGCAATGCAAAAAAATTATTTATTTAATTGTTGGAATTATCAATTAGCCAGTATTTTACTCTGTTTAATTCAAGGAATTTGATTAATTAAATGAATTAATCATTTTACCATCAGTTTTTAATTGTTTCATATGCGTCTGTACAATTTATTAGAATTAATCATAAATAATTTAATTCTGGTTACATTCCATGAATTGTTTACTGCATGGCTAATATTGGCTACAATTGAAATGATTAGTTGTTAGTCTAATTATGGCCTTAATAGAAATATCAAAATTCATAGGTTTAAGTCAATTAATGTCATTTTTACAAAATTAGCCTTTAATTGGCTGATTGAATTAGGTGTGGCCATAATTTGCATAACTAATTCTGTGGTTAAGTCAGTTAAGGTCATTTTTACAAAATTAGCGCTTAATTGATCAATTAGTTATAATCTGGTCATAATTGAAACGTTCAAATAATGGACATTATTGCAAATTTGGCTACTTGTTAAATATCACATGTCTACCCCCTATATACATCTATACACGAATATACACGTGTATATCACATGTATACATGTATATTGGACCCATCCCCTTTCCCTTTCTTTTAAATCAGCCGGAACCGGTCCATTATCATTTCACGCCAAACACACTTCTTATATTTCTCTCTCGCGGTTTGTAAAAACCCTAGCTGCCGCCTGCCTCTCACTTCTCTCTCCTCATCATCTATGCCGGATTTAGTAAATACTAGGGCCCACCTAGCTTCTACAGTTGTGAGGTTGGTCGAAAATGGCAAAAGCATTAAATGCTCTGCAATTTCTCACCTATCACCACCCAAAGGCCACTCCAAACGCGGTATAACTCTCTTTTCTCTTTACTTTTTGCGAATCAACGGTCAAAAGCTCTGAAAATCCTTAATGGTTTTTGTTTGCATGGAATATCGATTTTTCTTTGGTTCATAAGGAACCACTCGGATTGACTTCGATCGGGTCAAATCTGACCGTTAATTTGTTTGTGTGTTTGTTTCCTAGCCATTAGATATGGTATTGAGAGAAGAAAATCTCAAATTTTCTATACTTCTACATCGGTTGTAAACTAGGGTTTGAAAAGTTAGGGGTTCTATATAAAGAGCCCCATTCTCCACTTTGTGGACAACTTTGAGCATATTGAAATACCACTAAACTAAAAAAAAAGGGTCGAATTACCTAGGGTTTATAATTTTTGAGAACTTTAATGATTCAACTAAGCCAAATTTTAAAATTTTAATTGTGTTCTTCCTTGTTTGTGGCCAAGTTGTTGATTTGAGGAGAAGAAGGAGTTCTTTCAAGTCCATTCTCGATCAAGGCTGCGCCCCAAAAAGGTAAACTTACTTCCTTTTGCCTTTATTTAGATTTATGCTTCATTTCCATGTATGGTTATGTGTGTTTAGGTATGTTAGTTTCTGGTTTTAGTTATGAGTTTTTAGAGCTTATATAGTTCTGTTGTTTAGCCAGTAATTTAGTCTTCGTTATGTCATTAGCCTACTTATGCTTTGGTTTGGTTTAATCCAAGATTGAATGTTGTGTGTGTTGGCATGATAAGCCTTTTTTTTTCAAGTGGCACTAGCGAAAGTCTCACAAATATGATATAAATAAGAGAACGCGAAAGTAAATGAAATCAGCCCCAGTATGTGGTCTTGTCATACAAGATCATCTAACTAAAATCTATAAGTCTGGAAGCAGTAACAGTACATCAAAAGTGTCAAATATGTCTTAGAATAGCAACGTAAGACATAACAGAAGAAGAGTCTTCAGGTAGCGAAGCTTCCACGTGCTCACTCCAATAGACTCGAATCAGCAGCCTCGAACTCCCAACCATTAGGGGTAAACATCGATCCCACCTGATACTCTACATTCATAAAAGAATGCAGCAATTAGAGAGAAAAAGTGAATCTTACATTATAGCTCTATTGCACGATCTATGAAGAAGAAAGACGGTCATTATTCCTAAATGTCCCGTAACCTCTTGTTTATAAGTGTGGCGCGCTTCATACCCATAAAAAAGGCTCTATTGGACTCGTCTCGTAGACACACCCTAGGATGGAACTGCTCTGATACCACTTTTATCACGACCCAACTAGAGGGCTATGATGGGTACCCGGAGCTGGCTACCGAGCACCACTTATCATGATAACTATCACACCCATCCTGAACAGGTATAGGTTCTCAAAAACATATATACTATGAAATGATGACCAAACATCTCCCGAGAACATGCATATATACATAGGCTCATAAGGCTACAAAATGATGTACAAAGTATAGGCTAAAGAATTCTCATGACATCTATTACCCACACATAAGTATCCACGAGCCTCTAACTGGATTACTAAAATCATAAGGACGGGACAGGATCCCGCCATGCCCCAATATGTACACAAAAGAATACCAATAAGTGACAACTCCGGAGTAGTAGAGTACTCCAGCAAATCTGCTGAGTGAGCTCCTAAGCGTCTGTGCCGTCTCCCTGTCTACTTGTGGGATGAACACAGCGTCCATAAAAGAAAAGGACGTCAGTACGAACAATGTACTGAGTTTGTAAGGCATGAATAATAACAACATAAAGAAGTAAGGAAACATGAGATAAGGAGATAACCTGTACTGCTAGAGTCTGAGGTCGGATATTATGCACATTAACTTTCTTTAATATCTTTCATACATACATACATACATATATATATATATATATATCATTAATGCTGCGGAACGTACAACCCGATCCATCGTGTCATGTATCATATATTGCTACGAAACGTGCAGCCCGATCCATTTATCCATATATTCATTATACATTTATATATATTGCCGTGGAACGAACGACCTAATCCATTTATCTATATGTCCCGCATCTGGGACGATATCATAATATGCCAGCTGATCAGGTGGTATTGCGTAAATAACACCTCCTTCTTTTCCCATTTCCCATGTATATATACTCTTATATCCATGTTTATCATATACTATACATAGTATGCATGAAAGCCCAAGTGAAAGCTACAACTCTATCGGAGTGACGTAAGGTCGGGAACCTCCGATTTCATTATGGAATAATCATCATCGTTATGTCTCACCTTAAAGAAACTAATATCATGAGGTGAGGCAACATCAAGAAATAGCATCAATGAAATCATAAAGATAGGATTATCAAACTCATAATAGCATCATTATCATCATCATTATCATGAAGCATATCTCGTTTCTATTGCATAAGAAGCTCTTAAGAATCATGAACTTTCATCTTTTGGGATATAAAAAGGTCATGAAATATATGGAAGGTAGTAATATAAGAGTCATGCCTTAACGAAAGTGCACAACCCCTCTAGAGGGCTGCGACGAGCACCCGGTGCTAGCCCACCCGGGCGCCCCTTAACTTACACTTATGCTTACATCTAGGTGAACCATACAATTAAACATATATATCTATTCATTCATCATACTAGTCCCATTGGACGACAATGCCTTTATATCATAATTGGCATCTATGCCACATCAACGTAAATGAGCCGACGAGGCTATCAAAATGATATACAAAATATAGGCCGACAAGGCCAGGCATATCTAACCATATACACGTGACTACGAGCCTCAGAAGAGTATAACATATCACATGAGCGGGAAAGGACCCCGCTATGCCCATAATTATGTACACAAAAGAATAAGTACCCAAAAGCTATGGCTCCGAATGAAATGGAGCTCTGCTATGTAATCTTTGAGAAAGCAACTATGGATCAAGCCTGTCTCCCTGTGCACCTGCGGGCATGACGCAGCATCCACAAACAAAAGGACGTCAGTACGAAGAATGTACTGAGTATGTAAAGCATGATCAATATCAATATAGAAGCATAAATAGCAACACAAGAAATAGCATAAAATGGGAGATGGCAATATCATCGTCATATGCACTTACTTGTCTTTCATAGGAACTTTGCGTTGCTAATACGTATTTGTGTACATACATCATTATCCGTATTCCATAATAGTACCCTACCATATTTGTGCTCGGATTCGTATACATGCCATTTTTCACATTCATATACATAGTCATATCATATTAATATTCACGTCATATACATAATCATATCATATACATAGCATTTACATAGCATACCCGACAATGTAGGATCGGTGTTTCATACATACTTGGCCAACCAAGGCTCAAGGTTACTCATACCTGGCCCTACCGAGGCTTCAGAGTTACATCTACCTGGCCCTACCAAGGCGTGAGGGTTATCCGTACCATCTGTAGAGGTGTGCGCGCGTTTCGTAATCGTGTACATACTTATTTACATATCATACCCGGCCTCATAAGCTTGGGGCTCTATAATAGTCAGTCATAGACACATATACATAATAGCTCATAAGCTTCATTATTGTTATGTCCCGTGTTTTCGTATAATTGGAAATCGAGAAATAATTAAGATTTGTGCGTTATGAGGAAATATTTTGATTTTAGTGAATATGACTATGTTGGTTATGGAATCATTAATGTTAAGACATCGGGGAAGGTCGAGGGTAAATTTATAATTTCAGAAATTAGTTTCGGAAATTACATAACGGGGCGTTTTATGAATTGAGCCAAGAAAATATAACACAATAATTGAGGCCCAAAGAGTTAGAGGTGGCCGGCGATGTCTATTCCGCCGCTCAGTTTGTATTTGATTTGTGCGACCGCTTAAGACATATTTCGATAAGTTATGTTTGATATGACTTTTATGAAACTCTAAAATAAGTTTGGATTTGATAATAAACATGTGATTTGGTCTGGGTACCCAGATAGGGTGCCAGTCGCGGCCCACGGGGCTGGGTCGTGACAAAAGTGGTATCAGAGCAGTTTGTCCTCGGAATGTCTACAGGCCGTGTCTCGTAGAGTCTTGTTTACCGATGTGTTGTGCACCACATCTATAAATAGGAAGCTACAGGGCATTTAGGATGTTACTTTCTTTGGAATCTTAGATCGTGCGATAGAGCTGTGCTGTTAGGGTGATTTTGATCTGACTCGCTATTGTGTTTGCAGTGATGCCTCCGAAGAAGGCAACAGCGGCCCAGAAGGGCAAAGCGAGGATGGGAGAGACTAGTCAGGCACAGCGATCTACCCGAGCTCGTGTCTATGATTTGCCTGAGGTTGTGCCTCGTTCTGAGGGGTCCACTACACCCCCACTAGTACAGCCTGGAGCAGGACCTTCAGCAGCTCCAGAGGCCCGAGTACCCGCTCCTGAGACTCCAGCTCCTCAGCCAGGGGCGGAGGACAGGACCCTGAGAGAGGCGGTACAGTTGCTGACTACACTGGTAGCAGGACAGGCTCGCAGATGCGGGCGGAGGGACGATGATGATGATGACAGGCGGGACAGCCTAAGAGTTCGGGAGTTCTTATTATGTGGCCCTCCAGAGTTTTTCGGGTCTAAGCCCGACGAGGACCCCCACGACTTTATTCGGGGGATGCGGCGCTCACTGGACTTGGTCAGGGCTTCAGAGACCGAGTCGGTCGAGCTGGCTTCGCACAGACTTCGAGATGTTGCCGCTCACTGGTATGAGACTTGGGAGTTATCCAGGGGTGAGGGTGCTCCCCCAGCTACGTGGGACCATTTTGTGACTGCTTTCACCCGCCACTTTCTACCCCCAGAGTTGCGGCGGGCACGGGCCGACCGATTCTTACATTTGTAGCAGAGGGGTCGGAGTGTGCGCGAGTATAATCTTGAGTTTGATTCTCTGGCCCGATATGCACCGGCCGTGGTAGCAGACATGTCCGATCGGATGCACAGATATGTCATGGGATTGGATCGGTATTTGATCGACGGCTGCATGGCAGTGTCATTGCAGGCAGATATGGACATTGCCCGACTTCAGGCCTGTGAGATGGGTATGGAGGATCGTCACAGGTTTGATCATTCTGGTAGAGATCGGGACAGGAGGCCGCCCAAGAGGGCTAGGTCCGCAGGTTATTCCGGGGATTCTCGAGGCGGACAGCCTCAGCAGCAGCAGTCAGGCAGACAGCTACCCCCGTCCGGCCGGAGTACTCAATCAGGCAGCCGGAGATTTGATAGTGCGGGACCGTCTGGGGCCGGTCAGAGCTCCAGAGCGGCAGGTTCACAGGTATCCAGAGGCCCCAGTCAGGCCAGACCACCCAGGCCCCGTTGTGCGCATTGCGGGAAGTCTCATCCTGGGGAGTGTTATCGAGCTACTGGAGCTTGTTTTTCGTGCGGTGGTCAGGGCCATTTTATGAGAGATTGTCCATTGGCCAGCGGTTCTGGTAGTGTGGCTCAGCCGACAGGGTCAGCCGCCGGTTCTTCTTCTGCTCCATCTGTTGCACGCCCTGGAGGGCGAGGTATGCCAGCACCGGCAGGACGCGGTCGAGGCCGCGGTGGCGCTTCAGGTTCTAGCGGTCCCTCGAACCGCATATATGCTTTGGCCAGCCGCCAGGATCAGGAGGCTTCGCCAAACGTCGTCACAGGTACATTACTAGTTTTCTCCAGATCTGTATATGCATTGATTGACCCTGGCTCTACTTTACCATATATCTCCCCGCTTGTTACTAGTAAAATTGGGATAGTGTCTGAGCCTATACAGCCATTTGAGGTAGCTACGCCAGTTGGGGATTTTGTTATAGCGAGACAGATCTATAGAGATTGTTCTGTGACCATTTATGATCGTAGCACTAAGGCTGATTTGATAGAGTTAGACATGCTTGAGTTTGACGTTATTATGGGTATGGACTGGTTGTCTTCCTGTTATGCTAATGTCGACTGCCAGCAAAAGGTAGTCCGTTTTCAGTTTCCAGGGGAACCAGTTATAGAGTGGTTTGGATCTACTGCATCGCCGAGGGGTAAGCTTATTTCATACCTCAAGGCTAAGAAGATGATCCAGAAGGGTTATATCTATCATTTGGTTCGTGTGCATGATACTGCAGCGGAGATACCTACCCTTCAGTCTGTTCCGGTCGTCAGTGAGTTTCCAGATGTATTTTCTGACGAGCTTCCTGGCCTTCCGCCTGAGCGGGAGATTGATTTTACTATCGAGTTGATGCCGGATACGCAGCCTATATCTATTCCTCCGTACAGGATGGCACCAGCTGAGTTGAAGGAGTTGAAGGAGCAGCTGAAAGATTTGCTGGATAAGGGTTTTATCTGACCCAGCACATCACCCTGGGGAGCGCCGGTATTGTTTGTCAGAAAGAAAGACGGGTCACTGCGGATGTGTATTGACTACCGGCAGCTGAATAAGGTGACTATTAAGAATAAATATCCCCTCCCTCGGATTGATGACTTGTTTGATCAGCTGCAGGGTGCTAAATATTTTTCGAAGATAGATCTGCGCTCAGGTTATCATCAGGTGCGAGTACGGGAGTCAGATATCCCGAAGACTGCTTTCAGGACCCGATACGGGAATTATGAGTTTAGAGTTATGTCTTTCGGGCTGACTAATGCTCCAGCGGTATTTATGGTTCTGATGAACCGGGTATTTCGGCCTTTTCTGGATATGTTTGTTATTGTGTTTATTGATGATATCTTCATTTACTCGCGATCAGCCGAGGAGCATTCAGATCATTTGAGGACGGTACTTGGCGTTCTCCGTCAGCAGAAGTTATATGCTAAATTCTCTAAATGTGAATTCTGGTTAACTTCTGTGGCATTCTTGGGCCATATTGTCGGTGCAGACGGTATTCGGGTCGATACGCAGAAGATTGAGGTTGTGCAGAATTGGCCCAGGCCTACTACTCCGACAGAGGTGCGCAGTTTTCTGGGATTGGCTAGGTATTATCGCAGGTTCGGGGAGGATTTTTCTTCTATTGCAGCACCACTGACGAGGCTTACTCAGAAAGCAGCAAAATTCCAGTGGACAGACGCCTGCGAGCGCAGCTTTCAGATGCTGAAAGAGAAATTGATTACAGCACCAGTTTTGGCTCTTCCAGAGGGATCTGACGGGTATGTTGTTTATTGTGACGCCACTGGTATTGGGATAAGATGTGTATTAATGCAGCACGATCGAGTCATAGCCTATGCTTCCCGGCAGCTCAGACCGCACGAGAAGAACTATCCCACTCATGATCTTGAGTTGGCCGCGGTGATTCATGCTTTGAAGATTTGGCGGCATTATTTATATGGGGTCCATGTTGATATCTATACGGACCATAAGAGTCTCCAGTATATTTTTTGGCAGAAGGAACTAAATCTGCGGCAGCGGAGATGGCTTGAGCTACTAAAGGATTACGACGTTGATATTCTGTACCATCCGGGGAAAGCCAATGTGGTAGCTGATGCGCTTAGCCGCAAGTCCGTGGGCAGTCTGGCTGATGTTCCCTTTGATAAGAGAGATTTGGTTCGTGATATTCATCAGCTGGCTAGCCTCGGAGTTCGTTTGATGGATTCTGGAGATTCTGGGATTTCTGTTCGTTCAGTTGCTGAGTCATCTATTATTCAGGAGGTAAAGCAGCGCCAGTTTGAGGATCCTCTTTTGATTCAGTACAGAGATGTGGCCCTTAATAAAGCAAAGACTCAGTTTGAGATCTCGCCTGAAGGAGTATTATTATATGACGGCAGATTCTGTGTACCGGACGTTGCGGGCTTACGGCGGCAGATTATGGGCGAGGCCCATAATGCACGGTATTCTGTTCATCCTGGTTCCACTAAAATGTATCGGGATCTCAGGTGTTTGTATTGGTGGGACGGCATGAAGAAAGATATTGCTGAGTTTGTTAGTCAGTGCCCGAACTGCCAGCAAGTTAAGATCGAGCATCAGAAGCCCGGTGGATTATTACAGGAGATGGAAATTCCAGCCTGGAAATGGGAGATGATTAATATGGATTTCGTTATTGGGTTACCGCGCACTCCACGCAGGTACGACTCTATCTGGGTTATCGTTGACAGGCTGACGAAATCAGCCCATTTCCTTCCGGTTCGGACTACTTATTCGGCTGAGTACTATGCCAGATTGTATATCAGAGAGATAGTCAGACTTCACAGAGTCCCTATATCTATTATTACTGACCGAGGTGCCCAGTTTACAGCTAATTTCTGGAGGTCATTTCAGGAGGGATTAGGGACTCAGGTGCGCCTTAGTACAGCTTTTCACCCTCAGTCCGACGGGCAGGCCGAGCGCACTATTCAGACACTCGAAGATATGTTGCGGGCCTGCGTTATTGATTTCAGGGGCAGCTGGGATGATCATTTGCCGCTTATTGAGTTTTCCTATAATAATAGTTATCACTCCAGCATTCAGATGGCACCGTATGAAGCCCTGTATGGCAGGAAATGCAGATCTCCTATTGGTTGGTTTGACGTGGGCGAGACTAAGCTGATTGGGCCAGATGTGATCCAGGAAGCTGTAGATAAGGTAAAGCTTATTCGAGAACGATTATTGGTTGCTCAGAGTCGACAGAAAGCTTATGCAGATAGACGACGTCGACCGTTAGAGTTCCAGATTGGCGACTGGGTATTCCTGAAGGTGTCGCCCATGAAGGGTGTCATGAGATTCGGTAGAAAGGGTAAGTTGAGCCCCCGGTACATTGGGTCGTATCAGATCGTTCGAAAGATAGGCGAGGTCGCCTATGAGCTAGACTTACCATCCGACTTGGAGGCCGTACACCCAGTGTTTCATGTGTCTATGTTGCGGAAATGTATTGGTGATCCTTCCAGGATATTCCCAGTTGATGACATTCAGGTGACAGAGCAGTTATCTTATGACGAGCAGCCTGTATCTATTCTGGATCGACAGGTGCGGAGACTACGCACTAAAGAAGTGCCCTCCGTCAAAGTCCTGTGGCGCAACAATAATCGGGAGGAGATGATTTGGGAGGCGGAGGACGAGATGAAGAAGAAATACCCCCATTTGTTCCCGACGTCCACAGGTAATCTAAACCTTTCAGTTTGTTATGTTGGTTGATAAAAATAATTTTTGTATGCCACTAATAATAAAGAACTCCCCCGCCTTGGTCATAAGACCTTATAAGGTTAATTTAACATTCGGGGACGAATGTTTTTAAGGGGGGGAGAATGTTATGTCCCGTGTTTTCGTATAATTGGAAATCGAGAAATAATTAAGATTTGTGCGTTATGAGGAAATATTTTGGTTTTAGTGAATATGACTATGTTGGTTATGGAATCATTAATGTTAAGACATCGGGGAAGGTCGACGGTAAATTTGGAATTTCGGAAATTAGTTTCGGAAATTACATAACGGGGCGTTTTATGAATTGGGCCAAGAAAATATAACACAATAATTGAGGCCCAAAGAGTTAGAGGTGGCCGGCCATAGCATTGGTCCAAGCCCATTTTTAAAGGGTCATGTGCTATGCACATGACCCCTATATGGATATATATCATCTACACTTAGCATTTATCAAGAACAAAAAAACAAAATTGAAGAACACCAAACAAAAAGGGCTCTCGGCCGAAGGAGAGAAAAGGAGAAAGAAAGAAATTCCCAAGCTTTGTTGTTAATCCAAAAATATTAGTTTCTACATAATTGGGAAGTACTCAAGACCCTCTTCAACGGGGTATAATTAGTTTGACACAAGAATTCCGTTTACGACAAGTCGGGTTTTCAAGAAAAGGTAAGAATTTTGCCCCTTTAATGTTATAGAATTGATATGAATATGTTAAGGATTGAGAATAGACGAGAATCCCGTAACTTTGATGTATATAAAAAGCCGTGGGTGTGTGTGTGTTTGGTGTTGGAGCCGTGGCACTTATGTAGTGTAAAGTGATATGAATTGATCTTGTTTAGTTTGTATAATGTGTCGTTGTGGCCTTTATGTCGTAAATGATTGATTGATGAATTGGATTGGCGTTGGAAAATGATTTCGGAACGTTATCGGAAAGTGTATACCTTTGGTATAGTTGTGTATATCATTGTATGTCTAAGGTGCTAAAGACTTTAAATATGATTTATGGTTGATGTTAATGAATTCGGAATGAAACGACGCAAGTTAGAATGTTCGTCATGACTTTTGGTGTTTTGAAAGAATTATGGAAAGTAATGGATTTTGGGCAATTTCGTGTATGGCTTGGAATGTATCTGGAATGTGATGGCATAATCTTGAATGAGCAAATGAATACAATAATATGGATATAGATTTGGAATTTTGAAGTTTGAATGAAAGATTTCCAACTTGCGTAGTAAGGTAGACTTTTGAAGTTTGAATATGGTTTATATTGTTTGATGATGTTTGGGTTGTTGTTGTTGATGTATTTTGAGCCGAGCTAAGTCTCGGGGGTGTTAGATTTATAGGGTAAATGCTGCCAAAATTTCGGTAGACAAAAATGAAGTTAATGGCATTTTTAAGCCTAAGAATCTCAATTGGTAACATTGACCATTTGCAGATTTCAGACGAAACGGGACTTGACTTTTGGGAGAGCATACGACGTCTGTAAGGTATGTAAAGCTTCCCACTTCTTCATTTGGCATGTCTTAGTGTGATAGGCGAATATTGGAACTTCCGGAGCATTTCTGCTCCTCGAAACCCGATCCATAGAAAAGTTACTATTCATTCAATTCAATTGAAGCCTAAGGGCTCTATTTTGGCTAGGATGCCACCAATCGTCCGAAACCTATTGAAATGTGGTCGGGTAACTTAGAAATGATTATGTATGACCTTTTGGCCCCTAAATGTTCATAAATTATGTTCGCCACCTCAATTTGACTCGAGGTGGGCCCGCTAACCCCGAGACGCCCTATTTGTCTTATTGGGCTATCTTTGTGAATAAAGTCTGATATGATACTTTCGATTTTGGAACTCCCTCCTATGAGATATAATTGGAATATTATGATATGCTAAATTACGTTTTGAGCCATACGTACCATTTTGGAAACTTTTGTGAAACGGATCTTTGCATCGACTAAGTATTCGCTTATTTTGTGCTATGGAACGATTTGTAAAACTATTATGTTTTGAAAGACAATTTTGAAGTATGATTTGCATTTGTTTGCTCACGACTCCGCTCGTGCCTTATTATGACTTCGTTCACCGGTTCCCGGGCCGGTTATGATTCGTGCGCCTTACGATAATTCGGCCGTATGCTGTGTTACAGTTCCCGAGGCTTCGCCATAGGGCCGGGTTCCGTTTGGAGTTATGCTGTGATACGGCTCGTGATGCGATACGCTCACCTATGTTTGTGTTTGTGTTCGGAGATTACGGAGATTTGAAACCTTCTGGTGTTATGCTGTGTGTGGCGCCAGCGTCGGAGTGGCGACCACGTTCTTAAGCGTTTGCATGATTTCGTTTGCATTATGTATACGTATATGATTTTGATACGGATTTTGACATCCCGATTTGTACTCCACTTTGTTATCTGATTTGCTTTCAGTTTTGATCCATATTTCTGTACTCCGTGCTTTACATACTCAGTACATATTTCGTACTGACGCCCTTTCTTCGGGGGCTGCGTTTCATGCCCGCAGGTGCAGATATTGATGATCCTCCACAGTAGGCTTCCCTCTTTGCTATTCCGGAGTACTCCTCTTTGATCCGGAGTCCACTTTTGGTACAGACTCCTTCTGCTTTGTATATGTTCGGTATATTTGACTATTTGGGTACGGCGGGGCCCTGTCTCGCCATATGTCTTTGTTTTGAATTCATAGAGGCCTGTAGTCATATATGTGGGGTGAGGGTCCTGTATATGTTGGTTTGATTTCGTTTTTCTGGTCTTAAAGCCGTCTGCTTGTTATGATGGCCCCAAATGGCCCTTATGCTTATGTTTGCACTTTTGACCGGCGATGTCTATTCCGCCGCTCAGTTTGTATTTGATTTGTGCGACCGCTTAAGACATATTTCGATAAGTTATGTTTGATATGACTTTTATGAAACTCTGAAATAAGTTTGGATTTGATAATAAACATGTGATTTGGTCTGGGTACCCAGATAGGGTGCCAGTCGCGGCCCACGGGGCTGGGTCGTGACAATTATTATCAACGTCATTATCATCATCTTCATCATTATCGTCGTCGATATCATTATCACTATCATTGTCATTCGTCACATCCATCTTTATATGCGTACTCGTTATACGAGGACATTAGTACAATTGTAGCGTATCAAGAATCGAGAGCTTTCTAGCTCGGGAGATCAAATCAATTAAAGGATATCATACTCTTACAGAAGATTTAGATATTGGGCCAAAGAACCATGCTTTATGAAAGAAGGGATAGCCTTACATACCTTCCCGTTGCACTATTCTACACTTGCGCGTCCTCCTCCAATGCTAGCGTTTCTACCTTAATTGAAGTCATATTATCATTAGAATCGATAGCTAGCATATATGACTAAAGCTAGAGAAAATCGGACAGCATCTCCTCCATAACGTATCTCAACTTCCAAACGTCAATAATAAATTCACAATGCCATAATAATAGCCATTCCTCATTCATATTATCCATATTTCTAGACTTACATTCAATTTATCCATAACCATGGCCATAACACACACGACGTCCATTTACATACATTGTTCATCTCATGTTCCCAACATCATTTATATCGTATTTACATCACAATACATCAAGACCCATAGCTCAATTCATACTATTTCCCAAAATGACACTATTCCATATTCATGACTCATTTTTCTATACTCTTCTACAATCCAAGTATTTCAACTCTTAACTACCTTAAACAACATAGAAATATCATGAATCTTACCTTAAATGTTGTAGGAACAAGCTTTAGTTGATAATACTCCACTTTGAGCAAAACCCTAGTTTATCTCCGTTTGGATTCCTTGACCTTGGATGATCTTGATGGTTTTCTTACACTTGATTCCCTTGATTTATGTTGTTGATCACCAAATATCCTTGAATTCTTGTGGAATATATGTAGAGAGATGTTCTAGAGAGAAGGGGTGTGATGTAGAAGTGAAATGAAATAAGCCTTGGTCCCCTTATTTAATGAATTAAAAATCTGATTTGAAGTGCACAATGGTCGTAAACTTGGTTTACGGTCCGTATTCCAGTTTACGGACCATCCTTCGTGGTCGTGTTTAATCATATCAGAACCAGAAACTCAGGCTGAAACATGGTGATTTACGATCACGGTTTACGGGTCGTAAACCACTTTACGGTCCATATTTCAGGTCGTATTTAACCATTTGATCATTTGGCAAAAAGTTGAAGTTTTGGAAGCCAAAATACGACATGGCAGTTTATGGACCGTATACCACTTTACGGTCCGTATTTCACTTTATGACCAACTGGCCAGAATGCAAACCTGCAACTTTTCACATTGCCAAAACCTATAATTATTCATTATGGAGCATAACCTATCTCTTATTGCAATTACCTTCGGAATCTTACTTAGGGTCGTCAAATGCTATTTCTTACTCATGAAAACATCGGATACTCGTACTCCTCGCGGGTCCATTCACTTGGACAACAACGGAGGATTTTTCTGAGGTGTAACAGAAAGAAAGGGACTAGCCTTACATACCTTTATGTCCTCTTAGTGACTACTCATTCTCCTTCCAAGCTCACAACTCTACATTCAAGAGGATTCGTACTAAATTAGATCATTTAAAACATGCCTAATTCTAGACTAAAGCGACTAAGAGCTAACGACAATTAGACAGCACTTCCTTTGTTTCAACAACTTCCAAGCATCAATAACAACACCCATTATATCATAATCAATAAACTTCTTTAAGTTAAACGCTATTCAATCCTCACAACTCCCCTTTGAAATCATCCACAACCACAACTACAACACCATATTCATTCTCATATAATACTTCCTCAACATTATTAGCATCATTCACAACAAGGTTATACTCACTTCATACTAAGAATCATGATTTAAGTTAAGTTACTACTCAAAATACCATTCAATTTATATTTAAGCTTCATATTCTACTTCCTTCCCTAATCTAAGTCATTCAACCACTCAAATACTCTTAATAACATGGAATGGATGTAAAAATCACCTTTGATCATATAAAAATGAACCTTGGTTAAGAAAACTTCACTTTGAGAGTTTCACGACCCAACCGCAGGGCCGCGACGGGCACCCGGTGCTAGCCCACCCGGGCACCTATTATCATACCTTTACATTTACATCTAGGTAAGAAACATACTAAATCGTACATTTCCATTCATCAATCATACTAGTCCCTTTGGACAACAATACTTCTATATCATTATTGGCATCTATGCCCATATGAATGTACATAAGACGATGAGGCTAACAAAATGAAACCCAAAATATAGGCCAACAAGGCCAAACACATCTAACCACATACATATGTCTACGAGCCTCAAAAGAGAGTATGTCATATCATATAGGCGGGAAAGGACCCCGCTATGCCCATAAATGTGTACACAAAAGAATAAGTACCAAAATCTATAGCTCCGAATGAAATGGAGCTCCGCTATGTAGTCCCTGAGAAATGTAGCTATAGATCAAGTTTGTCTTCCTGGGCACCTGCGGGCATGACGCAGCATCCACAAACAAAAGGATGTCAGTACGAAGAATGTACTGAGTATGTAAAGCATGATCAATATCAACATAGAAGCATAATACACAACATAAGAAAAGGCATAAGATGGGAGATAATCGTATCATCGTCATAAGCACTTACTTACTTCTCATGGGGACCATCCATTTCTTGCACGTATTTGTGTACATACATCCATATCCGTATTCGTACTCATTTACATTGCGTCCATAATTGTATTCATATACATAGTCTTATTCATATTCGTATTCATACTCATATCTATATCATATACATAACCATATCATATATATAGCATTTACATAACATGCCCGACCACAAAGGTTCGGTGTTTCACGTACCCGACCATGGCTAGGCTCGGTTATCATACATATTTGGCCAACCAAGGCTCAAGGTTACACATATCTAGCCCTACCAAGGATTCAGGGTTATCCGTACCAACTGCAGAGGTGTGCGCGCATTACATAATTATATACATATTCTACCCGGCCTTATAAGCCCGGGGTTCCATAATAGTCATACATAGATACATATACATAATAGCTCATAAGCATCTTTACTATTATCATCACTATCATTATCGTCATCGCTATTATCGTCGTGTCACACCCTAATCTTGATAGGGCATGACGGGCACCCGACTCTCATCAGAGTCGAGCGAACCCTTAGACATTCGCTCTATCAAAACCTGTCATTTCAAAAACTTTTAAAACGTGGAACTTTTTCACATAGAGATCATTATCTTAATAATGATTATGAAAACTTTCAATCAATTGAGTACTTTAAACCAATTGAAATCATCTAAAATACATACTGTTTTAAAATCTACAAATGATTCGCACTTCTCGACGCCCTATTCACAGGACACTGTCTGCAAAGTCTCTAACATATACAAGATACCATGACCTAAGTACTTTGACCCGGCAACACTCCGAACTGAGATGGAGCTCGCCAATCCAGCTAGTAGCATGGGAACATCCTATAGCCAATGTCTTCCACTCATCTGTATACACCTGCGTGGCATGAAAGGCAGCGCCCCCAGGCAAAAGGGACGTCAGTACGGGTAATGTACTGAGTATGTAAGGCGATAACAAATCATAACCATAGCCTGATTTAGGAGAGAAGAAATCACAATCAAACTCAATACCTGCAGCCTTCGCTGGAAGAAGCATAAATGTATACACGAGGTCTCAAAACAATCCTTAAGTAAATAATGCAACCGAACACACATTCTTTAAGTAAATGATGCGATCTAACACACGTGCCGCTTCCGACATGCTAACAAAATAGTCCCTTCGGACGGCCGCTTCCGGCATACTAATAATGATGGCCCCTTCGGGCATGCCGCTTCCGGCATAATAATAATGATGGCCCCTTCGGGCATGCCGCGTCCCGCATAATAATAATGATGGCCCCTTCGGGCATGCCGCTTCCGGCATAATAATAATGATGGCCCCTTCGGGCATGCCACTTCCGGCATAATAATAATGATGGCCCCTTCGGGCATGCCGTTTCCGGCATAATAATGATATTGGCTCCTAATGATGATGGTGTCAGCACAACTTAATCCACGAATATCATTACAAAGAAATGATGCTATGGAGTGTAAACATGAATCATAATTGAAACGAAATAGTAAAATCTCGCACCCCCTTTAGAGTGGTTTTGAAAATCAACTTTATGTTTCTTTTAGTACAAAACTAATTTTCTCGAATTCATTAGTAAGCCATAAGCACGTTTTAAGTCAATCCGAGTTAGCATAAGAAAGTTATGGACATTATTCATTATAGAAACCTCCATGAACGTTTCGAAAACAATCCGAGTTAGCATATGAAAGTTAGGAACGTTATCCATTATAGAAACCTCTACGAACATTTCCTAAACAATCCGAGACCGTCTACGAAAGTTAGGGACATTACTACTTACAGAACTCTTTTTAAAAAAAAAACAAGAACTCTTTATGCTTTGCTTGTTATTCAATCGTACAATAGGCTCGACTATACTAAGTATACTCATATCAAGAAGTAAATAAGAATCATTAACAAGCTCGGAATCAAGAATAGAGCTACCCCAAGATACATATCATAACTTACTTAGCTCTAGGACATGCCAAAAGAAAGAAAGGGTAAGCCTTACATACCTTGTCCGCTTCCTAAGCTAATCCGAACTTAGGTCTCGGCTTTTCCAAGATCTACAACAATGTTAGTAAATACCAAACATTAGCCATAGATACTTAAAAGTCCAATTCTAGACTAGCATTCCATTTACAGAATTTTCGGCAGCACCTCCCCTATAAATTCAACCAACCCCGAGAATTCAACTCGGCCAATTTATCAACAACAATACCAACAACCACATTAACAACTTCGACAATCAATTCAAAATGCATTCTAACGTTAGTAACTCCTTTTACATAATTCGACGACATTCCTCTTATACTCAATTCAATCACATACAATCAAGCCAATATCAATGCTCACACGATCAAATACCTGCCCAAGACCTTACAAACAAAACTCAAGAACACATCAAACAATCCGCACAATGATCAAAACGGCCCAACCATTGTGCAACACCACCCGAAACTTCCCAACTTCATTAGAACAACAACAACACATTCTTTTCTTCCAAATTCATGAACTACACCAACAATCTTACACATTAACAACATTATTCATATAAATATAAGAATTCATGCTAGTGTCACATTAAATTCTTCAACAGTCCCACAACGATTACAACTTCCTTTCAAGCCACTAAATCCTCATTTTACATCATAGAATCTACTACAACAACAATTAAAATACTATGTAAAACTAGTTCGTCACTTCTATACCATACGACACCCACACGGCTTCACTTCAACATATATAATTCCATGAATTTCATCCATTTCTATATACTACAACATGCATAAATCATCCATAACACATGTAAAAGAAGATTGAACCTTACCCTTACTCTTTCACTTCTCAACTTGATTAGGGTTGGTAAATTGCACAAATGAATGCTTTGCTTGATCCAACCACTACTCCACATTGTTAGGGACGTTCCAATTGCTTGGAATACTAGAAGAAAATTATTTTTCTTGATCAATCCTATGGCATCATTTTCCTCTAGCCATGGCCGAATATGGCTCTTTCTTTTTCTTGAAGTTTCTCCAAATTTCTTGAGTTGGAAAAGATGACTAATAATCTTGCTTGGTTATCACCCACCTATATATATATATACACATGGCCTATACATAATGGACACATGCCTCACCTCATGGCTTGAGGTAATTGGCCAAGCCATGGGTGGGGACCACACGGCCAAGTGCCTTATCATGAACTCTTTTTTTTTTTCGAATTTCGCATTTTGCCCCTAGCCTTCCACAATATTACCATGAACCACCTTGTGAATTTCCCTTTTTACCCTTAGCCTTTCTCAACATTTCCATACTAATGAGCAACTTGTATATTAAATAACTTTGGAAAAAAGTCTTGCCCTCAACTCACCACGACTATCTTGAAATATCCGAATGTACAAAATACCGGCTATAACATTCTCCCCCCTTTAGAACATTCGTCCTCAAATGTTCAACTGGCCTCATGGGGTGTTATAATACTTCGAGAGGGTCCCTCTTATAGTTGTCCTTTCCTTCACTCCCATTCCTTATCTTTTTCCCTATTTTTTTTTATAATCTAACTCCTCGGTCTTGACATGAGTCCTCATTCCGTGTCATGGGTTTTCTAATCCACTGCGCCAACTCATCATCCTTGTCCTTCCCAGGTCATCTCTTCTCTGTTATTGTTCCATATTACCGCACTTTATCCTTTTCACGTGCCTATCTTTGAATCTTTACCCAAGTAGTCTCGTGCTTTGCCGGTAATTTCTCTCGGGGACTTCACTCACTGAGGTTTCTTACCTTTCACCCTTTTCCGACATCTTGATCTCCTTGCCTTCCATTTACTCACTCTCTTTCTTTTCCGAATATCGTTGT
The DNA here is from genome assembly GCF_019175385.1 of Lycium barbarum. NCBI lineage: Eukaryota > Viridiplantae > Streptophyta > Magnoliopsida > Solanales > Solanaceae > Lycium > Lycium barbarum. The sequence goes on from NC_083337.1 coordinate 65,173,623, forward strand.
ATTAGAACTTTCCATTCTCAACCTGTAGTGAAAATAACATCAGCTTACTTTATAACACTTGTACCATTTATTTTTGCTGTCACTTGAACTTCGGTACCCTTACTCGATTGCTGCCTTCCATACTGTAGCACCGGTTGCTGGGACACACATGCCCACCGATACAATCCCTTGTGGGATATCATACGCATTCGTATATATATGTATATATATATATATATATATATATATATATATATATATATATATATATATATATATATATATATATATATATATATATATTTGCTACCATCTCGCCTACCGAATACCTTCAAACGCTATTCAAGCTCATCCTAATTCCAGAGCTGTGATGCACTTCCTGTCTCTTCACCAGTCTAGTCTGCCTCGTCCCACGCGACCTCTTATGGTTTTCAACCATTCCGTATACTCTAGTTTCCCTTAGTCTACTCTAGCTTCTCATTTGTCTCTTATGTCTAAATCTATAGGGCTTTTAGTACACTTCCCAGGGGGTCACCCATCCTAATATTTCTCTCACCTTAGCACGCTTAACCTTGAATCTTCGATGAAATCCGGTGCATTAATGTCGATAGAATCGCATCCACCTCTCCGTGTGACCTTCATTACATGATCTGGAGCAAGTCGAAGTCTTAACAGATTCCGAGACATTCTCGTAACACATTCTTGGAGTTCGTTTATTTGCTGGGTTCGTTTAGATAATAAGGATCTTCATCAATACCATAAACATCATCACTATCATGTATTACTTTGGATGATCCATAACATAAACTGAGGCCATATGTTATATAGCACGCTTAGACACGTCATGAAATTATCTAGAAACTTAGGCTTGAAAATCTCTAGGATCGGAGTCATCGTAAGATTTTTCAGAAACTATTGACTTCTGGCATTTCTAGGGGTAAAAATATTATGGATGTCATGTATGGAATCAAAACATAGGAATCATCCCTTTTCAATCCCCAACATTCACCTTCACTTTCATCCCCCAATCTTACATTTCAATCATATTTCAATGTTCTTACCTTATCCAACATGTCTCTTCCGCACCGTTACTTACCACTGTACATTGTAACTGCTAATGTCATCAGTCGGTTTCATCTGTCGATGTCGTCCTTTAGCTGAAATCAAAGGTTAGTACAAGGGACTTCATTTCCTACGACTGGGCTCTATCGCACGATCTTAGATATGAAAGAAAGAATGACACCCTATTAATGTCTCGTAGCCTCCTGTTTATAGATGTTGTGCACAACACACTGATAAACAAGACTCTACTAGACACGACTTTACAGACAATCCCTTAGGACAACCTTGCTCTGATACCACTTTGTCACACCCTAATCTTGATAGGGCATGACGAGCACCCGACTCTCATCAGAGTCGAGCGAACCCTTAGACATTCGCTCTATCAAAACCTGTCATTTCAAAAACTTTTAAAACGTGGAACTTTTTCACATAGAGATCATTATCTTTATAATGATTATGAAAACTTTCAATCAATTGAGTACTTTAAACCAATTGAAATCGTCTAAAATACATACTCTTTTAAAATCTACAAATGATTCGCACTTCTCGACGCCCTATCCACAGGACACTGTCTGCAAAGTCTCTAACATATACAAGATACCATGACATAAGTACTTTAACCCGGCAACACTCCGAATTGAGATGGAGCTCGCCAATCCAGCTGGTAGCATTGGCACATCCTATAGCCAATGTCTTCCACTCATCTGTATACACCTGCGTGGCGTGAAACGTAGCGCCCCCAGGCAAAAGGGACGTCAGTACGGGTAATGTACTGAGTATGTAAGGCGGTAACAAATCATAACCATAGCTTGATTTAGGAGAGAAGAAATCACAATCAAACTCAATCCTGCAGCCTTCGCTGGAAGAAGCATAAATGTATACACGAGGTCTCAAAACAATCCTTAAGTAAATAATGCAAGCAAACACACATTCTTTAAGTAAATGATGCGATCTAACACACGTGCTTCTTCCGACATGCTAACAAAATAGTCCCTTCGGACGGCCGCTTCCGGCATAGTAATGATGGCCCCTTCGAGCATGCCTCTTCCGGCATAATAATAATGATGGCCCCTTCGGGCATGCCGCTTCCGGCATAATAATAATGATAGCCCCTTCGGGCATGCCGCGTCTGGCATAATAATAATGATTGCCCCTTCGGGCATGCCGCTTCCAGCATAATAATAATGATGGCCCCTTCGGGCATGCCGCTTCCGGCATAATAATAATGATGGCCCCTTCGGGCATGCCGCTTCCGGCATAATAATGATATTGGCTCCTAATGATGATGGTGTCAACACAACTTAATCCACGAATATCGTTACAAAGAAATGATGCTATGGAGTGTAAACATGAATCATAATTGAAACGAAATAGTAAAATCTCGCACCCCTTTCGGAGTGTTTTTGAAAATCAACTTTATGTTTCTTTTAGTACAAAACTAATTTTCTCGAAATCATTAGTAAGCCATAAGCACGTTTCAAGTCAATCCGAGTTAGCATAAGAAAGTTATGGACATTATTCATTATAGAAACCTCCATGAACGTTTCGAAAACAATCCGAGTTAGCTTATGAAAGTTAGGAACGTTATCCATTATAGAAACCTCTACGAACATTTCCTAAATAATCCGAGACCGTCTACGAAAGTTAGGGACATTACTACTTACAAAACTCTTTTTTTAAAAAAAACAAGAACTCTTTATGCTTTGCTTGTTATTCAATCGTACAATAGGCTCGACTATACTAAGTATACTCATATCAAGAAGTAAATAAGAATCATTAACAAGCTCGGAATCAAGAATAGAGCTACCCCAAGATACATATCATAACTTACTTAGCTCTAGGACATGCCAAAAGAAAGAAAGGGTAAGCCTTACATACCTTGTCCGCTTCCTAAGCTAATCCGAACTTAGGTCTCGGCTTTTCCAAGATCTACAACAATGTTAGTAAATACCAAACATTAGCCATAGATACTTAAAAGTCCAATTCTAGACTAGCATTCCATTTACAGAATTTTCGGCAGCACCTCCCCTATAAATTCAACCAACCCCGAGAATTCAACTCGGCCAATTTATCAACAACAATACCAACAACCACATTAACAACTTCGACAATCAATTCAAAATGCATTCTAACGTTAGTAACTCCTTTTACATAATTCGACGACATTCCACTTATACTCAATTCAATCACATACAATCAAGCCAACATCAATGCTCGCACGTTCAAAATACTTGCCCAAGACCTTACAAACAAAACTCAAGAACACTTCAAACAATCCGCACAATGATCAAAACGGCCCAACCATTGTGCAACACCACCCGAAACTTCCCAACTCCATAAGAACAACAACAACACATTCTTTTCTTCCAAATTCATGAACTACACCAACAATCTTACACATTAACAACATTATTCATATAAATATAAGAATTCATGCTAGTTTCACATTAAATTCTTCAACAGTCCCACAACGATTACAACTTCCTTTCAAGGCACTAAATCCTCATTTTACATCATAGAATCTACTACAACAACAATTAAAATACTAAGTAAAATTAGTTCGTCACTTCTATACCATACAACACCCACACGACTTCACTTCAACATATATAATTCCATGAATTTCATCCATTTCTATATACTACAACATGCATAAATCATCCATAACACATGTAAAAGAAGATTGAACCTTACCCTTACTCTTTCACTTCTCAACTTGATTAGGGTTGGTAAATTGCACAAATGAATGCTTTGCTTGATCCAACCACTACTCCACGTTGTTAGGGACGTTCCAATTGCTTGAAATACTAGAATAAAATTATTTTTCTTGTTCAATCCTATGGCATCAATTTCCTCTAGCCATGGCCGAATATGGCTCGGCCAAGCCATGGGTGGGGACCGCAGGGCCATGTGCCTTATCATGAACTCTTTTTTTTTTCTTTTTTTTTGAATTTCCCATTTTGCCCCTAGCCTTCCACAATATTACCATGAACCACCTTGTGAATTTCCCTTTTACCCTTAGCCTTTCTCAACATTTCCATACTAATGAGCAACTTGTATATTAAATAACTTTGGAAAATAGTCTTGCCCTCAACTCACCACGACTATCTTGAAATATGCGAATGTACAAAATACCGGCTATAACACGTCGTTATCATATCGTTATCACTATCATCGTCGTTCATTACATCTATCCTTATAGGATTACTCGTCATATGAGGAACTTAGTACAATCGTAACATATCGAGAATCATAAGCTTAATAGCTTTTGAAGATAGAGTCATTTGGAGGACATCATAGACTTATAAACGATTTAGAAGATTGGCCACAGAACCATGACTTATGAAAGAAGGGTTAGCCTTACATACCTTTCCGTTCAACTATTCAACTACTTGCACGGTCTCCTTCAACGCTCACGTTTCTACCTTCATTGAAGTTATACTATCATTAGAAATCGATAGCTAGCATACACGACTAAAGCTAGAGAAAATTGGACAGCATCTCCTTTATTTATACAACATTCCTCCATATCATATATCAACTCCCAAACGTCAATAATACATTCACAATATCATAACAATAGCCTTTATTCATCCACATTATCTATATTTCTCAATTCGCTTCCAATCACCCATATCCATGGTCATAACACATGACTACGTTCATTCATATACATTGCCTATCCCATGTTCTTAACATCATTTATAACATATCAATATCACAACACATCAAGAATCATGACTCAATTCAAGCTATTACTCAAAATGGCACTATTCCACATTCATGACCCATTTTTCTACATCCTTCTACAATCCAAGTATTTCAACTTTAAAATACCTTAAAAAACATGGAAATACCATAAATCTTACCTTAGATGTTGTAGGAACAAGCTTTGGGTGGAAATACTTCACTTGAGCCAAAACCCTAGTTCATCTCCAATGAGATTTCTTGACTTAGATGATCTTTTAATGGGTTTCTTACACTTGATTCACTTATTTTATGTTGTTGATCACTAATACCTCTTGAATTCTTATGGAATAAATGTAGAGAGATGTTTTAGATAGAAGGGGTGTGATATGGAAATGAAATGAAATAAGACTTGGTCCCTCATTAAATACACCAATCTGTTCCCGACTAGTTCTGCGGACCAACATACGGTCCGTATAAATTATACTGACCGTATGTTTGGCCGTAGAATTGGTCCAGAGAATGGTGACAATCTGGTCTAATTGTACGGTCCAACATACGGTCCGTATGTTTTATACGGCTATTATGTTCGGCCGTATAATCCCCAGTGATCCGAAGTTCGTTCCCGTCGACTCGTTTGATCCCCAATCCTTATGGAACCTTCTTAGCACTTGTTTACCACCTCATTAACAATATAAGGTACGTTATAACTCTCCTCCAAAGCATTATTAAATCCTCGTTAGCTTGTTACTCGTAATTCCTCTTCGATACCTATCGTATGCCTTGCCTTCTCTTGGCAACTATCTCCCTCTTTCTCGAATGTCTTTGAAATCTTAATTAGGGTCATCAAATGTCATTCCTTACTTATTGAAATACTGTATACTTCGTGCTCTTCATTAGTTTATTCACTGTGCATCAACGGAAAATTTTTCGAGGTGTAACAGAGAGAAACCCTAACTTCAATACCAATGGAATCCTTAACTTCTACCAACCCAAGGAGGAAATTTCCCTTTACAAGCTCGAGTTTACGGGGCTCGGATCTTGCTAAACCTTCACTATGGTGATGGAAATATTGAGAGGAATATTCTAGAAGTTTTTCTGATTTGGAGAAGTGAAATTAATGAAATAAAGTCGTGGGTCTTAACTTATATAGATGGTCCAAGAAAGTTCCAGAGGCGCGGTTGGACGAGCGGGTCGATTGTCACGACCCAACCCCGTAGGCCGGGACTAGTGTCCGTGCTGGACACCCAAACGTACCCAATAACCCAAACCAGCAGACTAGCAGATTATATAAATATAAAAGTCAGTCGACGTTACTAGTGTCACAGAGGAACATATATAGCACATGGAAGCCGATAAGGCTATCACAAATCATAGCAACCCAAAACATATACAGAACCCACATGTATGTCTACAGACCTCTACAGAACATAACAGAATCATAAGACGGGACAGGGCCCCGTCGTACCCCTGAATAGCGTACATATATACAACAGCAGCAGACTGTACCAGAGTATAGGCTCTGGACAAAAGAGCGCTCCAGAATAGCAGAATAGGTGTCCTAGGCAGGTGGGTCAGCAAATCTGTAGTCTGTACCTGCGCGGCATGAAAACGCAGCCCCCGAAGAAAGGGGGTCAGTACGAAATATGTACTGAGTATGTAAAGCATGGAACGTAGTAAACAAAGTCATAATCGGAACAGGAGATACAAAAAATGAACGGAATATCCAGATTAGCAAAATGCTGATCATAAAGCATAAATAGTACTTACAGGAAACGTATGTCATACCTGGTCCCATTACGGAACAAAATCATAACCGGAACAGAACGTACAGATATGTGAGTGAGATGTCCAGAGTATCAAATGCATATTTTCAAAACATGAAGAGTGTGTACAGAAACATATGCCATATCATATCCGGCCCCTTCCAGGGGACTCGGCAGACAGAACGTGGTCACCCCCCGACACTGGTGCCACAACACATAAGGATCAGAAAAGGGGAATAACCCCGTAACATAGCATATCATATCAGATGGCCATATCAGATCATATCATATCATATCAGAATAGTGTACATAGCACAACATACTCCACAACCCATGTACATGTATACCTGCCCCCTCACATCGAGGCACGGCGAACAATGCAGTGGAAGACGCTTGAGAACATATCCTGGCCCGGGCTCAGTGTGGGAAACTTTGAGGCATCAACGAATGGAGTTGTGAGAAACTAAATGCAATAAAATACCTTATATATTTCCAGAGACTCAATGAGGCATATCAAATGACGAATCAAATCAATAAATTCGGACGGAATCATAATAAGTGAATTTCGAATGTCATAATGGATTACGGAAGCATAATCTTTCTAAGTTCGTTTCCAAGTTCCAAAACAGTTTACAAGACTTAATAGAATATTTAAAACAAGTTTTATTTAGTAGTTACAAGAGTAGTTAAAACATTTCTTAAAAAAACGCTCGAAGACAAGTCATAACCACTAAAAGGGTAAAATCGGAAATAGTGGACCCACCTCGGGACAAACGAAGCGGTGGGCTCAAATTGCGTATTTAAAGCTTATAAAGTCACCTACGGAGGTTCTAGGGGCATTCCATAATTTTCTAAACAATTTGCGGAAGTTTGCACAATTCTTTCAATAAAGCATACTTATAGGGTTCAATTCCATTGAATGAAAAGGGGGTATTTTCAAATGCGGATTCCGATGAGCAGAACGCTTTTCGAGGCTCAAATCCGATCCTAGTACACCTAGGGCATGCCAAAAGAAGAATCGGGATAGCTTTACATACCTTGTATGCTCTTTACGCCTTTCCAAATTCAATTCCCGTTTCGCCCAAAATCTGTAATTGGTCACATTTACCAATTCTCAATTTCCAATCTTTAAGTATTCAATCTTTATTCATAATTGCCTACAGAAATTTGGGCAGCATCTCCCCTATACATATAGCATCCCCGACAATTTAACTCGGCCAAAACAATCAACAACAACCCAACAACAACATCAACAACAACAATAGTCACCATAAACACAATATAACTTAACTAGCTATCTTTCCAACATAATGTCATAACCTTCATTTCAACTTCAATTTCCAAACTAATCTCAATGGTTTCACATTCATCATTAATCTAGATCATCACAATATAATTTGGAAATATTTCATATCATTCCTACGAAATATTCACAAGATATACAAAATATACAAACTTTCCACCAAAACATAATTCACCCAAAACTTCAAATCTTCAACCTACATATTCATAACATATTTCCACCTTCCAATTTCATCAACCATAATCATAATTTACATCTTAACAACTTCATTTCCATAATATCTCAAAATTATTCTAAGGTGACATAATATTCTGCATTCCAACTTCAACCAAAATTCATTCAACTTTCATTTCCAATATAATTTTCACCATAACCACAACTAGAATACAACATAAAATTCAACTCATATCATATATACAACAATATACACACACGGCTACATACATATATACATACCCACTTTGCAAACTTCCATATTTCCATAATTTCTACTCATTTCCACATACCACAACATAAACAAACCTTCATAACATAAGAAAAAGGAATTGATTCTTACCTTTTTCTACAAACTTCTTCACTTGAACAAGTTGTCAACTTGAAGAAATAAGTGCTCCTTCTTCCAAAACAACTACACCAAGTTGTAGAGGACACTTAATTTAGTAGGAATTCAACAAGAAAATAATTTTAGAGGCAAGATTTTGAGGGGTGAATTTTCTATGGCCAAACCCGAAATGGCCTTATTTTTGCTCTTCTTTGTGTTTGTTTTTCTCTTCTTTGCTTCATGAATGTTCTTGGTTGAAAATGAAGACTTAGCCCCTTTTTATTATTAATCACATGACTAATTTAAATGGGCTTGGGTCCTTTATTAAGGACCATGGCCGGCCACCTCCTCACTTGGGCCTGAATTTTTCTTTTCATTTTTTTGGGCCAATTCGGTTGGTCCCGAGTTGGGCCTAGCCCACTGACCTTTCGACCTTAAAGCGTTCATATCTCCTTGTACCGACGTCACCTTGGAACCCACGACCTATGGATGGAAAGCTAATTCAATTATCTACAACTTCTATTTCTTGGTATAATTCCAAATTCCAAACTTATAATACCGTTTTTGCCCCTCCAAGTCAGGTCATCCGAAAACGTTTTCTTAAAAATATTCGTTTGGAGGGCTTCCACTTTGATTTGGACCAAGGGTACTTCATGAGTTGTGTTTAACTTCACATATGTGATTCATATAATTTGTCACATGTCCCAAAAAAAAATCTTGATGTGTGGGCCCCACCTTAACTTACAATTAATCCGACGTTCAAAAATACGGGATGTAACATCGATGACCCGTCGACCTGCACCTGCAGATCCAAGGTCGCAAAAACATGTTGACGATGCGCCTTGACGGTCCGTCGATATGTCGACGGCCCGTCGACGCTGTCTGATGTCTGCAGGTTTCCCTGATTCAGTTCAGATTTTGTTGATTCAATCTGTTCAACTTTTAATCCTGTAAATTACTAGGAATACCTGCTGGTACATTTGTTTACGAGGTAAGACACTCTCTACCTTAGCTTTCTCCAGCAAGCTTTCTTCTCTTGCCTCAAATGTCTTTGGAATCTTAATTAGAATCATTAAGTATCCGTTCTTACTTCTAGGGACATCATATACACCTTAACTTACGTTAGTCTATTCACCACATAACAACCTGAAATTTCGAGGTGTAACACTCTCCCCCCTTTAGGAACATTTTTCCTCGAATGTTAAGTTCTCGGGGCTTTCACAAAAATTTTGCCAGAGTTTCCCCTGTAATATGGAAATACCATCCTGTCACAACAATCCAAAATAACATCGCCTCACAAGGCTACGACAACAGCAAGAAAATGTGGCCACACGCGACCAAAACCACTAAAAGAAAGCATTGCATACCTGGGAACAATGGCGTCTTATCTTGAACCTCTTCTGGGGGTGGGAATAAATGCGGATATCTGGAGTTCATATCTTCTTCTGCTTCCCAAGTCATTTCCTCTCTGTTGTTGTTTTTCCACAAAACTTTAACTGAGGCTACATCTTTGGTTATGAGTTTCCACACTTGCCTACCTAATGTGGCAATGGGTACCTCTTCATAAGCCAATTTCTCGGTAATCTGAACATCATCTACCGGCATGATTCTGGAAGGATCTCCAATACATTTACGGAGCATCATCATGAAAAACTGGATGGACTGATTCAAGTTCTGGAGGTAAATCTAGCTCATAAGGTACTTGGCCGACCTTGCGCACAATCTTATAAGGTTCAATATATTGAGGGCTAAGCTTGCCCTTCTTGCCAAATCTCATTACCCATTTCATTGGTGCTACCTTTAGGAATACCTAATCATTGACTTAGAATTCCAGGTTTCACCGACGATTGTTTGCATAAGATTTCTGCCAACTTTGGGTTGTCAACAATCTGTCTCTGATAAGTTTGATATTTTCCACCGCTTGATAAATAAATTCTGGACCTATTAATTGTGTCTCTCCTACTTCAAACCACCCAATTGGCGACCTACACTTCCTTCCGTATAGAGCTTCATACAGGGCCATTTGGATACTAGAATGATAATGTCACGACCCAGCTAGGGGCCGCGACGGGTACCCGGGGGCTAGCCACCGAGCACCACTCATTCTGCTGCTTATCTTACTCGTTTAATGCTCTTTTATCAATTTTATACTTAATTCATGAGAAAATCATCTTTCATTTGTAGACATAAGTACTTTTATATGCATAAGCCTTTCGGCCATCAAAATAATAACATATCCATCGTAGCAAACTTGTGAGACCATATGACCCACACATACGCATCTACGAGCCTCTACTAGAATACTAGAAATATGGACGGGACAAGACCCCGTCGTGCCCAAAATACATATACATATACGTATATACACAAAAGCATAAACCCGATTAGCACCTCCGGAATAATGGAGTGCTTCTGCAAATCTGCTGATAGCTCCTAAAGGTCTGCACCGTCTCCTTGTCTACCTGTGGGCATGAACACAACGTCCAAAGAAAAATGGACGTCAGTACGAATACTGTACTGAGTATGTAAGGCATGAATGAAATAAACATGATAAAGAAATCATAAGTCACAAGGTGAAGGCAAAACCTGCGCGACCTTTAAGGATGAATACATTTCATACATATATCACATATACATAATCGTCGCACATGAATCATCATAGCGTATATATCATCATGTCATATAATTCATCATCGTGGTACCGTAACTTCTTATACACATGATACATTATCCGTATTCGGCCACGTAGGGCTCGACAACATCTGTATTCGGCCACGTGGTGGCTCGACAGTATCCGTATTCGGCCACGTAGTGGCTCGATAATATCACATACATATCTTCCGTATTCGGCCACATAGTGGCTCGACCATATTACATGCATCATACAAGGACCAATATATCTCATCATTATCATTTCCATCGCATACTTCTCACAAGCTTATCGTAACCTTTCATTAATGCACACATTTAAATTTGAAAACAATCTATGAAAATCACATCATATTCGTAGCACGAATTTCGTATAAATATCGTATGATAGTCTTTATAATCTTTGGGCTTAAGCTCATCATTTCCATTATCATTTCTATAGCGTATCTCTTACCTTTATCTCACATGAAATCCTTTATGAACATAGACTCGTAGTTTCTCGATACATTGGTCATAGGACATGCATTGAGGCTTATGAACAATCTATAACAATGTCGGGGTGACGTAAGGTCGAGAACCCCCGATTACATTATGGAGCATTCATAGGTATTCTGCCTCACCTTGAAGGAATTAGTATATAAGGTGAGTGTATACAACAAGCAACACCAATAGATCATAGTTAATGTCGTTAGCTTGTAGAAACATTATACCATGAACTCTAAGATCTTTAGACTTAAACTTATCGCCTTCATTATCGTGTTCATAGCATGCCTCTTATCTTTATCTCACGTGGTTATTCCTGATCATAAACTCTTAGTTTTCCGGAAGGTAGGAAGGTCATGGAGAGGAAGGGAACATAATATCATAGAAGTTACATAAGGATCATTAGTTCCGTAAGAATGTCGTATCCTAACTTTAGAACTTATATACTTATATCCATCGTCGGTATCGTCATGCTCGTAGCATATCTTTTTCCTTTGTCTTGTGAAGCTCTTCATAATTGCAGACTCATAGTTTTTGGTACGTAGGAAAATCATGAAGAAGGAGGGGAAATCATATCATATGATTCATGCCTTTGAAAGAAAGGACTAGCCTTACATACCTTTGTCGTTTACTAATATGTCGCTTGCTCTTTCTCCTTTAGCGCCCACGTTTCTACCTTAAAGAGAAGTCACATTAACATTAGTTAATTGGCTATAAGAACATGCTACTATTTCTAGGGAAAATTGGGCAGTATTCCCTTTGTTTCTACTACTTTTCCCATATTCTTTATCAACTCCCAAACGCTCACAACAACATTCACAATATTGCAATCAACAATCATCATTTATATACATTGACCACAATCCACCATTTCTATTCAATTTCTCCACATTTTTGGTTATAGCTCACTATCGCGTTTTCTCATATATAATACTTATTTCATGTTCTAAATTTCATTCATAACATTTTTATAATCACCATTTATCAATGATCATGGCTTAATTCAAACCTTTACTCAACATTGCTACTATTCACACTCTTATGACCTATATCTTACATCCTTCTATAGTCTAAGTGTTTCAACTCTTCTATACCCTAAATAACATGTAAAGGCCATAAAACTTACCTTAGATGTTGTAGGAACAAGCCTTGAGTGGTATTGTTCTTATTGCACCCAAAACCTTAGTTTGCTTCTCTTGAAATCTCTTAACTTAGATGAACCTTGATGGGTCTCATACACTTGATTCACTTAGATTTTTGATATTGATCCTTGATTTCCTTTGTTTTCTTGTAAGTGAAGAGTGGAGAGTATTCTAGAGGTTTCTAGAGAGAAATTTCGTAGACATGAAATGAATTTTATGAGCATGGGTCTCCTTTTAATGACTTAAAATCTGATCCGGAATGAACAGTAGCTGAAGAGTACAGTGGTCGTAAACCTAGTTTACGGTCCGTATTCCAGTTTACGGGCCGTATATCGTGGTCGTATTTAAGCATATCAAAACTAGAAAGGTATGCTGAGGATCATGGTGATTTACGATCGTAGTTTACGGGCCGTATTTGAATTTACGGTCCGTATTCCAAGTCGTATTTAACCATTTGAACATTTGACAGAAAGTTGAAGTTTTTGTAAGTTGAAATACGACATGGTGGTTTACAGGCCGTATACCACTTTACGATCCGTGTTTCACTTTACGGTCGACTGGGCCAAAATGCAAATCTGCGACTTTCAATTCTTCAAAACCTATAATCAGTCATTGTGGAGTATAACCTATCTCTTATTCCCATTGCCTTTGAAAAGCTTACTTAGGGTCGTCAAACGTCATTCCCTTCTGATTAAAACGTCGTATACTCGTATTCTTCGTTAGTTTATTCATTGTACGTTCACGGGGAAATTTCCAAGGTGTAACAGATAACTGTTGTTATATGCAAATTCGATGAGTGGCAAATGGTCATCCCAATTACCTCCGAAGTCTAATACACATGCCCGCAACATATCTTACAAGGTATGAATACTTCGTTCAGCTTGTCCATCAGTCTGTGGATAAAATGCAGTACTGAGTCTCACTCGAGTTCCCAATCCTTCTTGAAAAGACTTCCAGAATTTAGCTGTAAATTGTGCCCCTCTATATGTGATAATGGATACTGGGACACCGTGAAGTCGCACTATCTCTTAGAGATATAACTTTGCGTAATCTTCTGCTGATTAGGTAGTCTTGACTAGAAGAAAATGAGCTGATTTCGTGAGTCGGTCAACAATCACCCATATGGAGTCATACTTACGCCAAGAACGAGTCAAACGTACAATAAAATCCATGTTGATCACCTCCCATTTCTAGGTTGCAATTTCCATAACTTGCAATAGTCCTCCTGGTTTTTGATGCTCGATTTTGACTTGTTGGAAATTTGGACACTGAGCTACAAATTCTGCTATATCTTTCTTCATTCCATCCCACTAATACATTAACTTGAGATCATGGTACACCTTTGTCGCTCCTGGGTGAATAGAATAACTGGAGTAATGAGCTTCTTCTAGAATCTGTCGACGTAGTTCTGCAACATCTGGAACACATAACCTGCCTCAGTACCTAAGAACTCCATCTGTAGAAACCTCAAATGGTGACTTCTCTTTCTGAGGAAGTGTATCTTTATAGTGAGTCAACTGGGAATCTTCATATTAGCGCCTTTTCACTTCCATGTCCAGGAATGAAATAGATGGATTATAAATAGCAACTCCTGCATTGCCCAAGTCCATTAAGCGGACTCCTAGGTTAGCTAACTGGTGGAGCTCACGAATTAATTCTTTCTGCTCCGATTGAACATCACATAGACTGCCCATAGATTTACAGCTAAGAGCGCCAGCCACCACATTTGTCTTTCCGCGATGATATAAAATACTCACATCATAGTCTTTCAGCAACTCAAACCATCGCCTGTGCCGCAGATTCAACTCCTTCGGCTTGAAAATATACTGGAGACTCTTGTGATTTGTGTAGATATCAACATGAACGCCATACAAATAATGCCTCCACATCTTTAGTGCATGGACGACTGCAGCTAATTGAAGAGCATGGGTCGGATAATTCTTCTTATGTTTCCGCAACTGCCTGGAAGCCTAGGCAATAACCCTACCCTGCTGCATCAACACACAGTCCAACCCAACACCGGAGGAATCACAATAAACAACATAGCCTTCTGATCCTTTTGGAAGTGTCAGGACTGTAGCTGAAGTCAATCTATTTTTCAATTCCTGAAAACTGTGCTCACAAGCATCAGTCCATTGAAATTTTGCTGATTTTGGAGTTAGCTTCGTCAATGGCGCTGAAATAGAAGAAAATCCTTCCACAAACCTTCTATAATATCCTGCTAATCCCAGAAAGCTACGGACCTCTGTAGGCATTGTCGGCCTTGGCCAAGTCTTCACCGCCTCAATCTTTTGAGTATCAACCTCAATACCGTCAGCTGAAATGATATGGCCTAGAAAAGTCACAGAATTCAACCAGAACTGACATTTTGAAAAGTTGGCATACAATTCTCGAGTCCGAAGAATTCCATGGACAATACGTAGATGATCTGCATGCTCTGCTTCTGGCTGGGAATATACTAGAATGTCATCAATGAACACGATTACAAACAGATCCAGGAAAGGCCTGAACACATTATTCATCAAATTCATGAACACTGCCGGAGCGTTAGTCAACTCGAATGACATTACCCGAAATTCATAGTGACCATATCTAGTCCTGAAAGCCGTCTTCGGAATGTATTTTTATCTAACTCTCACTTGATGATATCCTGACCTCAGATCTATTTTTGAAAACCACTTAGCACCCTACAATTGATCAAACAAATCGTCGATTCTTGGGAGTGGATACTTATTCTTTATTGTCACCTTGTTCAATTGCCTATTGTCAATCCACATGCGCAAGGAACTATCTTTTTTCCTTACGAACAAAACAGGTGCCCCTCGTGATGATGAACTGGGTCTAATAAATTCCTTCTCAAGCAAATCCTTTAATTGTGCCTTTAGTTCTCTCAATTCTACTGGAGCCATTCTGTACGGAGGAATGGATATAGGTTCGGTGTCCGGCAGCACATCAATAGAAAAATCAATCTCCCTTTCCAGTGGAAGACCTGAAAGTTCATCTAAAAATACATCCGGGAACTCATTTATTACCGGAACGGATTAAAGAGTCGGCGACTTTGCTTTGTTATCATGAACCCAGACCAAGTGGTAAATATAGCCTTTTGCAATCATCTTCCTTGCTTTGAGATAGGAAATAAACCTACCCCTTGGGGACGCTATATTACCTTTCTATTTAAGCCCTGGTTCTCCCGGGAATTAGAATCGAACCATTTTTGTTCTATAGTCCACGTTAGCATAGCAAGAAGCCAACCAATCCATGCCCATAATCACATCAAAATCTAACATTTCCAGCTCAATCAAATCAGCTATAGTCTGACGATCACATACCACAATCGCACAATTTCTATAGACTTGTCTCGCTATTACCGGGTCACCAACAGGAATAGACACCTCAACAGGTTTGATTGGCTCGGGTTTTACCCTAATACGACCAGCAATATAAGGAGCGATGTACGACAAAGTAGAACCTGGGTCAATCAATGCATAAACATCATGAGAGAATTTAGATAATATACCTGTGACAACATCCGGGGAGGACTCAAGATCCTGTCTTCCAGCTAAGGCATAAATACGGGGCTGAGAGCCACCTAAACTGGATGCTGCCTCTCTGTCCCTACCACGACCTACTGAAATATGGGAAGTCTGCCCACAGGGCGCACGGATGAAGAACAGCTAGGTGCTGATCTTGTAGGTTGCGCCCTATCTCTATCATTCCTTAACGGACAATCACGCATCATGTGACCAACCCGACCGCAGGTATAACAAGCACTTGAACCTACGCGGCACTGTCCGGAATGTGGCCTACCACACTGAGTTCAACGTGGTAAGTGTTTACCCCGGATTCGGATAATCAATTAAATTTGTGGATGAGGCATAAGATATGTGGCTATATCATAAACTTACTTGATGGATAAAAGCAATATATGAGTGTGTTATAGGGAGAAATCGGTTATCAATGATTTGCTATGAACACGCGTTTCTACTAGCTCATAAGCGTTATTTGATTTGAGAAATATACGGAATGAACACAACAAATGTGGAACGAATCTGATGTATGAGAGAGATTTTGTATATATTTTGCTATTACAAGAATGCTTGATGAGAAGGAGCCAACCCCCTAAAAGGAGGACAATGCCTCTTATTTATAGTGCTGCCCCATGGGCTTCATACAACATAAGAAATAATAAAACAAAGAAAAAGTTCTGAGTTGGACTAGGTTGGATTAGGTAGACCGTACGGTCTGACACCCGTACGATTGGCAGTTGAACACAGCAGGACGTCATCGACGCGTGGCAACCGCGCAACGGATCTTCTGGACCACCGGCCACAGTCAAACGGACATACGGCCTCGAACAACTGGTCATGGAAGAACCGGACCAAATTACGCCCTTCCTTTACTCCGGCCCAAGCGTTTCCCCGGTTCAGAATGGGAGCCTTTGTGCACGTTCTTGTCCCTTTCTTCCCTCGGCCTTCGGTCTTACCGGTTTAACGTATACCCGGTTTTTACCGTATACAGATAGTCCCCACACTTCCCGGATCGTAGATTTCTCGGAGTGACGGGGAGTGGATGAATCAAGAAATCGTCGACTCCGTTTGTCCGTAGTTACCTTCTCGTTTTGGCGGGAACGGTTGCGTCACGTCTTCTTTCCATCGGCCACGTGTCATATCCCGGATGGTCCGCTCTGACAACCGCCGCACGCATGTCGTTTCAAGTCATTCCTCATTAATTATGGGACATGTGGCGCCTCCTGATTGGCCAAAAACTGTAACCGCCTAAACGCCATAACTATAAAACGCCCACTAACCCTTCATTTTTTCATTTTAACGCCTTTCAAATCTTCAACTCATTTCCTCTTTGCCTTGGATTTTTTCACTCCATTTCTTCATCTTCATCATGTCTGTTCACCTTCTATACCAAGTTTGTTGCTGATTCATCACTTACTCTACGCAAAAGGAAGCAACTTTGCTCTTCCCTTACACTAATCTGTTGCTGTTCATTGTTGATTCTCGTCTTCTGACTTCTCCTATATTGTCTGTTCCTTTATTACCCTTCGTTTTCTTTAACTCCTCTTTCGAATCCATTCAACTTATTCTTTTCATATTTCCAAATGTCTGAAAGAACATCCCATGATATTCCCTCGGTTTCGTCCCAAGGAACCGAGGCTGCCTCGCCTTCTAAGGCAAAGGGCTCCTTCGAGCCCACGGACTTGGATATCGTACCCGCCAACACCAACTTCAACAAAGACTTAGAGGTCGAAAAACCATCCTCCGTATCCGACAGAGGGTATGACTTGAGACGATACCCCTTCTCTATTACCGAGGATAGGCTTGACCTTGTCCGGTCCGACTGCGGATGGGACAATCGCCCGGTCTGAGTTTTTACCCCTGGGCCTGATGAGTCAGTCACCGACCACCGGGAGGGTTTTTTGTATGTCTATACTTATCCCTTCACTCTCAAGCTTGATCCTCCGGTAGATCCGGTCATTTTGGACATGTGCTGGACCTACGACGTGACCCTGGCACAAATTGGTCCGATTGTTTGGAGGGTCGTAGCATGCCTCCGGTTGTTGGCCAACAATGCCGGGAAGGAGCTCACGCTGGCCCACCTGATACGCCTATACTCCCCGAGGCTGTTCCGGTGTGGCGTAATAAAACCCGCCAAGCGCAGCTGGAATTCATTTTTCTCAAAGATGGACAAAGACAGGGACAGGGGCTAGCTGGAGCGATATGTCCGGGTGAGGACCGAGGACATCATTCCGGCCGATTACATGCCTTTCTCGGAGAAGTGGAACAACAAGCGTAAGTCTAAACCCATAAGTGATTGCTTTTGTACGTTTCGTCAAATTTTGATCCCACTTTCTTACCGTTTTTTTTTTTATATTAGCCAATGGTTATATTCCTCCGGTGGTCCGGAACCTGAGCGAATGGGTCACCGCACTTCTGAGCCAACATGTTCACGATAACCGGACGTGGGGCCACTTGTCACGTGGCCGATGGGTCGCCCAGAACCATGGTAGTATTTTGCTTCTTCCTGTGTTCACTGCACCTTCTGCTATCCATATTCATTGCGTCTTTTGACTTTTAGGTTTACCCAAAGGCTCGGTGGATCCCAGGTCAGAGTCGGTTGCTGAACCCACAACATCGGCACCCGAGTTTGACTCAGCGGGTGCATCTAGTGCCCTTGCTGCTGCTGCCGCCAAAAGGAAAAGGCCCTCGGATAAAGGGCACTGTTATATCCCGTATTTTTGAACGTCAGATTAATTGCTGAGGTGGGACCCACACATCGAGATTTTTTTGGGACATCTGAAAATTCATATGAATCACATATGAGAAGTTAAACACAACTCAAGAAGGACCCTTGGGCCAAATCAAAGTGGAAGTCCTCCAAACGAATATTTTTAAGAAAACATTTTCGGGTGATCTGACTTCAAGGAGCAAACACGGTATTATAAGTTTGGAATTTGGAAAAGTATCAAGATATAGAAATTGTAGATAATTGAATTAGCTTTCCAACCATAGGTCGTGGGTGCCCAGGTGACTTCGGTACAAGGAGATATGAACGTTTTAAGGTCGACAGGTCAGTGGGCTTGGCCCAACTCGGGACCAAACCGAGTTGGCCCAAAACAATCAAAAAAAAATAATAAGGCCCAAATTTGTGAGGCCCAACCGGCCATGGTTATGGCCCAAGCCCATATTACATAAACTTTGGTCAATAAATAAGATGACTAAGTCATCTTTATCACACAACCTATAGAATATTCAAGAAGTTGAAGAACAAGAAAGAGAAGGAGAAAAGTTGAAGGCCATTTCGGCCAAGATCAAATTTCCAAGGAAAAATTGATAAAAATTCTTCAAAAATCATTTTCTACCAAGTAAAGGGTGATTAACAAGGTGGAGTTGTTGGAGCAAGAAAAATTCAAAATCATACAAATTGTCAAGTTGTAGTCAAGTGAGAAGTTGAAGAAGAAAGGTGAGTTTTGATCTTGTTTTATGTGTTATATATGGTTTATATGTGTTGTAGTATGCTAAAATGGATGAAATTCATGAAGGAGAGAAATATAGTACATGGCCGTGTGTATGTATATATGTGTAGGAGTCATGCTTCAATTATTTTAATTAGTGTTTGGTTGTTATTGTTGTGAATCATATGTGGAAAATGGAAGTTGAATGAATTTTGAGAAGTTGTAGTGTGTATGTTGGTGTTGGCCGTGTGGTTATGGTGAAAAAATGGAAGAGAATGAGTTAATTTTATTTAGTATGATGTTGTTGGAATATAGATTATGAGGTTGTTATTGTTTTCATTAAAGTTAGAAAGTTTTTGGAAGAAGTAGTAAGTTGATTGAATATGGAAGTTGTTAGTATTGTTGTTGTTGGAATTGTGGTTGATATTTTGGCCGGGTTTGAATTCCCGGGATTGTTGTTGATTGAAATTAGCCAAGTTGAACTTGGTGGGATGGAGTATTTATAGGGGAAGTGCTGCCGAAATTTTGGTAGCCAAATGTTTCCTTAAGAATTCAACTCTAAGTACCCTAATAAGAGTTTTGGTAAACATGACCAATTTGCAGATTTTGACGAGATTGCGACGTGAATTTGGAATAGCAAAAGGAGCGGAAAGAGGTATGTAAGGCTTCACTCTTCTTTCTATGGCATGTCTTAGATGTAATAAGTCGGGTACGAGCCTCGGGGACAACCCTAGCCCCCGGAATCCGCACCTAAAGTTTTCCATTTTTTGTTTAATAGAATTGAACTAGAAAGTGTGCAAATGATGGAAAGACCTCTTAAACCCTTAGAACTTGCATATGTGGGACCCGATTACCCTAGGACCCTCACAAGTAAGGACATGACACGTAATATATGTAAATCATATATGTCACCCCATCCGGCCCGAGGTGGGCCCGCTACTCTCGGATTTTTCCTTACAGTCTTGCTTGACTTACTTGAAGTGAATCCAAAGGGAACCTTTGATCCCGATTTCGATACCAAATGATAAATACTATGACTCCTCTAACGAGGGCACTTCCATGACGATAATGATAACAATGATGAATAAGAGAATATGCCTATGATACGTACTACCGGAACGACTCTATGACTAAGATGACTAAGCTAAGTATCTTATGTAAACATGAAAATGATAAACTAATTTTTGAATCTTATTTATATTTCCTAGCTATGACTTTATTTTCTAAAAGATTTCAAAGTCTATGAACTGTCATCTATGATGCCCCGATTTCATTCTACGTTTACTTTAATATTATTCCCCGTTGGTAGTCTCACCTTAAAATACTCATTCCTTCAAGGTGAGACAAAGCGATCACGACTATTCTATAATATAATTGGAGGTCACCGACCTTACGTCACTCCGATGACTACATGATTCTTCTTTGGGCTTTCCTGCGTGCCTATGAGACATATGTATATAGGATACGTATTATAAGACATGTAAATGTATGTAAGATATGTGTATATATATTTTTAAAACATGCACATGACGAAAGAGCTAGAGCGCTATAGACGCTGATGTACGTACACGACACACGTATATGTATATGATAAAAGAGCTAGAGCGCTATAGACGCTGATATATGTACATGATATATGCATGTGTATACGGGGAAAATGGAGGTAAGGGCAGAGCATTATGAACGCATATCCACCTGATCAGTTGGCATTACATGATATGATATCGTCCCGGACGCGGGATGTGTGTATTTATGGTTAAATGGATCGGCTGCCGACGCCTCGGCAATATGAGATGTCCTATTTTATATGTATATGTATATGAACAAGGAAAGATTCTTAAAGGAAAGCTAAGTACGCATAGCACCTGCCAAGGGTATATATATATACAGGTTATGTTTCTACCTCAGGACATGTGTTATTATTCTCTTATGTCGTTATTTCCGTTTTATACTTTCCGTATGCTACTATTCATGCCTTACATACTCGGTACACTATTCGTACTGACATCCCTTCTTGTGGACGCTGCGTTTCATGCCGCGCAGGTCAGCAGACAGGCGGATTTGATACTTAGAAGCTCTACCAGCAGTGTTGATAGTGCTCCAGTTATTCCGGAGCCTCACTTCCTTGGTACTATTTTGTGTATATATATTCGGGCACGGCAGTACTCATCCCTTTCTATGTATATGTGTACTACGTCTAGAGGCTCGTAGACAGTTATGTACAGTCAGTTAAGTACAGTTAGATATATGGTGTTTTGGCATGTTAATGTTGATGTATAAGTGATAACGAAGTTCATTAGTCTATGTTCAGAATGGCGCCGCTAATGTTAATGTTCAAAAAACAAATGGCTCTGTTTACATGGCTTGCTAAGAGGTAAAGGTAAAACGATAGACAAGGGGTGCTCGGTACAAGTATCGGGTACTCGTCACGGCCCCTAGACGGGTCGTGATAGGCACCAATAGAAGAAGAAGGCGAGGAGCGTCACTCGGACCTCACGGGATGAAACAAAGCCCGACATTATTATTCGGAGAGTTGATGCCGATGCTCCCATGGCTCCTATACCGGAGGAGGCTATCGCCGTTCCACCCTTTCCTTCTGCTGGTGAAGGACTTTTGATTCTGGTTTCTCACATAGGTGAGGAAGAAATTCTTTCCCCGGTTCCTCTAAGGTCGATTGACTTCGTCGACATTTTAGGTGAAACTTCTTCCGAGGAAGTTCCCCTGCAAAGGACATGAAGGCCCTAGGAGGTGGCCGCTGCCGAAGTCGGTCAAAGGACTGAGTCGGTCCCAGAGATCGAAGTCCCCATTGACGTTGATCTGATGCCCGAGCACGAGCCTGCTGCAACTACGTAGCCCCCGAGCTTTGCTGAAGATACTGAGACTGCTCCAAGTTCCTCTACTCCGGCTCCGAGGCCTAATGAGTTTGACGATATGTTCTCAGGCACCCCTCCCGCTACCGGTGAAGCTGAGGGATTCAGGCATCTCCCTATCCCTCGGGCCATGAGGTCGGCCAGCCGATCCTCCGAATCTGGGGCCAGGGACAGCTTGGTGCGTATTTTTTTGGCCCCGAGCGTGGAGCCGAGGAGAACAAAATCGGTCGTGGTCACCATCCCCGAGGACTGCAGTTTCCTTTCTCGCCCGGTGGGCGTGGCCAGCTATCTGAGGCCTCTTGTCTCAGATTCGGACAAGCAGAAGATGACCGGGGTCTCTTGGCAATGCCTCATTAATGAGGGTATGCATGCGGGAAATCGGGTAAGATTTTTAACCGTCTCTGCACATCTTTATTGAGAATTTTAGCCTTGTTTCAAGTTTTTAACTTACTTTCTTTTGCAGAGTGTGGTGCTCGTCAACGATGCCTTCGTTCGTGCCTCAACAAGAGATGGATGATCTTAAGGGCCAACTGGATGCCCAGGGTCGGGAAATGGAGAAATATCTGCACCTTCTTCGGGAGAAGGAGGAGGACTTGAACCGAGCAGTCGCTCTTTCCAATCTTCGGCCCGAGCTTGACGCAGCAAAGGCCGAGAATCGTCAGCTGAGGAGTGAACCGGCCGCGATGGCCGAATACAATCAGAGCCTCGAAGCTGTGAAGATCGGCCTTAGCCAAGATAATGCTCAAATTTCCTCGAGGCTTGGCGAGCTTGAAACCACCTTATCCCAACTCCGGGAGGAGCTAGATTCGGTGAAGTCGGATGCCGCGAGCTTGGCCGAGAGGAATCGGCTGCTCGAATCTGAGAGTTCCCGGTATCAAGAGCATGCAAGGGTGTTCGAAGAGAAAGCGGAGAGCAAGGCCCGGATGTGTGATGATCTGAAGAACGAGCTTAAGGAAACGGCCGATGCAAATGACACCCTCCAGGCCGAGCTTCAATCGGCCATCCAAATGCAGAATGTTCTTGGAGAGGCTTGGGCTGCTCTAGCGGCGAAGTTAGCGCAGGCCGAGGCTGATTTGGACGAAGCTTGGAAGAGCGTGGAAGCCGCCGAGGCTCAGGCTACTATTGTTGCTAAGTACGAGAAATGGAAATCTCGGAGGATCACTCTCGAGCAAACCGAGCATGGCTTTACTGATCTTCCGGCCCTTATTGCTGAGGCCAAAAGGGTCGAGGGACAGGCTAAGGATGCTCTCGGTTGCGACTCCGATGACTCTGAGAGGACAGTGTCCGAACGTTCTGGCTCCAGCCATTCCGGGTAGATTAGGGCCTGTACTTGGCTTTTATCTTTATTTTATTTTTTGCCTTTGTAGGGCTTTGGTTTTTTTATGTAAAAAACACTCCTTGTATAAATGAAAAATGCCTCTTTCTCGTTTCTTCGTTTGAGTATTCGCTATTATTTTTTTTACCTGAATTGTTGGTCCATTTCAAGGACAAGTTGACTCGTAGTCATTAATTCACTGTGCCCGTAGGACTTACCTAATGCTTTGTGAATTCAGATTCCTCCGTATCACGATAGGCATTTCCTTAGGGCCGGTATTTTTTGGCAATATTTTAGGGCCGGTATTCTTCTGGGCACCCGGATCTCTGCCTTGGCTGAATTTTGGCGTAACGGTCCCCGTTTGGGGAGGTTAGAAAATTTTGGCTCGGATCGTTATGACCTCGTTGCCTTAGTCGATTTTTTTAATGATTTTGGCTCGGTTCGCTATGACCTTGTCGCCTTTGTCGAATTTTACCATGGTGCCCGGTGTAGGGCGTGTGAATGAAGTAGTGCCGAAATACGGCGGTTATCACCGGGGTAAGGTCTTTTAACAGGAAGATAATCGAGATATTGCTACCCAATCTTTCGATAATTTTGTATTGCAAAGTGTTTGTATACATGAGAATTTTGTTTCCTTCTACTTTTGCCGTGGCAAGTACTAAATGGACACGATTCATTTTGATCGTTTAGTCCTTACACCGAAACGTATAGCAGAAGGTCCGACCTTGCTTTTGCCGTAGCAAACACTCGGTGGACACGATTCATTTTGATCGTTTGGTCCTTACATCGGAACCTAACATTTTTAGCCCGGTTTGGTTTGCTGGGGGCAGCCTCCGGAGTGGGTGTGTTAGTCCCCTAGCTCTTAACCAGGCTGCAGGATCGGGTGAGTGCTATTAAGTCCCCATTCGTTGGGTATGACCCCGACAGTCCGGACGTTTGTCCTTTATCTTTGTCAAGTAACACGTTGTACTTGTTGCCTCATTAAAAAGCTTGTCGGAAAACCCATTTTGGGACAAAACTGTACTAAGGAAAAGAGTGCAACACGTGTTTTCAGATTTAGATTCTTTTCTTTGCTCGGTACTTGGTTTCCTGCAAAAAAGAAGGGTAAAAAATAGAGAAACATGGGGTGTCTTTACCTCAGCAGTAGTATCTTTTCAGATGAGCCACATTCCAGTTATTGCGCAGCTGTTGCCCATCTATGGAATCCAGCTGGTATGATCCTTTACCTGTTACCTCGGTTATCTTGTAGGGTCCTTCCCAGTTCGGGCCAGTTTTCCTTCGTTGGGATTCTTGGTGTTCAAGGTAACTTTTCGGAGCACCAAGTCCCCAACTTTGAAATGACAAAAATTGGCTCTCTGATTGTAGTACCTTTCCACCCTTTGTTTCTGGGCGGCAATACGGACCAACACGTTTTCACGAAGCTCGTCCGTGAGATCGAGTGTTACGGCAATGGCCTCCTCATTTGACTCCTCGGTCGTATATCGAAACCGGAGGGTCGGTTCACCAACTTCTATGGGGATAAGAGCTTCAGCCCCGTAGACTAACGAGAAGGGAGTCTCCCCAGTGCTTGATTTCGATGTGGTTCTGTAAGCCCACAATACCTCCGGTAATATTTCTCTCCAATGATGCTTTGATGCTTCAAGTCTTTTCCTCAGGTTTTGGATTATTGTCTTATTCGTGGATTCCGCTTGTCCGTTTGCACATGGGTGATATGGAGTTGATACAATTTTCTTGATCTTAAACCCTTCGAGGAATTTGTTGACTTTGCCGCCTACGAACTGGGGCCCGTTAGCATAAGTTATCTCGGCGGGGATGCCAAAACGACAGATGATGTGATCCCATATGAAGTCGATGACCTCCTTTTCTCTGATTTTTTCAAAGGCCTGCGGTTCAACCCATTTGGAGAAATAATCAGTCATAAACAAAATAAAACGGGCCTTACCTGGTGCCCATGGTAACGGACTGACGATATCCATCCCCCATTTCA
Source organism: Lycium barbarum (assembly GCF_019175385.1). Classification (NCBI taxonomy): domain Eukaryota; kingdom Viridiplantae; phylum Streptophyta; class Magnoliopsida; order Solanales; family Solanaceae; genus Lycium; species Lycium barbarum. The sequence continues at coordinate 65,199,371 of NC_083337.1, forward strand.
TGAAAGGCCAGGGTGACACCATCGAATGCAACAACTCCCCGGGCTGATGAATCATCGGAGCATGCCTCTGACACCCATCGCATTTACGGAAAAAATTCTTCGAGTCTTCCTCCATCCGGTTCCAATAATAACCGGCCTTGATAATCTTTCGGACCAAAGCATCAGCACCGGAGTGATTGCCGCAGGTTCCTTCGTGCACCTCTCTCATTACATACTCCGTCTCTCCGGGACCCAAACACTTGGCCAGGGGTCCGAAGAAAGACCGATGATACAATTGGCTGTCTACCAGGCAGAAACGCGCCGCTTTGGTCCTTAGTGACCCTGATTATTTTGGGTCATTCGGGAGCTTCCCATCACGCAAGTAGTCAGTGTACTTGTTGCACAAATCCCAAGTTAAACCCATTGTGTTTATTTCAGCGTATCCGCTTTCTATTGCCGTGTTTAACAAGTGCACCGTTGCCCCGGGGTTGATTTCCTCCCCTTCGACCGAGGATCCCAAATTTGCTAATGCATCGGCCTTGCTATTCTGCTCCCTCGGTATGTGCTGCATGGTCCATTCTTTAAATCGATGTAGTATCACTTGGGTTTTTTCAAGGTATCTCTGCATCCATTCGTCCTTGACCTCGAAGACGCCATTTACCTAGTTTACAACCAACAGTGAATCGGACTTTGCCTCGATTATTTCGGCCCTCATACTTCGGGCCAATTCAAAACCTGCAATCATAGCCTCATACTCGACATCATTGTTAGTCAATTTAGCAGTTCTGATGGACTGTCGAATGGCATCCCCGGCCGGGGTTCTAAGGACGATCCCTAGCCCGGGACCTTTGAGGTTCTAGGCCCCGTCCGTATGTAGAGACCAAATGCCTGGTGCCTTTCCCGAGGTCAGCAAAAGCTCTTTCTCAACCTCGGGGACCATAGCTGGGGTAAAATCTGCCACGAAGTCGGCCACGATCTGGGATTTGATGGCCGTTCGAGGTTTGTACTCGATATCATACCCGCTAATTTCTACAGCCCATTTAGATAATCTACCCGATAATTCCGGTTTATGCATGATGTTTTTCAGAGGGTAAGTAGTTACTACATATATTGGATGGCATTGAAAGTAGGGCTTGAGCTTTCTAGAAGCGCTTACCAATGCCAATGCCAATTTTTCCAAATGGGGATAACGGGTCTCCGCATCCCCCAAAGTTCTACTCACGTAATAGATAGGGAATTGTGTACCTGATTCTTCTCGGACCAAAATGCCACTTATCGCTACTTCGGAGACAGCAAGGTAGAGAAAGAGCGGCTCGTCCGCCTTCAATGTGTGCAGCAGCGGGGGGCTAGACAAGTACCTCTTCAATTCTTGCAAAGCTTCTTGGCACTCCGGTGTCCAAGCGAAGTCGTTCTTCTTCCTTAGTAAGGAGAAGAAACGGTGACTCTTGTCCGAAGACCTCGATATGAAGCGACTCAATGCCGCTATCCTTCCGGTGAGCCTCTGTACCCCTTTGACGCTATTCACTACTTCGATATGCTCGATGGCCTTGATTTTGTCCGGGTTGATTTCAATACCCCGGTTTGACACCACGAAACCCAAACATTTACCGGACCGGACACCAAAGGTGCATTTTTCCGGGTTAAGCTTTATGTTATACTTGCGGAGCACATCGAAGGTTTCCTGCAAATGCTTCAAATGGTCCTCTGTTTCCAGGGACTTAACAACCATATCGTCAATATAAACTTCTATTGTTTTTCCTATTTGTTCTTCGAACATCCCATTAACTAGGCGTTGGTAAGTTGCACCGGCATTTTTTAGGCCAAAAGGTATTACATTATAGCAGTAAGTCCCATACCGGGTGATGAAGGACGTTTTCTCTTAATCCCCTGAGTGCATCCGAATTTGGTTATACCCGGAGTAAGCATCGAGAAAACTTAAGATCTCATGCCCGGCCGTCGCATCGATCATTCTATCGATGTGAGGCAACAGAAATGAATCCTTCGGGCATGCTTTGTTTAAATCCTTGTAATCAACACACATTCAAAATTTATTACCTTTCTTGGGCACCACTACCACGTTAGCAAGCCAATCCGGGTACTTTACCTCCTGGATAGAACTTATTTTTAAAAGCTTCGTTACCTCGTCTTTTACGAAGGCGTGTTTTGCTTCCGCCATGGGCCTTCTTTTTTGCTTCACCGGGGAAAACTTCCCGTCCAAGCTGAGCTTGTGAGTTTCTACTTCTGGTGATATACCTGTCATATATATATGGGACGATGCGAAGCAATCCACATTAGCTCGAAGAAATTCAATTAACTTGTTCCTGAGCTCCGGGGTAAGCCCCGTGCCCAGGTATACCTTTCTGTCCGGTAGGTACTCGAACAGGATGATCTACTCCAGCTCCTCTACAGTTGACTTGGTAGCATCCGAGTCATCCGGCATGACGAATGATCTGGGTACCTCGAAGTCATCCTCTTCATGTCCTGGATCCGACCCGGTGTGCTTTGATTGCTATTTGGTCTCCTCTCCTCTGGTTACATCTTCTTCCTTCTGAACCGATTCTTTGGGCCGAGGCGCTGCTTCCTCTACTGCGAACATCTCCCTTGCAGTGGGTTGTTCACCTCGGATGGTTTTTATCCCTTCCGGGGTGGGGAACTTCAGCAGCTGATGCAGTGGTTAGGGCATGGCCCTTATGCTATGTATCCAGGGTCTGCCCAGTAGTGCGTTATACTTCATGTCCCCTTCGATCACATAGAACACCGTTTTCTTAATGGTGCCATCGACGTTCACAGGTAATGAGATCTCCCTCTTTGTGGTTTCACTCGCCATGTTGAACCCGCTGAGTACCCGGGCTACCGGTACGATCTGATCAAGCAGCCCTAGCTGTTTGACCACTCTCCACCGGATGATGTTGGCCGAGCTACCTGGGTCAATCAAAATACGTTTAACCTTAGTTTTAAAGATAAGTATAGAAATTACCAATGTATCATTGTGCGGTTGAATGATGCCCTCTGCGTCTTCGTTGCTGAAGGAGATAGATCCCTCGGGTAAATGATCTCGGGTGCGCTTTTCACGAACAACAGAAACCTTGGCCCGTTTCATCACCGGCCCCCGAGTGGCATCGATACCCCCAACTATCATGTTGATTGTATGCTGGGGTTCTACCGGCTCGGCCCTTCGATGAGCCTCCCTTTCCTTGTAGTGACTTTTGGCTCGTTCACTCAGCAGATCTCGGAGATGACCGTTCTTCAGTAACCGGGCTACCTCTTCTCTCAACTGGCAACTATCCTTGGTTCTGCGACCATGGGTTCCATGATATTCACACACCATGCTCGGGTCCCGTTGGCCCGGATCCGACCTTAGACGTCTCGGCCATCTTACATCCGGGACACGACCGATGGCCAAGATGTGACCTGAGGTACTGACATTGAAATAGTACTTTGATATCTTTGGTGAGCCTTTATTCCAAGCAGAGCTTCCGGCATCGCTCCTGAATGAGAGACCCCGGCTATTCGATGGGCGCTCGACCCGTTTACTACCCCGACTTGAGAAATGGCTTGGGCTCACCCTTGACTTTTCCGACCTAAAACTTTGCCTCTCCGAATGGGAGTATGGCTGATACCTTTCCTTCGACGATTCGGCCTTTGTTTCGTAACCCTTCCTTGGTCTCTCAAAACTTTTATTCACATTTATCGGCCCCGGGGGGAGCTCGAATTGATCATCCTCCACCCGAATATTCGACTCGTATCAGTTATGGATATCAGCCCATGTCACAGCCTCGTATTCTAGCAAGCTTTCTTTCAATTTGAACGAAGTTGTTGAACTTTGAACATTGATCCCCTTTGTGAAAGCTTGCACAGCCCATTTTTCTGGAGCCGGGGGGAGTTCCATCCGTTCCCTTTGGAACCGGTTGATGAACTCACGCAGTAACTCATCGTCTCTTTGGGTTATATGGAAAATATCGGCCTTACGGGCCTGCACCTTTTTGGCAACGGCGTAGACCTTGATGAAGGCATCAGCGAGCATTTCGAAGGAGGTGATCGAATGCTCAGGTAGATGGTCATACCATGTCAATGCTCCTTTTGACAGCGTTACCCCAAACTTTTTCAGCAATACCGATTCAATGTCGTCCTCCTCCATATCATTTCCCTTTATGGCACATGTGTATGAGGTCACGTTCTCGTGCGGGTCCGTTGTGCTGTCATATTTCTAGATATCTGGCATTTTAAACCTCTTCGGGATTAATTTCGGGGCTGTACTCGTAGGAAAAGGCCTTTGGATGTACCTCTTCGAATCCGGCCCTTTCAGTAAAGGCGGAGCCCCCCGAGATATGATCCACCCGAGAGTTGTATGTTTCGACCCTCTTCTCGATTGAGTCTACCAGTTTCGCCAAAGTTTCGAGCATTTTTAGAACCTCGGTGGAGGACCCAACTCTAGATCCATTGCTCTCAATAACGCGTGCCTCGTCCCTTCTGGGTTCAGCAACACCGCTCGTTTTTTTCGGGGTCGTTGTATCCCCTCCGTTTTTCAGCCGGGCTATTGCGATTCCCTGTTCGGAAATCGCCACTCTCTGCTCTTGCAACATTTCAATAATTAAACGTAAGTCAATATTATCATTGGGTGTACCCGGTTCCTTCCGGTCCTGTGCCCGAGACAAGGAAATAGAATTGTGGGTATTTAGCGGATCAGTGGCCGGTAAGGTGGCATTCTCCTGGTCCACGGTGTTTTGATGGTTAAGGCCCTCCCTCGAATTAACGGGGTTAGGATCAGCAGGGTTTGGTGGTCCTCGTGGACCGCTTCCTTCGTTTTCAGCTACGATTTCGTTGTTGTTGACGTGACCAGATTTCCCACTGTCAGCCATTTAGTCCGTTTTCTCATATACGAACAGAAGGTGTTTTTGATTTAGATGGGTAAGGTACAGATCAAGATAAAAGACCACTATTATCCTAGCCCCACGGTGGGCGCCAAACTGTTTACCCCGGATTCAGATAATCAATTAAATTTGTGGATGAGGTATAGGATATGTGGCTATATCATAAACTTACTTGATGGAGAAAAGCAATATATGGGTGTGTTATAGGGAGAAATCAGTTATCAATGATTTGCTATGAACACGCGTTTCTACTAGCTCATAAGCGTTATTTGATTTAAGAAATATACGGAATGAACACAACAAATGTGGAACGAATCTAATGTATGAGAGAGATTTTGTATATATTTTGCTATCACAAGAATGCTTGATGAGAAGGAGCCAACCCCCTAAAAGGAGGATAATGCCTCTTATTTATAGTGCTGCCCCATGGGCTTCATACAACATAAGAAATAATAAAACAAAGAAAAAGTTCTGAGTTGGATTAGGTTGGATTAGGTAGACCGTACGGTCTGACACCCGTACGATTGGCAGTTGAACACAGCAGGACGTCATCCACGCGTGGCAACCGAGCAACGGATCTTCCGGACCACCGGTCACGGTCAAACGGACATACGGCCTCGAACAACCGGTCATGGAAGAACCGAACCAAATTACGCCCTTCCTTTACTTCGGCCCAAGCGTTTCCCTGGTTCAGATTGGGAGCCTTCGTCCACGTTCTTGTCCCTTTCTTCCCTCGGCCTTCGGTCTCACCGGTTTAACGTATACCCGAGTTTTACCGTATACAGTAAGGGTAGTCTCATATGGAGCGGTCAATTCTGTTGCCTGCAAACCGAGGAGGTGCACTAGTCACAGGCTGGCCTGAATATCTAGAATACGGCTGCCTCTGGCCCCCTTTATACTCACTACTAGCACAGGTAGATCTGGCCCTCTTACTATACCTTCTATTTATATCACGGTCACCCCTTTGTGGCTGTTGCTGCTCTTCTAAATTCTTGAAGAGACCTAGTTATTATACGAAAAAACGGATACATCCCTTAACCTATAGGATGCCAACTCCACTTACTCAGTATCAAAAGCATGTATTATTCTTAGTGTCCTCAGCATTTCATCTATAAAACCCTATGGGTCTTCATCCGGCTTTGACCTGAAAAATTCTAGAGGATTCAAACTCATAAAATCACGGGCTCTGGCACTAGTTGCTCTGTCACTAGGACCTGTACTCTGTCGTTGTGCCTGAGTAGCAACTAGCTGTGTCAATAACTGAATAGCCTCGGTCATCTGCTGGCCCGAAGCACTCGTGGAGGAATTGGAGCTTGAGCTGAGGCCCCTTCATGCTCCTCTAAAATAGGTGGAGTATGGGAAGTATGAGATGGAGCCTCGTTATGGGACTCACCCTCTTCTATATTTACCGGTGGCTCTTGTTCAACCCGTCTTCCTGTCGCAGTTTTGCTCTTCTGGGCGGCTGTTGCTTTCCTCTTTACAGGCATAGCTGAAATCATAACGCACAATTAGAGAGAAAAGAGGAATCTTACATTATAGCTCTATCGCACGATCTATGAATAAGAAAGACGGTCATTATTCCTAAATGTCCCGCAGGCTCTTTTTTATAAGTATGGCGCGCTTCACACCCATAAACAAGACTCTACTGGACACGGCTCATAGACACCCTGAGACAGAACCGCTCTAATACCACTTTTGTCATGACCCAACTAGAGGGCTATGACGGGTACCCGGAGCTGCCTACCGAGCACCACTTATCATGCTAACTATCACACCCATCCTAAACAGGTATAGCTTCTCAAAAACATATATACTATGAAATGGTGACCAAACATCTCCCGACAACATGCATATATACATAGGCTCATAAGGCTACAAAATGATGTACAAAGTATAGGCTAAAGTAGTCTCATAACATCTATTACCCACACATAAGTATCTACGAGCCTCTAACTGGAGTATTAAAATCTTAAGGACGGGACAGGACCCCGCCATGCCCCAATATGTACACAAAAGAATATCAATAAATGGCAACTCCGGTGTAGTGGAGTGCTCCTGCAAATCTGCTGAGTGAGCGCCAAAGCGTCTGTGCCGTCTCCCTGTCTACCTGTGGGCATAAACACAACGTCTATAAAAGAAAAGGACATCAGTACGAACAATGTACTGAGTATGTAAGACATGAATAATAATATCATAAAGAAGTAAGGAAATATGAGATAAGGAGATAACCTGTACTGCTAGCCTCTGAGGGCGGATACCATGCACGTTAACTTTCTTTAATATCTTTCATACATACATTCATATATATATATATATATATCATTAATGCTACGGAACGTACAGCCCAATCCATTTATCCATATATTCATCATACATTTATATATATATTGTCGTGCAACGAACGGCCCGATCCATTTATCCATATATCCCGCGTCTGGGACGATATCATAATATGCCAGCTGATTAGGTGGAATTGCGTATATAACGGCTCCTTCTTTTCCCATATCCCATGTATACATACTCATATATCCACGTATATCATATACTATACATAGTATGCATGAAAGCCCAAGTGAATGCTGCAACTCTATCGGAGTGATGTAAGGTCGGGAACCTCCAAATTCATTATGGAATAATCATCATCGCTATGTCTCACCTTGAAGGAACTAATATCATGAGGCGAGGCAATATCAAGAAATAGCATCAATGAAATCATAAAGATAGGATTATCAAACTCATAATAGCATCATTATCATCATCATTATCATGAAACATATCTCATTTCTATAGCATAAGAAGCTCTTAAGAATCATGAACTTTCAACTTTTGAGATGTAAGAAGGTCATGAAATATATAGAAGGTAGTAATATAAGAGTCATGCCTTAACAAAAGAAAGGGACTAGCCTTACATACCTTTATGTCCTCTTAGTGACTACTCATTCTCCTTCTAAGCTCATAACTCTACATTCAAGAGGATTCGTACTAAATTAGATCATTTAAAAGATGCCTAAGTCTAGACTACAACGACTAAGAGCTAACGAAAATTAGACAGCACTTCCTTTGTTTCAACAACTTCCAAACATCAATAACAACACCCATTATATCATAATCAATAAAATTCTTTAAGTTAAACGCTTTTCAATCCTCACAACCCCCCTTCGAAATCATCCACAACCATAGCTACAACACCATATTCATTCTCATATAATACTTGGTCAACATTATTAGTATCATTCACAATAAGGTTGTACTCACCTCATAACTCGTACTAAGAATCATGATTTAAGTTAACTTACTACTCAAAATACCATTCAATCCATATTTAAGCTTCATATTCTACTTCCTTCCCTAATCAAAGTCATTCAACCACTCAAATACTCTTAATAACATGGAATGCATGTAAAACTCACCTTTGATCATATAAAAATGAACCTTGGTTAAGGGCACTTCACTTTGAGAGAAACCCTAACTTCAATACCAATGGAATCCTTAACTTCTACCAAACCTAGGAGGAACTTTCCCTTTACAAGCTCGAGTTTACGGAGCTTGGATCTTGCTAAACCTTCACTCTGGTTATGGAAATATTGAGATGAATATTTTAGAAGTTTTTCTGATTTGGAGAAGTTAAATTAATTAAATAAAGTCATGGGTCTTAACTTATATAGATGGTCCAAGAAAGTTCCAGAGGCGCGGTTGGACGAGCGGGTTGACGACCCCTCGACGGACGGTCGACTTGCTCTATCGCCCTGCGCCTACAGATCCAAAGTTGCAGAAGCATGTTGACGATGCGCCTTGACGGTCTGTCGACATGTCGACGACCCGTCGACATTGTCTTATGTTTGCAGGTTTCCCTAATTCAGTTCTGATTTTGTTGATTCGATCTGTTCAACTTTTAGTCCTTTGAATTATCAAGAATACCTGCTGGTACATTTGTGTACGGGGTAAGACACTCTCGACCTTAACTTTCTCCAACAATTCGTCTCTTGCCTCAAATGTCTTTGGAATCTTAACTAGAATCATTAAGTATCCCTTCTTACTTGTGGGGACATCATATACTCCTTAACTTACGTTAGTTTATTCACCGCACAACAACCCGAAATTTCGAGGTGTAACAAAGATATATTACTAATCACCAATATCTACCATCTCCGGGTGGCAACAAGCCAACAACAATAGAACAAGATAAGCCACAACATAACGGGTGGCTAAACCCAATCACACAACAAGGCCCAACCTAAGACAACATCCAACCCAACTTCATAGCCGAAGGTTTACATGCATTCTCTAACAGTATCGTCTAAATATATGCTTTGCTAAACTAAGTCTCACCATATGGTAAACCATAATCTACCTGGAAGGCCTAACAGAAAAGTCTCCACAATCACACCGTGGTCTTTCCTTTCCATTGAGCTCCGAGATAAAAAAAAAAGTCTAAGCACATTCAAATCATGAAATTAGGATCAAGAAGAACATCAATCAAACCCTACTTCTATTCTGACCCAAATTCCCAACCTATGGAATAGGGTTTATGAACTAGAAAGGGGAAACTAGGAATCTATGGGTCTCAACAAGGAATTAAAGCTTTAGGTGATCAATTCCCATTAATATCAATCCAGAAGAACCAACAATTTACTCAAATTCGGATTCTACACAAAACCCTCAAATTTTGGTATAAACCCTAACTCCCAATTGAACAATTAGACCTTAATCAAGAAGTAAACATGCTACTATAGCTTATATTCATCAAATCCATGCTAAATAAAGCAAACCAAACCACTAATTTCAGATTTATAGCCAAGAAATCATTTAGGAAGAAACCCATTAAAACCCACTATTAATACCCAACTTATTGATGAACTAAGCATGAACCATGAATTTCTATGGTGATTTAATTGTCACGACCCAAATAGGGTCGCGACGGGTACTCGGGGCTAACCGCCGAGCACCGCTCGTTCTGTCGCTCGTTTTACTCATTTAATGCTCTTTTTATCATCTTTATACTCTTAGCGTAGGAAAATCATATTTCATATGAAAACACAAAATACTTTCATATACATGTTCCTTTAGGCTATCAAAATAATACATATATATATATATATATATATATATATATATATATATATATATATATATATATATATATATATACAGTGGCAACCTCGTGAGACCATCTAACCCGCACTGCTTATCTACGAGCCTCTACTGAAGTACTGAACATAGGGACGGGACAAGACCCCATCGTGCCCAAAATGCATATACATGGCTATATATATATATACACAAAAGAATAATCATAAGCACCTCCGGGACAATGGAGGGCTTCCAGTCAGCTGACAGCTACTACGGATCTGGATCGAGCTCTCCTCCCTGTCTGCCTGTGGGCATGAACACAGCGTCTAAAGAAAACAGACGTCAGTACGAATATTGTACTGAGTATGAGAGGCATAAGCAATGAAATAAGACAATGATGTAAAAAAGACACTCATATGGAACATCAGAATCTAACTGCCAAGTATAAGAAAAACAAGTCATGTTGTCTTACTCATGCTCATCATCATATCAATCATATATGCATCATGTATAAACTGCCCGTCCGTATCGGATCGGTGTGATAATGATAACATAAGCCTGCATCCAGGCCTCCCGCGTCCGGGGTAACATCTCATGCCGCCCACTAGTGGTGTCTTCCCATGCCATTTGGCCATGGTGTATCATATAGCTGCCCGCCTTGGCGGTGACTGCCCGGCCAAATGGGCGCGGTGTAATAGTAATATCATCATATGCTCCTCACAATATGGTTAGCTTATCATAATACATAAATAAGGCTCAAGATCAACCATACTCTATTGGGGTGACGTAAGGTCGTGATCCCCCCGATTGCATTATAGAACAATCATGAACATTCTGCCTCACCTTGAAGGAATTAGCATATAAGGTGAGTGTAAGCGGTAAATAACATCATTAGAATCCATATACTTTAATTCATTACCTTGTGCAGCTAATTATGGACATAGGCTCATGGATAAGAAAGAAGTTACGCTATAGGATTCATGCCATCAGAAAGAAGGGATTAGCCTCACATACCTTTGACGTTTAACTAAGCTATTGTTCTTTTTCTCCTTCAATATCGCGTTTCTACCTTCAAAAGAGAATTCGCATTTACGTTAGTTAATCGACTATAAGAACGCGCTACTATTTCTAGGAAAATTGGGCGGCGCTTCCTCTGTTTATACTACTTTTCCCATATTCTATATTAACTCCCAAACGCTCATAACAACGTTCACAATAGTGAAATCAACAATCATCATTTACATGCACTAACCACAATCCACCATTTCTCTCTAATTTTTCCACATTTATACTTATAACTCATTATCGCATTTCCTCCTATATAATACTTGTTTCATGGTCTAAGCATCCTTTCCAACATATTCATAATCATAGCACATCAACATTTATGATTCCATTCGACTACCATTCAATTGTGACACTATTTATCCATTTTAAGACCTATCTTCTTTGTCTTCCTACCATTCAAGCATCTTAGCTTTCCAATACCTTAACCAACATGATGAAGTCATGAAACTTACCTTAGATTATGGTGGAACAAGCCTAGAGTGGAATCCTTCCTTTTGCACCAAAACCCTACTTCACCTTTCTTGGAACTTCTTGGTTTGGATAAACTTCACTTGAGTTTCACACACCTTGTTTCATGGATTTAATGTTGTTGATCACTGATTTCCTTGTTATTCTTATGGTTGAAGTGTTTGGAGAATTTTCTAGAGAGCTCTTGAGTGGTATAGATGAGAAATGAAATGAAAATGAATGAAAAGGTTCCCTTATATTAATCACAAAATCTGATTTTTATGAACAGTAGTCAGGATGCACAGTGGTCGTAAACCCACTTTACGGGCCGTATTCTAGTTTACGGTCCATCCTTCACAATCGTATTTAAGCATAACGGAACCAGAAAGGTTTGTTAGATTCATGGTAGTTTACGGTCACAGTTTACGGGCCGTATTTCGATTTACGGTCCGTATTCTAGGTCGTGTTTAACCATTTAGACATTTGGCAGAAAGTTGAAATCTTAGAAGGTTGGAGGACGATAGCAGTTTACGGTCCGTAAACTACTTTACGGGCCGTATTCCACTTTACGACCAACTGGGCCAAAGTGCCAACCTGCAACTTTTCACTGTACGTTCACGGGGAAATTTCCGAGGTGTAACACTCTTCCCCCCTTTTTGGAACATTTGTCCTCGAATGTTAAGTCATCAGGGATTCTAGAAAAATTTCGCCAGAGTTTCCCCTGTAATTTGGCACTACCAACCTGTCACAACATCCCATAATATCATCGCCTCACAGGGCTACATCACAACATTGACATATCTATGGCCACACGCGACCAAAACATGAAAATAAGCATACATACCTCATATCGTTGGTGTTTCATCTTGAATCTCTCCTGGGGGTCGAAATAAATGCGGATACTTCGACTTGATACTCTCTTCCGCTTCCCACGACATTTCTTCCCGGTTATTGTTTCACCACAAGACTTTAACTGAAACCACCTCTTTGTTTCGGAGTTTTTGCGCTTGCCTGTCGAGGATAGCAATAGGCACTTCTTCATAGGTTAGCTTTTTCGTTATTTGCACATCATTTATCGGGACAATCTTTGTGGGATCTCCAATACACTTATGGAGCATCGAAACGTGGAAAACTAGATGGACTGATTCAAGCTCCGAAGGTAGATCCAATTCATAGACTACCTGACCCACCTTGCGGATGATTTTGTAGGGTCCAATGTATCTAGGAATTAGCTTCCCTTTCTTACCAAATCTCATCACCCCTTTCATTGGTGACACTTTCAAAAATACCCAATCATTAATTTGAAATTCGAAGTCTGGTCGGCGGTTGTCCGCATAGGACTTTTGGCGACTTTGAGCTGTCAACAACTGATCTTGGATCACCTTGACTTTTTCTATTGCTTGTTGGATCAATTCAGGGCCCACTAATTGTCCTTCTCCTATTTCGAACCACCCGATTGGAGATCTGCATTTCCTTCCATATAAAGCTTCATATGGAGCCATTTGTATACTAGAATGGTAGCTATTGTTATATCCAAACTCAATAAAGGGTAACTGATCATCCCAGCTACCACCGAAATCCAACACACACGCCCGTAGCATATCTTCTAAGGTTCGAATGGTACGCTCGACCTGCCCATCAGTTTGCGGATGAAATGCCGTGCTAAACTTCACTTGCGTGCCCAAACGTTATTGAAAAGATTTCCAGAAATTAGTTGTAAACTGTGCTCCTCTATCGGTGATAATAGACAATGGAATTCCATGGATTCACACAATTTCTTTGAGATACAACCTCGCATAGTCTTCCGCTGAGTACGTTGTCCTAACTGGAAGAAAATGGGCTGCTTTGGTCAGTCTATCCACGGTCACCCATATATAATCATACCTGCCACAGGAACGGGGTAATCCCACGATGAAATCCATGTTTATCACTTCCCATTTCCAAGTGGGGATTTCTATTGCTTGCAATAAGCCTCCTGGCTTCTGATGTTCAACTTTTACTTGTTGGCAATTTGGACATTGTGCTACAAATTCTGCTACGTCTCTTTTCATGCCATTCCACCAGTACATCATCTTGAGATCATGATACATTTTGGTCGCACCTGGGTGAATAGATTACCGGGAACAATGCGCTTCTTCTAGAATTCGTCGGCGCAATTCCACCACATCCGGCACACATAGCCTGCCTCGGTATCTAAGAATTCCATCAATGGAAACTTCAAACAGAGACTTTTCTTTCCCATGAGACGCGTCTCTATAATGACACAACTGAGAATCTTCATATTGTCGTTCCCTCACTTCCGTATCCAAGGACGAGGTTGTAGAATCATTGATACTAATCCCTGCATAACCCGAATCTATTACACATACCCCAAGACTAGCTAGTTGGCGAAGTTCTTGAACCATCTCTTTCCTTTCTGGAGGGATTTCACATAAACTACCCATCGATCGTCGGCTAAGCGCATCGGCTACTACATTTGCTTTCCCGGGGTGGTACAAAATGTTCACATCATAATACTTCAATAATTCTAACCACCGCCTCTGCCGTAAATTCAAATCCTTCTATTTGAAAATGTACTGAAGACTTTTGTAATCTGTATAGATATCAACGTGCACACCGTACAAATAATGTCTCCACATCTTTAAGGCATGAATGACTGCAGCCAGTTCGAGATCATGAGTTGGATAATTCTTCTCATGTTTTCGCAATTGCCTCGAAGCATATGTAATAACCTTACCATGCTGCATCAATACGCATCCCAATCCGACACCGGAAGCGTCACAATACACAACATAACCATCTGACCCTTCTGGAAGTGTTAAAACTGGAGCTGAGGTCAATCTTTCCTTCAACTCTTGGAAGCTACGTTCACAAGCGTCATTCCATTGAAATTTGGCTGACTTCTGGGTTAACTTAGTCAATGGGGGTGAAATAGATGAGAAGCCCTCTACGAATCTTCTATAATAACCTGCCAAACCCAGAAAACTACGAACTCCTGTAGGTGTCGTAGGCCTTGGCCAAGTCGTCACAGCCTCAATCTTCTGAGTGTTGACTCGAATGCCATCATCTGAAATAACATGGCCCAGAAATGTTACCGAATTTAGCCAAAACTCGTATTTTGAAAATTTTTCATACAATTCTCGGGCTCCAAGAATGCCAAGAAAAATTCTCAGATGGTCTGCATGTTCTGATTCTGTGAGAGAATACACCAGAATATCATCGATAAATACTATCACAAATAGATCCAAGAGAGGCCTGAATACGTTGTTCATCAAATTCATAAATACGGCCGGAGCATTAGTCAACCCGAATAACATCACCCGAAATTCATAGTGGCCATAATTCGTTTCGAAGGCTGTCTTGGGAATATCCGCTTCTCTAACCCTCACTTTGTTATAGCCCGTATGTTGTACGTTCGGATAATTCGAGATAGTTGTGGGAAGTTAAGGGAAAAGCTTTATTTTGATCTTGTTTAATACACAAGTTGTTTATGAATATTATTTATGAATATTATTAGTATGGAAATATTGAGAAAGGCCAAGGGTAAAAAGGAAAATTCGCAAAGTGGTTCATGGTAAAATTGTGGAAGGCTAGGGGCAAAATGGGAATTTCACCAACAATTCAAGAAAATTCTTGAATGGTCCATCTTGGCCATGTGGCCGTCCAAGTTAAGGTTGGCTTGGCCCACATGGATGAATTATATGTATGTATATATATGACATATTAGTCATATTCTCCACATAAAACTCTAGAACCTTGGAGAGAAAAAAAAAAGAAGAAGAAAGAAGAGCAAGGGGCATTCTGCCATAGCCCAAAAAAATTCACCTCTTGAAAAGTTGATCAAAAAAATTATTTCTTCTAGTATTCCAAGCAATTGGAAGGTGCTATTTAACGTGGAGTGATTGTTGGAGTAAGTAAAGCATTTGTTGGGCAAGTGGTGAACCTAGCCGAGCAAGAAGAGATAAGTGAAGAAAGGTATGTGTTTAATCTTCTTTTACATGTGTTAGAGATGCTTATGTATGTTGAAGTATATAGAAATGGATAGAATTCATGGTACATGTGTGTGTTGATGTTGTGGCCGAACATAGTTGAGTTGTGAAGAACAAATGAATTGATTTTATTTAGTATTTTGATTGTTGTTGTTGTTGTGGATTCCATAATAAAAATGAAGATTTGATGGCTTGAAATGAAGTTGAAATTGTTGTGGGAGTGTTGAAGAAGTTAATTTGATATTAGTATAGTTTCTTGCCATTATGAGAATAAAGTTGTTAATGCATAGACTATTATTATAGTTCATGAGTTTTGAAGGAAAGAATGTGTTGTTGTTGGTTATGTTGAGTTGAGAAGGATTCGGGTAGTAGGTATAATTCATGAACTTGAAAGAAGGAAATGTGTCGCTATTGTTCTTGTTGAATTTGGAAGGTTTCGGGTGAAGTAATATGTTGATTGGGTTGTTGGAATATTATGTGAATTGTTTGAAGTATTCTTGAATCATGTTAGGAAGATTTCGGATTAATACTTGAATGTGGGATCATTGGTGTTAGCTTGATTATATGTGATTGAATTGAATACAAATGAAATGCCGTCGAACTGTGTGACGAAAGTTGCTAATGTTAGAATATATTTTGGATTGATTGTTGAAGTTGTTAGTATGATTGTTGTTGATAATTTGGCCGAGTTGAATTCTCGGATTGTTGATTGTTGATTTGGCCGAGTTAGATTCTCGGGGATGGTGTATTTACAGGGGAAATGCTGCCAAAATTTCGGCATGTTATAAGCGAATTTGTTTGAAAGACCAAGACAAGTATATGTCAATGAGTTTAATGATTATGTCGATTCTCTTGAATGTAGACTAGCGAGTTTGGACGAATAAGCGAAGCTAATTGGACGCGGAACAGGTATGTAAGGCTTACCCTTTCTTTCTTTTGGCATGATCTTTGTGAAACCAACATGACAAAGTATGTGTATGATTTCAAAGAAACTCATATTCTTAGAGCCACTAGGATGGCTAACGTTATTGATTTCGATAAGCTATTTCATATGGTTTTGATACGTATCTATGATGTCCGAAGTTCTGTTTGATATGTTTCCAAATGGCATTCGAAAGATAATTGATATGACTAAAGTTTTGATTTTCAAATGATAGCACGTTTGATTATTCTATGGAGTCTTTGATATAATTTGATACGTACATATGGTTCCAAACGCTCTATTTGATTTGATCCGTAACGATATCCGAAAGGTACTTGATATGATTTTTGCTTTGATTTTTCCGAAAATGGCTTCTGAAACGCTCGTATAAGGCTCTGTACTTCAAACGCTCATAACTTTCTTATACTAAGTCGGATTGACCCGAAACTTGTTCTGAGCCTTCAGGTGTCGATAAGTATATTTGTCTATCGAGTCTTGAATTATGTGCATATGGTTTCGCACTACTCTGTTCGTGCAAGTCTCAGTATGTCCTTCACTGCGTCCCGGGCCAGGGTATGTTCTCGTGCGTACCTCTCTGCATTATTCACCGCGTCCCTCTCACTTGCGGGCCGGGGCATGTTATATATGTGATATGATGACATGATGACGGGGTGGTGGCCAGGATGGCATATGATGACTCTATTCACCGCGTCCCGCAATAGAGGGCCGGGGCACGTTACATGCATATGTGATACATGACATTGGCATACATGATTCCATTCATCGCGTCCCTCAATGGAGGGCCGGGGCACGTTATATGCATATATGATATATGGTAATGACATGCATGAACTTACTCACCGCGTCCCTTACTAGTGGGCCGGGGCACGTTATATGACATATGATAAACGATGACGGTATGCATGATTTTCATTTATGATTTATGATGACATACATGATTTTCATTTGAAAAGGCAAGTGCTTTGATGTTTTAAAAGTTCATACTTGATTCTGGTAAATCTCTGTTTCAGCTATGATTCTCTTCTACTGTAATTCCTGCCTTACATGCTCAGTACATTTTTCGTACTGACCCCCTTTCTTCGGGGGTTGCGTTTCATGCCACGCAGGTACACCCAGATGAGTAAAGCATATTCCTAGAAGATGCTTCAGTTGGATTGGCAAGCTCCATTTGCCCTGGAGTGTTTCCGGGTCAGAGTATTATGCTATGATGTGTCATTCGAAGTTAGAGACTTTGCAGACAGAGTCGTGGGTATAGAATGTCAGTGTTGTAAGCGGCTCCATCAGCCGATGTGTCATTCTGTATTATGTGATAAATTCCATAAAGTTACAGATTTTGTTTGATTTGATAAACAAGGAAAAAGAAAATTTCTGAAAGCCTTACTATGCATTTCATGTCTATTTGATTTAAAGGTCCAAAGAGGTTATGTGTGTATTGAGAGTCAGAGGGTTCGCTCGGCTCTAAGTAAGGGTCAGGTGCCCATCACACCCTAGCGAGATTAGGGTGTGACACACTTGATGATACCCCGACCTTAAATCTATCTTGGAAAACCACTTGGCACCTTGTAGTTGATCGAACAAATCATCAATCCTTGGAAGAGGATATTTGTTCTTTATCGTCACTTTGTTCAATTGCCTGTAGTCGATACACATTCGTAGAGATCCGTCTTTCTTTCTCACGAACAAGACCGGTGCTCCCCATGGCGATGAACTGGGCCTAATAAATCCCTTGTCAAGCAAGTCTTTCAGCTGTGCCTTTAGCTCTTTCACTTCGGCCGGAGCCATACGATAAGGAGGAATAGAAATGGGCTCGGTGTCCGGCAACACATCAATGGCTAAATCAATTTCCCTTTCTGGAGGAAGTCCTGGAAGTTCATCTTGGAACACATCTGGGAATTCATTCACTACCGGAACTGACTGGAAAGTTGGCAGCTTTGCTTCGGTGTCATGAACCCAAACTAAATGATAAATATAGCCCTTGGTTATCATCTTCCTCGCTTTAAGGTAGGAAATAAACCTACCCTTCGGAGATGCTGTATTACCCTTCCTATCAGCACGGGCTCTCCCAAAAATTGGAATCGAACCACTTTCGTGCAGCAATAAACATTGGCATAACATGAGGCCAACCAATCCATACCCATAATTACATCGAAATCTATCATCTTCAACTCAATCAAATTAGCTTTGGTCTGATGATCACATATCAGAATGAAACAATTTTTGTACACTTGCCTTGCTATCACGGCATCACCAACCAGAGTGAGTACCTCAAAGGGTCTAATTGACTCGGTTTTCACCCCAATACAACCAACAACATATGGAGTAATATAAGAGAATGTATAACCCAGATCAATCAATGCATACACATCACAGGAGAATATAGACAATATACTTGTAACTACATCCAGAGAGGACTCGAGATCCTGTCGTTCGGCTAAAGCATATACACGGGGCTGAGTGGCACCTGAAGTAGATACTGCCCCTCGGCCTCTGCCTCGGCCTGCTGTCATCTGGGGAGTCTGCCCTACCGGGCGTACTGATGAAGAGCCAGTTGCAGAACCTGTAGGCTAAACTCCAACTCTGCCACTCATCGACGGGCAATCCCTCATCATATGCCCCACCTGACAACAAGTATAACAGGCATCCGAACCCTGACGACACTATCCGGAATGTAATCTGCCGCATTGGTTGCATCGCGGCACTGGGGGTCTCCTCTGACAATAATCTTCCCTGAACTGGGAATCTGAAGCTCTCGAACTCTGGCCCTATCCTGAACGGAAAGAGCGATCAAATCTCCTACCTGTGAATCGAGGAGGTGCACTCGTCACTGACTGGCCTGAGTACCCAGAATATGTCTGCCTTGATCCCCTTCTATGATAACTGCTAGCTCCCATGGATCTGGCCCTCTTGCCTTGCCTTCTATCGATATCACGGTTGCCTCTTTGTTGTTGTTGTCGCCCCTCCAAATTCTGTGCATGGGCCTGTATTCGAGAAATATCCATCCCGTCTTGCAAGGAAGCTGTCAAATAATCTCTGAATAGATGTGGTCCTAGGCCACTCATAAATCTATGTACCCAGTCTCCCATATCGGCCACCATAGTCGGAGCACATCTAGCCAAAGAATTAAATTGCATGCTATACTCCCGGGCACTCATATTTCCTTGCCTCAAATTTAAAAATCTGTCCGCTCTAGCTCGGCGGACTTCGGGTGGCAAATAGTGACGAATAAAAGAATCTACAAATTCTTGCCAAACCGAAGGAGGCGCGTTCTCTCCTCTTGATAATACCCAATTGTTGTACCATAACACCGCCATATCCCAGAGTCTATACGATGCCACCTCCACGGATTCGGTCTCGGAGGTATGGACAATCTTCAATGTCCTCAACAGTTCATCAATGAAACCTTGTGGGTCTTCCTCCGGCTTTGACCCGAAGAACTCCGGAGGATTTAGGCTGATTAAATCACGGGCCTTGGTACTTACTACCCGGTCACTTGAACCCACATTTTGTCGTTGTGCCTGTACGGCAACCAATTGTGTCAATAGCTGAATGGCCTCGGTCATCTGTTGACCCGAAGCAACCGGTGGAGGAATTAGAGCTGGGGCTCCTCCTTGTTCTCCCACACCGGGCGAGGTAGAGGAAGTATCAGATGGGGCCTAGTTATGCGATTCGCCTTCATCTATATTCACCGGAGGCTCTCTTTCTACCCGTCTCTTTGCCGTAGTCTTGCCCTTCTGGGCGGCTGTAGCCTTTCCCTTTGGCGGCATTCTGAAATCATAACACACTATTAGGGAGGATAAAATCTTACACATGGCTCTATCGCACGATCCCATAGAAGAAAGATGGTCATTTTTCCTAAATGCCCAGTAGCCTCTTGTTTATTGATGTGGCGCGCAACACACCATAAACAAGACTCTACTAGACACGGCTCGTAGATACTTCCTAGGATCGAACTGCTCTGATACCACTTTTGTCACGACCCAACTAGGGGCCGCGACGGGTACCCAGGGCTAACTGCCGACCACCGCTCGTTCTGTCGCTCGTTTTACTCATTTAATGCTCTTTCTATCATCTTTATACTCTTAGCGTAGGAAAATCATATTTCATATGAAAACACAAAATACTTTCATATACATGTGCCTTTAGGCTATCAAAATAATACATACATATATATATATATATATATATACAGTGGCAACCTCGTGAGACCATCTAACCCGCACTGCTTATCTACGAGCCTCTACTGAAGTACTGAACATAGGGATGGGACAAGACCCCGTCGTGCCCAAAAATGCATATACATGTCTACATATATATATATACACAAAAGAATAATCATAAGCACCTCTGGGACAATGGAGGGCTTCCAGTCAGCTGACAGTCACTACGGATCTGGAACGAGCTCTCCTCCCTGTCTACCTGTGGGCATGAACACAGCGTCCAAAGAAAACAGACGTCAGTACGAATATTGTACTGAGTATGAGAGGCATAAGCAATGAAATAAGACAATGATGTAAAGAAGACACTTATATGGAACATCAGAATCTAACTGCCAAGTATAAGAAAAAGAAGTCATGTTGTCTTACTCATGCTCATCATCATATCATATATGCATCATGTATAAACTGCCCGTCCGTATCGGATCGGTGTGATAATCATAACATGAGCCTGCGTCCAGGCCTCCCGCGTCTGGGGTAACATCTCATGCCGCCCACTAGTGGTGTCTGCCCATGCCATTTGGCCATGGTGTATCATATAGCTGCCCGCCTTGGCGGTGACTGCCCGGCCAAATAGGCGCGGTGTAATAGTAATATCATCATATGATCCTCACAATATGCTTAGCTTATCATAATACATAAATAAGGCTCAGGATCAACCGTACTCTATCGGGGTGACGTAAGGTCGTGATCCCCCGATTGCATTATGGAACAATTATGAACATTCTGCCTCATCTTGAAGGAATTAGCATACAAGGTGAGTGTAAGCGGTAACTAACATCATTAGAATCCATATACATTAATTCATAACCTTGTGCAGCTAATTATGGACATAGGCTCGCGGATAAGAAAGAAGTTACGCTATAGGATTCTTGCCATCAGAAAGAAGGGATTAGCCTCACATACCTTTGACGTTTAACTAAGCTATTGTTCTTGTTCTCCTTCAATATCGCGTTTCTACCTTCAAAAGAGAATTCACATTTACGTTAGTTAATCGACTATAAGAACGCGCTACTATTTCTAGGAAAATTGGGCGGCACTTCCTTTGTTTATACTACTTTTCCCATATTCTATATTAACTCCCAAACGCTCACAACAACGTTCACAATATTGAAATCAACAATCATCATTTACATGCACTAACCACAATCCACCATTTCTCTCTAATTTTTTCACATTTATACTTATAACTCATTATCGCGTTTCCTCCTATATAATACTTATTTCATGGTCTAAGCATCCTTTCCAACATATTCATAATCATAGCACATCAACATTTATGATTCCATTCGACTACCATTCAATTGTGACACTATTCATCTATTTTAAGACCTATCTTCTATGTCTTCCTACCATTCAAGCATCTTAGCTTTCCAATACCTTAAACAACGTGATGAAGTCATGAAACTTACCTTAGATGATGGTGGAACAAGCCTAGAGTGGAATCCTTCCTTTTGCACCAAAACCCTACTTCACCTTTCTTGGAACTTCTTGGTTTGGATGAACTTTACTTGAGTTTCACACACCTTGTTTCATGGATTTAATGTTGTTGATCATTGATTTCCTTGTTATTCTTATGGTTGAAGTGTTTGGAGAATTTTCTAGACAGCTCTTGAGTGGTGTAGATGAGAAATGAAATGAAAATGAATGAAAAGGGTCCCTTATATTAATCACAAAATCTGATTTTTATGAACAGTAGTCAGGATGCACAGTGGTCGTAAACCCACATTACGGGCCGTATTCTGGTTTACGGTCCGTCCTTCGCGACCGTATTTAAGCATAACGGAACCAGAAAGGTTTGCTAGAGTCATGGTAGTTTACGGTCACAGTTTACGGGTCGTATTTCGATTTACGGTCCGTATTCTAGGTCGTGTTTAACCATTTAGACATTTGGCAGAAAGTTGAAATCTTGGAAGGTTGGAGGACGATAGCAGTTTACGGTCCGTAAACTACTTTACGGGCCGTATTCCACTTTACGACCAACTGGGCCAAAGTGCAAACCTGCAAATTTTCACTGTACGTTCACGGGGAAATTTCCGAGGTGTAACATTAATGATGAAGGAATGAAGCATAAGGTTGGGGAAACTCCCCACCAACCTTAGCCACTTCAAGAACTCCAAAAACCATCTTCAATAGCCTTTAGATGAAATGGGGAAATGTTTAAAGACTTAGGGGTTTTTATCACTTAAACCATTCAGTTACTACCCGACACTCGCTTCCGCGACCAGCATACCGCTTCAGCGGCACCGCTGCGGCGGTCCCATGACCACTACACCAAAATCCCACTGGCCGCTTCAGCTGCAGGGTGACCGCTATAGCGGTACCACTGCTGCGGTTTTGGTGCTGCCAATGCGGGCACCAGACACTAGAAAATCCCAAGAGTTCACATTCTTAATCCGAATTTCTGACTATCTCCCGAGGCCATCCACTCACATACTCAATATGCAGACATACATAAAAGCACACTATGAATGCACTTGTGGCCTAAAAAATTTCTAACGAAGGTCTCGTTGATCGAGTCAACCCCCGATACCTTAGATCCAACTTCCCAACTCAAGTCCCAAAATGCATTCGAGTGCATTGGGAATCGAACCAGATATGCACACAAGTTGTAAAAGACCATCCGGACCTTTCGGAATCGAAAGATTTTTGAAAAAGGTCAATTTTCCCAAAAGTCAACTTTGAGTCAACTCTTTTCCGTTTAAAGCCAAAGTTTCCCAAAACTTGCCCAAATCAACTCTGATGACCTCAAAAAGCGTACCAACAGCTCCCACGGGTCAAATATGGGCTAATAAAGCTCGAAAAGAGATCAAAAGGGTCGTAAATGGAATAATGACCAAATGGGTCGTTACATCAGATACTAAATAAACAATCGCTCGTCCTCGAGCGATAAGGAAGAGAGGACGGGAAATACTTGAATCAGCAATAACTGAGGATATAGGCTATGCAGGTCGGACTTTCCTTATAGGGAAGATTCTCATCGAACAAAATTGAATCCCGATGAATGATATAGGACTATCAGAATGGTACTTCCTCAACGTAGAAACATGAATGATCAAATGAACACCTGACAGACCTGGTGAACAACTAATTCACAAAACACAAGATCAATACAACAAATAATCTCAAACAGGCCAATGTACCTCGGGCTCACTTACCAGTCACAACTCTCTAAACATAGCTCAAACTCTAATTTTCATATCTCCATATTCGAATTTCCCTCACAACTGATCCTCAGATAAATGAATTGATTTGCTCGAATTTTCTGATTTGATAAAACCACAACTCTAAACATGTTCAATAGGCCCACAAACACTTTGTTGGTCCCAAACGCACACGCAAGTATACGTGGTCGTACAAGTAATATAGACTGTTAAGTCCAGATATCGATCCCACAAAGACTTATAATTAACTATTTATCAAATTAAACTAATGCTAATTATCTAAACAAGAAATAAAATCCAAATTATATTTGTAAACTAATTAAAAATAAAAGAAAACAATTAATGAACTTCAACCAAGAAAGAACAAATTTTTATCGGAGAAGAGATAGATCTAGGACTATGACCACTAACAATCTAGTTGAGTTTTCAAATCGTTCTACCCATGGGTTAGTAGTTGATGGGTTAATTATAACTTTATGATATTCTCTCGAACTACTCACAAGCCTGTAGATGCTACTATAACGCCTATATCTCTATGGTCGTCAGATGTAACAAGAACACATTTATTTCTCCATATTCAACTAAGTAGAGCTACAGGGTATATCTCTATTCTCAGTAGCAAAACGATTAAATCGAGCAAACTCTATTTATTCTTATTACGTGCGTGAATTCCCTTTCTCAAGTCCAATTCCCGCACCACAGATAGTGTTCAATTAGTGATCAAGTAATCAAACAATTAAGACCAAGAATAAATAAATAACCCAAAGACTAAAATGTGAGGCAATAATGGCTAAATATATGCAATTTATGGCCGAACATCACCACCCCACACTAAAACTCTTGCTCATACTCGAGTAAGCACTAAAATCACTCTCAATAAATCAAGCCTAGGATCACCACCACTTTGGTTGATACCAACAATTAGGCCATATTGCAACTCAGAACATCAAATTTACACTTCCTGATCATCATGCCAGATATACAAATCAACCAACAAACAAACAACAAACTTCTAACCTCCCAATCTCAAAGATGGACTCTAACTCATCAAATTTAAGCTCGCTCACCTACTCTGTCAAAGAAATTTAATAACATCACCTATCTATCATGAAACAAGTGCCCTCACAAGAATAAATAGTCAGCACACTCAAATCAAGGAATGAATGCAAATTAAGGACTTAGCATCAAAGCACAACTCTCACGCTCACAAAGAAATTCCCATGTATGCACAAAGAACAATAGGCTTGCCCATTATGTACATCTCTACTAATCAAGTGTGCTCGAATGGAATCAAATAGGACTTTAAAGGGTTGTAATGTTGGCTAGGGAATGGGTAGGAAAACTATACAATAGTGACTTACACTTCCCTAAGCACTTTGTACTCTTAGACTTCATCACCCATTATTTCATCTTTTCACTTTATTTTTCAGCCCTCTCTTCATCAATTATTTAACAAGTATTTCTCATCATATCAAGAACGTTTCAATCATTTTTTTTTCAAGCACAATTTTTTTTTTCATTCTTTTTTTTTTTCATGTCACATTCTTTTTAAGGGGGTCTTTTCATCACTTTGCAGCTATCATTGGTCACCATTTTTCACTTGACCATCCTTTTCTTCAAATTTCACAATTATAACCCAGTCTATGCTACAGTGCCCAAGGAACCAGGGTACAAAAACTAGGGATTCAACAAAAGGATCAAGGCAAAAATACGGCTAACAACAAAAGGCTACAGGCTCAAAGGGCTAGCTAGTGATACAATACCTAAAAAGGCTGAAATTCACAAGACATATCAAAGAAAGCCTATAATCATCTTCCAAATAGAGCAACACTTTTTATTTCGCTTCAATAACATGCAGGGCAAGTTCTAGACTAAGATGCAAAACATGGAATATATGCAAGAATTCCTCACCACACATGGCACAAGTCTCAATCAAGATGGATCAATTCTACTCTAGGACAGATAGGATCATGACGAACTACAAAATAAGAAAAAACTACACATAGATTCACAACCATGAGCTAGGTGTCAGAAAGTCTGTTATCTTTTTCATTACTCAAGCACTCACAGGAAAGTACTACTCAAGCTCAGCCCTAAATATGCTAGTATCAAACAAGTCACAAGGGTTTTCTACTCTCTCTATTCTACTCCTAAAAAAAAATAAAAAGTAAAAAAAAATAAAAAAAATTAATCCTAAAAAATAAAAAAAATTACCCGGTTCAAAGGTCCCCCCTCGGGAAAGAACCGAGGCCATAAGAAAACCCAAGGGGTGGATGATGAATGCCACTAATGAGGGACTTAAGAAGTTACTAAAGAAAATCAAAGAAATTAAAAAAAATCTTTTCGAATTTTTCATTTTTTTTCCGACACTAGGACTCAAAACTAATACTAATTAAAAAATCCTAAGGCATATTAAATCATCATCCTCAACCTTACTAGGAACGTATTTCCCACCCCACAGTTAAAATCATGCAATGCCCTCAGTGCATATAAATGGAAAAATTAAAAACTAGTAAAGCAAGAAATACTCCCTAGGGCCCTCTAGGGCCTAGCTAGCAACATGCTTTCATCATTCAGGGTCGGCACGACCCCACACTTAAGATCAAACATGTTCCTCAGCTTTCAACTTTGGGTACTCACACTTCCCCTAATCTGCAAAACAAAAACAAAACAAAACAAAACAAAACGTGACACTATAAAAATAAAAATCTATAATTATTACACATTGGGTTGCCTCCAAATAAGCTCCTTAGTTAACGTTGTGGCATGACGTGAATCAACTTCACCACTTTTTCCTCCACTTTGAGGATATGAATTGCGCCCCTAATTTTGCATCGAATTTTCTGCTCCGCTCCTGGGGCGGCGGTGTGAAAATAAAAGAACCAAGCAATAGGTGTCGCATCTTGCACTTCTTGGCCCTTAAGTAAGGAATGTCATTTTGTCTCTTTGGTGTGGCAAATTTCAGGATGTAAGGCTCTTGTTCCTCATATATACACATCTTCACCGGCGTGGAGGGCTCCATTTTCATATCGCCAACCAAACATAATGTAGAAAAATATTTAGAATGAGGACCAACACGCCCCAACTCTAAAACTGCATTATTTCTGACATCCTCACTTTTCTACACTTCCTCAACATAGGCATCATCAACAAGGATCTGATCGAATGGTTGGAATTCCTCTATTTGCTCCACAAGTTGGCCAGTATCCACAACAATTGGTGGTTGGGCATCAGACACCTCAACCTTTTTATTTATTTGAGCCTGCAAGTCATAGATGTCTAAGCCAAATTGATCTATCTCTTGTCCGAGCTTTGTTCTTTCTTCCATGAAGTATGCCATGTCACTTGTAATTTCATCAAGATAATCCCCCCATACATCTAATCGGTGAGCTCGAACCAATAGCAAAGTATCCCTCACAACATCCACTTTGTGAAAATCACTTGAGAGACTAGAACAACACTTAGGACACTCTTTCCACTGACCACCACACTGGTTACAAAAGTTCCAGTCATAGAATTTAGAAGGGTCACACATCACATCCCGTATGTGCCAAATTTTAGAACAATTTTCCCATAAGTGGGGTCCTCCACAAAGTGCACAAAAATCATTTAAACATGAATACCCAACGTTCGATAAATTTTCGTTCAAAGATGCCATGTCAAGAAGAATACTAGAATATTAAACAAAAAAAAAACTGAATAAACAAAAAGAAAAGTCTAATCCAAATAAACAATTAATTTCTAAGTCCCCGGCAACGACGCCAAAAACTTGTTGGTCCCAAACGCACACGCAAGTATACGTGGTTGTACAAGTAATATAGACTGTTAAGTCCAGATATCGATCCCACAGAGACTTATAATTAACTATTTATCAAATTAAAGTAATGCTAATAATCTAAACAAGAAATAAAATCCAAATTATATTTGTAAACTAATTAAAAAGAAAAGAAAACAATTAATGAACTTCAACCAAGAAAGAACAAATTTTTATCGGAGAAGAGATAGATCTAGGACTATGACCACTAACAATCCAGTTGAGTTTTCAAATCGTTCTACCTATGGGTTAGTAGTTGACGGGTTAATTATAACTTTATGATATTCTCTCGAACTACTTACAACCCTGTAGATGCTACTATAACGCCTATATCTCTATGGTCGTCAGAGGTAACAAGAATGCATTTATTTCTCCATATTCAACTAAGTAGGGCTAAAGGGTATATCTCTATCCTCAGTAGCAAAACGATTAAATCGAGCAAACTCTATTTATTCTTATTACGTGCGTCAATTCCCTTTCTCAAGTCCAATTCCCGCACCACAGATAGTGTTCAATTAGTGATCAAGTAATCAAACAATTAAGACCAAGAATAAATAAATAACCCAAAGATAGAAAATCAATAGATAGAAACGGTAATCAAACGTCAACTTTCATGTTTGTGTCAAAGCCCTAGAACTAAAGTGTTTTGCTCCACATAGACATGGAGGAAAACTAACAAATCATCCGAATAAAAATATAAAAATAAGTGTTACAGAGAAGAGAAGATAAAACCCTGTAACTATGGCCTCCACGGCGGCGCCAAGCTCTCTCTAGGTCCAAAGTTATGAACTAAGGTTTACAAGCTATCCAAAGTTATGTCAAAACCGTGTAGAATATGTATTTATAGGGTACTAAAAGGCCTGGGCTTTTAAAAACCAAATCCAACTACGACCAGGAAAAATCGCGGGCTAGCATCACACCGGCATCGCGGATGAAACGCGGAACCAACAGAGAGTCAGAGAACAGTTTTGCATTTTCTCTCGTCTTCTTTGCTAACTTTAATGCCACATAGACAAAAGCTAAGGCAAGCTCCATTAAGCTGCTTGCTTCATTTTACTCTTATTTGTTGGCTTCTTGTCATGCCTTCGTCCCTTTTTTTTTTTGTTTATTTATTTTCTCTTTTTGTAACTTCAACACTTTTCAGTCGATTTTGCTTCAAATCTCTTCACCTTTACACCTCTTTATTCCTACATAGTAAAATATAATATTAATCACAACTCATTACAATTAATACTCAAAAGACAATTAAAAGTACTAAAATGTGAGGCAACAATGGCTAAATATATGCAATTTATGGCCGAACATCACACTTCCTCAAACCAACGCAATCCTCTGAAACATGGTCACAAACTATAGCCCATTCTGAATCGATAAAATACTCTGATTCCGCTAACTCTTTCTCCCATATCTTCTAAAGCCTTTACTCGCACCGTGATTTCTTAGAAATATATGAACACACACCACAAGCCCGAAACCAGGACTTACTCTTGCCAGAAATGAATCTTAATTCTCCTAATTCCTCTACACAATTCCATCAAAACTGATCTTAGTGTCAGCCAACTCGGCTAGTTCCAAGTCTTCACCTTCAAATCATAATACATGAACCATACCACTGAATATCTCGCCGAGCAAAGTCTGTCAAAACCCAACTGATCACTTTAAAGACCTCTCGCACAACTGTTCCTCCTCAAATCTGTACTAATCTCATTGTATACCATTATTCTAACAAGCATGGTGTGTCCCAAATAGGGGCTATGAACAAACATAAATACCAAGCTAAAAACATATCATGAACATTACACTAATCTTTATACTATCATAGATTTCATATCATGAACATTACACTAATCTTTATACTATCATAGATTAAGTAAGGAATTTTAAAGGTGTTAATCTTTATACTATCATAGATTAAGTAAGGAATTTTAAAGGTGTTAATCATGTTGTCATGATTAAAGGTTTCATGGTCATATTAGTACATAAAACATGGTAATGATTCCCCACAGGCGATACTTAAACAACATATGAAGCTACAGGGCCCTTAATGCACAGAAAAGGACACAAATAGACATTGCATTGGTCTTTACTAGGCGTCAAGACATAAGACCATAATTTGACACCCTAGGCATGGTAAATAGACCACATGACCCAACAAACAAACTAAACACTTGACCGGAATCTTTTAATAGCATCTCCACATTTTATCATACAAACAGTATGACCATTTGACATAATATGGACTAACAATATCATAAATTAGGCCATGTCCCAAAAATAAACATATGTTAAGCTAGATTCATGCTAGCAATATGATAGGAAGCTAAATAACCTAAATCATACTGTCTCTACATCTAAGTTACACATAAATCATGCTTAAATTTGTAATAAAATTAATCTAGTCTATCAATATGAGCAGGCTAAGCAGGCTTAACAAGTTAACATATAAGCACTTCTAAAAAAATTGCCAAATTACACATAACCATGTTTAAAATGAATGGAATAATTATGTAAGCATATTGAAATAACATCTAAAACTACATAACTTCAACTAGCACTATCATATCAGTCACGACCCAACTAGAGGGCCATGACGGGCACCCGGAACTGACCTACCGAGTACCTCTAAACATACATCTGCCAATCATTTCTAGGTGGGACATAAGCTAACTTATATGCATCATACTCTGTAAGGACAAATATCACAATATAATGGCATGTTATTATGCAATCATCGGCAATCACACCCATAAACATAAGCCACCAAGTCTGTCTAAATACTATACATCAGTATGTACTGGTAAGACTATGAAACGTCTAGATTCATGCATAGGTCTACGAGTGTCACGCCCCAAATTTGGAGCGACGTGACCAGCACTCGGTGCCAAACTAGGCCCCGAGCGAACCACTCTAAATCTGAACTCTGCTAAGGCCTACCTGCACACCGACAATATCAACCAACCGGCGACGCCGTAATCGGGATATATATAAAAAAATGATGTCTATCTCATCTGAACTGGGCACACACACACACACACAAAATATATATACACAACTTGGCAAGCTGATGTGGCTGCTATGTAAGCTGAACACCAAAACTGAGAGCCAACATGGCTACATAACATTGCAACCACATATAACTGTCTACAGACCTTTAGGGAACACGAGCTGCAGAAAGGACAGGACAAGGCTCCGTCACACCCATATATACATGTCAAAATAGCATACCACAAAAGGGACTGCAGCTCCGAACCAAGTGGAGTGCACTGACTGCGGCTGAGTGGAAGGCCTACTGAGCAGAATCATCTGTCCGACTACCTCAACCTGCGCGCATGAACGCAGCGCCCCCAGACAAAGGGACGTCAGTACGAATAATGTACTGAATATGTAAGGCAAGACAACAACTGAAATGAAATAACAAACTATACTCTGGATATTTCAAGAAAGCATCTGGAGGTGCTCTACCTGGGTTGCCTCTCATCTGAGGCAAGATAACATCACTCTATAGAAATAACTTCGTGACTCGAAGGTCAAACATAGATAACATAACTCCATAAATAAAACGCCGTGACTCATAGGTCAGGTATAATCAACTCCATGACCCGTGGGTCAGGTATAAGCAACTCCATGACCTGTAGGTCAGGTATAATAAACTCCGTGACCCGTAGGTCAGGTATAATCAACTACATGACCCGTAGGTCAGGTATAATTAGCTCCATGACCCGTAGGTCAGGTATGCGCAACTCCGTAACCCGTCGGTCAGGCAATAACTCCATGACTCGTAAGCCAGGCAACAACTCCATGACCCGTAGGCCAGGCAACAACTCCATGACCCGTAAGCCAGGCGTATACATATAATAACAACTCGAAGGCAACATAATAGGCTATAAACAACATATACACTAATTATACCTCCTGATATTCAATCATCTTATATAACTCAACTATTCTTATACTAGCTTTTTACTAGGGAGGAGTACTACACTAGGGTTATGGTAACCCAAGAATAATCTTCATGAATAGCTTATCTTTGTGCGAATAGTCAAAGAGGTCTCAATAGTAGGAATCTTATGAAATGGAATCATTATCATTATTACAATCACAGAAACATTTATCTTTAGCATCACAAGAACTTTGAGAATCACAAACTTTGAGCTTTTTGTAAATAAGGATATTATGGAATCCATGTATGCGTTCATAGGAAAAAGAATCAAGCCTTTAGAAAGAAAGGAAGTAGCCGTAACATACCTGGAAGCTTACTTCTCGACTTTTCCAACTTACTTTCTGTCTTGCAATATACATAAGATCATTTATACTATTGTTAGGCTCATTATCATATACTTGTATTAAGCCTTCAAATTAAATCCTCTTAAAATTTGCCGAAGTTCGGGCAGCACCTCCCCTGTTTATATCCCTAGCCCGAAATCACAATACCAACAAAACAACAGCTACAACAGCACCAACATCAACAACATCATTATTAATACCAAAATATTCCATAAAACATCCCACGCGATGTTTGTCCAATTTCTCAACCAACAACTTTATTATAAAACCATTTAATCACTCTATCTTCGTAAATGAGCCACAAGTAAAATTAATAAGGAGAGGTTCACACCTTATTTTTGGTAAAACAGCGAAATATTCAATCACCACCTTGAATCCACCGCAAAACCATACTAGAATCACATCTATGCGTTATCCGAGCTTCGATTAATACTCCGTCACTTGAAAATCACTCAAACCCTTAACTTTTTATGACATAATTGCCCTTTATGTTTTTGATCTTTAAATTCTGATTTTGGGTGAAAATATGGGGTTTTCCCCGTTTATAAGGTTTAAAAGTCGGGTCGGGTCATTGTAGCAGTACTGTAGCAGTACTGTAGTAAGCCGCTTACTATAGTAGTTACTGTAGCACACGTTTCTGCTCTGTCAGCCGAACTTGTAACGTCCATAATTCTCTACTCCGATGTCCTATTGATGAGAAATTTTGTTGCATTGGAAACTAGACTCAACGAACTTCATTTTAGGCTTTTGTTTCACTTCAAAACACTTTATATGCTAGGAGATATTCTTCCCTCAAATTTGACAAAAATTTTCACACAAAAATTTACCCATCCTTTCTCCAAAGTCGTACCACTCCATTTCTTCCGCTCATTTCCTTATAAACCTTCCGGTATACCTCATATATATCCTTCACTGATTAAATATACTTAATAATGCTTGCTCCTTATATTCCAAAGTGGTCTTACTTAACCATAACTCAACATACTTATGTTTCAAATTTGATAAGTGCTTATTCAAAGATACAGGGTGTAACATCTTTCCCCCCTTAAAAACATTTTTCCTCGAATGTTGTAGGCGAGCTTGTTCTGACGTTAATGTCAATATTCTCACCGGCATTTGCTGGTATTTACTTTACTTACTTGCAGTCATATTCACTCTTTCGGAACTGAACTCATTCGCAACTTAAGATCCTCTTCGCGGTGCCTTGGAGGCTATACACGTTAAGTTAATAAGTCGTAATCCTAATTTTTAGACTTATGATGCTATATCAATTTGTTGGAGCGACAATCCTCTCTTGCTGCAATGTTACTCTATATCTTGTATGCATACCATTCAGCTATGTCGGCACTAAGTGATTTTTCTCACTAGTTAATATTCCTTACCCCTTTTTGGTTTTCTTACACTGAATCTGTGGCATTTCCAGTCTTACTGCAGTAGTACTCGATAATTCTTTATACTGGAGCGCCTCAATTTCTGACTATTAATCTTCCTTGGATTCCTTGGTTCCTTTGTATGAGCAATAACATGGTTTCTTTTTAACATATATAGTTCTTCCTTGTGAAATTACTAGCTCATCGTCCTCACATATATGTTGACTCTATATGCATGGTGTCACGACCCAACCCCGTGGGCCGCGACTGGTGCCCTACTTAGGCACCCCAAACAAACTCACAACCCGATCATCATATTCAAACTCAATCAAACTCAGCATATGTTGTCCGAGCTGAAGATTTACAACAGACGTCACACAAACATCTATCGAACACTTATCTTAACCGGTCGCCCGTTCAGATTAGTCAAATAAAAATCAGAAAGATGGCGGAATATACGTCGCCCAAATGCACACACACACATCAGAAAGGGGGCGGAATATACATCGCCCAAATGCACACACACACACATACAAACTCAGAGGCCGTCTTGGCCACAGTAGCGTACGGGCCGCTTAAGAACGCAAAACAGACTCACATACAAACACACCGGACCCACGACCCACAAATCTGACTACAGGCCTCTAAACAGAACAGAACATATGAACATATGACGGGACAGGGCCCCGCCGTACCCACACCTCCACAAATGTACCGAACACACACATACAACAGAAGATATGTACCAAAAGTAGGCTCCGAATCAAGGGGAGCTCTCCAACACAGCAGAATGAGTAGCCTAAACTGGAGGACCACCCAAACGAGCTTCTGTACCTGCGGGCATGAAACACAGCCCCCGAAGAAATGGGGGTCAGTACGGGAGAAGTACTGAGTATGTAAAGCAGAAGGTACAGAAATCATAAACACAGCTGGGGTCAGAAAGAACAAACACACCGCCAACGTAAACCAAGCAAACTTGTGCGGGAGGCGAACGTACAAATGCAATCAAATCATGTATAGGGTTTAGGAACGTGGTCACCCCCCGACGCTGGTGCCACAACACATCATAACTCCAGAAGTTTTCAAATCTCCGTACAGTCTCCAGACACATCATATCACACACACATCACATTATCAGAACATATCAAATGCCATATCACATCATAACTCCATAAACGGTAACCGGCCCTATGGCGAGCCCTCGGAAACCGTAACACATCATAACTCCCGAATATGTTATAGCGCGCACGATCACAAAGTCGGCCCGGGTACCGACGAACGAAATCATAGCAGACAGCACGAACAGAGTAGTGCAGAGACCATATGCATATCAAGAATAATTTACCGGACTCACCATATAGTTTACATATAGGTATATACCGACGCCAGAAGGCTCAGAGTAGGATT
The DNA here is from genome assembly GCF_019175385.1 of Lycium barbarum. Taxonomy (NCBI): domain Eukaryota; kingdom Viridiplantae; phylum Streptophyta; class Magnoliopsida; order Solanales; family Solanaceae; genus Lycium; species Lycium barbarum. The sequence continues at coordinate 65,233,991 of NC_083337.1, forward strand.
CAGATTGAACAAAATTTGTGTATAAAAGTTACGAAGTTCCAAACTGCCAAACCTTTAGAGAAAAACTATTTATAGGTCATTTTCCGAAAATCTCACATTACTCAAAGTACAAAACGTTCACTAACGGCATAGGGAGTTTCAAACGCACAATTGAGTCATAAACAAACGATCACTGGTCATAGGGGACGCAAACGAACCAAACAAACCGAATAAGGGGAGCCTCGGGGCTCGTGGGCCCACCTCGAGTCAAATTGAGGCGGCGGACGCAAATCACAGACTTTAGGCTCCCTAGAGCCATCTACGAAAGTTTCGCAGAGTTTCGGACACCACAACAAAAGTTATGACGATTCGAACATTCTTTGGACCAAATGCAACAAAAGGGTTCAATTGCGCTGGATGAATAGTACCCAAACTTGAACCTAAATTTCCAAGAGCAGAGTTTCCCCCGAGATTCCGATCCTAACCTAGTATGACTAGGACATGCCAAAAGAAGGATAGGTAGTCTTTACATACCTGGTTGGCGCCTTACGCTCCTCAAATCGCAATTCCCGTTTCGTCCAGAAACTGCAAATGGTCACTTTTACCAGTTACTATTCATGAGAATTTACATTTTAGTCTTTGGGCTATATTTGGCTACCGAAATTCCGGCAGCACTTCCCCTATAAAGCTAATACCCCCGAGACTTAGCTCGGCTCAAAATACAACAACGACAACAACCCAAACATCATTACACCATACAACCCACAATCAAACCACACTAACTTAAAAATTGCACCTTATTACATAAGTTGGTAATTCTATATTCAAACTTCAAAATTCCAAATCTATTTCCACATTAGTCCATTCATTCACTCATTCAAAATTATTCAAACACACCACCAACAAGTTCCAAACCACATACAAACTTTTTCAAGGTTCATTACTTTCCAATTTTTCATTCAAAACACCAAAAGTTACGACGAACATTCTAACTTGCGTCGTTTCATTCCAAACTCATTATCATCAACCATAGATAAATTTTAAAGTCTTTAATATCATAAATATACTATGATATACACAAATATACCAAAGGTACACACTTTCCGATAACGTCCGAAATCATTTTCTAACACCAAATCAATTCTCCAAACATTCATTTACGATACAAAGGTTACAACGACACCTCAAACGACTAAACGGAATCAAATTCACATGGTCTTGCACTACCTACAAGCCACGGCCAAACACACCCTTTCTACACACACACACCATGCACAAACACAACCCCATCCCATAATCTTCATACTAATTCAATCACTAACACATATACATCCATGTCATAACATTAAAACATAAAAATCTTACCTTGTTCTTAAGATTCCGATTCGCCGCAAACGTCGCCCTTTCGTCAAACTAATTGTACCACAACGAAGAGCACCTCGAACTCATCAATCATTCCAAAAGAGACTAGGCGATTGGATTAGAAACAAGCCACGAATTTTTTTTTTTTCTTTTTTTTTTTTTCGGCCGAGAGCACCTTCAATGGTGTTCTTGAATTTTTTCCTTGTGTTTATCTTGAAAAGTCTCAAGTATGCATAATATATATCCAACTAGGAGTCATGTGCATAGCACATGACTCTTTAAAAGTGGGCTTGGGCTTGCCCCCCTTGGCCGACCACTTTAATCCCTTGGGCCTAAATTTTGTATTCAATTTTCTTGGCCCGATTCATTAAAAGTCCCGTTTTGTAATTCCCGAAACAAATTTCCGAAATTCCAAATTTACCCTCGGCCTTCCCCGAGGTCTTAACATTAATGATTTCGTAATCAACATGAGCATAGCAACTTGAATCAAAATATTTCCTCAACACACACAAGTCTTCTTTATTTCTCGATTTCCCGTTATACGAAAATACGGGACATAACATTCTCCCCCCCTTAAGAACATTCGTCCTCGAATGTTGAATCGACCTCATGGGTGTTGTACTACTCCGGGAGGGTTCTCTTGATAGTTGTCCTTCATTGATTTCTCCGACACGGTTTCTTTACCAATACTAGGGTAGATTTTTCACATCACTGACTCAAATACCTTCATAATACATCTTCTCATACTCTACGCAATCACCGAACCATACACTATATTCTTGTAATAGACGAACGCTTTCCAGACATCATAGTCAATATCATTTTCTTGTCACACTCCTGAGTTTCCTTACCACCTCGTCGTAATCTCGCTTTACTTCATATCAGACACTTCATGCCAAACAGATTCAGAACTATAGCCGGACGCGCATAAGTATATCGGACGGACCCATAACCAGAGGCAGACATACTCAACTATGGCGGACGGATTCGTAGTCGAAGTCAGAGGTACGGAAGTATATCAGACAGACTGAAATGTGTCAAACAAATCTGGGCTCGGAGTTAGACGTACAAAGGCGTATCGGACGAATTTGTAAGCAGAATCAACACACGAAGATACACCAGACAGATTCACAATTGAAGTCAAACGTACGGAATCATATCGAACAGATTCAAAATCAGGATCAAATGTACAGAATTGTAGCATACAGAACCGTGATCAGACAAACCGAAATGTATCAAACACACGCGCGGTCAAAATCAAACGCACCGAAGCATATCAGACGGATTTATATCCAGAGTCAGACATACAGAGGTGTGCCAAACAGAAACGGATTCAGAATCAAACGCACAAAAGGTTCATCGGACGGGGACATAATCGAGCTCAGAAATGCAGAGGCGTACTAGACAGAGCCTCATCGGAATCGGAAGTGCAGAAGCACAGCAGATAGAATGTCAAATTAGAATCAAATCGTTCATATTAAGGCTCCAAAGATTCATGAGAATTTCCCTTTATTGGTAAACTTATTCACTAAGTTGTCAGACAAATTACCTTGCGTCTCGCGTATCGATTCTTTCAAGGATTCTATTTATTCACACTGCTTACCTTTCATTTATCACAACATTAGTTGCCGGGACTCAACTCTTAACCCGCATGGCACCAAATGAAAATCATACACACACCTACACATACACATACACACATACACATGCATTTACTCATATCTTACTGGTGAACATCTCTGGCTGTTATTCAAATTCGTTCGGTTTCCCAAGCGGTGTTGTACCCTTTTCTTTTTGCCCGTTCAGTCTGCCTCGTTTCGCGCGACTCCCGAAAGGGCACTAATTATTCCACACACATTCTATTTACCTTTTGGTTACCCCAAATTTCCATTTATTTTAATCATACTCTCACTCATGAAAAACTTTGCATCACTTCCCAGGGGGTCACCCATCCCAGAATTGCTCTGGCTTGAGCACGCTTAACCCCGAAACTTTTACGCATTTTGACGCGTTAGGGCTGATATAATTTCGTCAATTGCCCCGCACGACCTTTGTCACGTAATTTTAGGCCAAACGGGGTCTTAGCAAATTTTTGGGAAATTTTTCGTAGCGGGTCCCACCCTCGGCTAAGTCGTACCATTACCTTGTCGCCTTTCTAAATCTCAAACATTCACTTTCATACACATATACATATGATTACGAATAACCCACGAATTTAAGTCTTCGTCCCACGGGTTCCGTCTCCAAATAATCGGTGGAATCTGGTAAAATGTCACCGTAAGGTGTTCTCCGGCCACTGACAGAAGAAAACTAAAGTCTGATAAGTATCGCGGGACCTTTTGTACTTAGTCTACATATTCACTTCCATATTTCTGGAAAAAAAATTTGGGCAGAGGTTCCCCTATATTTCTTACTATCCGAAACCTGTACACCAGAAATACCAACCACGCCTCACAGGGCCAACACATATGCACACACCTACACATCATATCACGTCGTATAGCAGCCACACAGGGCTGATGACTTCAAATAAGAATTATAACATCGCCGACACTTACCACACGTGCCCAACTCAAACGGCATCGGAGGCACCTTCCCGTTTACTTTCACCCAAGATTTCCAAAATCACACTGACAGTGGGGACATTTAGTCGCCCTTGCCTTGGGTCACTAGGTCTCTAATTCCTTTAAATTTCCGTCGTCTTCATAGAACAACGTTTTACAAATATCATACACACATAGGAAATTAAAAAAAACTCATACACTTATAAATAATCAATATCGGGTCTGACCTGGGGAGCTGCCGTGGGAGGTATGTCCACTATCATCCACGTCTGTCTGCTCCCTACCTATCCGGTCTCCATTATCACCCGCATCTGAATCGGAGGGATACGGACGATCAGACAAATCCCGGCTCACTGGTGACCCAGGCCAAGAACAGGAGAAATCCATAGCACTCTCCGAGGTGGCCGGGCTATCAGGGTTCTCCCTAATAATGAGATCTGGTGCATACTTGAAAATATCCTCCTGCGTCACCCCAGAAGAATGCTCCGATGGGCCTGCCTCATAACTATCCTCCTCCGCGGAGGTAAGAGGCTCCGGAGGGGTCATCGCCAGATTCTCCGAGATATCTGTACCATAGCCCTCCTCCACGGGATCCTCTGCTCCAGGGATCGGAGACTCTGGAGGAGTCGTAGATGGGTCCTCCGACGGATCCGTATCGTAGCTATCCACCGGGGGATCCTCCGAAGGAGCCGTCTCGATCGAGTAACTGGGGCCCTGCCTACTCGGCCCCGGTGACAGCCTGGGGGCCTTCTTGGCACCCCCATCCTCATCGTCGGACGCCGTCCTCTTCATTTTTCATCAACCTACAATCACCTGCACGGAGAGGGTCAGAAATAATTTCTCAAAATACTGACGCTAATACTCTTTTCGGAGCCTTGCTGTGAACACAGCAATTCGTTGGGAGGAACCATCCTAACAGTATAGCTTTATCGCACGATCTAAGATTCCAAGAATGGGTAACACAACATCCTAGATGTCCTGTAGCTTCCTGTTTATAGATGTGGTGCACAACACATCGATAAACAAGACTCTACTAGACACGGCCTGTAGACATTCCGAGGACAAACTGCTCTGATACCACTTTTGTCACGACCCAACCCCGTGGGCCGCGACTGGTGCCCTACTTAGGCACCCCAAACAAACTCACAACCCGATCATCATATTCAAACTCAATCAAACTCAGCATATGTTGTCCGAGCTGAAGATTTACAACAAACGTCACACAAACATCTATCGAACACTTATCTTAAGCGGTCGCCCGTTCAGATTAGTCAAATAAAAATCAGAAAGATGGCGGAATATACGTCGCCCAAATGCACACACACACATCAGAAAGGGGGCGGAATATACATCGCCCAAATGCACACACACACACATACAAACTCAGAGGCCGTCTTGGCCACAGTAGCGTACGGGCCGCTTAAGAACGCAAAACAGACTCACATACAAACACACCGGACCCACGACCCACAAATCTGACTACAGGCCTCTAAACAGAACAGAACATATGACGGGACAGGGCCCCGCCGTACCCACACCTCCACAAATGTATCGAACACACACATACAACAGAAGATATGTACCAAAAGTAGGCTCCGAATCAAGGGGAGCTCTCCAACACAGCAGAATGAGTAGCCTAAACTGGAGGACCACCCAAACGAGCTTATGTACCTGCGGGCATGAAACACAGCCCCCGAAGAAACGGGGGTCAGTACGGGAGAAGTACTGAGTATGTAAAGCAGAAGGTACAGAAATCATAAACACAGCTGGGGTCAGAAAGAACAAACACACCGCCAACGTAAACCAAGCAAACTTGTGTAGGAGGCGAACGTACAAATGCAATCAAATCATGTATAGGGTTTAGGAACGTGGTCACCCCCCGACGCTGGTGCCACAACACATCATAACTCCAGAAGTTTTCAAATCTCCGTACAGTCTCCAGACACATCATATCACACACACATCACATTATCAGAACATATCAGATGCCATATCACATCATAACTCCATAAACGGTAACCGGCCCTATGGCGAGGCCTCGGAAACCGTAACACATCATAACTCCCGAATATGTTATAGCGCGCACGATCACAAAGTCGGCCCGGGTACCGACGAACGAAATCATAGCAGACAGCACGAACAGAGTAGTGCAGAGAACATATGCATATCAAGAATAATTTACCGGACTCACCATATAGTTTACATATAGGTATATACCGACGCCAGAAGGCTCAGAGTAGGATTCAGATTGAACAAAATTTGTGTATAAAAGTTACGAAGTTCCAAACTGCCAAACCTTTAGAGAAAAACTATTTATAGGTCATTTTCCGAAAATCTCACATTACTCAAAGTACAAAACGTTCACTAACGGCATAGGGAGTTTCAAACGCACCATTGAGTCATAAACAAACGATCACTGGTCATAGGGGACGCAAACGAACCAAACAAACCGAATAAGGGGAGCCTCGGGGCTCGTGGGCCCACCTCGAGTCAAATTGAGGCGGCGGACGCAAATCACAGACTTTAGGCTCCCTAGAGCCATCTACGAAAGTTTCGCAGAGTTTCGGACACCACAACAAAAGTTATGACGATTCGAACATTCTTTGGACCAAATGCAACAAAAGGGTTCAATTGCGCTGGATGAATAGTATCCAAACTTGAACCTAAATTTCCAAGAGCAGAGTTTCCCCCGAGATTCCGATCCTAACCTAGTATGACTAGGACATGCCAAAAGAAGGATAGGTAGGCTTTACATACCTGGTTGGCGCCTTACGCTCCTCAAATCGCAATTCCCGTTTCGTCCAGAAACTGCAAATGGTCACTTTTACCAGTTACTATTCATGAGAATTTACATTTTAGTCTTTGGACTATATTTGGCTACCGAAATTCCGGCAGCACTTCCCCTATAAATCTAATACCCCCGAGACTTAGCTCGGCTCAAAATACAACAACGACAACAACCCAAACATCATTACACCATACAACCCACAATCAAACCACACTAACTTAAAAATTGCACCTTATTACATAAGTTGGTAATTCTATATTCAAACTTCAAAATTCCAAATCTATTTCCACATTAGTCCATTCATTCACTCATTCAAAATTATTCAAACACACCACCAACAAGTTCCAAACCACATACAAACTTATTCAAGGCTCATTACTATCCAATTTTTCATTCAAAACACCAAAAGTTACGACGAACATTCTAACTTGCGTCGTTTCATTCCAAACTCATTATCATCAACCATAGATAAATTTTAAAGTCTTTAATATCATAAATATACTATGATATACACAAATATACCAAAGGTACACACTTTCCGATAACGTCCGAAATCATTTTCTAACACCAAATCAATTCTCCAAACATTCATTTACGATACAAAGGTTACAACGACACCTCAAACGACTAAACGGAATCAAATTCACATGGTCTTGCACTACCTACAAGCCACGGCCAAACACACCCTTTCTACACACACACACCATGCACAAACACAACCCCATCCCATAATCTTCATACTAATTCAATCACTAACACATATACATCCATTTCATAACATTAAAACATAAAAATCTTACCTTGTTCTTAAGATTCCGATTCGCCGCAAACGTCGCCCTTTCGTCAAACTAATTGTACCACAACGAAGAGCACCTCGAACTCATCAATCATTCCAAAAGAGACTAGGCGAGTGGATTAGAAACAAGCCACGAATTTTTTTTTTCTTTTTTTTTTTTCGGCCGAGAGCACCTTCAATGGTGTTCTTGAATTTTTTCCTTGTGTTTATCTTGAAAAGTCTCAAGTATGCATAATATATATCCAACTAGGAGTCATGTGCATAGCACATGACTCTTTAAAAGTGGGCTTGGGCTTGCCCCCCTTGGCCGGCCACTTTAATCCCTTGGGCCTAAATTTTGTATTCAATTTTCTTGGCCCGATTCATTAAAAGTCCCGTTTTGTAATTCCCGAAACAAATTTCCGAAATTCCAAATTTACCCTCAGCCTTTCCCGAGGTCTTAAAATTAATGATTTCATAATCAACATGAGCATAGCAACTTGAATCAAAATATTTCCTCAACACACACAAGTCTTCTTTATTTCTCGATTTCCCGTTATACGAAAATACGGGACATAACACATGGTTTCATAATTCCTTTGGTGTTTATTGACTACTGTTAATTTGCTATCAATGGGTGTATTCCCGGATTCACCGAATTCCTTGCCCATTCAATTCTTTGATATTAGTCTCCTCCTTTTGTGGCTAAAATTTATGTTCGTACTCACAGTTATCTCTTTTTCGTATCACTCGTCTGCCAACTAGCTCCTCATACTTTATCATCCTCGCTGTCTCTTCGACTTCTGCCGTTTACATCCCCATATACTCGTTTATCCAATACTTATCATATACTTTTATCCAATTTTGTGCTTATGTTCCCTTTTATCCCAATATACTAGAAATCTTTTTTCTTTTGATCTCCCCGTATCCTTCTTACGCTTAACAGATGTTCCGTGCCCTCATCTTCTTGGGATTTAATTTAATCTTCCCCCCTTAAGGATAACCTCAGAAACTAGTAATGTAGTATCCCTCGCTTTCCTGTAGCAGCTGAATCAATCCTTGCGGTATTTTATCTTCTAGCTAATGTCACTCCGAAATTTCCTTTCATCCATATACTTTACTTGATCCTCTCTTGTTCTTGATAGGGTTTCTTATGCTCGGTCTGGCTATCGGTAATTACTATGCCTATTCCAAGAATATCGCAAATCTCTTCTTCAAGGGCCTTTTTCTTTCAATTTATTCTTAAGGTTGCTAATCCCTTAATCCAGCTGCTAAATTAGGGATAATTTGGAAATTTGCTGAAATGTGAACCAGGCTCCTTATCACGCAGCGAAGTCAAATCATTTCGCTCTTTCGTTTGTCTGCAGTTTTCAATCGTAGACATTTCTCTTCAAGAAAAACCATTATTTTGCTTGTTCTATGAAAGTTCATTGTCGCCATCTTTGTTCTAATCAGACACGACATTTCTCTATTACCTCCTTTGAGGCTCTTCATTGACTCTAGGCCTTTGCTTAATTTTTTACCTGATAAGTCTTCCCCATAGTCTGGCATATCGTATTTGTTGTTGGAGTTTATCAGTCGCATAGTTATCCGAAGTTCTTAGATACTCATTTTCTATGTTTACCTTTGCGATTTAAGGCTTTTGTCAGTGCCCTCTCTTACACTGACCTTATCCTTTAGCCAACCAAATCTTGTTTCTTCTTTCAATACCATCGTAAGTCAATATACTATCGCAACTATTTCCCGCAACCCGCTCTTTCTTTTGCCTAGCTCATACTGTTATGTAGTTCTTCTTTACTAGGTGGTTGTACCATAGTCAGGGGTCATAGTTCTTCTGATATCTTGTCGATCCTTGTCCTGCTCATAAATACTTATAAAATATATGCTTTTCTACCTCCTTTCATCCCTTTCTGATCTTTCCTTTTGATGCCATAACTTGTTCATATACACACCCCACATATATTCATCCTATTTCCTTTATAATCAAATCTCTGTACTCCCTATTAAAAATCTTCTCCCATGCTATCTATGTTTTACCTCTTTGCCAAACTTCTTAACTTATTAATCTTCCATAAAATCTGATTATGCTTTCTCAGGTTTCATCCATACCCATCGTGTTATTATACTTCAATCCTATTTATCGAGATCTATTTCCGGGATCTTCGCATTCGCCCTTTACCACGTTTTTCCATACTCCACCCCTCTTTCTTATTTACTTAAAAAAAAATTGTCCGACCCTTCGCTTATACCACCACCTTAGCCCTTTCCTCGAAAATGTTACTTGACCCTTACTAGCAATATACTTCCCTAGCTTACACTTCTCTTCTTCTCATGACATCACAATATTCTTACTCTTATGTACACATATTTTGCTTCTCCTTGATGTTGTTTCATCATAACCATCCAACTTTAACATTCCGAGAAATAGTATCAATCTGCCCTGTAGCACTTGCTACCTTAACTTCAAGACCCAGCTCAATCAATACCTTTATCACATCGCAAGACCAAACATAAGGGCACACATGACTTTTAATGTGGCCACACATGAATTATCGTTTACATCGCTTCTCAATATCTTACTTACAAAATACTCCCCTTTGCTTTTTAACTCTATCCTGAGTCTGTGACTTATTACATTTCCTCTCTTTTGGACCAGCTAGCCAGACTCCTACCTTACAATCATTTTGAAATTCTAATCGTAAGGCTCATATGCTCCAAATTTCCCTCGGCTATTCTGATTTCTCATATCTTTCGCACGTCTGAATTTGTAGGACTTCTTAGCATTTTTTTTCTAAGTCTTTGATTATGAGTTTCTGGAAATATAGCCTTAATGAATAATCTCCACTTTAACACCTACTCTACTTTTTCATATGCCAACATCGCTCTTATTTTTATGTCGTCAAGTGACCTTCACAACATCCGTCTGAAATCATGGTGAAACCTTCGTATATGGATCAACTATACACGCACGACCTATGCCTGAAATTGGTATGATCTTAATTTCTCTAATCGGCCAGCAACATCGCATGTTAGGAATAATATGAGCAACCCAGAAGGCAATCATAATTGAAATCTAACTTACATAACCATTTCTCATGCCTGGATCCAAGGTCGTCGTTAATATCAGAAGTAACTTTGTCATAATGATTCTCAGAATAGTACCAATTATCGAATACTCAGAGTCCCCTTGAAGTTAAATAACTAGTGACTTCTGAATCCCAAAGAAAACATACATCATATAGGGAAGTTCAATAAAATGAGTCCATGTGTCTATCATCAACCCGTCCTGATCCTATATATATACTTCTAAAATAAAACCTTCCCCTACTCATTAACTTCCTTTGTCCATACCAATATCTCTTTGTTATCTCTTACTTGTCAATCCATGAATCGTAATACTTTACTTGAGTTCTTACTGTCAACTTTCCTTGTATCTTCAATATGTCTCAATCCTCTAAAATCTCGGAAGCAACTCATTCCAGTTTCTCTAGCTACTAATCACTTTTCCTGATGGGTTCATCCCTTAAATCAAATTAGGATCATTCTAAAACTCCTCTTTCAAAGTGTCTCATAATTGTTTATTCACTCATAGCTTACCAAACGTCTAGTTATGACATTTCCCTTTACTCATTCTCTATGGCATAGACAATCAAACAATTCAATGTGTAAAAATTTTGGTAGAGTTTCCTCTATAGTTCTTACTACCTCAACCCTGTACACAGCCCAGAAAATACATCCAATGCCTCTCAGGGCAATCACAAATACACATGGCATCCCGCTCATGTATTAGTCGTCCATATACATCAATATCAATAAAGTAGGGAACATACCTTTCGGGTCAACAAACTTTAATTTTCATCAATTTCTCCAAACTGTATAATCAACTGCTCATCCACAACCCAAAATATTTAGGGTTAGAAACAGGGACTTCATATCCTATGGCTTAGCTCTACAGCACAATCTAAGATAAGAAAGATGAGTAACCATCCTAAATGCCCTGTAGTTTCCCATTTATAAATGTGGCGCGCTTCACACCCATAAACAAGACTCTACTGGACACGGTCTGTAGACAACCCTAGGACAGCATTGTTCTGATACCAAGTTTGTCACACCCCAAATTTAGAGCGGCGTGATCGGCACTCCGTACTAAATCTGAACTCTGCTAAGGCATACCTGCACACCGATAATATCAACCAGCCGACGAGGCCGTAATCTGGATATATATAAACAAATTCTGTTTATCTCGTCTGAACTGGGCACACACATACACACAAAATATAGATACACAACTAAGCAAGCTGACGTGGCGGCTGCTATGTAAGCTGAACAACAAAACTGAGAGCCAACATGGCTACATAACATCGCAACCACATATAACTGTCTACAGACCTCTAGGGAACACGAGCTGCAGAAAGGACAGGACAAGGCCCCGTCACGCCCATATATACATGTCAAAATACATACCAGCAAAGGGACTCCAACTCCGGACCAAGTGGAGTGCACTGACTGTGGCTGAGTGGAAGGCCTACTGAGCTGAATCGTCTGTCCGACTACCTGAACCTGCGGGCATGAACGCAGCACCCCCAGACAAAGGGACGTCAGTACGAATAATGTACTGAATATGTAAGGCAAGATACCAACTGAAATAAAATAACAAACTATACTCTGGATATTTAAAGAAAGCACCTGGAGGTGCTCTACCTGGGTTGCCTCTCATTTGAGGCAAGATAACGTCACTCTATAGATATAACTTCGTGACTCGAAGGTCAGGCATATATAACATAACTCCATAAATAAAACTCCGTGACTCATAGGTAAAGTATAATCAACTCCATGACTCGTGGGTCAGGTATAAGCAGCCCCATGACCCGTAGGTCAGGTATAATCAACCCCATGACCCATAGGTCAGGTATAATCAACTCCATGACCCGTAGGTCAGGTATGCGCAACTCCGTGACCCGTCGGTCAGGCAATAACTCCATGACCTGTAGGCCAGGCAACAACTGCATGACCTGTAGGCCAGGCGTATACATATAATAACAACTCGAAGGCAACATAATAGCCTATAAACAACATATACACTAATTATACCTCCTAACATTCATTAATCTTATATAAGTCAACTATTCTTAAATTAGCTTTTAACTAGAGAGGAGTACTACACTAGGGTTATGGTAACTCAAGAATAATCTTCATGAATAGCACATCTTTGTGCGAATAGTCAAAGAGGTCTCAATAGTAGGAATATTAAGAAATGGAATAATTATCATTATTACCATCATAGAAATATCTATCTTTAGCATCACAAGAACTTTTGAGAATCATGAACATTGTCCTTTTTGGAAATAAGGATATTATGGAATCCATGTATGCGTTCATAGGTAAAAGAATCATGCCTTTAGAAAGAAAGGAAGTAGCCTTAACATACCTGGAAGCTTACTTATCGACTTTTCCAACTTACTTTCTATCTTGCAATATACATAAGAACATTTATACTATTGTTAGGCTCATTATCATATACTTGTATTAAGCCTTCAAATTAAATCCTCTTAAAATTTGCCGATGTTCGGGCAGTATCTCCCCTGTTTAAATCCCTAACTGGAAATCAAAATACCAACAAAACATAACTACAACAGCACCAACATCAACAACATCATTATCAATACCAAAATATTCCATAAAACATCCCACACGATGTTTGTCCAATTTCTCAACCAACAACTTTATCATACAACCATTTAATCACTCTATCTTCGTAAATAAGCCAAAAGTAAAATTAATAACGAGATATTCACACCTTATTTTTGTTAAAACAGCAAAATATTCAATCACCACCTTGAATCCACCGCAAAACCATACTAGAATCACATTTATACGTTATCCGAGCTTCGATTAATACTCCGCCACTTGAAAATCACTCAAACCCTCAACCTTTTATGACATAATTGCCCTTTATGTTGCTGAGCTTTAAAATCTGATTTTGGGTGAAAATATGGGGTTTTCCCCCTTTTATAAGGTTCAAAAGTCGGGTCGGGTCATTGTAGCAGTATTGTACCAAGCAGCTTACTGTAGCACGGGTTTCTGCTCTGTCAGCCGAACTTGTAACATCCATAATTCTCTACTCCGATGTCCTATCTGTTATATCCCGTGTTTTCACACCTTTCGAAAATTGGAAATAATTTGGACTTGTATGAAATAAGGTCATAATTGAATTTATGTAACCCTTGAGTTGTTATGAAAGAATATTAATGTGGAAGTGTCGAGGAACGCTAAGGGCAAATTTGGGATTTCGAAAATTAGTTTCGGGAATTACAAAACGGGAATTATAATCCATTGGGCCCAAATAATTGAAAGAAAAATTTGGGCCCAACTCAAACGGGGTGGCCGGCCAACATACTTGGCCCAAACCTAAGTCACATGGCAACCATGTGACAATTTAATTAAGGGGCTATTATATACATTGAAAGTTCAAGAAAAATTTAGAGGACAAGAAAAACAAAACAAGAGAGGAGAAAGAGAAGATGGTTTCGGGTTTGGAGTGCAAAAATAAGCCTAAAAAATCTTGCTTCAAAAATTCATATTTTGTGGTTTTCCTACTAATTTGGGTAGCCTCTTCAACCTGGTGTAGTTGTCTTGGAGGAAGAAGCACTTGGTTCCTCAATTTGATCACTAGTTCAAGTAAAGAAGACTAGAGAAAAAGGTAAGGATTCATTCCTTTTTATTGTGTTATGAAGTTTTGTTTGTGTTGTAGTATGTGAGAATGAGTTGTTTGTGCGGAAAAATAGAAGTTTACCGAGTGGATATGTATATGGGCATGTGGCCGTGTATATATATGTATGTGTATAATTGTAAGGTGTTGAATTTATATCATATTCTAGTTGTGGATGGGATGAAATGCATCTTGGAAATGAAAATTGAATGAATTGGATAGTAGTTGGTAGTGGGGTGTTTGGCCGTGTGGTATGGGGTGTGTGGAATGGAAATGGATTAAGTTCGTCTAGTGTGTTAATTGTGTTATTGTGATTCTTGCAATGTAAATGAAAGTAAAACGATATGAGTTTGCTTTGAAATGGAATGTAGAAAACTTATGTCGTTTAAGTATGATTTTGCGACATTATGAAAATGAAGTTATTAGGTTGCAAATTATGACGGGTATTGATGAATTTGGAAGATGGAATCATGTTATGAATACGTAAGTCAAAGATTAGAAGTTTCGAATGCGTTATGACTTTGGCGGAAAGTTTGTATATTATGTGCATCGTATGAATATCTTGTGGAAAACGATATGAAATGCTTTTAAAATATGTTGTGGTAATCTAGATTGATAATGAATGTGAAATTGTTGAGAATAGTTTGAAAGTTAAGGTTAAAGTAAAGGTTATGACATTATGTCGGCAAGTAGAACTAGTGTTGCCATATTGTGTTTCTAATGTTGTTGTTGATGTTGATGTTGATGTTGTTGCTTGGGTTGTTGTTGATGATTGTGAGCCGAGTTAAGTTCTCGGGGGTGCTGTATGTATAGGGGAAGTGCTGCCGAAATTTCGGTAGACAAATAAGAGTTGAATTGAATTTGTAGCATCTATAACTTACAATTGGCAAACTTGACCATTTGCAGATTTTTGACGAAACGGGAAGTGAGTTTGGAAAGGCGTAAGGAGCTTGAAAGGTATGTAAAGCTACCCCGATCCTTCTTTTGGAATGTCTAAGTGTTTTAGGATCGGATTCGGGCCTCAAAAGACCTTCTTGGCCATCGGAATCCGCAAGAGAAAATCTCAGTTTTTCCTTCAGTAGAATTGAACCATTTTGATATGCTTTTCCTGAAAGTATGTAGACTTTCTCTAAACTCCTTGAAAAGCTATAGAATGTCCGTAGAACCTTTATAGGTGACCCCATAAGCTTAAAGGGCGTAATTTGAGCCCACCGCCTTGCTTGTTCCGAGGTGGACCCGCTATTCCCGGTTTTGCCCTTAATATACTAAAGTCCCCTTTTTGAACGATTTTTGAAAGAAACGTTTCGACTACCCTTATAATTACCTAACTAATATGGTTTTAAATATTCCATTAAGTCTGATAAATTGTTTTGATACTCGAAACTCATTTACTATGATTCCTTCCGACTTCATCGGATCGGTTTGTCTTTGATATGCCTCATCGAGTCTATGGAAACATTTATGATATTTTACTTGCATTAGTTTCTCACGACTCTATTCGTGGATACCCCAATGTTTCCCACACTGAGCCCGGGCCAGGATATGTTGTCAAGCGTAATCCCCTGCATTGTTCGCCGTGCCTCGATGTGAGGGGGCAGGTATATGCGTACATGGGTTTGTGGAGTATGCTGTGCCATGTACGTTTGTTCTGATATGATTTACTATGGCCATCTGATATGACATATTATGTTACGGGGTTATGCCCCTATTCTGATTCTTCTGTGTTGTGGCACCAGCGTCGGGAGGGTGGCCACGTTCTGTCTGCCGAGTCCCTTGGCAGGGGCCGGATTTGATATGACATATGTTCTGTACACCCTCTGCATGTTTTGGAAATATGTATCTGATACTTTGGATTTTCCGTTTACTTTCTGTATGTTCTGCACCAGTTATGATTTTGTTTCTGCAGCTCAGGCTTTACATATTCAGTACATATTTCGTACTGACCCCCGTTCTTCGGGGGCTGCGTTTTCATGCCGCGCAGGTACCGACGACAGGTTTGCTGATTCGTCTGCTTAGGATCTCATTCTGCTATTCTTGGGGCGCTCTTTTATTCAGAGCCATCTTTTGGTATAGTCTGTCACTTCTATATATGTATATTCTCGTTCATGGGTACGGCGGGGCCCTGTCCCGTCATATGATTCTGTCGGTTTGTTAGAGGTCTGTGGACATGTTGTGGGTCGGGATCTTTCTGTACAGTTGGGTGCTTATGTTGTGTTTGGGAGATCCCATTCGCCGCGGCGGCCGGTCCGCATATATTTAGATGTTGCTTTGTTGGCCCTGTGTGGCCTTTGTTGGTATTTTCTGCGTGCAGGATATATGGGATAGTCCGTAAAACAAAGGAAACTCTGCCAAAAGTTTTCTAAAAATTACATAAATTTGAAATAAAGCCTTGTCGGCTTCTGCCATATACTAGAATGCGTTTGAGTGCCCAGATCGGGCACTAGTCATGGCCTACGGGGTTGGGTCGTGACACTATCGATGAGAGTTTTTGTTGCATTGGAAACTAGACTCAACGAACTTCATTTTAGGCTTTTGTTTCACTTCAAAACACTTCATATGCTTGTAGATATTCTTCCCTCAAGTTTGACCTAAATTTTCACACGAAACTTTACACATCCTTTCTCCAAAGTCGTACCACTCTATTTCTTCCGCTCATTTCCTTATAAACCTTCCGGTATATCTTATATATATATCCTTCACTGATTAAATATACTTAATGATGCTTTCTCCTTATATTCCAAAGTGGTCTTACTTAACCATAACTCAACATACTTATGTTTCAAATTTGATAAGTGCTTTTTCAAAGATACGAGGTGTAACATCCTTCCCCCCTTAAAAACATTCATCCTCGAATGTTGTAGGAGAGTTAATTCAGACGTTGATGTTAATATTCTCACCGGCATTTCCTGGTATTTACTTTAGTTACTTGTTGTCATATTCACTCATTCGAAACTTAACTCATTCGCAACTTATGATCCTCTTTGTGGTGTCTTGGAGGCTATACACCTTAAGTTAATAAGTCGTAACCCAAATTTTTAGACTTATGATGCTATATCGATTTGTTGGAGCGACAATCCTCTCTTGCTGCAATGTTACTCTATCTCTTGTCTGCATACCATTCAGCTGTGCCGGTACTGATTGATTCTGCTCCACTAGTTAATATTCCTTACCCCTTTTGGGTTTTCTTACACTGAATCTATGGAATTTCTGGTCTTACTGCAGTAGTACTCGATAATTCCTTATACTAGAGCGCCTCAATTTCTGACGATTAATCTTCCTTGGATTCCTTGGTTCCTTTGTCTGAGCAATAACATGGTTTCTTCTTAACATATAATGTTCTTCTTTGTGAAATTACTAGCTCATCGTCCTCACATATATGTTGACTCTATATGCATGGTTTCATAATTCCTTTGGTGTTTATTGACTACTGTTGATTTGCTATCAATGGGTGTATTCCCTGATTCACCGAATTCCTTGCCCATTCAATTCTTGGATATTAGTCTCCTCCTTTTGTGGCTAAAATTTATGTTCGTACTCACGGTTATCTCTTTTTCGTAACACTCGTCTGCCGACTAGCTCCTCATACTTTATCATCCTTGCTGTCTCTTCGACTTCTATCATTTACATCCTCATATACTCGTTTATCCAATACTTATCATATACTTTTATCAAATTTTGGGCTTATGTTCCCTTTTATCCCAATATAACAGAAATATTTTTTCTTTTGATCTCTCCGTATCCTTCTTATGCTTCACAGATGTTCTGTGCCCTCATCTTTTTGGGATTTAATTTAATCTTCCCCCCTTTAAGGATAACCTCAGAAACTGGTAATATAGTATCTCTCGCATTCCTGTAGCAGCTGAATCAATCCTTGCGGTATATTATCTTCCAGCTAATGTCACGCCGAAATTTCCTTTCATCCATATACTTTACTTGATCCTCTCTTGTTCTTGATAAGGCTTCTTATGCTCGGTCTGGCTATCAGTACCTGCGCGGCATGAAAACGCAGCCCCCGAGGAAAGGGGGTCAGTACGAAATATGTACTGAATATGTAAAGCCTGAGTTGCAGAAACAAAATCATAACTGGTATAGAATGTACAGAAAGTAAACAGAAAATACAAGGTATCAAATATATATTTTCAAAACATGCGGAGTGTGTACAGAAACATATGTCATATCAAATCCGGCCCCTGCCAAGGGACTCGGCAGACAGAACGTGGTCACCCTCCCGACGCTAGTGCCACAACACAGAAGAATCAGAATAGGGGCATAACCCCCTAACACAATATGTCATATCAGATGGCCATAGTAAATCATATCAGAACAAACGTACATGGCACAACATACTCCACAAACCCATGTACGCGTATAGCTGCCCCCTCACATCGAGGCACGGCGAACAATGCAGGGGATTACGCTTGACAACATATCCTGGCCCGGGCTCAGTGTGGGAATCATTGGGGCATCCACGAATAGAGTAGTGAGAAACTAAATGCAGTTAAAATATCATAAATATTTTCAGAGACTCGATGAGGCATATTAATGACAAACACATCCAATGAAGTCGGACGGGATCATAATAAAAGCATTTCGGACATCATAATAAATTACAGAAGCATAACCTTCCTGAAGTCGTTCCGAGTGTCAAAATAATTTATCAGACTTAATAGAATATTTAAAACCATATTCGTTAGGTAATAAAAAGGGTAGTCGAAACGTTTCTTTCAAAAATCGTTCGAAAAGGAGACTTTAGTACATTAAGGGCAAAACCGGGAATAGCGGGCCCACCTCGGAACAAGCAAGGCGGTGGGCTCAAATTACGCCCTTTAAGCTTATGGGGTCACCTATAAAGGTTCTACGGACATTCTATAGCTTTTCAAGGAGTTTAGAGAAAGCTTGCATAATTTCAGGAAAGCATATCAAAATGGTTCAATTCTACTGAAGGAAAAACTGAGATTTTCTCTTGCGGATTCCGATGGCCAAGAAGGTCTTTTGAGGCCCGAATCCGATCCTAAAACACTTAGACATGCCAAAAGAAGGATCGGGGTAGCTTTACATACCTTTTGAGCTTTTTAAGCCTATCCAAGCTCACTCTCCGTTTCGTCGAAAATCTGCAAATGGTCACATTTACCAATTGTAGGTTATAGATGCTACAAGTTAAATTCAACTCTTATTTGTCTACCGAAATTTCGGCAGCACTTCCCCTATACATATAGCACCCCCGAGAATTCAACTCGGCCAAATCAATCAACAACAACCCAAACAACAACATCAACATCAACAAAGAACATTAAAAACACAATTATCCTTCAACTAGTCATTTTTGTCACAAGTTGCCATAACCTTCATTCTAACCCAAACTTTCAAACTAACATCATTGATTTCACATCCATTATCACTCAAGATCATCACAATATAGATTTAGAGACATTTCATATCATTTTCCTTAAATTATACACTCGATATACATAATATACAACTTTCCGCCATAGTCATAATTTATCCAAAACTCCTAATCTTTGGCATACGTATTCATAACATGTTTCCTTCTTCCAAGTTCATAAATACTTGTCATAATTAGCAACCTAATAACTTCATTTTCATAATGTCATAAAATCGTACTAAAACGACATAAGCTTCCATATTTCATTTCGATACAAACTTTTATCATTCTAACTTCATTTACATTACAAGAATCTCAATAACACAACTAACATGCTAAACAAACTTAATCCATTCCATTCCAACTTCAACATAGTACACGGCCATATGCCCTTCTATCAACATCAACTAAATTCATGCAACTTTCAATTCCTATATGCATTTCACACAACCACAACTAAGATATAACATGAATTCTATACATTGTGGCTATACAACATATACATACTCACGGCCATATAGCTATAACACACACCCACTTTGCAAACTTCCATTTCTTCACACAATGAACTCATTTCTACATACTACAACACAAACAAGACTTCATAACACAATAATAAGGGATAAATTCTTACCTTTTTACTCAATCTTCTTCACTTGAATATAAGGTCAACTTGAAGGAACAAAACCTCTTTCTTCCAAACCAACTACACCAAGTTGAGAAGGGACCTAGAATTAGTAGGATTCCAACAAGAAAATAATTTTGGAGGCAAGATTTGGAGGGGGTAATTTTTCTATGCCAAACCCGAAATGGTCTCTAGTGTTGCTCTTGTTCTTGTTTTTCTTTCCTTGTCTTATTTTTCTCTTGAACCTTCTTAAGAGTTAAAGACTAATATTCACTAATTAGCACATGGGAAATATCTTAAAGGCATGGGTTTGGGCCATATCAAGAAATGGGCCTCATTGTGCTTCTTATTTTTGCAAGCCCAAATGGCTACAAATTTTATTTTTGCAATTCCCGAAACCAATTTCCGAAATTCCACGTTTTGCCCTTAGCCTTATCCCACACTTCCACGATAATATTCTTTCATACATAACTCTTATGTTCAACAAACTATCAAATTTAACCTTATATCTCAAGAATCCAATATTTATCGAATTTTTCCAAACGTGTGAAAACACGGGATATAACATCCTCCCCCCCTTTAGAACATTCGTCCTCGAATGTAAAATTAATCTTATAGGGTTGGAAAATAACTTGGGGGAGTTTCTAATTATAGACAACACATATGACATACGATTGGTATTAAAAAGAAATTAAGTAGGGATTCAAGGTTACCTGTGGGCATAGGGAACAGATGAGGGTATTTCTTCTTCATTTCCTCTTCGGCCTCCCATGTCATTTCCTCCCTATTCTCGTTCCGCCACAGTACCTTAACAGAGGCTACATCCTTATTACGGAGCCTCCGTACCTGACGATCCAAAATACATACAGGCTGCTCCTCGTACGATAGTTGCTCCGTCACTTGAATATCATCTGCAGGGAATATTCTGGAAGGGTCACCGATGCACTTACGAAGCATAGAGACGTGAAATACCGGATGTACCGCTTCCAAGTCAGATGGCAAATCTAACTCATAGGCGACATTTCCAATTTTCCGCACGATCAGATAAGGCCCAATATAACGCGGACTAAGCTTACCCTTTCTGCCGAACCGCATTACGCCTTTCATAGGCGATACCTTCAGAAATACCCAATCACCAACCTGGAATTCCAAAGGACGACGCCGTTTGTCAGCGTATGATTTTTGTCGACTCTGGGCTGCCAATAGTCGTTCCCGAATAAGTTTCACCTTATCAACGGCCTGCTGGATCATATCTGGGCCGATTAATTCTGTCTCGCCAATATCAAACCAGCCGATAGGTGACCTGCATTTCCTACCATATAAAGCCTCGTACGGAGCCATCTGGATGCTGGAATGGTAGCTGTTATTATAAGAAAATTCAATCAATGGTAAGTGATCCTCCCAGCTACCTCTGAAATCAATAACGCAGGCCCGCAACATATCTTCAAGCGTCTGGATAGTGCGCTCGGCCTGTCCGTCACTCTGAGGATGGAAAGCTGTGCTCAGGCTCAGCTGAGTCCCTAATCCTTCCTGAAAAGATCTCCAGAAGTTCGCTGTGAACTGAGCACCTCTGTCAGTGATAATAGATATAGGAACTCCATGAAGCTTCACTATTTCTTTAATATAAAGCCTGGCATAATCCTCGGCGGAATAAGTAGTTCTGACGGGGAGAAAATGGGCTGATTTTGTCAGCCTATCAACAATAACCCAGATGGAATCATACTTTCGTGGAGTGCGAGGCAACCCTGTAATGAAGTCCATATTAATGATCTCCCACTTCCACGTCGGAATTTCCATTTCCTGCAACAGTCCACCCGGTTTCTGATGTTCAATTTTGACCTGTTGACAATTGGGACACTGGGCGACGAACTCTGCGATATCCCGTTTCATGCCATCCCACCAGTATAAGCATCGGAGATCATGGTACATCTTTGTAGACCCAGGATGGACCGAATAGCGAGCATAATGTGCCTCGCTCATAACCTGCTGCCGAAGACCTGCAATATCAGGTACACACAACCTGCCCCTGAATAATAAAGTCCCGTCCGGAGTGAACTCGAACGGAGTCTTCCCCTTATCATAGGCCGTGTCTCTGTATCGTGCCAAAACAGGATCTTCATATTGATGCCGCTTGATATCTTCCTTAATAGATGACTCAGAAACCCCTCGGACAGAAATCCGTGTACCTCCAGAATCGGCCAGACGAACCCCAAGATTGGCCAACTGATGAATGTCACGTACTATCTCTCTCCTGTCTGGCTGTAAATCTACCAGGCTGCCCATAGATTTCCGGCTAAGCGCATCTGCAACAACATTAGCCTTGCCCGGATGATACAGAATATCCACATCATAGTCTTTCAGGAGCTCCAGCCACCTCCGCTGCCGCAAATTAAGCTCTTTCTGTCTGAAAATATACTGGAGACTCTTATGATCTGTATAGATATCAACATGAACGCCATATAAATAATGTCTCCATATCTTCAGGGCATGGACCACCGCTGCAAGCTCCAGATCGTGAGTAGGATAATTCTTTTCATGCTTTTTCAATTGCCGAGAAGCATAAGCTATAACTCTGCCGTGCTGCATCAATACACAGCCCAATCCCACACCAGAAGCGTCACAATAAATAACATATCCATCGGGTCCCTCTGGAAGAGTCAGAACTGGGGCTGTAGTCAGCTTCTCTTTCAGCAACTGGAAGCTTCGTTCACAAGCATCAGTCCACTGGAACTTGGCTCCCTTCTGAGTTAGCCTTGTCAAAGGCGCTGAAATCGAAGCAAACTTTTCCACAAATCTTCTGTAATAGCCAGCTAACCCCAGGAAACTACGTACCGCTGTGGGCGTCGTGGGTCTAGGCCAATTTTTCACGGCCTCAATCTTCTGTGTATCCACCCGGACACCATCAGCTGCAATAATATGCCCCAGAAATGCCACTGAAGCCAGCCAGAATTCACATTTAGAAAATTTTGCATATAATTCCTGATGCCGAAGTACCCCCAATACCGCTCTCAGATGATCTGCGTGCTCTGCCTCGGACCGAGAATAAACCAGGATATCATCGATAAATACAATTACGAACATGTCTAAGAATGGCCTGAATACCCGGTTCATTAAATCCATGAATACCGCAGGAGCATTAGTCAGCCCAAAAGACATAACTCTGAATTCATAATGCCCATGTCTGGTCCGGAATGCTGTCTTAGGAATATCGGCCTCCCGTACCAGTACCTGATGATAGCCAGACCGAAGATCTATCTTCGAAAAATACTTGGCGCCCTGCAACTGATCAAACAAATCTTCAATTCTGGGGAGGGGGTATTTATTCTTTATGGTTATCTTATTCAGCTGTCGATAATCAATACACATACGCAACGACCCGTCTTTCTTACGCACAAATAATACCGGGGCTCCCCAAGGCGAAGTACTGGGCCTAATAAAGCCTTTTTCTAACAGATCCTTCAACTGCTCTTTCAGTTCTTTCAATTCTGCCGGTGCCATTCTGTACGGGGGAATAGATATCGGCTGAGTATCTGGAAGCAAATCAATAGTAAAATCTATCTCCCGCTCTGGAGGAAGGCCTGGAAGCTCTTCTGGGAACACATCTGGAAATTCATTAACCACGGGAACTGACTGAAGAGTCGGCGTTTCTGCTGTCAAGTCTTGTACCCTAACCAGATGATAAAAATAACCCTTTCTGATCATTTTCTTTGCCTTAAGGTATGAAATAAACTTACCTTTCGGCGATGCTGTATTACCGGCCCATTCTATAACTGGCTCCCCAGGAAACTGGAAACGAACTACCTTATTTTGGCAGTCAACATTAGCATAACAGGAGGCTAGCCAGTCCATTCCCATAATAACATCGAACTCGACCATACCTAACTCCACCAGATCTGCCTTAGTGTCACGGCCACATACAATTACGGAACAGTTTTTATATACCTGTTTTGCTACAATAAAGTCCCCAATCGGTGTGGCTACCTCAAACGGCTCTATAGGTTCAGATATTATACCAATTTTACAAGCAACCAGAGGCGAAATATATGACAAAGTCGAACCTGGATCAATCAATGCATACACAGACCGAGAGAAAACCAATAATGTACCTGTAACGACATTAGGCGATGCCTCCTGATCCTGGCGGCTGGACAGAGCATAGATGCGGTTCAAAGGACCGCTAGTACTAGAAGCTCCACCACGGCCTCTGCCGCGACCCGCTGGTGCTGAAGTACCTGGCCCCGTAGGGCGCATAGCCACTGATGAAGATGAAGACCTGGCGGCTGATCCGGTAGGCTGCGCTGCACCACCCGAACTACCCTTATACGGGCAATCTCTCACAGAATGGCCCTGACGGCCACAAGAAAAACATGCACCGGTGGCTCTGTAGCACTCCCCAGGATGGTATCTGCCACAATAAGAACACTGAGGCCTAGGTGGCCTCGTCTGACCAGAACCCCTGTCTGTCCGCAAACCTGAAGCCCTGGAGCTCTGACCTGCTCCTGAATAACCTGGGCTATCAAATCTGCGACCTGTAGGCTGTGGAGGTGCGCTCTGAGCCGGCTGGGATAGATGTCTGCTAGGCTGCTGCGGCTGCTGAGGCTGCCTGCCCCGAGAATCTCCAGAATACCCAGATGATCTGGCCCTCTTGGGCTGTCTCCGATCCTGGCTCCTATCAGGCTGACGCTCCCTATGCCGGTCCTCCATGCCCTGGGCGTGGGCCTGAATCCGGGCAATATCCATGCCGGGCTGAGCAGCCAATACTAAACAGCTGTCGACAAAATAACGGTCCAGCCCCATAATATACTTGTGCATCCTGTCAGCCATAGTAGCTACCACAGCAGGTGCGTATCGGGCCAATGAGTCGAACTCCATACTGTACTCTCGAACACTGCGACCCCTCTGTCTCAGCAATAAGAATCTGTCAGCCTTGGCTCGCCGTAGCTCCGGAGGCAGAAAGTGGCTAAGAAAAGCCTCAGAAAAATCATCCCAAACTGCTGGGGGAGCGTCGTCGCCTCTGGATAACTCCCATGACTCGTACCAATTTGCCGCTATATCATACAACCGGTAAGAAGCCAATGTGACTGACTCTGTCGCGGAAGCATTAATAAACTGTAAGGTGCTCCGCATCTTCCTGATGAACTCCTCGGGATCCTCCTCGGGCTTTGTCCCGAAGAACTCTGGAGGGCCACAAGTCAAGAACTCACGGGCTCTCGAACTGTCACGCCTGTAAGCCCGGTCACCTCCCAGTCCGTGCCCCTGAACCTGTCCTGCCACAAGTCTAGTCAATAGCTGGACTGCCTCTCTCATAGTCTAATCCTCAGTCCCTGGCCGTGGAGCTGGAGGCTCAGGTACTGGAATATCGGGAGCTGGCGGTGGAGCCGCCCCTCGACCTGCAGCTGCTGCTGCTCCAATCTCCTCTACATGTGGCGGTGTGGAAGAGCCCTCTGTCGGGGGCAAAACATCAGGAGCAATATGAGCATGGGCCCTGGTAACCCTCTGGGCCCGACTAGTCTCTCCCGTAGCCGTTGCCTTGGCCTTTTGGGCCGCTGTCGCCTTTTTTGGAGGCATAACTGCAAATGTAACAATTTGTTAGGGAGGAATCATCCTGATAACACAGTTCTATCGCACGATCTAAGACAGAAAGAAGGGTAGTATCCTAAATGCCCTGTAGCCTCCCGTCTATAGGTGTGGTGCACAACACACCGATAAACAAGACTCTACTAGACACGGTCTGTAGACATTCCGAGGACGAACCGCTCTGATACCACTTTTGTCACGACCCAACCCCGTAGGCCGTGACTAGTGCCCGATCTGGGCACTGAAACGCATTCTAGTATATGGCAGAAGCCAACAAGGCTTTATTCTAAATTTAGATAATTTCCAGAAAAATTTCGGCAGAGTTTCCTTTCTTTTACGGACTATCCCAAATACCCTGCACGCAGAAAATACCAACAAAGGCCTCACAGGGCCAACAAAGCAACATCTAAATATATGCGGACCGGCCGCCGCGACGAAGGGGATCGCCCAAACACAACACATACACATATCTGTACAGAAAGATCCCAACCCACAAATATGTCTACAGACCTCTAAATGGACCAACAGAATCATATGGCGGGACAGGGCCCCGCCGTACCCATGAACTAGAATATACACATATAGAAGTGACAGACTGTACCAAAAGATGACTCTGAATAAAAGAGCGCTCCAAATGGCGGAAAAGATATCCTAGACAGACGGATCGGCAAACCTGTCGTCAGTACCTGCGCGGCATGAAAACGCAGCCCCCGAGGAAAGGGGGTCAGTACGAAATATGTACTGAATATGTAAAGCCTGAGTTGCAAAAACAAAATCATAACTGGTATAGAATGTACAGAAAGTAAACAGAAAATACAAGGTATCAAATATATATTTTCAAAACATGCGGAGTGTGTACAGAAACATATGTCATATCAAATCCGGCCCCTGCCAAGGGACTCGGCAGACAGAACGTGGTCACCCTCCCGACGCTAGTGCCACAACACAGAAGAATCAGAATAGGGGCATAACCCCATAACACAATATGTCATATCAGATGGCCATAGTAAATCATATCAGAACAAACGTACATGGCACAACATACTCCACAAACCCATGTACGCGTATAC
The DNA here is from genome assembly GCF_019175385.1 of Lycium barbarum. Classification (NCBI taxonomy): domain Eukaryota; kingdom Viridiplantae; phylum Streptophyta; class Magnoliopsida; order Solanales; family Solanaceae; genus Lycium; species Lycium barbarum. Next base: position 65,260,823 of record NC_083337.1, read on the forward strand.
CTGCCCCCTCACATCGAGGCACGGCGAACAATGCAGGGGATTACGCTTGACAACATATCCTGGCCCGGGCTCAGTGTGGGAATCATTGGGGCATCCACGAATAGAGTAGTGAGAAACTAAATGCAGTTAAAATATCATAAATATTTTCAGAGACTCGATGAGGCATATTAATGACAAACACATCCAATGAAGTCGGACGGGATCATAATAAAAGCATTTCGGACATCATAATAAATTACAGAAGCATAACCTTCCTGAAGTCGTTCCGAGTGTCAAAATAATTTATCAGACTTAATAGAATATTTAAAACCATATTCGTTAGGTAATAAAAAGGGTAGTCGAAACGTTTCTTTCAAAAATCGTTCGAAAAGGAGACTTTAGTACATTAAGGGCAAAACCGGGAATAGCGGGCCCACCTCGGAACAAGCAAGGCGGTGGGCTCAAATTACGCCCTTTAAGCTTATGGGGTCACCTATAAAGGTTCTACGGACATTCTATAGCTTTTCAAGGAGTTTAGAGAAAGTTTGCATAATTTCAGGAAAGCATATCAAAATGGTTCAATTCTACTGAAGGAAAAAACTGAGATTTTCTCTTGCGGATTCCGATGGCCAAGAAGGTCGTTTGAGGCCCGAATCCGATCCTAAAACACTTAGACAAGCCAAAAGAAGGATCGGGGTAGCTTTACATACCTTTTGAGCTTTTTAAGCCTATCCAAGCTCACTCTCCGTTTCGTCGAAAATCTGCAAATGGTCACATTTACCAATTGTAGGTTATAGATGCTACAAGTTAAATTCAACTCTTATTTGTCTACCGAAATTTCGGCAGCACTTCCCCTATACATATAGCACCCCCGAGAATTCAACTCGGCCAAATCAATCAACAACAACCCAAACAACAACATCAACATCAACAAAGAACATTAAAAACACAATTATCCTTCAACTAGTCATTTTTGTCACAAGTTGCCATAACCTTCATTCTAACCCAAACTTTCAAACTAACATCATTGATTTCACATCCATTATCACTCAAGATCATCACAATATAGATTTAGAGACATTTCATATCATTTTCCTTAAGTTATACACTCGATATACATAATATACAACTTTCCGCCATAGTCATAATTTATCCAAAACTCCTAATCTTTGGCATACGTATTCATAACATGTTTCCTTCTTCCAAGTTCATCAATACTTGTCATAATTAGCAACCTAATAACTTCATTTTCATAATGTCATAAAATCGTACTAAAACGACATAAGCTTCCATATTTCATTTCGATACAAACTTTTATCATTCTAACTTCATTTACATTACAAGAATCTCAATAACACAACTAACATGCTAAACAAACTTAATCCATTCCATTCCAACTTCAACATAGTACACGGCCATATGCCCTTCTATCAACATCAACTAAATTCATGCAACTTTCAATTCCTATATGCATTTCACACAACCACAACTAAGATATAACATGAATTCTATACATTGTGGCTATACAACATATACATACTCACGGCCATATAGCTATAACACACACCCACTTTGCAAACTTCCATTTCTTCACACAATGAACTCATTTCTACATACTACAACACAAACAAGACTTCATAACACAATAATAAGGGATAAATTCTTACCTTTTTACTCAATCTTCTTCACTTGAATATAAGGTCAACTTGAAGGAACAAGACCTCTTTCTTCCAAACCAACTACACCAAGTTGAGAAGGGACCTAGAATTAGTAGGATTCCAACAAGAAAATAATTTTGGAGGCAAGATTTGGAGGGGGTAATTTTTCTATGCCAAACCCGAAATGGTCTCTAGTGTTGCTCTTGTTCTTGTTTTTCTTTCCTTGTCTTATTTTTCTCTTGAACCTTCTTAAGAGTTAAAGACTAATATTCACTAATTAGCACATGGGAAATATCTTAAAGGCATGGGTTTGGGCCATATCAAGAAATGGGCCTCATTGTGCTTCTTATTTTTGCAAGCCCAAATGGCTACAAATTTTATTTTTGCAATTCCCGAAACCAATTTCCGAAATTCCACGTTTTGCCCTTAGCCTTATCCCACACTTCCACGATAATATTCTTTCATACATAACTCTTATGTTCAACAAACTATCAAATTTAACCTTATATCTCAAGAATCCAATATTTATCGAATTTTTCCAAACGTGTGAAAACACGGGATATAACACCGAATGTCAAATTCAAGACTTTCAATAGCCCAAGCTTGTTACATACTTGCCTACCGAAATTTCGGCAGCATTTCCCCTATATATATGACATCCCCGAGACTTAGCTCGGCTCAATATATCAACAACAACAACAACAACCCATTCAACAATATACATAACTACCACAAATCGCACTAAAATGCAAAGATTCCTCTTTTCTTCATAAAGCAAAAACCTTCATTTCAACTCTAACCATTAAATTCCTTCACTCTTCTCACATATCCATAATTACAACAACCAAAATATTAATTCAAATCAGTCCATCAATTTCAATTAAAACAGCCCCTCACCCATAAATTTCAACAAAACAACAAACGAGTTTATAATGCTGTTTTCTCCGTTCTAATTCGTTAAAACTCTAAATAAACACTTTAATAACATAAAAGGAATTTTATAAATACCTTATCAGAAGCTCCACCACGAAAATTTCATCCCCCAAGACCAATATTTATCTCAAATTGAAGGCAACGCAACGTACAACGTTTTTCTCTTCATGAGCTTCGGGATTCGGAGCTCGGATTTTGATCAAAATGGCTTCCTTAGCCTAGGAGCTCTCTCTCTCTCTCTCTCTAATTTTTTTGGAGGATCTTAGCTGAAAATGATCAGCCCTCAAGTGAATTTGCTATATATATTAACGTTAATGGGCCTCATGGGCCGAAACATTAGTGTTTGGGTCGGGTCCAAACTTGCTGCCCTGCCAGCCCAAATTGCATCGTCCATATTTCCTTATCCAATTATCATTTTGATGCGAGGTTTGTTGCGTTGTAAAATAGACTCGATGAACTTCATGTTAGGCTTTTGAAACACCTTGAAACGCCTCATATACTAGGAGATATGCCTCCAACAATATGGGCTAAAAATCTGGTCCGGATTTTTCTGAAGTTGTTCGGATTCATTTCGTTCAGATTCGTTTAACTTCTAATCCTCTTCCGACCCTCGTGTAACCTCTTATACATACATATACATACTCATTTACAGACATAACAATCCATACACATCTCGAAGGGTCCGGAGAATCACAATAACCTTAAACGTAACTGGAGAACTTACGAAGCTTCGACGAAACTCCAATCGCAAAAATATATTCATATCTTTTATCCATCTTCTATATCATTACTAATAATCTCAAATACTTTAAAAGGGCACTCACATTACCTCATATACGCTCATAACGCGATTTCAAATCCTTTAGGTTACGATGTCACCTCGGGATACTTAAGGCAACCATATATATAACGATATTCTTACTAACTCGATTAACTTTCCTTGAACTTTCTTAACTCATTCTTTCTTGTCTTAATTAAAATAGCACAGACTCTTACGGGGTGTAACATCCTCCCCCCCTTAGGAACATTCGTCCCCGAATGTCAAATTAGTCCTACATAATTATACTGCTTCTGGTGATCTTATAACGATTCACTTGTAACATGAACTCATCTATCATGCTGTGCCTTTCTTTACTTAGCCTAATGCCATTCTCCACCTGACATCTGTTAATATTGATCTTCCAAATATAGTAGACACGATTTAGCTACCTCCGTAATCGACTGCAACTTACCATATCCATCTAAACTTGAAGCTTAAGTCGAGTTCTTCTTGCTCGTTCTCTTTAAATTCACCGTCTTCTAGTAACTAGCTCGTTCTGACCATCTCACTTAAACCATTTCGCACTTTCCCTTAATCCCACTTATAACACTTCAAGCATATTATCTCGTGTCGTTTCTCTATTTTTGACTCAACTCTTCTATCGCCCCTCTGAATCCTCAATGTCCATTCCCTAGGGTACGTTTATGGTCACCTCATATAGTTCTACTGGGTTGAAGATCACTTTACGTTTACTAACACCCGGAAGAAGAAAATCACATAATATGATAGAGTACAGATCTATCGACACGCATATTTCTCAAGAAAGGATTAATAATATACCTGGGTTGGCACCTGGTGCCATCTCTGGGTCCTGTCGGCTGGTCAGCGCATATAGGCGGTTCGATGGACCGCCGGAACTGGAGGCTCCGCCGCGACCTCTGCCACGACCTGCTGATGCCGGTGTGCCCCGTCCCATCGGGCGCATGGGTACGGAAGGGGAAGACGAACCAGCGACTGATCCGGTAGACTGTGCTGCTCCCCCGGCACGGTCCCCGAGTGGGCAGTCTCTCATATAGTGGCCCTGCTGGCCACAGGTAAAGCAAGCACCCGTGGCACGATGGCACTCCCCCTCCCGGTGGTGTCTCCTACAGAGAAGGCAGCGGGGTAAAGGTGGCCTCCACTGGCTGGAATCTCTGTCCCTCTGAAAGTCTAAAGCCCTAGAGCTCTGGCCTGCCCTCGAATACTCTGCACCATCCGATTCCCAGCCGGAGAACTGTGGGGGGGGGGGGGGGTGCTCTGTGCCGGTTGGGGAGGATATCCGCTCTGCTGCTGCTGAGGCTGCCTGCCTCGCGATCCCCCAGAATATCTCGCGGATCTGGATCTCTTGGGCGGACCTCTGTCATAATCCCTGTCAGGCTGGCGCCCTCGGCGTCGGTCCTCCATACTCTGGGCGTGGGCCTGTATACGGGCAATGTCCATCCCTGTCTGGGCCGCCAGCACCGTACAGCTGTCAACCAAATAATCATCCAACCCCATCACGTACCGGTGCATCCGGTCAGTCATATCAGCAACATAGGTGGACGCATATCTAGCCAGCGAATCAAACTCCAGACTGTACTCCCTGACACTCCTGCCCCTCTGCCTCCATAGCAGGAACCTGTCTACTCTGGCCCGCCTCATCTCCGGAGGTAGAAAATGGGCCAGGAAGGCCTCTGTGAACTCTCCCCATACCGCTGGAGGGGCATCCTCACCTCTGGATAACATCCAAGACTCATACCAATTGGCTGCTACATCGTGCAACCGGTATGACGCCAACTCAACCGACTCTGTCTCGGAGGCACTAATCAATCGCAGGGCACGCTGCATTTGTCGGACGAACTCCTGAGGGTCCTCTGTGGGCTTTAACCCGGAAAACTCTGGTGGGCGACAAAGCAGAAAATCACGAGCCCTTTTACTATTGCGTCCGTCTACACGATCATCTCCTGCTCCCTGTCTCTGAACCTGTCCCGCTACCAACTGAGTCAATAACTGGACTGCCTCTCTCAGGGTCCCATCATCTGTCCGTGGCTGGGGGGCTGGGGGGCTGGGGGTACAGGTACTGGTGCCGCGGGAGCTGGCGGTGGTGTCACGACCCAACCCCGTAGGCCGTGACTAGTGCCCGATCTGGGCACCCAAACCCATCTATCAAACGTATTCAAATATATAGCGGAAGCCGACAAGGCTATATTCCAAATACAGATAATTTCCAGAAAAATTTTGATAGAGTTTCCTTTGTTTTTCGGACTAACCAGAATAACCCTGTACATAGCAAACACCAACAGAGGCCACACAGGGCTAATCAAAGCAATGTACAAACATTTGCGGACCGGCCGCCTCGGCGTATGGAATCGCCCAAACAGCATATACACATAAGCATACAGACAGACCATAACCCACAAACATGTCCACAGACCTCTAAACTAACCGACAGAATCATATGACGGGACAGGGCCCCGCCGTACCCAAATAGTCAGATATGCAGAAATATATACATGGCGAAAGATATATATACCAAAAGTGGACTCCGAATCAAGGGAGTACTCCGAAATAGCAGAAGTGAAGCCTACAGTGGTGGATCACCGGCGTCTGCACCTGCGGGCATGAAATGCAGCCCCCCCGAAGGAAGGGGGTCAGTACGAAAGATGTACTGAGCAGGTAAAGCATGGAGTACAAAAATATAGGCCGCAACTGAAAGCGAACAGAATACCAAAGAGAGAAATGCCGAACAGTATATCAAAATGTTTATCAAAATCATATATACATAATGCAAACAAAATCATGCAAAGCTCAGGAACGTGGTCACCACTCCGACACTGGTGCCACACACAGCATAACACCAGAAGGTTCAAATCTCCGTACATCCCCGAACACACACATATGAGCGTATCACATCACAGCCACATCACAGCATAACTCCAAACGGAACCCGGCCCTATGGCGAGGCCTCGGGGAACCGTAACACAGCATACGGCCGAATCATCATAGAGCGCACGAATCATAATCGGCCCGGGAACCGGTGAACGAAGTCATAATAAGGCACGAGCGGAGTCGTGAGCAAACAATGCAATTTGTATATCAAAATAGCCTTTCAAAACTTGATTACTTCATAAGTCAATTCATTAACCAAAATAGTCAAATAATTAATTAGTACGAAAGTCTATTTCACAAAATATTTCCAAAGTGGTACATATGGCTCAAAACATAACTTAGTATCTCATGGTGTTCAAAACATTATTTCATAAAAGATAAATTCCAAATTCGAAGATTCTTTATCGAAGCTTATCAAAAAAAAAAGAGCCTAGTAGGACAAATAAGGCATCTCGGGGTTAGCGGGCCCACCTCGGGTCAAGTCGAGGTGGCAAACATAATTTATGAGCATTTCGGGTCTATAGGATCATACATAAAGATTTCAAAGCAATCCGATTGCATTTTCATAAGTTTCGGACGTTTGATTGCTTTCTAGCCAAAATAGGAACATTAGGCTTCAATTGAATGAATGAATAGTAGCCATTCTATAGATCGGATTTTGAGGAGCGGAAATGCTCCCGGGGTTCCGATATCAACCTAACATACTAAGACATGCCAAAAGAAGAAGTGGGAAGCTTTACATACCTTATAAACGTCTTATGCTCACCCCAAACTCAAATCCCGATTCGTCCAGAATCTGCAAATGGTCAAAGTTACCTATTAGAGATTCTTAAGCTTAAAAATCCCATTAACTTCATTTTTTGCCTACCGAATTTCGGCAGCATTTCCCCTATATATCTAACACCCCCGAGACTTAGCTCGGTTCAAAATACATCAACAACAACCCAAACATCACAAACAACACAAACCACAACTAAAGCACTTTAACTTCAATATTCTTCCTTACTATATAAGTTGACAACTTTTATTCAAACTTCACAATACCAAACTAATGTTCACCTTATTGTATTCATTCACCCATTCAAGGTCATTCAAACACATCCCAATTATATTCCACACACTATACATAATTTCAAGAAGTTCCTTACTTTCCATATTTCATCCAAAACATCAACACTTACGACGAACGTACTAACTCGCATTGTTTCATTCCAAATTCATTAACAACAATCATAAATCACATTAAAAGCCTTAATATCATAATTATACAACGATATACACAAATATACCGAAATTATATACTTTCCCATAATAATCCGCAATCATTTTCAACACCAACTCAATTCGTTAAACATTCATTTACGTTATAAAGGTCACAACGACGCAACTAACGAACTAAATAGAATTCGATTCGCCTTCCTTTCCAAACCATATAAGTCACGGCCACAACAACATATATACACACACCCACAGTTTTATTCACACATCAATACTACGGAATTCTCGTCTATTCTCAATCCTTAATACATTCATACCAGTTCCATAACATTAAAATAGCAAAATTCTTACCTTTTCTTGAATTTCCGACTTGCCGCGAACGTGCTCCTTTCACCAAACTAAATGTACCCCGTTGAATAGCGTCTTGAGTACTCTACAATTATGGAAAGAACAAAACTTTTGGATCAAAATCAAGGCTTGGAGAATTTTTTTTTGGTTGGCAAAGTGAGGTTCGGCAGAGTGAGCTTTTGAGCTCAAAGTTGAGTTATGATTTGTTTTCTTGATAATTCCAAATGAATTCATTGATATATATCCACATAAAGGTCATGTGCATAACACATGACTTTTAAAAGTGGGCTTGGACCAAGCCTAGTGGCCTGCCACCCCACCTCTTTGGGCCTAAATTTTTGTTCAATTTTCCTTGGCCCAATTCATTATAATCCCGTTTTGTAATTCCCGAAACTAATTTCCGAAATTCCAAATTTACCCTCGGCCTTCCCCAACACCAATAATTTCGCAACCAACATAGTCATATTATCTAGAATCAAAATATTTCCTTATAACACACAAGTCTTATTCATTTTTCTCGATTTCCAAATATGCGAAAACACGGAACATAACATTCTCCCCCCCTTAAGAACATTCATCCCCGAATGTTAAATTAGTCTTATAATATAACGGGGGAGTCTCCCTTTATAGTCAGCACACACAATTCATTCGTCAATCAATACAACAAATTTGAAGGGTTTAGATTACCTGTGGACGTTGGGAACAAATGGGGGTATTTCTTCTTCATCTCGTCCTCCGCTTCCCAAGTCATCTCCTCCCGATTGTTGTTGCGCCACAGGACTTTAACGGAGGGCACTTATTTAGTGCGTAGTCTCCTCACCTGTCGATCCAGAATAGATACAGGCTGCTCGTCATAAGACAACTGCTCCGTTACCTGAATGTCATCCACTGGAAATATCCTGGAAGGATCACCAATACATTTCCGCAACATAGACACATGAAACACCGGGTGTACGGCCTCCAAGTCGGATGGTAAATCTAGCTCGTAGGCGACCTCGCCTATCTTTCGAACGATCTGATACGGCCCAATGTACCGGGGGCTCAACTTACCCTTTCTACCGAATCTCATGACACCCTTCATAGGCGACACCTTCAGAAATACCCAGTCGCCAATCTGGAACTCTAGTGGTCGACGTCGTCTGTCTGCATATGCTTTCTGCCGACTCTGTGCAGCCAATAATCGCTCCCGAATAAGCTTTACCTTATCTACTGCTTCCTGGATCACATCTGGCCCGATTAACTTAGTCTCGCCCACGTCGAACCAACCAATAGGAGATCTGCATCTTCTGCCATAAAGGGCTTCATACGGTGCCATCTGAATGCTGGAGTGATAACTATTATTATAGGCAAACTCAATAAGCGGCAAATGATCATCCCAGCTGCCCCTGAAATCAATAACGCAGGCCCGTAACATATCTTCCAGCGTCTGAATAGTGCGCTCGGCCTGCCCGGCGGACCGAGGATGAAAGGCTGTACTGAGGCTCACCTGAGTCCCTAATCCCTCCTGAAAAGACCTCCAGAAATTTGCCGTGAACTGGGCACCTCGGTCAGTAATAATGGATACAGGGACTCCGTGAAGTCTGACTATCTCTCTGATATACAGTCTAGCATAGTCCTCAGCCGAATAAGTAGTCCGGACTGGAAGAAAATGGGCTGATTTCGTCAATCTGTCAACAATAACCCAAATAGAATCATACCTACGTGGAGTACGCGGTAACTCAACAACGAAATCCATATTAATTATCTCCCATTTCCAGGCTGGAATTTCCATCTCCTGTAATAACCCACCGGGCTTCTGGTGTTCAATTTTAACCTGCTGGCAATTCGGGCACTGACTAACGTACTCTGCAATATCTTTCTTCATACCGTCCCACCAATACAAACTACTGAGATCATGATACATTTTAGTGGAACCAAGATGAACAGAATACCGTGCATTATGCGCCTCGCCTATAATTTGTCGCCGTAGGCCTGCAACATCTGGTACACAGAATCTGCCTTCATATAATAATACCCCTTCAGGCGAGATTTCAAACGGAGTCTTTGCTTTATTAAGGGCCACATCTCTGTACTGAATCAGAATAGGGTCTTCGAACTGACGCTGCATTACCTCTGCTATAATAGATGATTCAGCAACTGCACGAACAGAAATCCCAGAATCTCCAGAATCTGCCAAATGAACTCCAAGGCTGGCCAACTGATGAATTTCACGAACCAAGTCTTTTTTATCAGATGGTACATCAGCTAAACTGCCCATGGACTTGCGGCTAAGTGCATCCTCTACCACATTGGCTTTTCCAGGATGATACAGAATATCAACGTCATAATCTTTCAATAATTCAAGCCATCTTCTCTGCCGCAAATTCAATTCTTTCTGCTTAAAAATATACTGGAGACTTTTATGGTCCGTATAAATATCAACGTGGACCCCATATAAATAATGCTGCCAAATCAAGATCATGAGTGGGATAATTCTTCTCGTGCGGTCTGAGCTGCTGGGAAGCATAGGCTATGACTCGACCGTGCTGCATCAACACACAACCTATCCCAATACCAGAGGCATCACAATAGACAACATACCCATCTGATCCCTCTGGAAGAGTCAAAACTGGTGCTGAAACTAACTTTTCTTTCAACATCTGGAAGCTGCGCTCGCAGGCATCGGTCCACAGAAATTATCTGCTTTCTAAGTAAGCTTCGTCAGTGGTGCTGCAATAGAAGAAAAATTCTCCACTAACCTGCGATAATAACCGGCTAATCCCAGAAAACTGCGCACCTCTGTCGGTGTAGTAGGCCTGGGCCAATTCTGCACAGCCTCAATCTTCTGCGTATCGACCCGAATACCGTGTGCGCCGATAATATGGCCCAAGAATGCCACAGAAGTTAACCAAAATTCACATTTGGAGAATTTAGCATATAATTTCTGCTGACGGAGAATACCAAGTACCGTCCTCAAATGATCCGAATGCTCCTCGGCTGATCGCGAGTAAATCAGAATATCGTCAATGAACACAATAACAAACATATCCAAGAAAGGCCGAAATACCCGATTCACGAGATCCATAAATACCGCTGGAGCATTAGTCAACCCGAAAGACATAACTCTGAATTCATAATGCCCATACCGGGTCCTGAAAGCAGTCTTCGGGATATCTGATTCTTGCACTCGCACCTGATGATAACCTGAGCGCAGATCTACCTTCGAAAAATATTTAGCACCCTGCAACTGATCAAACAAATCATCAATCCGGGGGAGGGGATATTTATTCTTTATAGTCACCTTATTCAGTTGCCGATAATCAATACACATCCGCAGTGACCCATCTTTCTTTCTCACAAATAATACCGGCGCTCCCCAGGGTGATGTACTGGGTCTGATAAAACCCTTATCCAACAAATCTTTCAGCTGCTCTTTCAATTCCTTCAATTCAGCCGGTGCCATTCTGTACGGAGGAATAGATATAGGCTGCGTATCTGGCAACAGCTCTATGGTAAAATCTATCTCCCGCTCGGGCGGAAGACCCGGAAGCTCATCAGGAAATACATCTGGGAATTCATTAACGACCGGAACAGACTGAATAGTAGGTGTCTCAGCTGTAGTGTCATGCACACGAACCAAGTGATAGATATAGCCTTTCTGAATCATCTTCTTAGCCTTGAGGTACGAAATAAACTTACCCCTCGGCGATGTTGTAGACCCGAACCACTCTATAACTGGTTCCCCTGGAAACTGAAAACGGACTACCTTTTTCTGGCAGTCAACATTAGCATAACAGGAAGCTAACCAGTCCATACCCATAATGACGTCGAATTCCAGCATATCTAATTCTATCAAATCAGCTTTAGTGCAGCGATCACATATAGTCACAGAACAATCCCTATATACCTGCCTCGCTATAATACAATCCCCGACCGGTGTAGCGACCTCAAATGGCTCTATAGGCTCAGACACTATCCCAATTTTACTAGCAACAAGCGGGGAAATATACGATAAAGTAGAACCAGGGTCAATCAATGCATATACAGATCTGGAGAAAACCAGTAATGTACCTGTGACGACATTCGGTGAAGCCTCCTGATCCTGGCGGTTGGCCAATGCGTATATGCGGTTCGAGGGACCGCTAGAACCTGAAACACCACCGCGGCCTCGACCGTGTCCCGCCGGTGTCGGCGCACCTCGCCCTGCAGGGCGTGCAACAGACGGAGCAGATGATGAACCGGCGGCTGACCCTGTCGGCTGAGCCACACTACCAGAACCGCTAGCCAACGGACAATCTCGCATAAAATGGCCCTGACCACCGCACGAAAAACAAGCTCCAGTAGCTCGATAGCACTCCCCAGGATGAGACTTCCCGCAATGAGAACAACGGGGCCTGGGTGGTCTGGCCTGGCTGGGGCCTCTAGATACCTGTGAACCTGCCGCCCTGGAGCCCTGACCGGCCCCAGACGGTCCTGCACTATCAAACCTCCTGCCGCCAGACTGAGTACTCCGGCCGGACGGAGGAAGCTGTCTGCCTGTCTGCTGCTGCTGAGGTTGCCCGCCTCGAGAATCTCCAGAATATCCCGCGGACCTACCCCTCTTGGGCGGCCTCCTGTCCCGATCTCTTCTAGAATAATCAGACCTGTGACGGTCCTCCATACCCAGCGCGTAAGGCTGAAGTCGGGCAATATCCATATCTGTCTGCAATGACACTGCCATACAGCCGTCGATCAAATAACGATCCAACCCCATAACATATCTGTGCATCTGATCGGACATATCTGCTACTACGGCAGGTGCATACCGGGCCAGGGAATCAAACTCCAGATTATACTCGCGAACGCTCCGACCCCTCTGCTGCAGATGTAAAAATCGATCAGCCCGCGCCCGCTGCAACTCTGGGGGCAGAAAGTGGCGGGTAAAAGCAGTCACAAACTCGTCCCAAGTAGCTGGAGGAGCACCCTCACCCCTGGATAGCTCCCAGGACTCATACCAGTGAGCAGCAACATCCGGTAGTCTATGCGAGGCCAACTCGACCGACTCGGTCTCTGAAGCCCTGACCAAGTCTAGTGAGCGCCGCATCCCCCGAATAAAGTCATGGGGTCCTCATCGGGCTTAGACCCGAAAAACTCTGGAGGGCCACACAATAAGAACTCTCGAACCCGCAGGCTGTCACGTCTGTCATCATCATCATCGTCCCTCCGCCCGCGTCTGCGAGCCTGCCCCGCTACCAATGTGGTCAGCAACTGTACAGCTGTTATGTCCCGTGTTTTCGTATAGTTGGAAATCGGGAAATAATTACGATTTGTGTGTTATAAGGAAATATTTTGATTTTAGTGAATGTGACTATGTTGGTTATGGAATTATTAATGTTAAGACCTCGGGGAAGGCCGAGGATAAATTTGGAATTTCGGAAATTAGTTTCGGGAATTACAAAATGGGACTTTTCAAGAATTGGGCCAAGGAAAATATGACACAAAATTTAGGCCCAAGGGATTTGGGGTGGCCGGCCATATCCATGGCCCAAGTCCCTTTGTTAATAATCATGTGCTATGCACATGATCAATGTTATGGATATATACCATGTAATAGATGGAATTATCAAGAAACAAAGTAAAAATTCAAGAACACCACACAAATAGGGCTTCGGCCGAGAATAGGAGAAAGAAGAGAAAAATTTCCCAAGCTTGGTTGTTGATCCAAAAATCTTAATTTCTACATAGTTGTGAAGTACTCAAGGCCCTCTTCAACGGGGTATAATTAGTTTGGCACAAGAACCTCGTTTGCGACAAGTCGGAAATTCGAGAAAAGGTAAGAATTTTGCCCCTCTAATGTTATAGAATTGATATGAATGTGTTAAGGATTGGGAATAGACGAGAATCCCGTAACTTTGGTGTATATAGAAAGCCGTGGGTGTGTGTGTATATTGCATGTTGGCCGTGAGCCCTAGGAAGAAGAAAGTGATGTGAATTGATCTTGTTTAGTTTGTATAATGTGTTGTTGTGATCTTTATGTCGTAAATGATTGATTGATGAATTAAATTGGCGTTGGAAAATGATTTCGGACATTATCGGAAAGTGTATACCTTTGGTATAATTGTGTATATCATTGTATATTTAGGGTGCTAAAGACTTTAAATATGAGTTATAGTTGATATTAATGAATTCGGAATGAAACGACGCAAGTTAGAATGTTCGTCGTGAATTTTCGTTGTTTTGAAGAATTATGGAAAGTAATGGATTTTGGGGCAATTTCGTGTATGGCTTGGATTGTATTTGGGATGTGATTGTATAAGTTTGAATGAGGAAATGAATACAATTATGTAGATATAGAGTTGGAGTTTTGGAAGTTTGAATGAAAGTTGCCAACTTAGGTAACAAAGTAGAACTTTGAAGCTAGAGTGGTTTGATTATTCCTTGTGTTGTTTGATGATGTGTGGGCTGTTGTTGTTGATATATTTTGGACCGAGCTAAGTCTCGGGGATGTTAGATTTATAGGGGAAATGCTGCCGAAATTTCGGTAGGCAAAAATGAAGTTAAAGGCATTCTTAAGCCTAAGAATCTCAATTGGTAACTTTGACCATTTGCAGATTTCAGACGAAACGGGACTTGACTTTTGGGAGAGCGTAAGACGTCTGTAAGGTATGTAAAGCTTCCCACTCCTTCGTTTGGCATATCTTAGTATGATAGGCGAATATGAGAACTTCCGGAGCATTCCTGCTCCTCGAAACCCGATCCACAGAAAAGTTACTATTCATTCAATTCAATTGAAGCCTAAGGGCTCTATTTTGGCTAGAATGCCACCACTCGTCCGAAACCTATCGAAATGTGGTCGGGTAACTTAGAAATGATTATGTATGACCCTTTGGCCTATAAATGTTCAAAAAATATGTTCGCCACCTCAATTTGACTCGAGGTGGGCCCGCTAACCCCGAGACGCCCTATTTGTCTTATTGGGCTGTCCTTTTGAATAAAGTTTGAAATGATACTTTCGATTTTGGAATTTCCTCCTACGGGATATGTTTTGAATATTACGATACGCTAAGTTATGTTTTGAGCTATACGTACTACTTTGGAAATGTTTTGTGAAATGAAACTTTATATCGACTAAGTATGCGATTATTTTGTATTATGAAATGATTTATGAGATTATTATGTTTTGAAAGACTATTTTGAAATACGATTTGCATTTGTCTGCCCACGACTCCGCTCGTGCCTTGTTATGACTTCGTTCACCGGTTCCCGGGCCGGTTTTGATTCGTGCGCCTTATGATAATTCAGCCGTATGCTGTGTTACGGTTCCCGAGGCCTCGCCATAGGGCTGGGTTCCGTTTGGAGTTATGCTGTGATATGGCTCGTGATGCGATACGCTCACCTATGTTGTGTTTGTGTTCGGGGATGTACGGAGATTTGAAACCTTCTGGTGTTACGCTGTGTGTGGCGCCAGCGTCGGAGTGGCGACCACGTTCTTAAGTGTTTGCATGATTTCGTTTGCATTATGTATACGTATATGATTTTGATACGGATTTTGACATACTGATTCGTACTCCACTTTGTCATCTGATTTGCTTTCGGTTTTGGCCCATATTTCTGTACTCCGTTCTTTACATACTCAGTACATATTTCGTACTGACCCCCTTTCTTCGGGGGCTGCGTTTCATGCCCGCAGGTGCAGATATTGGAGATCCTCCACTGTAGGCTACACTCTTTGCTACTTCGGAGTACTCCTCCTTGACTCGGAGTCCACTTATGGTACAGACTCTCTTTTGCTATGTATATTCTGTACATTTGACTATTTGGGTACGGCGGGGCCCTGTCTCGCCACATGTCTTTGTTTTGAGTTCGTAGAGGCCTGTAGTCATATATGTGGGGCGAGGGTCCTATATATATTCGTTTGATTTTGTTTTCTGGTCTTAAAGCGGTCCGTTTGTTTTGATGGCCCTAAATGGCCCTTATGCTTATGTTTGCATTTTTGACCGGCGATGTCTATTCCGCCGCGCAGTTTGGATCCGATATGACATTTTTATTTGTGCGACCGCTTAAGACATATTTTGATATAAACTATGTTTGATATGATTTTTATGAAATTCTAAAATAAGTTTGGATTTGGCAATGAATACGTAATTTGGTCTGGGTACCCAAGTAGGGTGCCAGTCGCGGCCCACGGGGCTGGGTCGTGACAACAACCTCCCTCAGGGTCCTGTCCTCCGCCCCTGGCTGAGGAGCTGGAGTCTCGGGAGCGGGTACTCGGGCCCCTGGAGCTGCTGATGGACCTGCTCCAGGCTCCGCCTGTGGTGGTGTAGCGGATCCCTCTGAATGGGGCACAACCTCGGGCAAATCATAAACACGAGCCCGGGTAACTCGCTGTGCCTGACTAGTCCCTGCTATCCCTGCCTTGCCCTTCTGGGCTGCCGTTGCCTTCTTCGGAGGCATCACTGCAAACACAATAACGAATCAGATCAAAATCATCCTAATAACACAGCTCTAACGCACGATCTAAGATTCCAAAGAAAAGTAACACCCTAAATGCCCTGTAGCCTCCTGTTTATAGATGTGGTGCACAACACACCGATAAACAAGACTCTACGAGACACGGCCTGTGGAAATTCCGAGGACAAACTGCTCTGATACCACTTTTGTCACGACCCAACCCCGTAGGCCGTGACTAGTGCCCGATCTGTGCACCCAAACCCATCTATCAAACGTATTCAAATATATAGCGGAAGCCGACAAGGCTATATTCCAAATACAGATAATTTCCAGAAAAATTTCGGCAGAGTTTCCTTTGTTTTTCGGACTAACCAGAATAACCTTGTACACAGCAAACACCAACAGAGGCCACACAGGGCTAATCAAAGCAATGCACAAACATATGCGGACCGGCCGCCTCGGCGTATGGAATCGCCCAAACAGCATATACACATAAGCATACAGACAGAACATAACCCACAAACATGTCCACAGACCTCTAAACTAACCGACAGAATCATATGACGGGACAGGGCCCCGCCGTACCCAAATAGTCAGATATGCAGAAATATATACATGGCGAAACATATATATACCAAAAGTGGACTCCGAATCAAGGGAGTACTCCGAAATAGCAGAAGTGAAGCCTACAGTGGTGGATCACCGGCGTCTGCACCTGCGGGCATGAAACGCAGCCCCCCCGAAGGAAGGGGGTCAGTACGAAAGATGTACTGAGCAGGTAAAGCATGGTGTACAAAAATATAGGCCGCAACTGAAAGCGAACAGAATACCAAAGAGAGAAATGCCGAACAGTATATCAAAATGTTTATCAAAATCATATATACATAATGCAAACAAAATCATGCAAAGCTCAGGAACGTGGTCACCACTCCGACGCTGGTGCCACACACAGCATAACACCAGAAGGTTCAAATCTCCGTACATCCCCGAACACACACATATGAGCGTATCACATCACAGCCATATCACAGCATAACTCCAAACGGAACCCGGCCCTATGGCGAGGCCTCGGGGAACCATAACACAGCATACGGCCGAATCATCATAGAGCGCACGAATCATAATCGGCCCGGGAACCGGTGAACGAAGTCATAATAAGGCACGAGCGGAGTCGTGAGCAAACAATGCAATTTGTATATCAAAATAGCCTTTCAAAACTTGATTACTTCATAAGTCAATTCATTAACCAAAATAGTCAAATAATTAATTCGTACGAAAGTCTATTTCACAAAACATTTCCAAAGTGGTACATATGGCTCAAAACATAACTTAGTATCTCATGGTGTTCAAAACATTATTTCATAAAAGATAAATTCCAAATTCGAAGATTCCTTATCGAAGCTTATCAAAAAAAAAAGAGCCTAGTAGGACAAATAAGGCATCTCGGGGTTAGCGGACCCACCTCGGGTCAAGTCGAGGTGGCAAACATAATTTATGAGCATTTCGGGTCTATAGGATCATACATAAAGATTTCAAAGCAATCCGATTGCATTTTCATAAGTTTCGGACGTTTGATTGCTTTCTAGCCAAAATAGGAACATTAGGCTTCAATTGAATTGAATGAATAGTAGCCATTCTATAGATCGGATTTTGAGGAGCGGAAATGCTCCCGGGGTTCCGATATCAACCTAACATACTAAGACATGCCAAAAGAAGAAGTGAGAAGCTTTACATACCTTATAAACGTCTTATGCTCACCCCAAACTCAAATCCCGATTCGTCCAGAATCTGCAAATGGTCAAAGTTACCTATTAGAGATTCTTAAGCTTAAAAGTCCCATTAACTTCATTTTTTGCCTACCGAAATTTCGGCAGCATTTCCCCTATATATCTAACACCCCCGAGACTTAGATCGGCTCAAAATACATCAACAACAACCCAAACATCACAAACAACACAAACCACAACTAAAGCACTTTAACTTCAATATTCTTCCTTACTATATAAGTTGACAACTTTCATTCAAACTTCACAATACCAAACTAATGTTCACCTTATTGTATTCATTCACCCATTCAAGGTCATTCAAACACATCCCAATTATATTCCACACACTATACATAATTTCAAGAAGTTCCTTACTTTCCATATTTCATCCAAAACATCAACACTTACGACGAACGTACTAACTCGCATTGTTTCATTCCAAATTCATTAACAACAACCATAAATCACATTAAAAGCCTTAATATCATAATTATACAACGATATACACAAATATACCGAAATTATATACTTTCCCATAATAATCCGCAATCATTTTCAACACCAACTCAATTCGTTAAACATTCATTTACGTTATAAAGGTCACAACGACGCAACTAACGAACTAAATAGAATTCGATTCGCCTTCCTTTCCAAACCATATAAGTCACGGCCACAACAACATATATACACACACCCACGGTTTTATTCACACATCAATACTACGGAATTCTCGTCTATTCTCAATCCTTAACACATTCATACCAATTCCATAACATTAAAATAGCAAAATTCTTACCTTTTCTTGAATTTCTGACTTGCCGCGAACGTGCTCCTTTCACCAAACTAATTGTACCCCGTTGAAGAGCGTCTTGAGTACTCTACAATTATGGAAATAACAAAACTTTTGGATCAAAATCAAGGCTTGGAGAATTATTTTTTTTGGTTGGCAAAGTGAGGTTCGGCCGAGTGAGCTTTTGAGCTCAAAGTTGAGTTATGATTTTTTTTCTTGATAATTCCAGATGAATTCATTGATATATATCCACATAAAGGTCATGTGCATAACACATGACTTTTAAAAGTGGGCTTGGACCAAGCCTAGTGGCCGGCCACCCCACCTCTTTGGGCCTAAATTTTTGTTCAATTTTCCTTGGCCCAATTCATTATAATCCCGTTTTGTAATTCCCGAAACTAATTTCCGAAATTCCAAATTTACCCTCGGCCTTCCCCAATGTATTTACACCAAGTCTTATTCATTTTTCTCGATTTCCAAATGTGCGAAAACACGGGACATAACAGGGGGGGCCGCCCCCGGTACTGTAGCTGTGGCTGCTCCAGACCCCTCCGGTACTGGTGACGTAGCAGAACTGGCCATTGAAGGCTCAACATCTGGCTCGGTCTGGGCACGAGCCCTAGTAGTCACCCGAGCTCGGCTGGTCTCACCTGCCGCTGTAGATTTTCCCTTTTGGGCGTCTGTGGCCTTCCTCGGAGGCATCGCTGAAAATATAACAATTCGTCAGGGAAGGACACTCCTGATAACACAGCTCTATCGCACGATCTAGGATCAGAAGAAAGGATAACACCCTAAATGCCCTGTAGCCTCCTGTGTATAGATGTGGTGCACAACACACCGATAAACAAGACTCTACTAGACACGGTCTGTAGACAACCCGAGGACGAAACTGCTCTGATACCACTTCTGTCACGACCCAACCCCGTGGGCCGTGACTAGTGCCCGACTTGGGCACCCCCAACATGCTCGTTACCAAATTCAGCATACAAATGGCCTGTATATAAGTAAATACCACACGAGGCACCACACGGGTGCCTACAACTATATACCCTACAGAGAAGCAGGCAAGGCTTTCAGATCATACACAACCTATTAAGACATACATATATGCAATCGATAGGGTCGTCACGGCGGATGAGCCGCCCGAACCCAAATCACATGACACATCCAGACAAAACTATACATTACCCACGTCTATGTCTACAGACCTCTAATACAGAACGACAGAAACATATGGCGGGACAGGGCCCCGCCGTACCCTGAACAACATAAACATGTACACCGAAAGAGTATATACCAAAACGTCGGCTCCGAAAGCAAGAGGAGCACTCCGAACCGCAGGATGGAGATCCTATACCGGTGGGTCACCCAAACAAGAATCTGTACCTGCGGGCATGAAACGCAGCCCCCCGAAAAGAGGGGGTCAGTACGAAATATGTA
Source organism: Lycium barbarum (assembly GCF_019175385.1). Taxonomy (NCBI): domain Eukaryota; kingdom Viridiplantae; phylum Streptophyta; class Magnoliopsida; order Solanales; family Solanaceae; genus Lycium; species Lycium barbarum. Next base: position 65,281,031 of record NC_083337.1, read on the forward strand.
CTGAGTATGTAAAGCATACAACACAGAAAGCAATGTCACAACTGAAATACGATATATAGAAAGCGAGCACAATAGCCAGCATACTAAGGAGTCGTATCCGGCGTACAACAGGCAAAAGAAGTTCCGGAGAAATCAACACGGCAATCGGGATGACAAAATGTTTGCTTTCTTTTGGAAAACATCTTTGTTTCACACACATAGAAGAATCAACGCATAATTTCCGCGGCCATAAGTCCAGCGGTCACAATCACACATACCGCGGTCAAGTATCTAGCGGTTTTCTATCACAAGTTTGACATACCGCGGTCAAGGGTCCAGCGGTCTATGTCGGCATAATCACAAGTGCGGCAGACGCGGTCAAGGGTCCAGCAGTCAATGCCACACTTCCGGCATGACGCGGTCAAGGGTCCAGTAGTTAATGTCAGGCACGCCGCGGTCGAGGGTCCAGCGGCCAATATCACATATGCGCATATTCACATAACCGGCTCGGGACTCGGTAACACAGAAGATAACCAGACAATATGCCAAATTATCACTTTCCAAACATAATCACACATGCCAGGATCATGCATCACACAGGACTCAGGTATACCAAAATCGTATATCGGAAAATAAAGAAAATAAGTAGTTTGTCCAAAATCTCAGGGTAAGATTTTTAAAAACGCTTTAGATGTCAAAAACATTTTATAATGCTCATGAAGGTGGTCATAACACCTATCATATAGTGAACATTATAATAACCAGGAGTTACCTGCGAACTCCGGACAAGAGTACATTGGCTAAAGCCGTACATCACATGTCAGGGTTTCGGTCCCGACAATTGGGTCAATAATCATTAAAATCCATCTCGGGATAGATAAAATATCTCCCGTTTAGTAGTCGGAACAATAACCATGAGTTCCCTTGACTTACCGTACGGGAATAAGACAAACAGAACAATAAGAGAGGCATCGGGGATAGCGGGCCCACCTCGGGCCAAGTCGAGGCGGCGGACGAGAATCACGCCCATTAGACTCTACGGAGTCATCCATGAAAGTTTTAGAACGATCGGGTTACATTTGTAAAAGTTTTGGAAGTCCAACCACTTTTCTAGTAAAATGCACCTTTTATAATTCAATTCTATTGAATGAATAGTAACGAAAACTAATCTCGGGTTACGATGAGCAGGATGGTCCCCGAGGCCGAAATCTCAACCTAGTAGACCTAGGGCATGCCAAAGAAGGAAAGGATAAGCTTTACATACCTTTTCCGCCCTTTATACATCTCCAAAATCGAGCCTCAAGTTCGTCAAAAATCTACAAATGGTCAAGTTTGCCGAATGTCAAATTCAAGCCTTTCAATAGCCCAAGCTTGTTACATACTTGCCTACCGAAATTTCGACAGCATTTCCCCTATATATATGACATCCCCGAGACTTAGCTCGGCTCAATATATCAACAACAACAACAACAACCCATTCAACAATATACATAACTACCACAAATCGCACTAAAATGCAAAGATTCCTCTTTTCTTCATAAAGCAAAAACCTTCATTTCAACTCTAACCATTAAATTCCTTCACTCTCCTCACATATCCATGATTACAACAACCAAAATATTAATTCAAATCAGTCCATCAATTTCAATTAAAACAGCCTGTCACCCATAAATTTCAACAAAACAACAAACGAGTTTATAATGCTGTTTTCTCCGTTCTAATTCGTTAAAACTCTAAATAAACACTTTAATAACATAAAAGGAATTTTATAAATACCTTATCAGAAGCTCCACCAAGAAAATTTCATCCCCCAAGACCAATATTTATCTCAAATTGAAGGCAACGCAACGTACAACGTTTTTCTCTTCATGAGCTTCGGGATTCGGAGCTCGGATTTTGATCAAAATGGCTTCCTTAGCCTAGGAGCTCTCTCTCTAATTTTTTTGGAGGATCTTAGCTGAAAATGATCAGCCCTCAAGTGAATTTGCTATATATATTAACGTTAATGGGCCTCATGGGCCGAAACATTAGTGTTTGGGTCGGGTCCAAACTTGCTGCCCTGCCAGCCCAAATTTCATCGTCCATATTTCCTTATCCAATTATCATTTTGACGATAGGTTTGTTGCGTTGTAAACTAGACTCGATGAACTTAATTTTAGGCTTTTGAAACACCTTAAAACGCCTCATATACTAGGAGATATGCCTCCAACAATATGGGCTAAAAATCTGGTCCGAGATTTTTCTGAAGTTGTTCGGATTCATTTCGTTCAGATTCGTTTAACTTCTAATCCTCTTCCGACCCTCGTGTAACCTCTTATACATACATATACATACTCATATACACACATAACAATCCATACACATCTCGAAGGGTCCGGAGAATCACAATAACCTTAAACGTAACTGGAGAACTTACGAAGCTTCGATGAAACTCCAATCGCAAAAATATATTCATATCTTTTATCCATCTTCTATATCATTACTAATAATCTCAAATACTTTAAAAGGGCACTCACATTACCTCATATACGCTCATAATGCGATTTCAAATCCTTTAGGTTACGATGTCACCTCGGGATACTTAAGGCAACCATATATATAACGATATTCTTACTAACTCGATTAACTTTCCTTGAACTTTCTTAACTCATTCTTTCTTGTCTTAATTAAAATAGCACAGACTCTTACGGGGTGTAACAAAAGGTAGCCAAAATTCACATTTTGAAAATTTGGCATATAACTCCTGAGCCCGAATAATACCAAAGACAATACGTAGATGTTCTGCATGCTCCGCCTCCGATCGGGAATATACCAAAATATCATCAATGCACACAATCACGAACAACTCTAAGAAAGGCCTGAATACATTGTTCATCGAATTTATGAATATCGTTGGAGCCTTATTCAATCCAAATAACTTCACCCAAAATTCATAATGACCATATCTAGTTCTGAAGGCTGCATTTGGGATGTCCTCTTTTTTAACCCTCACTTGATGGTATCCCGATCTTAGGTCTATTTTTTTGAGAACCAGTTGGCACCCTTCAACTGATCGAACAAATCATCAATCCTTGGGAGTGGATATTTATTCTTTATCGTCACCTTGTTCGGTTGCCCGTAATAAATACACATCTTCAAGGAACCATCTTTCTTTCTCACGAACAGCACCGGCGCTCCCCCTGGCGAAGAACTAGGCCTAATAAAGCCTTTTTCAAGTAGATCTTTCAGTTGCGCCTTTAACTCCTTTAATTTGGCAGGGGCCATTCGGTAGGGAGGAATAGATATGGGCTTAGTATCAAGTAACACATCAATGGCAAACTCAATAACCCGTTCTGGAGGAAGACCTGGTAGCTCGTCTGGAAACACATCTGGAAACTCATTCACTATTGGGATAGATTGGAGAGTTGGCGATTTTTGCTTCTATATCTTGGACCCGGACTAAATGATAAATATATCCTTTAGCAATCATCTTCCTTACTTTGAGATAGAAAATAAACCTACCTCTCGGGGATGCTGTTTTACCTTTCCATTCCAAGACTGGCTCCCCCGGAAACTGAAATCGGACTATCTTTGTTTTACAATCAACATTGGCGTAACAGGAAGCTAGCAGTCCATACCCATAATAACGTAAAAATATAACATTTTCAACTCATGTAAATCAACCATAGTATGGCGGTTGCAAACTACAATCACACAATTCCTATATACCCACTTAGCTACCACTGGTTCCCCTACCGGTGTAGACACCTCAAAGGGTTTGATAGGCTCAAGTTTCACCCTGATACGATTGGCAATATAAGGAGTAATATATGATAAAGTAGACCCCAGATCAATCAATGCATACACATCATAAGAGAACACCAACAATATACCTGTGACAATGTCGGGGGAGGACTTAAGATCCTGCCGTCCAGCCAATGCATATATACGCTTCCGAGGGCCGCTTATATTAGATGCTCCTCCTTTACTTCTACCACGACCTGTTAGTGCATGCGAACCTTGCCCCAAAGGATGCACGAATGATGAAGAACCCGCTACTGATCTTGTGGGCTGGCCCAATGTTACACCCCGTAAGAGTCTGTGCTATTTTAATTAAGACAAGAAAAAAATGAGTTAAGAATGTTCAAGGAAAGTTAATCGAGTTAGTAAGAATATCGTTATATATATGTGGTTGCCTTAAGTATCCCGAGGTGACATCGTAACCTAAAGGATTTGAAATCGCGTTATGAGCGTATATGAGGTAATGTGAGTGCCCTTTTAAAGTATTTGAGATTATTAGTAATGTTATAGAAGATGGATAAAAGATATGAATATATTTTTGCGATTGGAGTTTCGTCGAAGCTTCGTAAGTTCTCCAGTTACGTTTAAGGTTATTGTGATTCTCCGGACCCTTCGAGATGTGTATGGATTGTTATGTATGTATATGACTATGTATATGCATGTATAAGAGGTTACACGAGGGTCGGAAGAGGATTAGAAGTTAAACGAATCTGAACGAAATGAATCCGAACAACTTCAGAAAAATCTCGGACAAGATTTTTAGCCCATATTGTTGGAGGCATATCTCCTAGTATATGAGGAGTTTTAAGGTGTTTTAAAGGCCTAAAATTAAGTTCATCGAGTCTAGTTTCCAACGCAACAAACCGCTCGTCACAAAGATATCTGGATAAGCAAATATGGACGATGCAAGTTGGGCTGGCGGGGCAGAAAATGGTGGCCCGATCCAACATTCACATTCGGCCCATGAGGCCCATTAACGTCATAAATATAAGGAAAAATTATGTGAGGGCTGATCATTTTCAGATAATATCTTCCAAGAACATTAGAGAGAGAGAGAGAGAAAACTTCAAGGCTAAGGAAGCCATTTTGATCAAAATCCGAGCTCCGAATCCCGAAGCTCATGAAGAGAAAAACGTTGTACGTTGCGTTGCCTTCAATTTGAGATAAATATTGGTCTTGGGGGATGAAATTTTCGTGGTGGATCTTCTGATAAGGTATTTATAAAATTCCTTTTATGTTATTAAAGTGTTTATTTAGAGTTTTAACGAATTAGAACGGAGAAAACAACATTATAAACCCGTTTGTTGTTTTGTTGAAATTTATGGGTGAGGGGCTGTTTTAATTGAAATTGATGGACTGATTTGAATTAATATTTTGGTTGTGTTAATCATGGACTATGTGAGGAGAGTGAAGGAACTTAATGGTTATTAAGTTGTTGTAGGAAAACATACAACTTTGTTATGGTTTATGTAAAAATGGAGATGAAAGTATCAAGAGGAAAATTATGATTTTGATGGATGATGAATATGATAATGTTGATGTTGGTTTGACCTTGTAAAGTTTGTATGAAAATTTTCATTTTATGTAGAAAGAAGATCATTGATGTTAAAACCTATTTCGTTGTGAACTTTGACGTCGTTTGGTGTTGTTGGGTTGTTGTTATTGAATGTTTTGAGCCGAGCTAAGTCTCGGGGGTGTTAGATTTATAGGGGAAATGCTGCCAAAATTTCGGTAGCCAAGTATAACCCCAAAGATTAGGATGTTAACTTTCATGAATAGTAACTGGTAAAAGTGACCATTTGCAGTTTTTGGACGAAACGGGAATTGAGATTTGATGAGCGTAAGGCGCAATCCAGGTATGTAAAGCCTATCTATCCTTCTTTTGGCATGTCCTAGTTACGCTAGGTTAAGATCGGACCCTCGGGGATAACTCTGCTCTTGGAAATCTAGGTTCAAGTTTAGGCACTATTCATTCAGCATAATTGAAACCTAATCTTTACATTTGGTTGAAAGAATGTTCGAACCTTCATAACTTTTGTTGTTGTGTCCGAATCCCTCCGAAACTTTTGTAGACTGCTTTATGGAGCCAAAAGTTTGTGATTTGTGTCCGCCGCCTCAATTTGACTCGAGGTGGGCCCGCAAGCCCTGAGGCTTCCATTATTTGGTTCGTTTGGCTCATTTTCGTCCGATATGAAAGGCAATCGTTTGTTTATGACTTAAGGGTTCGTTTGAAATTCCCTATGCCGTTATTGAACGTTTTGCACTTTGAATGATGTTAGATTTTCGGAGGATGACCTGTGAATCGTTTTTCAAAGGTTTTGCAGTTTGGAACTTCGTAACTTTTATACATTAATTTTGATCGACCTGACTTCTACTCCGAGCCTTCTGGCGTCGGTATATTCCTATATGTAACTATATGTCGAGTCCGGTAACTTACTTATAATATGCATATGGTTTCTGCACTACTCCGTTCGTGCCATTCACTATGATTTCGTTCGTCGGTACCCGGGCCGGCTTTGTGATCGTGCGCGCTATACCATATTCGGAAGTTATGATGTGTTACGGTTTCCGAGGCCTCGCCATAGGGCCGGTTACCGTCTATGGAGTTATGATGTGATATGGCATTTGATGTGTTCTGATGATGTGATATATGTGTGATATGATGTGTCTGGAGACTGTACGGAGATTTGAAAACTTCTGGAGTTATGATGTGTTGTGGCACCAGCGTCGGGGGTGACCACGTTCCTAAACCCTATACATGATTTGATTTGCATTTGTACATTTGCCTTCCGCACAGGTTTGCTTTGCTACCTTGACGTTTGTGTTTGTTCCATTCTGACTTCAGTTGTGTTTGTGATTTCTGTACCTTCTGCTTTACATACTCAGTACTTCTCCCGTACTGACCCCCAGTTCTTCGGGGGCTGCGTTTCATGCCCGCAGGTACAGAAGCTCGTTTGGGTGATCCTCTGGTTTAGGCTACTCATTCTGATGTGTTGGAGAGCTCCCCTTGATCCGGAGCCTAACTTTTGGTACATACCTTCAGTTGTGTGTGTATTCTGTACATTTGTGGCAGTGTGGGTACGGCGGGGCCCTGTCCCGTCATATGTTCGTATGTTCTGTTTTGTTTTAGAGGCCTGTAGTCATATTTGTGGGTCGTGGGTCCGGTGTGTTTGTATGTGGATCTGTTTTGCGTTCATAAGCGGCCAGTATGCTACTATGGCCAGGACGGCCCATGAGTTTGTACGTGTGTGTGTGCATTTGGGCGATGTATATTCCGCCACCTTTCTGATTTTGATTTGACTGTTCTGCACGGGCGACCGCTTAAGATAAGTGTTCGATAAATGTTTGTGTGACGTCTGTTGTTAATTTTCAATTCGAACAATGTACGTTAAGTCTGAATGAGTCTGAATACGATGATCCGGTTGTGAGTCTGTTTGGGGTGCCTAAGTAGGGCACCAGTCGCGGCCCACGGGGTTGGGTCGTGACAAAAGTGGTATCAGAGCGGTTAGTCCTCGGAAAGTCTACAGGCCGTGTCTAGTAGAGTCTTGTTTATCGATGTGTTGTGCACCACATCTATAAACAGGAAGCTACAGGGCATCTAGGATGTTACCTTTCTTTGAATCTTAGATCATGCGATAGAGCCAGCTGTAGGATATGAATTCCTTTCGACTAACTTTTAATTTCAGCCAAAGGACGGCATCGACAGAAGGCAATGGCTGATGATATTGGAGGCCGCACAGTACTCAGGTAAGCAATAATATGAAAGCTGTGTGTCGGAGAAGTTGTTTGAAGCGTGGTAGAAATATAAGGTTGAAGATTGAACAGAAAAGTGAACAGGAAGGAGCCTCCAATGTTGTTCGAGTTGGGCATGTGAGGTAAGCCTCGACATCTGTATAATTTTATCTGTAATTGTTAGCCCCGTGTGGCTACGAGACTACATGATATGATGTATATAGATGCGTATATGTGTTGGCCCTGTGAGGCATGGTTGGTATTTCTCGTGTACAGGTTTCGGATAGTAAGAAACACAGAGGAACCTCTGCCCAATTTTTTTTTTCGAGAGATATGGAAGTAAATATATATAAAGTAAGTACAAACAGGTTCCGCGATACTTGTCGGAATTTAGTTTTCTTCTGTCGTTTGTTGGAGAGCACCTTATGGTAATATTTTATCAGATTTCACCGACTATTTGGAGACGGAATTCGTGGGACGAAGACTTAAATTTGTGGCCTGTCTGTAATTGTATGTGTATGTGTATGAAAGTGAATATCGGTGATTCAGAAAGGCAATATGGTAATTGTGCAACTTAGCCGGGGGTGGGACCCGCTACAAAAATTTTCCGAAAATTTACTAAGACCCCGATTTGCCCTAAAATTATGTGACAAAGGTCCTGCAGGGCAATTGACGAAATTATATCAGCCCTAACGCGTCAAAATGCATGAAAGTTTCGGGGTTAAGCGTGCTCAAGCCAGAGCAATTCTGGGATGGGTGACCCCCCTGGGAAGTAATGCAAAATTTTGCACAAGAGTAAGTATGATAGATATAAATGGAAATTTGGGGTAACCAAAAGGAAAATAGAATGTGTGGAGTAATTTAGTGCCCTTACAGGAGTCACGCAGAACGAGGCGGACTAAATGGGCAAAAAGAAAAGGTGCAACACCGCTCGGGAAATTGAGCGGATTTGAATTACAGTCAGAGACGTTCGCCAGTAAGATACTAGTAAATATATCTGTATGTGTGTATGTGTGTGTGTATGATTTTCGTTTGGTGCCCATATGGATCAAGAGCCGAGTCCCGGCAACTAAGGTTGTGATAGATGAAGAATAGTAGGAAAGGTGAAAAATAAGAAGTGTGAATAAGGGGAAATCTCCGAAAGAGTCGATAAGCGACACGCAAGACGATTTATATGATAACTTGGCAAACAAGTTCACCAATAAGGAATTTTTTTTTTATAAATCACTGGAGCCTTAATAGGAGTGATCTGACTCTAATTCGGATTCTATCTGTTATACTTCTGCACTTCCGATTCTGATAAGGCTCTGCCTATTACGCCTCTGTACGTCTGATCTTGATCACGCGTCTGTCTGATACATCTCCGTATGTCTGATTTTAATTACGACTCTGTCTGATACATTTCTGTCTGTCTGACTTTGATCACGACTCTGTATGATACATTTCTGTACGTCTGATTCCGATTTCGAATCTGTCTGATACCTCTCTGTACGTCTGACTCCGATCTCATATTTGTCTGACATACTTTCGTACCTCTGATTTTGACTATGAATCTGTCCGCCATAGTTTAATACGTCTGCCTCCGATTATGAATCCGTCCGATATGCTTCTACGCGTCCGGTCCTAGTTCTGAATCTGTTTGGTATGAGGTGTCTGGTATGAAGTGGGATTACGATAATGTGGTAAGAAACTCAGAAGTGTACCAAGAAGTGACGATTACTTATAATGTCTGAAAGGCATTCGTCTGCTATGAGAATATAGTTTATGGTCCGATAATTATGTGGGGTATGAGAAAATATATTATGAAGGCATTTGAATCAGTGATGTGAAGAATTACCCCATCATGCTGGTAAAGAAGCCATGTCGGAAAGTCCACGAAGGACGATTATGAAAGGAACCCTCCCGAAATGGTATGACGCCCCATAAGGTCAATTTAACATTCGAGGACGAATGTTTTAAAGAGGGGGAGGATGTTACACCCCGTAAGAGTCTGTGCTATTTTAATTAAGACAAGAAAAAAACGAGTTAAGAATGTTCAAGGAAAGTTAATCGAGTTAGTAAGAATATCGTTATATATATGTGGTTGCCTTAAGTATCCCGAGGTGACATCGTAACCTAAAGGATTTGAAATCACGTTATGAGCGTATATGAGGTAATGTGAGTGCCCTTTTAAAGTATTTGAGATTATTAGTAATGTTATAGAAGATGGATAAAAGATATGAATATATTTTTGCGATTGGAGTTTCGTCGAAGCTTCGTAAGTTCTCCAGTTACGTTTAAGGTTATTGTGATTCTCCGGACCCTTCGAGATGTGTATGGATTGTTATGTATGTATATGACTATGTATATGCATGTATAAGAGGTTACACGAGGGTCGGAAGAGGATTAGAAGTTAAACGAATCTGAACGAAATGAATCCGAACAACTTCAGTAAAATCTCGGACCAGATTTTTAGCCCATATTGTTGGAGGCATATCTCCTAGTATATGAGGAGTTTTAAGGTGTTTTAAAGGCCTAAAATTAATTTCATCGAGTCTAGTTTCCAACGCAACAAACCGCTCGTCACAAAGATATCTGGATAAGCAAATATGGACGATGCAAGTTGGGCTGGCGGGGCAGAAAATGGTGGCCCGATCCAACATTCACATTCGGCCCATGAGGCCCATTAACGTCATAAATATAAGGAAAAATTATGTGAGGGCTGATCATTTTCAGATAATATCTTCCAAGAACATTAGAGAGAGAGAGAGAGAAAACTTCAAGGCTAAGGAAGCCATTTTGATCAAAATCCGAGCTCCGAATCCCGAAGCTCATGAAGAGAAAAACGTTGTACGTTGCGTTGCCTTCAATTTGAGATAAATATTGGTCTTGGGGGATGAAATTTTCGTGGTGGATCTTCTGATAAGGTATTTATAAAATTCCTTTTATGTTATTAAAGTGTTTATTTAGAGTTTTAACGAATTAGAACGGAGAAAACAACATTATAACCCCGTTTGTTGTTTTGTTGAAATTTAAGGGTGAGGGGCTGTTTTAATTGAAATTGATGGACTGATTTGAATTAATATTTTGGTTGTGTTAATCATGGACTATGTGAGGAGAGTGAAGGAACTTAATGGTTATTAAGTTGTTGTAGGAAAACATACAACTTTGTTATGGTTTATGTAAAAATGGAGATGAAAGTATCAAGAGGAAAATTATGATTTTGATGGATGATGAATATGATAATGTTGATGTTGGTTTGACCTTGTAAAGTTTGTATGAAAATTTTCATTTTATGTAGAAAGAAGATCATTGATGTTAAAACCTATTTCGTTGTGAACTTTGACGTCGTTTGGTGTTGTTGGGTTGTTGTTGTTGAATGTTTTGAGCCGAGCTAAGTCTCGGGGGTGTTAGATTTATAGGGGAAATGCTGCCAAAATTTCGGTAGCCAAGTATAACCCCAAAGATTAGGATGTTAACTTTCATGAATAGTAACTGGTAAAAGTGACCATTTGCAGTTTTTGGACGAAACGGGAATTGAGATTTGATGAGCGTAAGGCGCAATCCAGGTATGTAAAGCCTATCTATCCTTCTTTTGGCATGTCCTAGTTACGCTAGGTTAAGATCGGACCCTCGGGGATAACTCTGCTCTTGGAAATCTAGGTTCAAGTTTAGGCACTATTCATTCAGCATAATTGAAACCTAATCTTTACATTTGGTTGAAAGAATGTTCGAACCTTCATAACTTTTGTTGTTGTGTCCGAATCCCTCCGAAACTTTTGTAGACGGCTTTATGGAGCCGAAAGTTTGTGATTTGTGTCCGCCGCCTCAATTTGACTCGAGGTGGGCCCGCAAGCCCTGAGGCTTCCATTATTTGGTTCGTTTGGCTCATTTTCGTCCCATATGAAAGGCAATCGTTTGTTTATGACTTAAGGGTTCGTTTGAAATTCCCTATGCCGTTATTGAACGTTTTGCACTTTGAATGATGTTAGATTTTCGGAGGATGACCTGTGAATCGTTTTTCAAAGGTTTTGCAGTTTGGAACTTCGTAACTTTTATACATTAATTTTGATCGACCTGACTTCTACTCCGAGCCTTCTGGCGTCGGTATATTCCTATATGTAACTATATGTCGAGTCCGGTAACTTACTTATAATATGCATATGGTTTCTGCACTACTCCGTTCGTGCCATTCACTATGATTTCGTTCGTCGGTACCCGGGCCGGCTTTGTGATCGTGCGCGCTATACCATATTCGGAAGTTATGATGTGTTACGGTTTCCGAGGCCTCGCCATAGGGCCGGTTACCGTCTATGGAGTTATGATGTGATATGGCATTTGATGTGTTCTGATGATGTGATATATGTGTGATATGATGTGTCTGGAGACTGTACGGAGATTTGAAAACTTCTGGAGTTATGATGTGTTGTGGCACCAGCGTCGGGGGTGACCACGTTCCTAAACCCTATACATGATTTGATTTGCATTTGTACATTTGCCTTCCGCACAGGTTTGCTTTGCTACCTTGACGTTTGTGTTTGTTCCATTCTGACTTCAGTTGTGTTTGTGATTTCTGTACCTTCTGCTTTACATACTCAGTACTTCTCCCGTACTGACCCCCAGTTCTTCGGGGGCTGCGTTTCATGCCCGCAGGTACAGAAGCTCGTTTGGGTGATCCTCTGGTTTAGGCTACTCATTCTGATGTGTTGGAGAGCTCCCCTTGATCCGGAGCCTAACCTTTGGTACATACCTTCAGTTGTGTGTGTATTCTGTACATTTGTGGCAGTGTGGGTACGGCGGGGCCCTGTCCCGTCATATGTTCGTATGTTCTGTTTTGTTTTAGAGGCCTGTAGTCATATTTGTGGGTCGTGGGTCCGGTGTGTTTGTATGTGGATCTGTTTTGCGTTCTTAAGCGGCCAGTATGCTACTATGGCCAGGACGGCCCATGAGTTTGTACGTGTGTGTGTGCATTTGGGCGATGTATATTCCGCCACCTTTCTGATTTTGATTTGACTGTTCTGCACGGGCGACCGCTTAAGATAAGTGTTCGATAAATGTTTGTGTGACGTCTGTTGTTAATTTTCAATTCGAACAATGTACGTTAAGTCTGAATGAGTCTGAATACGATGATCCGGTTGTGAGTCTGTTTGGGGTGCCTAAGTAGGGCACCAGTCGCGGCCCACGGGGTTGGGTCGTGACACCCAACCTCTGCTAGTTATCGATGGACAATCACACATCATATGCCTAGTCTGACTACAGGCATAGCAAGCATCTGAAACTAAGCCGCACTGCCCCGAATGCGGCCTACCACATTGATTGCACCGTGGTAAGGGTGTCCTTATCTGACTGGATTCACCTCTATACTGGGAGCCCGACCAGAATAAATAGGACGATCAAATCTTCTGCCCGCGAACTGAGGAGGTGCATTGGCCACTGATTGGCCTGAATAGCTGGAATACTGCTATCTCCGACTCCCTCTAAACTCGCTATTGGCACCAGAAGATATGGCCTTCTTACTGTACCTTCTATCGGAATCACGCTCGCCTCTTTGCAGCTACAATTGTTCCTCTAAATTCTGAGCATGGGCTTGAATACGAGCAATATCCATCCCGTCCTGGAGCAAGGCTGTCAAGTACTTCTTCATCAAATGCGGTCCTAAACCACTCACAAACAGATGCACACGGTCCCCTACTATGGCTGGGGCATACCTAGCCAAGGAATTAAAGCGAAGATTGTACTCTCGGGCACTCATATTCCCCTGTTAGAGATTCAACAACTTGTCAGCTCGGGCCCGTTGAAACTCCGGTGGTAGATAATGTCAGAGGAAGGCCTGCACGAACTCTTGCCATACTGGGGTAGGTGCATTTTCCCCTCGCGAAGACATCCAAGTATTGTACCAATGGACGGCCACATCCCGCAATCTATAAGAAGCTAATTCCACGGACTCAGTATCAGAGGCATGTATTATTCTTAACGTCCTCAGCATCTCATCTATAAAGTCTTGCGGGTCTTCATCCGGCTTGACCCGTAAAATTCTTGAGGATTCAAACTAATGAAATCATAGGCTCTCGTACTAACTGCTCTATCACCCTGGCCCGCACCCTGCCGCTGAACCTGAGCGGCATATAACTGGGTCAGCAACTAGATAGTCTCAGTCATCTGGTGGCCTGAGGCACCTGGTTGAGGAACTGGGGGTACTGGAGCTAGAGCTGGAGCCTTTTCATGCTCTTCTGGTAGGGGTGGAGTAGGATAGGTCCGAGATGGAACCTCGTTATGAGACTCACCCTCTTCTATCTCTGCCGGTGGCTCCTGTTCAGTCCATCTTCCGGCCACCGTCTTGCCCTTCTGGGCCGCTATAGCTTTCCTCTTCATAGGCATTGCTGAAATCAGAACACACGATTATGAGAAAAGGGATCGTTATAACATAGCTCTATCGCGCGATCTAAGATAAGAAAGAAGGTCAGTTATTCCTAAAATGCCCTGCAACCTCCTATTTATAAGTGTGGCGTGCTTCACACCCATAAACTGGACTCTGCCAGACACGGCCAGAAGACACGCCCTAGGACGAACTGCTCTGATACCACTTTTATCATGACCCAACTAGAGGGCCATGACGGGCACTCGGAATTGACCTACCGAGTGCCTCTAAACATACATCTCCTAATTATTTCTAAGTGGGCAATAAGCTAACTTATATGTATCATACTCTATAAGGACAGATATCACAATATAATGGCACGTTATTATGTAATCATCGGCAATCACGCCCATAAACATAAGCCACCAAGGCTGTCTAAATACTATACATCAATATGTACTGGTAAGACTACGAAACTTCTAGATACATGCATCGGTCTACGAGCTTCTAAACATATAGAATGCAAGAATCCATAAGGACGGGGCAGAACTTCGCCGTGCCCAAGTGTATACACAAAAGAGAAGTACCAATAAGCTGCAGCTTAGGGACAACTGGATCCTTTCTGAAACTCTACTGATAAAGCTCTTAAGGGGCAGGTTCGTCTATCCGTCCACCTGCGGCCATGAATGCCGTATCCACAAAAAAGGGCGTCAGCACGAATAATGTACTTTGTACGTAAGGCATGAATAATAACATAACATGAGTAATAGAACATAACATAAGGTAAAGAGCTAACCTGTACATCTGATTGCCTCTTAAGGCAGATATCATGCATGCTAACTTTAATTTTTAAACATCATAAATATATACAAGTAGACTGTCCGGCCATATAGGCACGGTGTTATCATCATTAGCCCGCGTCCGGGCCTCCGGCGTCCGGGGCGTAAGCTGCCCACTGCGATGGTGTGTCTGCCTGGCCGCCTATTGGGCAGTGCGGTGTTATACTGCCTGGCCATGTAGGCACGGTGTTATTAAAATACACATATATTTACAAAGCATGCATGAGAGCCCAATAAAAAGCTACAACTCTATCGGAGTGGCGTAAGGTCGGTGACCTCCGATTTAATATTGTGGAACAATCATCATCGCTATACCTCACCTGATTGATCTCTTACTACTTAACACTTACTTTCCTCAACGTAAAACTACATTCAAGAGAAATCATACTACCGTTAGACTTATCGTCATATACCTATCTTAAGTCTTTAAACTAAACTCCTTCAGAATCTGCCAACATTCTGGCAGCATCTCCCCTGTTTATATCCCTCGCCCGAAATCACAATACCAACAACCGTCACTAACAACAACAATACTAACATCAACAACATCATCATCAATACCAAAACATTCCATAAAACATTCCACAAGATGTTTATCCAATTTCTCAACTAACAAATTCATTATACGACTATTTAATAAATTTATCTCAATAATTAAACCTAAATCAATATCATTAAAGGAAGATTCATACCTTACTTCTGCTAGAACCGTAATATATTCACTTTCCACCTTGAGTTCAAACCAAAACTCACAGCAATACGATTTTATAACCGCAACTATACGCTGTCGGGACCTAAATTCGGAGATTATACTTAATTTGCGCTAAAATTTGATGTTTGGAAGCTGGGGAAATTTCCAAAAATTTAGAGAGGTTTTGGGGTGCTTGGATAAGAAATGAGGGGGTAAGCTCCCATATATAATGTTCTAGATTCTGCCTGGACCGACTCAAAATTTCCTCAGCGCGATCGCACTGCCTTCTGGCACGTTTGTGCTGAGTTGCTGGGTTCCCCCTCTGCGCGTTCGCACCACCTTTTGGCGCGTTCGCGCAAGGTTAATTCCCTACTCTGACAGCACATCTTAAATTGCTCCTAACGTTGGATTCGGATGTTCGATCGATGCACGGTTTGTTACGTTGGAAACTAGACTTCCGGAACTTCATTTTAGGCTTTTGCTTTTCTCCAAAACTCCTCGTATACCAAAAGATATTCTTTCTCCATGTTGGACCAAAATTTCCCCTCATATTTCCTCCAAGGGCCAACAACTTAATTTCTTTGATTCACTTGCCCTCCAATCCTTCTGTAACCTATTATATGAACTTAAACCCTTTTAAGAATAAGATAAATGCCTATGATCTCATATCTCCTCGACAACAGCTCCAGTGTCCACAATTGAACGACTAACACCTAGCGAATCTCAACGTAAAAAAAATTCGGGGTGTAACAATATCAGCAAATTTCTTTATTAAATAGAACTAATCCATACTAGTTAGTATGCTTTACTAATAAGAATAACAAACTAGCATGCATAAACATAATGGATTTAAACAGCAAATAATTACAACATGCTTAACCAACTAGACTAAGTTAATAACCATATTTTATCTACACAAGCTTAACTATAGAAGCACATTTAACTGAGCTAAACAAGCCTCTAAAAGGCTAGGATGTTAAACTGAGCTAAACAAGGAACATCAGCTAACATTTAAGCAACACAACAGGAAAATCATACAAAATAACTAAGGAAGGTAGAAAATAAAGGGAAAAAAGGGAATTACCTTTTTTGTGCGCAGCCGTGAGGAGAGTTGGACCTAGAAGCTTCAATACTCCACCCCAAATGCTCAAGAACGTAGAACCCACACAATAAAACAGAGGATAAAACTTTAAAATTTTACTAACTTGAACTCTTAAAATTTTAAAGCTGAAAGCCTTTAAATTTTGGTATTTCGAGTATATGATTGAATATATGTGAATACTCAGTCCAAATGTTACACCTTGGAAATTTCGGATTTGTTGTCTCGTGAATGGACTAACGTCAGCTAAGGTGATTATGAAATCCTTACGAGATTAAGGGAAGTATTAGATAGCTTAAAGTGTGCACCATAAGATTTCAAAGTTGTATGAACATGCGAAAATTAGTTTGTTGAAGGAAGTGAAATGTAAGTCATGTTCAGAAAGATTTTCGCTATAATTGAGCTAATATTAATTTGGTAATGTCTTGAGGGGATGCTATATGGCCTATTTATGGTTAATGAAGTGTTATGTAAGTGCCAAGAAGGTTCCACAAGGATTGGAAGTCAAACGAATCAACGAGAGAAAGTTTCGGATAACTGTGAGTTATACGACCACTTATACGGTCCGTATAAGAAGGGTTCGTCTAACATGACCTTTACCGAAATGGATATTTTCATGGTGGTGTTATACGGTCCACTTATACGGACCATATAATATTATACAGACCGTATAAGTGGTTCGTATAAGTCGATCAGGCAGCTTTTTTTAATTTTTGTATAAATAGATGCCCCTTGTTCTTTTATTTCATTTTCCACATTTCCAAAAGTCTTGAGAGCTCCAAAACCCTTCTCCTAGTATATTCCACTCCAACCCAAGAGAAAACAAAGATCGAGAGACAAGAATAGATATTGAAGCTAGGGTTTTCATATAAGTTGATAGCTGCTCCAAAGCTCATTCTCATGAGATAAAATGTTAGTTTTCATGCTTATTTCATGTTATCATGAATGCTTGTTTGTTGAACAACTTGGGTGGAAGAACAAAGTAGAAAATCAGGTCTAAATGTAGCTTTTGTGATGTTTTTGAGTAGTAAGCTAACTTGAGTCGTGATTCTTAGTATGATATGGGTATAATCTTATTATGGAAGGTAGTAATGGTGACGAGGAAGCATTGCATGAAAAGGTGAAAAAGTTGGCATGAAGTTGCTAGTATAAGTTAAACGTGAGAATGAATATTGAAGGCTTAATGTAATGTGATTACTTGATTATGTTATTATGGATGTTTGGGAGTTGTATAGTAATATATTGGAAGTCGATGAAATAGGGGAAATGCTACCCAATTTTCATTAGATCCTGAATTATTCTAGTTTGGGTTTAAGAGTATCATTAAGGCTTAACCATTCTATGAATCCTTCTAAATGTAGAGTTCTCAAGCTTCGACGGTGAACCTTAAGTAGTTAAGAAGACGACGAGGTATGTAAGGCTAACCCTTCTTTCATTAAGGCATGATTCCTTTGCTATATACCCTCTCATGAGTTCCATAATGTCTTCCAAATTACTCTTTCTCTAAAATTTCTAAAGTTCATGATCCTCGATACTTTCGCGATGCTATTACCTCCCTCATATGATAGTTGATCCTCTAAGTATAGATGTAATGAAATCAATGATGGTAATGATATGATGATACTTACGCACTCTTATGTATACGTGTCAAAGTATGTATGACTATTATGTAACACCGAGCTTATATGGCCGGGTATGATGCCTATCGCGCACACACCACTGCAGTTGGGTACGGATAACACTGAGCCTTGATAGGGCCAGGTATGTATGACACCGAGCCTTGTCATGGCCGGGTACATGAAACACCGAACCTTCATGGTCGGGTATGATACTAAAATATAATAGTATGTAAGTAAGAATTAGAAACGGAAGGTCCCTATGAGAAATGAGTAAGCAAATATGATGGTGGTCACTAGAGGTACAAATGGCTCTACTACCTCATAATTGTTCTATCTTATGTTATTTCTTATGCTATTTCTTATGCTCCTACTATAATGTTGATTATCCTTTACACACTCAGTACATTATTCGTACTGACGTCCTTTTATTTGTGGATGCTGCGTCATGCCCGCAGGTGGATAGGGAGACAGACTTGATCCATATTTTACTTGTTCCGGGACTGCATAGAGGAGCTCCATTTCATCCGGAGCTACAGTTGTTGGCTTTATTCTTTTTGTGTACATACAGTTGGCCATGGAGGGGTCCTGTCCTGCCTATATGATGATACATACTCTCTTTAGAGGCTCGTAGACAGTTGTGTATGGTTAGATATCTTTTAGCCTTGTTGGCTTATATTTTGTATATTATTTAATTGGCCTCGTCGGCTTATGCATATGGATATGGGCATTGTTGTTGATGATGGTATAAATGTGTCATTTCCCGATGTGATTAGTATTGTTGATGTATAGAAGTCATGAGTAGACCATGTGGCTCACCTAGATGTGAATATAAATGAACGATAAGAGGTACCCGAGTGGGTTAGCACCAGGTGCCCATCATGGACCTCCGGTTGGGTTGTTACACCAAAGAATTTCCTCCTTTTTGTCTAACAATGTAACTCAGGGTCCATTTATATAGAAAGCCCTAAATCCTTCAAACCCTAACCGCCTCGATGTGGGACAAGTCCATTTTTTGGACTTGTTTTCTCATAATCATCAACGTGCGGTGCGGATTAGGTACAAACAACAAATAAAGAGCTAGATTTAAGCCTCCTTTGATCGATCTACTTGATTCCTCATGAACCAATGAGGATCGAGAGTTCAAAATTTAAATAACAAAAACCATTAAGAAAACTTAGTCAATCGACTGTTATAAAGCAAAAGCAAAGTGAAAAAGAGGTGGTAATACAGTGTTTGGGCTGAGTTTTGGTAGTATTGGTTGAGAAATGGCAGAGCATTTAATGCTCTTGCAATTCTAGGTCAAGTTCACAGCTGTAAAATCCATACAGACCCTTATCTTTGCCATATTCGGCAACATGACATAGGAGAAAGGGTGTAGGGGGGGGTGGCGACATTAGGGCTTGTAACCCTTGAGAGAGGAAACATGTGGGGTGTGTTTGGTTGATGAAGAATGAGGAATGATAGGGTTATTACCCCTTTATTGGACGGTTGGGCCAGGTCAAGTCCATATCGTACTCGTCCTAGCCAATTTTTAAAAGAAGAGGAGCAATTACATACATGTACTTATACGTGATATACATGTATGCACATGTATATCCGTATATATGTGTGTATATGTACGGAATGACTTAGATACCCAATTAAACAAATAACCATAATTAAGGAAGTTAATGAGTTTAACCCTTCAATTTTTAGCCAAACATAACTTTATTAACCAAGTAGCCAAACTAATGGATATGATTAATACGTAAAGGACTTAAATTGCAAATATGGCATCAATTGACTCCTACAATTGATTATTTCAACTGTGGCCCCAATTAACCATAGGCTTTTTTTTAATCAATATATCAATAGGACAAGCCTATTGATTAGTTTTATGAATCATCAAATAAAAGTAGAAGTACAAAGATCCAGAAAAGCCAAAATAGGCAAAAATAAAGGAAGAACAAAAATAGTAAAAAAGAAAGGTCCAAAAATGCAAGGAAATAGGACTGTTGAGCTTGTTGCATCCTTGAACTCTTGTAATGATATTTGCTTCTTGTGTACAAAATTTCCATCCATGCTGCCTGATGTTGCTGATGCTGTAGAATAATAAGTATCCAAGCTCCAACTACAGTTGCATTACTTCTGATCATCCTAACTTCAAAGTTCATGATCTGATATTTGGATAATGCTATTTGTCTAGATTCAGCAGTCTTCTACCGTGAGAAGGAAGATCTGTGTATTGCTTATATTCTACTAATCCTAGCAGAATGGCTTGGTTTGCAATATAATCTGCTAGACTATTTACCTCCCTCTTGACATATTGAAATTTAACCTCACACAGTGTTATCAGCTGTTTGATGTCTTCTACTATTATAATAAACTGCCATGGAATTTCCCAGGTTCCTTCTATGATATTCTTCATCACCATGGAGTCTGTCTCAACTAGTACCTCCTGTATGTTATTTTCCACACAATGATAGATAGCCTCTTTGATTGCCATAACTTCAGCTTCTATGTTAGTTGTCTCAGAATCTCCTTTCCTTCTGCATATATCAGATCACCAAGTGAATTCCTCAAACAGTAACCATATGAACTCCTCCCTGGATTGAATTTACTTGCACCATCTGTATCTCATTTTATCATACCATCATGGGGTGGATCCCAATAGATGAACTGATACCTCATTCTAGGCTTGATCTCTTCCAAGTATTGAATCATTGCAGGTAAGTTTGATAGGAAGGTCTGCAGTTTGGGATAAGCTGTTTGCAGTAATTGCCCAAGATATCTGTTGACCCGATAGATTAGACAACTGAATCCCGTTGTACCCCCATGTTTAATGATGTTTCTTCTCCTCCATAGACTCCAGATTATGATTGCAGGGATTGCATGAATTATAGGCCTCAAGATGGGTCTGCAGCTCTTTGTCCACCATTTTGAAATCATATATGGAATATGATGTCCCACCAGTTGAATACCTGCAAATTTAGCAAACATTCTCCACAGTTTTGAGGCTGTAGGAGAGGTTAGCAAAAGGTGTGGCATTGTTTCTTGTTTTGGTTCTGTGCAACACCAGCATTTTGATGCCAATTGTGTTCCTCTTCTACAAATTACATCATCAACTGGCATTTTATATCTCCAGGCTCTCCAAAGTGTGAATGAATACTTAAATGGAAGATGTTTCCTCCACATCTGATTATAGATATCCATTTTCACTTCTCTATGCCTCACATACTCCCAAGCACTTTTGACTAAGAACCTTCCATTTTTTTCTAGTAACCACCAGCTTTTGCCTAGTTCATCTGTTACTTGAGGAGGGGGAATAGTCTTTATCACATGCTTCACATACTCTTCAGGTATATATTGTATTAACACCTATGCATTCCATCCTTATGTACTGGCAAAATTCTAAACATCTATTTCCTCCTCCAAACTATCCTCAGGTAGGACATGATATAATGTACCAAGATTTGTCTAGTTGTCAAACCAGAAGCTAGAATCCCTTTTTTTTCACTTGCCACCATATCTGATGCTCCACTAGTTCCCTTACTGTTACCAACTTTCTCCATGTAGGAGATGCCCCTTTAGCTTGTGCAATCACAGGATGAAGCTTTTTGCGGTATTTGTTTATCATGAAAGAACTCCACAATGAAGGCTTTGTTCTGAGATTCCACCATAGTCTACAGAAAAAGGCATTTGACACTTCAAATAGTGATCTGAACCCCAGTCCACCTTCATCTTTAGGCAATGACAGAGTTTCCCATTTGACCTAATGTACACCTTTCTTGTGACCAGTGTTTGACCAGAAAAACCTTGAGAAAATACTATGCATTTGTCTGATCACACCGTTTGGAGAGTTCATTCCTGATAATAGGGATATAGGCATGCTTTGTAATACATGAGATATCAGTGTTTCTCTTCCACCATATGACAGTAGTCACCCTTGCAAGCATTCACCCTTTTGGCAATCTTTTTTCACAACTGTATCATAATGTGAAATTTTGTTCCTACTGTAGAAAATTGGGCAGCCAAGATATGTGAATGGAAAGAGGCCTTGCCTAATTCCTGTGAGTTGTTTCAGCCTTGACACCAAACCACTCTGCACCTTTTCATGAACATAGAAGGCACTCTTATTCAAATTTACTAACTGGCCTAATACCTTCTCATATCTATTTATCACTCTCATCATCAGTTTTACTGAATATTGATCAACAGAGACAAAGAGAATTCGGTCAGCAGCATATGACAAATGATTAATTCTTGGAATCCATTTTGGCATACCATACTCCACAAACCGTGGTTTTTTATACAATGCATTTAGTCCCCTTGATAATGCCTCAGCAGCTAAGATGAAAAGGGTGGGGGATAGAGAATCACCTTGTTTAACTCCCCTTGATGACTTGAAAAAACCATGTGCTTTCCCATTCAAGAGAACTGAATACTAGTTGTTTGATAGTAGCCTGAACACCATGTCAATTAGCACCTCACTAAAACCAAATTTCGTAAGCACTTTGGTGAGGAAGAGCCAAGAGACTCTATCATATGCCTTGGTCATATCCAATTTAACCACCACATTTGTTGTTTTAGTTCTCTTGTTTATATTTCTGACAATCTTCTGTGTGAGTAGTACATTCTCCATGATACTCCCTTTCTTCACAAAAGCTGATTGATTCTCAGAAATCAAACCTGGTGTCACGACCCAACTAGGGGCCGTGACGTGTACCCGGGGCAAACCACCGAGCACCCCTCATTCTACTACTTATCATGCTCATTAAACGTTCTTTTATCAAAATCATACTCAAATTATAAGAAAATCATCTTTCATTCGGAAACATAAATTCTTTTATAAGCACAAGCCTTTTGGTCATCAAAATAATATATATATATATATATATATATATATATATATATATATATATATACATACATAGTAGAAATTTCGTGAGACCATACAACCCACACTGCGTATCTACGAGCCTCTACTAGAGTGCTAAACATATGGACGGGACAAGACCCCGTCGTTCCAAAAATATACATGTACTTACTTATATACCAAAAGAATTATAAATGGCACTTCTGGAAAATGGAGTGCTATTCAAACAAGCTAACAGCTCCTACGAATCTGGATCAAGATCACCTCCCTGTCTACCTGTGGGAATGAACACAACGTCCAAAGAAAACGGACGTCAGTAGGAACATTGTACTGAGTAGGAGAGGCATAAAGAATAATGATACATCAATGAAATAAAGGAAGCATCAATAAGGAACATCTGTATCTGACTGTCAAATATAAAAGAAATGATGCATGCTGGCTTACTCATAATCATCATATCATATATGCATAAATGTATCAGCTGCCCGTCCGTATAGGATCGGTGTGATAATCATCAGCCTGCGTCCAGGCCTCCCACGTCCGGGGATCATCTTATGCCGCCCACTAGTGGTGTTGCCCGTGCCATATAGACAAGGTGTAACCATCTATAAGCCACCCGCCATAGCGGTGCTACCCGGCCATATAGGCGCGGTGTAATATCATCAACATGTATTCATCATAATGCATGCATAGAAACTCAGAGATAGCTATACATTATCGAGGTGACATAAGGTCGTGGACCCTCGATTCCATTATGGAGCATTTATAAGTTTTCTGCCTCACCTTGAAGGAAATAGTATATAAGGTGAGTGTATACAATAAACAACATCATTGAATTTGTAGGGATATCATATCATGAACTCTAGAATCTTTAGACTTAAACTCATCATCATCATTATTGGGCTCATAATATATCTCTTATCTCATATGGCTAGTCATGAACATAGACTCTTTGTTTTCCGGAATGTAAGAGATTCATGAAGAAGAAGGAAAAGTCAAGCCATAGGATTCATGCCATAGAAAGAAAGGAATAGCCTCACATACCTTTTCCGTTTAACTAATCTATCGCTTGCTTGTTCTCCTTCAATGCCCACGTTTCTACCTTCAAGAGAAGTCGCTTCAACATTAGTTAATCGACTATAAGAACGTGTTACTATTTCTAGGGAAAATTGGGCAACATTTCCTTTGTTTCTACTACTTTCTCCATATCATATTTCAACTCCCAGACAACCATAACAACATTTACAGTATCATAGGCAATAATCATCATTAATATACAATATCCGCATTTCACCATTCCACTCCACTTTCTCCATAATCATGGTAATAATTCATTATTGCATTTTCCCACATATAATACTTATTCCATGTTCTAAATGTCATTCACAACATACTTACAATCACAACATACCAATATTCATAATTCACCCCAAGCTACTACTCAACAATGACACTATTCACTCATTTATGACCCATTTCCTATATCTTTCTATAATCCAAGTGCTTTTAACTTTCAACACCTTAAACAACCAAGAATGATCATAAAACTCACCTTAGATGATGGGCGAACAACCCTTGAGTGAAACTTCTCTTCTTGCACCAAAACCCTAACTCACTTCCCTTGAGTTTTCTTGGTGTAGATGAATTTTTGTTAGGTTTCATACACTTGAGTTTATGGTTTTGATGTAGTTGATCATGTATTTCCCTTGGATTCTTGTGGATGAGTAATGGAGAAAGTTCTAGAGGTTTCTTGGTGTGTGGAGAAGTGGAAATTAAATAAATTAAAATGAGAGAAGGGTCCTTATATTAAATCTTGAAATCAGTCTCGACCAAGATATACGGTACGATTGACGGAGCATCGATCTAATCGTCGAAGTCGTTGAATTTCCAGTGAGCAACCTTTCGTTTCCTTTCATTCTACGGTGAGAAGGACGTTCCGTCGAACAGATCGATGGAGCGTCGATCTGCTCCGTCGAATGGTCTTTGTGCTAAATGAATTCTACAACACGATCGATGAAGCGTCGATCCGTCCGACGGTACAAAGAACGACCGTCGAACCCCCTTTCGCAGAACTGCAGTGAAGTTTCGTTTGACGAACTTTCCTCCCTTGCCTCAAATATCTTTGGAACCTTAATTAGAACTATTAAGTATCCCTTCTTACTTATAGGGACATCGTATAAGCCTTAACTTACGTTATTCCATTCACCGCTCAGCAACCCAAATTCAGAGGTGTAACATTCTTCCCCCCCTTTTTGGAACATTCGTCCTCGAATATTAAGCACTCGGGAATTCTATGAAAATTTTGTCAGAGTTTCCCCTGTAATATGGCATTAACATCCTGTTACAACAGCCCACAATAACATTGCCTCACACGGCCACAATACAACATCAATATATATTTATGGCCACACACAACCTAAAGCATGAAAAGAAAGCATACATACCTCATAATCTTAATGTTTCGTCTCGAATGTCTTCTGGGGCTGAAACAAGTGCGGACACTTGGATTTCATATTTTCTTCTGCATCCCGAGTCATTCTTCTCGGTTGTTATTCTGCCATAAGACCTTAACTGAGGCCACTTCTTTATTTCGAAGTCTCCGTACTCGCCTATCTAGTGTGGCAATGGGTACCTTTTCATAGATCAACTTTTCTGTCACTTGAACATCATTTATTGGCATGATCCTAGTAGAATTTCCAACATATATACGAAGCATCGAGACATGTAAAACTAGGTGAACTGTCTCCAAATCAGGAGGTAGATCTAATTCATAAGCCACTTTGCCTATTGGCGCACCACCTCATAGGACCCAATGTATCGAGGACTAAGCTTTCCCTTTATTAAGTGATCTTATTGCATTCGTAAGTTGTAACACCCCAAGGCTACTGTAGCAAGCGTATAGCATGTACTTATGTCATATTCCAAGTAATTGTCCTATTTACCCCTAACAATAATCCCAACTCAACATTTCAACTCAATTTACCATTATATTTTCCTTTAACTGACCCGGGGTATCATGACCACCCTATTCTTATTTTCCTCTTAGTCCTATTTTTAAATATCTACTTGGTTTCATTGGCGACATATAATTACTTGCGGGTTACATAATCGTTCTTGCGTGATTCGTGTACATACACATCTATACATATACATGTATCCATATCTGCATCCGTATTCATAATCATACTCATTTACATATCGTATCTATGGTCATATTCCTATACATATCATTTACAATGACTTTACTGCTGGTGTCTTTACCTCTATTCTTGTATAACACCGTCATCCTTTGCAATACCCCTTGAGTTATTTGCTCTCAATGTCATGTGGTTCAAGGTCTTCGCGAATGATTTCCCGTACAGTCTCAGATGCCTGCTCAATTCGTGTTCGTTTATTTACTAGTCATTGGACTCATTTCTACGCAACTCTCACTCTTTGTTTTAGAGTCTATATCTGTCACATATTAGGATCCATTGACCCAAATCTCAACACTTGAATTCCCTTTACTCGCTTTCCCCTTTTAGGGTTTTACTTGTACCATTCTCAAATCCGTTGCCTCTCCTTCAAATCTTGAATTCATACATCCCTTACTACACTACATCTTATTCATGCCGTTTTCTCGTAATTCATAGCTACGATAATTCATGTGTGAAGTCTTAACATACTCACCTTGCAGTCTTGTAACCAATTAATACAACCGATATATCAATCCGAACAAGGATGTATTTCACTTAGCTCATCTGGTAGTTATGAGTCAATGTCTAAATCTGCTCCAATTAACAACTTTTGTCCCATAGGGATGCTCACCATAGTAGTAGGTCTAGTTATCCTTACCATCCATATAATGTCACTTTCCCTCTTCTTCGGTGCTCAAAGTTCACTTGTAACGTCATCTTTGTTTTTCAGGGCCTAAGTCTCATACGCCACTAATACCCCTCATGCCTCTTATTCTTTTACTTTTGTTTTGCACTCAACACTGATTTCAAAACCAATCATAATCGTATTAAATTTGTCGTTGATGATAGCTTTACTCTATCGCTTTGTCGTCGTACAGTATACTCGTAACTCATGATTATCTTTTTCTTTTCGACTCTTTACTTCATATACTTTACTCGTTCTAACTTGGTACAAGATATTCGTAGGGAATGCATCTCCCTTTAATTATACCGCAACTACTTCTTAAGCACGTGTACTTCATGTATGTTACACCTCGGGAAATCCTCCGTTGTTGCACAAGTGAATGAACTAGTGAGGAGTACGAGTATACGATATTTTCATAAGTAAGAAATGACAATTGATGGCCCTAAGTAAGATTCCAAAGGCAATTGCAATAAGAGATAGGTTATGCTCCATAATGACTAATTATAGGTTCTCAAAATGCGGAAAGTTGCAGGTTTGCATTTTGGCCAGTTGAACGTAAAGTGAAATACGGGCCGTAAATTGAAAGTTGCCCGTATACTGCCATGTCGTATTTCAACTTCTAAAACTTCAACTTTCTATCAATGTTCAAATGGTTAAATACGACTTGGAATACGGACCGTAAATTGAAATACAGCCCGTAAACTGCGATCGTAAATCACCATGGCCCCCAACATACTTTCTGGTTCTGTTATGCTTAAATACGTCCACAGAATACGGACCGTAAACTGGAATACGGCCCGTAAACTGGGTTTACGACCACTGTGCACTTTCGACGACTGTTCATTTCAGATCAGATTTTGGGTTATTAAAAAGGGGACCAAGCTTATTATTTCATTTCCACATTTCACCCCTTCTCTCTAAAGCATATCTCTACATTTATTTCACACAAATTCAAGGATTATTAGTGATCAACAACATAAACCAAGTGAATCAAGAGTAAGAAAACCCATCAAAGATCATTCAAGTCAAGAAATCTCATTGGAGATAAACTAGGGTTTTCCTCAAGTGGGGTATTATAAACCAAGTCCTGTTCCTACGACATCTAAGGTAAGATTCATGGTATTTCTATGTTGTTTAATGTATTTAAGAGTTGAAATACTTGGATTGTAGAAAGGTATGGCAAAATGGGTCATGAATGTGGAATAGTGCCATTTTGAGAAATAGTTTGAATTGAGTTATGAGTCTTGACGTATTGTGATGTAAATGTGTTATAAATGAAGTTGAGAACATGAGATGAGCAGTGTACGTGAATGGACATAGTTGTGTGTTATAGCCATGGATATGAGTAATTGAAAGCAAATTGAGAAATGTGGATAATGTGGATGAATAATGGCTATCGTTATGGTATTGTGAATATGTTGTTGACGTTTGGGAGTTGATAGACGTTATGGAGGAATGTCATATAAATAAAGGAGATGCTGTCCGATTTTCTCTAGCATTAGTCATACATGCTAGCTATCGATTCTAATGATAGTATGACTTTAATGAAGGTAGAAACGCTAGCATTGGAGGAGAAAGCGCAAGTGTAGAATAGTTGAACGGAAATGGTATGTAAGGCTAACCCTTCTTTCATAAGGCATGGTCCTTTGGCCAAATATCTAAATTCTCTATGAGACTATGATATCCTTCAAATGATTTGATTTTCCGAGCTAGTAAGCTCACGATTCTTGATACGCCACGATTGTACTAAATCCCTCGTATGATGAGTAAGCCTATGAAGATAAACGTGGTGAATGACGATAATAGTAACGATGATGTTGATGACGATTATGATAATGATGTAAATAGTAAAGATGCTTATGAGCTATTATGTATATGTATCTATGTATGACTATTATGGAACCCTGAGCTTATAAGGCCGGGTAAGATATGTAAATAAGTATGTATATGATTACTTAATGCGCGCACACCTCTGCAGATGGTACGGATAACCCTGACGCCTTGGTAGGGCCAGATAGATGTAGCCCTGAAGCCTTGGTAGGGCCAGGTATGAGTAACCTTAAGTCTTGGTTGGCCAAGTATGTATGAAACACCGATCCTGCATGGTCAGGTATGCTATGTATAAGATATGATTATGTATATGATATGATTATGCATATGATATGATTACGTATATGACATGGATACTGTCACACCCTAATTCCGCTAGGGTGTGATGGGCACCCGACCCTTACCTAGGGCCGAGCGAACCCTCAGACTCTTGCTGCACATAAAATCATGTCAAACTTTTCAAATCAAATGAGATGAAATACATCGTAAATTTTTTTTTTCCAGAAATATTCTTTCACGTAGCTTCCAAGCATAACGAATCAATAATCATACAAAATTCAGTACATAACACAGACCGACATTTTGGCTGACGGAGCCGCTTACAGACTGACAACCAATATCCACGACACTGTCTGCAAAGTCTCTAACGTAATCCAGAAAGCATAACATACCAACTCTGACTCGGCAGCACTCCGGGAACAAATGGAGCTTGCCATCTGCACTGGAACATCTTCTATACTGTCTTCAACTCACCTGGGAGTACCTGCGCGGCATGAAACGCAGCCCCCCGAAAAGAGGGGGTCAGTACGAAATATGTACTGAGTATGTAAAGCATACAACACAGAAAGCAAAGTCACAACTGAAATACAATATATAGAAAGCGAGCACAATAGCCAGCATACTAAGGAGTCGTATCCGGCGTACAACAGGCAAAAGAAGTTCCGGATAAATCAACACGGCAATCGGGATGACAAAATGTTTGCTTTCTTTTGGAAAACATCTTTGTTTCACACACATAGAAGAATCAACGCACAATTTCCGCGGCCATAAGTCCAGCGGTCACAATCACACATACCGCGGTCAAGTATCCAGCGGTTTTCTATCACAAGTTCGACATACCGCGGTCAAGGGTCCAGCGGTCTATGTCGGCATAATCACAAGTGCGGCAGACGCGGTCAAGGGTCCAGCAGTCAATGCCACACGTCCGGCATGACGCGGTCAAGGGTCCAGCAGTCAATGTCGGGCACGCCGCGGTCGAGGGTCCAGCGGCCAATATCACATATGCGCATATTCACATAACCGGCCCGGGACTCGGTAACACAGAAGATCACCAGACAAAATGCCAAATTATCACTTTCCAAACATAATCACACATGCCAGGATCATGCATCACACAGAACTCAGGTATACCAAAATCGTATATCGGAAAATAAAGAAAATAAGTAGTTTGTCCAGAATCTCAGGGTAAGATTTTTAAAAACGCTTTAGATGTCAAAAACATTTTATAATGCTCATGAAGGTGGTCATAACACCTATCATATAGTGAACAGCATAATAACCAGGAGTTACCTGCGAACTCCGGACAAGAGTACATTGGCTAAAGCCGTACATCACATGTCAGGGTTTCGGTCCCCACAATTGGGTCAATAATCATTAAAATCCGTCTCGGGATAGATAAAATATCTCCCGTTTAGTAGTCGGAACAATAACCATGAGTTCCCTTGACTTACCGTACGGGAATAAGACAAACAGAACAATAAGAGAGGCATCGGGGATAGCGGGCCCACCTCGGGCCAAGTCGAGGCGGCGGACGAGAATCACGCCCATTAGACTCTACGGAGTCATCCAGGAAAGTTTTAGAACGATCGGGTTACATTTGTAAACGTTTTGGAAGTCCAACCACTTTTCTAGTAAAATGCACCTTTTATAATTCAATTCTATTGAATGAATAGTAACGAAAACTAATCTCGGGTTACGATGAGCAGGATGGTCCCCGAGGCCGAAATCTCAACCTAGTAGACCTAGGGCATGCCAAAGAAGGAAAGGATAAGCTTTACATACCTTTCGCGCTACTCACGCTTGTCCAAACTCAATCTCCGTTTCGCCCAAAACCTACAAATGGTCATTTTTACCAATTGTTAACTATAAGGCTTTTGGTATTCAATCTTTAACTCATCACTTGTCTACAAAAATTTGGGCAGCATTTCCCCTATAAACTCGTCTATCCGAATTTCCAATTGCTCTCCTGTTGACACAGAAATACCAACAATAACATATGGACACAACCATATCTTCAATTCTTTTATTTCAACAAGAACAACAACATATCAAAACAGCCCCCAACTGTAACATAACGATGCCCGAAATTCTAACGAACACTTGCAATACACCAAGCAGCCCATATGCACTTCTTATACCTTATTTCATGCAATATTTTCAGAAAATTTCAGGGAAATACAACACAGCCACTCGACACCACATCATCTACTCATGTGCAATAAAACCACATTATTATCTCTATAATCCTTACAACAACCCACAACAATTTAACTCCAACTCTAACCATTAAATTCCTTCACTCTCCTCACATATCCATGATTACAACAACCAAAATATTAATTCAAATCAGTCCATCAATTTCAATTAAAACATCCCCTCACCCATAAATTTCAACAAAACAACAAACGAGTTTATAATGTTGTTTTCTCTGTTCTAATTCGTTAAAACTCTAAATAAACACTTTAATAACATAAAAGGAATTTTATAAATACCTTATCAGAAGCTCCACCACGAAAATTTCATCCCCCAAGACCAATATTTATCTCAAATTGAAGGCAACGCAACGTACAACGTTTTTCTCTTCATGAGCTTCGGGATTCGGAGCTTGGATTTTGATCAAAATGGCTTCCTTAGCCTAGGATCTCTCTCTCTCTAATGTTTTTGGAGGATATTAGATGAAAATGATCAGCCCTCAAGTGAATTTGCCATATATATTAACGTTAATGGGCCTCATGGGCCGAAACATTAGTGTTTGGGTCGGGTCCAAACTTGCTGCCCTGCCAGCCCAAATTGCATCGTCCATATTTCCTTTTCCAAATATCATTTTGACGAGCGGTTTGTTGCGTTGGAAACTCAACTCGATGAAATTCATTTTAGGCTTTTGAAACACCTTAAAACTCCTCATATACTAGGAGATATGCCCCCAACAATATGGGCTCAAAATCTGGTCCGAGATTTTACTGAAGTTGTTCCGATTCATTTTGTTTAGATTCGTTTATCTTCTAATCCTCTTCCAACTCTCATGTAACCTCTTATACATACATATACATACCCATATACATACATAACAATCCATACACGTCTCGAAGGGTCCGGAGAATCACCATAACCTTAAACGTAACTGGAGAACTTACGAAGCTTCGACGAAACTCCAATCGCAAAAATATATTCATATCTTTTATCCATCTTCTATATCATTACTAATAATCTCAAATACTTTAAAAGGGCACTCACATTACCTCATATACGCTCATAACGCGATTTCAAATCCTTTAGGTTACGATGTCACCTCGGGATACTTAAGGCAACCATATATATAACGATATTCTTACTAACTCGATTAACTTTCCTTGAACTTTCTTAACTCATTCTTTCTTGTCTCAATTAAAATAGCACAGACTCTTACGGGGTGTAACAGATACGAGTATGAATACGAATATGATACGATATGAATGTGAATAAGGGCATGTATATGAATACGAGTACAAACATGGAACGGATATGGATGTATGTACGTAAATACGCATTAGAAATGGAAAGATCCTATGTAAGCCAAGTAAGTGCCTATGACGATGATATTACCATCTCCCATCTTGTGCTATTTCTTATGTTGCTTAATATGCTTCTCTATTGATATTGATCATGCTTTACATACTCAGTACATTCTTCGTACCGACGTCCTTTCATTTGTGGACGCTGCGTCATGCCCGCAGGTGCACAGGGAGACAGGCTCGATCCATAGCTATATTCTCAGAGACTACATAGCAGAGCTCCATTTCATTCGGAGCCATAGCTTTTGGGTACTTATTCTTCTGTGTATATAATCATGGGCATAGCGGGGTCCTGTCCCGCTTATGTGATATGTTATACTCCCCTTAGAGGCTCGTAGATACGTGTATATGGATAGATATATCTGGCCTTGTCGGCCTATATTTTTGTGTATCATTTTGATAGCCTTGTCGGGTCATGTACATTGACGTGGTATAGATGCCAACCATGATATAAAAACGTTGTCGTCCAACGGGACTAGCATGAACGATGAATAGAAATGTATGTTTAATTATGTGGCTCACCTAGATATAAGTATAAGTGTAAGCCAAGGGGTGCCCGGGTGGGCTAGCACCAGGCGCTCGTCGCGGCCCCATAGACGGGTCGTGACAGTGTATTTGCTTCTCTCTCTATTCTCGTTCTTATTCCTTCCTGCTTGATTTATCTTGTTTTCTCCCGTTTTATAATCAATCTTTTGTTCTTCATATGAGGAACCCTATCCCTAACTGAGTACCGCTTTGTCCTTTAGAGTATACTACCTTAGTACCATCCATTCTTTGCTCCTAAAACTTATTCCGTTCATTCTAATCATCCCATCTCATTCGCATTGTGTTGATCCTTCTCCTAACAATCGTCCTATTTCATTATTCATCTTTCTGTAGCCTTGGTCTTTTACATCCAGCTAAAGATATCACTCCTACTCTTGATTATACCAGTCACCAACTACTACTACTTTGCCATATCACTTTTCTTTGATTTCTTTTTCAAGTTGACTCCCCCCCCCCCCCCCCCCTTTTTGCTGGCTACTATTTCTGTCATTGAGAAATCCCTATGCTGACCTTTCCTTTAACAAAGTCCTTTTTAGCTTTCTCATCTACTGTCCCATGGCCCGCTTGTTGGTTTCATACTTGCATTCACTTTTTATTCACATAGAACATGTCACATCTTTAGTCGTTCCCTCGCTGTACTTTGTATTACAATTCTTGTTACGTTCCCATTATACCTTGGTCATAATCAACTCTATAGAGTGCCACTTCTTTACCTCGTTCGCAGGCCTGCCCGTAAAATAGAATAAACCTTGCGAAGTAAACATACTCAACCTGTTATTGTCGTTGATCAGTTCTATTACACTTACCATATAAATTGTTTCACCAACGCATTCTCATTCGTTATAACCCTTCATATTTGTACCTCTGTCTCCGGGTACTGTTACTTTATTTGCTAGTAAACTTATTGCGTCTTTCTCGTGCTTATCCCTCCAATCAATACTTTGGTATCACACTCTATTGGAGTTACCCTTTCTTTTCTGTGTCGTGCTTTAGCACTACCAGTCTTCCTAATTTACCCTAGTAGTTCTCTTTACCATATCATTGTCGATCTTATAGTTACCGTTACTCATTTCTTGTAGTTGCCAATGACACTCCTAACTTATTCTCGTCCTGCCATTACCTCGTTACACATCATCATTTCTCGTCAGGACATATCATAAGCTTATACCTTATCTCCTTTGGATTTTTGGAAAATTTTGGCAGAGTTTCTTTTGTAAGCATAACAATCCCAAACCTGCACATAACCTAGAAAACACGTCCGATGTCTCAATAGGACATATATCGGAACACACATAATACATAACTAAACAGCACAAGATCACTTACCATTAAACGATATAAATAATAGGGCTTTTCTCATAAGT
The DNA here is from genome assembly GCF_019175385.1 of Lycium barbarum. NCBI lineage: Eukaryota > Viridiplantae > Streptophyta > Magnoliopsida > Solanales > Solanaceae > Lycium > Lycium barbarum. The sequence goes on from NC_083337.1 coordinate 65,315,393, forward strand.
TGTGCCCGCACACTCGGTCTAGAATTCCAATATCTATATACATACACATATTATTTATATTCACTCACTGTCAATCAACTTACTCGTAAATCACGATTCTGGCTATCACTAGGTTACTAGCAAATATAGTCATCTCAAATTGTCGGATTGGCTCAGATTTTTCACCTCAACACACTCATCACAATGGGGGTGATACATGACAACATAGGATCCGAATCAATCGATGTACACATATCATAAGAGGATACTAACAAAATACCTGGAACAATATCAGGAGAAGACTCAGGATCCTGTCGCTCAGCTAACACATGGATATGATGCTGGGATCCACTTGGACTGGGCGTTCCTCTTTGGTCTCTATCACCATCTACTAACATCTGTGGCCTTGGCCTTGGAGGGCGTACCATTGATGAAGGACCAGCTACTAACCCCATAGGTCTAACCTTATCTCTACCACACCTCCATAGGCAGTCGCGCATGAGATGGCCTGGCCGAGCACAAGTATAACAAACGTCCGAGCCCAAGCGGCATGGTCCCCAATGTAACTTGCGACACTGAGTACGTCGTGGTACCGATGATCTCGTCTGACTAGAACCACTCCGAATCTGAGAACTGGAAACTCTGGGACTCTGGGGTGACCTAGAATAAGCAGGTCCATCAAATCTTGGCCTAGGAAACTGCGGAGGAGCACCACTTGTTGAACGAACTGAGTGCCTAAAGAATTGTTGCCTCGGAGCACCCCTACGCTCATGATCAGACCTGAAGAACTAGATCTCGTTCTCCAACCCCTGTTATCATGGCCTACATCCTGCCGTTGAGCTTGAGCGGCTACCAATTGAGTCAGTAGAAGAATGACCTGTCTTATCTCTTGGCCCGAGGCATCTAGTGGAGGAACGGGTGTACTGGAGCTAAAGTTAAGGCTCCCCTTTGATCCTCTAAAGTGGGCGAAGCATGAGAAAACCGAGATAGGGCCTTATTCTGGGGTTCTCCCTCCTCCATATCTATAGACGGCTCCCGTTCAAGCCCTTTTTCAACCACTATCTTGCCCTTCGGGGTTGCCGTAGCCTTTCCTTTCATCAGCTTTGCTGAAATTATAACGCACAATTAGGGAGGGGATAATCTTATAATACAGCTCTATCCTACGATCTCTTAAGATGAAAGATGGTCATTTTTCCTAAATGCCTTGTAGCCTCCTGTTAATTAGTGTGGCGCGCAACACGCCATAAACAAGACTCTACTAGACACGGCTCGTAGACACTTCCTAGGACTGAACTGCTCTGATATCACTTTTGTCACGACCTAACTAGGGGCTGTGACGGGTATCCGGGGCTAACCACCGAGCACCCCTCGTTCTACTACTTATCATGCTCATTAAACGTTCTTTTATCAAAATCATACTCAAATTATAAGAAAATAATCTTTTATTCGGAAACATAAATACTTTTATATGCACAAGCCTTTTGGTCATCAAAATAATATATATATATATATAACAACCTCGTGAGACCATACAACCCACACTGCGTATCTACGAGCCTCTAATGGAGTGCTAAACATATGGACGGGACAAGACCCCGTCGTGCCCAAAATATACATGTACTTATACACCAAAATAATAATCAATGGCACCTCCGCAAATGGAGTGCTATTCAAATCAGCTAACAGCTCCTACGAATCTTGATCAAGATCACCTCCCTGTCTATCTGTGGGCATGAACACAACGTCCAAAGAAAACGGACGTTAGTACGAACATTGTACTGAGTAGGAGAGGCATAAACAATAATGATACATCAATGAAATAAAGGAAGCATCAATAAGGAACATCTGTATCTGACTGTCAAATATAAAGGAAATGATGCATAATGGCTTACTCATAATCATCATATCATATATGCATAAATGTATAAGCTGCCCGTCCGTATCGGACCGGTGTGATATTCATCAGCCTACGTCCAGGCCTCCCGCGTCCGGGGTATCATCTCATGCGGCCCACTAGTGGTGCTGCCCGTTCCATATAGACACGGTGTAACGATCTATAAGCCGCCCGCCTTAACGGTACTGCCCGGCCATATAGGCGCGGTGTAATATCATCAATATGTACTCATCATAATGCATGCATAGAAACTCAGAGATAGTTATACTTTATCGAGGTGACATAAGGTCGTGGACCTTCGATTCCATTATGGAGCATTTATAAGTATTCTGCCTCACCTTGAAGGAAATAGTATATAAGGTGAGTGTATACAATAAACAACATCATTAACTTTGTAGGGATATCATATCATGAACTCTGGAATCTTTAGACTTAAACTCATCATCACCATTATTGGGCTCATAATATATCTCTTATCTCATATGGCTAGTCATGAACATAGACTCTTTGTTTTCCGGAATGTAGGAGATTCATGAAGAAGAAGGAAAAGTCAAGCCATAGGATTCATTCCATAGAAATAAAGGACTAGCCTCACATACCTTTTCCGTTTAACTAATCTATCGCTTGCTCGTTCTCCTTCAATGCCCACATTTCTACCTTCAAGAGAAGTCGCATCAACATTAGTTAATCGACTATAAGAACATGTTACTATTTCTAGGGAAAATTGAGCAGCATTTCCTTTGTTTCTACTACTTTCTCCATATCATATTTCAACTCCCAAACAACCATAACAACATTTACAATATCATAGGCAATAATCATCATTCATCTACATTATCCGCATTTCACCATTCCACTCCACTTTCTCCATAATCATGGTCATAATTCATTATTGCATTTTCCCACATATAATACTTATTCCCTGTTCTAAATGTCGTTCACAACATACTTACAATCACAACATACCAATATTCATAATTCACCCAAGCTACTACTCAACAATGACACTATTCACTCATTTATGACCCATTTCCTATATCTTTATATAATCCAAGTGATTTTAACTTGCAACACCTTAAACAACCCAGAATGATCATAAAAATCACCTTAGATTATGGGTGAACAACCCTTGAGTGGAACTTCTCTTCTTGCACCAAAACCCTAACTCATTTCCCTTGAGTTTTCTTGGTGTAGATGAACTTTTGTTAGATTTCATACACTTGAGTTTATGGTTTTGATGTAGTTGATCATGGATTTCCCTTGGTTTCTTGTTGATGAATAATGGAGAAAGTTCTAGAGGTTTCTTGGTGTGTGGAGAAGTGGAAATGAAATAAATTAAAATGAGAGAAGGGTCCTTATATTAAATCTTGAAATCAGTCCCGACCGAGATATATGATACGATCGATGAAGCATTGATCGGATCGATAGAGCGTCGATCTGATCGTCGAAGTCATTGAATTTCTAGTGAGCAACCTTTCGTTTCCTTTCATTCTACGGTGAGAAGGACGGTCCGTCGAACTGATTGACGGAGCGTCGATCTGCTCCGTCGAATGGTCTTTGTGCTAAATGAATTCTACGGCACGATCGACGAAGCGTCGAATCGTCCGACGGTACAAAGAACGACCGTCGAACCCCCCTTTCGCAGAAATGCAATGAAGTTTCATTTGACGAACTTTCCTCCCTTGCCTCAAATGTCTTTGGAACCTTAATTAGAACTATTAAGTATCCCTTCTTACTTATAGGGACATCGTATACACCTTAACTTACGTTAGTCCATTCACCGCTCAGCAACCCAATATTCTGAGATGTAACACCTGGTAGCAGTTTTACTAATATTTCATGCAGTACCCTTGAGATGATTTTGTTTGTAAAATTGCTGAGACTGATTAGTTACAGATCTGAGAAACTTTGTGTTACACCCCAAAAAAATTCCCCGCTGATGCACACCTAAACTAATGAAAGGCATGAAGTATACGGTATCGCAATAAGTGAGAAATGACATTTTCATGACCCTAATTGAGATTTTCAAAGACATTCGGAGTAAGAGGAGAAAGTTTTCCAAGAGAGGGCAAGGCATACGATGTGTATCGGAAAGGATTTACGAGTAACAACTTAATGATGACTTAATGGTGTCTTAGATAAGAGTTATAACGTCCCTTATATAGTTAATGAAGTATTAAACAAGTGCGAAGAAGGTTCCATAAGGATTGGAGATCAAATGAAGTGACGAGAACAAAATCGGAGAGAAATAGATTATACGACCAATTATACGGTCCGTATAATATTATATGGTCCGTATAATGGTCCGCAGAATCGTCATAGTGAAGGTCCATCACTGATGGGATTATACGGTCACTTATACGGACCGTATAAAATTATAATTTGCCGTATAATGGTCACAGAAGAGAGATGTTGATGGGGTGATTTCACGGTCACTTATACGGACCGTATAAGTTTATACAGACCGTATAGGTTTATATGGACCGTATAAGTGTCCGTATATTTTCCCGACGGGTCAGATTTTAAGTTTTAAGTAAGAGCACCCAAGTTCGTTATTTTCATTTCCCATCTTCTCATTTCTTCTCCATGACTCAAGAACTCACTAGCACCTTCCATACTCTTCATCCACAAGAACCCAAGAGAGATTGGTGATCAACTTCATCAAACCAACAAAATTAGGTGTAAGGAACATATTAAAGTTCATCCAAGCCAAGGAATTCCAATGGAAGTGAACTAGGGTTTTGGTGCAAGAGAAATATTTCCACTCAAGGCTTATTCGTACACTATCTAAGGTAAGTTTTATGATCTTTTCATGTTGCTTAAGGTAATGCGAGGTTGAAAGAATTAGATTATGGAAGGAGATAGAAAATGGGTCATAAAGATAGAAATAATGAGATTTTGAGTAGTAGTTTGGGATGAGTCCTGAATATTGATATGTTGTGAATGTAAGTATGCTATAAGTGACACAACCCCATTAGAGGTCGTGACGGGTACCCGCTACTACTATACCACACACCTCTTATCTCGCATTGTATTCTTACTACTGAGTGGGCCATACGGGCGATACAGTCACATTTTACTCAACACAGTCATCAATAGCATACTCATAAAACAATGTCAATATGTTTTAGCAACATATTATACAACAACAAGGACGAACAAGATTGTGAAACGTCTGACTGTACACATCTGTCTACGAGCCTCTAGATAAGATACATATATTCACAAGGAGGGGCCGGGTTCCGCCGTGCCCAAATACGTGCACAAAAGTAGTGTCGATAAACTGAAGCTCCGGAAAAACTGGAGCGCTCTCAATGTACCACTGGTGGAGCTCCTAGGGATCAGACGCGTCTACCTGTTTACCTGCGAGCATGAACGCAATGTCCACAATAAGGGACATCATTACGAGTAATGTACCGAGTATGTAAGGCATGAACAATAACATAGGAAGGAGTACAAAGCATAAATAGTAACAGAGTAGAAATGCGGAGCATATCGTAAGATAAAAGAGTGACCTGTACATATAAGTGACTCTTAGGGCGGATGCCATGCATGCTTATCTTTCTTTGAAAAACATTTCTTGTTCATATATACAAAAAATATGTCGAGGCGTCGGCTCCGATCCATTTAGCCACATGTGTCCTGCGTCCGGGCATCCCGCGACCGGGATGATAAGTTACACCAACTGATCAGGTGGCAATGCGTCTATAGCGCCACTCCCTTTTTCCCCATATTCCCCATATACATATACATATATCATATACATATATCATGTAAGCAGCATGCAGGAGAGCCCAAGGAAAGTTATGTCTCTATCAGAGTGACGTAAGGTCGGTAACCTCCGATTATATTATGGAATAATCATCATGGCTTTGTATCACCTTGAAGGAACAATTATTATAAGGTGAGACTATCAATGAAGAATAGCATTAAGAGAACATAGAAAAGATCGTAAATCTCATAAGGCGTCAATTCATATACATTGGAATCTTTAAAAATAGTCATCGTCCATGAATAAAATTGAGAAATCCAGAAATAGCTCAACATTCTTATATCGTCATTGAAATCGTAAACTTGGAACCTTTAAACACGGAATCATCATCATCATATGAAAATATTCTCATCTTTGACATCATCATTATCATGGTGAAAACAGGTTCATCGTTGTTATCATAAGAGCTCACGGAGCCATAAATCTCTGATTTAGAAAATACGAACATGTTAGAAAAAATTTACGAATTATTAGGAAAGGAATTATGCCTTGGAGTCATAAACATCTAACTTTTGAAGACAAGGAAGATATGCAAACATTTATGAAGCCATAACATCGGAATCAGGCCTTTGAAAGAAAGGGACGATCCTTAACATACCTGCTCGACCTCCTATTGGCTATGTTTATCCACCCGAGCTCATAAATCTACATTCGAGAGTATTCACACTAATGTTAGTCTCCTTATCACACACTTATCCCAAGTTTCAATTTAAACTATTTTATAATCTGTCAAAAATCGGGCAGCATCTCTCCTGTTTATGTGCCTAGCCCGAATTCTTAGTTCAACAACCAACAAAAACAATAATACCAACATCAATAATATCATTTCCCATATCAAAGTGTTCCATAAAACAGCCCACGTGTTGTTTTCCAACTTCCATAACTAATTAACTCGTTATACAATCATTAAACTACTCTATCTTCGTAAATCAACCGGTATTAACATAAATAGGAAGAGATCCATACCTTGTTCTTACTAAAAAAACAATATCTTCGGTGTTCTCCTCGAATCCAAACCAAAATCCGCCGCAAAACGACACTACAATCAGAGTTGCGTGCTATCCGAACCTTAACTACACTCCACCACTTAAAATTCCCTCAATTTTATGCTATCCTCACCCCTCAACTGTTTTCTAGAATTTTCTTGGAAAAATCGGATGAAAAAAGGGGGTTTTACCCTTTATATAAGGTTCAAATTCGGGCCGGGTCACTGTAGCAGGTCGGTTACTGTATCTGTTACTGTAGTACGCGTTTCTACTTTGTCAGCCGAACTTGTAACGTCCATAAATTTCTACTCCGATGTCCTATTGACGAACGGTTTATTGCGTTGGAAACTAGACTCGACGAACTTCATTTTAGGATTTTGAAACACCTAAAAACTCCTATTATACTAGGAAATACACCCCTCCAAAATTTACTAAAAATCTGCCCAAAATGCTGCCAACCTTTTTTCCCAAATTTTTCGACAAATTTATTTTCTTCGATTTGCTTGATCCCGGAACCTTTAGGCACTTGCTTGACACTTATTAAGAGTATTAATTAATCTTATAAGGATTCTATTACCTCTCCGAGATTACTTTAGTTTACTTACGACGCAAACGACGCGAAATTTTTTCGAGGTGTAACATTCCTCCCCCCTTAGGAAAATTCGTCCTCGAATGTTAAGGTCTTAGGGATTTCTACAAATATTTCGCCAGAGTTTCCCCTGTAATTGTACCACTATCATCCTGTCACAACAACCCACAACATATTATCGCCTCACTGGGCTACAATATCAATATCCATACTGGCCACACATGACCAAGAAATCACTTTAGAGAAGCATTACATACCTGAGGGTACTGAGGGCTCTGTTTGCATATCTTTTGGAGAATGAAATAGATGCGGGTACCTAGAATTCATTTCTTCCTCAGCTTCCCAAGTCATTTCTTCTTTGTTATTATTCCTCCACAGAACTTTAACTGAAGCTACGTCCTTGGTTCTAAGCCTTCGGACTTGCCTATCCAAAATAGCAACCGGTACTTCCTCATAGGACAATTTCTCCGTGACTTGTACATCGTGCACATGCACAATCCTGGAGGGATCTCCAACACACTTGCGTAGCATGGATATGTGAAATACTGGGTGGACTGATTCTAATTCTGGAGGTAAATCCAACTCATATGCTACTTGGCCTACTTTGCGCACAATCTCACAAGGTCCAATATAACGAGGACTGAGCTTCCCTTTCTTACCAAATCTCATCATCCCTTTCATCGGGGATACTTTCAAGAACACCCAATCATTGACATTGAATTTCAACTTCCGCCGTCGGTTGTCCGCATAGGATTTCTGACGACTCTGAGCTGTTAGTAGCCGTTCTTGAATAAGCTTGACCTTTTTTTACCGCTTGATAAATCAGATATGGGCCTACTAACTGTACCTCTCCTACTTCGAACCATACAATAGGCGATCTACACTTTCTCCCGTACAGAGCTTTATATGGGGCCATTTGAATGTTAGAGTGATAGCTATTGTTGTACGCAAATTCAATAAGTGGCAGGTGATCGTCCCAATTGCCTCGAAGATCTAGCACGCATGCCCTTAGCATGTCTTCAAGGGTTTGGATAGTGCGCTCCGCCTGTCCGTCGGTTTGCGAATGGAATGCTGTACTGAGTTTCACCTGCGTTCCCAAACCTTCTTGAAAGGATCTCCAGAAATTAGCCGTAAATTGTGCTCCTCTATCCGTAATAATAGACACTGGAACCAAGTGCAGTCGTACTATCTCTTTGATATATAATTTTGCATAATGTTTTGCTGAATACGTCGTTCTGACTGGCAGAAAATGAGCGGACTTCGTGAGTCTATCGACTATCACCCATATAGAATCATATTTATGCCGGGAACGAGGTAAGCCTGTAATGAAGTCCATATTAATCGCCTCCCATTTCCAGGTGGGGATCTCTATAGCTTGCAGTAATCCTCCAGGCTTCCGATACTCTGTTTTAACTTGTTGGCAATTTGGACATTGGGCAACAAACTCCGCTATGTCCCTTTTCATGCCATCCCACCAATATAAGCATCTGAGGTCATGATACATCTTTGTTGACCCTGGATGCACAGAATAACGGGCATAATATGCCTCACCCATGATCTGTCGTCGTAGCCCGACAATATTAGGCACACATAATATACCTCTATACCGTAGTACTCCGTCGGATGTCACCTCAAATGGGGTCTTCTCCTTTTTAAGAGTTGTATCTCTATACCATGCCAGAATAGGGTCCTTGTACTGACATCTCTTTACCTCTTCTATGATAGAGGGCTCAGCAACTAGCCAAACGGACTCCAAGGCTTGCTAGCTGGTAAATCTCACAAACCATCTCCCTGCTTTCTGGTTGTACATATATCAAGCTGCCCATAGATTTACGGCTAAGAGCATCTGCTACAACATTTGCTTTCCCTGGATGGTATAGAATGTCAACATCATAATCCTTTAGCAGCTCTAGCCTCCGTCTTTGGCTTAAATTCAGCTGCTTCTGTTTGAAGATATATTGTAGGCTCTTATGATCTGTATAAATGTCCACATGCACACCGAATAAATAATTCCTCCATATCTTTAGTGCGTGAATAACCGCAGCCAATTCTAAGTCATGGGTTGGATAATTCTTCTCGTGTTTCCGTAACTGCCATGAGGCATAAGAAATTACTTTGCTATGCTGCATGAACATGCAACCTAGTCCGACACCTGAAGCATCACAGTAAATAACAAAGCCCTCCGACCCTTCAGGGAGTGTCAAGACTGGGGCAGAAGTCAACCTATTTTTCAATTCCTGAAAGCTGCGCTCACATGCATCCGTCCACTGAAACTTAGCCGCTTTCTGAGTCAACTTCGTTAATGGTGCTGCAATGGAAGAAAATCCTTCTACAAACCTTCTATAGTAACTGGCCAAACCCAAGAAACTATGGACCTCTGTAGGCGTTGTAGGCCTTGGCCAATCCTTCACAGCTTCAATTTTCTGCATATCTACCCGTATGCCATCAGCAGAAATAATGTGACCAAGAAAAGTCAGAGAATTCAGCCAAAATTCACATTTTGAGAATTTGGCATATAACTCCCGAGCTCAAAGGATTCCAAGAACAGTACGCAAATGGTCTGCATGCTCCGCCTCTGACACCAAAATGTCATCAATGAACACGATCACGAATAAATCTAGGAAAGGCCTAAATACATTATTCATCAAGTTCATGAATATCGCCGGAGCGTTGGTTAGGCCAAATGACATTACCCGGAACTCATAATGACCGTATCTCATTCTGAAAGCTATCTTTGGAATGTCCTCTTCCTTTACCCTCACTTGGTGATACCCTAATCATAGATCTATCTTCAAGAACCATTTGGCACCTTGCAGCTGGTCAAATAAATCATCAATCCTTGGAAGGGGGTACTTATTCTTTATGGTTACCTTGTTAATTGCCTATAATCGATACATATCCTTAAGGAACCATCTTTCTTTCTCACAAATAACACAGGCGCTCCCCATGGCGACAAGCTTGGCCTAATAAATCCTTTTTCGAGTAAATCCTTCAATTGCGCCTTTAACTCCTTTAATTCAGTAGGGGCCATTCGATATGGGGGGAATAGATATGGGCTTAGTATCAGCCAACACATCAATAGTGAACTCAATCTCCCGCTCTGGCGGTAAACCTGGAAGCTCGTCTGGGAACACGTTTGGAAATTCATTCACCACAGGGATGGATTGAAAGGTTGGTTGTTTTACTTCTATGTCTTGAACTCGAACCAAATGATAAATGTATCCTTTTACAATCATCTTTCTCACTTTTAGATAAGAGATAAATCGACCTCTCAGAGACGCCGTATGGCCTTTTCATTCTAACAATGGTTCCCCTGGAAACTGGAATCGGACCGCCTTTGTTCTACAATCAACGTTAGCATAACAGGAGGCTAGCCAATCCATGCCCATAATAACGTCAAAATCTAGCATCTCCAACTCATGTAGATCAATAGTAGTACGACGATCGCAAACTACGATCCTACAATCCCTATATACCCGCCTAGCTACTACTGGGTCTCCTACAGGTGTAGCCACCTCAAAAGGTATACTTGGTTCCGGTTTCATCCCAATGCGGTTAGTAACATAAGGAGTAATATATGATAGAGTAGAACCTGGATCAATCAATGCATATACATCATAGGAGAATACTGATAGTGTACCTGTAACCACGTTTGGGGAAGATTCAAGATCCTGCCATCCCGCCAGTGCATATATACGGTTCTAAGGACCACCTGAACTGGGTGCCCCTCCTCTGCCTCGGCCACGGCCTGCTGAAGCTTGGGAAGTCTGTCCAGGAGGTCGCACGGATGATGATGAACCAATTGCCGATCCGGCAGGTTGAGCCTTGTCTCCATGCTTCCTCAGTGGACAATCTCACATCAAATGGCCAATTCGACCACAGGCAAAACAAGCACATGTATCTAGGTGATACTGTCCAGAGTGTGGCCTGCCACACCGAGTACACGGTGGTAGGGGTGGCCTCGTCCTGCTAGAATCAGCTCTATACTGGGACCCTGAAGCTTTGGAACTCTGGCATGGTCCTGAATATATAGGACGATCAAATCTTTTACTCGTGAATCGAGGAGGTGCGCTGGCCACTGATTGGCCTGAATACCTGGAATATCGCTGTGTCTGTCCCCCTCTATACTCACTTCTAGTTCCGAAAGATCTGGCCATTTTTCTGGGCCCCCTATCAGAATAACGTTCACCTCTCTGTGGCTGCTGTTGTTCCTCCAGGTTTTGGGCTTGGGCCTGAATACGAGCGATATCCATCCTATCCTGGAGTGAAGCTGTCAAGCAATCCTTAACTAGATGTGGTCCCAACCCACTTACGAATCAATGCACACGATCCCCCATGTCAGCCACCATGGCTGGGGCATACCTGGCTAAAGAATTAAAACGGAGACTATATTCCCGAGCGCTCATATTCCCCTGTTTGAGATTCAGGAACTTATCGGCTTGGGCCCGTCGAACCTCCAGTGGTAAGTAATGTCGCAGGAATGCTTCGATGAACTCTTGCCAAACTGGGGGAGGGGCATTTGCTCCCCTCGAAGATATCCAACCATTATACAACTGGACAGCTACATCCCGCAATCTATACGAAGCCAACTCTACTGACTCCGTATCCGAAGCATGTATTATCTGCAGCGTCCTCAGTATCTCGTCTATGAAGCCTTGCGGGTCTTCATCGGGTTTCGACCCATAAAACTCAAGAGGATTCAGACTGATAAAATCACGGGCTCTTGCACTCACCGCCCTGTCACCTTGGCCCGCACCTTGCCGTTGAGCTTGCGCGGCAACCAACTGGGTCAGCAACTGAATAGCTTCTGTTATCTGCTGGCCCGAAGCTGCTGGCGGTGGAACTGGAGGTACTGGGGTTAGAGCTGAAACTCCTTCCTACTCTACCGACACGGGTGGAGTACGAGAAGTCCGAGAAGAGTTTCGTTATGAGAATCTCCTTCTTCTACCTCCGCCGGTGGCCTCCGTTCCATTCTTCTTGCTGCCACCGTCTTGCCCTTCTGGGCCACTGTAGCTTTCCTCTTCACAGGCATCGCTGAAATCATAACACACGATTAGGAAAGGGGGAGAACCTGATCTAAGATAGGAAAGAAGGTCAATTATTCCTAAAATGCCCTGCAGCATCCTGCTTATGAATGTGGCGCGCTTCACACCCATAAACAGGACTCTACTGGACACGGCTCGAGGACAATCCCTAGGACGAACTGCTCTGATACCACTTTTGTCACGACCCCATTAGAGGTCGTGACGGGTACCCGATACTACTATACCGGACACCTCTTATCTTACATTCTATTCTTACCACTGAGTGGGCCATACGGGTGATACAGTCACATTTTACTCAACACAGTTATCAATAGCATACTCATAAAACAATGTCAATAAGTTTTAGCAACATATTATACAACAACAAGGACGAACAAGATTGTGAAACGTCTGACTGTACACATCTGTCTACGAGCCTCTAGATAAGATACATATATTCACAAGGAGGGGCCGGGTTCCGCCGTGCCCAAATACGTGCACAAAAGTAGTGTCGATAAACTGAAGCTCCGGAAAAACTGGAGCGCTCACAATGTACCACTGGTGGAGCTCCTAGGGATCAGACGCGTCTACCTGTTTACCTGCGAGCATGAACGCAATGTCCACAAGAAGGGACGTCATTACGAGTAATGTACCGAGTATGTAAGGCATGAACAATAACATAGGAAGGAGTACAAAGCATAAATAGTAACAGAGTAGAAATGCGGAGCATATCGTAAGATAAAAGAGTGACCTGTACATATAAGTGACTCTTAGGGCGGATGCCATGCATGCTTATCTTTCTCTGAAAAACATTTCTTGTTCATATATACAGAAAATATGCCGAGGCATCGGCTCCGATCCATTTAGCCACATGTGTCCTAGGTCCGGGCATCCCGTGTCCGAGATGATAAGTTACACCAACTGATCAGGTGGCAATGCGTCTATAGCGCCACTCCCTTTTTTCCCATATTCCCCATATACATATACATATATCATATACATATATCATGTAAGCAGCATGCAGGAGATCCCAAGGAAAGTTATGTCTCTATCGGAGTGACGTAAGGTCTGTAACCTCCGATTATTTTATGGAATAATCATTATGACTTTGTCTCACCTTGAAGGAACAATTATTATAAGGTGTGACTATCAATCAAGAATAGCATTAAGAGAACATAGAATAAGATCATAAATCTCATAAGGCGTCAATTCATATACTTTGGAATATTTAAAAATAGTCATCGTCCATGAATAAAATTAAGAAATCAAGAAATAGCTCAACATTCTTATATCGTCATTGAAATCGTAAACATGGAACCTTTAAACACGGAATCATCATCATCATAATCATCGTAGGAAAATATTCTCATCTTTGACATCATCATTACCATGGTGAAAACAGGTTCATCGTTGTTATCATAAGAGCTCACGAAGCCATAAATCTCTGATTTAATACGAACATATTGGAAAACATTTACGAATTATTAGGAAAGGAATTATGCCTTGGAATCATAAACATCTAAACTTTTAAAACAAGGAAGATATGGAAACATTTATGAAGCCACAACATCGGAATCATGCCTTTGAAAGAAAGGGACGAGCCTTAACATACCAGCTCGACCTCCTATTGGCTATGTTTATCCACCCGAGCACGTAAATCTACATTCGAGAGGATTCACACTAATGTTAGTCTCCTTATCACACACTTATCCAAAGTTTCAATTTAAACTATTTTATAATCTGTCGAAAATCGGGAAGCATCTCCCCTGTTTATGTGCCTAGCCCGAATTCTTTGTTCAACAACAAACAACAACAATAATACCAACATCAATAATATCATTTCCCATATCAAAGTGTTCCATAAAACATCCCACATGCTGTTTTCCAACTTGCATAACTAATTAACTCGCTATACAATCATTAAACTACTCTATCTTCGTAAATCAACCGGTATTAACATAAATAGGAAGAGATCCATACCTTGTTCTTACTAAAAAAACAATATCTTCGGTGTTCTCCTAGAATCCAAACCAAAATCCGCCGCAAAACGACACTACAATCAGAGTTGCGTGCTATCCGAACCTTAACTACACTCCGCCACTTAAAATTCCCTCAATTTTTTGCTATCCTCACCCCTCAACTGTTTCCTAGAATTTCTTGGGCAAATCTGATGAAAAAAGGGGGTTTTACCCGTTATATAAGGTTCAAATTCGGGCGGGGGTCACTATAGCAGTCTACTGTAGCAGTACTGTTCAAATTCGGGCCGCGTTTCTGCTTTGTCAGCCGAACTTGTAATGTCCATAATTCTCTACTCCGATGTCCTATTGACGAGCGGTTTATTGCGTTGGAAACTAGACCCGACGAACTTTATTTTAGGATTTTGAAACACCTAAAACATCCTAATATACTAGGAGATATACCCCTCCAAAGTTGACTAAAAAACTACCCAAAATTCTGCCAACCTTTTTTTCCAAATGTTTCGACAAATTTATTTTCTTCGATTTGCTTGGTCCCGGAACCTTTAGGCACTTGATTGACACTTATTAAGAGTATTCATTAACCTTATAAGGATTCCATGACCTCTGTGAGCTTACTTTAGTTTACTTACAACGCAAACGATACGAAAATTTTTCGAGGTGTAACAATAAGTGACATTTAGAATATGGGATAAGTATTATATGTGAGAAAATGCAATAGTGAACTATGACCAAGATTATGGAGGAATTATGAAATGTGGATAATGTAGATGAATGATGATTGTTGCCTATAATATTGTGAATGTTGTTATGGATGCTTGGGAGTCGATATGTGATATGAGGAAAGTCATATAAACAAAGGAAATGCTGCTCAATTTTCCCTAGCTTTAGTAAGCACGTTCTTATAATCGATTAGCTAATGTTAATGCGAACTTTCTTGAAGGTAGAAACGCGAGCATCGAAGGACAACAACCAAGCGATAGAATTGTTAAACGAAAGAGGTATGTAAGGCTAATCCTTTCCTTCTAAGGCATGACTCCTATGGCATGAATCTTCCTAATTTTCCATAATCTTCCTAAATAACGGAAATTACGAGTCCATGACTATAAAGTGATACATACGCACATGATAAAGAAAATAAATACGTTACGAGCATGACAATACTGCTGATGAATCTACGTCTAGAAGTCCTAAAGCTCATGATATGACATTCCTACAAAGTTAATGATCCTAAGTACGGTTCCATTGATGCTTTTTCTTGTGTACACTAACCTTAAAATGTTAGTCCCCTCAAGGTGAGATATAATGATTATGATCACACCATAATGTAATCGGGGGTTCACGACCTTGTGTCACCCCGACATAGCCATAGTTGCCTTCAAGCTCTAATGTATGTTTTGATGATAAATGTATAATGATGCTAAGTTATGATAAGGTCATGATATGCCTATGAGATCTATAATAATGATAAGTTTATATTGACTATATGACGATACGATTCCACCGTGCCTTGTTGGCTGGGCATGTCACCGCGAAGGCGGGCTACATACGATTCCACCGTGCCTAGTTGGTCGGGCATGTTACTGCGAAGGCGGGCTGCATACGATTCCACCGTGCCTATATTGACAGGTATGTCACCGCTATGGCGGGCTACTATATTTACACCGAGCCTAGAAGGCCGGGCATGACACCACTAGTGGGCGGCATATGATAGTTACCCGGCCGCGGGTTAACGATGATGATTTATATGATACGATAATGTATGCGATATGATGATACATGTAAAATGATTATATAGGATATATGTATGAAATGTATCGACCCTTAAAGTTAAGCAAGTTAAATCTTCATCTTATGTCATACGATTTCTCTATTATGTTCATTTCATTCATGCCTTACTTACTAAGTACAATGTTCGTACTGACGTCCGTTTTCTTTGGACGCTGTGTTCCTGCCCACGGGTAGGCAGGGAGGTGATCCAGATTCGTAGGAGCTACTAGCAGACTTTAAGAGCACCCCATTATTCCGGAGGTGCCATTGATTTATCCTTTTGTGTGTGTATATATATATATATATATATATATATATGTTTTGGGCATGACGGGGTCCTGTCCCGTCCATATGTCTAGTACTCTAGTAAAGGCTCGTAGATACGTATGTATGGGTAGCATGGTCTCACGATGTCCCTATTGTATGCACATTATTTTGATAGCCGAAGGGCTTATGCATATAAAGATAATTATGTTTCCAAATGAAAAATGGTTTTCTTATGATTTGAGTATAAGATTAATGAATGAACGCTTGATGAGTACGATGGGTAATGGTATGAGCGGTGCTCGGTGGTTAGCCCCGGGTACCCGTCATGGCCCCTAGTCGGGTCGTGACAAAAGTGGTATCAGAGCAGTTCAGTCCTAGGAAGTGTCTGCGAGCCGTGTCTAGTAGAGTCTTGTTTATGGTGTGTTGCGTGCCACACTAATAAAAAGGAGGCTACAAGCATTTAGGAAAAATGACCATTCTTCTTCTAATGAGATCGTGCGATAGAGCTGTGTTATAAGATTATCTCCTCGTTAATACTGTTCTATGATTTCAGAAATGCCGCCAAAGGGAAAAGCTACAGCCGCCCAGAAGAGCAAGACTACGATGAAAAGGCGGGTAGAAAGAGAGCCGCCAATGAATGTAGAAGAGGGCGAATCACATAATGAGGCTCCATCTAATACTTCTCCCACTACACCTATTATAGAAGAACAGGAAGGGGCATCAGCTCCAGCTCTTATGCCTCTAGTTCCTCCACCAGCTACTTCGGGTCGACAAGTGACCGAGGCTATTCATCTATTGATGAGGTTAGTTGCCGCCCAGGCACAGCGGCAGAATGCGGGTCCATGTGATCGGGCAGCTAGTACCAGAGCTTGTGATTTCATGAGTTTGAATCCTCCGGAGCTTTTTGGGTCAAAGCCGAATGAAGATCCGCAAAATTTTATTGATGAAATGTTGAGAACATTGAAGATTATTCATGCCTCCAAAACTGAATCTGTGGAGTTGGCATCTTATAGACTCCGAGATGTGGCGGTATTATGGTACAATAATTGGATATCATCAAGAAAAGAGAATGTGCCTCCTCCCGTTTAGCAATAATTTGTACATGCCTTCATCCGCCACTATTTTCCACCCGAGGTCCATCGAGCTAGAGCGGATAAGTTATTAAATCTAAAACATGGAAATATGAGTGCCCGGGAGTATAGCCTTTAGTTTAATTCATTGTCTAGATATGCCCCGACTATGGTGGCCGACATGGGGGATAGAGTGCACAGATTCATGAGTGGATTAGGGCCACATTTGTTCAAGGACTGCTTGACAGCTTCGTTGCAAGATGGGATGAATATTTCCCGTATTCAAGCCCATGCCCAGAATTTAGAAGGACAACAACATCCGAAAAGGGGTGATCGTGACATTGATAGAAGGCAAAGCAAGAGGGCCAGATTTATGGGGGCAGGTAGTGATTATAGAGGGGAATCAAGGCAGGTATATTCTAGAAATTCAGGCCAGTCGGCGACTAGTGCGCCTCCACGATACGCAGGTAGGAGATTTGATCGCTCCTTTCCTTCAGGGCAGGGTCAGAGTTCGAGAGCTTCAGGTTCTCAGTTTGGGGGTGATCATAGTCAGAGGAGACCACCAGTGCCGCGATGTAGTCAGTGCGGTAAATTACATTCGGGGCCTTGTCGCCAGGGCACAGATACTTGCTATGTTTGTGGACAGACTGGGCACTTGATGCGTGATTGTCCCTCGAGGTATGGTAGAGGTGGGGTTCAGCCCACAAGATCAGCAACTGGTTCCTCTTCAGTGCGCCCGGTAGGGCAGACTGCCCAGATTCCAGCAGGTCGAGGTAGAGGCAGAGGGGGAGCATCTACTTCAGGTGCCACTCAGCCCCGTATGTATGCTTTAGCCGGGCGACAGGATCTTGAGTCCTCCCCGGATGTGGTTATAGGTATATAATCCGTATTTTCCCATGATGTGTATGCATTGATAGATTCGGGTTCTACCCTATCTTATATTACTCCGCATGTTACTGGTTGTATTGGGGTGAAACCCGAGCCAATTTAACCTTTTGAGGTATCTACTCCGGTTGGTGATCCCGTGATAGCTAGGCAGGTGTACAAAAATTGTGTAATTGTGATATGCGACCGCCAGACTAAAGTTGATTTAGTTGAGATGGAGATGTTAGATTTCGATGTGATTATGGGTATGGATTTGTTGGCCTCATGTTATGCTAATGTTGACTGTTGAATGAAAGTAGTTCGATTTTAATTTTCGGGAGGGCCCGTGTTTGAATGGAAGGGTAATACAGCATCTCCAAGAGGTAGGTTTATTTCCTACCTTAAGGCAAGAAAGATGATAGGAAAAGGTTATATTTATCACTTAGTACGAGTCCAGGATACTGAAGCAAAGTCGGCAACTCTTCAATCCGTTCCGGAAGTGAATGAATTTCTAGATGAACTTCCAGGCCTTCCCCCTGAAAGAGAGATTGATTTTGCTATTGATGTGTTGCCGGACACCAAGCCTATTTCTATTCCTCCTTACCGAATGGCTCCGGCACAATTGAAAGAATTAAAGGCACAGTTGAAAGATTTTATTGAGAAGGGGTTTATTAGACCCAGTTCATCACCGTGGGGAGCACCAGTCCTATTCGTGAGAAATAAAGATGGTTCCTTACGGATGTGTATCGATTATAGGCAGTTAAATAAGGTGACGATAAAGAACAAATATCCTCTTCCGAGAATTGATGATTTATTTGATCAACTATAGGTGCCAAGTGGTTTTCCAAAATAGACTTGAGGTCAAGTTATCATCAAGTGAGAGTTAAGGAAGAAGATATTCCCAAAACAACTTTCAAAAATGAGATATGGCCATTATGAATTCCGGGTGATGTCGTTTGGGTTAACTAATGCTCCGGCAGTGTTCATGAATTTGATGAATAATGTATTCAGGCCTCTCTTGGATTTATTCGTAATAGGATTCATTGACGATATCCTGGTATACTCTCGCACCAAATCAGAACATGCAGATCATTTACGCATTGTTCTTGGAATTCTTCGAACCCGAGAATTGTATGCAAAATTTTCAAAGTGCGAGTTTTGGTTGACTTCTATGACATTTTTGGGTCATGTTATTTCAGATGATGACATTCGAGTTGATACTCAGAAAATTGAAGCTGTGAAGACTTGGCCAAGGCCTACGACGCCTACAGAAGTCCGTAGTTTTCTGGGATTGGCAGGTTACTATAGAAGGTTCGTAGAAGGATTTTCCTCTATTTCAGCCCCATTGACGAAGCTAACCCAAAAGTCAGTTAAATTCCAATGGAATGATTCTTGTAAACGCAGCTTCCAAGAGTTGAAGGACAGATTAATCACAGCCCCAGTCTTGACACTCCCAGGAGGGCAAGATGGTTATGTTGTATATTGTGATGCTTCCGGTGTTGGATTAGGATGTGTGTTAATGCAGCATGGTAAAGTCATCGCTTATGCTTTGAGACAACTGCGGAAACATGAAAAGAACTACCGAACTCATGATCTCGAATTGGCTGCAGTTATTCATGCATTAAAGATGTGGAGACATTACTTGTATGGTGTGCATGTTGATGTCTATACAGATCACAAGAGTCTTCAATACATTTTCAAACAAAAGGAATTGAATCTGCGGCAGAGGCGGTGGTTAGAATTATTGAAAGATTATAATGTGAGCATTTTATACCACCCCAGAAAGGCAAATATAGTAGCTGATGCGCTTAGCCGCCGATCGATGGGCAACCTATGTGAAGTTCCTCCGGAGAAGAAAGAATTAATTCATGAGCTCCACCAACTAGCTAATCTTGGAGTACGCCTAATTGATGCAGGAAGTCTAGGGATTGGTAGTAATAATCCCACAGTTTCGTCCCTGGATATAGAAGTAAAAGAGCGTCAATATGAAGATCCTCAGTTGAGCCATTATAGAGACACACTTCATGAAAAAGGGAAGTCTCCATTTGAAACTTCTATGGATGGAATCCTTAGATACCATGGCAGGCTATGTGTTCTGAATGTTGCAGAATTACGTCATCGAATCCTCGAAGAAGCTCATTAATCTTGGTATTATATTCACCCAGGTGCAACAAAGATGTATCATGATCTCAAGATAATATGTTGGTGCGATGGCATGAAAAAAGACATAGCAGAATTTGTAGCCCAATGTCCAAATTGCCAGCAAGCGAAAATCGAACATCAAAAGTCAGATGGGTTATTGCAGGCAATGGAAATCCCTACTTGAAAATGGGAAGTTATCAATATGGATTTTATTATGGGATTACCTCGATCCCGAAGTAAGTATGATTCTATATGGGTGATTGTTGATAGATTGACGAAAGCAGCTCATTTTCTTCCTGTTAGAACCACATACTCAGCAAAAGATTATGCAAGGTTGTATCTCAAGGAGATTGTAGGACTCCATGGTATTCCGATATCTATTATTACAGATAGAGGAGTGCAATTTACAGCCAAGTTCTGGATATATTTCCAAGAAGGTCTAGGTACTCAAGTAAAGCTTAGCACTACCCTTCATCCGCAGACTGATGGACAAGCCGAATGTACCATTCAGACCTTGGAAGATATGCTAAGAGCATGTGTTCTAGATTTTGGTGGTAGTTGGGATGACCACTTACAACAATAGCTACCATTCCAGTATCCAAATGGCTCCTTATGAAGTTTTATATGGAAGGAAGTGTAGGTCTCCAATTGGATGGTTTCAAATAGGAGAAGTACAGCTAATAGGTCCTGACTTGATTCAACAAGCAGTAGAAAAAGTCAAGGTGATCCGAGATCGATGGTTGACAGCCCAAAGTAGCCAAAAATCTTATGCGGACAAACGCCGGCGAGACTTAGAATTTCAAGTTGATGATTGGGTATTCTTAAAGGTGTCACAAATGAAAGGAGTGATGAGATTTGGTAAGAAAGAAAAGTTAAGTCCTCGATACATTGGACCCTACAAAATTATCCGCAAGGTGGGTCAAGTAGCTTATGAATTGGACTTGCCTCTAGAATTTGAATTAGTCCATCCAGTTTTCCATGTCTCAATGCTCCGCAAGTGTGTTGGAGATCCTACGAGGATTGTTCCAGTAGATGATGTTCAAGTGATAGAAAAGCTAGTCAATGAAGAAGTGCCCATTGCCATATTAGACAGGAAAGTATGGAGACTTCAAAATAAGAAAGTGGCCTCAGTTAAAGTCTTATGGCGAAATAACAACCGAGAAGAAATGACTTGGGAAGCAGAAGAGAGTATGAAATCCAAATACCCCACTTATTTCATCCCCCAAAAAAGATCAATGATGAAACATCCTGATTATGAGGTATGTATGTTTTCTTTTTATGCATATGGGTAGTGTGTGGCCAACTTATATTGCTATTGTGTAGTGGCCCTGTGAGGCAATGTTATTGTGGGCTGTTGTGACAGGATGGTCGTGCCAAATTATAGGGGAAACTCTTGCGAAATTTTCATAGAATTCCCGAGTGCTTAGCATTCGAGGACGAATGTTCCAAAAGGGGGGAAGAATGTTACACCCCGGAAAAATTCCCCGTTGATGCACACCTAAACTAACGAAAGGCACGAAGTATATGGTATCGCAATAAGTGAGAAATGACATTTTGATGACCCTAATTGATATTTTCAAAGACATTCGGAGTAAGAGGAGAAAGTTTGCCAAGAGAGGGCAAGGAATATGATGTGTATCGGAAAGGATTTACGAGTAACAAGTTAATGATGACTTAATGGTGTCTTGGAGAAGAGTTATAACGTCCCTTAGATCGTTAATGAAGTGTTCAACAAGTGCGAAGAAGGTTCCACAAGGATTTGAGATCAAACGAAGTGGCGAGAACAATATGGGAGAGAGATAGATTATACGACTAATTATACAGTCTGTATAATATTATACGGTCCATATAATGGTTTGCAAAATCATCACAGTGAAGGTCCCTCACTGATGGGATTATACGGTCACCTATACGGACCGTATAAAATTATACGGACCATATAATGTGTCGTATAATGGTCACAGAAGCGAGATGTTGATGGGGTGATTTCACGGTCACTTATACGGATCGTATAAGTTTATATGGACCGTATATTTTCCCGACGGGTCAGATTTTATGTTTTAAATAAGAGGACCCAAGTTCATTATTTTCATTTCCCATCTTCTCATTTCTTCTCCATGACTCAAGAACTCTATAGAACCTTCCACACTCTTCATCCACACGAACCCAAGAGAGATTGGTTATCAACTTCATCAAACCAACAAAATTAGGTGTAAGGAACACATTAAAGTTCATCCAAGCCAAGGAATTCCAATGGATGTGAACTAGGGTTTTGGTGCAAGAGAAATGTTTCCACTCAAGGCTTATTCCTACACTATCTAAGGTAAGTTTTATGATCTTTTCATGTTGTTTAAGGTAATGAGAGGTTGAAAGACTTAGATTATAGAGGGAGATAGAAAATGGGTCACAAAGATAGGAATAATGAGATTTTTGAGTAGTAGTTCGGGATGAGTCGTGAATATTGATATGTTGTGAATGTAAGTATGCTATAAGTGACATTTAGAATATGGGATAAGTATTATATGTGAGAAAAACCAATAGTGAACTATGACTATGATTATGGAGGAATTGAAGTGAAATTGTGAAATGTGGATAATGTAGATGAATGATGATTGTTGCCTATAATATTGTGAATATTGTAATGGATGCTTGGGAGTCGATATGTGATATGAGGAAAGTCGTATAAACAAAGAAAATGCTGCCCAATTATCCCTAGCTTTAGTAAGCACGTTCTTATAATCGATTAGCTAATGTTAATACGAACTTTCTTGAAGGTAGAAACGCGAGCATCGAAGGAGAACAACCAAGTGATAGAATTGTTAAACGAAAGAGGTATGTAAGGCTAATACTTTCCTTCTAAGGCATGACTCCTATGGCATGAATCTTCCTAATTTTCCATAATCTTCCTAAATAACGAAAATTACGAGTCCATGACTATAAAGAGCTACATACGCACATGATAAAGAAAAGAGTTACGTTACGAGCATGACAATACTGATGATGAATCTAAGTCTAGAAGTCCTAAAGCTCATGATATGACATTCCTACGAAGCTAATGATCCTAAGTACGGTTCCATTGATGCTTTTTCTTGTGTACACTCACCTTAAAATGTTAGTCCTCTCAAGGTAAGATATAATGATTATGATCACTCCATAATGTAATTGGGGGTTCACGACCTTATGTCACCCCGACATAGCCATAGTTGCCTTCAATCTCTAATGTATGTTTTGATGATAAATGTATAATGATGCTAAGTTATGATAAGGTCATGATATGCCGATGAGATGTATAATAATGATAAGTTTATGTTGACTATATGACGATACGATTCCACCGTGCCTAGTTGGTTGGGCATGTCACCGCGAAGGCGGGCTGCATACAATTCCACCATGCCTAGTTAGCCGGGCATGTCACCGCAAAGGTGGACTGCATACGATTCCACCGTGCCTAAATGGATGGGCATATCACCGCTAAGGCGGGCTGCTATGTTTACACCGAGCCTAGAGAGCCGGGCATGACACCACTAGTGGGCGACATATGATGGTCACCCGGACGCAGGTTAACGATGATGATTTATATGATATGATGATGTATGCACTATGATGATACATGTACTATGATTATATATGATATATGTATGAAATGTACCCACCCTTAAAAGTTAAGCAGGTTATATCTTCATCTTATGTCTTACGATTTCTCTATTATGTTCATTTCATTCATGCCTTACATACTCAGTACAATGTTCGTACCGACGTCCGTTTTCTTTGAACGCTGTATTCATGCCCACAGGTACGCAGAGAGATGATCCAAACTCGTAGGAGCTACTAGCAGACTTTGAGAGCACCCCATTATTCCGGAGGTGCCATTGATTTATTCTTTTGTGTGTGTGTGTATATATATATATATATATATATGTGCGCGTGTGTGTGTGTGTGTGTTTTAGGCATGACTGGGTCCCGTCCCATCCATATGTCTAGTACTCTAGTAGAGTCTCATAGATACGTATGTGTGGGTAGCATGGTCTCACGATGTCCCTATTGTATGTACATTATTTTGATAGCCGAAGGGCTTATGCATATAAAGGTAATTATGTTTCCAAATGAAAAATGGTTTTCTTATGATTTGATTATAAGATTAATGAATGAATGCTTGATGAGTACGATGGGTAATGGTATGAACGGTGCTCGGTGGTTAGCCCCGGGTACCCGTCATGGCCCCTAGTCGGGTCGTGGCACTTTGCACCTGCTCTTTCTTAGGGATAAGAATAAGATTTTTGTGAGTGATGAATCTTGGTAATTCTTACCCCACAAAGAGTGCCTTCACCATATCCACCACATCTAGTTTGACTATCTCCCAAGATGATTGAAAGAACAATCCTGTGAATCCATCAGGACCACAGGTACTTTCTCCATTCAAGGCAAAAACAGTTTCTTTGACTTCTTCTTCATTTGGTAGCATCTCTATGGTATGATTTTGATCTTCTGTGACTAGGGTAGGGATATGCTTTAGTAAACCAAACTTAGAAGGAATTCTATCTTCTTCAAACTGCTTTTGATAACATCCGTCTGCTTCTTGTGAGATCTCCTCTTGATTGGTTAGCCAATTTCCATCAGCATCTTGGATATTATCCACTCTAAGCTTCTTTCTCCTCCCTTTGACACAAGCATGGAAGAACTTTGAGTTTCTATCCCCATCTTGGAACCATGTTCGTACTGACTTTTGTTTCCAAAATAGTTCTTCCAAATGTAAGAATATACTAAGGTCTGCCTGAACCCTATGTGGTCTCTCTCTATTCTGTACTATTGGCGATGATTCAAACTACTCCTCATGGACTTTAATTACCTCCTCTAGTGATGCAATTTGCTGAAAAATATTGCCATATGTGTTCTTACTCCAAGTTCTCAATGCAATCTTCACCTTTTTGAGCTTGTGCTGAAACTTGGTAAATGGATTTCCTTCAAAGTCTATACACCAGTGTTGCTTGATAACCTCCTGGAAACTCTCATGTTGGACCCAAAAATTCAGGAACATAAAAGGCTTTATGATCACCTCAGTAGTTGTGGAGAACTCATGTTCCAAAGGAGAATGATCAGATCCCTTTTTTATCAGATGAGTCACCTTCATGGTGGGCATTACATCTAGCAATTTCTCATTACAAACTATCCTGTCCAATCTTTTCAAAATGCATGCTTCTTCAGCTCTTCCATTCCACCATGTATATGTGCTACCCACATATCCAAGATCCTGTAGACCACAATTGCTAAGACCTGCTAAGACGATGATTGAAATCTGCTACCTCATTATACAAGACTTGTAGACCTCTTAATTTTTCCTCTTCTGTAGAAATGACATTGAAGTCACCTCCCACCAGCCAAGGTAACTAAAAAAGATTAGAAACCTGGCTAATGGAATCCCAAAGCATTGTTCTTTCTCTAGCATCACAAGAGGCAAACACCACTGTTAAGACTATATTACAGTTTAAACTTTGGTGAAACAACTTCAAAGTAATCTGTTGTTCATTGTCTATCTCCACTGAACCCTGTATATCCTCTGAGAGGAATAACCAGATTTTGCCTGAGATATTGACAAAAGTTGTTTCAATACCTAACTTGCTTCTAAATCTTTCTACTTGTTCAGCATCTTCAAAAGGTTCTATCAAGCCAATAATACTGTAACTGTTTCTTCTATTCAGATTAGTTAATCTATCAAAGGATTGCTGAGTATTAACTGATCTGATGTTCCACAATAAGAGCTTATTCATCATGATTAAGATTGTTTAGAGGCTACCTGCCTCTTTGATAGGGGGAGCAGTTTTCTTTTTTCCTCCTTTTACTTTTGAGTTTCTCATTTGCCTTGTCTTTCTAAGAGAGAGAGATCTGCTGCTCTTGACACCTAATCAATTTGAACATTGAGCAAATCTTCCTTAAGCTCCTGATCTTTATTTCCTGAGGGGGATTACTTCTTGGAGTCTTTGGGACTGATCCACCAGACTCCTTTGGATGATTACTAGGACTGATATCTAAGGATTGCTCCTCACTTCCCTCTTCTTCTGTCTTGTCCTCTTTCCATTTATCATGTTCACCTTTTTCCACCACTGCTTCCTGGCTTGTGCTTTTCCTATTTGCCTCTTGCTCCTCTACTGATTCTGCAGGCTTTCTATCTGTCTCTACTACTTCTGTACTAATCTTGACTGTAGTATTATTGATGACCTGATCTCTCAGTTGTTCAGTATTGTCTCCTCCCTCATTGATCTTTGTGCCATTACTTCCATCTTCATCAACTATTAGAATCTCCTTCTGATTGCGCTTCATACTTTCTGGCAGTTCCACTTGATCTTCAGCAGGAACACTACTTTTTGCTTGCTTACCAAAAGATTTTTCTACCCAAGGTTTTGTTGATTCTTTTTCTGCTTCAGAGTTTTCTTTGTCTTGTTTCTCCATATTCTCCAAGCTGATTTCCTTCTCATTTTGTTCATCAAGGACTACAAAAGAATTATTAATTTACACATCCTTACCAACATCATCAGCCTGAGAATTATTGATTCTGTTATCCTTTACTATCCCCCAACCATTAATCACTCCTTCATGCTCCACCCTCATGTTCATATTCTCTTGTTTCCTCTTCTGTACCCTTTCATTCTTCCTCTTGCCATGATTCCAAGTATCGTTTACTGCTACTTCATTATTCATTGCTTTCTTCCCTTTATCCACCATAAGATTTGTGCATGTAGCATCCTCTGCAACCTGCCCATTCTGTTTCATATTTTCATCAACAACACTTGTCTCTGC
The DNA here is from genome assembly GCF_019175385.1 of Lycium barbarum. Classification (NCBI taxonomy): domain Eukaryota; kingdom Viridiplantae; phylum Streptophyta; class Magnoliopsida; order Solanales; family Solanaceae; genus Lycium; species Lycium barbarum. The sequence continues at coordinate 65,342,518 of NC_083337.1, forward strand.
ATGTTCTTCATCCTTACTCTCCTTTGCTTATTTTAAATCTGGATGAAGTACAAAGCATTCCTTCTCATTGTGTCCTTGTAGTCAGCATTATTTACAATACTTTGGCATGTAATCATGTCACGACCCAACCGGAGGGCCGCAACGGGCACCCGGTGCTAGCCCACCCGGGCACCTCTTAACATACCTTTTCATTTACATCTAGGTGAGCCACATATTAATCATACTTTCTATTCATCAATCGTACTAATCCCGTTGGAAAATCAATGCATTTATATCATCATTTGCAACTATGCCCATATCAATGTACATAAGCCGACGAGGCTAACAAAATGATATCCAAAACATAGGCCGACACGGCCAAACACATCTAACTATATACACATGTCGACGAGCCTCTAAGGAGAGTATGTCATATCATATAGGCGGGACAGGACCCCGCTATGCCCATAAATAGGTACACAAACGAATCCATACCAAAAGCTATAGCTCCGAATGAAATGGAGCTCCGCTATCCAATCCCTGAGAAATATAGCTATGGATCAAGCCTGTCTCCCTGGCCACCTGCGGGCATGATGCAGTGTCCACAAACAAAAGGACGTCAGTACGAAGAATGTACTGAGTATGTAAAGCATGATCAATATCATTATAGAAGCATAATAAGCAACATAAGAGATATCATAATAAGGAAGATAGTAGTATCATTGTCATAAGCACTTACTTGCTTTTCATAGGGACTTTCCATTTCTAACGTGAGATTGTGTACATACATCCGTATTCTATCCGTACTCATTTACATTTCGTATCCACAGTCGTATTCATATACATATTCTTATTCATATTCGTATCATATTCGTATTCATACTCATATCTATATAATATACATATCCATATCATATACATAACATTTACATAGCATACCCGACCATAAAGGTTCAGTGTTTCACGTACCCGACCATGGCTAGGCTCGGTTATCATACATACCTAGCCAACCAAGGCTTAGTGTTACACATACCTGGCCCTACCAAGGCTTCAGGGTTATCCGTACCCACTGTAGTGGTGCGTGCGCATCGTCATATCTATATATATATATATATACATCTATATATTCTACTCGGCCATATAAGCTCGGGGTTTAATAATAGCCATACATAGGCACACATACATATAAGCTCATAGGCATCTTTAGCATTATCACTACTATCTTCGTCATCATTGTCGTTATCGCTATTATCGTCGTTCATTACATCTATCTTTATAGGATTACTCGCCATATGAGGAATCTAGTACAATCGTAATACATATCAAGAATTATAAGCTTTGTAGCATTTTGAAGATAGAATCATTTGGAGAGCATCATAGGCTCATAGAAGAATAGATATTTGGCCAAAGAACCATGCCTTATGAAAGAAGGGTTAGCCTTACATACCTTCCCGTTCAACTATTCTACACTTGCATGTTCTCCTTCAATGCTCACGTTTCTACCTTCATTAGAGTTATACTATTATTAGAAAATCGATAGCTAGCATACACAACTAACACTAGTGAAAATTGGACAACATCTCCTTTATTTATACGACTTCCTCCATATCGTATATCAACTCCCAAACGTCAATAAATACATTCACAATATCATAACAATAGTCTTTATTCATCCACATTATCCATATCTCTCAATTCACTTCCAATTATCCATATCCACTGTCATAACACACAATTACATTCAGTCATACAGAATGTCTATCCCATGTTCTTAACATCATTTACAACATGCTTATAATCATATCATATCACGAATCATTACTCAATCCAAACTATTACTCAAAGATTACACTATTCCCACATTCAAGACCCATTTTCTACATTCTTCTACAATCCAAGTGTTTCAACTTTCAAACACCTTAAACAACATGGAAATACCATAAAACTTACCTTAGACAGTGTGGGAATGAATCTTGAGTGGAAATACTTCACTTGAACCAAACCCTAGTTCATCTCCAATGGAATCTTTTGTAGTCCTCTAACCCTTGGAAGCTTTCTAACACATAAACACTTGATTCTAGTCTTTGATCTTTGTGATCTCTTGGACTTGAGTGGAATATGCTTACAGAATGGTTTTTTTTTTTGATCTCTCAACACTTGTAGAATATGAAAAGTGAAGTAAAAGAACCCAAGGCATCTATTTATACAAACATTAAAAATCTGCCCGTCGGGACTTTCACGGACACTTATACGGTCCGTATAGTATTGTACGGTCCGTATAAGTGGTCGTGGTTCACCAAGCAGAAAATCATCTCCCTGCTGGGATTTATACGGACACCTTATACAGACCGTATAAAGTTATACGAACCGTATAAGTGGTCGTATAACTCCACTTCTCTGAAATGGTTTCCGTCGTTTCGTTCGATCTCCAATCCTTATGGAACCTTCTTAACACTTGTATAATACTGCATTAACCATACAATAGGCTCTATAGCATCCCTTCAAAACATCACCACATAAACATTAGCTCAATTATAGCGGAAGCTTTCAGAACACGACTTACGTTTCGCTCCCTTGAACAAACTAAACTTCACATATTCATAGAACTTCGGAATCTTGTTGTATTCACCTCAAACTATCTAATCCTTCACTTAACCTCGTAGGGATTTCATCATCACCTTAAGCTCACATTAGCCTATCCACAAGGCAACACATTACGGAATTTCCGAGGTGTAACATTGTTCACCCCTTAAGAACATTCGTCCTCGAATGTTAAGTCGTCGGGGATTCTATAAAGATTTCGCTAGAGTTTCCCCTGTAAAATGGCACTACCATCCTGTCACAACATAATAGCAATAGAATTTTGCCACACACGACCCAAATGCATAAAAAGAAAAACATACATACCTTATGATCTTGATGTCTCGTCTTGGATTTCTTCTAGGGGTTGAAATAAATGCGAGTACTTGGATTTCATATTTTCTTCCACTTTCGATGTCATCTCTTGTCGGTTATTGCTTCTCCATAAAACCTTAACTGAGGCCACTTCTTTGTTTCTAAGCCTCCGTACTTGCCTATCTAATATGGCAATGGGTACCTCTTCATAAGTTAACTTTTCTGTCACTTGTACGTCATTTACTGGCACGATCCTAGGAGGATCTCCAACACATTTACTAAGCATCGAGACATGGAAAACTGGGTGAACTGACTCCAAATCAGGAGGTAGATCTAATTCGTAAGCCACTTTGCCTACCTTGCGCACAATCTCATAGGGCCCAATGTACCGGGGACTAAGCTTCCCCTTTTTGCCAAACTTCATTACACCCTTCATTGGTGACACTTTTAAGAAAACCCGATCTTTCACTTGGAACTCTAAGTCCCTTCGACGATTATCCGCATAGGACTTTTAACGACTTTGGGCTGCTAATAACCGATCTTGTATGAGCTTAACTTTCTCTATGGCTCGCTGGACCAAGTCTGGCCCTATCAATTTAGTCTCTCCTACCTCGAACCACCCAATTGGGGATCTACACTTTCGCCCATATAACACCTCATACAGTGCCATTTGGATGCTAGAATGATAACTATTGTTATAAGCAAATTCAATGAGTGGTAAGTGATCATCCCAATTACCTCCAAAATCTATCATACATGCCCATAACATATCCTCAAGAATCTAAATGGTACGCCCAGCTTGTGCATCAGTCTGCGGGTGAAATGTCGTAATAAGGCTCACTTGAGTCCCTAAACCCTCTTGGAAAGACTTCCAAAAATTAGCTGTAAACTGGTTCCTCTATCTGACATAATAGATGCTGGGACACCATGGAGTCGCACTATCTCTTTAACACAAAGCTTTGCATAATCTTCTGCCACATATGTCGTTCTGGCTGGTAAGAAATGAGCTGACTTTGTGAGTCTATCCAAAATCACCCATATAGAATCATATCTATGTCGAGAACGGGGTAGGCCTATAATGAAATCCATGTTAATCACTTCCCACTTCCAAGTTCGAATTTCTATAGCTTGCAATAATCCGCCCGGCTTTTGGTGCTCGATTTTGATTTGTTGACAGTTGGGACATTGAGCTACGAATTCCACTATATCTTTCTTCATCCCATTCCACCAATATGTAGACTTAATATCATTGTACATTTTCGTCGCTCCAGGGCGGACAGAATAACGGGAGCAATGGGCTTCTCTCAATATTTGGTAGCGTAAACCTGCCACATCAGGAACACATAATCTGCCTTGGCATCGAAGAACTCCATCTCTTGAAATCTCAAATGATGACTCCTCCTTCTGAGGAAGTGTATCTCTATAATGCATTAGCATAGAATCTTCGTATTGTCGCTCTTTCACTTCCGCTACTGTCACGACCCGACTCGGGGCCGCGACGAGCACCCGGTGCTAGCCCACCCGGGCACCCTCTTAGCTTACTTTTATGCTTACATCTAGGTGAACCACATAATTACACATGCATTTCCATTCATTCGTCAACTAGTCCCATTTGGACAACAGCACATTTATATCATCATAGGCACCTATGCCACATCAATGTACATGGGCCAACGTGGCCGACAAAATGATATAGAAAACATAGGCCGTCAAGGCCAAACACATCTACCCACACACACATGTCTACGAGCCTCTACGAGTATAACATATCACCTTAGCGGGACAGGACCCCGCTATGTCCATAATTATATACACAAAAAGAATGAGTACCCAAAAGCTATAGCTCCGAAAGAAATGGAGCTCTGCTATGCAATCTCTGGATAAGCAGCTATGGATCAAGTCTGTCTCCCTGTACACCTGCGGGCATGACGCAGCGTCCACAAACAAAAGGACGTCAGTACGAAGAATGTACTGAGTATGTAAAGCATAATCAACATCAATGAATAAGCATTATGAACAACATATGAAATAGCATAGGAGGGGAGACAATAATATCATCATCATAGCTCTTACCTGTCTTTCGTAGGACTTTCCATTCTTAATACGTATTTGTACACCTATGTCATCATCCGTATTCCATAATAGTATTCGCACCATACTTGCTGCTCATATTTGTATACGTGTCCTTATTCGTATTCTTATACATAGTCTTATCACATTCATATTCATATTATATACATAGCATTTACATAGCGTACCCGACCTCATAGGATCGGTGTTTCATACATACTTGGCCAGGCAAGGCTCAAGTATACATACGGCCCGTAAACCATGGTCGTAAACCACCATGAAGGCAGCCCAGCTTCTGGTTCTGGAAATGGCTAAGTACGCCCATGGAGGACGAGCCGTATAGTGGAATACGGTCCGTAAACCTCCATGGACGACCACTGTTCACCCAGCACAGATTTTCCAATTCATTAAATATGAGGATCAAGACTTATTTTATTTCATTACAACATTACACCACTTCTCTCTAAAACTTCTCTCTACATTTATTATATGAGTTTTCAAGGATTATAAGCCATTAATAACATTAAGACAAGTGAATCAAGGATAAGAGAATCATCAAGGATCATCCAAGTCAAAAAATCCAAATGGAGAAAAACTAGGGTTTTGCTCAAAGAGAAGTATTATCAACCAAAGCTTGTTCCTACAACATCTAAGGTAATATTCATGATTTTTACATGATGTTTAACGTATTGGAGAATTAAAGTACATGGATTGTAGAAAATATGATCAACTAGGTCATGAATGATGAATAGTGACATTTTGAGAAATAGTTTGAATTGAGTTATGAATGTTGTTGTGTTGTGATATGAATGTGTTATAAATGGTATTAAGATCATGAACTAGACACTTTAGACGAATGGACGAAGTTGGGTGTTATGACCATGAATGTGGGTGAATTAGAGGCAAATTGAGGAAATCTAGACAATGTGGATAATGTGAATGACTAATGGTCATTGTTATGATATTAATGAAGGTATAAACGCCAGCATTGGATGGGAACGTGCAAGTGTAGAATAGTTCGACGGAAAGGTATGTAAGGCTAACCCTTCTTTCATAAGGCATGGTTCGTGGCCAAATTCCTAATTCCTCTATATGAGTATGTTGTCTTCACATGGTTGACATTCCGAGCTCATAAGCTCACGACCCTTGATATGTACTATGATTATACTATTTCCTCGTATGACGAGTAAGTCCATAATGTTGATGTAACGATAATGATGAGGATAGTAATGATGATGAGAGTAAAATGAGATTAGAGATGCTTACGAGCTATGATATATGTATATGTATGCCTATGAAGGGCTATGATAAGACCCCGAGCTTATGATGCCGGGTAAGACTATATGTATATGACTATGTAGATGGTACGGATAACCCTGACGCCTTGGTAGGGCCAGGTATGTATGATCTTGAGCCTTGGTTGGCCAAGTATGTATGACACACCGATCTTACGAGGTTGGGTATGCTATGTAAATACTATGTATATGATATAACCATGTATATAATATGAATATGAGTGTGATAAGACTTAGTAAGGGCATGTATACGAATATGAACACAAGGTGGTATGGCTATTATTATGGGATACGAACGACGATGTATGCAAGTAAGCGACATGATGATGATGATATTACTGTCTCCCCTCCTATGCTATTTCATATGATATCTATTATGCTTCTATATTGATGTTGATCATGCTTTACATACTCAGTACATTCTTTGTACTGACGTCCTTTTGTTTGTTGACGCTGCGTCATGCCCGCAGGTGCACAGGGAGACAGACTTGATCCATAACTGGTTATTCAGAGATTGCATAGCAGAGCTCCATTTATTTCGGAGCCGTAGCTTTTCGGTACTTATTCTTTTGTGTATATAATTATGGGCATAGCGGGGTCCTGTCCCGCTCATACGATATGTCATACTCTTAGAGGCTCGTACTCATGTGTATGTGGGTAGAGATGTTCGACCATGTTGGCCCATATTTTGTATATCTTTTGTTAGCCACATCGGCCTTGTACTTATGATGTGGCACAGATGCCTATGATATGTTAAATAATAATGGTCGTCTAATGGGATCAATATGATTAACGATAAGAAAAGCACGAACTGACTTATGGTTCCCCTAGATGTTATGTTATGTACGATAAGGGGGTGCTCGGGTGGGGTAGCACCGGGTACTCGTCGCGGCCCCCTTGCCGGGTCGTGACAAAAGTGGTATCATAGCAGTTCAGTCCTAGGATGTGTCTACGAGCCGTGTCTAGTAGAGTCTTGGTTATGGGTGTGTTGCGCGCCACACTTATAAACGAGAAGCTGCGGACATTTTAGGAATATATGGCCTTCTTTCTTCATAAGAATCGTGCGATAGAGCTATGATGTAAGAAATTCTTGTTCCTTAATCGTGTGTTGTGTATTTCAGAGATGCCTTAAAAGAAAAAGGCTACAGCAGCCCAAAAGGGCAAGACGGTGGCAGAAAAGCGGGCTGAAAGAGCACCGCCACCGGAGTAGAGGAAGATGAGTCCCAGAGTGCGTCTCAATCTCAGTCCTCCCAGACAGTGCCTATTACCGAGGAGCACGTGGGAGCCTCAGCCCCAGCTCCAGCTCCTCCACCGAATGCTTCGGGCCAAGACGTGAGAGAGGCCATTAATTTGTTGACTCAGTTGGTTGCGGCCCAGACTCAGAGGCCAAGCGCAGGGCAAGGTGACAGGGCTGTTAGTGCTAGGGCCCGTGACTTCATTGCTTTGAAACCCCCGGAATTCTTTGGGTCGAAACTGGAGGAGGATCCCCAGGAATTTATTGATGGTATGCTAAGGATGCTCCGGTTGATACATGCTTGAGACACCGAATCGGTGGAGCTAGCGTCATATAGATTGAGGGATGTCTCAATCCAGTGGTATACGGTTTGGATGGCTTCGCGGGGAGCCAATGCACCTCCACCGGTATGGTAAGAGTTTGTTGACGCTTTTCTCCGTCATTATATCCCCCCAGAAGTTCGGCGAGCTAGGGTCGATAAATTCTTGAATCTGAGGCAAGGTAGCATGAGTGCTACAGAGTATAGTCTCCGCTTCAATTCCTTAGCTAGGTATGCTTCGGCCATGGTAGCGGATAGGGGCGATCGGGTGCACCGGTTTGTGAAAGGCCTAGGGCCACACTTGATGGATAAATGCTTAACTGCGTCCCTTCAGGATGGTATGGATATTGCACACATTCAGGCACATGCTCAGGAATTAGAGGAACACCTACAGCAGCGGAGAAATGAACGTGAGCAAGATAGGGGACATAGCAAGAGAGCTAGACCTTCAGGTTCGAGGAGCGAGTCCAGGGGTGGACACAGACAGCAGCTTCCCAGCCATTCAGGCTATTCTATGACCAGTCCACCTCCACGGTTTTCAGGCCAGGGCCTTGATAGATCTGCTCGTTCAGGGCCGAGTCCGAGTTATACAGGACCTCAGTTCAGAGGTGATTTGGGCCAGTCAAGGCCACCCGTACCACCGTGTTCCCAGTGTGGGAAGATGCATTGGGGTCGATGCCGATTTGGTTCAGATGATTGCTATTCATGTGGTTGGCCAGGCCATATTATGCGTGATTTCCCCTCAGTACATGGTAGAGGTAGGACCCAGCCATCAGGGTCGGTAGCCGGATCTTCGGCATCTATACGCCCTACGGGGCCAGGTTCACATGCGCCAGCTGGCCATGGTAGAGGCAGAGGGAGAGCTCCCAGTACTAGCGGTTCTCAGCACCGTATTTATGCTTTGGCTGGACGCCAAGATCTTGAGTCTTCTCCTGACATAGTCACAGGTATATTATCGGTATTCTCTCATGATGTATATGATTTGATTGACCCGGGCTCCACATTGTCTTATGTTACTCCATATGTTGCGGGTCGATTTATAATTGAGCCAGAGTCTATCAAACCTTTTGAGGTGTCTACACCCGTGGGTGACTCAGTGATAGCTAGCCGAGTATATAGGAATTGTGTGATTGTGATTTGTGATCGTCATACCATGATTGATTTGCATGAGCTAGAAATGGTAGATTTTGACGTTATTATAGGCATGGATTGGTTGGCTTCTTGTTATGCCAATGTTGATTGCCGAATGAAGATGGTTCGTTTCCAGTTTCCGGGAGAACCAGTCTTAGAATGTAAAGGGAATGCGGCATCACCAAAAGGTAGGTTTATTTCCTATCTAAAGGCAAGAAAGATGATCACGAAAGGGTGTATTTATCACCTAGTACGAGTTCAAGATGTAGAAGCTGAGTCGTCGACTCTTCAATCAGTTCCGGTAGTGAATGAATTTCCGGATGTGTTCCCGGAAGAGCTTCCAGGCCTTCCTCCCGAGCGGGAGATTGATTTTGCTATTGACATGTTGCCAGACACTAAACCCATATCTATTCCTCCCTATAGGATGGCACCCGCAGAGTTGAAAGAGTTGAAGGAGCAATTGAAAGACTTGCTTGAAAAAGGCTTCAATAGGCCTAGTTCATCCCCGTGGGGAGCACCCGTATTGTTCGTCCGGAAGAAGTATGGCTCCTTAAGAATGTGCATTGATTATCGGCAATTGAATAAAGTGACGATTAAGAACAAGTATCCCCTTCCGAGGATTGATGATTTATTTGATCAATTGCAAGGTGCCAAAGGATTGAGGCAGTGAAGACTTGGCCAAGGCCCACGACTCCTACGAAGGTTCGTAGCTTTTTGGGCTTAGTAGGCTATTACAGAAGATTTGTTGAGGGTTTTTCTTCTATTTCTACGCCACTCACCAAGTTGACTCAGAAGTCAGCTAAGTTTCAATGGACAGATGCTTGCGAGCGTAGTTTCCAAGAGTTGAAAGACCGATTGACTTCAGCCCCAGTCTTGACACTTCCAGAGGGATTGGAAGGATATGTTATTTATTGTGATGCTTCAGGCGTCGGGCTAGGTTGTGTATTGATGCAAAATGGTAAGGTGATTGCGTATGCTTCCAGACAATTACGGAAACATGAACAGAACTATCCAACCCACGATTTAGAATTAGTCGCAGTGGTCCATGCATTAAAGATATGGCGACATTATTTATATGGTGTCCATGTGGATGTTTATACAGATCATAAGAGCCTTCAGTATATCTTCAAGCAGAAAGAGTTGAATTTACGGCAACGACGATGGCTAGAGTTGCTAAAAGACTATGATGTTGAAATCCTGTACCACCCCGGAAAAGCTAATGTTGTGGCTGATGCTCTTAGCCGTAGGTCGATGGGAAGTCTAAGTTCAGAAAAGAAAGAGATGGCCCATGATCTTCAGCAGTTAGCTAGCCTAGGAGTCCGAGTGGTGGACTCAGGTAGCAGCGGAGCTACTATTCAGAATTCAGCAGTTTCATCGTTAGTAGCGGAAGTAAAAGAGCGACAATATGAGGATCCCATGCTAATGCAGTATAGAGATACACTCCCTCAGAAGGAGGAGGAGTCATTTGACATTTCGGAAGACGGAGTTCTCCGATGTCGAGGCAGGTTATGTGTTCCCGATGTGGCAGGTCTACGCCATCAGATTTTGAGAGAAGCTCATTGTTCCCGTTACTCTGTTCACCCCGGAGCGACGAAAATGTATCATGATCTTAAGACTATATATTGGTGGAATGGGATGAAGAAAGACGTAGCGGAATTCGTAGCTCAGTGTCCTAATTGCCAACAAGTGAAGATAGAACACCAAATGTCGGATGGCTTATTGCAAGCTATAGAAATCCCAACTTGGAAGTGGGAAGTGATTAATATGGATTTCATTACAGGGTTACCCCGTTCTCGACGTAAATATGATTCTATATGGGTGATCGTGGATAGGCTCACAAAGTCAGCGCATTTCTTACCTGTCAGAACGACCTATATGACAAAATATTATGCCAAGCTTTATCTTAAAGAGATAGTGAGACTCCATGGCATTCCGGTATCTATTATCTCCGATAGAGGAACTCAGTTTACAGCCAAGTTTTGGGGGTCTTTCCAAGAAGGTTTAGGGACCCAAGTGTGCCTAAGCACGACATTTCACCCCCAGACCGATGGGAAATCTGAACGTACTATTCAGACTCTTGAAGATATGTTACGGGCATGTATGATAGATTTTGGAGGAAATTGGGATGACCATTTTCCACTCATTGAGTTTGCTTACAATAACAGTTATCATTCTAGCATCCAAATGGCGCCGTATGAGGCTCTATATGGGCGAAAGTGTAGATCCCCAATTGGGTGGTTTGAAACTGGAGAAGCTAAGTTGATAGGGCCAGACTTGGTCCAGCAAGCAATAGAGAAAGTTAAGGTCATACAAGATCGGTTGCTAGCGGCTCAAAGTCGTCAAAAGTCCTATGCGGATAATCGTCGAAGAGACTTAGAGTTCGAAGTGAAAGACTGGGTATTCTTAAAAGTGTCGCCAATGAAGGGCGTGATGAGATTTGGCAAAAAGGGGAAGTTCAGTCCCCGGTATATTGGGCCATACGAAATTGTGCGCAAAATAGGCAAAGTGGCCTATGAGCTAGATCTACCTTCAGATTTGGAGTCAGTCCATCCAGTATTTCATGTCTCGATGCTTCGGAAGTGTGTTGGAGATCCTACGAGGATCGTCCCAGTGAATGATATTCAAGTGACAGAAAAGTTAACTTATGATGAAATACCCATTGCCATATTAGATAGGCAAGTACGGAGGCTTAGAAACAAAGAAGTGGCCTCAATTAAAGTTTTGTGGAGAAATAACAATCGAGAGGAAATGACATAGGAAGCGGAAGAGAATATGCGATCCAAATACCAACATTTATTTCGGCCCTTGGAAGAAGTCCAAGATGAGACGTCAAAATCATATGGTATGCATGTTTTCCCTTTTATACATTCAGGTTGTGTGTGGCCAAATTTCTAGTGCTGTTGTATTATTGCCCTGTGAGGCATTGTTCCGTATTTTATACGTTCAGAAATTTCGGGGTAGATGTGGTACGTTGACGGCAAGACAATTTTCAAAATTTATTTTAGTGTACAAGTTGTTGTGAATATTATTTATGGACATTGGTAGTATGGAAATATTGAGAAAGACTAAGGGCAAAAAGGAAAATTTCAAAAGGGCGTCATGGTAATTTTGTGGAAAGGCTAGGGGTAAAACGGGAATTTTACATGAGTCTTGAAAATTCCATAAAAATGGCCACATGGCCGAAAA